>NC_082667.1:117994615-119226699 GCF_025265405.1 Mesoplodon densirostris | reverse complement strand
GGAAGCTCAAAAAAGACTTGATTGACATTATGACAATGAATATGTTTTAAACACTTAGTTAGATTGTGATTGTCAGAGAATAAGAAAAAGGTACAACTTCTTGAAATGCAGGATATTCTTGAAGGACACCAAATTATCACCCTTACTGATACATATGCTATTGGTGAGCTACTAGAGGGATGTCTAGTTGAAATAATTTTGAAGGCCTTTGAATGGTAGCTTAGGAATTTGTGGCAAATTTGTTGGGGACTTCTGGAACATTCCCATCAACAGTTAAGATTGTTAGACTTTTAAAGATTGATCAGTCTGGTTGGTATAAAACATGTTATCTGATTGTGGTTTTAATTCGGCTTTTCTTGATTATCAGTAAGATTAGGAATCTTTTTTTAGATATGAATGGCTAGTAGCCCTAAAACCTACCATGGTTTCTGGTACCCAATATGGGCTTAATACATAAATATTAAATAAATGAGTAAATGAATGCATGTTCAAAATGAATGCAAGGTATCTCCCTTTCTCACAGACATCAGGGATTTTTAACAGACTTGTACAGAGACGATGTGCTTACTGCCTAAGGGAAAGGTGTAACTTCTGTGATGACCTTCTCTGCCGAGGGAGACACTGTCGTGAAATATCCGTCTGGAGCATCCCCCTACAGGCAACAGTGACCCTTCGATCACATTATGCAGGTACCTATCTCTGCTAGATATGTGAAGCCTTGGCTCTTTCCCGAAATGAGCATTATAATACAGGGAGCAAGCATCACATGATTGAAAGAGGAGATAATTACCAAGCAGGTGTTTTAGTGTGAGCTGATCCTAGACCCGAAACACCCATTTGAGAATTCTTACTGAGAGGGTTTGGCCTTGCAAGTGGGTTTCTCAGCCATCCTTTTCTTTATTTTCTTTAATCAGAAGACAATTAAGACCTGACTACAAGTACCCCAGATGATGGAACCAGTTTTAAAATAGAGGTTTTATTATTATTCAGGTACAGTGAGATCAGTAGACCAAGAGACAACTGCCATTGAAAAGATGGTTTGTTATACTCACAGATCCCAAGAGAAGAGGACATACCACACTACTGGGGGGTATATACAGAAGCCCTGGGATAGGTCAGGAGGCAGAGAGAGGGGGAAAGTGTGGGCAGGGTCCTTTCTTGTGGTTTCTGCAGGCAGGAACGGACAAGCAGGGTAAGCAAGCTCACGGTTGGGTAATTTGTATAATTTCAATGGGGTCTGGCATATAGAGGCTGTCCCTAGCTGTCCGGCACCTGGCTCTAGGATGATGAGAACAGGTAGATAGTAGCCTGGAAATTGAGGAGCCCAGTAAAGGAGGTGGTTGTGGCACAGGCTCTGGACTGGCTGGTTTGCATATGAAAGGCTTGCTCCCAGGCTATTAACTTACTATCTCTAGGAATTAGCTAGCACTGATGGGACAAAGCCTCGAGTCAGTGAGGCCACAGACGTCCAAGTATTAGAATTCAGAAAATAAAAGACATGGTTAATACAAACAGTAAGATCGTTTGCCATTTTAGAGCATCATTTACCCATATCCTAAAGGAAGCCTATGAAATAATAATGCCTACAATTTATTGGAAATATAGTATACACTTGATCTTGAAGTAGTTGCCTAACATATTTTTTTTCAACAACCTGATGTTAGTGTCATAAACAAAAGACCTACATTGTCTCAAACTTTTGCAATAGTAAGAAAGAGTATATATAGTCTCTGAGGTCCAAAGGGCAGAACGATGGACTGATGGGTGAAAATTACAGGGAGAGAGCATGGAGCTCTACATATGGAAGTCATTGCAAACAAGTAGAACTTTCCAAAATGGAACAATGGCATATGACATAAAGAAATCTTCATCACAGGACATGCTAATTCTCCTACCTCGCACTTGGTCCAGGGAATTCCTGCACTGGCTAGAGTTTTAAATCTAGTGACCCCTAAGATTGCGTTAGATTCAAGACTTTAAGGTCCCCAAGCATTTTTTTGTTTTGTTTTGCTCAAAAAAGCCTTAAAATGGAGGCAATCTGAAAATAAAATCTGGCTGAATGCTGAATGGCCAAGGGATAAAATCAATTTTTGGCATAAGCTTGTATTGATGAACTTCTGAAATACAGAAATACTTCAAAATTTTATTCCCTCCTCCCCCTCAAATTGGAAGAGCAGAAGAGGATATCCTAAGATTTCATATTGACAAAGCAGTCTGCTGAAAGAGAGGGGCTGAGTCATTTTAATATTCTCAGCTAAGGGAAATTATAGAGTTAGAATTATATTCAAGATTTAAGTAATAATTAGTTAATGACCCTATAAACATTTTACTTAATAGTATACTCATCTCACCACCTCTCTCCACGAATTTCCTCTATCCACAATTTTGATTAAACTGAAAGAATTGTGTATAAATAAGAAAGAAATTAAAAAATGATTATGTGCAGGCATACCTTGCTTATATAAAACACAGACGGAAGAAATTTTAAACAGTGACAACATGTTTTAATGACGATAAGGAAATCTGCCAAGCTAACATTTCTACTTTATTTTGCATTATTATTTTTAAAGATTAATCTCATTAAAACACAAATTTATCTTCTTCCATAAATGACCATAGATTAGCAAGTGAAAGTATTTAATTTCCTCCTAATTCATCTCATACTTAGTGAAAATGGTATTGGGTTTTTTTTGGAATAATTGCCCATTGTTGTAGTGCACCTCAAGCATTGCTTGTATGGCAGCCTTCTAGCTTAATGCCAGAGGGAGAAGATCTTTCCTTAACCATCACCATTTTACCTCAAAATCAGCAATCGTGTGCATTATATATGTACATTACTTCCCTCTGTCACCTTAAGACGCCCATTGCCTCTGCTCATCACCTTAGTGCTTGGTACTGCCTAGCAAAGGTCTTAACTGATAGTAGGTGCTCAATAAATATTTAATTAATGTTGAACAGCTACCTCTCTGTCTCATTTTGGTAGATCTCAAAGGTCAAGAGGAGAAGAGCTTAATTTCAAAAGATAAAGGGTGCTAGCTTACTCCACTTATTTACTTCACTTTTTGTGATCAGCACTGGACTCCCTGGCTGTACCATCTCCACATCATGAGAACAGACTGGCCAAGACAAAAGGCAGTGTGGCAGAATCCGGGATGTGTCTGGCTCCTGAGCTGCAGGCAAACCTCAGAATGCAGATCATAGCACCTAAGAAGGCAGAACCCATCTGGAACCACAGAACCCTCTGTAGGAAAATGGTCACATGCACAGGTCTCCCTCTATATCTTTGGGACTTGGATTAATTTAAATGAGGAAGAGATCAGTTTGGATTAAATAAGCCTTTTAAATTTTTTTTTTCATTTTGTCTCCCTGGCCACCATGGAAGTTAGGTCCGTGGATTCCTCCAACTTAACTCCAAAGTAAGGGTTCGAACATGACACATAATATTAGAGTAACTATTTCCCCCATATCATCTTACAGTTCCCTCCTATTTTTTACCTCCTTTCAATATCATAATAACCACATTATATAAGGAGGTAGTGAGAACATAAGAAAGATAAGAAGCTTCATTTTGATTATAGGGATGTTATCTTCAAATTTCTCAGCCTATCATCACCCTGCTCTAGTGACATTATACCCAGAAATACTAATGTAGGGTTTTCAGGATATCATTTCACTAATGCTATGGTTTGAAATCTTGACTTGATGACCATAATCAATAGATCATATACATACTCAAATTACACAAATTATAAATATCCAGTAGAAGAATATGGAGGGAAATTGTCTAATTTTTAAAAATGAAAAGTTATGGAATTGGTTTTGTTTATTGATAAAGAAATGCAAGAGCTTTGGATAATATTTGTAAAGAAATAGTAACAAGAACATCTATGACTCCAGATGCCTATTTTATAATTAAGAATCCTACAGTACATTCTAAAAGATGATCTAAAGTAGCATCGCCATAGTAAAAACAAACAAAAAAAAATGATAAACGTAAGGACCTTTAATAGTTAAAGCCAGATGTTTAAGAGCACTAAGAACTGTATAGGCTGAGGAGCCACATAACAACCAAATTGCCTTAAAATAAAGGAAAGGACTTAAGTAGCAAAAGAACAGAAAATATTTCCAAATGAATATTTTTTTTTGTTTATAGTGGCTTTTTTTTTCTATTTCTTCAAAGTTAGAAATTTCTCAGAAAACCTCTTATATTGACAGGTAATTATTTGATAATGAAGTGAATAGTGATGATGAAAATTATAATGATGATGACCACTGCACAATGTATAGTAAACACTGTAACGAACCACAATTTTTCTGTACCACCATGGTTTTCTCATCTGGAAGACTAATTTTTCATCAGCTGAAATTATTAACAAGTACAGTATGGTTTCCAAATCATCTTGTATATATCTGCTATCTGTAAAAACAGTTTGGAGCTTCACATATAGTCAGTTTCTCCTTAAATATATATTTACTTTTATCTATTTATGTATGCAAATATATACTCATACCTATTGAATATGCATATATGTATGTAGTATGTATTAAAAAAATGAGAAAATCATTCCCACATACATTATCTCATTTAAGCTTTAGAGAAACCATGTAAGGCAGATATTTGAATCACACCTTTCTATGCAAAGAAACAAAGGCTCAAGGAGTATTGAATATTTTCCAAAGAGTACAGAGGTCGTCATCAGTAATAACAGGATTCAAACCCAGACGTCTAGTTGCAAGTTCTGCCCCACCTAAGGGGAGAAGAATGGGTAAGATCTGTAGTTTAAGAAAAGGTCAAATATTGTCACTACCCATTTGTCCTGTTCAGTGGCCAAGCTATAGATCCAAATATAGCAATAATTGGTTAGGAAATTATCTCCATTCAGAGTTGGTGCAAGTCCTGATACTAGAGTTGAAAATAGCATATCATGATAAAGCAAACATGTGACCAAGGCAAGCCACCTAACCTCAGTAGGACTCAGTTTTCTCATCTGTAGAGATAATAATACCTACTTAATAACTTAATTTAATTTGATGGTGAGGATAACATATACAACATCTGATGTGATGATAAGGGATGTAGAGAGCCTAGGATGTTGCCTGTCATTTAGCAACAATCATTAAAATTCAACTGCAATGTTTTTATTATTGTCCATCAGTACATTTGGTGTCAACACTGCACAGAGTCTGTGAGGTACTCCAGAATGACAGTATTTTTTACATCTTAATTTTAATATAGACAGTATGAGGATAAAGTGGACACTAATTTTTCTTAACTTCCTATGAGTTGCCATCTAGCCAAGAAGATGAAACACTGAAGTATCTTTTGTAAGAATAGGCACAGTCCCAAAAAGAAAAGTGGCACAGAATGAAAAAATAGGGGCTGATTTAAAAAAACAAAAAACAAAAAAAACAAGATACAGGGTACAGGATCTTGAAGAAGAGAGAAATTGACACATTCATGGATGCTCTGTGACACAAGCTGTATTTAGCCCCTCTGCTGCCTTGTGCCAGTTAATTAAGTTGGGGAACATTTTCTCTAGTTGTGTGAGAGAAGCACAGCTGTCTGTTCAGGAACTTGAGTATGAAACGTATTCTTCCTGCCAAGCTTTCACGGGATACAACCTCAAAGCTTCACAAAAACAGAATGGTTTTACAAATGATTGGAAAGACTCATTCTCACTGACAGATGGAAAGTATCAGAGATTAGGGGAGTGTGCCTTTGTAAGTGTGCACATATGTGTATAGTGTGTACACACCCACGCTTCACACATTCATTTGGTGAGGTGGCTGATGATAGGACTTGAAAACTAAGAGTGTTGAGCTTCTCTGTTGCTACATTGTGTTTTCTCACAAACCTATTTTTTAAATGAATAATACTCACAATTCTTTTTCTACAGACCAGAATGAAGACTAAGGGTTTTCCCTGGCCTTGGCATATATACATATATATATATATATATATATATATATATATATATATATATATATATTAGTTTGTAGAACCTGCTTCAAACTAATACACACAAACTCAAACCATACACACAAACTCAAACAAATACAGAAACATACAATTTTCCCATCCCACTATTATAAACTCAAAATGCTTACTCACTTAGCTTTTATAACAAAGAAAATGGACCTGGTTTCAGTTCAAAAAGATATTAGGGAATTTCCCAGCAAAAATGAAAAACAGATGATATTTTCCCCCTAGATACTTCTGTTCTTGGATATTTTAATCCCACCTCCCATGTGGGATGATTACATCAGTCAAGGTAACTATGGAAATGCTCAATCCCATAGTTGATGTGCTGCCTGAAATTTAGCCAATAGTTGACTGCATCATTACCCCTTTTCTAGCAATTGGAGGTTTCATATGCTTGATATGCTTGATGTGGCCACTGTGATTAAAAACCATTTTGAAGGACAGCCTTCCATTTTTCTGAAATCTTAAAGCTAACCTGGAGAACAAAATATTGGTATTGCTGGTGTCAGAAACTATAAATAAACATGTGATCTCATCCTCAGAGGTTCATTTTGGAATAACTTCCTGGCTGCCTATAGGCTACCAGAACATCAGTAACTGCACTGCAATGGCAAGATAGCAGTACCTATCAGTCTCATAAAGCCACAAAAAGCTGGAACGCAGGTTTGATGATGCTTATAAGCATTCCTATTTGACAACCATCCTTTTGCAAGTAAAATAATAAATCTCACTAGTTTAAATGGAATTTGAAATGTTACTTTAGTTTTTAGCAAAACTAAAAACACCCCAGCATATGACCAAGGGGGAAGGGAATATTTAAGATTCTAAGACTTGGACCTAACCCCATATCACCTGGGACAAAGATATAGGTTAGGAGTTATTCTTTATAAATGACAGTTACCAAAGATAAGAATATGTATTCTTTTATCTAAAGTGGAGAAGACATATAGTAGTTCTATTTTTAGCTTTTTTAAGGAACCTCCGTACTGTTTTCTATAGTGGCTGTATCCATTTACATTCCCACCAACAGTGTATAAGGGTTCCCTTTTCTCCACACCCTCTCCAGCATTTACTGTATGTAGATTTTTTACCATGGCCATTCTGACCAGTGTGAAGTGATACTACATTATAATTTGATTTGCATTTCTCTAATAATTAGTGATGTTGAGCATCTTTTCATGTGTCTGTTGGCCATCTGTATATCTTTGGAGAAATGTCTGTTTAGGTCTTCCACCCATTTTTTATATTGAGTTGCTTGGTGTTTTTTTGATATTGAGCTGCATGAGCTGCTTGTATATTTTGGAGATTAATCCTTTGTCATTTGCTTCATTTGAGATTATTTTCTCCCATTCTGAAGGTTGTCTTTTTGTCTTGTTTATGGTCTCCTTTGCTGTGAAAAAGCTTTTAAGTTTAATTAAGTCCCATTTGTTTATCTTTGTTTTAATTTTCATTACTCTAGGAGGTGGGTCAAAAAATATGTTGCTGTGGTTTATGTCAGAGAGTGTTCTGCCTATGTTTTCCTCTAAGAGTTTGATAGTTTCTGGCTTTACATTTAGGTCTTTAATCCATTTTGAGTTTATTTTTGTGTATGGTGTTAGGGAGTGTTCTAATTTCATTTTTTTTTTACATGTAGCTATACAGTCTTCCCAGCACCACTTATTGAAGAGGCTGTCTTTTCTCCATTGTATATTTTTGCCTCCTTAATCAAAGATAAGGTGACCCTATGTGCATGGGTTTATCTCTGGGCTTTCTATCCTGTTCCATTGATCTCTATTTCTGTTTTTGTGCCAGTACCATACTGTCTTGATTACTGTAGCTTTGTAGTCTAGTCTGAAGTCCAGGAGCCTGATTTCTCCAGCTCTGTTTTTCTTTCTCAAGATTGTTTTGGCTATATGGGGTCTTTTGTGTTTCCATGCAAATTGTAAAATTTTTTGTTCTAGTTCTGGGAAAAATGCCATTGGTAATTTGATATGACCCAGGACTCCCACTACTGGGAATATACCCAGAGAAAGCCATAATTCAAAAGAGGCATGTACCCCAATGTTTATGGCAGCACTATTTACAATAGCCAGGACATGGAAGCAACATAAATGTCCATCAATAGAGGAATGGATAAAGAAGATGTGTTACATATATACAATGGAATATTACTCAGCCATAAAAAAGAACAAAATAATGCCATTGCAGCAGCATGGATGAACCTAGAGATTGTCATACTGAGTGAAGTAAATCAGGCAGAGAAAGACATATCATATGATATTGCTTTTATGTGGAATCTAAAAAGGTACTAATGAACTTATTTACAAAAAAAAGAGTCACGGATGTAGAAAACAAACTTATGGTTACCAGGAGGTAAGGGGGGAGGGATAAATTGGGAGACTGAGACTGACATATATACTTACTATATATAAAATAGATAACTAACAAGGACCTACTGTAGAGTACAGGGAACTTTAATCAATATTCTGTAATGGACTATATGGGAAAAGAATCTAAAAAAAGAGGGGTTATATGTATATGGATAACTGTTTCACTTTACTGTACACCTGAAAGTAACACAACATTGTAAACCAACTATACTCCAATAAAAATTTTTTAAAAGGAAAAAAAAAAAAGTGGGGAAGACAAAGACTCACCAAGCTTGCAATCAAAAGTGCTAGAAAGGTTTAGAAACAGCCAAACCAGAGGTAGACTGAGTATTACTAAACCTGTGAGCCACCTTTGTCCAAACTTAGTCCTGATTAAATCAAGGTCCTTATCTTCCCCTCTATATATCCAGTAGAGGAAAAGGTAAACTATTTCTTCAAGAAAATAATATTTTCTAGACCCTCTATAATTTTTAAAATACCATATCTAACTTTTAAAATAAAATTACTAGGCATGTGAGTAGACATGACCAAATAATTGATACATGTGAGAGAGAAAAATGAAAAGCTAAAATAAAAGCAAGTTAACAAGTTAGCCAGATATTGAAAATAGTATAAAATACTTTTGACTAACTATAAATAATCCATATAAGAAAACAGGGAAATAGTTGAATAGGTATTTTAAAAGATAGAGAATCTACATACAGTACTGGAATCTATAAAAATTAAAACCAATTTAAAAATTAAAAATAAAAAGTATGTAGTTAGAAGTCAAGAGAGTAATTATTTTGGGAGGTGGTTGTGAGAAGGGAATAAAAGGACATTAAGGGTAATGGTATTATATTTTCTTTGACATGTCCTGCTGTGAAAAATGAACTGCTATGGCTTAGCAAAGACATTAAAACATTCACTGTAAATATGTTCAAAGAAGTAAAGAAAACTGTGCATACAGAATTAAAGGAAGGTATAGTGACAATGAATCATCAATAGATAATATAAATAAGGAGATCAAAATTATTTAAAAGAACCAAATGGAAGTTACAGAGTTGAAATAAGCAATAACAAGAATGAGACAATTCAAAGGTTCAAGAGTAGATTAGGGATGACAGAAAAAGAAGAATCAGTGAATTTGAAGATAGATCAATAGAAATGATGCAATCTGTAAAACAGAAAAGAAAAATAATTCAAACACTGAAAAGAACTCTAATTAAAGAAATCAAAATAATTAAATAATTAGAGGGATATAATAAGTTCATGGCTAGGAATACTCAAGATTATTAAGATGTTAGTTCTTCCCAACATGATCTATAGATTTAACACAATCCCAATAAAAATTCTAGCAAGTTATTTTGTGGAGGTTGACAAACTTGTTCTAGAGTTTGTATAGAGAGACAAAAGATGCAGAATAATCAACACAATAAAAAAAGAACAAAACTGAAGCAAAAGAACAAATTTAGAAGACACAATATCTGAATTCAAGACTTACTACATAAAAAACTTCAGTATCAAGACAGTGTGGTACCAGTGAAGAAATGGACAAATAGATCACTGAAACAGAATAGAGATCCAAAAATAGACCCCCCCACACACACACAAAAAAAATCAACTGATTCTTGACCAGGGAGCAACAAATGGTGGTGAAACAACTCGACATACACTTGCAAAATTAAAATTAGAAACTTCTGCTCTGTGAAAGGCATATCAAGAGAATAAGACTGGAATGAAATATTTGTAAAACACATATCTGATAAAGGACTGATATCCAAAATATACAAAGAATTCCTAAAATTCAACAGTAAGAAAATGAATAACTCTATTAAAAATGGGTAAAATATATAAACAGATACCTCACTAAAGAAGATATACAGATGGCAAATAGACCTATGAAAATATACTTGCAAATTAAAACAATGAGATAACCCTACACACCTATTAGAATGACTAAAATCCAAAATACTGACAGCACCAAATGTTGGCAAGGATGTGGAGAAACAGGAACTCTCAGTCATTACTGGTGGAATTCCAAAATGGAATGGACACTTATAAACCAGTTTTTTTTATATTTTTTTCAAAACTAAATATACTCTTAACTTATAATCCAGTAATCACACTCCTTGGTATTTAACAAAATGAGCTGAAAACTTATGTCCATCCAAAAACTTGTATATGAATGTTTATACTAGCTTTGTTCATAATTGACAAAATTTGGAAGCAACAAAAATGTCCTTCAGTGAATGGATAAACTGTGATATATCCATACAATGGACTATTATACAATGCTAAAAAGAAATAAAGTGTGAAGACACAAAAAGACATGGAGGAACTTAAATGAATATTACTGAGGGAAATAAGCTAATCTGGAAAAGATACATACTGTGTGATTTCAATTATATGACATTCTGGAATATGTAAAACTATGGAGACAGTATAAAGGTCAGTGGTTTCCAGTGTTTGGAAGAAAGAAAAATGAGTAAATGGAACATAGGATTTTTTGGTTTGTTTTTTTTTTTTTTTTTTTTTTCGGTACGCAGGCCTCTCACTGTTGTGGCCTCTCTCATTGCAGAGCACAGGCTCCAGATGTGCAGGCTCAGTGGCCATGGCTCACAGACCTAGCCGCTCTGTGGCATCTTCCCAGACTGGAGCATGAACCCATGTCCCATGCATCAACAGGTGGACTCTCAACCACTGCACCACAAGGGAAGCCCCATAGGAGGTTTTTAGGGCAATGAAACTATGATGCAATGTAGTATAATGGTAGATACATGTCATTACATATTTGTCAAAACTGATAGAACACACAAAACCAAGAAGGAACCTTAATGTAAACCATGGGTTTGGGATAATGTGTCAGTGATGGTTTATCAGTTGTAACAAATGTACAACTCTGGTAAAAGATTCTGCTGGTGGGGGAGTCTGTGTATGGGGAGAGGGAGCATATGGAACCATCTGCACTTTTTGTTCAATTTTGCCATAAATCTAAAACTGCTTTTAAAAATAAAGTCTATGTTTAAAAAAAATGAAAGACCTTCATTGAAATGTGGGACACAATTAGCACTGTAATATATACATAGTGGCAGAATCACTGGTAAAGGAGAAAGAAACAGAAAAATATTTCAAGAAAAAAATGGCTAAAAACTATATTTGATGAAAACCATTAATCTACACATCCAAGGAGCTCAATTAATTCCAAATAAGATAAGTGAAAAGATATTCACACCCATACATGCACATCATATGCAATGTTGAAAGCTAAAGATAAAGAGAACATCTTGAAAGCTGTAAAATAAAAATGACATTATGTATAAGGGAACTCAAACAAAATTAACAGTTAACTTATCAGAAAAAAAAATGAGGCCAGAAGATATTGGGATGACATATTCAAAGTGTAGGAAGTAAAAATCTATCAATCAAGAATCTTATATCCAGCAAAACTATCTTCTAAAAAATGAACACAAAATAGAGATATACCCTGATAAGCTAAAACTAAGAGAACTCATTGGTAGCAGACCTTCCTTACAAGAAGTATGAAGGAAATTCTTCCAAATGAAAGCAAGCTGTATCAGACAGTAATTCAAATCAAAATGATAGAACAAGAAAGCGCCAGTGAAGGCAATTATGTAAGTAATAAGGAAAGACAATATCATTGCTCACTTTTCTCCATTCTGACTGATTTTAAAAAAACAGTATATTGTTTTGTTTTTTTGGACCTAAATATATGGAAATGTAATGTGTTCAACAATAACAGTACAAAGGAGGTGAGTAAAACAAAGCTGTATTGGAGCAAGAAAATTGGTTGGAAGAGATGAAGAGAATCAGAAAGAATAAAAAAGTAAAGTTATAACAAATTATGTAAATTTATGCTTGCTCTCTTTTCTTCACTCAGCCTTTTTAACTGACATAGCTTGTATTAAGTAATAATTATAAGAAAGTATTATATTTGTAACATATTATATTTGTAAAATATATAACAATAGTAACACAAAAGAATGTGGGGGAAGGAATGGAGCTACATAGAAGTAGAGTATCTATATATCACTGAAACTAACTTTGAATCTGAAATAGATTATAATAAGATGTATTTTGTAAATCTCAAAGGAATCACTAAGAAAATATCTCTAAACATAAGTTGTAAATCATTAGAGAAATTAAAATGTAACACTACAAATAACCAGTTAATACAAAATAAGGCAATAAAGGAGGAACAAAGGGACAAAGAAGACATAACACATATAGAAAACAAAAAGTAAAATGACAGACATGAATCCAACCATTTCCACACCAAAATTAAATGTGAATGGATTAAACAATTAAGTCAAAATCTTAGTTTGCCATATTGCATTTTAAAAAACGATCAAATTATATATAGGAGACACACTTCAGACTCAAAGATACAAACAGATTGAAAGTAAAAGAATGAGAAAATATATATCACGTAAACAACAATATAAAATAGATGGAGTGAAAGTACTAATATCAGACAAACTGTAAAACAAAGAAAAAATTAGACAGAAAGAGGGACATTTAATGATATTAAAAGAGTCAATCTCTCAGGAATATTAGCAATTATAAACATATATGCACTTAACAATAGAACCTCAAAATAAATCACAAAAACTGGCTGAATCAAAGGGAGAAATGGACAATACAACAATAATATCTGAAGACATCAAGATCCCAATTTTAATAACAGATAGAGCAACTAGGCATAAACAAAGAATGTAATAGAGAAACTGAACAACACTACAAACAAATTAGACTGAACAGACAGGTAGAACACTCTGCCTAACAAGAGCAAAATGCACATTCTTCCCAAGGACACACAGAACGTAATCCAGTGTAGACTATGTGTTAGGCCAAAACAAAAACTATCCAAAAAAAATTTAAACATGAAAATCATAAAAGGTATGCTCTGTAATCACAATAAAATGAAATGGAGTAAATTAGAAATCAATAATAAAGGAATATCTGGGAAGTTCACAATATGTGTAAGTTAAACAACACAGTACTAGATAACCAATGGATTAAAGGTTTCACATTGAAATTAGAAAATATTTTGAGATAAGAAAGGAAAAATCACAACTTACCAAAATGTATAGAATGCTGCTAAAGTAGTGATCACAGGGAAATATATAGCTAAATATATAGTAATACCTATAATTAAGAAAGAAGAAACATTTTAAATTAATAATCTAAACTTCAACCATAAGAAAGCAGAGAAAGAAAAACAAATAAGACACAAAACAAGAAGTAGTAAGGAAATAATAAAGACAAGTGAAATTAAATAAAATAGAGAATAGAAAACAAAAAGCATCAGAAAAAAATCAATAAAACCAAAAGTGGGTCTTTGGAAAAGATCAATAAAATTGATAAATTTCATGTAGACTGACCCAAAAGAATGAGCAGATTTAGTTACTAAAATCAACTATAATGAAAAAGAATATGAAAAACAATGTATATATATATATATGTATGACTGAGTCACTTTGCTGTACAGCAGTAATTAACACAACGTTGTAATTCAACTCTACTTCAATGAAAAATAAATTTTAAAAAAATGAAAGAGGGAACACACACACATACACACAAGTCTATGAATACTATGAATAACTGTATGTCACAAATTAGATAACTTAGATGAAGTGGATAAATATCATGGCAACAATTACTAAAACTGACTCGAGAAAACTCAGCAAATCTGAATAGTCCTATAACAAGTAAGGAGATCAAACTTCAAAACTTCCCAAAAAGTAAAAAACAAGGCCCAGATGGCTTCACTTGTGAATTCTACCAAACATTTTATATATATTTAGTTTATATATATATAAGTATATATATAAACTAATTCTTCCCAAATAATAGAACAGGAAGGAACACACTTCAACTTATTCTATGACACTAGCACTATCCTGATGCCAAACTGTAGACATCACTGAAAAAATGTAGATCAACATCTTTTACACACATGGCCACAAAAAAAAGCACCAAATCCAGCAACATATGAAAGATCATACAACTTGACAAAGTAAGATTTATACCAGAGTGAAAGGTTTGTTTAACATCCCAAAATCTATTAATAGGATACACCATAGTAATAATGCATAAAAGCCAAGTGATCATCTCAAGAGATGCAGAAAAAGCATTTGAGAAACCCAACACTAATTCATTATTAAAATGTTCAATGAACTCTGAATGGAAAAAAAATACTCCCTCAAGTTGATTGAAGGCATCTGTGAAAAAATAAAGTTAATGTCATACTTAATGTTGAAAGATATGAATTCAAGGAGGCAGAAATCATTTTGAGCATTTTAGAAGTCTGCCTACTTCAGAAAGCTTTACCTTTAACATCAGAGAAAAAGTTAATTATCACTATTACCATTTCTATTCAACAGTGACTGGAGGTAAGCCTAAATAAATGAAGAAATGAACATTGTTTACAGATCAGTATTTGAAAGAGACCAAGTTTTCCAGTCTTTGGTCATCAATCCCATTTCTCCCTTTGCCCAACATTGAACTCATAGCTCTATTAGATATCAAGGTCTATTATAAATCTATACTAACTAAGATAGCATAGTGTTGGAATAAAAGTAGGCAAATAGACCCATGAAACAGAACAGAAACCCTTGAAACTGATCCAGGTATATAATGACAGCTATTTCTGACAGAGTTGTCATTTTAGATCAGTAAAATCCTGTACCCTTTAAACAATGTTTCCAAAACAATTGGATATCTCTAACAAAAAAAGTAAGGAAGAAAAGGAAGAAGGGAGAAAGAACTTGAAGCCTTATCTCACATAAAACAATCATATTAAAAATCAGTTCCAACAGGAATAAGGACACAGATGTAGAGAATGGACTTGAGGACACAGGGAGAGGGAAGGGTAAGCTGGGACAAAGTGAGAGAGTGGCATGGACATATATTCACTACACTACCAAACGTAAAATAGATAGCTAGTGGGAAGCAGCCGCATAGCACAGGGAGATCAGCTCAGTGCTTTGTGATCACCTAGAGGGGTGGGATAGGGAGGGTGGAAGGGAGATGCAAGTGGGAGGGGGTATGGGGATATATGTATACATATAGCTGATACAGAACAATGTAAAGCTATTATACTCCAATAAAGATGTTAAAAAAAATCAGTTACAAGTCAAGAATTTAAAAAATCCAAAAATAAAAATTACAGATATCCTAAATGACAATATAGGAAAATATCTGCATTATTTCAAGGTGGTAAAGAATTTATTTATTAAAAAAGAAACAGCTTCAATGATGACTTGCATTATGTCAAAGACTTCTGTTCATCAAAAGACAGCATAAAGTGAAAAAACAATATACAAAGAGAATATCTTTGTAATTTATACAACTGACAAAGAGCATGCATACAGAATAAAGAAAAGATAAAAAGTGAAATAAACCAAAGATGTGAACAGGCACTTCACAAAAGTAGAAATCCAAAAGACTAATAAATATGTGAAAAAGTGTTTAATTCATTAGTAATGGAGAAATGCAAATTAAAACCACAATGAGTTACCACCAAATTACCAGAAACTAAAGCATTTTAGGATACCATGGGCTCCATGAAAGAAGCCAAACCAAAAATAATACATATAATATGATTCCAATCATATGGTATATAAAGCAAGTTGTAGATAGATAGATAGATAGATTTTTTTTTAATGGTATGAATACACAGCTATGTTGGTTTGCAGACTCAGGAGCTTCCTTGGTGAAATCTGAAACTGGCCCCTCACATGGAAGGCAGAGAGTTACAGAAGAGTCAGCCACTCCAGATTGGCAGGTGGCAGATTTAATAAGCAAGGGAACTTACCTACAAGTCTTGTCTGGGGTGGACAGAAGATGCAGAGATCCTCTCATCAGCCCACCAGAATCTTAGAAGTTTATATAGAAGCCTTAAATGGGTTCAGTGATGCATACAGTCCAGATGCTCTCTCAGGATCACGTCCTTGTAAACGTGGGAATGGTGGGCAGAGCTTACCTTCCGAGGACAGGGGATGGGCGAGGAGCCTCCAACTGTTTGGGAACAGCTCGTGGGTGACCCAGTGGTCATGTCCTCTCAATGACCTCCTCCAACAGGTGGAATAAGATTTTAAAAGAGAAGCAGGAAACGATTATCACTAAATCCAGGAGAGTGGAGGCAAGGCATTGTGCTCAAGGAGGGGCATAAGGGGAAAGGTGTTGGTGATCCTCTATTTTTATCTATTTCTCTGTTCAGGGAATGAAGATAGGTGTCAGTTTTATAATTATGTGTTGAACTATACACATTCTTTGTTTTTCTGTACTTGTGTTCTTTCATGAAAGGAAAAAAAAATACTTAGAGACACAAAATTTACTTCTTGTCAGGATAGAGATGGTATAATATAAGGGGGGAAGACCAGTGCTTCAAAGGTATGAGCAATTTATACTTTTTAAGGTGGTGTTAGTTACACATTTGTTCATATTAATACTATTAGTTACAGCTTTTTCATATATGTGTGTATATATATATATATATATATATTTACTTTTTTTAACTTTTTTTTTATTTATTAGTTTCAGCTTTATAACAAAGTGAATCAGTCATACATATACATCTGTTCCCACATCCCTTCCCTCATGCATCTCCCTCCCTCCCACCCTCCCCATCCCACCCCTCCAGGCAGTCACAAAGCACCGAGCTGATCTCCCTGTGCTCTGCGGCTGCTTCCCACTATCTATCTCCCTTACGTTTGGTAGTGTATATATGTCCATGCCTCTCTTTTGCTTTGTCACAGCTTACCCTTCCCCCTCCCCATATCTTAAAGTCCATTCTCAAGTAGGTCTGTGTCTTTATTCCCATTTTACCCCTAGGTTCTTCATGACATTTTTTTTTTAATTCCGTATATATGTGTTAGTATACGGTATTTGTCTTTCTCTTTCTGACTTACTTCACTCTGTATGACAGACTCTAGGTCTATCCACCTCATTACAAATAGCTCAGTTTCGTCTCTTTTTATGGCTGAGTAATATTCTATTGTATATATGTGCCACATCTTCTTTATCCATTCATCCAATGACGGACACTTAGGTTGTTTCCAGCTCCGGGCTATTGTGAATAGAGCTGCAATGAACATTTTGGTACATGTCTCTTTTTGAATTATGGTTTTCTCAGGGTATATGCCCAGTAGTGGGATTGCTGGGTCATATGGTAGTTCTATTTTTAGTTTTTTAAGGAACCTCCATACTGTTCTCCATAGTGGCTGTACCAATTCACATTCCCACCAGCAGTGCAAGAGTGTTCCCTTTTCTCCACACCCTCTCCAGCATTTATTGTTTCTAGATTTCTTGATGATGGCCATTCTGGCTGGAGTGAGATGATATCTCATTGTAGTTTTGATTTGCATTTCTCTAATGATTAATGATGTTGAGCATTCTTTCATGTGTTTGTTGGCAGTCTGTATATCTTCTTTGGAGAAATGCTATTTAAGTCTTCTGCCCATTTTTGGATTGGGTTGTTTGTTTTTTTGCTATTGAGCTGCATGAGCTGTTTATAAATTTTGGAGATTAATCCTTTGTCAGTTGCTTCATTTGCAAATATTTTCTCCCATTCTGAGGGTTGTCTTTTGGTCTTGTTTATGGTTTCCTTTGCTGTGCAAAAGCTTTGAAGTTTCATTAGGTCCCATTTGTTTATCTTTGTTTTTATTTCCATTTCTCTAGGAGGTGGGTCCAAAAGGATCTTGCTGTGATTTATGTCATAGAGTGTTCTACCTATGTTTTCCTCTAAGAGTTTGATAGTTTCTGGCCTTACATTTAAGTCTTTAATCCATTTTGAGCTTATTTTTGTGTATGGTGTTAGGGAATGATCTAATCTCAAACTTTTACATGTCCCTGTCCAGTTTTCCCAGCACCACTTATTGAAGAGGCTGTCCTTTCTCCACTGTACATTCCTGCCTCCCTTATCAAAGATAAGTTGGCCATATGTGCGTGGGTTTATCTCTGGGCTTTCTATCCTGATCCACTGATCGATCTTTCTGTTTTTATGCCAGTACCACACTGTCTTAATTACTGTAGCTTTGTAGTATAGTCTGAAGTAAGGGAGCCTGATTCCTCCAGCTCCGTTTTTCGTTCTCAAGATTGTTTTGGCTATTCGGGGCCTTTTGTTTTTCCAAACAAATTTTGAAATTTTTTGTTCTAGTTCTGTGAAAAATGCCAGTGGTAGTTTGATAGGGATTGCATTGAATCTGTAGATTGCTTTGGGTAGTAGAGTCATTTTCACAATATTGATTCTTCCAATCCAGGAGCATGGTATATCTCTCCATTTATTTGTATCATCTTTAATTTCTTTCATCAGTGTCTTATAATTTTCTGCATACAGATCTTTTGTCTCCTTAGGTAGGTTTATTCCTAGATATTTTATTCTTTTTGTTGCAATGGTAAATGGGAGTGTTTTATTGATTTCATTTTCAGATTTTTCATCATTAGTGTACAGGAATGCCAGAGATTTCTGTACATTAATTTTGTAACCTGCTACTTTACCAAATTCATTGATTAGCTCTAGTAGTTTTCCGGTAGAATCTTTAGGATTCTCTATGTATAGTATCATGTCATCTGCAAACAGTGACAGCTTTACTTCTTCTTTTCCAATTCGGATTCCTTTTGTTTCCTTTTCTTCTCTGATTGCTGTGGCTAAAACTTCCAAAACTATGTTGAATAAGAGTGGTGAGAGTGGGCAGCCTTGTCTTGTTCCTGATCTTAGTGGAAATGCTTTCAGTTTGTCACCATTGAGGACAATGTTGGCTGTGGGTTTGTCATATATGGCCTTTATTATGTTGAGGAAAGATCCCTCTATGCCTACTTTCTGCAGGGTTTTTATCATAAATGGGTGTTGAATTTTGTCGAAAGCTTTCTCTGCATCTATTGAGATGATAATATGGTTTTTCTCCTTCAACTTGTTAATATGGTGTATCACATTGATTGATTTGCGTATATTGAAGAATCCTTGCATTCCTGGAATAAACACCGCTTGATCATGGTGTATGATCCTTTTAATGTGCTGTTGGATTCTGTTTGCTAGTATTTTGTTGAGGATTTTTGCATCTATGTTCATCAGTGATATTGGCCTGTAGTTTTCTTTCTTTGTGACATCCTTGCCTGGTTTTGGTATCAAAGTGATGGTGGCCTCGTAGAATGAGTTTCGGAGTGTTCCTTCCTCTGATATTGTTTGGAAGCGTTTGAGAAGGATGGGTGTTAGCTCTTCTCTAAATGTTTGATAGAATTCGGCTGTGAAGCCATCTGGTCCTGGGCTTTTGTTTGATGGAAGATTTTTAATCACAGTTTCAATTTCAGTGCTTGTGATTTGTCTATTCATATTTTCTATTTCTTCCTGAGTCAGTCTTGGCAGGTTGTGCATTTCTAAGAATTTGTCCATTTCTTCCAGGTTGTCCATTTTATTGGCATAGAGTTGCTTATAGTAATCTCTCATGATCTTTTGTATTTCTGCAGTGTCGGTTGTTACTTCTCCTTTTTCATTTCTAATTCTATTGATTTGAGTCTTCTCCCTTCTATTCTTGATGAGTCTGGCTAATGGTTTGTCAATTTTGTTTATCTTCTCAAAGAACCAGCTTTTAGTTTGGTTGATCTTTGCTATCGTTTCCTTCATTGCTTTTTCATTTATTTCTGATCTGATCTTTATGATTTCTTTCCTTCTGCTAGCTTTGGGGTTTTTTTGTTCTTCTTTCTCTAATTGCTTTAGGTGCAGGGTCAGGTTGTTTACTCGAAATGTTTCCTGTTTCTTAAGGTGGGATTGTATTGCTATAAACTTCCCCCTTAGAACTGCTTTTGCTGCGTCCCATAGGTTTTGGGTCATCGTGTCTCCATTGTCATTTGTTTCTCGGTATTTTTTAATTTCCTCTTTGATTTCTTCAGTGATCACTTCGTTATTGAGTAGTGTATTGCTTAGCCTCCATGTGTTTGTATGTTTTACAGATCTTTTCCTGTAATTGATGTCTAGTCTCATAGCATTGTGGTCGGAAAAGATACTTGATACAATTTCAATTTTCTTAAATTTACCAAGGCTTGATTTGTGACCCAAGATATGAACTATCCTGGAGAATGTTCCATGAGCACTTGAGAAAAATGTGTATTCTGTTGTTTTTGGATGGAATGTCCTATAAATATCAACTAAGTCCACCTTGTTTAATGTATCATTTAAAGCTTGTGTTTCCTTATTTATTTTCATTTTGGATGATCTGTCCATTGGTGAAAGTGGGGTGTTAAAGTCCCCTACTATGATTGTGTTACTGTCGATTTCCCCTTTTATGGCTGTTATGTATGCCTTATGTATTGAGGTGCTCCGATGTTGGGTGCATAAATATTTACAATTGTTATATCTTCTTCTTGGATTGATCCCTTTATCGTTATGTAGTGTCCTTCTTTGTCTCTTCTAATAGTCTTTATTTTAAAGTCTATTTTGTCTGATATAAGAACTGCTACTCCAGCTTTCTTTTGATTTCCATTTGCATGGAATATCTTTTTCCATCCCCTTACTTTCAATCTGTATGTGTCTCTAGGTCTGAAGTGGGTCTCTTGTAGACAGCATATATATGGGTCTTGTTTTTGTATCCATTCAGCCACTCTGTGTCTTTTGGTGGGAGCATTGAGTCCATTTACATTTAAGGTAATTATTGATATGTATGTTCCTATTCCCATTTCCTTAATTGCTTTGGGTTCATTATTGTAGGTATATTCCTTCTGTTGTGTTTCTTGCCTACAGAAGTTCCTTTAGCATTTGTTGTAAAGCTGGTTTGGTGGTGCTGAACTCTCTCAGCTTTTGCTTGTCTGTAAACGTTTTAATTTCTCCATCAAATCTGAATGAGATCCTTGCTGGGTAGAGTAATCTTGGTTGCAGGTTTCTCTCCTTCATCACTTTAATTATGTCCTGCCACTCCCTTCTGGCTTGTAGAGTTTCTGCTGAGAGATCAGCTGTTAACCTGATGGGGATTCCCTTGTGTGTTATTTGTTGTTTTTCCCTTGCTGCTTTTAATATGATTTCTTTGTGTTTAATTTTTGACAGTTTGATTAATATGTGTCTTGGTGTATTTCTCCTTGGATTTATTCTGTATGGGACTCTCTGTGCCTCCTGGACTTGATTAACTATTTCCTTTCCCATATTGGGGAAGTTTTCAACTATAATCTCTTCAAATATTTTCTCAGTCCCTTTCTTTTTCTCTTCTTCTTCTGGAACCCCTATAATTTGAATGTTGGTGCGTTTAATGTTGTCCCAGAGGTCTCTGAGACTGTCCTCTGTTCTTTTCATTCTTTTTTCTTTATTTTGCTGTGCAGCAGTTATTTCCACTATTTTATCTTCCACCTCACTTATCCGTTCTTCTGCCTCAGTTATTCTGCTATTGATCCCATCTAGAGTATTTTTCATTTCATTTACTGTGTTTTTAATCGATGCTTGATTCATCTTTAGTTCTTCTAGGTCCTTGTTAACTGTTTCTTGCATTTTGTCTATTCTATTTCCAAGATTATGGATGTTGGAAATAGAATCTTGGATCAGCTTTACTATCATTATTCTGAACTCTTTTTCAGGTAGACTGCCTATTACCTCTTCATTTGTTAGGTCTGGTTGGTTTTTATCTTGCTTCTTCACCTTCTGTGTGTTTTTCTGTCTTCTCATTTTGCTTATGTTACTGTGTTTGGGGTCTCCTTTTTGCAGGCTGCAGATTCGTAGTTCCCATTGTTTTTGGTGTCTGACCCCAGTGGCTAAGGTTATTTCAGTAGGTTGTGTAGGCTTTCTGGTCGGGGGGACTAATGCCTGTGTTCTGGTGGTTGAGGCTCGATCTTGTCTTTCTGGTGGACAGGTCCATGTCTGGTGGTGTGTTTTGGGGTGCCTATGGCCTTATTATGTTTTTAGGTAGCCTCTCTGCTAATGGGTGGGGTTGTGTTCCTGCCTTGCTAGTTGCTTGGCATAGGGTGACCAGCACTGTAGCTTGCTGGTCGTTGACTGAAGCTGGGTGCTGGTGTTGGGGTGGAGATCTCTGGGAGATTTTCGCTGCTTGATATTATCGGAGCTGGGAGGTCTCTTGTGGACCCGTGTACTGCAGTTGGCTCTCCCACTCAGAGGCACAGCACTGGCTCCTGGCTGCAGCACCAAGAGCCTTTCATCCACCCGGCTCAGAACAACAGGGAGAAAAAGTAGAAAGAAAGAATTAGTAGAAGAAAGAAAGAGAGAGGGAAAGGAAGGAAGGAAGGAAGAAAGAAAGAAAGGAGGGAGGGAGGGAGGAAGGATGGAAAGAAAGAAGGAAAGAAAGGAGGGAGGGAGGGAGGAAGGAAAGAAAGAAAGACAGGAGGGAGGGAGGGAGGAAGGAAAGAAAAAGAAAGTGGAAAGAAGAAGGGTGGGAGGGAGGGAGGGAGGAAAGAAAAAGAAAGAAGGAAAGGAGGAGCGGAGGGAGGGAGGGAGGAAGGGAAGGTAGGAAAAAAAGAAAGAGCAGTTAAAGTAAAATAGAGTAAAGTATGAAATATAGTAGCGTTATTAAAATTAGAAAGTAATTATTGAAAAAAAAAAACGGACCTATAGAACCCTGGGACATATGGTGGAAGCAAAGCTATACAGAGAGAATCTTACACAGAAGATTACACATACACATTCACAAAAAGAGAGCAGGGGGAAAAATCAAAAATCTTGCTCTCCAAGTCCACCTCCTCAATTTGGAATAATTCGTTGTAAAAAGAGGAAAAGGGCGAGAAGTCTGAAATCTTGCTCTCTAAGTCCACCTCCTTAATTTGGAATAATTCATTGTAAAAAGAGGAAAAGGGGGGAAAGTCTTAAATCTTGTCCTCAAAGTCCACTTCCTCAATTTGGGATGATTCGCTGTCCATTCATGCACTCCACAGACGCAGGGCACATCAAATGGACCGTGGAGCTTTAATCCGCTGCCTCCGAGGCTGCACAGAGAGACTTCCCTGTCTCTGCTCTCACAGCTCCCGGGTCTCAGCCTTGGACCTGGCCCCGCCTGTGCGCGTAGGTCGCCCGAGGGCGTCCGTTCTTCGCTCAGACAGGATGGGTTTAAAGGAACCGCTGATTCGGGGGCTCTGGCTCACTCAGGCAGAGGGGAGGGAGGGGCATGCAGGGTGGGGCGGGCCTGCGGCAGCAGAGGCCGGCGTGATGTTGCAGCAGCCCGTGGCGCTCCGTGCGCTTTCCCGGGAAAGCCGTCCCCGGGTCTCGAGACCCCGGCAGTGGCGGGGTGCACAGGCCCCCCGGAAGGCGGGGCGGACAGTGACCCGCGCTCGCACACAGGCCCCGCGGCGGCGGCGGCGGCCCACGCCCGTCTCCAAGGTCCGCGGCTTACCCGCGGCTCGCACCTGTCTCCGGCGCTTCCCCAAGCAGCCCTCTTAATGCCCTCTCCTCGCGCACCAGGAAACAAAAGGGAAAAAAGTCTCTTGCCTCTTCAGCAGCTCCAGACCCTTTCCCTGGACTCCCTCCGGGCTAGCCGTGGTGCACTAACCCCTTCAGGCTCTCTTCCTGCCGCCAGCCCCAGTCCTCTCCCTGTGCTCGCTCCGATTGAAAGCCGATACCCAAGCCTCAGCTCCCAGCCCCGCCCGCCACGGCGGCCGAGCAGACAAGCCTCTCGGGCTGGTGTGTGCCTGAGGGCACCGGTCCTCTGTGCCAGAATCTCTCCGCTTTGCCCTCCGCACCCCTGTTGCTGTGCTCTCCTCCGCTACTCCAAAGCTTTCCCCCTCCGCCACCTGCAGTCTCCGCCCGCGAAGGGGCTTGTAGTGTGTAGAAACCTTCCCTCCTTCACGGCTCCCTCCCACTGGTGCAGGTCCCGTCCCTATCCTATTGTCTCTGTTTATTCTTTTTTTCTTTTGCCCTACCCAGGTATGTGGGGAGTTTCTTTCCTTTTGGGGGGTCTGAGGTCTTCTGTCAGCGTTCAGTAGGTGTTCTGTAGGAGTTGTTCCACGTGTAGATGAATTTCTGATGTATCTGTGGGGAGGAAGGTGATCTCCGCGTCTTACTCTTCCGCCATCTTCCTCCGGGCCTATATTTACTTTTATATATAAGAATTATTTTATAATAAAAAAAAATCAAAGATCCTAACCTAGAAAAATAAAGTGCACAGCCCAATCCCTGGTCTATTATATCTACTCAAAAATTATTACCTGCTATTATAAATTAAAAATTAAAGATATTATAAATCTCTAAAACAGAGGTTGGCAAACTACAGCCCACAGGCCAAATCTGACCCACCCCTGCTAAGAATGGCTGTAAACTAAGAATAGTTTTTACATTTAAAATGGTGGGGGGGAAAGTAAAAAATATATATGTTGTATTACATGAAAATTATATGAAATTCGAATTTCAATGTCTATAAATAAAGTTTTGCTGTAACACAGGCACACCCAATTTTTGGCACATTGTGTATGTCTGCTTTCTCGGGAGCAACCCACTTGAGCACTTGTGAGGGACCATATGGTTTACTAAGCCTAAAATATCTGCTACCTGCCCTTTTACAGAAAGTTGGCCAACTCTGCTCTAAGATACTTTATCCTTCCCTTTTCAAAGCCAAGTTGCCCTCTGCAGTCAGAAGACTACCATGCCAAGTGGCTCCCCCTTGGCTCAGCTGCCTGGGGAAGATCCCACGTGGATTCTGGCCGCTTGTATGGACAGGAGCCATCATCAGTCGAACAGGGGCTGTTTCTGAAAATAGCCTGCAGCCTCCATCTCTCTGTTCCACCTTCCACCCCCAGCTGTCACTGGAGCTCTTGGGAACCAGGGAACTCTCTGAGCTCCATAAACTGCTTTTCCCTGGGGATGCTGCTTTAGAGATTTGGGCCAAGTTGAGAAGTAAGGGAAAGCCAGGGTTTATGGATTGGAATTCCAACTCTGTGGCTTATCAAGTATAAAATCATAGGACACTTGTATTCACTTTTATGGTGTTTGGTTTCTCCTTCTATAAAAATAGGACTAATAAAACCCACTTTAAAGAGTTTTTATGAGAATTAGGGATAATATAAGTATAATTCCTGCAGATAATAGATGTTCAATTAATAGAAGTTGTTAGTGTTCATAATCATCAATTCAGAAGGTATCAGGGCAGAGGAAAGAAGATCCCAACTAGCCTCTGTGGTAATACTAAACTTCGGCTCTAAGTCCCTTAAAGACCTCAGTCACCAGGAAATGGCACAAGAGTGCAATTAATTAATTCAAGAAGACAAGGCCTCCATGGCTCTGATCAGCTCTTTTATCATCCTAAGTGATTTACCAGCCCCTTATCCACTCTACTCTGAATTCGGTTTTATAGGGACCCTCCCAAGGCACTTACGCACCTCTACACTCACATATCTCAACTCACTTTACAATTCCTGGTTATTTTCATTGTATCTTGGGCACTAAGATTAAGAGCCAAGGTTTTTGCAAGTTACCAAGAGAATAAAAAGCGAATTTCTCAGACAGTGGTTCACCTTTTAGTGCCATTGAAGAAGAAAGGTAGTTTCAACCTGAGGTGTGAAAGTAGAGGAAAGCCCCTGGAATTATGTATTTATTCACATCAGAATACTTGATAATTGGGATAAAACATGGACATCAGAGAGTTAGAAAGACTGTGATTAAGATGAGACTGAATTCCGTTTGCTTTCAATTTAACTAGGTATAAAATTATATTATTCATGTACCAAAACATGACATAATAACTTATCCTTTGTTGCTAATTCTTTGAGTCCTGCATGAGAAGCCTTGTTTAAGAGGCTTAGATTTAAATAAGAAAATTATCTCAAGATTATTTCAAACAAAGCAAGGTATCATGTAGAGGAAAGTTAAAAGTCCTCATTTCTGGGGAGGTGGTGATGGGTCAGGAGGGAACTTGGCAACTCTGGTAGATCTGGACAGCCCCACCCCTTGCACAAGGTTAAGAGCCTACCACAGAACCGTAGTTGGGCAGTGGTCAGGTTGTGCCCACTTGGGGCCACTGGGAACGGAGAGATGGTTCTCCTTACTAAATGCCTAAGAACTGAGTCTAGGCATCAAGTCTGTGGGATGCTTCTACCTCTCTTCTTCCTTGGGGGAAACCTGGAAGAAAACATAGGTTCCCTTTGAACTTTATACTCCTCATGGATCAAGGAAAGGTTGATGGTCTTTCCAGGGCCCTCACAAGTCTGTGCTAAGAAATCACAATGATTAGAACAATAGCAATACTTAACAGTTCCGATATAATCACTGTGTTAGAACTTGTGCTAGGCATTTTATGAGCACTCACTCCTTTAATCTTCAAAACAGCCTGATGAGGTCCTAAAAGTCTTCTTATTTATAGATGAGGAAACTGAAGCTTAGCAAGGTGAAGTAAGTTTACAAGGTCACACAACCAGTGACAGTCAGATTCAAACTTTGTCTCCAAAATCTATACTCTTTACCTAAACACTCTCTATGCTTCCTTGCCAGCAGACTCTCCTCATCCACCTCCCAGTTAGGCACTCACCCACCCGCTTACCACATATGATATTATTTGATAAACTCATTGTCCTGGAATTCATGGATTTCTTCAATTAATGCTTTGTCTGTACCCATAAGTGTCTGTGACACTGGCTATTTATTTCTGAGTTCTTGGAGACCACAGACTGTGTTTAAGGAACATAACTTCTATACCATTCAGCACAGAGTCACACACTAAGATATAAATAAAACATGTTTTTGGCCAAAAGGATGTGCTTTCACTCTGCTTGTTACTTGACTTCATTTCTCAGGGAGAAGAAAAGAAGCACAGAGAATCTGCCCACTGTCCAAGTGACACAGAGCGCCTGCTTCTTCACTTGAGGTCTCTGAGCAAGTCGGAGAATGTGTTGTGTGATAAACAAATTGATGGCTTTTCACCTGTTGAGTAGCCATCCCAGAAGATCTCACAAAGCCTCCACAGCAGCCTAGACCTCACATTGAGTTCTGGCTTCACCACGTATCATGTGTAATCTTGAGTGAGTTACTTAACCAAGCCAAGCCTTGGCATTCTTATTTGGAAATAGATTTGGGATGGTGATTGTACAGGTTGTTATTTTGGCTTGGTCAGGATCTTCTGGCCCACCCTTGATGACCAGACCCACTTCATCTCCTGGTACTAAAGACTCCTTTGGGCCTTGTCCAGATTCCTCATCTTGCCTGGGGTTTAGGCTAAGCACCCTTTAGTGGAGAGGTGGTGGGGACATCTCTCTGCTAGACTTGGCATCTCCATGGCAGGTCCCAGGGCTCTGAAATTGGCCACCTCTGCTTATACTGAAGACCTTTCAGAGACCCATAGATCACTTCCACAGGAGCTGACAGATGCCCAAGAAGGCTAATGCATGCCGTCTCTCTGCCCAAATATGCAGTGTTTCCATTTTTATTTTATAGGTGTCCACTGTCAGCAAGAGATAGCCCTGTGTAGTGTTCTCCTCCTAGACTGTGTATAAGGAAAGAGCATTTACCTCCTCATCTCCAGCTCTCCCCTCAACCCTCCTAGCTCTATCCCCCAGGATTCTCCCTAAACTAGGGATACAAATATTGAAACCCGCCCTCGTCACACATCTGCATCTTCTGCTTCAATTATGCTCCCTGCTAACTGGAAGGGCCTTCTTTTCTTCCCATTCTTTTTTATTTTTTTAAGAGTTTTTTTGATGTGGACCATTTTTAAAGTCTTTATTGAATTTGTCGCAATAGTGCTTCAGTTTTATGTTTTGGTTTTTTGGCCACGAGGCATGTGGGATCTTAGCTCCCTGACCAAGGATTGAACCCAAATCCCCTGCATTGGAAGGTGAAGTCTTAACCACTGGACCTTCAGGGAAGTCCCTCTCCCCATTCTTGATGCAGTTGACATCCCTTATATGACATCTTCTTCAAGAGGTGGCCACCACCTCTTGTTCTTAAGGATTCTAATAGTGGAATGGCTGTAGTGGGACATGACTTGTGATTGGGAGGGTGAAGAGAATGAAATTATTATAAATTTAATATTTTCAAAATATTATTCTCATTGTACAGTTTTTTACAAGTAGTCATGGAAATCCAGGGAGCTAAGCATTATCATTCCCATTTCACAAAGAAACTGAGGCCCAGGGAGACATAAGTCTCTTGTCTAGGTCCCTCAGGAATTGATCACCATTTTGTCTGAACACAAAGACTTTGCTTTTTCCACTGCACAACCCAACTGACACCACTGAAGATATTCAAGCTGAGGCCAAGCGCTCATTTCACATGTCTTTTATTTCAGGTGATTAGACCATTAGGAATTTGAACCCTGTGACCTCTGAGGTCTTTCTGGGGTAAAATTTCAATAATTCTATATTTCTGCTTCTCTGTCTGTCACCTGACTTTACAGAGTCCAAAGATTTTTTTTTTCCTTTCTCATCTCTTCTCTTCAAGGCATGCCTGAAAAGCCCCAAATAAATGAATTGGACCCCCCTTAAAACTCTCCGAAGGGCCCTGCAATCACATCAAACCAGCCACATAATAATCCTGAGAGGAGGTTTTCTCTATAATTCACTCAGTGCCTCAAAGCTGGAACTGGACAAGAGATACATAATTTATACAGGCAATTACACATCAATTGGTTATTAAAAGTGCCCTCATTGAGATGTACTGTATTGAGGACACGGAGATAAATCTGGTTCCCCAGGTAACAAGCTCTAGCTCACAGACAGAAGGCAAATTTTCTGATTTGGGATTGGCGTAGCTTCTCTTGACCCTGCTCTTCTTTGCCTACAGTGTGTTTGTTCTGCCTGTGCGTGGGCGGGTGAAGACAGGATCAGCAGTGAGAAATCCACGGTAGAATCATAGCCCGGTGTTTCTCTTGGAGCCATTTCCTCTTGATAAAAATGATTATTTTCCTAATTAATTGAGCATCCACCCAATAATTCATTTATTCATCAATTCATTCATTTAAATCATGTTTTAAATGTTCTTGATGCTGGAGGAGACATAAGAATGAAAATGGCATTATCGCTCCCTTGGAAGAGCTGACTGTTTAGTAGTAAAGACACAGGAAAACAAACAATTTCAAATATTTTGATAAGTGTTGAAATGGAGAGAAATACAAATGAAAATGTGATGGAGGGGGACATTGGCTCTTCAGGGCAGCTGGGAAAGGCTTCCTACAGGAGAGTAGGAACGAGCAGATCCCTGTGATGATAAACAAGAGTTCACCAGATAGAGTGGAGAGGTATAAGCTATATGTTGAGGAAACAACCATACAGAACACTTTGATGTCTTTACACATTTGGCCAACAAAAAGTGAACAATGAGTGATTCTGTGGTTAATGGGGAGAGGGGGAGTGTTTGCATCAAGATCTTTGGGAAGTTTTTTTTTTATTGTCTTTGTTTTCCTTAAACACAGAAATCTTGATTCAGAAGGTCTAGGGCTGGACCTATGGATCCATCTTTTAAAATTTTTCCTGATGATTCTTTTGAACATGGAGCTCAGAAAATACTAGAAAAAAACTGGTTTAGTGTCTAGGCTGTTACCTTCCCGAATTCTCTTTTTTAACTCCTAGGCTGCAACCTCAAGGCTGAGTTTAGTCATCAACACTCAAGCAGTTTGCTTAATGTCATCTAGTCAATTGTATCCCCAGAAGAGCCTGATGCTTTTCCAGTTATGTTTAAAATTTGGGAGGATGCCAAGATACACTGACAGTCCTTTGGCACCAGCTCCCAATGAGCTTCCCCAGAAATATGGCAGCAGTGAATCCAGAGACCCAGGCATTCCAGTGGCACAGAAGAGCAAGCCACCTCTGACTTCACTGTGTAAACTGCCTTGGGAATTCCCATGACGGGGGCCAGATATAGGTCTAGTGGATTGAACAGGTAGGGACTAAGGGGAGCTTCTCTTCGGAAAGCACAGTGTGGGAAGTTTAACAAAATGGTGGAGAATCTTCACTAAACAACCTATGAACAAAATGTACTGAACACTTCTATACAAAACTTATCAAGCACTCTGGGAGACAAAGGTAGCGTTTATAATTTATCTGAAGGAGGGGGTACCATACACACATATGAAATATAACTGTAGTAATTCAATAATCAAATTGTATTTTTCAGGTTGTCCCAATAAGATAGGTTAATGGCCTGAAAAGCAATTTTTAGTGATGATATAAATATTTTCTTTAAGTATGCAGAAATAAGAAACTGTCAAGAATTCATAAAAGAAATAATGCTTACCCCCTAGGAGCTGTTGCTGGGAAAATGCATTACTTTATAGCTTGTTTGCCCCTTGGTTTTATTGCCTATCAAAGTAAGAAGAGAGGAATTAACATTTGTTGAATGCATATTATATGACAGACAATGAACTAGGTGCTTGGTGCATGTATTTTTTTCATTTTAGGTTCTCAAAAAGCGAGTTGGTATTATTATCATTCATTACAGATGCAGAAACTAATTTTCAGGACATATATACACTTTATCTTGGATCACTGCCCAAGTAGTCAGTGAAAGAGCTGCAATCACTCAGCTCATACTCCTTCATTAAAAGCTTCCTAGGGTCGTGTCATCCTGTATAGTTCATCTAGGTAGGTAGGTGGATATGAAGAACTCCTGATATTCTGTGTATCCATTCTGTGACTAGAACAGGGTGCAGAACAGAGTAAGAACTCTGCAACAAATTACTGACTTGAATTGAAACTTTCTGTAAATACTCACTCATTTATTTGTTTTGTACAATATATAATGTACTCCCTAAACTGCTCTAGATGTTTGGGTTATAACAGTGAGCAAAATATTAAAATTCTTCTGTCCTCATGGAGCTCATGTTCTAGTAGGGGGAGACTAACAAAATACAATAAACACCACCAGCAAGTAAATAATATCATATATTAGAAGATATATGATGGAAAAAGAAGTAAAGACAGTGGCATCAAAGCAAATCATAGCTTCTGATCAGCTTCAGATAAATGCCACACTGGGCTGATTTAATTCCAAGAGAAAGAAAAGATTGAGACATTTTAGTTAACCATTATAACTTTTCCCAAATAAATATTTCTCATGCTTGAAAAAGTAAAAGTAGCTCATGGACTTTCTAGTTATCTTTATGAACCTCTAGGTTGGGACTCATTTCCCTGTTTGTCTCTTTTTTCACTACCCCAAATAGTCATCAAACCTCAGTGGCAAGAGAATCAGAGACAGAAACATGGAGAACAAAAAAAAAAAAAAAGAAAGAAAGAAAGAAAGCTCAAGAGTGGGGGGCTCAAAGGCATGCCTAAGGCAAGTCCACGCCTTCACCCATACCTTCTCTTTTCTTGACCAAGAGTGAAAGGTGAGTAAGATCTCATCCCCGTACAAAAGATGCAGGAAGGCTATTGTATCAAGATGCAGGGCCAATAGAATGCACTCATCCAATAACTCTGGGATATTTACTATTTCCTAGAAGCAACAAACTCAGTAACCTCTGGAATTATAAGATCCCCAACTTTGAAAATAGAGTTACATCCGGTCACTGAGTTACCATTCAAATTTAGTGGCAAACTGGAAATTCCCAACAGCCCCCAAAGGTAGGTTTTGTGTGGAGAGTCTTTGGGGAAACCCAGATCTGCAGCAATCTTATTGGTCAGGATAGACTCCACTTAGAAAGATCCAGATCAAGAAGAGAAGTGAAGCTGAGGAGGTTTCTGGACTTCAGACCTTTTCATTAGAGTGAGAAAAGAAGCTGGGGGGCATTTTCTGTCTCAGGTCAAGGAAGAATTTACTCCTCCTTTTAACCCAATGCTTGGAGGACCTGAGCCCCACCCGTTCCAGAAACGGGTCTTACCTCAAGAGTATTTCTTTAAGGATACAGAAGGAATATTGAATAAGATCTCAAAAATCTACACTCCATATGAAAGGAGAGAAATAAGCTGATTTTCCCCCCCAAAAGTCTCCTGTGGTGCAAAGGGACCCAATTAGCAGGAGAAAGTGAATCAGAATAATTCAGTTTTCTCTACCTTTTCCTGTGGCCATCCTCCTAGGACTGTTTTTTTTTTTTTTTTTTTTTTTTGCAGTACGCGGGCCTCTCACTGTTGTGGCCTCTCCTGTTGCAGAGCACAGGCTCCGGACGTTCAGGCTCAGCGGCCATGGCTCACGGGCCCAGCCGCTCCGCGGCATGTGGGATCCTCCCGGACCAGGGCACGAACCCGTGTCCCCTGCATCGGCAGGTGGACTCTCAACCACTGCGCCACCAGGGAAGCCCCCTAGGACTGTTTTTGAAGCGCGGGCTCCCTTCGGACTCGGATCTCTTTCATCTCTCCCTGTGCTGGGTGAGGTGTCCTAAACGTGCTGGGACATGACGGAAACATCTCTGAGGCCACTAATGGGAGGGGCCAAGACCATGCAGGTCTGGGTGAGGCACTTCGCTGTGGCCACCGTATCCGTAGCCGACAGCCCACATCACTCTTCCTCTTTGATGCCTTTTCACTTTGGCAATGTTAATGGGCTGAATGTAGCCTTACTGTAAAAAAATAATGTCTGTCCTCATCTGGGATTACTAATCATTTTCTTCCTTGTACTTCATCACCTTCAATTTTCTTTCAAACATCCTCTTCTTAACAGACCTACTGGCCGACACTACCCTCATCCTCCTTACTCTGTTCTGTTTTTGTGGATTTTTTTCTATCACACTTTTGATTTACTAACATATACACCAGTGTCCTCCACACATTTTCATACCTCTCCTTCCTGGTGTTTAGTGAGTCCCAAACTGATAACTAGGCTACACTCATAATCAAAGATAAAAAGTGCACTAATTTGAGCATTATAATCGAATAAAATCCCAAACAAATGAACTTATTTACAAAACAGAAACAGACTTAGAGAATGAACCTTATGGTTACCAGGGGGGGAGAAGGGTGGAGGGGAAGGGTAGATTGGGAGTTTGGGGTTGACATGTACACTCTGCTATACTTAAAATAGATGACCAACAAGGACCTACTGTAAAAATAAATAAATAATTTTTTAAATGTTATAATAAAGGAAAAAACAATAAACTTCAGGTATATGTTACATGCAATTCAAAAAAAAGATTAAAAGTGCACTAATTTGAATATCATGGTCAAACAGAATTCAAAACAAACTAAATTTTCTCCCTAGTAAAGGTATACATAAAAGTTACTGTATATGTGTGTTTCTGGGGGGATGGTAACTAATCACAAATACGTTCACGGGTCTCACAATAATCTGGATGAGCACATAGTTTTTTCAAATAAATCTTGTACTATTTCTCTTTTTCTTGCTGCAGGTCTATGTTTATAGCCAGCACTGATGGTAACAGAGTTCCTGATCCCATGTCCATTGACGTCCTCACTTCCTGCTGACCTGATGGCACTGAGAAGTGTTAATAAACAGAGTCCTTGCCCTGTCTTTCTAAAACTTATCTCCATCTTTCAACCCCCTTCTCCATCCTAGGGCCCCCTATACCAGCCTTATGAGAACCCCAGGGACCCCCACAAGGCCCAGGAGGCTGGCCTACTGTTCCCAGTTTAATTACTTCTCCCTGGGGTCTCCCACTCAGAGCACCCCTACTTGCTTCCCTTCACCTCTGAGCAGAGGGACCCCGATGAGATGGGAAAAGGAAAAAGAAAGAAGAGATCAGAGGCCTTCAAGACAAGCTTATTCACCTACATCCTATTTTATCAAAGGCCACCTTCTAACTCTCCAAATATGTTTGAATAAATAAAAGCTATAGACAGAAGTTTGGCTTTTTTGACCTTTATGCCTGAGTACCTAGCAGAAAAACTGCTATTAACTACTCCCCTTAAATCATTCTCAGTGTGGCCTTCTGAAGTCCTTACCCTAAACTGTAATTATTTCTTCTATCTTAAACGTTCCTCTGACCATCAGTGTCCCCTCTTACTCTTTTCGCCTTGAGGGCTGTGCTTCTGGAAGAGTAAGCTTTCATAGGGTGCTGAGGTTCTGGACGAGACAGCATGAAGTTAAATCAGGGACAGCGCCACCTTGAGAAAAAACAGCCCATAAATTTCTGGCAAAAACACATGAAAGATATTGCTAGGTGAGACCTGCTGCCGCTCAGGAAAGCTAATAATGTTGCCCTATATTTACATAGCACTTTATCATTTACCAAGTGTTTCGCCTAATGACCCCACTTAATTATTCCATCCTGTGTGGGCAAGACTATAATCCCTTTACGGATAAGCAACCTGAGACTTTGAGAAGTTGAGTGATGTGCTGAAGGTCCCATACGGTTAGATAGGACCTGCTACATAATTTGCAGGGCCCCAGGCAAAATGAAAATCCAGAGTTTAAAAAAATTGTTTAAAAAGATTACCAAGAAATTCAAGATGGCAACAGCAGATCATTAAACCAAGTGTGGAGCCTGTCTAAGCCTGGGGTCTGTGTCACTGCACAGGTCACACACTCAGGAAGCTGGCCCATGGAGGTGGAGGCAGCTCTGTTACATGGAGGTGGAGCCAACTCTCACATTCAAATCTTTGGAGTCAAAGTCCATCTTTCTCAGGACTCCTCCCCTGGTCTGCCTCCAGCCATGTCTGTGATGTTGCACATACATGATATACTGACATGAATGCCAGTTTCCCCTAATGTACACCCAGGGGTGAAAGTAAATAATCATTGTAGTCTCTTGCCTCTCCAGAGTTCTATGATCTTTACCCCCTAGACCCTTGAGCTCTAGTGGGTAACTATCTCTACAATGATTCTGAGATGAAGGAAGAAAAATATGCCTGTGGATGGTTTTCTCTGTATTTTAAAACGGTCAATACATCTTCCATTCTTTTGAAATCCTGCAGCTCATATCCCCTCTTCCTCTTACTCTGATTTAATCTATTATTTAAATCTGATCATTTGGAAAAGGCAAATGAAGGAAAATAAAGGGAAGGAGAAAGGAAGAGGGAAGAGAGAGAGAGAGAGAAAGGGAAGGGAAGGAAAAAAGAAATAGAAAGAAAGAACTAAAAAAAAAAAAAACTCTAGAAGGTGCCCACAGCACAGATGGCTCCCGACCTCCTCTTCTACTCTATTATCAGCAGACTTCACTCCAGGGATGATGCATTCTGAAATTTGTATGGCAAAGACACCAAACTGGTTATTATTGTGGAGGCTCTTGCTTCAAGCAATGGTCTGAATGTGTCTCTCCCTGAAATCTGAACATATTCATCAAACTGCGTTGTGCTCCTGGACTTGCAATTAATCACAGCTCATTTCAAGCTTTGTTAATTAATACCAAGGCCAGGGACCCAGTGGAGGCCACAAATTTAATCTGTGGTGTTTTAAAATTATTATAATCTGTTAGAGGAAGAGCTGCTGGATTTTAAATAGACTTTTTTTTTTAATTCCAATACTGCATTGCCAAGAAATTTAAAGAAATCATATGAGAGCCTTGCTGAAGGAGCTCCACTGAAAAAGCCTCCCTTTGCTTTTGTGAGGTGACATCTGGCCAGCAGAGGGAGTTGCACTGAACCATTAAGTCCCACGTCCTCAGAGCTAAACACAGTCAACAATTTGAAGACAGAAAGAAAACCAAAGGGACACCACCAGGCAGCTTCTGGCAATAACAGAAGCAGAGCCGCCCAGTGGAATGTGGTTTGATGAAACTGGAAAAAAACAGTTTCTGTCTCTTTTTCTCACCTTTGAACTACCATAGGAGAAGAATCCCTGAGTATAAAATCCACCCAGTCAGAGAGGGGGAATTGTTAAAACAAATGATTCCAAAGGAGTAAGGGACAGTTTAAGTGAAATGATGCTCAGTGCTTAATGGTTAATCTCACTAGACTGAGATCACTAGTGCCTTTCATGCTCTGTTTTCTTGGGTTGTCTTCCTCCCTAATCTGGAGCAAGGTAGGTCCACCTCTGTTTCTGATGAGTATTTATCTTTTCACACCCCAACATTTGTAAAAACTCTACCTAGCTGTAATTTACACTTGCTCCTTTCCAGTGCTTCACCTGTTAGCTCAGTTGTTTAAAAAGTTTGGTTCTGAAATGAACCTTAAGAGGATAAGTAATCTTCAGTCATTAGTAGAACAACACCAAAATGTTCCAGAAAAATATGAGAATTTGTGAATAAATAGGTATTTCTGTGCAAAGACTTCCAAAGGAATGACTTTCTAAAATCCTTAGCATGGGATATACAGCTATATAAACCTTTCTCTGATGGAATCTTGAGTCCTGTTTCCCCACACTTCCTGCCCCACTTCAGCCATTCCAAAGTTCCTACATCCCAAACCATCTTGACTTTTATGCATCTGGGGCTTCACACAGGATACGTTCTTAGCCTGGAATCCCATTGGGTTTCCATTCATACTTCAGGACCCACACAAAATTCACCTTTTAACTCTGAAAATTTCCCTGCTTCCTGCAAGAGCTCCTATTGAATGATTGCACATTTTTCTGTGCATATTTACCCTTGCCCTTTTCACACTGCTTTGTAAATAATATGGATATATTTTCTTTACTATACATGTGTAGATACTTATAATAGATTATGATAGAGAATAAAAAGGTAAATAGATATAAAGATGAAGGTCTCTACTTCCAGACTTAAGTTGCCCAAGAGCGGTGCCATTATGCTTCTCATCTTTCATATGCTCAGTCCCTAGGACAGTGTCTGTGACGTAGTACGTGTTTGCTACATATTATGTGAATAAATCACTTGAATGAATAAGCAGAGGTCAGTCTAGGTCTAGTCTTATTTTATAAAAGGAAACTGAAGCACTAGCAGGGCAAGTTACTTGTCTAAAGTCACATAATTAATTATCAAATACATTTGGCACAATTCCAAGCCACAGTTGGCTCATTTCTAAAGGTAGACAAGCTCAGAGAAATTTCTGTTCTTTAGAGCTGAGTAGTCTGCAAGAAACCACACAGTCTCATGCATGGGGATTGGTTGGGGAGTGGAGAGGATGAAGAATACTTAAGTCAGCTATGAGTGAGTGATACACAGAACCATAAAATAGAGCTCCAAGTAAACCTGGGAGGGGCAGTCCAATTTAAGAATACAGCTTGAGAATGCTCTCAGGTAGGTTAAAATCTCCAGATTATAGGGCTAATGAGTCTTGTCCCTGCACCCTCCATTTCTGAGACCTAGGGAGAACAATTCGAAGCTTTAGATGAAAATACCCAAATGCAATCTGAAATATTATTTCCACAAGAAAATGCTCCCAAATATTTTCTAGATGAGCAGATGGACCAACCCATAGGACTTATGACTATACACTCAAGCCCAAGCCCAGCCCTAGCCCAAGCTAGGGACCAAGAGCAGAAGCTCCTGCTCTAAGACAAGGTCACAACACTTTCAAGGACCTGGCTGGTAACATGAAGGAGAAGAGCTGGTAGAGAGTGACAAAAACAAAGAAACGTGAAGCATGGTTCCAATGACAGACACCACCTAGTCTTGCCTCAGTGTCAGAGACGCCATGTGGAATGGAGGGGGCTGGTGAGCCTGACAGCTGTCAGATCTCAAGGAAGCAGTACATGATACACGGTTCAATGTTGCTAGATCTTCCTGTAGTCCAAAAGAAGCAAAAATCCAGATATCTGTGTGTCTTCTTTTGATATTTTTAATGTCAATAAGTATTTCTCTGTGTGGAGCAACCGAGAATGAAGCATTTCTGCAAGACAAATCTGTTATGTGAACTCACATGCACATAGAGCAATCCATTTGTTATTGGAGCTTGAAGAAGAGAATCCCCTCTCCAAGCAACTTTTGGGGGATGGTAGGTGTTAATGGGGAGGAGGGGGGGATATATGTATTTTCACTTGAACAGTTTAGAAATTCATAGAATTTCTTCCACATCCTGTCCAAATATAACCTCTGCCTCAGGACCATAGGCCAAGCCATAAGTGCTGGTTAACTGAGAAGCTACCAGTTTAAAATGTCCTTATTACAGTGAAAACATGTAACAAATACTGTGTCCTGATTTGAAGGTTGGGAAATATAGTGAGAATAGATGTTGCTCTGTTGCTACACAAGTGACGCTGAGTCACAAATGAACAGATTTCTGCTGCGTGACACTCTGCTTCTTCAAGAGCAGATGCTTTCTTCCACAATTCTGCCAGGAGACCATGGCCACCCTCCTTCACTTGGGGTTTCCACGTAGCTTGGAACTTTGCAAGGTGAGAGTTCTCCACACGGGATGTAACCAGGGAACAAGCCAAGTCTCCTAATGTAGATGGCTGCCTAGTAGTCCCTGCAAGAGGGGCTGCTCACTGTGGGAGCTCACTGCTCACTGTCCCTGGCAGATGCTAAGAGAAGGTGGTGGCCGGCAGTGGTGGTCAGGATGAACAGCCTTCGTGCAGAGGCTGCCTGCCTTTAGGGAGGTCTTCAGACAATGACCCACATCATCTGGGCATCCAATCCGTGCTCCCCCCGCTCGGTCCTCTCCTCTTGGACTCCCGTGAACCCCATTCTCATCTTTTCTTCTGTGTCTCTCTTCTTACCCTACCCCTTGCTTTTGCTCTTGGGAAAGATGAAGAAGGAGCCCTTTTCTCTCTTAAATGATTCTAGATATTTCCCTCAGAGAAGGAATGTTCTCACTCAAGGTAATGTTTCTGCTTTCCAGGCACTAGTATCATCTGCTCCATGGTTTGGGCATTTGGAAACACCGAAAATCAGAGATTTACAGACTATTCCCTGTTACAGGCCCTGTCACACCCGTCCCTGAGGCAAATCCAAACCTTAATATCTGCTTAAAATGAAAATTCTGTGGCTAAAATTCTGTGAACCCACGAGCCCCAGGAGCTGTCTGTAAGCTCTCAATTCTCTCTCAACAAGCACTGCAATCACCACGCAAACAGAACAGTATCAAGGTCTCCAGAATCCACTTCTGCAAGTCTCCAAACAAGGTTTTGATTGGGTTGGTCTCTGAATGTCCAAAAAGAAGGCTTGTTAAGATCAGGCAGGAAGTGAAAAGGGGGTGGGGTGGTGGCAGCTGTGAACCTGGCCCAAGCACAGGGCCTCTGCGGGCAGAGCCGACAAGGTCGACTATCTTTCCATCCCGACCGGCTGCCTCCTGATGGAAAGGCCTGTACAAATCCCACCTTCTCTCCTAAGCTCCTTTATTCCTGTGGCCTCACGCAGTGACAGGAGAAAAGTTGGAAGGGAAGAGAGCGCTGAACAGCTAGCTGTGAGGACATATTAAAGATTTCACCGAGCAACGGCAATATCCAGCATCTCCCCTTTGGTCCTTCTCAGCGCCTCAATCCTCCACCTCACCCAAGTATAAAGAAGTGTGTTCACGAAAGAGGCCTGAGGGTTAAGAGTATAAATTTCAACCTGCAATTTGAGGGATGAAGAAAGGTTCCCCTGCCTCTGAAAAGAATTCTCCTGTTGCCTGCCAGAGAGTCTGACCATCAGAAGGGCATGGTTTTGGGACAAGATGTCCATCTCCATGGTACTCCTTGTTAAAATGCAGATGACTCATTCACCCAGGAGAACCATGTGTATGAACGTATATATATACACACACATGTACATGCACGCATACTATATATGTACATATATGTATATATGTGTGATGTTCATGTGTATACATGAGCTAAGAAAAACAAACAAAAAAGACAATATTGCTTTTGCCTCCCAGAAGCTTACAACCTAACAAAGCTTACAACCTAAAAGCAAAGTACATTTACATAAGTAATATGCATTTGCATTGATAAATTACAGGTATGGTACTTTAAGATTTTGTTTGTAGTATGGTGAGAAGGGGTCTGGGTTTAGAATCAAAAGACTTAGGTCTGAATTTCAGCTTTTCCATTTACTATTAGCTGTGCAAACTTGGACAACTCACTGTACTTCTTAGAAGAGTCCCTGACAGAGAATATACACTTAGTAAATGTTAGTTATTTTCATGGTTTAGTGTTATTACTATTAGCTTTATCAGTAATGTTATTATTATTAAGTGGAGGCAGCAATACATGCTGCACATGCTCTGTAGATTCCCATAGCATTCTACCAACACTAACCTGTCCCAATATTTACTAACTTGCATGGTTATCACATGTTAACAGCTTTCTAAATGGATTCCATGCTTGAAGTCTGTTTTGCTTCTAATCTATGTTGTATACTGTTTCCAAAGTTATCTTTCTGAAATAGAAATCTATTTGCCATGTCAATCAACTCCTTGAAAACCTCCAAAATCTCCTTTTGCTTACAGAATAAATTCTAACCTTAGTGGGCAGGGGAGGGGGGTCTTGACAAAACAGTTATTTCATCTTCAAGTGGGAAGAGAAGGAATAGAGATAAGACAGGGCCATACTTAAACGTAGGTTTTCACTTTTATAACTTTGAACCTTTTTTATTATTAATACTCTGGAATAAAAGAAGACAATGACCTCAATATTCCCAAGAATGTTTTCACTTGTTCATTCAATGGTTATTTATTGAGCACTCAACTACGTGCCATATACTGGAGATACAGGAGTGAAAAGACAGAAGATGCCCTGTCTCTATGGAACTTACCTTCTATTGGGAAAGAGAGACATAAACAGACAAATAAATAGGTAAGGTGACAGCAAGTTATCTCAAACTCCAAGCTGAGGGCTCAGAAAGCTTCTGAAAGCTAAGATCCAGGCTTTGGTCCCAGTGTATATGTGTCATATCCATTTGTCATATTTCACCATGGTTTGTATTCTTTTTCATCTGCAGAGTCAGTTCTCAAGTACTTGAGCCAGTTCTAATTCTCTGAAGCATAGCTGTCCATTTTGATAAGTGTGTGTGTGTGTGTGTGTGTGTGTGCCGTCCTCCATGTGTGTGTGTGTGTACGTGTGTGTTGGTGAAAACGTGTTCCTGAAAATGGAGAGACTAGCTAAATCAGTGCAGTATGGGACCTGAGAGCAGGGACTTCAAGGAGATACCTTATTCCTGGCTTCCTAAACTAGAAAAATCACTCTCCCCTTCTTTTCAAATGCCCTGAAGTCTCTGCTCTGGCCATAGTTTCTTAAAGTTGCCCTTCATTCAACTGTTTTGATCATTATTTCCAGACTTCAGCAAAGCCTTTATGATGTCAAAAATGTCCACGAATCCTGCCTGCAACGAGACTAGTGCACTGCAGTACACTGACTGGTGGAGTCTGGAATTAATCTTGCCAACATAAATACAACATCTGTTATGGCTTGGGCAAAACTTGAATATCCACATGGCTGCATGTTCACAAATTCTTCCCTTGAGTGTTCCCCCTCACAATGCCCGACCCTCATCTGTTGCTACATTAATCTATAGGACTGAACTTTCAGCAAGTTCTGTAACTTGAGTACTTGTAGACACATAAACTGTTGGGATGACACCTGGATTTCGCTGAACAGCCTCCTCCCTCCTCCCTCCCTGGGTACAGCATTGCCTCGTTTCCCCTATTTTTCAGTGCCTTTTTGGAGGAATGTGATAAACGGACCCATCAAGTAAGATAACACTGCCAGGATTTAGGTATTGCTTACCACTTGGAATCCCAAAGCTCATCCTCATCTGATTGAAATATTTATCTTGCCCGATATTTTGCACACATTATCAATTTTAACTTTCAAAATACCCCTTCAAAGTCATTATTAATTATTCCCATTTTATAGATGGAGACACTGAGGCTCAATGTAGTTTAATAATTCTGCCAAAGTGTCCCAGCCGGGAATGTTGCAAGGCATGGTGTTTACTACCACATAGTGTGAGGGAACCAAGATGCCTTTCCTTTAGCTGTCGGAGACCGTGCATCCCAGTGGTGCAGGACAGGCTCTTTCTTTATGCACCTGGGTTTGGACTACTGTTCTGCCACTTGCCAGAGGTATGAACTTGGGTTAAATCCACTTCAAGTTTTGGCTTTCCTACCTTAAACAGATAAAACAATACTTGATTCATAAACTTGAGTTAAGGATTATATGAGATACTACAGGTAAAACACTTAGCACAGTGACGGGAGTATGCTATGGAGAGCACACAATATACTTTAGTTATTTATTAGCGATGCCATTGTCATTGTTCTTATTATTGCCACCTGAACTCCTTGAGCTATACTTTACCTAAGAAATTGCAGTTCCTAATTACAGTACCTAAGGCATGTAGCAAATTAACAAATGCCCCTTAACTGTGAGGAACACGTTCCAACTCCTCCAGCGGATGCCTGAAACCTCAGATAGCACCAAACTCTCTCTATATATATATATACTATGTGTTTTCTTCCCCTATACATTATATACCTATGATAAAGTTTAATTTATAAATTAGGCACGGTAGGGGATTCACAACAATAACAAATAATAAAATAGAACAATTGTAACAATACACCACAATATAGAAGTTATGTGAACATGATCTCTCACTCGCTCAAAATATCTTATTGCATAAATTTAATGCTTTTTCCATCTTAACTAAGCACTTATCATACACAGTGGCTTTAACTTTTGCAGTTTAAGGATCAACAGCAAAACTAGCATAAATTTATTTTCCCTTCCTCACAATTTCAAAGATGGAAGATTCATTCTTACCGCAGATCTTAGCAACCTCAGCATATATATATATATATTTTTTCTTTCCTTGTTATGTTGAGACATTTCACCCTTTCACTTAAAGGAAGTACTTTACAGCTTTTCACTGGTGTATGAAAATTGCCAGCTACTCTTGCACTTCGGGGCCATTATGAAGTAAAATAAGGGTTGCTTGAACGCAAGCACTGCTACGCTGGGAAAGTCAATCTGACAACGGGGATGGCTATTAGGTGACTTAGTGGGATATGCTGGACAGAGGGATGATTCACATCCCTGTCAAGATGGAGCAGGGCAGCTTGAGAGTTCATCACGCTGCTCAGAATGACATGCAATTTAAAACTTATGAATCCTTTATTTCTGGAATTTTCCATTTAATATTTTCAGACCAAGGTTGATCGTGGGTAACTAAAACTGCAGATAAAGGGAGACTACTGTAGACCTCTTTTACATTAAGATCTCCTGAGCCAGCCTGTGCTACTGAGGTTCCAGCACATCTCACTAAGTTTAATGGCAGCGACTGCCAGGCTTGGTGTTTTTCCACATTAGCAGCAACCACGGGTCCAGACAAGACAAGGGTATCACTTATCTAGACTTGACAGAAGGTTCTTAGCTAGGAAAACCTTTGCCCCGAGCATTTTCCCAACCTCACTTAGCACTACCTGTTACTAATATCTCCCTGAAACAGGTCATATCTTATCAATCTCCTACCTTAAAAAGTAATATTTCCCCATGCCTAAAAAATAATCAGTGTAAAACTCCATATCTCGTCATTTAAATTTTCAAAAAATATTGCCAATGTTTCTAATTTTTATCTCACTACTATAGTCATCCACTCTATAAATCCATGATTAACTCTTTTGTGAACATGTGGGGAGCCTCTCATGCAGCCCTTTTCTGAAGCTGTTTCCTTCTCTAAATGCCTTCACTTACCTTCCTCCTTAACTATCTAAGTCCACGTCATCAACTTTTAAGGTGTAACTAAAATTTAAAGTCTTCCAAGAGCTTAGCTAGTCCTCCTTCCTGGGTTGTAATTAATGAAGACAACATGGAAAGGACACAGCATGTGGAGTGTAGGTCCTGCTCCAGCTCAGCGCAAGCATAGACATTAACTTGATGCAATAGAGTTACCTTGGGCTACAGAGTATTGCAAACCAACAAATGCTTAATCTGTTGTTTTCTCAACTCCTTCCAGGTATTTCTGGAGGTGTAAAATGTGAAATGAGCCAGCCTTATATTAGACCCAAGAATCGGAAGGAGTTATACTTGACTGAAGAGGAACATTTGATGAAGTGTGTTTCATTTTATAATATAGGAAGATATAAGCCAGCACCCCAACCCTGCCAAAAAAACATTGGAGTGATTATTTTTGATATGACATGACATGAGTATATAAAATATTTCATTATATTGGCAACTGACATCTCTTAAGTCCAGGACTGAATACAATTCTGTCCTGCATAATTCTGAGAAAGACATTCCGAATGGCATACTTAGATCTCTCCCAGAAAAGAATAGCACTGTGTGGCATTGCACTGATCATGATCTTTTTATATTGCAGATGTTTTTGCTCATGCCTAATCTTGTACACTCAATTTCACATTCCTGGAAGTCAGAGCCCACATCTGACTTATCTCTGCCAAGCGTCACAGAGCCCATTAAAAAGGTCTATGCATATTAGTCACAGAGGTAATGTGTTCTGAGTGACAGCTGCAAGTTGAAAGAATATATCATGGACTTTGGAGTCAGCTTATCTTGGGTTTGGTTTGCCTGTTATCTTTACTGGTAAATAACTCTGTAACCCAATAATACCCACTTTTTAGAATTGTTGTAAAGATAAGTAGGATGCGATTTGTAAAATATCATTTTAGTGTCTTCCACATAGTAGGTGAACTGTTATAATAGCTTTATTGTAATTATATGTGAAAAGACAAAAAAATTAATATACCATTGACCTTTCCATTCACTGTCTTCTGAAAATTCCTTTCAATTTTTTAATTTCCCTGTCTTAATTTCACTGTCTTCAAAAAAGTGTCATTCTTTGTCAGGATAATGCTTGGGCTTTTCTAGGGCAGGACTAGAAGAGAAGGAGAAATAGAATAAATAACACTGAGGCTAAGACTGGGGAGGAGAAGTATACATGAGGCAACAGAGAATGATGCAAGCAGATGGCAGGAGAGGGGATTTCAGAGGTATTACTGTGATCTGTGTATCCCCAGTATTTACAGGCATGGCTACAATTTATATAGTCCCTTCTAAAGGTCTTGAATTATTGTGCAATTACTTCTTTGGCTGGTTGAGATTGGCACCTACAGGTCACAAATCTTTTTTTTTTTTTTTTTTTTTTTTTTGCTGTACGTGGGCCTCTCACCGCTGTGGCCTCTCCCATTGCGGAGCACAGGCTCCGGACGCGCAGGCTCAGCGGCCATGGCTCACGAGCCCAGCCGCTCTGCGGCATGTGGGATTCTCCCGGACCGGGGCACGAACCCATGCCCCCTGCATCGGCAGGCGGATTCTCAACCACTGCGCCACCAGGGAAGCCCAAGGTCACAAATCTTGAAACACTAGTATATATGCTTGAATAATAGATTCTACTAATTACCAGTCTCCATAGTGTGGTCAAGGATACACACATCTGGAAAAGCCAAATAAAGAGATGTTTATTCTCTGAGGTAAATGCTTCTCCATGGATTTGCACATCCACAGGTTATGTCAGCTCCCCCATCCCTGCATGACGGGCACAGAGGAAACAGTGGTAGAAACATCCTCTTTCAAGCTCGGACCTGTTGCAAGAGTTCTTCATTGATCAGTTTAGATCTATGTTTTTGGCTCCCACAGTGTTAATCTTTACAAGTCAAGCCTGTTGAATCCTGAAACTTTCAGTAAAGACTTTGGGGATCAAAAAATACAAAGTAAGAAATGACAGACAGAAAGATGGAACAAACCTAGTTTAATCTCCTGAGATTTCAAGAGTTATTGATTTCAGACAATCAAAGGTCTATGAAATCCAAGGACCCTGTGAGATGATTTTACCCCCATTCATTTATACACCAAATATTTACTGAGGTCATACTTTTGACAGTGGCTAAGGTAAGTGCTTTAGGTACAATATTATATTTATTTTATTTATTCTTTTTTTTGAATTTTATTTTATTTTTCTTTATACAGCAGGTTCTTATTAGTTATCCATATTATACATATTAGTACATATATGTCAATCCCAATCTCCCAATTCATCACACCACCACACCCTCCCCGCCACCTTCCCCCCTTGGTGTCCATAAGTTTGTTCTCCACATCTGTGTCTCTATTTCTCCCCTGCAAACCAGTTCATTTGTACCTTTTTCTGGGTTCCACATATATACGTTAATATACGATATTTGTTTTACTCTTTCTCACTTCCTTCACTCTGTATGACAGTCTCTAGATCCATCCATGTCTCTACAAATGACGCAAAAACATCTTGCTGTGATTTATGTCAAAGAGTGTTCTTCCTATGTTTTCTTCGAACAGTTTTTTAGTGTCTGGTCTTACACTTAAGTCTCTAATCCATTTTGAGTTTATTTTTGTGTATGGTGTTAGAGAGTGTTCTAATTTCATTCTTTTACATGTAGCTATACAGTTTGCCCAGCACTGCTTATTGAAAAGACTGTCTTTGCTCCACTGGATATTCTTGCCTCCTTTGTCATAGATTAGTTCACCATAGGTGTGTGGGTTTGTCTCTGGGCTTCCTATCCTGTTCTATTAATCTATATTTCTGTTTTAGTGCCAGTACCATATTGTCTTGATTACTGCAGCTTTGTAGTATAGTCTGAAATCAGAGAGTCTGATTCCTCCAGCTCCGTTTTTTTCCTCAAGGCTGCTTTGGCTATTCGAGGTCTTTTATGTCTCCATACAAATTTTAAGATTTTTGGTTCTAGTTCTGTAAAAAATGCCATTGGTAATTTGATAGGGATTGCATTGAATCTGTAGATTGCTTTGGGTAGTATAGTCATTTTCACAGTATTGATTCTTCCAATCCAAGAACATGATATATCTCTCCATCTATTTGTATCATCTTTAATTTCTTTCATCAGTGTCTTATAGTTTTCTGCATACAGGTCTTTTGTCTCCCTAGGTAGGTTTATTCCTAGGTATTTCATTCTTCTTGTTGCAATGGTAGATGGGAGTGTTTCCTTTAATCTCTTTCAGATTTTTCATCATTAGTGTATAGGAATGCAAGAGATTTCTGTGCATTAATTCTGTATCCTGCAACTTTATCAAATTCATTGATTAGCTCTAGTAGTTTTCTGGTGGCATCTTTAGGATTCTCTATGTATAGTATCATGTCATCTGCAAACAGTGACAGTTTTACTTCTTCTTTTCCAATTTGTATTCCTTTTATTTCTTTTTCTTCTCTGATTGCCATGGCTATGACTTCCAAAACTATGTTGAATAATAGTGGTGAGAGTGGACATCGTTGTCTTGTTCCTAATCTTAGAGGAAAAGCTTTCAATTTTTCAGCACTGAGAATGATGTTTGCTGTGGGTTTGTCGTATATGGCCTTTATTATGTTGAGGTAGGTTCCCTCTATGCCCACTTTCTGGAGAGTTTTCATCATAAATCGGTGTTGAATTTTGTCAAAAGCTTTTTCTGCATTTATTGAGATGATCATATGGATTTTCTTCTTCACTTTGTTAATATGGTGTATCACATTGATTAATTTGTGTATATTGAAGAATCCTTGCATCCCTGGGATAAATCCCACTTGATCATGGGGTATGATCCTTTAATGTGTTGTTGGATTCTGTTTGCTAGTATTTTGTTGAGGATTTTGCATCTATAATCATCTACATTCAATAAATATATTCATATATTACTTTTTGTAGTATCTTTGTCTGGTTTTGGTATCAGGGTGATGGTGGCCTCATAGAATGAGTTTGGGAGTGTTCCTTCCTCTGCAATTTTTTGGAAGATTTTGAGAAAGATGGGTGTTAACTCTTCTCTAAATGTTTGATAGAATTAACCTATGAAGCCATCTGGTCATGGACTTTTGTTTCTTGGAAGATTTTTAATCACAGTTTCAATGTTATTACTTGTGATTGGTCTGTTCATATTTTCTATTTCTTCCTGGTTCAGTCTTGGAAGGTTATACCTTTCTAAGAATGTGTCAATTTCTTCCAGGTTGTCCATTCTATTGGCATAGAGGTGCTTGTAGTAGTCTCTTAGGATGCTTTGTATTTCTGTGGTGTCTGTTGTAACTTCTCCTTTTTCATTTCTTATTTTATTGATTTGAACCCTCTCCCTTTTTTTCTTGATGAGTCTGGCTAATGGTTTATCAATTTTGTTTATCTTCTCAAAGAACCAGCTTAGTGTTATTGATCTTTGTTTCAATTTCAGTTATTTCTGCTCTGATCTTTAAGATATCTTTCCTTCTACTAACTTTGGGTTTTGTTTATTCTTCTTTCTCTTGTTCCTTTAGGTGTAAGGTAAGATTGTTTATTTGAGATTTTTCTTGTTTCTTGAGGTAGGATTGTATTGCTATAAATTTCCCTCTTAGAACAGCTTTTGCTGAATCCCATAGGTTTTGGGTTGTCGTTTTTTCATTATAGTTTGTCTCTAGGTATTTTTTGATTTCTTCAGTTATCTATTGGTTATTTAGTAATGTATTTTTTAGCTTTCATGTGTTTGTATTTTTTACATTTTTCCCCCTGTAATTGATTTCTAATCTCATAGCGTCATGGTCAGAAAAGATGCTTGATATGATTTCAATTTTCTAAATTTACTGAGGTTTGCTTTGTGACCCAAGATGTGATCTATCCTGGAGAATGTTCCATGTGCACTTGAAAAGAATGTGTAATCTGCTGTTTTTGGATGGAATGTCCTATAAATATCAATTAAATCTACCTGGTCTATTGTGTCATTTAAAGCTTGTCTTTCCTTATTAATTTTCTGTTTGGATGATCTGTCCATTGGTGTAAGTGAGGTGTTAAAGTCCCCCACTATTATTGTGTTACTGTCGATTTCCTCTTTTATAGCTGTTAGCAGTTGCCTTATGTATTCAGGTGCTCCTATGTTGGGTTCTTATATATTCATAATTGTTATATCTTCTTCTTGGATTGATCCCTTGATCATTATGTAGTGTCCTTCCTTGTCTCTTGTAACATTCTTTATTTTAAGGTCTATTTTATCTTCTATGAGTATTGTTACTCCAGCTTTCTTTTGATTTCCATTTGCATGGAATATCTTTTTCCATTCCCTCACTTTCAGTCTGTATGTGTCCCTAGGTCTGAAGTGGGTCTCTTGTAGACAGCATATATATGGGTTTTGTTTTTGTATCCATTCAGCAAACCTGTGTCCTTTGGTTGGAGCATTTAATCCATTCACGTTTAAGGTAATTATCGATATGTGTGTCCGTATTACCAATTTCTCAATTGTTATGGGTTTGTTTCTGTAGGTCCTTTTCTTCTGTTGTTTTTCCCACTTTGAGAAGTTCCTTTAGCATTTGTTGTAGAGCTGGTTTTGTGGTGCTGAATTCTCTTAGCTTTTGCTTCTCTGTAAAGTTTTTGATTTCTCTATCAAATCTGAATGAGCTACCTGCTGGGTAGAGTAACCTTTGTTGTAGGTTCTTCCCTTTCATCACTTTTAATATATTATGCCACTACCTTCTGGCTTGTAGAGTTTCTGCTGGGAAATCAGCTGTTAACCTTATGGGAGTTCCCTTGTATGTTGTCATTTTTCCCTTGTTGGCTTTCAATACTTTTTCTTTGTCTTTAATTATTTTCAATTTGATTACTATGTGTCTCGGCGTGTTTCTCCTTGGGTTTATTCTGCCTGGGACTCTCTGCACTTCCTGGACTTGGGTGTCTATTTCCTTTCCCATGTTAGGGAAGTTTTCGACTATAATCTCTTCAAATATTTTCTCAGGTCTTTTCTTTCTCTCTTCTCCTTCTGGGACCCCTATAATGTGAATGTTGTTGCATTTAATGTTGTCCCAGAAGTCTCTTAGGCTGTCTTCATTTCTTTTCATTCTGTTGTCTTTATTCTGTTCCAAGGCAGTGAATTCCTCCATTCTGTTTTCCAGATCCCTTATCCGTTCTTCTGCCTCAGTTATTCTGCTACTGATTCCTTCTAGTGTATTTTTCATTTCAGTTATTGTACTGTTCATCGCTGTTTGTTTGTTCTTTAATTTTTCTCGGAGTTTGTTCTAGGTCTTTGTTAAACATTATTTGCATCTTCTTGATCTTTGCCTGCATTATTTTTCTGAGGTCCTGGATCATCTTTACTATCATTATTCGGAATTCTTTTTCTGGAAGGTTGCCTATCTCCACTTCATTTAGCTGTTTTTCTGGGGTTTTATCTTGTTACTTCATCTGGTACATAGCCCTCTGCCATTTAATCTTGTCTATCTTTCTGTGAATGTGTTTTTTGTTGCACAGGCTGCAGGACTGTAGTTCTTCTTGCTTCTGCTGTCTGCTCTCTAGTGGTTGAGGCTATCTAAGGGGCTTGTGGAAGTTGCCTGATGGGAGGGACTGGGGGTGGGTAGAGCTGGTTGTTGCTCTGGTGGGCAGAGCTCACTAAAACTTTAATCCACTTGTCTGCTGATGGGTGGGTCTGGGTTCCCTCCCTGCTGGTTGTTTGGCCTGAGGCGATCCAACACTGGAGCCTACCCAACTCTTTGTTGGGGCTAATGACAGACTCTGGGAGCATTTACACCAAGGAGTACTTCCCAGAACGTCTGCTGCCAGTGTCCTTGTCTTCTCAATGAGCCACAGCCACTCCCTGTCTCTGCAGGAGAGCCTCCAACAGTAGCAGGTAGGTCTGGTTCAGTCTCCTATGGGGTCACTGCTCCTTCCCCTGGGTCCCAATGTGCACACTACTTTGTGTGTGCCCTCCAAGAGTGGACTCTCTGTTTCCCACAGTCCTGTTGGAGTCCTGCAATGAAATCCCACTAAGCTTCGAAGTCTGATTCTCTAGGAATTCCTTCTCTCATTGCTGGACCCCCAGGTTAGGAAGCCTGACATTGGCCTCAGAAATTTCACTCCAGTGGGTATAAGTGGTATACCCATTTCTGTGTTATAAGTGTTCTCCAGTTTGTGAGTCATCCACCTAGCAGTTATGGGATTTGTTTTTATTGTGATTGTGCCCCTCCTACCTTCTCACTGTGCCTTCTCCTTTGTCTTTGGATGTGGGGTATCTTTTTATGTGAGTTCCAGTGTCTTCCTGTCAGTGATTGTTCAGCAGTTAGTTGTGATTCCAGTGCTTTCACAAAAGGGAGTGAGTGCACATCCTTCTACTTCGCCATCTTGAACCAATCTCCATTGTGGTTATTTATTGTTATTTTAATTTTTTTGATTGCATTGGGTGTTCGTTGCTGCACATGGGCTTTCTCTAGGTGTGGCTAGCAGGGGCTACCCTTTGTTGTGGTGTGTGGAGCTCTCACTGTGGTGGCCTCTCTCATTGTGGAGCAAGGGTTCTCGGTGCATGCTTCAGTCACAGTATTACATTTAATCCTCCAAAGTCATATGATAGATCATATTACTATGCCCATTATAAAGATTAAGAAACTGAAGCTTCAAAAGAAGTAGTAAATTCGTCTTAACTTGAACAACTAATAAGTGAGTGTCTGATTCCAGTGTTTAAATGTAATAGGATAACCAGAGAAGTCCTGAAGAATTCCATGACATTCTCTACAAGGCTGGATACTTAATTTGCAGGGCCAACTGTAAAAAAAAATGCAAGGTCCCTTGTTCATAAATTATAATTTCGAGATTACAATAACAGAGCATTAAACCAAACAAGGTTCCAGACCCACGAGGTCAGGTCTGGTTTTCTGATTCATCATACAAACTTTATCCTACAGGCTTAACTTCCCCAAGGACAAAGATTTTTAATTGTGAAGAATTTGTTTATTTTCTTATTCAATCTCCTTAATTTTGTTAGTGATTCCATCTGCATCTTTAAGTTGGAAGAAGCAAGGCTTGGCCAAATGATAGGGCGAGAAGAATTGGACTGGCTCCTACCAGCCAGAAAAAGCCAGGCTTCTGAAATAATGACATTTACTCGAGCTTCAATGTAAGAGTCCCTTAAACATGTTTTTTCTTCTGAGAGAAAAAAAAAACTAAAAAACTAAAAGAACAAAACAAAAGAAAAAAATGCTCAGAGAAAGGAAAAATACAACTCCTTTCTGGCAAGAAAGATCCACCACTCTGGACTCTGCAAAATAAAAGTGATGCTCATGACTGCCTAAGCTGGTCTGTGCCCCAGACTCATGAGAAGATTTTATAATACAAACCCACTGCCTTTTGACAGCCATCACATTTGCTGAGATTTGGGCTTTAAGGATGCTGTGTATTATTACATGAATATTATCTTTAATGCACAGTAGTGCTGTATTTTGAGTGGAGCCATCCAGGTTGATAGAATATGGTACCAATACCACATGTTGTCTGTATTGTATTTATTCATTTATTTTATCCAATATATTCCTTGGGTTCCTTGTGCTGTGACAGCTAGAAACTCTTACAAAATTTAAGGGACACATATATTATCTATAGCTGCTTACAACTATTGGCACTAAAACTCCAGTTACTGCCACACCACAGGACTTTCTTTTACTAGATTTATCAGAAGTCGGGTTAGTTATTGAATCATATCTTTCTGGCCTCCGGTTCCTAAAACATCCTAGAGGTTGAGAGTCCAGCCAGCCCAAGAAGCCCAAAGGAGCTATTAGGGCATAAATCTTAATACAGAAAGCATTACTAAAATCAATAGGATTTGGCAGGTGCTATCATATATCAAAGAATGCAGAAAACAGGAAAGAAGTAGTCATCACCCTCTGTGACTTTATACCACATTTCATTCACCTGTCACTCAAGCTAGTCTGTGAGTTGGGAAATGTTCTTGCCTTGTTCCTGGAGTGACTATATATTATGGGTTTTCTGGGACAGTCTCAATTTCAAGTACTGTGTCCTGTTGTCCCCATAAGTGTATTTGGACTTGTCAGACCCTGTGACCTGATTTTTTGGTAGAGAAAATATGTTCTCTGTGATTGCTTCTCATCATATCTGTAGTGGAATTGGGCTGTGGAAACTTGCATGAGTTTTTAAACCTAGCTGGGCCTCAAAATTTCTTACCTGAAAGCTGTTGGGAAAATGAAGGGGCTGTATAGAGCCTGTTATATCCATTTTTTTAAAGCACTAGAACAGGTTTTAAACAGTATCTTATATGGAACCACAATATATGATATGGATGAAAATGGAGATGATGTGGTTGAAGTGGGTGACTCACCCAGATGCATACCTGAGAAGTGCCCTCTAATGCATTTCCTTTGAAACCTCAGCCTCCGAAACATTCAGTTTGAAAATCCTTGGACTGATGATCTCTAAATCCTCCTCCATCTCTAATGAAGGCAGCAGAACCCTGGAAAGTGTACTGAGCTCAAAGGTGGTGGGTGGTCAGGTAGGAGAAAAGCTGGACGGAGATACGGAGGTGAGTAAGCACAGCTCCTCAGAGGGGCTCTTGTGCAACTCACAGATGATCACAGCTGTAACTAAGTGTCACCGGTCCATTGTCCAGTGTGTTGGGTCACTAGAGAAATGACTTGTGATTTTCTTGGAGGTGAAATGGATATCTTGGTGCAGATTAATGGAAAGTTTTTTGTTTGGGCATGAAAAGATTTGAGTTCTGGTCTTGGTTCTGTCACAAACGGGTTTGGCAAGTCTTCTGATCTTCTTGGAGGTCCAATTTCTAAAATTATAGAACTATTCATTTGTAATATGTGATCAGAAAGATCTCTTCCACTTAACAAATTCAATGATTGTGCTAAGAGAAGTAAAAAAAATGTATTAGGAATTCATCCCCATTTCTTAATCTAAGGAGGGAGAAATAACAGTATGTATAATTATTTTTTCTCATTTTCACCCCAATCCAACTCTCAGCTCTGTTCTATTATGTTGTACATTCTGGTTGCCCTTGCCTGAGGTTCAAGAGATATAAACAGCAATTTCACCAGGAAAAAAATGGTAATTATCTCATACATGGTAGAAGACAAAGAGAAAAAAGCACATGGCTTGGAGTCAGATAAACTTGGCCTCCCATATCCACCTGCCACTGAAAGAAACTTGGAAGAGGGTCAATGATCTCTAAGGATTCTCCCCAATTAAAGTGTTCACATCTAAAGAGAAAGATAATTTAGTAATTGAAGGGCAATCTTCAAAACAGATTCAGGAGCATTACCTTATTCACACATTAGTGGGAAAACTTTAGGTATTCCAGCTTTAACTGTCACTTGCTATAGTCCGTGGCAGCTGACACTGGACCATCCAGTGCATCCAAGACCTAGATAGAATTCACACACGGATGGTAGCCCTGGATTGCCTTATCTCAATTCCTATTCTCTTCGATTTTATCAAGTGGAAACATTTTGCCAAATATTATTAAATAATAGACACTGGTGTTATCAACAAACCCAATCCTCAGGCAATTCTTGTTCTTGCTAATGAATTGCAGAGTCTAAAAACCAAATGTAGAAACTCAGAAACTGAATATGTGACTGAAAGATATTTTCCCTCAAGGCCATCTGCTAACATGATGTGCTTTAGGATCATTCATAAAATTCCTTGTGCTTACATGTGAAAGTTTATACACGGAACACACAGTGCTCATAAATGGGTGGTGGTTTTAAAAAGGTCCCTCCAAATACCCATGGACCTCTGTGAGTTCTTAGTGTGTCTATGAGGTTGCACAGCTAGAGGAGACCTAAAACAGTTTCTCAAACACTAATGTGTTTCTGGATCACTTGGGGAACCTTGATAAAACAGAGAGTCGGACTCAGTAGGTCTGGGAATGGGCCAAGATGCTGCATTTCTAACAAGCTCTTGGGTGATCCTGATGTGATTGCTCTATAAACAAAACTTTGAGGAGCAAGGTCCCAAGAGTTTGCCAATTCTATGTGTCAGAGGAGATACAACTAACTACCATTATTATAAATTATTTCGACATGCGGACTCTATAGCTAGACTGTCTGGTTTCAAGTCCAAGACCTTTCTCTTACCATCAATGTGACTTGGGCAAACTCTCCACCTCTCTGCCTCTTAGTTTCCTCATGTTGTCATAAGTAACACAAAGTTTATGTGTGTACTATGATGCACAGAGAACTGCCTGACACACAGGGACACACTCAGACGTTACTAGTTGTTATTACTCCAAGGGTAGACTTTTTAAACCTCCACTGAAATACTGGGAGGATTATGAGGAGTCAGGAACCCAGGGTTGAAGAATACATATTTATTGATGCTTCTTTATTCAGGAAATGATTTAAGACAGCTGGTTGTTAATTGCTTTCCTCAAGTATCCATATCTATAACAGCTGACATGAATACTAATATATAAATATAGACTTGAAAATAACTAGGCATATGTGTATCTCAAAAGATGATACACCTCAGGTAAATCATCAACAGTTAGTATTGTTAACTGGCAAATATTAAAGTCATTTAATTGATGGTATGGATTGAAGTATAAATTTACTGTATTTAGCTGATTTTCTGAAATTTTGCATTCTTTGGATTTCAGTTAGGGTTAGGGTTTGAGATTGAGTTTGGTTTCAGTAAAAACTGAGAAACAGACTATGTGGGTATGTGCATGTGTGTTTTCTGTTACAGTCACTTAATTTTCTTACTATTGAGATCATATGACTGGGACTTCCCTGGTGGTTCAGTGGTTAAGACTTCGCCTTCCAATGCAAGGGGTGAGATTCGATTCCTAGTTGGGGAACTAAGATCCCACATGCCTCGTGGTCAAAATACCAAAACATAAAACAGAAGCAATATTGTAACAAATTTAATAAAGACTTTAAAAATGGTCCACATCCAAAAAAGACTTTAAAAAAATCATATGAGGAATGTTATGTCCAGTTACATATTAAGTATGAATACCTCTGGGGTAAAATCCTGGACGAAAGGAGCCAAAAGACTCTGAAAAACATTACATTTGAGGAGTGAGGATGTGGGTGGCAGAACCTAGGTAGACTAAGAGAACTTCTGACTATGGATGAGATTTCTGTGTAGGCAAAATATTATGAATGTGGTTTCCCTGAACAAATATATAATGTATCTGAGGCAGCAGGACCTGGACGCTAAAGCATACTTCTAGGAACACTAAATCCCTTTCCCAATCCTCACTACTGATCTAAGATATGGTTACTTTGAAATCATTTCATCTCTCCTGTTCCCCACGTGCTCAGGAAGGATTAAAGATACCCATCTCACCTCAGCAAAGCTCTGGCATAAACTAATTATGGTTTATAAATGGTTGCAAAGGACTATCACCAAGAAGTGTATATGACAAGGGGATGTTTACACACACCGATGCCCCAGTTGGAACATAGGTAAATGCCAGAGAAAATTGATGACAAGTATCACAAGGCAAAGTGTTTACTCTCGGAGTGAGGAAGAGGTGGTATCCTGCAGGAAGATGAGAAATAGTTTAGCAGACAGGCAGTTGGAATCTGTGAGTTAAAATGAAATGGTGGGGGACCTTCAAGATGGATGAGGAGTAAGACATGGAAATCACCTTCCTTCCCACAAATACGTCAGAAATACATCTACACGTGGAACAACTCCTACAGAACATCTACTGAACGCTGGCAGAAGACCTCAGATTTCCCAAAAGGCAAGAAACTCCCCACGTACTTGGGTAGAGAAAAAGAAAAAAGAATAAACAGAGACAAAAGGATAGCGACGAGACCTGCACCAGTGGGAGGGAGCCGTGAAGGAGGAAAGGTTTCCACACACTAGAAGCCCTTCATGGGTGGAGACTGCAGGTGGTGGAGGGGGGAAGCTTTGGAGCTGCAGAGGAAAGCACAGCAACAGGGTTGCAGAGGGCAAAGCAGAGAGATGTCCCCACAGAGAATCAGTGCCAACTAGCACTCACCAGCCTGAGAGGCTTGACTGCTTGCCCACCAGGAAGGGCGGAAGCTGGGAGCTGAGGCTTGGGCTTCGGAGGTCAGATCCCAGGGAGAGGACTGTGGTTGGCTGCGCAAACACAGCCTGAAGGGGGTTAGTGAGCCACGGCTGGCCGGGAGGGAGTCCAGGAAAAAGTCTGGACCTGCCTAAGAGGCATGGGACCACTGTTTCAGGGTGCACGAGGAGAGGTAATTCCTTTCCTGTGTCTCCACAGAAGGCAGAGCTCCAGAGACGGGCATGAGCTGTGGCTATCAGCTCAGACACCGGAGACGAACATGAAACTCTAAAGCTGCTGCTGCAGCCCCCAAGAATCCTGTGTGTAAGAACAGGTCACTATCCACACCCCCCAGGAGCCTGTGCAGCCCACCACTTCCAGGGTCCCATGATCCAGAGACAACTTCCCCGGGAGAACACACGGTGCACCTCAGGTTGTTGCAATGTCACGCTGGCCTCTGCCACTGCAGGCTCGCCCTAAATTCCAAATATAACTACCATACCCCTCCCTCCCCACAGCATGAGTGAGCCAGAGCCCCCTAATCAACTGCTACTTTAACCCCATCCTATCTGGGCAGGAAAAGAAGCCTGAGGTTAACCTACATGCAGAGGTGGGGCCAAATCCAAAGCTGAACCCTGGGAGCTGTGCGAACAAAGAAGAGAAAGGGAAATGTCTCCCAGCAACCTCAGGAGCAACAGATTAAATACCCACAGTCAACTTGAGGTACCCTGCATCTGTAGAATACCTGAATAGAAAACAAATCAACCCAAAATTGAGGCGGTGGACTTTGGGAGCAACTGTAGACTTGGGGTTTGCTATCTGTGACTGACTTGTTTCTGATTTTTATGTTTATCTTAGTATAGTTGTTAGCACTTGTTTTCATTGATGGATTTGTTTATTGGTTTGGTTGCTCTCTTCTTTTTTTAAATTACTTTTTATTTTAATAATATTTTTATTTTAATTATTTAATTAAATTAATTAATTAATTAATTAATTTACTTTCTTTTCTTCTCCTTTTTCTTCTGAGCCTTGTGGCTGTCAGGGTCTTGGTTCTCCGGCCTGGTGTCAGGCCTGAGCCTCTGAGGTGGAAAAGCCGAGTTTAGGACATTGGACCAACAGAGACCTCCTGGCCCCATGTAATATCAATCGTCGAGAGCCCTCCCAGAGTTCTCCATCTCAATGCTAAGACCCAGCTCCTTTCAATGACCAGCAAGCTCCAAGTGCTGGACACCCCATGCCAAACAACTAGTAAGACAGGAACACAACCCCACCCCTTAGCAGAGAGGCTGCCTAAAATCATAATAAGCTCACAGACACCCCAAAACACACCACTGAACAAGGTCCTGCCTACCAGAAAGACAAGGTCCAGCCCCACCCACCAAAACACAGGCACCAGTCCCCTCTACCAGGAAGCCTACACAACCCATTGAACCAACATTACCGACTGGGGGCAGACACCAAAAACAATGGTAACTCCAAACCTGTAGCCTGTGAAAAGGAGACCCCAAACAGTAAGTTAAGCAAAATGGGAAGACAGAGAAATATGCAGCAGATAAAAGAGCAAGGTAAAAACCTACCAGATCAAACAAATGCACAGAAAATAGGCAGTCTACCTGAAAAAGAACTCAGAGTAATGATAGTAAAGATGATCCAAAATCTTGGAAATAGAATGGAGAAAATACAAGAAACATTTAACAAGGAACTAGAGGAACTAAAGGGCAAACAAACAATGATGAACAACACAATAAATAAAATTAAAAATTATCTAGAAGAAATCAAGAGCAGAATAACTGAGGCAGAAGAACAGATAAGTGACCTGAAAGATAAAATAGTGGAAATAACTACTGCAGAGCAGAATAATGAAAAAAGAATGAAAAGAATTGAGGACAGTCTCAGAGACCTCTGGGACAACATTAAACACACCAACATTTGAATAATAGGGATCCCAGAAGAAGAAGAGAAAAAGAAAGGGTCTGAGAAAATATTTGAAGAGATTATAGCTGAAAACTTCCTTATATGAGGAAGGAAATAGTCAATCAAATCCAGGAAGCACAGAGAGTCCCATACAGGATACATCCAAGGAGAAACATGGAAGACACATATTAATCAAACTATCAAAAATTAAATACAAAGAAAAAATACTAAAAGCAGCAAGGGAAAAGCAACAAATAACATACAAGGGTATCCCCATAAGGTTAACAGCTGACCTTCAGCAGAAACTCTGCAAGCCAGAAGGGAGTGGCAGGACATATTTAAACTGATGAAAGGGAAAAACCTACAATCAAGATTACTCTACCCAGCAAAGGTCTCTTTCAGATTCGAAGGAGAAATTAAAACCTTTACAGACAAGCAAAAGTTAAGAGAATTCAGCACCATCAAACCAGCTTTACAACAAATGTAAAGGAACTTCTCTAGGCAGGAAACACAAAAGAAGGAAAATACCTACAAAAATAAACCCAGAGCAATTAAGAAAATGGTAATAGGTACATATATATTGATAATTCCCTTAAATGTAAATGGATTAAATGCTCCAACCAAAAGACATAGACTGGCTGAATGGATGCATAAACAAGACACTTACATATGCTGTCTACAAGAGACCCGTTTCAACCTAGGGACACATACAGACTGAAAGTGAGGGGATGGGAAAAGATATTCTATGTAAATGGAAATCAAAAGAAAGCTGCAGTAGCAATTCTCATATCAGACAAAATAGACTTTAAAATAAAGACTATTACAAGAGACAAAGAAGGACACTACATAATGATCAAGAGATCAATCCAAGAAGAAGGTATAACAACTGTAAATATTTATGCACCTAACAGAGGAGCACCTCAATATATAAGGCAACTGCTAACAGCCATAAAAGGGGGAATCTACAGTAGCACAATAATAGTAGGGGATTTTAACACCCCACTTTTACCAATGGACAGATCAACCAAAATGAAAATAAGTAAGGAAACACAAGCTTTAAGTGAGACATTAAACAAGATGGGTTTAATTGATATTTGCAGGACATTCCATCCAAAAGCAACAGAATACACTTTCTTCTCAAGTGCTCATAGAACATTCTCCATGATAGATAGTATCTTGGGTCACAAATCAAGCCTTTGTAAATGTAATAAGATGTTATGGAGAAAAGGGAACCCTCTTTCATTGTTAGTGGGAATGTAAATTGATGCAGCCACTATGGAGAGCAGTATGGAGGTTCCTTAAAAAACTAAAAATAGAACTACCATATGCCACAGCAATCCCACTACTGGGCCTATATCCTGAGAAAACCATAATTCAAAAAGACACATGTACCACAATGTTCATTGCAGCACAATTTACAATAGCCAAGATATGGAAGCAACCTAAGTGTCCATCAACAGATGAATGGATAACGAAGATGTGGCACATATATACAATGGAATATTACTCAGCCATAAAAAGAAACGAGATTGAGTTATTTGTAGTGAGGTAGATGGACCTAGAGTCTGTCATACAGAGTGAAATAAGTCAGAAAGAGAAAAATACCATATGCTAACACATATACATGGTATCTAAAAAAAATGGTTCTGATAAATGTAGGGGCAGGACAAGAATAAAGATGCAGACTTAGAGAATGGACTTGAGGACATGGGGAGGGGGAAGGGTAAGCTGGGACGAAGTCAGAGAGTAGCGCTGACATATATACACTACCAAATGTAAAATAGATAGCTAGTGGGAAGCAGCTGCATCTCACGGGGAGATCAGCTCTGTGCTTTGTGACCACCTAGAGGGGTGGGATAGGGATGGTGTGAGGGAGATGCAAGAGGGAGGGGATATTGGTATATCTGTATACATATAGCTGATTCACTTTGTTATACAGCAGAAACTAACACAACATTGTAAAGCAATTATACTCCAATAAAGATGTTAAAAAAAAAGAAAGAAATTGTGCATAGAGTCCAAGAGATGGAGGAGGGGTGCTAATAGGGTCTATCAATCCAAAATGGTAGAATGAAATGCAGTTGGCAAACATTTGTTCATTTGTTTGTTTTCTCAGGGAAACTTCATTGAGAAGCAGCCATGAGCCAAGCAGTGCACTACGTTCCAGAAACACCGGATCAAACGAGATACTTATTGCCCTTCATTGCCAGAAGCCCACAGTCCAGGGTGGAGACAGACATGTAGAAGAATAATTATAGTTGGGTGTCACAGGTGCTATGGTGAAGTCATTTACACAAAGGTGCTGTAAGAGCAAAGAAGAAATGCACCTGTTTAAATCATACTCCAGGTTGGGGGCACGATTTCTGGAAGTGACGGTTGCATTGAATTGGGAGGATAAATCAGAGTTTGCCTCACTGAGTTAGTTCAGGGTATGAAAAAACATTCAGCCAGCCAGCTCAGTAACTGAGGCTACACCTCCCTGTGTTAATATGTTTATGTGAGTGCTCTCTCTGGTAAAGGAGTTTAAGATTTTTAACAGAAACCTCTCCATATGAAGCATGGAGGAAAGTAACCAGGGCTTCAGAAGGTTTTAGAGGTTTTTAGCTTAGGAGTTTTGCAAAGGCTCTTTGGGCTCCTGTGTCTGCCTCTTCTTCTCTGATCAGAGAAACTCCAGTTTTTTCTCTTTTGCATGCTGGTCATGCCTGTGAGAGTCCAATTCAAAATGAACTCTGTGGCCAAAAGTAGTCTGAGAACCATAGTATAATATTCAGGAAAACCCTGCCTTAATAGAGAAATCAGCCATCTGTTTGAATATAAGTTTTCCTTTTCTCAGTTTCTGTCCAGGTCAGAGCTCTCAGGATTCTCCTTGACATCCCAGCTCTCTGTGCCCCCCTACTTCAACTAACTTCACAGATGTACATCACAGCCTCACTCCATCAGAAAGCAGCTCTATGACCGTCCAACTTAGCGATACACTATGGTGTTATGAATGACAAGAAAGTCATGGTTTACCCTTCCAGCAGAGCACATGTGTCCTGTTTAGCTGATAGTCAAAGTTTCACCTCAGAGAAGTAAAAACACAACATTAGAAGCACTTTGAGGTTTTGTGGGGAAGGTGTTCTAAATGACACATTTAGCCACCTCTTCTGTCTGCACAGGTGGGCCCTAGCCGTGGCTCCAAGGGCAGAGGTGCACTGAGGTATCTTGAGGGTATCTGCTGCAGCAGGTGTAGGAAAGACTCAAGGTGAGGAGCCTCTGGTTCCTGCAGCTGCTGGTGGGCCCCGGAAGTCTTGAACATCTGTCTGATCAGGAAGTCACATGCCATTCAGCAAGAGGAAGTATTAGGGTGGGGGAAGAAGGAAGGGAGAAAGCAAGAACAGGGCAGAGGCCAAGAGAGGTGCTGGGGAAGAGTCATTCAGGAGGTTTCAGAACTTGTCACAATACCTAGAAAGGAAAGGAACAGAAAATGTAAGCTTACACTATTGTTTTTCAATGCTAGAACACGAATCCCCATCCCACCCCAGAACAAGAGAAGTGTTAGAGAAACCGAGACAAGCAGAGAGAAAGAGAGAGAGAGAGAGAGAGAGAGAGAGAGAGAGAGAGAGAGAGAGAGAGAGAGAGAGAGAGAGAGAATAACTTCCCCCAGCAAATTGCTTTACTTAGCAGTTTAGGTCAGTTTCAACTAGGTCACAGGGATGTATTTTCAGAATAAAGTCTTTAATCGGCTGATGGATATGAAAAAATAAATTACTGTGGCAAAATGTAATAAATGTTAAAGGGAAAATGATGAGGGTAATATAACTACATTGATTTAACTAGGATGATATAGAGGAATTGTCTGTTTTATAGGTTTCTAGATGTCTATTAGTGGCTCTGTATTAAGGAATAGGGCTGTTCTCTTGATATACTTAAGAGCTGTCAGTAATTCCTATTTCACAGTCCGCTGCTTCAATTCAGAAAGTGTGTTCCAGCCCTTGGTGACCCCATCCCAGAGGCACTGGAGGGTGACCAGCTGCCAAAGGTTTGCATTCAGGCAGCTATTGGGGAAGCAGCTGTATTATTCAAAATTGGGCTGCATTTAAGAAGAGCCAGTCACTTCAGCCACTTATCCCCCTGCGCTGCCACCTTGCAAGACTGCAGTGTCATTTGTTTTAATCACTCCTGGCATTGGACTCATTATGTCCTGATCTTCTCTAGAGAGAGTAGCCTCCTTGGTGGGTGGAAATGGTAATTGAGGACACTTAGGGAGCAGGCATCATGCCAGTCCCTGGGGCATATGTCCCCCAGAGAGAGGGCACCTTCTCAGGATAAAGCAAGAGACATGAGCTTCAGGTAGTTTGTCACTTTTCCACTATGATAATGTCATTGACCTATAAAAAGGACCTTATAGTTCCCCCATGGTCCACTGAATTGAACCCAGACTATTATCAGAAAAGGAAGAAAACTCATCATCTGGGGTCACTCTCTGGACACCCCCCCACACTATGCTGGACACTTTCTCTTGTTAACACGTTTAATACCTGTATAAAGGCTTCTCAGGTAAGATGGTAGCCGTGACTCTTCCTATTAGAGACCCAGCCTAATGATACATTTTGCTGCTTGACACCTAAGTCTCTTTAAAGATATTTTTTTTCTTATTTCTTCCACTTAATGTGGCAAAGACCATCTGGCTGCTTTCCAAGTGTCTGGATAAGGATAAAGTGCTAGAAGGGTCTAGATTGGGCTCTACAGCCTCAGGCTCTGTGTCCTCAGCCCAGGCACACACCCTCTCTGGGCTCCAGTGACATTCTTGGCAAAAGTGAGAATGTTGGACTAAGGCAGTCGTTCTCCACCAGGAGCACACCTGGAGTTTTTTTTAAGTGTCAGGACTGGCGAGGAGTGGGTGCTAGTGGTGTCTACTGGGCAGAGACCAGGGGTGCTGTGAAACATCTTACAATAAACAAGACAGTGTCCCCCACAACCATGATCTTTCCAGCCCAGAATGTCAGTAGTGCCGAGGTTGAGAAACCTAAGCCAGAGTCATCACAAATGGCTTTTCCAGTCCTCTCTCCGACCTGTATCACCTACTGCTTTTTCTATGTTGCCCATGGTCTTGCCCATCTGAATTACATCTGCCCCTATTTCATCCCAAGACATGTGATCTTTTCCCATCTCTCCAACTTTGCTAATGCTGTTCCCTAAACCTAAAATGCCATTTGTCCTCATCCCTGCTGTTGCAGTACTGGCCATCCATCAAGTCCTTTCTCAGATTAAAGGGAGTTCTCTTTCCTCTCCCAAGTGTGAATCAGGCTCACCCTGCCTCAGCATCAAAGATACTGAAACATTTTTTGATCTTTGACCTCAACAAGTTAGTTTTCCAACTTTTATCTGTTGTTCAAGGTCTTCTTTTAATATTAATGGTGGCTATCATTTATTAACTGCCTATTATCTATATGACACTGTATTTTTTGAAATTTATTTTTAAAGGTATATCATTTCATCTGCACACGGCCCTGTAAGATGAATAGTCTCCCCATTGTGCAGATGAGGAACTAAAGCTCAGAGATATGTAATTAGTTTGAGGCGTTTGAGTCCTTAGACACATTGTTTAATATTTAGTGTCATAAAGCGGCCAATCCTGCATTCAAAACCAGATATGCCTGATTCCAAACCTGTTAAAGTTCTTTCCACTATGTAGCAGATACTCTTACCTACCTGTCAACTGCTTAAATTAAGCCAGCATCTAAAATTGTTGCTAGGGGCAACTGAGTAAATCTTGTTAGATGGGTAATCTCAGTACGCTAGGCAAATCAGTCCAGTAGCTGCAAACCTGAGAGGTGGATTTGGCGGCTGCGAAAAAGACTATTCAAGCCTTTTCCTGGAGGGAGAAGTCAGAGAAAATTCTTCTGTGATTACAGCAAACTAATCGTAGGTGTTACCAAGTAGCTTTTAGCAGGAAAAAAAAAAAGACTAGTCAATGATGGAGGACGCTATGCGTATCACTCATCTATTGCCGCATGAACAATTACCTTAACATTTTTGCATCATCATTGCTGAGCGTCAGGAATTTGGGAGCAGTTTTGAAGGGCAGTTCTGGCTCTTTCGTGAGGTTGCAGCCACCCGTATGTTTGATGGGGCTGCAGGGTTTATTTGCAAGGTGGCTCATTCACACGACTGGGGCAGGGTCACCAGGAATAGGAAGGCTCGCTCTCTGCCATGTGGATCTTTCCAGAGGGCTGTGCCACTGTCCCCATTAGTCCAGAGTGTAATCCAGACAGAGCAATGCAGAAGCCAGGATAGCTTGTCTGACTTGCCTTGGAAGTCCCACACCATCATCTCCACACTATACTCTCGATTGAAAAGACTAGCCCTATTCAGTGTGGGAGTGGGATACCCAAGGGCATAGGGTCATGGTGGTCACATTATGTCACAATTATTTTAAAACCAAAAACGTTCACAGAAAAATTTCCCTAGGTTGCCATCCCTATACGGGGTCTCAAGAACACACTGCTATATGAGAGTTTGTTGCCAGGCTAGTTCAGTCTGGGGTATTTGGGAGTCAGGATAAGATTCAGAGTAAGATGCAAAGATTAAGTTCTGTATCAGTTCTAGAATATAGGGGTGTAGTTTCAGGTAGCTGAAGGATTGCGAGGTCAGAAAGTCCCTAGGGCACTCAAAATGACCAGGCTAAGTAAGCAAAGAGATTACACATAGAAAACAAACAAACAAAAAGGGAACAACCAGCAAAAGACTAACAAATTTTGCATTATTACTTTCCTTTTTTTTTCCCCCTTCTAGAGACTTCCAAGAATGTTTTGGTGATTCGTGCCTTTGATAGAGAAAGGGCTTTAAAGCAGACAAAAGCTAGTGGTCAGCCAGTAGCTTCCCACAAAACAGAAAGCAAGAGGATTACCACTTAAGAAGTCAGAATGGGGAGGCCAAAACTAGCAGGGAGGTAGTGGCTCCGTTGAAGAGTAAAGAGAGAGATACTTGTCCCTTGTAAGACTTAATATATCAATATGTCATGGAGACCCATAAAAGTTGGGAACTTGAAGCCAAAAGTATATGCATCATCAGTTTCACATGCCCACTATGAAAAAGAGGTAGTGTCTCAGCGTCTGTGTGACATGACCAAGACCACCAGCAAGTTCTTTTATTGATAGAGAGCCAATGTAATGGGATACCAATATTATATTTAACACATATACTATATAGTATTTTCTCCCAAGTTTCTTAGTACAACTTTCTATTCGAAGTACTTTTCTCACATTTCAAATGTTCCAAGGATCCTTGTTAAGGATAACATGTTACTTGTAATATCCCATAAACTTATTATCATGGGGGGATCAGGGGGTAAATGAACCTGAATGAAAGTTTTATAGTTACCATATAAGACAAACATTAGTGTTATTCGTAATAATAGCCATCTGAGTAATAAAAGTCAAATAGGGGGCTTCCCTGGTGGCACAGTGGTTGAGAATCTGCCTGCCAATGCAGGGGACACGGGTTCGAGCCCTGGTCTGGGAGGATCCCACATGCCGTGGAGCAACTAGGCCTGTGAGCCACAGCTACTGAGTGTGCGTGTCTGGAGCCTGTGCTCCACAACGGGGGGCCGCAACAGTGAGAGGCCCACACACCGCGATGAAGAGTGGCCACTGCTCACCGCAACTAGAGAAAGCCCTCGCACAGAAACGAAGACCCAACACAACCAAAAATAATAAATTAAATTTAAATTTTAAAAAATGTGCAAAAAAAAAAAGTCAAATAAAGGTGGGATAACCTCATCAATATTTGCAGCTGTATAGCCAGTATGCCTGAGATAAACATAATTCTATCACTTACTAGCTTTGCAACTTATTCATAGTATTTCATGTATTTGTGCCTTGGTTTCTTTATCCAAATATCATAATATTAATGGTGCCTACTTCACAGGGTTATCGAGATCTTTGAATGAGCAACCATTTGGAAAGTGCTTTGACAGATGCCAGGCAAATACCATGTTAGTTATCATTGGCTCAGAGTTTAGGGCACGTTAGTCACAAAGTATTGTATATCTTGACATTTGTTTTAGTTTCACTTTTAACAAAATATTTAAATAATTTGGAGAAATGGATATTTTAACATAAATGTGTTGGACTAGAGCAGCCAACTTATATTTCATGAAAAATATGCATTGTAGAGTTTGGGCCACATTGAAGTTGCACGCTATAGCTCCCTGGTGGCAACATGACTAAATTGCAGCTTTCCAGAAGAGGCATCATCTCCTTTTAGGTTGAAACTACAAAAAACAATCATGGGGTGACACATCTATATGAATCCTATTGGTCATTGTCCAAACTGCATAATTCTATAAGAAACAGAAAAACTAAATGCATCATTTTCTGGGCCTCTTTTAACAATCTGAAGTGGTTGGTAGTGAATTGAGCTTATCTAATATTGCTATTGGCCTGGCTCTTCTGTGTTCAGATAGATCAGGCTATGCCCACTAAAGCCCATCATCCTAGGTCTTTCCAAAATAAACTAGGCCCATGTACCTGTCAGGAACAGGGTATTTGGTGTCACTTGTAAAAATCACCTGAAAAGCTTTTCTTATTTATTTTCAATGTCTTTAGCAGATTAAGAGTTACAATATAGAAAACAGGGAGTTATAATACAACACTCTGCACAGCTTGTGTTTCCAGCCAGTCCCAAGCCTCAGTATTAATAGATTTTCCACTCCAAGTGTTCTTACTTGAGTGGCTGCAAGTTACACTGATGAAAGGAAAGTAGCAATTACTACTCAAACATGTTCTTGTGGACAGCTATTTGTCTTCAAGCCATTTTTCTTTTTTTCTTTCTTTTTTTTTTTTAGATTCTTAGTTGTCATTTACTTCTATCTTGCTAAAGAGTGAAGTGATACTGAATAAATATGTTGACAACAAAAGAAAGAGTGCCTACAGTTTGGAAGATGTTTTCCTCTACCGACCAACTCAGATCAAAACCGTATTCTTCAAGGTACTCCTTTGACCACTCTCAGGACTGTTTCCAAGCCCTGACACTTCTCCCTAAACCATGGAAGAGGAATCCCCTATCTTTTACTTAACAATATCCAAACAGATAAACCCAATATCTCCAGGCTCATCTGTGATTATCTTACTCCTCAAGGCAATGATTTTTAACTGAGATACACAGTAAGCTCACCTGAGTTTTTGCAAAACATCCATTCCTAAGCCCCTGCCCTGCACCCGCAAAGACACACTAACACAGAAACTCCAAGTGTATGGCCCAGGAACATGCATTTTATAAAAAGTCTCTTGGAGCTCCAGATGCACAGCCCTCCTTACTCCTTACAGAATAATGATGCTCCATGTTGCTCTAGGGAAAGAGCCTTGTTCCCCAAGGCCCTGGAGCAGACAGCAGGGCTTGCTCTGCTCACCTACTGTATCTGTGCTCATTGCTGTGTGTCCACATCTGAGCAGATTTAAACTCACCTAAGCCTTCTGTTTCTTATCCTTTCTTCCAATCCTTCTCTTCTTTCCTCCCCAAATCAAAGTAGCAGACAAGTTACACTTCTCAGGACATAGGCAGAATTGGCAATTGGAAAATTGTGTTCCAAAATGAAAGATGTAAATCACGTGACCAGTGTAAAGGGTATATGAAAAGGTTAAGGGCACACAGCTCCAGAAACAGAATAACAAGGCTGGAAACTCTTTTTAAAAAGATCTGACACAGGATTTCCAAGCCATATTTTGTCATAGCAACGATTCACAAAGTGTGGTCTGTAGACCCCTAGGGGTACTTGAGACCTTCTCAGGAGATCAGGAGACCAAAACTATTTTTGTAAAAGTCTGAAGACATTATTTGCCTTATTCACTCCATTGACATTTGTACCAATAGGCCAAAAGCAATGCTGGCACTAAACTGTATCAGTAGTCGTTGTATTCTTCCCTATCAAACATACACATTCAGTAAGTAAAAAAAAAAAAAAAAAAAAAAAAAAAAAAAAGCCAGTTTCCCATAAGAATGATCTTAAAGAAGTAGTAAAAATTATTAATTTTATTAAATCTTGATCTTTCATTACAAGTCTTTTTAATGTTTTAATGTTTTATTTGACCAAAGGGGAAGTACACACAAAGCACTTCTGTTGCATAACCAAAGAATGATGGTTTTTTTTTGAGGAAGTGTGATTGTGTTGTTTGTGTTGTGAGCCAAACTAGCTGCTTTTTTCGTGAAATACCATTTTTTTCTTGAAAGAATGATGGGCAGACAAATTATAGTTGTTCAAACTTGGATATTCTGGCAGACTTTTTTTTAATTAATAAAGTGAGCTTGTCATTTCAAGGAGAACAACTGGCAGTATTTGTTGCCAAAGATAAAATCGAAGCATTCCAAAGAAAATAGAACTTTGGAAAACTTTCAACAGGAGCTTGACATATACCCAATACGAATGAATGTAACTTTTTTGTTGTTTTAAGACCTACATTAGTCAGCAATGAGCAGTGCATGATGTTATTAAATCAGGCATGGGTAAAAAGTGTATTCAAAGTGCAAGACAGACCCATGGATTTTAGTGTAACATTATAAAATATTCATCGATATGGTTTCAGATCCCACATTGCAACTAACTTTTAAGAAATAACACTTATTGAATTCTGATGTTACATCAAAGAAAAATATCCACAATTATACAAAAAGCTATTAAAATATTCCTCCCTTTTCCAACTACATATTTTGTGATTTAATGTTAAAGCCAATAGGAAAATCCTGTTGTGTTCTATTAAGCCTTGTATTAATGAGATTTGAAAATATATAATAAAACCCCACTCTTCTCCCTATTGTTTTTGTGCTGAAAACATAAAATCATTTTTCATAAAGATTTATGTTTTTATGTATTACATTTAGTATTATTATTTTTAAGTAAATTAAAGATACTCTTTTTAAATTAGGATTTTAAATATTACTGTGAACATAGATATAGATTAACCACATAAACAAAATCTCTTCAATACCTGAATATTTTTTATGAATGTAAAGGGATTCTGAGATCAAAAAGTTTGAGAACCGCCATACTATGTAGTTGGAAAATATCTAAATTTCCTGCTGGAAATCTTGAATATAAGATGCTGAGAAGAATGGAAAGAAAGAAATGAGCTTCACCTATTTGTACTGAGGAGTGAAACTAGGGAGAAAGAAAGTTGGCAGGGGATACAATTTGACTAGGAAGTTCTCAGACTGTGAACTGGGAAAAAAGCACTAATATGTATCAGTATCCATCTGGTCTTTCAATGGTTCCACAACACCACACCAGACAGCAAAGTGTCTGTGAACACTTCCAAAGAGGCAGGGAATCGTAACACTTGAAAGAACTTCTATCCTTGGAGATGTGACTATTAATAAATCATTTCCCCAAATTTATTTCCTTATGACTTGTTCATAACAGTCTGAGTCTTTCCTCTTGAGACCACACAAAATAAAAAATTAAAAAAAAGAATATTTCTCATATTAGCTTTACAAATATTTAAAGAGGAGCTCGCACATGACATTTCAGACATGGAACAGAGCTGTCATCTCCCTTTTCCTAAGATTTCATTAGAATTTTTGGGCAGACACATCAGCCATTTTATTCATTTTGCACTTTGGATGTCAGTTATCTCTAAGTTTCCTTTTATTGCTATTTATTTGTTTCTCGTGTTCCTATTAAACCTTATCTCATCCATCATAAATAAGTGAGATTAGATTTTTGTACTGAATTTAATGACCTTATACTCACCATCTATTAAGCATTATCTTCTTAGAATTGACACCACAGTATCACTATTTAAATCTCTTTGTATTCCAATTTTTTCCATTCAACACATCACCTAACTTTCCAACGTGAAGCATCTACAGATTGAATGTTTATCCAAGATAAAATACTTAACAGGATAAGACCCTTTAATACTCTGCTAAAACCTTCCTCCTGTATGAGTTCAGCCTGAGCATACAAAATTCTAGATAAACAGTCTATGGCATTTCTAGATTCACCAAAGAAAATTTCTTATTTTTGAAAATCACAAACACATATGCTAACTGCCTATTTTCCAGCATTCCTCCTATTCTCCAGGATTCCTTGACGATTTCCAATCACGGTTACAGAAGTTAGAACCTCCTTTCCATAAACACTCCTTTGTTTAGGATATAAGGTAGGCACAAGCTCTCTTGAAATGATTAGGGCCACCATTTTCAGCACAGAGATCAATCCTTTTCATGGAGAAGAGATAATCTGATAATTAAAAGAGCTGTGAAGTTCTGTCTGTCTCGGACATAACAGCATTTAAGGTCCAAGCAGTGGGCCTGCTCTTGTTTTCATATTTTTATCTCCAAAAAGATGGCATTAGCCCTGGTTCGTTTTGCAATTTAGCCAGTTGAGAGCTGAGGTATGCCGACTCTTTCTGTTTATCATTAGTATTTTATTTATTTCCATCATTTGTTCAGACAACTCCCTCCCTGTGCAGCAGCAATGAAAACAGCAGGTGCCTCTTTTTTTCACTTTAACAGAATTTCTTGTAATTTCATCTTGCATCTCAGGCTTGTGTCTATGGTTCATCTAAATGGTTTGATAGCTTCTTTCTTAACAACTAGAATACTCTGGGGCTTCCCTGGTGGCACAGTGGTTAAGAATCTACCTGCCAATGCAGAGGACACAGGTTCGAGCCCTGATCTGGGAAAATCCCACATTCTGCAGAGCAACAAAGCCCGTGCACCACAACTACTGAGCCTGCACTTTAGAACCCGTGCTCCACAACAAGAGAAGTCACTTCAATGAGAAGCCCACACACAACAACGAAGAGTAGCCGCCACTTGCCAAAACTAGAGAAAGCCTGCATGCAACAACAAAGACTCAATGCAGCCAAAAATAAATAAATAAAGTTATTTTAAAAAAATAGAATACTCTTCTGACTCAGCCCACTGTTTTGTTCTCTGGACATTAGGAACATCAAGATGATATAGTGGCTTTCTCCCAAATTTCCATCAGTTCCATGTCACTGGCAAATTCTTGTTGATTTGTATTATCTAGTATCCATACCATTTGCTGGTTCCTGTATTCTACAGAAAATTAACAGAAACTTAAGTGGTTTTTGATTATATCCTTTGACTTTACCTAGTGAGATGTCCTAGAAATGTCCACATGTTTGTAGTTTCTTATTACCAGTAAACAGTGTTCCTGTGATAGTTTTAACTTACCAGATAAGAAATGTGTCATCCACCACTCCTGTCTGGCTGGGCAATTTGTAATATTGTCCCACAGATTTATCTTTCTATTCCATTCTCCTTTTATTCTTACTCATACATTTTCATGTCCCTGAGGTTTCCATCCTCAGTTTCTTGCATTACCAGGTGTGTGTGACTTCTTTTCAAGTATAACTACCCATGCTATCCCTACAGACAGCCAGTGTTTTCTGAAGTTATTTTTTTTTTCTTTTTGCCATGATACTTCCGTCTTGCATCCCTCACTGCCAGCCTCAGGGGCATCTGTGAAGTTTGCATTTTATTGCCAGATGCTACACCTTCCATTCTCCTTGTTATTTAACCAAACCCTCTGCAACCAGGTCTCGGTCCCCGAGGCCATGAACATTATTTTCAAACCCCCTTGTTCATGGGAGTTGTTAGCACTGTCACTCATTTCTTTTTTTTTTTTTTTTTTGCGGTATGCGGGCCTCTCACTGTTGTGGCCTCCCCCGTTGCGGAGCACAGGCTCCGGATGCGCAGGCTCCGGATGCGCAGGCTCAGCGGCCATGGCTCACGGGCCCAGCCGCTCCGCGGCATATGGGATCCTCCCAGACCGGGGCACGAACCCGTATCCCCTGCATCGGCAGGCGGACTCTCAACCACTTGCGCCACCAGGGAGGCCCCACTCATTTCTTCATACCCTACATACTAACTGCTCTGTTTAGGACTGGCAGTTACAAATCCACAGTAAGAGAGCAAGAAGGCCTCTTCATCCCTATGAGGACTGTATCAGACTTAGGAATCTCTCGCCAGAATTGCTGGTTTAGGAATGAAGGAAGCATCAAGATTGTTAGGACTGGTGCTATTGACATTGAGGGGTTAGAATCTAGCAGGAATTGGGCCAGCATAGAAAAGATGTTTTTGTGAATCATTATTTGCAAATGTGTCTTTAAATACTGAGCTCTAGTGGCTCAGTAGAAACAGCACTCCCATTATTTGCATGGCAGTGTCTGTATTAGAACATTCTGCAGCACTGCATTAACATGAATCGAGCTTCTGTGGCCAGGAATTATAGGTGCACAGCCCAGCATAGAAAATGCCTTGTCCAAAATGACCCAGCCATTCAGGCCCAAGAGAGGCACAACTGGTCTGTTACTGAAGAACTTTTATGACTGTTGTCATCACCATTAGCATCTCAAATTGACCAATTATTCACAGTGTGTGAGGCACACAGTGATATTCCTGTCTGGAAACTTGTGACACAACAACATGACTAACAGGAGTGTGTTCTCAAGGCCCACTTTTTTTGGATAGAAAGACCTCATGAAGGCTTGGGAGTGTACTTCAGTGATTAAAGGGTCTACTAGTGATTTGTCTTCCAAAGGTCCCCAGTAGCTTTTGAGACTCTGATATTTTTGAAGATAAGCAGCTGTGCCCTTTCCCGAGCCAGTTCCCAGAGTGAAGCTTTCAATACATTTACTATGTTAAGCATTTGCCACTGGGATCAATACCACAAATTTTGTTAAGCTGGGCTTGGCGTCCTGCTTCCTACCTATCCTTGGTGACCTCCTTTCCCTGCTTCCATTTGCAAACCTCTGCAGGCACTGTGCAAGGACCCTATTAAGTGTCCTGAATTAAAGAGGATTTATGCATGTATCACTCCCTTTCCCTGCTATGAGGTTGGGAGTCAGAGAGAGTGACACTATAGGTCCACAGACATGAGCCTGTATATAAAGGCTCACTCTCTTTAATACGAATCAACAGCTAATGATAGTAACTTGATGATGATGCTCAGGGATGGACTTCAAACTATTGCCTCCCCATGTTCATCCCTGGGAACAAACTCATATAATAACCCTCACTTTATCTTTTCTTCCAGTATAATTGTTCATAGTCCTTCATCCCTCCCTCCCTTCCTCCCTTCCATCCTTCTTTCTCTCTCTATTTCTTTCTCTCTCTTCCTTCCTCCCTCCCTTCCCCTCCTTTCTCCCTCTCTTTCTTTCTTTCTTCCGTTCTTTCTTTCTTCCGTTCTTTCATTCTCTCTTCCTTCTTTCCTTCCCTCTTTCTTTCACGTGGTGGTTATTTTTGTGGGATGAGCAGTAAGCCACAGTAACTTTTAATCTTCTACTTAAAACTATGAGGGATCTTCCCACAAAAATTCTTAGACTTATGCAAATATTTGCATGACTTACAGGTGATTTAAAAACACATCATGTCCATTCAGGGACTCCCTAGGGATTCAGTGTGCTGTAGGACCTGGGACACCTCTGTGGGACCCTTAGTACCTCACAATAAGGGAAAGTCATATCCCTCTAGAAAGGAGGGAATTAAAATAAATGACACTTTTACCAACTTTTAGAAAATGTTTACTGAAGTACAATTTTTATACAGTAAAATCCACCCTTTCTAACCATCATCATAAATAAGATATAGGATATTTCCAAACCCTGAAAAATTCCCTTGTGTTCTGTGTAGTAAATCACCTCCTCTGCCTCCAGTCCCAGAAAAAACTGATCTGAGATTTCTTTCTCAAGTTTTATCTTTTATGGAATATCATATAGATTGACCAGTATAGTATGTATTCTTTTGCATTTGACTTAAATCACTTAACATAAGGCTTTCAAATTTCCCAAGTAAAATTATAAAATAAAATAAGAATTGTTGTATGAGCTGGACACCTTAGATAGATATGAGGAAGTGACAGTTTGAAATCAGTCTTTGAGGATTATCATAACATTCCCATAAGTAGCTGATTCCTTTTTAAAAAGAATGTTATCCTACATAGAGAATCTTAAAGATGTTACCAGAAAACTACTAGAACTAATCAATGAATTTGGTAAAGTAGCAGGATACAAAATTAGTGCACAGAAATTTCTTGCATTCCTATACACTAATGATGCAAAATCTGAAAGAGAAATTAAGGGAACATCCCATTTACCATTGCAACAAAAAGAAGAAAACACCTAGGAATAAACCTACCTAAGGAGACAAATGACCTGTATGCAGAAAACTATAAGACACTGATAAAGTAAATTAAAGATGATACAAACAGATGGAGAGATATAGCATGTTCTTGGATTGGAAGAATCAACATTGTGAAAATGACTATACTACTGAAAGCAATCTACAGATTCATTGCAATCCCTATCAAACTACCAATGGCATTTTTCACAGAACCAGAACAAAAAATTTCACAATTTGTACAGAAACACAAAAGACCCCAAATAGCCAAAATTATTTGAGAAACTATTGAGAAAGAAAAACTATTGAGAAAGAAAAGTGGAGCTGGAGGAATTAGGCTCCCTGACTTTAGACTATATTACAGAGCTACAGTAATCAAGACACTATGGTACTGGCACAAAAGCAGAAATATAGATCAGTGGAACAGGATAGAAAGCCCAAATATAAACCCATGCACATGTGGTTAGCTTGTCTTTGATAAAGGAGACAAGAATATATAATGGAGAAAAGACAGCCTCTTCAATAAGTGGTGCTGGGAAAACTGGACAGCTACATGTAAAAGAATGAAATTAGAACACTTCCTAACACCATGCACAAAAATAAACTCAAAATGGATTAAAGACCTAAATGTAAGGCCAGACACTATAAAACTCTTAGAGGAAAACATAGGCAGAACACTCTAAAACGTAAATCACAGCATGATCCTTTTTGACCCACCTCCTAGGGAAATGGAAATAAAAACAAAAATAAACAAATGGGACCTAATGAAACTTAAAAGCTTTTGCACAGGGCTTCCCTGGTGGCGCAGTGGTTGAGAATCTGCCTGCCGATGCAGGGGACGTGGGTTCATGCCCCGGTCCGGGAAGATCCCACATGCCATGGAGCGGCTGGGCCCGTGGGCCATGGCCGCTGAGCCTGCACAACCGGAGCTTGTGCTCCACAACGGGAGAGGCCACAACAGTGAGAGGCCCATGTACCGCAAAAAAAAAAAAAAAAAAAGCTTTTGCACAACAAAGGGAACCATAAAAAAGATGAAAAGACAACCTCAGAATGGGAGAAAGTATTTGCAAGTGAAGCAACTGACAAAGGATTAATCTCCAAAATATACAAGCAGCTCATGCAGCTCAATGTCAAAAAAAAGGAACAACCCAATCCAAAAATGGGCAGAAGATCTAAGTAGACATTTCTCCAAAGAAGATATACAGATTGCCAACAAACACATGAAAGGATGCTCAACATCACTAATCATTAGAGAAATGCAAATCAAAACTACAATGAGGCATCACCTCACACAAGTCAGAATGGCCATCATCAAAAAATCTACAAACAATAAATGCTAGAGAGGGTGTGGAGAAAAGAGAACCCTGTTGCACTGTTGATGGGAATGTAAATTGATGTAGCCACTATGGAGAACAGTATGGAGGTTCCTTAGAAAACTAAAAGTAGAACTACTTTATGACCCAGCAATCCCACTACTGAGCATATACCCTGAGAAAACCATAATTCAAAAATCATGTACTACAATGTTCATTGCAGCTTTATTTACAATAGACAGGACATGGAAGCAACCTAACTGTCCAAAGACAGCTGAATGGATAAAGAAGATGTGGCACATATATATACAATGGAATATTACTCAGCCTTAAAAAGAAACAAAATTGAGTTATTTGTAGTGATGTGGATGGACCTAGAGACTGTCATACAGAGTGAAGTAAGTCAGAAAGAGGAAAACAAGTACTGTATGCTAACACATGTATATGGAATCTTAAAAAAAAAAAGACAGTTCTGAAGAACCTAGGGGCAGGACAGGAATAAAGACACAGGCATAGAGAATGAACTTGAGGACATGGGGAGGGGGAAGGGTAAGCTGGGACGAAGTAGGAGAGTTACATGGACATATATACACTACAAAATGTAAAATAGATAGCTAGTGGGAAGCAGCCGCATAGCACAGGGAGATCAGCTCTCGGTGCTTTGTGTCCACCTAGAGGGGTGGGATAGGGAGGGTGGGAGGGAGACACAAGAGGGAAGAGATATGGGGATATATGTATATGTATAGCTGATTCACTTTGTTATGCAGCAGAAACTAACACACCATTGTAAAGCAATTATACTCCAATAAAGATGTTAAAAAAAAAAGAATGTTATCCTATATATATTCTTACATGTATCAGTAGTTCATTCCTTTTTACTACCGAGAAGTATTTCAATTATGGATGTATCACAAATTATAAACTTTTTATATTTTTAGTTATGCAATTTTTAAAATGTTTATTATTCTTTTACTTTAGCTGAATACAAGCTCAAGAGAAATAGGATATTCTTTGGCTTTTTTCAGAAGATGGTCTTCCTTTCTTCCCCTATGTTCATGTAGTAGAACTGGCAACTAACATTTATTGAGAAGTTATTATGTGCTGAATGCTATATAGGCTTTTTCTTATTTAATTCTATATGATTCTTGTGAAATCGGAATTAGTATTTCCATTTTGTTAGCAAAAAAATTACACCTTTATCAACTGAGAGACCTTAACTAATGCCTCAGACACAAACAAGTCAATTCTCTGATTTTAGTTCCAGTGTTGTTTCTTGAATTTTCAGAATCCCTCAACCAACTTTAACCATTAGCTTAGGACAGAGAAGAGGTGGAAGGGTCAGAAATGGGAAGCATATAGATTGACATAATGATTTAGCGGTAGCCCATATAGCATCCCTAACCAGCATCCCTTCCTATCCATCTTCTCACCCCCCACTCCCTACAGTGCCAATCAGCACCTGGCCATAGGTCTTCCTGGTCACAAGCTGGATAAGTTAAGTGATCCCTCAGGGTCATCAGAAATCAACTCAGTCATTTCAGAAAAAACAAACAAACAAGCAAAACACCAAAAAAAATAAAAATAAAATAAAAAAGAAGGATCTAAAGAGAGGAAGAGCCTCTCCTTTAAATCTAGTGGGGAGGAATTTCTTTGGTCCTCTTTAGTTCAAAGAGGATAATGTTGAGTCAATTATTCAGCTCATTTAAACCCTCCATGGGACACAATAGATTCCTGTTCTCTCTATTTCCCAAAACAGTAAGAGGTGCTGGGATTCAGGCAGGATTATGTATCTGGGAATTGGCAGAGCTCAGGATAAAACACCTTCCGTCCTCCTCATTCTTGTGGCCTGGAGGTTAACATTCAACTACACTAGGGTCTAAGAAATTGCCTCCTTTGCCTGAATCAAATGAAATGTAATGAAACAGAAATCCAGGTCAGTGCAGTTTACTATCAAACCTTCAGCTCCTGCATTGCTGGCAGTTCCCCTTGCAATAATTAAACAGAAAGTCGTAGGCAGGCAACAGTGAAATCCATTGCTAATCTTGTCCCTCATCAAGCTATCTTTCTAAATGTTCCTTAATTAAGGTTTCTAAATGCTCTGCATTCCCTCTGCACCCAGGGTACCAAAATGAAGCTGACTGCTTCAGGGATGCCCGGCACCCAGAGGTGGGAGGTCTTCTAGGGGTATTTCTCATCGAAAACGTTACAAATCAAAGGTAAAATCCAATAAATGGAAATGCATGTGAGGAGTGAGCAGGGAGATGGGGACAGAGAGGTTGGGAAAGGATTTTTTTGTTTTCTAGAGGATTTTGCTTTAAGGATTCTGAAGGCACATCACTGGCTTTATCACAGCTTCTCCAACACACCAGGGAGTGAATGAAACAGCTGTCACATTTAAACATACACAGCGGTAATCCTCCACTGAGCACAATGCCAGGACAGAACAGAAAATCTATCAACACTTACAAAGCATTCTATTTATTTAGCAACTCATTCCCCTTTACCAAGAGTTCCATCTGTGGGGTTGAAACTCGGGCCACACGTCACTGGTGGCTTTTTGTGGTCTAGCAGCTACTGTGGGAGGGAGTGTCGAAAGTGAAGTGGTCAGATATACTTGGTGGGTGTTTGAAGCTGTTAAAATCACAGAACTGACATTTTAGGATGACCAAGGGTCTGCAGCAGAGTGAACTCACAGGCTCTTTACATCAAGAGGCAGAAGGAATGTGAGAAAGATCATTAATGGCCCTACTTCAATCTCCCTCTCTCTCCCAAGGTCTTCATTTAAAAGACCAAGATCTCTTCTCCTCCATCCATGGATCTAGTCTCCTCTTGGGAGATGCCTGCTGATCACTAGGGGCCCAAGAGGGGAAGCAAAGCTGCTTCGGGGGCCTGTAAAGCAAGCTGTTTGACCAGGTGCTGCTTACGAAGAATACCCTGGAGAGAGCCGCCAAAGTGCCTCCACATCAATAGCATCTAAAGATATTGACTTATTAATTATGGGATGTTAAACTATGAGGAATGCATGGAGTAGATCTGGTAGGAATTTAAAACCCCCCTGTGCAGTTCCCTACAAGGAAACCAAGGCTCAGAGGAGTCGTGGTTTTCTGGAAGTCCACCCCAACTCCTCAGTAGAGGAAGAACAGAGGTAAGGTCAGAACAAGATCCCAGAGACCTGGCTTAGCATGTGTGCCAGTAAAAGTGAAATTTGGGCAGGGGATTGCTTGTCCATAAGGGGATCTCAAATGGGAAAATGAGGCAGGAGGGAGAATGTAAAGAAAAGACAATTGAATGCCATAGGTAAGGAAACCTACCATTATCAGCCTTGGAAAGGCTCTCTGTTGGGTCCAGCTTTGGGCCCATGGAGAGTTTCAGAGAACAAGAGGAGGAGTCAGGAGAGGAAAACAGAGATCACTAAGGGTGGACAGACAGAACTAGCAGGTTAAAATCTGCACAAGACTTTAAAGGAAAGATCTGTTGATTAATGGCCTTATGAAAGTGTGTTCAATCTAATTCAGTTCTATTCAAAGAAATTTAATTCAGATAATATTTTTTTTCACTTAGTTTGTGTGAAGCTTTGCTCCAGTCACTCCAGGTGGCACAAAGGTGAATACTCACAGCTCTCCTTCGGGTAGTTTCAATGTGTAATTGGGGAAAGTCACAATCCGTTGTGTAATAAGTTGGGAGAAAGAGCCTCAGATTTGGGCTCAGACAGATGGAGATCTGAATCTTGGCTCTGGCACGTTCTACTGTGTGACTTCAGGCAATGCAACTTCTGTTTTTTCACCTTATACATCACAGAATTGTTATGGAATTTAAAGGAGAAGACACAAAAGCTGTACAAAGTTCTGTCTGTTAGCAAAGCTCAATAAATATTAGCTTCCTTTTCCCAAAAATGCTATCCCACAAGGAATGAAAGGGCAGGGGCCGTTGGGGAATAGTGATGAGTGAATTCTGGCTGAACACAGGGATCGTGAAGCTGAGGAAGATAGAGTGGAAACAGGCTGCGGATATTATGTACAGGACCCAGAAGGACAGGCTAAGGGTTGGAACCAGTCTGTGAAGGTCACAGAGAGGCCATAAAACTTTCACCCAGGTCCGAGATGACAGCAGAGTCGGGTTTTAGGAGGAGAGGGGAAATCCCAGTAAAGAGACCATTGTCATAGCCAACATCAGAGTTTCTTAATAAGTCACAACTGCTCAACTTTTTCTTTTCTCCTTAGTACTGATCACATTATTTACTGTCTTATAAATCATGAGGACTTGTTTTGTTTTGTCCACTGCTACAATCCAAGCACATAGAACATGGCTTGGCATATGGTGGTAGGAGCGCAGTATACAGTCCTTGGCACGAAAAGAAAGGAAAGAAGAACAAAGCAGCCCCATGATTCTGTGCCTGAGGAGCTAGAAGAATGGTGTTCACTGAGCATTAAAAAGGAAAGGCAGGTGAACAACTCCAGACAGCAAGCTGTCCTGGTGTTTTCTGTTTCCTCTGAACAGAAGTGGGCTTAACTGCAGTCATGAAAGATTGGGGTTCAAGATTTTGCAGATCAGGTTTAGTGAAGTATTTGTGTGTGTAGCTAGATGGAGCAGAGGAAAGGGACAATGGCTAGAGATACTATTGTTAGATGCTCGATGTCTGAGATCAAGGGGATGTGACATCTAGCAAAGCAACAGAATAAGGTGGTCCAGCCCCTCCTGGCCGTGCTGAGTCTCCACTGCTGGGCAGCTCTGCAAGGGAGATGACACCTGCCATTGGCCCTCACTGCCCCACACTGGACACGCACATCTTGTCCCTGGGGTTCATTGGCAGGGTAATGGGCTGGACTCAGCTATCTCTGATCTCAGGCTTCTCAGCACCACCACCATTAGCAGCTTGGGAAATGTGCAACACACTGTAATCCTTAACTCCACTGTTTTGAAATGTCCCTGCAACGGCTATAATAATGATGTTACAAACAACTTAGAACAAGCTCTAATTGCTTCTCATGTTGTATTATGCCTGGGATACGGGGAGAGCTGAGAAACGCTGGTTGTCACAGCCCTGCTCTGATTATATGATACCTCTGGGAGCATTTGCACAGAGGAAAAGGCAACAAGCCTATTGTTTTTCCTTCCTTTCAGTGAGCCTGGCTCAGAGGAGGCCTCCCCACACCCAAGCAGCAAAAGGAAGAGGATCCTGAGCCAGCAGAGGAACCCAAACCTTCCGGTCCTCTGTGATCAAGAAAGAATAAGCTGAGGTACAGACAGAGGTAGAGTAATATATTCTCACTTCTCTTAACTACTGCCAGTGATGGTGTTTATGAGCCAGCTGCAGTTAACACTGAAAAAGTCCTCACTGCCAATGATCTCACGGGACAAGGCACTAACCCAGGACTGTGAGATGCTCTGAATCAATGAGGGAATAAATGAAGGGCTCAGTGCATCCCTGGGCCAGTGCTCACTAACAGCCTAAAACGTGCCAGGGTTTCACACAAATGACTGCATCCCCCCATTCTGACAACTCTATCAGCAGGTTCTAAAATCACCCCCATTCTATAGATGAGGAAACTGACACCCAGAAAAGTTAAGTGGTCCTGTCCAAGGACACCACACTTGAGAGAATCAGGATTCAGGTATCCAGCCCCAGATCATTTCTGTTTTATCACATTATCTCCCTTCCCACTCAGGTTTGGGGAGATTGGCTCTGATTTGGATCAGGGTGTCCTCATCAGCACAGTCGTGAGGCTGAAATTCAGCTTAACTCCACGGCTCCCCTCTCTCTCCCCAGGTCCTAGCACTGTAGCTCTAAGAGTCCCAATTCTCACCTCCACAACCTGGCAGGGAGGCTGCCTGCCCTTTCCTCCAGCTGCCTCTCCGTTTTATTTCTCCATGTCTTCTCAGCATTATGCAAAAGGATCACAGTTGTCAAAACCTGTATATTATAATACATCTATATATGTAGTTCTCACCTTTTCAAGAGCTTTCTTGCTTATTATTTCATTTTATCTTCACAATAGCCCTTTGTGGGTCAGAAAGGAAGTTGTCATCATACCCCATTTTATGATCAAGGAGAGGAAGGCTGGAGAAGAAAAATCTCCCACTGGAGCCACACGGCAAGTTGGGGGAAGAATCAGGACCTGCCTGATTGATTGCTGGGGCCAACACTCTCATAAAGAGGGCACAACCCACCTGGATCAAGCCCAAGCCAGCATCAGTTCATAAGGCTATTTGAGCAAAAAGGACGGGTTGCAACCTCAGTTGGAGAAGCAGGGACAAGAGGGGAGAATCTGGCAGAGCAGTGCCTTGGATGCTGGTTAGATTCTCTACATCCCGATGTATTCCTTCCATAAGCAACTTCCTATCCCACGAAAAAATAGAATAAAAATCTTAAAACCTCTGAAGATAAAAACCGTACCACCAGAGTCCTGCCCCCACCTAACTGCATTTGTGATAAGTGTGAGGGGTGAAACTTGTGGGCGGATGGCCGCTTATCTCTTGCAGCTCCCCATTCAGAGCACCTCCACAGGGACCGTCTCCCCACCAGGATTCAGGTTCTCTGGGACAGCACCTGTGCCTAAATCAGAGGCCACATGACTGAGCTTGCTCTCGCCCAACCCTGGGCAGAGTTCCTTAGCCCTGGCAGAGGTCCCCTGAGGCTCCCGGCTCCTTCTCTCTATCTAGAAGCTGTCTCCTAAAAGCAGAACAGTAATTATTTACCCTGCTATTCACACAACATTAGCCATTCTCCAAGCACCCTGCAGGCATTAACCACTTCAGACCCTGTGGTAAAACAAGATGGGGGGCAGAGGAAGGATTCTTTAAACCAACATTCCATGGCATAAGTCACCCTATATGCCCCCCCCAATTCACAGTCTGGTACACTGAAGGGTGAAATTCACTTGCCTTCAGTATTTTGACAGGTTGGGGATAACCATTAAAGTGAATGAAAGATACCCAGCTCCAGACATGTATTTCATTCATTTATTCCATAAATATTTATTGTCTGCCTACTACGTGTCTGCCTACTATTTGTCAAAGGTTGTTATAGGGGTTGGCTACCTAGTAAGACAGACTGCTGTGGTGTCATTTTATAATTTATTATCCACAGATTTGAACCTGAAAAGTCCGGGTAAGGCCGAGAGAAAGTTTGGAAATCAGATGGATAAAACAAAGGCAGTACTGGGAAGAAAGACTATCTACAACTGACATGCAAAATCTCAGCCTTGCTACAAAAAAATAAATAAATAAAAATGAGAACAAACAACAAAAAAAACCCAACTCATCCATATTGCTTGACAATTCCCACAATGCACCACAAAGTCAATTTGTGTAGACATGCAGAAAAGGGCTCTTTTCATTTGCCATGGTGGGTTGCAGAGAACTCCTTGTTTCATTCATGTAATTAAGCTAACGTGTCAAAACAATTACCTCTTCTAGACAGCAGCTGGCAACACACTTCTTTCCTTTCTTAAGTTTCCTTTGAGCAGTGAGATCAAGAAAATTGTTTGCAGAATATGGGGACCTTGTTTCAATTCAGCTTTCTCTTAATAAGGCCACCACACCAGACCGTGTCTGGGGACCTTGGTGTCTGCAGTCCCATTCCTCTGATGATGGAGGAGGTGGGAAGTGGTGTCATGGACTGTATGATGCCAGGTGTATGAGCTATACAGGAGAGCAATTTGACAAACAATCCAGGGTAGCATGGGGAACAATTCTTTTCTAAATGAATACATGCTGTTGGTGGCTGGAACAGAAAGCCATCTTGCAAGAGTACCAAATAATAATAATTAAAAAAAAAAAGCTGCCAAGTCAGGGTGAGACGTTTTGACACTGGAGCTGTGAATGCTACAGCAATCTATTACCACAGGAAGCATCCTCCACTCGAGGTGTTTGTTATAAATCACTTGAGCTCCTTTCCTTTCTCCTGCAGTTAATATATTTTCTTCCAGCAATATTATTTGCTGTGCATTACCAGGAATGTTCAGCTATTAACATTTGTGTCTATAGTTAGCATTTTTATTCAGCTAATATTTTCATTCAGTAACGTTCACAAAGCATCAGTTTTATTTGCATCATACCTGCCAGGAATATTTTCTTCCATTAGCATTTGTTTCTCCCTTTAAGATTTTTATTTGCCAGGTATTTTCATTCTATAAGGACTGTCAGCTTCAGCCAGTATTACCAGAAATTCTGATCATTTACTGCAAAGAGCTCTGAGTTAGTGGGTGCTTCCCAGATGAATCTGAGCCTCAGCCTTTGGCATCTCTAAAATGGGAATAATAAAAGTATTGTGAAGATATGTGAGTCAAAGGCAATGGCTAAATTAAAGCATAAGTCCAGGTTATTCCAAAAGAGGAAAGGGAGAGCTGAGAATTCCAGGGAAAGAGATGTCATTCAGCTTGCTACAAGGAGAAAGGGAACTATTAGAAGAGATCTCAACAAAGATAGAGTTTGCTGCCTTAGGAAATGGAGGGCTTCTTCTCATCAAAGGCATTAGAGAACTTCTCAGACTTTCTGCTGGACCCCCAGCTCCGAATTTTAGATTCACTAAGTCTGGGGTGGGGGGATGTCTGAAAATTTGCATTTCTAACAAGTTCTCAGGTGATGCTGCTACATTAGGTCTATGAACCACCCTTGAGATGCAGACCTCTAGAAAGAGATCTTCCTCCTTCCTTCTCTTCCTCCCCTGATGTTTTTGTGGCTGTTTCCTTCAGTTTTTTGTTGTTGTTGCTGTTTGTTTTTATCTTTTCAAAGCCCCCACTCTCTAAAACTAGAATCTCCAAACAGTTGACATGGAGGTCCATGCTTGGGACTGAATAAGGAGAATGTTAGTTCTGAGTGGTACAGGCAGTAAAGTGTCAAGGGCAGGATGCAGGGAAAATGCTTGCAGCCATATGTAGGTAAAAGGAAAGAATTCCAATTTCTTTTATACCTTCTGCAAGTCCTGAGAGTTTTTTTTTTTTTTAATACTTGTAGCAAGTAACTGCCTGTTCCATATCCCTAATGACTTATGCATAAAAAATGAAAGGTCATTGCAGCTCTGCCCCTAACCCAAGGCTTATTTTTACCACCGTCCAGCATTCCTCAAGCCCTTCTTTAAGATCTCCCATCACTGGAAGTGTTCCTGCTCACGTTGGGCATCTTACTGTGAGCATTGTTTCTCAGATTAAATGAGAGATGGTTTCTGAGGGTCTCTCCAGTTGAAGATTATTGCTTTTACACTGGGAAAAAAACTCAGAGTATCACAAAGGTGACTGCTGGTTGCTGGGCTTTCAGATGGAACCCAGGAACTGAGTGAGATGTGCGTCCACACGTGTTTATGGAGCCACCAAAGTGATCACGTTGGATTGTCACAGGTGGGACCTTTGAGCTTCCCTTCAAAATGTTTTAAAATATTGAAGCTTTCACACTCAGTCCCACTTGGTGGTTTGCATTTCCCACAACTGCTTATTAGAGACTGGTCTTGGGACAACTGGACTGAGAAGTGACCCCAGAGCCATGCTGGGATTCCTCCAAGCCCCGTCCATGGGAAATAAGGTGGTGCCAGTTGGGAGGAGAGGACAGTGCTGCTGTCCTACAGACCTGAGGACTGAGAGAGGCCTCACGCTGAATCCAGGGACTAAAATAAGAGAAGAAGCAGAGTTGGTGGCCAGCTGCCTTTCTAAAGGGCACACGCTGGCATCACGGCAAGTCCAATTACACAGCTGACCCTGAGCTTGGGATGACAGTAGAATGCTGTCAGCTTCCAATTAGAAGCTGGCAGCTCTGCTTGAAGTTGGGCTTGTCCAGGGAAACTTCCCCCCTCCACCAGAGTCCACCACCTCCAGATCTGCTCCCTACCAAGGCCCAGCAACATACACCTGTGGTGACTCTGTGGAACGCAGGTGAAATGGTCTCCGCCACCCACAAAGTAGGAACTCACAGTTGTGTTATCCTTTTTCTCCCAAGAATTTTCTGCCCAGAAGAGACTGAGGTGACCTCCCAGGAGAAGCAGTATGAGTCATCTTCATACAAGCCCATGCCCGCCCTCCGGAGATGCTTGCTGGGGGTTAATAAAACTAGTGTGATCCTTTCAGCACAGCATCCCATGGGGTTTTTCTTTGTGTTCTGTTTTGCATTTCTTAGTTGGTTAACATCACTCAGCTGTCAAAATCATGTCCTTGAGATTGTTGGGGAACCTGGGTGTAAAGACTCCAGGTTTGTGGGTTCTGTTCATCAAAGAAGATCATACCTGCTGGAAGGGACCAGGAAAAGCGTGCTTTCCAAGCCAGAATTTAGGACAGGTAGAGATTGGCAAAGTGGCTCTGAGGACAGCAGCACAAGCTGAAAAACGACTCCTTCTACTCAGAAGGAGACAGATCACCAGGTTTCATAGTTTATCGGAGCCAAATGGGAAGCAAAAATGTGTGCCTGAGATGAGAGATTTCTCTCATCCCTTATTCCTGATAAAGATAGTCCTTCAGGTCTAGGTATTTCAGAGATCTAATTCTTTTCCTCTGCTAGGTTTAAGGCATTTATTCTGATGTATTGGAAAAGCATGCTTTGTGCACAGGTACATTGTTACTTAATTCTCACTTCTGATGCTGGCCCTACCACTTACTAATTGTGTGATTTTGAGCAAGTTACACGATCTCACTGACCTCATTTTTCTCATCTGTAAAAAGGAGAATGTAAAATCTAACAGCAGAAGTTTGCTAAGGAGTAAATGAGGCCACAATGGTAAAATCACTGTATGTTTACCAGAAACTTGGCAAAGTTTCTGGTAAACTGGCACTCCCAACAGTTGAATTCTTCCTGCCCATCCTCTGTCTCTTCCTTCACAAAACAGGAATCACCCCCAATATATGTATATGTACCAACCCACTGCCTTCCTGCCCTACAAAAATGCATAATCTAGGTCTATATCTGTTAATGTCTTAAGCAAATAGAGGTTTAGTTTTTTGATGTAGCAATCTAGATGAGAGTTTTGCCAGCATTAATTCAGTAGCTTCATGGATTAGGGCTGTTTTCTCTGATTCCCTAGATCTTTCCTCTACAGAGGAAGACTGCTGTTTCCTCTTCAAAAACAGCATCAGCATTCAAACAAGATGAGATTAGAGGGAGTCACTGGGCTTGTCCCTTATCAGGAGAACTAAAAGCTTTCCCAGAGCTCCCAGGAGACTTGGACTTGTATTTCTAGGTCGGAGCTATGTTAAAGGACTCTGAGACCTCTAGCTGCAAGGGAGTCAGGAGAAAATTGTATTTAATTTTTCCTGCCTCTGTATTGGAGGAGGGAAGGAAGAAGGAGGTTAGAAATGCAGTGTCACCAACGAATAGGGTCTTCCACAATGCCCCAAATAAATGAAGGGCACAACTTTTTTTTTGGTATCTACATGTAGTACAGCTAACTATAGAGCCTCAGGTATTAGGAGACTGGGTAGATTCCTAGAGCCTAGCTGTAATGAGTAGCTACAGGCAAGAATAGAGGTAAATAATATTGCACAGTAAGTTTCATCTGCTTTGTAGTTCCCTCCCACAGTTGGGTCATTTCAATAACAATGGCTCACGTTTATTGCATTTTGACTATATGCAGGCCACTGTGTTTGGTGTCTTAAGTATGATGTTTTACTTAATTCTTCAAAACAAGGAAATAGGCACTGGTGCACCCCTGAAGGAATTCAAAACCAGACCATGTATTAGAGAGACAGGCAGAGATATTGGTCCAGGATACAGTTTCAGTTATATCAGATGAATGAATTCTGGGGATCTAATGTGCAACTCGGTGACTGCTATTAACAATTCCGGATTACATACTTGCAATTTCCTAAGAGGCATGGGATTCTCATGGAAGAGAGAAAGAAAGAAAGAAGGGAAGGAAGGAAGAAAGAAAGAAGGAAAGAAAGAGATCACTGTGTGAGGTGATGAATATGTTAAGTAGCTTAATTGCAGTAATCACTTCACAGTGAATCCATAAATCAAAACACAAAGTTGTACACTTTAAATATATACAGTTCACATGTATCATTTATACCTTAGTAAAGCTAAAAAACTAAAATAAAATGAAAAATAAAAATAAGCACTGTTTTGCCTGCAATAAAAAAGAAAAAAAAAGTGGAGCATATTGAAGTAAACAAGGCTTCTAAGTAATTAAGTACTGGGGCAAGGAGATAAGAGTATAAAACTTGAAGTTGGACAGACCTGGGTTATCATTTCAATTCTGCCATGTATTTATATGGGCAAGACTCTTCTTTATCCTCTCTGAACGTCTATATCCTCATTAGTAAAATGAGAATAATAATAAGACCTATGCCATAAGGTTTCTGCAAATGCAAATCAGATAATAACAGAAAATAGAGAGAGAGCATATTTTATGTGCCACTGTTTTAAGCACTACATACACACATACACACACATGCTCTGTATGAAGAACTCTTACCCCCATTTTACAAATGATAAAACTGGCATAAACAATGTCATGCCCAAGGAGTCAGGATCCATGTCTCATGCTGTGCAACCACTGCAGTGCTCTGATGCTGTAACACTGAATCTTTACAAAGGCTGCACATGAAACACTGGCCCACACAGTACTTAACTGGTGTTGTTATTTCCCTTTTTCTTAATATCATCATTTTTTATATTCTTCAAGTGATCTTTGGGTAAATGCCTTTAGATCTGTGGTCCACAATCAGAGATGATTTGCCCCCTGCCCCCCAGTTGGAAAGGACATATTTGGAAATGCCTGGAGAGGTTTTTGGCTGTCACATCTGGCTTGGGGGAGGATGTGCTAGTTGCATCTAGTGAGCAGAGACCAGAAATATTGTTAAACATCCTACAAAGCACAGCACAGCCCCAATGACAAAAAGCTTATCAAACCCAAAATGTGAACATCAACAAGGCTGAGAAACTCTGCTGTAAACCAAGAACTACCTCCAGATGGTGATCAGGATGATGACCTCAGGACGTAACTAATACAGGAAGACCATGTGGAATGATTTGGAAGAAACTAGACAGAGGCTATTCTGTTACTCAGGGCTGAAGGTGTAAATAGTGAGAGGAACTGGAAATTTATATCAAAAGACTCTGTGAAACTTACACCTTATGGTACAGGTTTATGCCTAAATTAAATTTATAGTAAAATGTATATTATCCTCAGGCCCCAGTGTTGGCTCGTACAATCTCACAAAATCCTTTTGAGTACGTTCATAAAGCTCTATGTAGTTTTAAAGGCAATTCTCTGAAATGAGTTACCCTGATGTCTTAGAGTCAAGATTTTGGTGCCCAAACAGGACAAGCCACGTCCACAGCATTGTTGATAGAACCCACTTCAGCAAAACGTTTTCAGTTTGAATTTTCCACATGCTCCATAGGACTTCGAGTGATTCTAACAAGACAGGTAGTGATACTGGAAGGAAAGTTAGAAACTTATATTTTGGAGGGACAACATTTGGGTCCCTCTTTTCCTGACTTAGCTCTGACTTCTAATATCTGACTCAATCTTAATGATAACACCCACAACAATAGCAACGATAAACGTTGATGTAACGCTTATTACGTACTGGACACTGTGATCAAGTCTTTACATAGACAGCTCATTTAATCTTCACATCAAAATGGTGAGGCAAATACAATTACCATCCTTGTTTTATGTATGGGCAAACTGAAGCAGGGAGGTTATATAACTTTCCCAAGATCACATTTGGAAATAAGAGTTGGAGCCTTGATAGGAACTTGTGCACTCAGATTCCAGAATCCCTGTTCTTAGACATTGCCTCATCTTGGCTTCTATAGTGACCACTGTCTTGGATCAAAGAGTGCTGAGAATGGCCTAGACCTTTGGGGAGATTCTTGCCCTTTTCTATGCCTATGACCTGGATCAGCCCTGGGACCCATCAACAGTATTCTGTCTGTCAGGAACAGCGTCACGTGATTAAAACATGAAGGCTGTAAACCTCATTTCCCTCCATAACAAATCAATGAGTCCCTCTCACCCTAGTTGAACTTTTAACATTTTTAACATGTTTCACCTTTTGTGGGAATGAATTCTGCACGTTCAGTTCCTACTAAACTCTGAATTTTCTTTGTGTGACTAAATTGCCTCTTCATTGCTTCAGAGGGAGCCCCTAGTTCTTCTACAGAAAAGACTTGCAAACAGTTCTCATAAATCTATTTCTACACCCATCATGTATAACAAATTTCTTCTTTTTGATGATCTTTCCACCTCCTTGATCACTGAAGTGGACCCGTTGTTGATTGTACTCAGTTCCATTTATGAAAATGCCTGAAGACCCAGAGGAAATACAAGGCACTCCATTACTAAGCATCCCAGACATCAGCCGCCTTTGTTTAATCAACCCTGCCCCTCTTTGGGGCTTTTTGCTAACACCTGGTATAGGGAAGCATGGAGTCAGAAGCACTTGGAAGAATTGCATCTGCACCTTTATCTATTTCTATAATAATTAAATAGAGGAAAGAGGTGGAAGATTCTCTATAAGGAGGCACTTTACTATGGGCCTTGTATATCCAATATAATTTAATAGTCACAACTCCAGAAAATGGCTAATGTTAAGTTCACCTGATGGATAAAGAAATGGAGATTCAGAAAGATGAGGTAACTGACCCAAGGATACCCAGGTAGGGTTGGCCCAGGATTTGAGCTGGGTGCATGCTCTTTCTGCTGCACCACATGGCTCAGTCATTACCATGGGGGACTGTAATGGCTAATTTTATGTGTCAACCTGACCTGGCAAAGTGATGCCTAGGTGTTGGGTCAAACGTTATTCTGGATGTTCAGTGAGTGTGTTTCTGGAAGAGATTAGCATTGGCATTGATGGACTGAGGAAAGCAGACAGTCCTCGCCAATGAGGGTGGGCTTCACACAATCCATCAAGGGACTGAATAGAACAAAAAGACAGAAGGTTGAGTTCACTCTGCCTGACCACTGAGCTGGGGTTTTGATCTTCTCTCTTCAGACCTGAACTGGAATCTACACCACCAGCTCTTCCAGCTCTCGGACCTTCCAACTACACCACAGGCTTTCCTGGGTCTCTAGTTTGCAGATGGCAGATCGAGGGGTTTCTCAGCCTTCATAATCATATAAACCAACACATTACAATAAATCTCTCTCTAGATAGATAGAGACACAGACATAGACACAGATATAGATCCCTTATTGGTTCTGTTTCTTGGGAGAACTGTGATATATGAGGACCTTGAAAGCACGAAGAGGGGAAATATATTTATATTTCTGTCTGTGTTCATCAACATGAAGGGTGATTGGAGGGGACTGCATCACAATTGCACAGTCAAGAGCTTGGGTTGTCCTCCAAGCCCCACCCCCTCCACCCATTCATTAGTGGCTCTTACATATCTTGCCTCCTTCAGAGTGGAAAGTTACTTGCCTGAGAACCTCTTAAGACATCATAGTTAAGCTTTCCTTAATTAAGTAAAATTGTGAAAAGAGGCCAGTGATCAACCATCTAGAGGAAATGAAGAAGATCCAGTGAAGAGACGAAGTCCAGAGAGTTAGTAGTTAGGGCAAAGTGCTTGCAAACAATCACCACCATCTTCACTGTCGCCACGTTTAGGACATTGGTATTTGCGCTATAGCTGCTCTCGAATAGAAGACTCTACCCTTTTTGTTGTATTTGTTAGATGACACTTCTAACTATGTGTCAGATATCATGCTCAGAGCTTTACTTATATTAACTCATTTACCCCTCAAGCAACCCTATGGTATGACTATGACTATTACTGTTTCGCGGGAGGAAAATGGACTACAGAGAGGTTAAGTAGCTTTCCTGGGACCACCCAAGGAGTGGATTGCAGAGCTGGGATTTGAACAGGGCAATCTGGCTCCAAATTCTGTACTCTCAACTTTGACAGAATGTTGCCTAAAACCTCAGTTTATGTGAGATTAAAGTATTGGCTGAGGTTCTTCATGGGTCCCATGATCACACCTGGGAGCTGAGCTAGGGAGAGACTAAGACTTGGGGAAATACATGATGTCTATGGTCAGCTCTGGATTCTACCTTGTTTTTCAGACTCAAATCCTCCCCTCCCCTTATCCTACACGTTGTATCTAGTTATAAAGGCTATGTCTTTCTCCCTTTTTGTCACTGTACCTGATTCTGTGTTATCATAACCTTCCTAACTACCCTGTCCCTCTGGGTCTGAGTCTTTACCTTGATTTATTTCCATATTCTTTCCCAAGGACTGAATTCCTCCTTTAAACCACAGGCTGGAGTGGAGAGGTGGAGTCCGGTGGTGCCTGATAACAGACTTTTGCCCACTGTGACTTCTCAATGCTGCCCAATCCGGGATTTCCTTGTTGTTGGCTGAGGCACACTCTTAGCCAGTTCCAAGCCTCCCTGGCAACCCAGCTCCCCGCTGAGCTTGTTACCTGTGACCTGGGCCAAAAGAAAGCTCTGCTCAGTCTTATACTGCAGCAGGTGCTCTGTGTGCCAGACTGACCTTCTGCACCCAACTGCTTTCTCACCAAGTGGATGGATCTGGCTTCAGGTCTCCAAACATCTGTTAACTTATCCTTTAACTAGACCAGTCTCAGTCATATCCTGAAATTAGGTAGAATGAAGAAATACAATATACAAAGCAGTAAGGAAGGTAAGGATAATTTCTGGAGGCTTTGAAGAAATTTCTTGATTTCTTTTAGGGGTTTAGGATATTCTGTTAACTTTTTGGCCTATGTGTTAAAGGCCTCTGTCAGAATCAGAATCTACTCTTATTTTTGTGTCTGTAGCTTTCATTTGCACTAGGAATGTCTTCAGCTTTAGAAATAACTTTATGTTTAGAATCTGGAGGGCCCAAGGCTGGGCACAGAAGATAGAAATTGGAGATCATGCTGTTAAACTGACCCTAAACTCAAGGGGGAGTAATTATGACCTTATATTTATTTAATGTAGTTGTTATTGTTTCTTGAATCCTGAAGAAAGACAAAGATGTTGAGCTATTTCATTCTATTCTTCACAAACTCTAATTGTTAGAAAGCTCATCTTTAATTAGCTGGCATTAGCCTCCCTATAATTTCTACTTATTGGTACTAGATCTGCTGACAGAAATACCACAAAATAAATATGCTGCTAAGTCTCCAGGACACGTCTTCAAGTATTTGAAGATAAATCTCTGGTACACTTAACAGGATCTTTTTTTTTTCCCTTTTCAAATTAGTATTTCTTTCTCCTGCCACATTCTAGTCATTAATATCACCCAATTAAAGCCTCATGAAATAGTATCCTTTGTCTTGCGGGAAAACATCCATTGACTTTGTTTTTTCCCCTGCTTATGATGTGACATAATGAGGCCAGCAAAGTAGAGGAAGATGTTAGGTACAGGTAGAAACCTGCTTATGAGGGTATAGAGAAAGGCTATGTGGTTCTTACCTAGTTGAAAAGCTTGGACTGCAGCCCTTAGCACAATGTTAAATTAACCTGATGAACAGCAGTGCTGAATGTGCAATATGGTGCCTGATGAACAAATTCCAAGTGTCAGGTCAATGTCCCAGTGGGTGGGGCTTTAAGAAGTAACAAGATATCTACACATAAATGTCAGGTGTCCAGCATCTGATCAGCCCTGAAGAAAGACACCAGGCAGAACCTGAGGTTGATAATAATAATGATGAAATAATGATAGAATGAATAAGAGGCAATACATATTGGGTCCTTATGATGAATTAAGTGTTGAACTAAGTTATTACATGTACTAACTTCTTTAAGACTTTCAATACTACAACAATCCACATTTTACAAATAAGGATATTGGCACAGAGGTTAGTAAGTGGAATGAGTGGGATTCCATCCCAGGTTGTCTGACCCTAAATCCCTTAATTTTAATATCCACTTTGTACTGGTATAGTCACTTTCTAGAGTTCGGGACATGTTCCTGATTATGGTTGACGTATTAGGTGCCTCAAACAAGGATATTTAAAAGAAGGAAATCAAGGTAGAAACTCAGTTCAGAGCAGCAGGTCAGCCCAGGCAGAGCTGAGATGTACGCAGACGCCCTAAACTCACCACTTGGCACTTGAGATCTTAGCCTCATTGGCTGCACAGAAAACCTGGAGCAGAGACACATAGCATCCTGGCTGTGGTGGTGGACCCACCAGGCACAGAATGCCTTTGGTTCAAGACTGAGATGTCTTAGACCAATTACTTGCCCTCCACCCTGATCAGAATTGAATCAGAAGCCCAAACAGTCTGGGGCTGCAGCCAAAGCACTCCAACAAGAAGATTTCCAGGGAGGTGGCAGAGAGCAAGCCCGGGGGAAGAGGGCAGGGGCCGCCCCGCACTGCAATACAGACATCTATGGCCCAAGCGTCTTAATCTTCTGCCTTTTTGTCTTCTCCCAAAAATAACAGAATAGTGCCTGCACCACGATGCTTCTCTTGGTGTCATTGTTATCCTCAGGGGCATCCAGTTTTGTAGTTTTATTTGGGCATTTTTCACTTTCTTCTACAAATTTCATTTTGAAGCCCTTTGGTCAGGTCAGCAACTCTCCTCCCACACTCCCTGTGGGATGAACACCATTTCTTGCCAGGAACTCTTTGTTATGGAAAGCCATGGTCCAGTAAAACAAATTCTGCTTTGACACCATCTACACAGCCAGCTGTTCCCGACTCATATCCTACTTTCCCTGCCAAACTCACAGACTTCAATTGGAAAAGGAGTTGAAAAAGCAACACTTGCTATTCTTACTGTTTTCTAAGTCTTATATCCAGAACTTCAAAATCATTAAAGATACACATCAGTTTTGTCTGACTACATCATTTGGTCTCACTTTAGCCAGCAGAAAACTAAAGATCAATGTGTTTGATGTGTTTTAAAACTTCTATTTCTGTATCTCCTCGCATATCTATTCCAGGGACCAAGAGGAGCTACCATATCAGCCTACCTTACAGTCATCTATCTCTCTTGAAGAAGAAAGTAATTGACTGTTATAATTCTTCTCTTCCTTTTGGAAGATAATGAAGGACACCTTATTGTATACAATTTAAATTGTTCTGTGAAGGACAGGACATTTCTTCCCAAAGACTCAACATTGCCAGACTTGGAAAAAATCTTTATACTTATTGCACTGTCCCATGAGAAAGATTTTCCTACTCAGGTTTGAGATAGCAAACAGGATGGAATTTGGATGAACTGAGAGGAGTGGGAGAAGGGAATCTAGGTTCATGAAACTGTATGTATAGCTATTAAGAGACAACACAACCTGGTATGCTTGGGAGACAATCAAAAATCTAGTCTTGCTGGAAAACTTTGTATTGAACAATAGTAGGAAATGGACAGTAGGGAAGGAGGGGTTGATTGTAAAGTATACCCATAGATGATTTTTCAAGCTTCCAGGCTAGGTTGACATGTCTAAACTTTGCAAATAACTAAAGAAGGCGTGTTTGGTAGCTTATTGCTAGGAGACTTGCTTGATAGAAATACTGTTTCTGAAATATCTTTTCAGAGGCTATATAAAGTTTAGATTACAAGACTATGGAATGAATGGAAAGGAATAGAAAGAGTTAGGAAGCCCCTTCTTTGAGACTTTGCATCTAGAATGGGACCTGGATACATGGAGGGTATCAAGTGAAAGACGTAAGTTGATAAGAGTGTGGATTAGTATTTATTTCTTTATCATGTCTAATATGAAGACAGACAAAGGGCGTAGGAGGAGCAACTTCTATTTCACTCAGGAGTTTTCCCTCTGTTTTCTCAATAGGAGAATGAGGACATATTGAGAATACCATTTATAAATTCTATGATGATATGTATATTGTCCATTCTTGAGGTTCTGTGTCCAACTCAGTGCTATAGTCAAAAAAGCACTTTTCAAATGCTTCTTGCCGATGACAAGGAAGGTAATTATTCCTGGACTTAGCATCTGATCTGTGTTCCACTGACTCCCACTGATGTCATCTAAGGAAGCCTCCAGGTGCATCTTGCCTCCCCAGAAATGAGGCATCCTGCACATGCGTTTGCATGCTGGCCCACCATACAATGCATCTTTGCTCTACGCCATCATCTCTGACGGGAAGGAACTTGGTGTTTTCCTGGGGCATGTAATTCCCAAGAGATGATTCCAAGAATGACTTCTCATTCTGGTTCATTAGTTCCAAGCACATCAGAGCTGAACAAATGGACCAAAGTGTTTAGTAGGGTTTACAAGCAATTACTGGAATGGTGAAAGCAGCAAGGGCTATTAGAGAGCATCTTACAGAGGATACCACATTGCTGAAGGAGTTCCTGGAGATGGTTCTTCTCTGGCATGGACACTCATGGCTCAGGAAAGAGGAGTAAAAAGGGCAGTGATTTGCACAATCATCCTCTCACCTCAGGCTTCTCACTTCCCCAGAACCACTGCCTGAAAATTGGATGTTTATTATGTAATTTTTTTAAACTTCAACTTATACCTGGAGGTTCTTAGAAATTCTAAAATAAAGGTGTTTGGAAATCAATTCCTTTCCTACACTCCAAATTAAGGCTTTATTTTGCTTCAGTTTTTGTTTTTGTTTTTGTTTTTTAAGGAATCAGACTCTTCTGCCAGGGGCGTAGTGATACTAATTGGGTGAAGCAAAGGTTCTGTAGTCAGTCACACCTATACCATAATATTCTCTCAGTCATGTTTCTACAGGCAGACCTTGGAGATACTGCTAGTTCAGTTCCAGACCCCCACAATAAAGCAAATTTTTTGCTTTCCCAGTGCATGTAAAAGTTAGGTTCACACTACACTGTAGTCTATTAAGTGTGCAATAACATCCTTATGTCTAAAAAAAGACAGTGTATTTACCTTACTTAAAATATACCTTTTGCCAAAAAATACTAACCATCATCTGAGCCTTCAGAGAGTCCTCATCTTTTATCTGGAGGAAGGTCCAGCCTGGATGTTGATGGATGGCTGCTGACTGACCAGGGTGATGATTGCTGAAGGCTGGGATGACTATGGCAATTTCTTAAAATAAGGCAACGATGAATTTTGCTGCATTGTTGACTCTTCCTTTCACCTGAACTCTTAGAGGACATTGTAGGGTTATAAATTGGCCTAATTTCAATTTTGTTGTGTCTCAGGGAAAAGGAAGTCTGGAGGAGGGTAGAGAGACAGAGAAAGACCAGTCAGTGGAGCAGTCAGAACGCACACATTTACTGATTAAGTTTGCCATCTTACATGGGTTTGGTTCTTGGTGCCCTCAAACATTTACAATAGTAGCATCAAACATCACTGATCCCAGATCACCATAACAAATATAACAGTAATGAAAAAGTTTAAAATATTGTGAGAATTATCAAAATGTGATACAGAGATGTGAAGTGAGCAAATGCTGTAGGAAAAATGGCTCCAATAGACTTGTTCAATGCAGGGCTGCCAGAAACCTTCAGTGTGTTAAAAAAAATGCAATATCTGAGACACACAGTAAGGTAAAGCACCACAAAATGAGGTATGCCTGTCGTTGGGGAGCACTAGGTAAATAAAAATGCCGCTTAACCTCAATTTCCCGATCTCTAACATGGGAATGGTCACTGACACTAATTTTTTTGAGAATTAAATGAGGTGATATATGTAAATCACCCAGCACATCTGAACATAAAGTTTGGTAGATTTACCCACATAGACAATACTGGATATTTGTGGGCCTCCCTATTTTAGGGGTTGCTCTTGTAAAACATTTACATATAGGAAAATCCAGAATGTGAGTTTTTTGGGCCAAAAAGATATGAAGATAGAAAAACAAAGGAAAAGCTGAGTGTTCAATTCCACCCATCTGTCAAGTTACTCCTTTCAAGGTATGGAGCATGTGAGGGAGGGAGAAAAGAAAGATTGGAAGTACAGCATTCTCTGCAAGGAAGGAAACATCAGGACTTAGGAAAGAGTTTCACCTCACACAATAGTGTACAGAAGTTGTTAGATGACTTTCACTTTAATCATACATAATTTTCTATGCTGTTGTGTCTTCTATAAACATTATTTCTAATGGAAACATTCCAACATAGGGATGATTTATGTAGCCATTCCCCTACTATTGACCATTTAATTTTTCCAGTGTTGCTATGATAAATAACTCTTTGGTAAGTATATTTTCCTATAAATCTTTGTCTGAATTTCTGATCATTTCCTCAGAATAAATTTATATAAGTGAGATTACTAGATCAAAAGAATTATTTTAGGATGCTGTACATTTTGCCACATATTGCAAAAAAGAAAATACAAGTTACATTCTCAATAGCAATAAATGAAGTTGCTAGTCTCAAGGGATCCTGGTTGGAATGAAATATTATTTTTTAAAGCACTATTACTTGATTTGAAATAAGCAGGTCTCTTATTGTCATTTCAATCTGTATTTGATTCAGTAAATTCTTTTCTTATGATTAATATCCACGAACAATTTATTTGTTATGAGTATCTGTTCATGCCCTTTGCCCAAATTTTTGAGTGCTAAGTTTTACTGTGCTTCTTGACACTTTGCAAGAGTTTTGAATGTATCAAGTAAAATTTTGACAAGTGGGAAAATCAGGATGAAGCAATGATACCAGGTTTGCTATAATTGCAAATTGTAGATGGAAATTTTACTAGCTGAAATATAACATCTCAAGTAACATATGAGTGTAGCAAGTGGTTCATTTGGCTAAGTATCCACATGAGAACGTACTAAGGATTAGGATATTTTAAATTTTGGAACTATAGTTTGACATTTTAAAATGTCAGGTTAGGAAATGGAGGCTTCATTCAATGATTAGTGGGAAAACACTAGTGCTTCTCATGTGCCCTGAGTCAGTGATTTGATTGGTCCCCACCCTGGGCCAATTAAATCTGAACCTCTAGATCTGCCTTGATAAACCAAGATTGAGAGCAAATGCTTTGAGGGAGGTTGTAGTCTTTAAAACCAAATTTATGTAATGGCACTAGTAGGAAGGAAAGAAAAGAGAAGGCAATGGATAGGGAGGAGGAAGAAGGGGAGGGGAGGGGAGGGGAGGGAAGGAATAAAACAGAACCAAAATGGAATAGGACAGAAAAGAGCAGAACAGAGATGGGTTAAAAGTAGGAGAAACTGTTAGATGACTGCAGTAGTTCAGGAAGGCACTAAGAACCTGATCTAGGGCAACGGCAGTGAGAGGAAGTGGAGGGGAAAGATAAAAGACGACATGCACACAATATACTAATTTAACCATAAGCTGAGAGAGATGAAGGTAGAAGTAAAGTTTGAGGTTTCAGCAAGTGGAAGTGTAAAAAGGGGCGGTTATGAGGACTTCCATTGGGAGTTAATAAGAAACTCATATAATGGTTTTCAGGCAACCATGAAAACTAAAATAAACATGGAGGCAAAGCAGAAGAAAAAGTTTAAGATAACAGATAGATGTAGTACCTAGAGCAAGGTCTCATACATAGAAAGTGCTTCATACATCATTGTTTAAAGAATAAATAAAGAAAAGTGTCCCCTTTCAACATGCAGAAAAAAAGAAGGCACCGAACTGGAGATAAACATGGAATGATCAGAGGACACAAATATACTGATTCACGTTTCAAATGCCTGGGGGAGACACAGTACTAATACAATGGAAATTGAAGAGGGACAGTTACAGTTTATTAGAATAGTGGCTCTACCATGAAAATAGGCTAAAAGTTTATAAATGGTTGAACAAACAGCGAGGAATCCAAGGGAAATTAGTATAAACTATTTCTGGTGAAAAATGGAAGAAGTTACAGCAGAAAGAAAGCTAGCATTTGTTGTTGTTTTGTTTTGTTTAAGGGTTTATTATTATTACTTTTTTAAAGGATAAGTGAACTATAACAACATTTATGCCAAAAAAAGGTAGGCATTCCTAGATAGGAATAGAAAAAATAAAGGGAAAAGTTTGATTTCAATAACAAAGTTCAGGAGAAGGTAGGAGGGAGTAAAAGAATGAGGAGAGGTAGACAAGTGGTCATTAGAAAGGAACACCAACTTCTCTTCTGACAGAGCAGTAAAGGAGGAGGAATAATTAAGACCACAGGGAAACATCCAGGTTAGGGGAAGGGACTTGAGGGAACCAGAAATACCCAAGGTTAGACTTAGATATTTAAGTTTATGAGGGCATTATCAGCTGAGAACACCTGTGTAGGGTAAGTTTGAAATGTTTATAGAACCACAGAAAAAATCAGGAATGGCAAACTCCTTCCAGGCAACAGAGAAGACCAACTTAAGGCTGATAGTACAAGGTTACGGGGCATCCAGGTAGTAGGGTCTTAAAATAACTTACGTTCAACACCCTGAATTTGAGATGAGAAAAACTAAATAGAAAAGGCTACCCAGGTGCATTAGTTATCTATTAATAGATAACAAATTAACCCAACGCTTAGCTGCTTAAAATGCCATTTATGTTGGCACGGCTTAACTGGACCCTCCACTCAGCCTCTCTCACAAGCTACAGCCAGGTGTTGCCTGGGCTGTAGTCATCTCAAGGCTTGATGTGAAAGGCTCTACTTCCAAATATGCATGGTTGTTTGCAGGATTTAGTTCTTCACAGGCTGTGGAACTAAAGTCCTCTGTTGTTTGCTGGGCACTGGTCAAAGACTGCTCTCTGTTCCCTATCATGCTGGTCTTAACAGATGACAGTTTGTTTCATCAAAGTGTGCCACCCAAGAAGGCAACAGAGAGGGCTGGCTGGCAAGACAGAAGTCATATCCTTTTGTTGCTTAGTCATGGATGTGACATTCCATCCAATTTCTCTTACTCTGTTGATGAGAAGGAGTCACTAGGTGCAACCCACACTTAAAGACAGGGAATTAGACAAGGGTGTGAATACCAAGAGGCAGGGTCACATGGGGCCATCCTAGTGTCCGGCTGTTAGATCAGGATTACCCTAGGTATGACTTAATGAGTATTTTTAAAGGCTTCCCAGTTGATTTCTTTAAATGCTTTCTAATTCTGTTTTTTAAATTATGCTTCTGCTAAAGAATCAAACACAAATTAAGTCTCTGGGGATAAAAAAGGTATTTATCTTTGAAGGTAGGCTAGTAGAAGTATAAATATCAGGAAAGAAGGAAGATGGATAAGTAGGAAGAAAAAGATTCGTTTTTGCACAATGGGCTTTCTCTAGTTGCAGAGAGCAGGGCTACTCTTCGATGAGGTGTGCGGACTTCTCGTTGCGATGGCTTCTCTTGTTGCGGAGCACGGGCTCTAGGCACGCAGGCTTCAGTAGTTGTGGCTCATGGGCTCTAGAGCACAGGCTCAGTAGTTGTGGCACACGGGCTTAGTTGCTCTGCAGCATGTTGGATCTTCCCAGACCAGGGCTTGAACCCATGTCCCCTGCACTGGCAGGTGGATTCTCCAACACTGTGCCACAAAGGAAGTCCTGATCATGACAATTTAATCATGAGTTGGTTAGGTCTTCAAGAGGACTTTTCTCCTAGGAACTTGATATGTATTTGTAAAATTTTTTAAATATATAACAACAAAGACAAACAAAAATCATTGGTACTGCTCTCATGATGCTTATAATCTAAAGTTTACGGTGACCTTTTAAACCTGGACATTTTGAGTGACCTATAATAATTTGCTGGGGCAATAAGCATAAGCTAGGACTGTTAAAAACAAACTATAATCCATGCTCATCCTACCAATGAAGAAAATAGACAATAAACAAGCAAAGAAATAAATGTGTAATTACAAGTTTATGAATCCTTTAAAGGAAACAAAATGTATTTGTATAGGATGGCCCGGGACAGGTTCTCTGCAGAGGTGACAGTAAACTAAGACCTAGAGGATACAAAGGAAAAATTGATGTAGAGAGGGAGGAGCATCACAGTTTAATAAGACTCGAGCTGGGAAATAGCTCTGCCTGTGCGAGGCACCAGAAGGATTCAATGTCTCTGGAGTGCCCCACTGAGGGGCATGGCACAAGAGAAGGCTGGAACAAAGGAAACAGTCGGTAAGTCAAATAGCATAGTGTGTGCAATAGAAAGCCATGGAAGAGACTTAAATTATCTAGTGAGGTTATCCAATTTATGTTGGAATGTGCCAGGGACAGAGGGTGGGGGCGGGTGGTGGCTGCCGTGTGAAAATATTTTGGGGAAGGACAAAAGTAGCAGTGAAGATTGAGACAAATGAAGATAATCTATATATAATCTCTGGAGATAAAGCAATCACATATGTTGATGACTAAATGTAGAGGATGATAGCGAAAAGAATCAAGGATGACTTCCAGTTTTCTGGCACAAGCCAATGGGCAGATAACGGTGACAATTTCTGAGCTGGAGAAGACTTTCAAACAGGAAGCCATCCACAAACAGGAGAGGCAAGAACACTGATTCCAGCTTTAAGACTTCACTCAGTCTCTCTCTTCTGGTTTGGAAGCAGGAACTGAAATGTCCACTTACCAGTGAGAGTTCCTTAGTGGAAAGGAGTAGCAGGAGACCAGGATAGTGCGGGCAAAGATTGATGTATGGAAACCTAAGGTGACTCACAGAATCTAGGAGAATCTGGAGATTCAGGCTTGGAAACCAGTACAAACCAAGGTACTTGTGGAAACAGGAACTACGAGTGACTCATTAGAACCACTTACTTCTGGAATAAAATGGAGTGACAATTATTTTCAGTGCTTTTGAATCTCTGTGGAAGAGACTGTGCTCAGGAAAGGAGTATCTGACCAGCTTGGGTTTCATCATGTGCCCATCCCTTCACCAGACTGTAACTGAGGGGAAAAAGTAAATTTCTTATCTGAAGTGCAGGGGACAGTCATCGGGCATCCAAACCAACATGTGACGTGTGCACAGGAAACGTCTGAGTACAGAGACTTAAAGCTGAAATAGCCAAAGGTCCAGCAGTCCTCAGGCAACCATCCTGCCACTTGCAAAAATCTGGTTTTAGGAGGGAGGTTGGGAAGTAAAACTGTTCCTGACTTATACTCAGGAGGGTGACAATGAGAGGTACAAGGGATGCATACACTTTTCCCTCTGCTTGGAATGCCATTCACTTTGCTTAGCTAACTCCTATATCTCTTTTTGCCCCAACTCAATCAATAATTTCTTAAACTTTCTTGACTTTCCAAAGTCAATTGCCAATTGTAAAGGTTTTCACAGTGAATCTTTATTTACTTTTGAGATTTCTATATTATTTGTCCATCTTCCACAGGGATTGCAAACTCCATGAGAATGTAAATAAATGTTATTTTCCTTCCATCTCTCTCTCTCTCTCTCTCTCTCACTCACACACACACATTCACGCACGCACACACAAGCACACACACTCACACCAATGCAATCCTAGCAGTTAGCACAATGGTTGGGCTATAGTGGGCACTCATAGACACTCATAGTGTGAGGAAAATGGGAGGCAAAAAAATCCCAGATTTTACTTTTGAATGAGATGGATGGTGCTATCTCTAACTAAATTAAGGAAAATATACAAGATAATGCATTTGAGTTTTAATTTGTCAAGTTGGAGATGCTTACATATTGGATTATTTTTTATTTGGCTATATAGTATTGGAACTTGGGAGAGGTCAACATTTTTCTATTTTATCCTTCTTTTGTATGAAAACTTCTTAGCCTTTAAAAACTGTTATATTTAATCATAACTATAACCCATTTAATATTCAAATTATCATAACTTTGCCAGCAGAGCTCCTTTGAGCCAGCTTTTTTATTATTATTATTATTACCCTTGATAGTCTTAAAAGTGTCCTTATAAATGTCAATAACAGTCTTTTCTAGAGTTATACTGATTTTTTCCTTGCCTCAAACTATTTTTCTGGGAATCCTGGTCCTTTTTTTTGTGGAGAATATTAGAAACTAAAATCTGAGAGCTAGATGTGAACATTAATGTTGTTGATGAGCAAAAGTGCTGTGGCTGCTATTCATCCCTGTTTAGAGTCAGAGCTGAAAAGATATTTCCTTTTAGGATTATTCATTTACTTTCTTTTTTATTTCCCCGATTTAACATGATAAGTTGATGTTCTCTACTTTGGTAAGAGCTATGATTTTCATTACTATTGTTTTTCCATTACAGAAACATATAGTTTGAATTAATTTGCTTTTCTAAAAAATCATTATTTTATTGAAGTATAGTTAATTTACAATATTATATTAGTTTCAGGTGTACAACATAGTGATTCAAAATTTTTATAGATTATATTCCATAAAAAGTTATTATAAAATAATGGCTATATTCCCTGTGCTGTACAATATATCCTTGTAGCTTACTCATTTTACACATAGTAATTTGTACCACTTAATCCTCTACCCCATCTTGCCCCTTTGTCCTTCCCACTCCCCCACTAGTGGTAACCACTAGTTTGTTCTCTATATCTGTGAGTCGGTTTCTATTTTATTATAATTATTCATTCATTTTATTTTTTATATTACACATATGAGCAATAACATACAGTATTTGTCTTTCTCTGTCTGACTAATTTCATTAAGCATATTTTTAAAAGGAAACTATATCAGTACCTAAATCACTACCAGCATAATTTACCATATTAAAAGAAAATCTTAAAAATAAAAAGGAATCCAACAGTACAGCTGCAACACACACATTTTCAATCAAAAATACAATGTCAACAATAGTGGTTTGAAGAGTTTGAGGTCCCCTTCCCCAGTGAAACAACCATAATTGCTTAAAAGTATTTGTAAAAACAACCACTTAAAGTCTCTGGAAATTGTCATAAGGTCATGAAGCCAATGAAGAAATAATTTTTTAGATTCCTTTTCAGTGTATTTTTTAAATAATTTTTATTAGAGTATAGTTGATTTACAAAGTTGTGTTAGTGTCTGCTAAGAAACATTTATTCAATAAAATCTACTAAATCTTGATAAGAACAGTGAGAGTTTGTGGCATTTGAGCCATGGCCCATTCACTCTGCTCCCAGAGCTCAGCTCAGGATGATGGAAGCCCCAATGGATGTGGCCAAGAAGATGGGACTCTCTGTCCTACAATTCCCAGTCAAGGTTTACTGTACATTTCCAGTTGAAGCAGGCCACAGGCACGTCTCATTGTTCACAGCTTCCTGTTGCAGAGGCTAAATTCTGGGTAACTGTGATTGAGAAGTCAGTAATTCCCTTTCTGAACCAAGCTCCCCCTGATAGAGAGGAGACATGGCCAGCTGAGAATACTGGAGCCCTCATCATCCTCATCCCAGCTCGTTTGTAAGGAAGACATTAGATGCAGGAAAGAAAACCCTAGAAAAGCAGAACTATTGCCCACACCCAGCACTCTAAATGTAAAGCACGGTATCACTGAGAAAAGCAGGACACTATCCCTGCCACAATCCCTCCAAATCAGTATCTTAAAGATTTTTCCCAGGGGGTGAGGCAGGCCATAAGAAGAGAGAACTCTGAAGCTCTTTGTTCTAAAAGGAACAAACATTATTTGAAACAAAGTATAGGGAAGGTCAAGTGTTGAAAACAATGGAGATTTTACTATTAAGCAATTAAGAGGAGGTTGGTAGCTCCATGAGAGCAATAAGATAACTATAGTCCAGCTAGTTTATCAGAGAGAACCATGGAAAGAAACAGCTAAGAAGAAAGCCCCTGAGGTTAGAACTAACCTCAAAAATTGGCTTCAAAATCTATCCTTGCACAGGTTCCCAAATTTAACTGGATAAGACTGTGAAGCAATTTATGCCCTTGGGCATTGTCAAAAACAATAGAACAATTAACCAGCAATTAGTGCAGTTTAAAGCTGGATGTAATGTCAACAGAGGCAGAAAACCCAAAATGGAAAGAGACAAAGGGAACCCTGCTAACACCACACCATCCCAAGATGACTGTGCACATGCCCACTGCTATTCCTTTAGTGAAATGACATCAGAGGCTCACACTGTGGGAGAAATACACTTTAATAAAATGGTCCAGCTGGGTAACTAAGAAAATAAACAAGCAAACAACAGAAAGCCTTGGAAGGGGGATAAGCATCTAGAGTTGCTAAATAATCAAAAATGTCCAGTTTTCAACAAAATAATTATGAGACATGCAAACAAACAGGGAAATGTGACTGTACATTTTTTTTTAAAAAGCAGAAAGTTTGGTGCCTTTAGTGCAGAAAGGGACTCAAATGTTGGACTTGACAAGCAGAGATTTAAAAGCAGTAAAATTGAAGATAGATTAATAGAGAATATGTAATCTGAAGAAAAGAGAGAAAAAGAGGAAGAAAAATTAACAAAGCCTCAGAGAAATATATAATACTGTTCAGTGCAATAATATATTTGTAATGACATTGGCAGTAGAGGAGAGTGATACAGAAAAAATATTCAAAAATATATTAAAAAATGGTAGAAAACATCCCAAATTTGATGAAAGGTGTTAATGTACACATCCAAGAAGCTCAAGAAACTCCAGGTAGATTAATGCAAAGAGATCCACACCCCAATACATAATCGTAAAAATTAGACCAAAAAAATTATACGAAAATCATGAAAAAAAGGACAAAAATCTTAAAAGCAAGGAAAAAAACACTTGCCATGCATAAGAGACCCCCAATAAAATTAAGCTCTTATCACCAGAAAAAAATAGAATCCAGGAGGCAGTTAACGACATATTCTAAGTGCTGTCAACTAAGTATCTTAAATCCAGAAAAACAATCCTTAAAAGAGAAAACAAAATAAAGGCATTCCTAGATAAGCAAAATCTTAGTAAATGTATTGCTAGTAGATCCATATTACAAGAAATACTAAAGTTTTTCAGGCTGAAAACACAATATTGCTAAGAAGGACCAACCCCCAAAATACTCTGAATCCACATAAAAATCCACAAAGTTACCTTTGCCCACAAATTTGATAACTTAGATAAAATGAACCAACTCCTTGAAAGACAGGTCTGTCAAAACTCACACAAGAAAAAATAGATAATCTGAATAGACCTGTCTCTATTTAAAAATTTGAATGAATAATTCATAATTTTCCAAAATAAAGCAGCACACTCAGATGAGTTCATATTGAATTTTACCACACATTTAAGGAAGACATTATATCAGTTCTCGTCAATACTTTGAGAGGATAGAAGCAAAGGGAATATTTCCTAGCTCATTCTGTGGAGCCAGCATTACCCTAATACCAAAACCAAAGGCACTACAAGAAATGAAAACTATAGATTAATGTCTCTCATAAACAGATGTAAAAATCCTCAACAAAATGTTAGAAAATTAAAACCAACATTGTATTAAAAGGATTATTCATGATGACCAAGTAGGATTTACACCAGCTATACAAGGCTGGTTCAACACTCAAAAATCAGTTAATGTAATCCATTATATCAATAAGCTAGAAAGAAAAAAACACACTATTATATAGCAAAAAAACCCAAATAACCCAATCCAAAAATAGGTGGAGAACCTAAATAGACATTTCTCCAAAGAAGATATATAGATGGCCAACAAACACAAGAAAAGATGCTCAAGCATTAGAGAAATGAAAATCAAAACCACAATGAGGTATCACACCAGTCAGAATGGCCATCAACAAAACTCTACACACAGGGCTTCCCTGGTGGCGCAGTGGTTGAGAGTCTGCCTGCTGATGCAGGGGACATGAGTTCATGCCCCAGTCTGGGAGGATCCCACATGCCGCGGAGCGGCTGGGCCCATGAGCCACGGCCGCTGAGCCTGCGCATCCGGAGCCTGTGCTCCACAACAGGAGAGGCCACAACAGTGAGAGGCCCACGTACCACAAAAAAAAAATACAAACAACTATACAAACAATAAATGCTGGAGAGGGTGTGGAGAAAAGGAAACCCTCTTGAACTGTTGGTGGAAATGTAAATTGATACAGCCATTATGGAGAACAGAATGGAGGTTCCTTAAAAAACTAAAAATAGAACTACCACATGACCCAGCAATCCCACTACTGGGCATATACCCTGAGAAAACCATAATTCAAAAAGAGACATCTACCACAATGTTCACTGTAGCATTATTTACAATAGCCAGAACATGAAAGCAACCTAAGTTTCCATCGACAGATGAATGGATAAAGAAGATGTGGCACATATATACAATGGAATATTACTCAGCCATAAAAAGAAACGAAATTGAGTTAATTGTAGTGGGGTGGATGGACCTAGAGTCTGTCATACAGAGTAAATCAGAAAGAGAAAAACAAATACCGTACGATAACACATATATATGGAATCTAAAAAGAAATGGTTCTGGGCTTCCCTGGTGGCACAGTGGTTAAGAATCCGTCTGCCAATGCAGGGGACATGGGTTTAAGCCCTGGCCCAGGAAGATCCCATGTGCCACGGAGCAACTAAACCCATGTGCTGTGACTACTGAGCCTGCACTCTAGAGCTCGTGAGCCAAAACTACTGAAGCCTGCATGCCTGAGAAGTCACCACAGTGAGAAGCCTGTGCACCGCAATGAAGAGAAGCCTCCTCTCACTGCAACTAGAGAAAGCCCGTGCACAGCAATGAAGACCCAACACAGCCATAAATAAATAAATAAATAAATAAACAAACAAATAAATAAATAATAAAAATTTTAAAGATGGCTAAGGGCAGGACAGGAATAAAGATGCAGACTTAGAGCATGGACTTGAGGACACAGGGAGGGGGAAGGGTAAGCTGGGATGAAGTCAGAGAGTAGCATTGACATATATACATGACCAAATGTAAAAGAGATAGCTAGTGGGAAGCAGCTGCATTGCACAGGGAGATCAGTTCAGCGTTTCGTGACCACCTAGAGGGTGGGAGGCACAAGAGGGAGGGGATATGGGTGTATATGTATACGTATAGCTGATTCACTTTGTTATACAGCAGCAACTAACACAACATTATAAAGTAATTTTACTCCACTAAAAATGTTTAAAAAATAGATATGGAAAAAGCATTTGACAAATTCCCTTCATAATAAAAACTCTCAGCAAACTAGGAATAGAGACAAACATCCTCAACTTGATATGTAATCCCTACAAAAAGGCTATAGCTATCATTATACTTAGTGGTGAAAAACTCAAATCTTTCCTATAAGACCACGTACAAGTCAAAAATGTACAATTATATCACTCTTTTTCAACATTGTACTAGAAATTCTAGCTAGTGAAATGAGACAAGAAGGAAATAAAAGGTATACAGATTGGGAAGGAAGAAATGAAAATATCTTTGTTCACAGATGACATGATCATCTATGTATAAAATTTGATAGAATTTACAAAAGAACTGCTGTAACTAATAAGCGATTATAAAAGGTTACAGGATTCATGGTTAATATACAAAATAAATTATTTCCTTATATACCAGCAATTAATAGGTGGATTTCAATATTAAAAGCATAATACCGGGCTTCCCTGGTGGCGCAGTGGTTGGGAGTCTGCCTGCCGATGCAGGGTAAACGGGTTTGTGCCCCCAGTCCGTTTTTTTTTTTAAACCATAATACCATTTATATTACCACCACCTCCAAAATATTTAGTTATAAATTTAACAAAATATTACAAAATCTATCTGAGAAAACTATAAAATTCTGATGAACAAAATCAAGGAAGAACTAAATAAATGGAGGAATACATCATGCCATAAAGAGGAAGCCTCAATGTTATAAAGATGTCAGTTCTTCCCATCTTGGTCTATAGATTCAATGCAATTCCAGTCAAAATCACAGCAAGTTATTTTATGGGTATTGACAGAATGATTCTAAAGTTTATATGAAGAGGCAAAAGACCCAGAATAGCCAATACATATTAAAGGAGAGGAACAAAGTTGGAAGACTGACACTGCCTGACTTCCAGCCTTATTGTAAAGCTACAGTCATTAAGACAGTTTGGTATTGGAGAAAGAATAGATAAATAGATCAATGCAACAGAACAGAGCCCAGAAATAAACCCATATAAGTATAGTCAACTGATCTTTGACAATGGAATAAAGACGATACAGTAAGATAGTCTTTCAACAAATAGTGCTGGAAAAACTGGACAGCCACTTGGAAAAAACAAACAAAAAAAGACAATCTAGACACAGAACTTACACTCTTCACAAAAACGTAATTCAAAATAAATCACAGAACTAAGTGTAAAATGTGAAACTACGAAGCTCCTATAATATAACATAGAAGAAAGCTTAGGTGACCTTGGGTATGACGATGACTTTTTTGGAACAACAGCAAAGGCACAATCCATGAAGGAAATAATTGATAATCTGGACTTCATTAAACTTAAAATATTCTATGCTGTGAAAGACAAAGTTAAGAGAGTGAGAAGTCAAGCCACAGATAGGGAGAAAATATTTGCAAAAGACACATCTGATAAATGACTGTTATCCAGAATATACAAAGATCTCTTAAAACTCAATAATGAGAAAACAAATAACCCAATTAAAAATGGGCCAAAGGTATTAACAGACACTTCACCAAAGAAGATACAGAGATGACAAATAAAAATATGAGAAGTTGCTCCACATCATATGTCATCCGGGAAATCCAAATTAAAACAACCATGAGATATCACTACACCCAAAGAATTGGAATGACCAAAATCCAGAATACTGACAATATTAAATGGTGATGAGGATATAGTGCAACAGGAAACCTCATTTACTGCTGGTGGGAATGCAAAATGGTATATCACTTTGGAAGCCATATTGGCAGTTTCTTACAAAATTAACTATATTCTTACCACCTGATCCAGGAATCATGCTCCTTGTTATTTGCCTACAGTAGTTGAAAACATCTCTCAACACAAACTTATGTGCACAGGTATTTATAATAGCTTACTTCATAATTGCCATAACTTGGAAGAAACCAAAATGTTTTCAGTAAGTGAATTGATAAATTGTGGTACATCCAGACAATGGAGTACTATTCAAAGTTAAAAATAAATGAGCTATAAAGCCAAGAAAAGACAGAGAAACATTAAGTTCGTATTAGTCAATGAAAAGAGTCAATCTGAGAGGCCTGCATATTGTATGAATCCAACTATATGACATTCTGAGAAAGACAAAATTATGGAAACAATGAAACAATCAATGGTTTCTGAGGGTTGGTGAGCAAGAGGGAGAGAAATGAATAGGAAGACCATAGAGAATATTTAGGACAGTAAAACTACTCAGTATGACGTTATAATAATGAACATATGTCATTATAAATTTTTCCAAGCCCATGGACTGTATGACACCAAGAGTGAGCCCTAAAGTAAACTATGGACTCTAGATGATTATGATATGTCCATGTAGGTTCATCCTTGGTAAAAAGTGTACCATTCTCATGAATAATGTTTATAATCGTGGAGGCTACACATTTGTGGGGGAAAGATATATATATATATATATATATATATATATATATATATATGGACAATCTTTGTACATTCTTCTCAATATTGTTGTAAACCTAAAACTCCTCTCAAAACATGGTCTTTAAAAAAAGAGCAGCAGAAAAATTAATTATATAATTATAAAATACATTATAAATGAATATTTCTTCTTTCTTTCCTTAACTTATAGCTATAAAAATCTACAGTTAAGAAACTTTCAGATAGATAACCTAAATTTCCATATTGAGCTACTAGAAAAAGAACAAGTAAAACTTATAACAAGTACAGGAATAAAATCATAAAAATTCACATGAAAGTTAATGAAATCATGAAAGCAAAACAGTAGTGAAAATGTACAATGTGAAAAGTTTGTTCTTTGAAAATATCAACAAAATTGACAAACAATTAGCTAGGCTGACCAAGAAAAATAAGAGAGAAAGCTGAAATTAATAAAATAAAGAATAAAAGAGGGACATTACTAGAAACGTTACAGAAATTGAAAAAAGAAAGTATAAGAGAATGCTATGAAGAACTGTATGGTAACTAATTATATAGTCTAGATAAAATGGACAAATTCCTAGAAAGAGACAAACCACCAAAACTAACTAACAAAGAAGCAGAAAATATAAATGGATCTGTATCAGGATTCTTTATAGAAGTGAGAGAATGAAGCCTAAGAAACAGTAGTTGGATTTATTGATTTAGAGATTCTTCCTATGATGAACTGGGATTTATTCAAGAAAAGCAGTTTATTTAACATATGAAAATCAATTAATATATCATACCAAAAAGGGAAAAAGGATCACCTAAATCGACAGAAAAAGCATTTGACAAAATTCAACATGTCTTCATAATAAACGCACTCAACAAACTATGGTTAGCAGAAAACGTCCTCAAAATGATAAAGGATAATTATACTAAGTATCAAAAAACACAGTTAAAATCATATGTCATAATGAAGAAACAAAATATTTCCCCTTAAATTCAAGAAAAAGATAAGGATGTTTGCTCTCGCCACTTCTATTCAACACTGTATGGGAGGTTATAGCCACAAAAATTAGGCAAGGCAAAAAATAGAAGGCATCCAGATTTTAAAGGAAGAAGTAAAATTATCTCTGTTTTCAAGTAACATGATTCTATATATAGAAAAGTCTAAGAAATCCACTAAAATTATTAGAACTAATGAACAAGTGCAGCAAGCTTACAAGATATAAGATCAATATACAAAATCAACTGAATTTTTATATATTTGCCTGTACAATCCAAAAACAAAATTTAGAAAACAATTTTATTTATGACAAGATCAAGAAGAATAAAATAATTAAGACAGAATTTAACAAAAGAATTGAAATGCATATACTCTGAAAAATACAACTATGTTTTAAGAAATTTAAAAAGATCTATATAAGTGGAAAGGAATTATTCCTATTATGGGTAGGACGACTTAATATTGTGAATATTGCAATATGTCCATAACTGATCTTCAAATTCAACAAAATCTCTATCAGAATCCCAGATGGCTTTTTTACAGAAGTGGATAAGCTGATCCTAATATTCATATAGAAACGCAAGGGAACCAAAATAATCAAAATCATATTTAAAAAGAAGAACAAAGTTGGAGTATTCACTCTTCCCAATTTCAAGAATTACTTCAAACTACAGTAATGAAGAGAGTTTGGTACTAGCATAAGGTTATACAAAATAGATCTGCATAATAGAATTGAGAATCCAGAAATTAAAACTCACTTTTACGTTCAATTAATTTTCAGCAAGGTGTCAAGACAATTCAGTGTGGTAGGGTAGAAGAATATTTCTAATCAATGGTACTGGGTAACTAAACACCCACACACAAAACAGTGAAGTTGGAGCCCTACCTTATCCAATACATAAAGCTTAACTAAAAGTGAATCAAATCATAAAACTCTTACAGTAAACATAGGGGCAATTATTTGTGACCTTGGATTAGGCAGTGGTTTCTTAGTGATGACACTAAAAGCATAAGCAACAAAAGGAAAAATTAGATAAATTGAACTTCATCACAATTAAAAGGAACTTAAAAGGATATTATCAGGAAAGTAAAAACAACCCACAGAATGGGAGAAAATATTTACAAATCTTATTACTGATATGGGTCTAGTAGCCAGAATAAATGAAGAACTCTTATAATTCAATAATAAAAAGATAACTCAATTGAAAATGTGCAGAAGATCTGGATAGATATTTTAACAAAGAATATATACAAATAGCCAATAGGCAAGTGAAAAAATGGTCAACATCATTCGTCATCAGGGAAATGCAAATCAAAACTATCATGAAATACCACTTCACCATTCTTTTTATAATCAAAAAGAGAGATAGTAAAAAGTGTCATCAGATAGTAAAAAGTGTCATCAAAATTGGAGCTCTTATACACTGCTGGCGGAAATGCAAAGTGGTACTATGCTTTGGAAAACAGTCTGGCAGTTCCTCAAAAGACTAAACATAGATTTATAACATTATATAAGTTTTATGGGTAAAACATTATATTTCTACTTCTGTACAGCTGCAGCATGCTCACCACCAAAAATTCAGTTTCCATTCATCATCATACAATTCAACTCTTTAACCCATTTTGCCCTCCGCCCTCCCCTCTGGTAACCACTACTTTGTTCTCTGTATCTCTGTGTTTGTTTTTGTTTGGATTGGTTTATTTATTTTATTTTTTATTTGCATATTTGTTATATTCCACATATGAGTGAAATCATATAGTATTTGTCTTTATCCATCTGATTTATTTCACTTAGCATAAAACCCTTAAGATCCATCCATGTTGTCACAAATGGCAAGATTTCATCTTTTCTGCAGACAAGTAGTATTCCATTGTATAGGTACACCACGTCTTTATCCATTCATCCACTGATGGGCACTTAGGTTGTTTCCATATCTTGGCTATTGTAAATAAAGTAATACTGCAGTGAACATAAGGGTACACATATCTTTTCAAATTAGTGTTTTCATAGTCTTCAGATGAAACATATAACGTTATAGACCCATGTTACCTCAATTCCTTAAAAAAGATTAAATATAGAATTGCCATATGACCCAGTAATTCTACTTCTAGGTATATACCCAGGAGAACTGAAAACTTGTCCACACAAAAACTTGTACATGAATGTTCACATAAGAATTTTTCATAATATCCAAAAGGTGAAAGCAGTCCAAATAACCAACTGATGAATGGATAAATCAAATGTGGCATATCACTACAGTGTAATATTTTAAATTTAAAGGAATTAGAAGGAATGATATGGTATACAGTACAGCATGGATGGACCTTGAAAACCATGCTAAGTAAAAGAAGTCAGTCAGAAAAAAGACCATATTTTGTATGATTCTATTTATATGAAAAGTCCAGAATAGGCAAATCTATTGAGAAAAGAAATAGAATAGCAAATAGTTGCCTAGAGCTGGGGAATTTGGTAAGAAACAGGAAGTGAATGCATCTAGGTTTCCTTTTTTTGGGCTGAAGAAAATGTTCCAAAATTGATTGTGGTGATGGTTGCACAATTCTGTGTAAATACTAAGAATCACTGTATTGTACACTTTAAATGGATGAATTGTGTTATGTGAATTATATCTCAATTAAGCTGTTTAAAAAAACTTGGGTGTGTTATTTTTATGAGAATGTAGTTATGAGAACATGAATAAGAGGTCCCCAGCCCAGCCTGAAGGCCCAGGGTTTCAGTGAAGACTTCTTGGTGGCAACAATCCTTGGGTTTTAAGAGAGTCATCTGGCCAGTCAGTGTGTGTGTGTGTATGCATAGTGTAAACAGAAAGGGGGAGAGAGACAGAGAGAGAAGAATCATGGTGTGGTGGGATAGTCCATAGAAATGCAGCTTTGAAAAGTAAGCAAAGGTCATTATACAGAGAGCTTTTAATACCAAGTTAATGTGCTCAAATTTAATTCTATGCCCATTGTAAAACTATCGATGGAATTTTGGTAAAAGATATATGGTTGGAGTCTAAAAAAAAAAAAAGGAAAAATGGTGCTGATGAACCTAGTTACAGGGCAGGAATAAAGATGTAGACATAAAGAATGGAGTTGAGGACACGGGGTGGGAAGAGGAAGCTGGGGTGAAGTGAGAGTAGCATCGACATATATACACTACCATATGTAAAATAGTTAGCTAGTAGGAAGAAGCAGCATAGAAGAGGGAGATCAGCTTGGTGCTTTGTGATGACCTAGAGGGGTGGGATAGGGAGGGTGGGAGGGAGGCTCAAGAGGGAGGGGATATGGGGACATATGTATGCATGTGGCTGATTCACTTTGGTGTACAACAGAAACTAACACAGTATTGTGAAGCAATTATACTCCAATAAAGATCTATTTAAAAAAATAAAGTATCAGTTAAACCAAGGTTAAAAAAAAAAGGCATATGGTGAGATTAGCATCTTACTTCTGAGCAGTGGAAGATGGATTCTTTGAGGAAAGGTGAAGCAGCATGGGAAGGATGAGATGGGAGGCAGTGGTAACAGTTAAGACATCACTGCAATTACACAGGCAAGAAATAAAGAGGGCATGACATAGACCAGTGATGGTGAAGGTGAAGAGCAGTAGAAGAGGGAGTACAGTGAATACATATTGGGAGGTTAACCAAAGGTTTATGATATGCCTGGTAGGTTTGTGATATTGCTTCCAAGGGGAAGAGGAGAATCAAAGATCAAACCCAGATTTCCAGTAGAATGAACCAGTAGCGTTTGAACCAACAAGTGAGCTAGAGAACACAGGATGAAAGCTGAGCTTAGGAAAAGCTGCAAAATTTTTCCACAAAGATCAGGTGAGTGTATTTTACATTCAGTTGATCCAACCTCTAGCATAGTGAAAATCACATAGCTGATTGGACAAATTGCAATAATACTAGATTCCCAAATCAAGTATTCAGATTCTCAAATGCCTGCTGGGCCAATTCCCTCAAACCAAAAAGGAAATGGCCAGTGTTTGGGGTAAATGCAATAAGTAGTAGTCATGAATTCTACTCGTTTCTAAGCCTGCCTGGGGTTCTATAAAATGAGGTACTTGCTAAAGTTCATGGTGACAGACTTGTGGCAGAAAGGATGCTATTGGAGAGGGAAAACAGAAACGCTTTGCAGAATTTTGACTTACAGCCTCAGCTGTAAATGCCAGTTGTTCCACTAACTTCATTTTGCTAATGCAAGAACAGCTTTTGCAGTAATAACATATTTCAGTGTGAATGTCTTTTTAATAATCCTTAATTTGAGTCCTAATTCCCTTGATAGTCACTTCGAGGAGACAACTGCATTCCAAAAGTAACTGAATGAGCACATTTGAGAAAAGACTAACCATATGGACACACACACACGCAATCAGAAAGATGTTACATACATTTTAACACATTATTGTATTTCTTAAATGTCATCAAAGGAAGACCCTGAACCCTTTAATAAGCCATCACTCAGAATTTCATAGGCATCTGCAATTAACAGCCCATACCTTAACATCAGTCAGAATCTGAACAGTCCAGAGATAGAAGGCGAGGATACTGTGATAAAAACAGCAATAATAGAGAAAGACAAAAGAGATGAATACAGAAAAAAGCATAACTCATAATGTAACCACAGAAGACAGGGCAAGCTTGCAGCAATGGCGACAGCTGAATATATTTTATCATGGGATCCGATATAATTTAGCAACAATTTTTTTTAATCCAGTGGAGAGAGCCAACAAGCTAACTCAGGATCAATGAGTTGACATTGATGGGTCCAGAGTAACAAAGCTGTCAAGAAAACATAAATACCAACAAAGAAATATGTGTATGTCCTCACCTTTCCCTTCCTGAGCCCTTGGTAGAACAAATTTATTTTTGTATTATAGAAAATTGCCCACAGTCCTCATACATTCCCAACTCTCTCCCATTCTTCTCACCTGCAGTAATTCTTAACTCTTGCTCTGAGATCAGTGTCATGAGACTAGCCCTGAAAATTTGGACAATGAGGCTCAGAGAGGCTTAGACACCATACAAGAAACATCAGCAATGCCATATGTTTGTACTACACACTTTTCCTAACCAGTCATCTGGGAAGAACTAATTTATAAAAGGTAAACAATATAAGTATTCATTATTCTTCAATCTCTTACCTTCCAGGCCGCTCAAGTCTCCTTGTTATTAAGGGTTTTGTTGTTGTTGTTTAGCATCTTGCATTCCTTTTTAACTGAGCTTACATTCTTGGACAATTACATTTGTAAATATTTTTTGTTGTGTTTCCTTGATTGTAAGTTTCATGAGCTTACATGGACTGTATTTGTTCACTGATTTCCTAGTCTGATAGACACTCAGCAAATATGTGTTTAGGGGTGGTAGGAAGATGCAGATGGAAGAGGGAGGAAGGAAAAAGGAAAAAAAGGAAACAGGAAAGAAGAGAAGGAATGTCAACTCTTGGTTACTCATGATCTGACTATATAGTTAAACGTATCTCAGGGACTTTGGTTCCATACAATTAATAAGCATTTGGGTCACATGACCCCACCAGAGTTTTACTCATACGTAAGAGAAATTACAATTTGTTATCTCAGTCCCACTTGTCCCAGTATATGCCAGCTACTGGCCTGCCATTTCTATATCTGTTATGGTGCATTGGAGAGGAATGATCAGCTCTATAGTGTATGGAATTTCAGTCTTAAGGCCCAGAAAGAAAAGAAAAGCATAGCAGAGTGATCTAAAGGAAGAAAAAACAGCGAGCATAATTTAATTTGACCATAGTTCTCTACACCTTGATTAGACAGTTCTGTCATTTACGCACCAGTCCAAATGGAGCCTCATTCACAAGAAGAGGTCTGAAACATCACAAAATACTATCTATGAAGAACAAAATGATTGTTTCTTATCTCCAGTGACACTACAATTGCAACAGCAAACAAACAGAAAACACAAAAACATACAAAAACCTTACAGTGGCCTCCTAAAGGGAATCTCTCTTTCTTTCAAATTTTCCAAAAAACATACATTCTATAGCACTGGGAAATAGACTTTCTGCAATGAAGAGTAAGTTTTTATTTTACTGGGTTGGATTGTTTTTTTTAACACCTTTATTGGAGTATAATTGCTTTACAATGATGTGTTTGTTTCTGCTTTATGACAAAGCAAATCAGCTATACATATACATATATCCCCATATCTCCTCACTCTTGTGTATCCCTCCCACCCTCCCTATCCCACCCCTCTAGGTGGACACAAAGCACCGAGCTGATCTCCCTGTGCTATGCGGCTGCTTCCCACTAGCTATCTATTTTACATTGGTAGTGTATAAGTGTCCATGTCACTCTTGCACTTCGTCCCAGCTTACTCTTCCCCCTCTCCATGTCCTCGAGTCCATTCTCTATGTCTGCATCTTTATTCCTGTGCTGATCCCAGGTTCTTCAGAAACATTTTTTTTGTTTTTTTTTATATTCCATATATATATGTGTTAGCATATGGTATTTGTTTTCCTCTTTCTGACTTACTTCACTCTGTATGACTTTCTCTGGGTCCAACCACCTCACTACAAATAACTCAATTTCATTTCCTTTTATGGCTGAGTAATACTACATTGTATATAGGTGCCACATCTTCTTTATCCATTCCTCTGTCAATGGACACTTAGGTTGCTTCCATGTCCTGGCTATTGTAAATAGAGCTGCAATGAACACTTGTACATGACTGTTCTTGAATTATGATTTACTTAGGGTATATGCCCAGTAGTGGGGTTGCTGGGTCATATGGTAGTTCTAATTTTAGTTTTTAAGGAACCTCCATTCTGTTCTCCATAGTGGCTGTATCAATTTACATTCTTACAACAGTGCAAAAGGGTTCCCTTTTCTCCACACCCACTCCAGCATTTGCTGTGTGTAGATTTTTTGATGATGGCCATTCTGACTGGTGTGATACCTCATTGTGGTTTTGATTTGCATTTCTCTAATGATTAGTGATGTTGAGCATACCTTCATCTGTTGACAGTCTGTTTATTTTCTTTGGAGAAATGTCTATTTAGGTCTTCTGCCCATTTTTGGATTAGGTTGTTTAGGGTTTTTTTTGATATTGAGCTGCATGAGCTGCTTGTAAATTTTGGAGATTAGTCCTTTCTCAGTTGCTTCATTTGCAAATATTTTCTCCTATTCTGAGGGTTGTCTTTTCGTCCTGTTTATGGTTTCCTTTGCTGTGCAAAAGCTTTTAAGTTTCATTAGGTCCCATTTTTATTTTTTTATTTTGTTTTATTTGTTTTTGTTCCCATTGCTCTTGGAGGTGGGTCAAAAACGATGTTGCTGTGATTTATGTCATAGAGTGTTCTGCCTATGTTTTTCTCTAAGAGTTTTATGGTGTCTGGACTGCATTTAGATCTTTAATCCATTTTGAGTCTATTTTTGTGTGTGGTGTTAGGGAGTGTTCTAATTTCACTCTTTTACATGTAGCTGCCCAGTTTTCCCAGCACAATTTATTGAAGAGAGTGTCTTTTCTCCATTGTATATTCTTGCCTCCTTTATCAAATATAAGGTGACCATATGTGCGTGGGTTTATCTCTGGGCTTTCTATCCTGTTCCATTGTTCTATATTTCTGTTTTTGTGCCAGTACCATACTGTCTTGATTACTGTAGCTTTACAGTATAGTTTAAGGTCTGGGAGCCTGATTCCTCCAGCTCCAATTTTCTTTCTCAATATTACATTGGCTATTTGGAATCTTTAGTGTTTCCATACAAATTGTGAAATTTTTTTTCTAGTTCTGTGAAAAATGCCATCAGTAGTTTGGTAAGGATTGTATTGAATCTGTAGATTGCTTTGGGTAGTATAGTCATCTACACAATGTTAATTCTTCCAATCCAAGAACATGGTATATCTCTCCATCTGTTTGTATCATCTTTAGTTTCTTTCATCAGTGTCTTATAGTTTTCTGCATACAGGTCTTTTGTCTCCCGAGATATGTTTATTCCTAGGTATTTTATTCTTTTTGTTGCAATGGTAAATTAGAGTGTTTCCTGAATTTCTCTTTCAGATTTTTCATCATTAGTGTATAGGAATGCATTTAATTTTGTATCCTGCTACTTTACCAAATTCATTGATTAGCTCTAGTAATTTTCTGGTAGCATGTTTAGGATTCTCTATGTATAGTATCATGTCATCTGCAAACAGTGACAGCTTCTTCTTTTTCCAATTTGGATTCCTTTTATTTATTTTTCTTCTCTGATTGCTGTGGCTACAACTTCCAAATCTATGTTGAATAATAATGGTGAGAGTGGACAACCTTGTCTTATTCCTGATCTTAGAGGAAATCGTTTCAGTTCTTCCACCACTGAGAATGATGTTGGCTGTGGGTTTGTCATATATGGTCTTTAGTGTGTGGAGTTCCCTCTATGCCTAGTTTCTGGAGGGTTTTTATCATAAATCTGTGTTGAATTTTGTCGAAAGCTTTTTCTGCATCGATTGAGAAGATCATATGGTTTTTCTCCTTAAATTTGTTAATATGGTTTATCACATTGATTGATTTGCATATATTGAAGAATCCTTGCATTCCTGGGATAAACCAAATTTGATCATGGTGTATGATCCTTTAAATGTGCTGTTGGATTCTGTTTCCTAGTATTTTGTTGAGGATTTTTGTTGAGAATCTATGTTCATCAGTGATATTGGCCTGTTGTTTGTGTGTGCGTGTGTATGTGTGTGTGTGCATGTGACATTTTTGTCTGGTTTTGGTATCAAGGTGATGGTGGCCTTGTAGAATGCGTTTAGGAGTGTTCCTCCCTTTGCTATATTTTGGAATAGTTTGAGAAGGATAGGTGTTAGCTCTTCTCTAAATGTTTGATATAATTTGCCTGTGAAGCTATCTGGTCCTGGGCTTTTGTTTATGGGAAGATTTTTAATCACAGTGTCAATTTCAGTGTTTGTGATTAGTCTGCTTATATTTTCTACTTCTTCCTGGATCAGTCTCAGAAGGTTGTGCTTTTCTAAGAATTTGTCCATTTCTTACAGGTTGTCCATTTTATTGGCATAGAGTTGCTTGTAGTAATCTCTCATGGTCCTTTGTATTTCTTCAGTATCAGTTGTTACTTCTCCTTTTTCATTTCTAATTCTATTGATTTGGGTCTTCTCTCTTCTTTTCTTGATGAGTCTGGCCAATGGTTTATCAATTTTGTTTATCTTCTCAAAGAACCAGCTTTTAGTTTTGTTGATTTTTGCTATTGCTTCCTTCATTTCTTTTTCATTTATTTCTGATCTGATCTTTATGATTTCTTTCCTTCTGCTAACTTTGGGGGGTTTTTTTGGTTCATCTATCTCTAATTGCTTTAGGTGTAAGGTTAGGTTGTTTATTTGAAATTTTTCTTGTTTCTTGAAGTAGGATTGTATTGCTGTAAACTTCCCTCTAAGAACTGCTTTTGCTGCACCCCATAGGTTTTGGGTCATCGTGTTTTCATTGTCATTTGTTTCTAGGTATTTTTTTTATTTCCTCTTTGATTTCTTCAGTGATCTCTTGGTTATTTAATAATGTATTGTTTAGCCTCCATGTGTTTGTATTTTTTACAGACGTTTTCCTGTAATTGATATCTAATCTCATAGTGTTGTGGTTGGAAAAGATACTTGATATGGTTTCAATTTTCTTAAATTTACCAAAGTTTGATTTGTGACCCAAGATATCATCTATCCTGGAGAATGCTCCATGAGCGCCTGAGAAGAATGTGTATTCTGTTGCTTTTGGATGGAATGTCCTACAAATATCAATTAAGTCCATCTTTTTTAATGTATCATTTACAACTTTGTTTCCTCATTTATTTTCATTTTGGATGATCTGTCCATTGGTGAAAGTGGGGTGTTAAAGTCACCTACTCTGATTGTTTTACTGTCGATTTCCCCTTTTACGGTTTTTAACATTTGCCTTATATATTGAGGTGCTCCTATGTTGGGTGCATAAATATTTACAATTGTTATACCTTCTTCTTGGATTGATCTCTTGATTATTATGTAGTGTCCTTCTTTGTGTCTTGTAATAGTCTTCATTTTAAAGTCTATTTTGTCTGATATGAGAATTGCTACTCCAGCTTCCTTTTGATTTCCATTTGTGTGGAATACTTTTTCCATCCCCTCACTTTCAGTCTGTATGTGTCCCTAGGTCTGAAGTGGGTCTTTTGTAGACAACATATATACGGGTCTTGTTTTTGTATCTATTCAGCCAGTCTATGTCTTTTAGTTGGAGCATTTAATCCATTTACATTTAAGGTAGTTATCAATACATATGTTCCTATTATGATTTTCTTAACTGTTTTGTGTCTTTTCCTTCTCTTGTGTTTCCTGCCTAGAGAAGTTCCTTTAGCATTTGTTGTAAAGCTGGTTTGGTGGTGCTGAATTCTCTTAGCTTTGACTTGTCTGTAGCGTTTTTAATTTCTCCATTGAGTCTGAATGAGATCCTTGCTGAGTAGAGTAATCTTTGTTGTAGGTTTTTCCCTTTCATCAGTTTAAATATGTCCTGCCACTCACCTGTGGCTTGCAGAGTTTCTGCTGAAAGGTCAGCTGTTAACCTTATGGGGATTCCCCTGTATGTTACTTGTTTCTTTTTCCCTTGCTGCTTTTAATATATTTTCTTTATATTTAATTTTTGATAGTTTGATTAATACATGTCTTGGCGTGCTTCTCCTTGGATTTATCCTGTATGGGACTCTCTGTGCTTCCTGGACAAGAGTATGTTTTTTATCTCCACTATCTCTAATATAATACATGTGGTTATTCAGTACTTGGGATGTGGCTTATGTGAATAAAAAATTAAATTTTTACAACATAATAAATAAGTAAATAAATAAATAAATATTAAAAATAAAAAATTAAAATCATTAAATATTAAAAATTAAAAATTTTAATTAAAATTTTTTAATTTAAAAAATAATTAATAAATTTTAAATTTAAAAAATTTAATTAAATTATTCATTTAAGTGTAATTAATTTACATTTAAATTTAAAAAGCTACCTAAAGTTAGTGATTACTCCCTTGCACAACTCAAGATAACATCAAAACAACTTGGCTAATGAAGAAGGTGAGCTTCAGCCTCATATCCTTTGACTTTCTAATTCCAAAAACTATCTGAGTAGGCACTTCTGGTAGTATCTGACTATACTTCAATTGATAAGTCAGTAAATACAGATATATGAAACTATGTTAATAAATCTTAGTCCTGTCTTCTTACAACCTGGATTGAAATACTCATCTCTGAAATGACCTCTTTGGTGTACACAATAAAGAATGGGGCATTTTCCCCAAAGAACTTTCTTTAAAAATAATGTGCATGCTTATGAGGAAAGAAACATGTAACTGTATGCCTTGTACGTCGAGGTGGTACCAAATGTGGAAGACAGTGTTGGGCAGGAAGGATCACTGGAAATATGGGAGTTTCAAATTAAGAGAAGTAGGGTATTTAATTCACATTCTGAATCTTGCAAATCAGGAGATGGGAGTGTAGTGGTTGGTAATTCTCACAAGGCCTCAGCAGAGAGGGTACCATACTATATACTAGTGAATATCAGTCTGAATGCCACCACCAGCACTGTAGGCTATCAACACTTGTCCTAGATTATGAGACATATAGGAATAACCTATTACAAGATAACTGTTCCTAAGAATGCAAAGAAACTTTAGGAATTATCAGAAGACTTTAGTTATCATTGTTTCTTCTTTCTCTCTCTCTCTCTTCCCCATCCCCTCATCTTTTACTTTATCAATAACTATTAGTGATCTATCACGTCCTGGGCTGTGTATGGAACATTAGGGACACAGCAAGTTACTAGTCTTAGAACTTAACTTTTAAAAAGGCATGTTATGTTGGGGAAACTAACAAGTAAACAGTATTAATATGCTTTCTAAAATTCATTGAAAAACTCAATTTCAAAAATCTTGAGCTTCTGCTAAATGAGAGCTGGAATAAATACATGGTATTGGTATATAGTTTTGATCCCAGAGATCACTAACACCAATCCCACTGTCCTCCCCAAACATATACACACACATACATACACACACACACACACACACATGAATATACAAAACAGATTTTTCCAAGTCCATTGAAAACAGCTCAGAAAAATGACATGGTTAACTTGTTTCAATTTTTCTTTGTTTTATATTTATAGAAAACATCCATATGATGATTTTTGGTGCCTTTGCTTTTCCCTACTTTCAAAGGCAACAGTATTCAAAATTCCTAGAACTTTTTATTAATTTATGTTGGTTTTGTTTCAGATTTTGCTTTACCAAGGAAACCAGGTATTGGTCAATGAGCTGAGATTGGAACCAGATAAAGACTCTGGTGCCACCATCCAGTTAGCAAGCTCTGTAACCACACTTTGAGAGAACTCTAACTTGGGCATTGGTGTTGGATTGTTGACACTAATTTGGAGAAGGGGAATATGATCCTGACACACTTCTGTTTCAGAGAGACCCATTGATTTTATAATTGAGTTGAGTTTAAATGTGAAACAGATTGACTTTGCTGGTCAGCTCAGAGCACAGGTGTGTTTATTTCTTCATAAAACAATGACATGCCCATTCAAAGCCCCAGGACCCCAGATGGATCCCCTGTTTTTCTCCACTTAGCATCATCACCTGAATTACAGATGGAGCTCACGTAACTCATTCCTTACTCCTCCTCTTCTCTTGGGATCACCTAATTACCCACAGTTATTGCTGAGTTATTCTTCAAGGACATTTATAAAAATTATATCTCTTGATTTACCAATGGGGCTTACATTTAAAAAAATAATCTGATGCTTGATATGAATGAATATCTCCCTTCAGTAATGAAAATGTCATCAGTTCCCTAGAATTTCGATTTAATAGAAGTGCTAGCCTTGGTCCTGACTAGCACATTACCCTTTTATAATATACCCACTCCAATACACCATCTCAGTGTCCACTAAAAGCATTTCACTACCCCAAATTTTCCCATATTGAATTAAACAGAGTACAAGTTTCCCTCCCATTTATGACTCAGACCATTCATAACCTAACCCCTGCTATTTACCTAATGTCATAGAGTAGAATATGATAGAGGGTCTTGTTTCAAAGAACACATGATAAGTAAAGCAGACATATAAATAATTTTAATACATGGTCATGCATATAATGGTGTAAGTAGGATAACAAAGCTGGGATGCAGACCTGAGGAAGGAGAGCCACTCAGTTTGAAGGATCAAGAAAGCTTCATGGAGGAGACTGCATCTTTATCAGATTTGATAGGAGCCAATTATATACAAGAGTAGGAGGAGGGCTTCCCTGGTGGCGCAAGTGGTTGAGAGTCCGCCTGCCGATGCAGGGGATACGGGTTCGTGCCCCGGTCTGGGAGGATCCCATATGCCGCGGAGCGGCTGGGCCCGTGAGCCATGGCCACTGAGCCTGCACGTCCGGAGCCTGCGCGTCCGGAGCCTGTGCTCCGCAACGGGGGAGGCCACAACAGTGAGAGGCCCGCATACCGCAAAAAAAAAAAAAAAAAGAGTAGGAGGAGACTGTTTGAAGAATAAAGGATATGAAATTACATGTTCACCACTATAGGTAGGTATAGGAAAATAAATATTTGAGTGTTTCCTACAAAATATTATAGAAAGATAAGATAAACTTTGAATGTGGTTTCAATTTCTGACCCTCCTTCTTACCCTGTGGTTTTAGGCAAATTATTGACACTCTCCAAGCTTCAGTTCCCTCACTTGTAAATTGCAGAAACATTACCTTCAGCATCAGATTGCAGTAAGCATAAATAAAACAATGAATGCAAACTCATAGTAAATGCTTACTACCTAATAAGCCCCCACTTCTATTCTTGTCGTGAGATAAAATAACACAGAGTACAATTTCTTTTAAGGAGTAACTACTCTTCAGGTCTCCACAGGTAAGCTCTAGAAGTCCAGGGTGTCAGACTCCTTTCTGGTGGGATGTCATTTCCTATGAAGGTCACTGTTTCCCTTGACCATTATTCCCAATTTTTTAGGGAAACTACTGACAAAGTTATGCTAAGGATAAGTCTACCTCTGCCTGACTTTCTTCAGGCTCTAGAATCTGGAAGTCAGCCCAAAGTCAGGAAAGCCAACAGTGTCTTTCCTGGTCATTAAGTCTATCAACTCTCTGCATATAGTACACGCTCCATTAAAGAGCTGTGTGAAATCTACAAGAGAAATAAAACAACAGCCTGGATGACAGTGGTAGCAGCTCTGAAAATAATAGAACCACATTCTTAGGGGAGAAAAAAACCTTAAAAGTTAAGTCACTTTCTCACTTAGGTATCTACCCATTATTCACACCAAAATATATTTAGCAAAGGAAACACAAGGTAGCCCTTCACTGCAGTGAATAGATTTTAACTTTATACAGGATGCCAATTTTCTGACAGCTATGGAGTTGCTCTTGGAACTTGTTCTTCTTGGGAATCAGACTGATGTCTCTTGGCCATGGCTGGTTAGCCCTGATGGTTAGGGGACTATGATAACAAGGTTATCATGGGTTTGATGCCAGTGAGGTCCAGTCAACCATGGCTTGTCCCTTCCCATTCACTCCACAGGCATTTTCTGAACATTTATTAGGTGCCAGATCATGTACAATGAAATAAACAGAAGGAAAAGGGCTTTGTACTGACTCTGAAGGGACTCACAATTTAAAGGAAAGACAGCAATGACAGTAAAGTAAAAGAATAAGTCATCAGTGAACAAATAATAAAAGTGCCTGATGGTAGCATGGAGGAGTGGTCCCAGAGCTTTGGCAGTTGTTGGGAAATGGTAGCATCCTTGGGGAGGCTGAATTAACTGTACAGTGAAGAAACAATGGGCCTCACTAGCTTTCCAGGTCATTCGCACTCACTCAGAGATGTTTGTTGCTAAGTATGGCACAGCCCACCTGTGAAAAATGTACGAACAGCATCCTGGAAGAGCTGTGGCTAATTCCACAATCTTCTGTGGTTAAACCATGTAACAAACCAGGAATTCCACTTAAAATCAGTACCAGGTGAGCAGGCCTCAGCATCTGGAGTGAAAAGTCCCAAATTGGCTTTAGCCCAGGCCAGAAGCTCCAAAGACCCATTAGGGTTAATGAGGTTAGCGAGGCTCAGTGTAGGGCCCCAAGCTGATCCCCAAGAGCACCACAGATGTAGAAATCTATGTCCTTCCACCTGTAGCCATGGAGGAAAAGAGCCAATGTCTACAAGTTGAGAAAATGTGAATGGGTCAATGCGAATTGACTACTCCTGAAAAATATACAATCTCAAAGTGTGTATCATGCAAATATTCGATACACGGTGCAGTGCAGTATTATAGTATTAATCTTACTGCAGTGCTCTGGACAAATTACCCTGCTGAATTTCTAATATTTGCAATAGGGTGTCCTTCACCTTTTACAAAGAGCACTGAATCATGCGCATAGGATGACTTCCACAAGACTCTGTCATAGATCAAAAGTAAGGGTAGAAATATCACCAGTGAATATAGTGGCCCAAGAGTAAAGAGACAATAGCCCTGTCCTTGTCAGTTGGCTGATAGGAGGATGGGAGGATCCTGGGATCTGGATCCAGACAGTCTTTGGATCTAATTCTAGCTCTGCCACTTACGGACTGTGTAACCTAGTGCAAGTTAACTGAAGATCCTCTTGCCTCAGTTCTTTATTTATAAAATAGAAGTCATAATTCTACCCCCACTGGATGGTTGGGAGGGTTATATAAGAGACTGGATGGATGCAAAATATGTCAGATAACAAACAGCAGAAATCAAAAGGTGCCAGTGGCCTTTCCTTGTTTTGTTTGCATTTGAAAAATGTGTAGTGCCTCCCCAGATATGTAAAGCTTTGAGGTCCTGAGTGATAGACCTAGAAATTCAAAGTGAATATTTGAGGTATCACTTTATTCTGATATTCAGACGATTTCTTTAGAAGAGCCTCGCCAGGCGATTGGGCGAGCATTAGGGGTTTGCCTTATGTTGCTCCTGCTAACCCCTGGTCTTCCAAAGCAGAGGAAGTTTGAGCAAACTGATGCATTATATGTTACAGAAGCAGTCAGCTCATATTCAGGCTGAAGAACCCGCCTATAGACAGAACTTTGTTTACAACCCCTGCATGTTAACTGTTGCCATTTAGCAAGCCTGGGTGCTGTAATTATTATCTGAAGCAAATAATATAGTCAGCACTTCATAAGAAATGCAAACTCCTCACCCTTCCTTTGGTTCTCAGAACAATACCATTAATTATGATAAATTCTTCTGATATTTGTGTGACTTCGGTAGGTAATTTCTTAGGTATCCCTTTGCAATTTGATCAATCATTGTCCACTTAGCAAAAATTAAGACCAAGACTCCATGGCTGAATTTCACCACTCATTATGCCTTATACAGGGAAGCTAATTCCTTTCTTAAATATATATTGAATGGTTTTTAAAAGGTATTTTTTAGCAGTGGATGTTTTCAGGGCTTCATTTATGTCATTCCCAATGCACAGACTCTTACGAGGATTTTTAGCGGCCATCCTACCTTTCAAACCCATGAGAAAGATAAATTTCTTGGAAGAGTCCTGGAACTTCCAGATTCAGTGTATTTGAGTTATTTTATACAATGTTCAGTTACCATCTCCACTACATTGTCGAATTATCTATTGCCTTCCTCTTATTCACAACTCATTTAATGAACTGGACAAGGTTGATTCTCATTCATTGAAAATCTGCAAAAGTATTGGGGTGTTGATTGCTTCTCTTCATGGACTTAAATTCTCAGAATAGATGCATCACAAGAAGAAGGAATGGAGCAGAAGTATCTTCACATAGAAAAGTCACATGACATTAGGACATCAGGAAGAACTTCCTAGGGAAATTTGTCTGGTTCCTTCTTTTCTTCCCACCCTTCTGCAGATTCAAACACTTCAATTTGCCCCTGGAAAAAATGGCTGACAACTCTCCAGAGTAACATGGCCATATAAAGAACCCTCCTTGCTAATCAAATCTGTACTCAAAGTCGGAGAAATCTTAAGGTTTCCGGGATACAATAATTTCTCAGTAAGCATTTGTAGAGTGGTGTTCCAGCACTGAATAAGGCACTGCTGACACTAAGCAAGTGTGGAGTATGGCCCACAGAGGAACATGTAGACTGTTGAGCCATGACACTTGTGCCCTTGAAATGAAACATAAAGATGACAATCCCCACAGCTCTGGGATTGAAAATATCTTCTCCACGTGATCAGGGAAGGAAGAAGTCAAGGGTCTGGAGGAATTAGGGAGGATTCATAAAGAAGGTGAAATTAGAGCTGCAGCCTGAAGAATTCTTGCTGGAGCAGAGCAGCTGGGTGAAGTGGATATTATGGAATATCATAGGAGCATGAAAATCAGTAGGTAGGTGAGAAGAGTGGCTCATGAAATGTTGCTTCTGGAACCAGTGACAAGGTCACCTGCTCTGGGATAGATGTCTCACTGGAGAGTATAATTTTGTATGGGATTGCTGAAGCTAAACTTACAATGCTCATGCTCTTCCAAACCCAGGATGTAGCACAAGACAAATATTGCAATTTGAAGGAGAAGGGGTGGGAACTTCCTATTATTAAATAAGGAAGGTGTTCTGATAACAACTGGATAGAAACAACCAATCTCACAACCAGAAAGCACAAAGGACACTGGCTACTTAGCAAGAGAAAACAAAAAGATTACTAGGCTTTTAAGACTTTGAAACCCAAACTTTTCATTTTGTAGATGAGGCTGAGCCTTGGGCCCTTCAGTGACTTATTTAGGACACACAGTCTGCTAGTGGCTGAGAACTGTTTTCTAATTCTCAGACCAGGACTCTTTATATTTTCTCTCCTCAATACCCTCAACTCACTCCAACTTGTTCTTCTCTCCCATAAGAAAGAAAGTCTCCCTAAAGGTCATATACTGAGGCTGTTCCCTCACCCAAAGGCCTCCTCCATCTCAGGTTAAGATTGTGCCATATTCTGAGGTCTAGCTCCAATGTCACCTCCTTAAATAGGACTTGCTGATTCTGGGAACCAGCCATGGTGTTGTCCCTCTGCTGACCTCACAAAGCCAACTACCTGTAGCTCTGATTGCTCTGGTTCTAGTCATGTCTTGTTCCTAGTCACTCATATACTTGTCTCACCTTTGGGATTACAGATCTCCCCAGGATGAGAACTTTGTTCTGTTCATCTTGGTACCCTCTCTTCATTCAGCACAGTGTCTTCACACAATAGGGTCCCTAAATACTTAATGAATTTGTTGAACTATTCTAACGAATGAATTTATGTCCATCAGTAACCATTAAACACAAGGTACCTGAGCCACAAGTAACATGACAAAGTGTAAAATATAGCTAAGGATGACATCTCTGAAATGCATTTCAGAGCATTTCCTAGGAAAGGTAGCCTGAAATATAATAATAATTATTATTGTCATTGTTATTGCCTACAATGTGCTAGACACTCTGTGACTTGGAGCATTACAAATTTATGGGCATCCTGCCTATAAAGGAGCTTCCAGTTGAGACAAGATATCTTGCCCTCAAGACTCACTCTGTGCTGGCAGGTCTGATGGATTTTCCAAGCTAAGCTGGATTTGGTGGGAAGTGAAACAATTTGTCAAACTCTAAGGGGCTGTGAGCATGAATGTGAATGCGAGTGGAAGTTTAATATTGTCTGGAATGTGAATCCAAAACTTCTAGCCAATGCCAGCAAACCAGAAAGGAAATAGCCTAAGGATACTGAAGTGGGCAAGACAAATTCCTGTGCCCTTGGTTCTGGTTAAAGGTTGACAGGAGAGAAGATTGACATCCTTGATTTATAGGCAGGGAGATTGCCAGGTTCCCATAGAAATGGGCCCCAACCTCAAATTAAAGCAGCTATTTATAGGGATGAAAGGGGAATTGAATCCCTAGCCCTTGGCCTCTGTTCTGAAGTTTCAGGAGCTTGAGGGAAATGTGTGCTGAACCAGCAAGTACAGTGAATGGGAGCATAATGCGTAAGGGCAAACTGGAATGCCTACTGATAAAACAGCCATGGTCCTGGGGTCTCTGTCCTCAAGGAGATTGTCACCGGGAACAGAGGCTGAGCTCATGAATGAAGAATAAAATCTGAAATAATGTGAAAATGCACTTAGAGTAGAGGGAAACTGGAATTAATCTATGTGATCTAGACAAGGATTTGAGGATGGTGATGTGCTGAGTGGGAAGGATGCAGGAACCCTCGAACTTTCACAGTCTGTCCACTGTCTGCCTACCGCAGGCAGCTAGTAAGTGTGAGCTCTTTCCAGACTGGCCCCTCACACTGTGTTTCCCAGCATCATGATGTTAATTCATCAGAATCTTTGCCTAATCCTCTCTAGGTTAGTATTGTGGTTAGAATGCAAGGATGGCTTATTAACATGCCTCTGTCAAACCCAGCCAGCAAAAAGAAATAATAATAGATAATATTTATGAGCTATTTCCTCTTTGATGAACATTGTTCTCAACTTTTCACATATATTAATTTGTGTAATCCTCATAAAACTGCCAAGAGGTAGAGAATACAATTATCTCCCATTTTACTGATGAGAAAACTGAGACACAGAGGTTAAATAACATGGTTGAGGCTGCACAGGTGGTCAGTGGGAGAGCAGGGATCCTAATCCAAGTGGTCTACTCCAGATCTTTCTCTCTGAAGCTGTACAACATACACTTGCCAGAGCCAGAACTGCCAGGGGATGCCATGGTCCCCGAGGAAGATGTGTTCATGGCACACTGTCATGGACAGACTGGGCAACTGATTCACTGAAGTCTACTCCAATATAATCAACACTTCAATCTTCGTGCCAAGGTCAGACCTCTTTTTTTCCCCTGACTCTGTAGCAGGTGGTCGTCTCACCATTTGGGAAGACAGGGTAGTCCACTGCTTCTGTCATTTTGCTGGGTTTCCTACTTGACTATACAGGGGGTTGGGCAGGGAAGAGGGAAAAGAGAGGAACTGCAAGCTTGTAAGCACAGATAAGTTCTTATCTCATTGAATACTTAAGGTGGCAGATGTTTAAGCTGATTTTTAGCCTGTGGCTGTTTTCCTGGGTCCTGAGAGCCTCTCCTTCTGGGGCCCTACACTCAGTTCCCAACATGACTATGTGCATTCTATACCTCCAGCTGCTGCTCCCTCCTTAGCCCAGGTGTACAGTATTGTCCACTCCACACGGGTATTCCTGTTGGAATCTAAATGCCTTCAGCGTCCCCTAGGACAGGGTTTTAAATAATCCCAGACCGACTCTCCAGCTCTGAGGCCTACAGTCTGGTTCATAATCCCAGTGCAGCCGCTGCCTCTCTCCTTTACCCACAGCAGCTCACCAGCCCTCCGCTCTGGCCCTCTAGGTTTTCTAAGTGTGAATCAGGCATTCATCTGCCATATACTGTAACTGCGAAAAACATACTGAAGCTGTAGGGCATGGGCTGACAGGAGATTTCCCGGCACTCGCGTGGTCATCTCAAAGTTCTCCCCACCAAAACCTCCCAAAGATTTGACTCTTTTCAACTGGTTCCGTGGGTGAGAAGAATTCAAGGGTCACACCACCTTTGCAGAGAAACCCAACTTGGTACCTGCCTCAGAGTGCACTGGCATCTCACTTTGGCATTTCTGTTGCATCTTGGTGCTTCAGTCAAAAGTTCCAATACATCATCATTTATTGAGCATTTATTATGTGTCAGGCACAATTATAAGTGTTCTGGATGTACTACCTAAATTAAGCTTCAAATTAATTCTATCGTGTGTTACCAATATCCATATTTTAAAGATAAGGAGACTGAGACCTGCATTCTAAATACGGCTTAGTACAAAATATAAACTCTTAGCCATTTCAAGCAAAGGACCTGGACTTCTACATTTGCTATTGGCACCATTTTACTCTGAAATTTTACTTTCATTCCTCCCAACTCCATTAAAACAACTTTTTTGAAAGCACCAAGCACTCCCTCACCACCAGATCTCTTCATCCAATATAGTTGAGCACTCCTGTCTTCTGGAAACACTTTCTTCTCTAGGATTCCAGGCTCTTCTGGTTTGCTTCCCACCCTACTGGCTGCTTTTTCTCATTTGCCTCATTGCTGCTTCTTCAGCTGGCCTCTGCTTGTTTTTTTTTTTTTTTTTTTTTTTTTTTTTTTTTTGTTGTTGTTGTTTTAAAGAGAACAGGTGTCTCTTTTTTTATTATTATTTATTTATTTATTTGGTTTCACCAGGTCTCTTAGTTGTGGCATGCAGAGTCTTAGTTGCAGCATGCATGTGGGATCTAGTTCCCTGAGCAGGGATTGAACCCAGGCCCCCTGCATTGGGAGCGCAGAGTCTTAACCACTGCACCACCAGGGAAGTCCCTGGCCTCTACTTGTTGAAATGGCCTAAACCTCAGTCCTGGATCTCTTCCCTTCTTTATTTACATTCTCTCCTCAGTGCTCAGAGTGCTGCCTTTAAATGCCATGCTGATGCCGAGGACTCCCATATCTAAACCTCCACCCTGACCTCTCTAAGAACTAGATTTGTACATTTTCACTTGGAGATCTTAATACATATATTAAACAGAGTTTGTCCAATATGGAGTTTTCGAAAACCTATCCCTATCCAAATATCTTTTTCCTGCCTCTCACCCAGTTTTTCTCATTTTAAAAAAAAATTGTATCACAATGCATCAATCCAAGTACTATTGTTACATCCTCCACAAAAACACTGTGACTTCCATCTCCACCTTTCTTCCATCATCAAATCTAATTGGTTTTATTTTCAAAGTATATCTCAATCCTCTCCAACTTCATGGTCATCACTCTAATCCAATCCACCCTCTTTTTTTTCTCCAGATTACTGTGATAGACTTCAAATAATCTCCCTAATCTACTTTTGTGTTATTACAACTCTTCACGTGGCAGCAAAGGTGATCTTAGAATTACAGACCAAATTACATTATTCTTTGAATTAAAACTTCTCAACACTTTTGCATTGCACTTAGATTAAAAAAGCCAAACTTGGTTCCATAGCCTACTTCTTTTTCCTTTCCAGCCCAATGTCTTCTTTTTGCTAATTATGCTTCCATTCCACTGTCTATCTTTTATTTCTGAGCATATCAAACCCTTTCCCACCACTGGAAACTTTTATTTGCTGTACATAATCCTTGAAACACTCTTCCTCAAGCTTTATTCAGTGCTGGTACATTCTTCCTCAAAGACCAACTTGGATAGCACCTTCTCAAAAAGGCCGTTGCTGACCATCTTGTTTGAAATGGTTTCTCCACTTGTTTTCTATCTCATCACTCTCTTTTTGGCTTTCCTAATATGACCACCACCTATAAATAAATAAAATATTGTTTATCCATGTGTTTGTCTAATTATTGGTCACCTCCACTGGTAAGTAAGCTTTAGGCGAATATGAAACTAATCTACCTTTTTCATTGCTATAGTCACATAATCTCTCATACAGTAAGTAGTCAATGAATATTTTTGATTGACTGGATGAATGAGTGAATGAAGAGATGCATGTCCGAAGGGATAAAGTAATGAATCATGATACATGAATCGATTGAACACACTATCAAGTGGGTAACATATCAAGTCCTTGAATAAAATTGGACAAAAATGGATATCCTACAAAATATGAAATGGAAAAGTCGATCCTGTTTTCAACTGACCCCCAACTTTTCTACATATAGGTTGGCACCTGAAACCACAATATTCTCTTTTCAGGGTTCAGGGGGAAGGCACAGAGAGTGGCACTCTGGACATCTGATGAACCTGAGGCAGCCTCGGAGGATGGCAGTTGGAGGGAAATGCCCTTTCCATGAGAAAAAAATGTCTCCAGTAGGTCTTTAGGATCCTGCATGATTGCAGCCCTGAAGGCTCCACTTGGAAGATTTTAATCTGAGAAAAATTGTTTAATACATAACATGCTGTGAGGATATTTGCTTTGGAGCAGATTGAGCTCAAGTCAGATACTCTTCATGTAGAAATCCAACTGATTAAACAGCCACAAAATTTTGTTCTTTCTCTACAATACACTTAGGAAAATGGATGAATTTTATTATTCTACTTATTATATTTTATCAGAAAAAGTTAAAAAAATCCAAAAAAGCAGTGATTTCTCCAATCCCTCCTAAGCTGTAAAAGGAGAAAGGCAGTATGATTATATATTGCTGGAAAGAGATGCAATTGTAGAGAATTATAAATCATATTCTTTTGTTTGGTTGGCATTTTTTATTTATTTGTGTGTATGCAAAGAGCAGGAAATTTACCATAATTTACATTCTATAACCTGCAGTATATGTGACAGGAGAAAAAAAATCTATTAGCAAAAATGTGTTTTTCCTTTCTGGGCCGAAAGCAAAATAGCACCAGGTTGAAATATTCATCTATTTCTCCTGCCAGGGTTTATTCCTTTTAGTGACAGTCCTCTACCCTTAAAAAAACAAACAAAAACTCTTAGGGATTTTCTCAAAAGGTATTGGTCAAAATACAAAGCTTTGTCTTCTGGCCTGCTCTTTATAGATCATTAATAACTCTCTCTAGTGATGCACTTCTTTCTGAGAAGGAAAAAGATTACCTCTCTCAGGTTTAGTTTTATTTGTAAAATAAAATGTGAGTGACCAAATATATTTTTCACAAACTCTAAGAGGGGAAAAATATGGCTAGGAAGTACATCTACAGCATTATATGCACCCATGGTAGGAACACTGTGTAGGAGAGAACTCTTCAAGTGGGTTTGAGTATGCTCTGCCTTCTGAAACCACATTTAATGGCAGAATTCAAGTCTGTAAAGGAATAATGCTTGAGTGTACGAGCAGGTTTTGTGATCATTTTCTCTGTATCCATTCAGAACAAGTCAAGAGGATATATATTTAAATGTTAGTATAAAGTCTTTCATCTAGGCAATCAGAAAGTCTTTTATATGCTGAGGGTCATAAGATGTGACACTGTGTTCCTAGGGGAATCTCGCTATCATGATCCTTTCCATATAATTTTAGTTCTGTGTTACATAACCAATCCCATACTCAAGGGCAAACACAAAACAAGTAAACCCACATGTCTCTTTGTGTGTGATCTATACATTTACATAAAAAGATGCACTGAAATATTTATGCATACAAGTGGTAAAGATACTAATAATAAATAAGGGATAGAAATATTTGACATTTTATGCCTATTTTTTAGAGCAGTTTCAGTTTCACATGAAAATTAAAGAAAAAGTACAAAGATTTCCCATATGCCTCCTTCCTCCACACATGCATCCCCCTCATTACCAACTTCCCCCACAACTCATGAACCAACATTGACACATCATTATCACGCAAGTCCACTGTTTACATTACAGCTCACTCTTGTTTTTGTACCTGTGGGTCAGACAAATATATAGTGATATGTATCCACCATTATAGTATCATACAGAGTATTGTCATTACCCTAAAAATCCTCTGTACTCTGCCTACCCACCAACCACCAACCTCTGGCAACCATTGACCTTTTTACTGTCTCCATAGTTTGCGTTTTCCAGAATGTCATATAGTTGGCATCATACAATATGTAGCTTTTTCAGGTTGGTTTCCTTCACTTAGTAATATGCATTTCAGTTTCTCCATGTCTGTTCATAGCTTAAGAGTTTATTCCTTTCAATACTGAATAATATTCCACTGTCTGGATGTACCACAGTTTGTTTATCCATTCACCTACTGAGGACATCTTTGGTGCTTCCAAACTTGGCAGTTATGAATAAAATAAAGCTGCTATAAACATCTATGTGCAAGTTTTCATGTGGACACAAGTTTTCAACCCCTTTGGGTAAATACCGGGAAGCACAATTGTTGGATCATACTGTAAACTGCCAAACTGTCTTCCAAAGTAGCTGTACCATTTGGCATTCAAACCAGCAATCGATGAGATTTCCTGTTGCTACACATCTTCACCAGCATTTGGTGTTGTCAGTGTTCCTCACTGTAATTTTTATTCTATTTCCCTGATGACACATGATGTGGAGCAAATTCTCATATGCTTATTTTTGTGTTTGCCATCTGTATATCTTCTATGGTGACATGCCTATTAAGGTCTTGGCCCACTTTTTAACTTGGGTTCTTTGTTTTCTTATTGTTAAGTTTTAAATGTTCTTTGTATATTTTGGATAACAATCCTCTATCATGTGTGCCTTGCTAATATATTCTCCCAGTCTGTAGCTTCTCTTCTCATTCTCTTGATATTGTCTTTCACTCAGCAGAAGATTTTAATTTTAATGAAGTCCAGATTGTCAATTATTTCTTTCATGGATTGATCATGGCTTTAGTATTGTACCTAAAAAGCATCAACCTACCCAAAATTATCTATTTTTTTTTTTCTTTCCTGTGTTATCTTCTAGGAGCTTTATAGTTTTATGTTTTACATATAGGTCTCTGATCCATGTTGAGTTTATTTTTGTGAAGAGTGTAAGTCTGTGCCTAGATTCCTTTTTTTTGACATGTGAGTGTCCAGTTATGCTAGTATCATTTGTCAAAGGGACTATCTTTGCTCCACTTATTGCCTTTGTTCCTTTGTCAAAGATCAGTTGATTATACTTACACGGGTTTATGCTTCTGTGGGTTTATTTCTGGGCTCTCTGTTCCGTTCCATTGATCTATTTGTCTGTCCTTTTGCCAATACCACACTGTCTGATTACTGTAGCTTTATTGTAAATCTTGAAGTCAGGTAACATCAGTCCTCCAATTTCGTTTTTCTCCTTCAATATTGTGTTAGCTATTCTGGGTCTTTTGCCTCTCCATAGAAACTTTAGAATTAGTTTGTCAACACCATAAAATAACTTGCTGGAATTTTGACTGGGATTGCATTTTATACGTAGGTCAAGTTGGGAAGAACTGATCTTAACAATAATGTCTTCCTATCCATGACCTGGATTATTTAGGTCTTCTTTGATTTTGTTCATCAGAGCTTCATAGTTTTCCTCATCTAGATTTTGTACATATTTTGTGAGATTCGCACCTATTTCATTTTTCAGGTGATGATGTAGATGGTATTTTTCTTTAAATTTTACATCCCTCTTTTCATTGCTGGTATACAGGGATGTGACTGTCTTTTGTACATTAACCTTGAATCCTGCAACCTTGTTATAATTGCTTACTTGTTCCAGTTTGTTTTTTCTTTTGTCAATCCTTTTGGATTTTCTACATAACAAACACATCATCTGTGAAAAGTGACAGTTTATGTCTTCCTTCCCAATCTGTATGCTTTTTATTTATTTTTCTTGCTTTATTGCACTACCTAGAACTTCCAGCTCAATGTTGTAAAGGAGTGTCAAGAGGGGACATCCTTAATTTGTACCTGATCTTAGTTGCAAAACTTCAAGTTTCTGACCATTAAGTATGAGATATTAACAATGAGAGAAGAGTTCAGTAAATCAGAGTGACAACCCATGGTTCCCTACTGTGGGCAGCCCCATCTTACCACATTGGTGGGCTATCCTTAAGAACCAAATTACTGAAAGGCAAGGGTGGCTTTACAACTTATTGCTTAAAGTTCGTATGTATACACTTGAGATCATGGAAGTAGGAAGATGCAAAATGCAAACTTCAAAAGAGCCTGATGCCGTGATGAAAACTGGTAGAGAGAGTTTAAATGGCCATATCTTTTAAAGAGAGACAAGGCCCATTGGTATAGCACACACTAATATACTTGCCCCTCCCACAAAGTCATTGAGGGATAGAAAACATGGCTGATGGTCTTCCTATCCACCACAGGCAAGACCAGTATCCTGGGAGACATGAATGCCCATCTGGGCCACTTCCTCAACATCATGGCCTTTCAGTCTCTTGAATTCATCCTCTCCAATGACATTTTCCATTCCATTCATGCTACCCATTCCTATAGTTACGTCCCAGAACTTGTCATCATCCATAATTGTTCTACCTCAAAATCTCCCATTCTTCTCTTACTATTCATGTTCTTCAAATTGAGAATTTCAGTCTGTTAACCATATACTTTCACCTAATCCAACATCTCTCTGTTTTCTTCTCTCTTTATCAATGTTAGGTTACTCCTTTGTTATCCATTTCAGATTGCATGGTCCACGTTTTGAATAATATTCTTACAAATGCCCTAAAACACTATTTTTCTCTTTTTAAATCATTTATTCTCTGAAGGGCTTAGTCTTTTGAAAACCAAAGCCAAGAAGACTCCTTTGTTCCTACCCTTCCATAAGCTCTCTTGAGGTAATGCTTGAATTGGGAAAAAGAGAGAAAAGAAGAGCACATCCTGGAAGGAAAAACAAAGTTGGATAATATTTCAAAGAGAATATCTGGCCATATGAATATTTTAAAGGTTAATTTTGCTAATTAATGTGAAGGAGAAGTTCAGTTCACTCTCAGATAATGTAAAACTGATCTTAAGTCTCCCCTCATCAAGGGTCCAAGGAATAGAGTGAAGCCTTCTGATTAGTAAGACAATGATGCCCATCTCTCCTCTTGATATTTACACTTCAAGATGTCACATCTGACTCCCATCACCAAGGAGATATAGACGGCTTAACCTTCACTCCTCTTATACATACTTCTCAGCATCCTGCCATCTGTGACTTATTTTTTGTCTTTAGGGCTTCCCTAGACAATTGTTTACTTTCCTCTAATTTTGTCTAAGAGTGACAGATTGTGTATGCATATGAGGATGGCGTAAACTGAGGGAGTGAAAAATGTTCCCAAACCCAGCCTCCCCCTAGGATGAATCCTGGCTCTGCATTTCCACCCCAGCACCCGCTAGCAGTTGCAGCTGCAGAAATGACCATGTATGCAGGTGATGGTGTTGAACAAACCTGACATTCATCCTCTGCTGGGTTTTGACAAAGCACATTAATTTCTCAGTGTAAGTAGTCTTTCTCTGGAAATTAATGAGAGATGATGATTGTCTTCAAAAATAGAAATAGATACAAGGGCAATGTCCTAAGTTACCAGTAAGAACTAGCAGCAAATCCTTAGTTCTGACTCCAAATCCTTTTTCAATTTTTCCACCAGGTGATCTGATCTGTCCACACTCGCTGACCATCAACTGCAGATCGTTGTGTTGTCCTGCAGCAGAGTCAGTGCCCATTGGAACCCCTTTCCCTCATCTGGGCACCTGAGAAAAGTCTACAACCTTCTCCCTTTCAAGATCCTCACTTGCTCATTTATCTCCCTGCACAAAATATGTGGGTCTCCAGGAGCTGGGGGGAGCAAGATAACCACCTGCCCCATCGTCATGTATCATCTATCAGTTGTCAACATGGGTTCATGGGGGCTTGCCCTTCTATTTGTATTAAAAAATCATAGCGATTCATTTAGGCATCACTGTTCCTTGCAGGCAAATGTGCGGTAATGCAGTCGGCCCAATAACATGGCAACTGCAAAGCAGATTACTCACTTGCGCTTTGTCGCCTGGTTAAATCATCCACAGCCACTTACAGAATTAGGGGCTGGAGCTGCTGCAAGGAGTTGGCACACAGTTTACAATCGTTTCCCAGCACAGACAACTCGGTCTTAGTTCTCTGTGTGGGTTGAGTGTCAGAAAGCATCTCCCACCAAGTTGGTACTTTCTATGCAGCTCTAGAGGGAGGAAAAGAGCCCAGTTGGTCCTCATTCTGCTCTCCACTGGGACTCTCAACTGAGAAAACACGATGGCCTCTCCCAGGAAAATAGATTGATAACGTCCTCAAATAAACTATGGCTTTCAATTTGTTATAACGGATCTTGAAATCTCTACAAAACAAAAACTTTGTGTGATTGCCCTTCTGCAGCATTCAACATTAGGCCATATGCTGTCAGGCTCTTTGCTTTTAATTATCCTGAGAAAGACCTTCTTCTTTTATACAAATATTTCATAGATATCTACATGTAAACATTTTTAAGATTTTAGGATAAACGGAATACAAACATACATAAGCTACTTCCATTTTTACTACACATATTAAATGTGAGGACAAAATGATCTTGGCACAAAGCCTGAGTGTATTTCCAAACCTTCCCTGGCTTCTCTGACCCTCAGGAGTGTGCAAGGCATGATGGGAAGTAGCTTCAAGTGCAAAAATAACTAAGAGCAACTGAAGGAGTTAGCCAAAGATGACAAAGACCTTGTCCTGGGCTGTAAGCTGATCACTTTTCTCACATTTCTATGAGATAGTGCTTATTAGAGAGACAGAGAAAATATATTTAAGAACCTTCCAGTAAATATACGTAGGAACCTTCTTAAATATGTCGTCACAACCACGTTTGCCAATACGCCCTAAAATGACGAATTGGCTTCTGTTGCCTCAAGACATCGCATACAGCCCTTGAATTAGTTCGCTAGGGCTGCCATAATAAAATACCACAGTCTGCGTGGCTTAAACAACAGACATTTATTTTCTTGCAATTCCCGGGGCTAGAAGTCCATGACCAAGCCGTCAGAAGGTTTGGTTTCTTCTAAGACCTCTCTCCTTGGCTTGCAGATGGCCACATTTTCACTGTGTCCTCACATCGTCTTTCCTCTTTGTGTGCTTGTATCCTAATTTCCTCTTCTTATAAGGACACCAGTCAGATTGGATTAGGACACACCCTAAATGCCTTATTTTAACTTAATCATCCCTTTAAAGGCCTTATCTCCAAATACACATTCTGAGGTCCTGGGGATTAGGTACAGATGAATTTTGAGGGGACTAGTGTCAGCCTATAACAACCCTTCACAGGTGTAGGCTTCATACTACACAGCAGAGCAGAGAAGATATTTTCCTGGGGACAGGTTAGCTCATTGCTTTCAGGACTGGCTGCCCTTTAGAACCACCTGGGGAACTTTTAAAGTTATCAATGCCCAGAGCTCCACCCCCAGATGAAGTAAAGCATCTTCTCATCTCAGGGGTGGGGCCTGGATTTGAGCATTTTTTTAAGATGTCCAGTAGGTGATGATGGTGTACATCCAGCATTGAGATCCACGGGATTCACTCAAAAGAGACACAGGAAGGAGCTGAGGGGCACCACAATTCCTTCTCCCGGTCTCACCCATGGTATGAGTTGCTTCCCTTCTCAGGAAGATGAGTGAGTAAGGAAAGACATTGACCAGCCCTTAAGTATCCCCTTGCAGATGTCAGAGTACCTCGAGACAGGTAGCCTGGCTTGGCGGAGACACATCCATCATGGGTGGTCGGGGGTGAGGTCTCTCTCTCCTCAACTTTCCGTGGCAACTTCAAGCGAGTCAGTGGCTGGTATCTAGTAACCGAGTCTCGTTTTGCAGAATTTGGCACAACGCTGTCAAACCTTCACTCAGACCATCTCAGTGGGGCAGCACATTGTTCCACCTTGTCTTTGCACCAGACATTTATGGACCATGGAAAGCTTAAGATTTCATTCTCCATCCCCTGCAGCCCTCTGGCTACTGGACCTCAATTCTGGACAGTCAGGCAACACAGCAGGAATCCACTAAAGCAAATCATTTTGCTTCTCCACTGGAGGCTCATTTCAGTAACAACGAAGAATTCATTACTGCTCTGGTTTGTTTACACTCGCTAGGAAAAGATAGTGCTGTGAGTTACTTGGAGACACCCTTTTCCTGATAAATTAGTTTCAATCTATGCTTCAAATGGATAGGCCAGATTCAAGAGTTTCTTCTTTTTTTTTTTCCCCATTCCTTTTTTAGGCAATTGGGTATTCAGGCATGCCATTTTATAGAGTGTAACTAATCAGGGAAATCAATGCTGAATTGGTAAAGAAATAAATAGCTTAGACCTCAGCTATATGGATCTGAAGCTGAAGGACTCCTGGGTCTCAGCCCCAGCAGCACCATTAACCATCTATATGAAATTTAGAAAAGTCATCTCATCTCTAGTAGGATGGAAGTATTAGACTGGCCATGATTTGTACGATGTGGAATCTCTATATGAATAATGACAAATGAAGAGAGAAGAAAGATGCTGGATATTTTTCATCTGATTGAATTAACTAAAGTGTTACTGATTGTCTTCTATGTGCCAGGCACTGTGCTGGCCTACAAACACAAGACACAAAAATAGATAGACCAAGAAGGTCACTTTTAAACTCAGATCTTGGTTAGCACAGTACAGAATGAGGATACTGACAGGTGGTGGTGGCAGTGGTAAGGATGTCTTAATCTGATTCTTTAAAAGCACAAAATATTCAGGTTCTGGCTGCATTTATGTATATTTCTTTGGAGAATGTAAGCAACACCCTTTCTCCAGAGAAAACACAACTATAGCAAAGGTAAAAAAGTAAGACAGAAGCCCAAACTGAACGAACATCATCAATATGTAATCACAGCCAACTAAGGTTTGTTGAAGCAATAGATATTAAGTGTAATTAAAACAAAGTATCCTGATTCCCAGCAGTGAGGTGGGAGGCAGAGGAAGGGCCTGTTCTCTGGGTGTCTCTTTCCCACAACCTGCTGGAATATTCCTTACATGGATTGTGCTGTTAGGAATACATCAAATCAAGAGCCTAGGAGCCAAATCATGCCTCGGGTAATTTCACCTCATGTAACACACCAGTCTCTTAGCCATATAATACATACAGAAGCATTGTCTTTCTACAAAATGGACAGCACAAAAGAGTCATCTAGCTAGCATACTAATAAAGGGAAATAAAGGTGCCTGGGAAAGCTCTTTGAAACCTCAGTGGCTAATTTGGGAATTCTAGACTTTGTGTACTGGAAAAACACAGTAAAGATGTTATTAAACATCTCTAATGCATGAGATGCCTTACATGGAGCACGCACTCTTGTTTTTGTAATTGCTACTTATCTCAGACCTTTTATTCATGATCTCAGAGGACATTGCCAAAAGCTAATACTCTCACTGTAGCCTGATCAGGGTTACGTGAGGCTTTCTTTTTCTTATAGAAGGATTACCTTCCTGGTCCCTTCTCCCAAACACTCTCATTTAATAACTGTGTCTTTTCTGGGCACTGTTATTAACCTGGAGTTTATGATCCCTTCTCTTGAGCATCTGTTTAGTAATATCACCTACCATGAGCCAGGGACAATGGCATCTACATTATTTATTAGTCTCTTTTGTGGATGCCAACCCTATCACAGCCCTAACTATGGTTGTGTGTGTGTGTGTGTGTGTGTGTGTGATAGATAATGGTGATGATAGATAGATAGATAGATAATAGATATTTAGATAGATAGATACATACATACATACATACATACATACATAGAATAAGGTCTCAGATTTAGGGCTACCAGTTCTCTATTCTCTGTTTTTAAAGGTCATCGACCATGGCCATGTTCTTGGCTCATCTCTCCAGGTACAAACAGTTTCTGCAACCATACATCACCATCACACACTTGGCAGAACCAGATACAGAACCACTATATAGATACTTACAGGTAAAGGTAAGCAACATCGTGACATGCCACCCCTCACCGTCAGGCACAGCCACATGGTAGATGGTCATTTCGTTAGATACAGATCCTCTCAAACACAGGCAATGGCCCTTGTGGGCAATCTGAGGACCCCACAATCTATTGCTCTAGTAACATCAAGTGAATCAGAGGCAGAATTTTATTTCCCCATAACTTTTCTCTTTACCAGAATTGTGGTCTGATGTGATATCCAAAATACACAGCCAAAAACATGTTCTGCAATCTGCTGGACTAAAGTTATTTAAGGATTGTTTTTTCCCAAGAAAGAGAAAAAAGTCTAAGGAAAGGGATGTATGCCCCCTAGCACAGTACATTTCAGTTTGTTGAGATCATCTGCATCATAACAAACATTGAGACACTAGGCAAGGCACAGAAGTTTTTTGTGCCTCTATTTCCCCATCTGTAAAATAAAGCAGAAATTATCATTTAAGGGTAAGAGAATCTGTGTTTCATACACATTACAATATAGTGGCCAAAAAATTGCACACTGAGTTGGGGATATATGTTCATTTATTTTAAAGAAATTCTTTGAGTAAGAAAAATAACAATGAACGTTTCAGTAATATGGATTTCTAAATTTCCCATCTTCCATTTATTATGGGAGGGAATCAAATTCTGCTGAGTCCCCAGTGCATGCTAGTTTCCACACAGATGCTGTGGGGCTCTAGCAGGTATAAGATTCTCTTGGGAAAGAGTCTTCAACTGTCCATAAATTCCAGAGTCATCCAGAGTGTTCTTGGTGACAGTGATGTCTACAGACCTTTTGACTACTCTTCCTGGGACCTCAGGTGGCTCAGGCCATCACAGGATGGGTCCAGGGCCTCCTCCATGGGTAAAGGGACTGTCTGGAATGCAGAGGTATATGTGGTCTCAGGCTGGGGCAGACTGGTTGGGTGGAGAGAAAAGTGCTCCAGGGCTGTCAGATAAAATTATTAGGCAGGAATCTGCAATTTAAAGTTGAGTTCAGAGTGGGACTTTCCAGAGGACAATCAGACATTTGCTTGACAGAAAATCCAATCATCTCATTTTATAGACTTTAGGAATGATGTCATCCAACCCATATTGGTATAGCTGGGTCCAGGGATGTTAACTTACTTGCCAAACTGCATTGTTAATAAATTGAATGGGAGGAATTGATACCAAATTCTGTTGCTCAAAATCCAGTATCTTTTCTCACTGTAATGTGCTTCCCACAGGGGACTGAAATCTCTGCTGGGTCTGTCTTCGGGAAGAGTTGCTCTGTCTGCTCCATTTGTTCAAGCACAAATGAGCCATCTCAGGAGAAACATCACATTGCCCGTTTCCCTGCTAACTTATCCTCTGGACTCACAGTTGTTATGACCTCTTTATTCACATGCTGATTAGCTCGACAAATATTTCTGGGACATGTGCTTTATATCAATTTGTGATATTGTGATTTATGTGACACATATATTTGGTCATTCAAATAACCAAAGTATATTTTTTTCATATATATTTATTCCTCATCCAAGATTGCTGGCTCACAGCTCCCCAAAACTTTGGAATTTTCTGAGTGGTAAGAGCAATGGAAACATCTTCTGTTATAATATTTGGTCACTTGTCCTCAGTTTCTGAAGAGCTTCAGAGCCATAAAGGTGAAATGGGTGTCTTGTTATAAATCCATAAACTACTGGGTTTATATTAATCAGGTGACTTTTTTTTTTTTTTTCAGTACACGGGCCTCTCACTGCTGTGGCCTCTCCTGTTGTGGAGCACAGGCTCCAGACGTGCAGGCTCAGCGGCCATGGCTCACGGGCCCAGCTGCTCCACAGCATGTTGGATCTTCCCAGACTGGGACACGAACCCGCGTCCCCCGCATTGGCAGGCAGACTCCCAACCACTGCGCCACCAGGGAAGCCCAATCAGGTGACTTTTGAAAAACATCTAAGGGTGCTCTAAGGATGGGGGCTGGTTGCCAGAGGAACCCACCATGAACAGAGGAATGGAATTTCCAGCCTCACACCCTGATTTTCAGGGAGGGAAGAGAGGGTAGAGATTGACTCAATCACCAATGGCCAATAATTAATAAGTCATGCCTATGTAATGAAGCCTTCATCAAAAACCAAAAGGAAGAGGTTCAGAGAGGTTCCAACGTGGGGAAGCAGAACACATCCATGTGCTGCCTTGCTGGCCCCAAACTCCATGGGGACCGATGCTGCTTCCTTCAGGACCTCACACTCTGTGTCCCTTCATCTGGCTGCTGACTTACATCCTTTAATATGGCTTGTAATATATTGGTATTCTAGTGAGTAAATGGGTTTCCTGAGTTCTGTGAGCCACTCCAGCAAATTAATGGAACCCAAGGAGGGGGTTGTGGGTTGTGGGAACCTCCATGCTTTAACTGGTCAGTCAGAAGCACAGATGACAACCTAGGCTTGTGAATGGTATCTGGAGTGTGTGTGTGTGTGTGTGTGTGTGTGTGTGTGTGTGGCAGGGGTGGGGGGCCACAGGACTGAGCCCTCAGCCTGTACTCTGATGCCACCTCTGGGTAGGCAGCATAGATCCAGGATACCTAGTTGGTATTGGAGAATACCAAGCCTCCAACTTTCTTGCCCTTCGCCTGTGTGCCTGGACCCAGTCCCACCACGCTCTCCTTTTCTCCTGTAGTGCTCACAGTTTCCAGCACCCATGGCATTCCCTTTGCCCTGAGTCTGCAGCGAGTCCCTTGTGTGCTTCCTTCCTCAGGTAGCCTCTCTCACCCTGGGCCACTCCTGGGCATGAGGGTGTTACCCCTTCCCAGTGTTTTTTTATTCCTGTGGTGCTCATCCCAAAGTATTAAAAGTAGCCTTGTAATTAAAAAAAAAAAAAAAAAGGATGTGCAGGGGGAAACACCCACACGCCCACATTGTAATTGGTGACCCTGAACCTCTTACAGTTACTGCTCTAGACTTGAGGATACAAAGTTGAAAAAGACTTAACCCCCCACCCTGAGGAGATTTCAGTGTAATGAGGGAATTTGAGCAGCTGGGGAACTTAGGTGAGATTTACCAGGGGAGATGATGCCCAAGCTGAATGTGAAGGGAGGGAATAGAAGAGAAGTAGGTGGAGAGGAAGAGGATCTCATTGGTACCAGAGACAACAGAAAGTTCAAATCACAGGAACGTGAACAACAGTGCAATGTTCAGGAGAACGAGTATTTGGAGATGGGCTGGAACGTGGGTGTGGTGGAAGCTGAGGTGTGTGAAGTATGTAAGTGACAAAATGTGAGGGAACTTTATACCATATTGTTAATAGCTTCAATTGTAATTGGAAGGCAACCAAAGTCACTGAAATGAGGAAGCCACTGAAATGAGGCAGCCACTGAAATGATATAACAAAGTATCTTTATAAAAGTTTCACTTTAGCAGTTGTGTGAGAATGGATGGGTTGGGGGAAATCAGTTAGGAGGTTGATTCAGTGATTCAAAAAGGATGTGGTTGATGCTATGCTGTGTTGCCCTGATCCCTCTTCAGGGACGAAGAACTTATGCCCCCAGCAGTTGAGAGAGCTGCAGGAGACAGTCCTCAGCTGTCAGCTTCTTTGAGGAAGGCCTTGGCTGAGAAAACTGCTGTGGCCAAGGCCACACATTCCCCCAGGAGCAACTCACATCTAATGACTGTTCAGGGTGAGTGCAAAGGCCCAGCTTCCCCACCCTGACTTGGGACAAAGCTGAAGGACCATCCCAGCTCTACAGCTCCGTCAGGGGACCCTGAAGCCTCCACTAGGACCGCACTGTGGCCCAACTTCTCTTTCTGCCCAGTCCTGCTTCCTTCTGCTCAGCCCCAAGGTATTGATCCCCCAAAAACTCCCTGATAAATGACCTGTGCACTAATTGCTAATCTCCAGTCTCAGTGTCTGCCTCTAGGAAACCAGCCTGTGACAATAAGCTTGAAGACCTGTACCAGGGTACTGGTATTAAGAATTGGGGAAAGTCACATGTCATAGACATTTGAATATTTAAGTTGACTGTTGAACCACAGAAGAAAGACCCAAGATGTTTTATTCACACACACACACATACACACACACCTGGCACTCCATATCCACAAGTTCAGCATCTGCAGATTCAACCAACTGTAGATCAAAAATATTTGGCAAAAAAAAATTTCCAGAAAGTTCCCAAAAAACAAAACTTGAATTTGCCATGTGCAGACAACTATTTACATAGCATTTACATTGTATTAGGTGTTATAAGTAATCTAGAGATGATTCAAAGTATAGGAGATAATGTGCTTAGGTTATCTGCAGATTTTTCAGATTTGTTCTGGAACCAATCCACCACAGACACTGAGGAACAAGTGTATATATATATATATATATATATATATATATATATATATATATATATATATATATATATATATATATATACACAGACTGTATATATATATATATATATATATATATATATCAGACTGTGTATATATATATATATATATATATATATATATATATACTACATATATATGTATGGTTTTTCCCCCCTTTAGAACAATCCTATCAGATACTAGATGGGATTTAAAGGTATTTTAATAATTGAAGCCACCAGGAGAGAAGAAAGAAGTCTCAGGACTGAGCCCTGAAGTTTTCCAACATTCACGCAGATCTCCCAGGGGCAGAGGCACTGACAGGGGAGACTGAGAAGGAGCAACCAGAGAGAAAGGAGGGAAATAAAGAGACAAAGGAGGGAAACCAGAGAGAAAGGAGGGAAATAAAGAGACAAAGGAGGGAAATAAAGAGACAAAGGAGGGAAATAAAGACACCACCAGATTGTCACAAGAGCTAAGGGTAAAGAGTGAAGCTGCTGTGACTTAAGCTAGAGCCTGCTGAAGAGTCTAATGAGATGAGGGGTATAATTTTCCATTGAATTTTTCAATATGGAGGCCATTGGTCACTTTAGCAAGGGCAGTTTGGGTGATGTAATGAAATGGAGGCCAAATTAAAGTGAGCAGAAGAGTGACTGTGGAAGATGTTTGTGAATAAAGATATTCACATGGATGAAAGATGCTGACATGAAACAAGCAACAGGCTACACTTCTACACAAATCCATAGAAATTATAGAAAATGTTTATTTTAAAATATTTATTTTAAAAATCTATAATAGTACTAAAAAATGAGGGCTTCCCTAGTGGCGCAGTCGTTGAGAGTCCGCCTGCCAATGCAGGGGACACGGGTTCATGCCCCAGTCTGGGAAGATCCCACATGCTGTGGAGAGGCTTAGGCCCGTGAGCCATGGCCACTGAGCCTGTGCATCCGGAGCCTGTGCTCCACAACGGGAGAGGCCACAACAGTGAGCAGGCCTGCATACTGCAAAAAAAAAAAAAAAAAAGCCTTAAGTAAAAAATGAGAAGGGGTGTCTTCAATGGGCCAGACAGTTTGAAGAATCTCTCAATAATGGAATGCAGATTGGATTAGACCAAAGGAGGATACCAAACCCGAAACTCATTCAGAGGAGGGTTAATAGGCAGGTGGGAACAGGTGGAGAGTTGTCTCTCTACGATAGTGGATATAAAAAGCAAGAGGCAAGGAGACCAGTGGGTGTTTGGCTGGAGAACAACAGAAAGAATAACCTGGGAGTCTGGCCTCTCCCCCCATCCTCCTCCTGCCCCCTTACTCAGGTATCAGGTACCAGCAAAGGCGGGGCTGGAGAGGAGGAGCAGTGCCCCGTACCTGGACACAAAGGAGAGAAGTAACATCGTCTCACCACAGAGTGGCTACCTGAGAATCTACCCAGTAGCAATACCTTCCCATCATCACAGAAAACCAACATTTTAAGATAGGAAAAAAAGTCAATCCACAGTGAGACATCAACATCTGAGGAAAAGCAGCATCGTAAAGAGAGACATTTCCACAGACATCAATAAACGGAGATATCTTTCATACATCAGTCTGATATGACAGGATTCATGGCATGAGGCATTTAAGCACAAGTAAAGGTATCTAGATGAAAAGGCAATGCCAACATGTTAAGGAAATGAACAGAGTGGACACAGCTGTGGAGCCAGCTAGTGACACCGCACAGCTAAGTGAGGAGTAATCCCTCAATGCAGGAAAAGTTAGGAGCCGTGGGGGACAGACTGAAAACTTCTAGCATATATTTAACAGCAAATTGAAAAGGAGAAAGTAGAGAAAGCTCAGAAGACTAAAGGATAAAGAAAATCTTGATAGCTTACAGAGATTTTGAGAAGATAACCTACAAAGGAATGAGAAGAAGATGGAAATAAGATTTATCACTGGCACCACTTGTTTCAAGAGACAATGGAGATTATCTCTAAAGTAATGAGGAAAAATAATTTTCAATGATGATTAAAAAGTACTATTCCCAGCCATATTATCATTCAAGTCTAAGAACTAAACAAAGGTATCTTCAGGAATGAAGACCCTGAAAAATGGTACTGCTGATGCGATGTGTACTACTAATTCAGGTGAATTGAAAATCAGAGAGGATGGGGTAGGAAGATATATGGGCCACCTACAGCTACTTCTATTCCCTCCTGAAATCTCACTAAAATAACTCTAAAGCAAACCCTCCAAAGATATGAAAGAAGAAAACAGTAATGAAATTCCAAATGGTGCAAATCAGACGGACAATGAGTAAAATATCTTTGAGGCTTGAGAAAATTGAATCCCAAATGAGAAGGAAGGAAAGCCAGGAGCAAACCCAATTTGTACCAGAATCTTCAAAAGACTCAATAACTGGGGGAGCCAGGCACGCTAGAAGCCAGTTTGAAGGGAAAGAGCTAAATAAATGAGGACTGGTTGAAAATTGATTTAAGAAGCAGTCAGATCCTCTCCCAACCCGATTAGCTTGCTGACAGTCTTTCCCTTGCCCGAGTCCAAGACTAGAGATTTCTCTTTTGAGAGAATACAACAACAGCTGTCTGTTCTGGTGGGCACCTGGCACAATTAGGGCAGGACTCAGTGTACTAAAAAGAGAGGACTCGAGAGCGTGTGTAAGTCCTGGATACTGACAACCTTATACTATTTTTCAATTCAGCTCCAAGAAGGCTGGCAAGCAACTCTTCACCACTAAGCAGGAGACTAGTAGTCTTCTCTGGGGAATCTGACCCTGCCAAGAAGAAAGACCTATGGAAACTGACAGGAGAGGTTTTCCCATGTACTGGTCCAGCCAGATACCTCCAAGCCTGTGCGCCACACACTCAGAGCTTCCAATGAGCTTTGTAAGAATGACTCTGAAAATAAGAGCTGGAAATCAAGGACTGCCAAACATCTAAGGAGAGTTTGTAATATGAAAAATAGAGACCAGAAGAAAAATAAATAAATATGGTCCAGAAAAAAAAGAGATCATGCAATGAGAAAAAAAAAAAGAATCCTCTTATCTCTCTGCTTTCATGTAAGAAAAATCACAACCATGAAACAGGAATGAGATGCCAAATAAAGAAACACTGGGAGATTCAAAAGGAGGCCCTGGAAGTTATCAAAATAATGATAATAATAATAATAATATAGGAGAAATGGGAAACTAAGGAGAAGTTTGGAAGACAGCATTGGAGTAATCATTACTCCAAGTACCCCAACTTTTTTCTGAATAACTAGGCTCTTTTGTTACACTGAGTTTATACAATTTTACTCAAATGCTGAAAGCTGCAACTCCCCCACCCCCAAATGTTAATATTCTTTTCAGAACTTTGGGGAAATATAAAAAATACATTTAAAGACTTTTATGGACTCCAAACAGATATGAAACATGGTTCAGGACCTATGGTCTTAAGAGAATTTACAGAAATTTTTCTTTTTATTCTAGTGTGTTATGTATTTGGGTCTACAAATAACTCATTTGGAATCTTACTTGAATAAAGAAGTATCCAATACCTCAGTTAGAATTAAAAAAGAAAATCAAACTTGTTCTGAAGAGTTTAGAAAAGCACTGGATTTTAGGGCTGGAAAGAAACTTGGGAGTCTTCTACTTTAACTCTCACACAATATGTAACAAAAATTTTGAAAAGGGATGGGAAACAGGAAAACAAAGATGAGGAAATCAGAAGACCAGTGGAGGAGGTATAAATACAGATAAACACGGCCAGGTCAAGGGGGGGTGGGACCTCATGAATCCAAAGGATGCTACCTAGAACTATTTGAGCAAGTGAGTGGAGAGAACAGTGTGTGAGAGGAAAACCAGCCAAGAGTCCAAGGGAGAGGATTTCTCCTCAGCAGTCTCTATTGTGGAGAGGACCTATAAAATAAAGATGGAAAAGCAATCATCAGATTTAGCATTTAAGAGGTCATTGGTGGTTAGCAACTTGACAAGCAAAGTTCCACAGCAGTTATAAAGGCAGAATCTAGATGGCACTAGCCTGAGAAATGGTTGATAAATAAGAAGGTGATTGGTGGCTCCTTTTTAAATGTTTATTTTTAAGGATGTAGGTGTGAAAAGAGTATGCTGCACAGGTGATCTGTGTGACTTTGTGGCCACCGTAATGCAGAGGGAGCTAGAAAGGTGTAGCCTGGAAGAAAGATTACAGAAACCCACCTCCCAGGCCTGTAGTGGATGAAAGTTTTCTCAAAAACACAACAAAACAACAACAGAGGAAGAACAGTCAAAGGCCACCAGTGGAGGGGGTCTGAGAACTTGGCTTTGTCAGAAACACCTCAGAACCTTCCTCCTCACAGGCTCAGCCACAGGCATACCATAAATACTTCTGTGCCATGAGTATGGTTGCCTTTTGGAATATTTGCCCCTGAATTTCCTCTGAGGGATCCTGACAATTGAATACAGTCGTCCCTGAGTAACCACGGGGGATTGGTTGGTTCCAGGACCCTCTTAGATACCAAAATCTGCAGATACTCAAGTCCTGTCTCTAAAATGGTGTAGTATTTGCATAGAACCTAGACACATCCTCTCATATACTTTAAAGCATCTCTAGATTACTTGAAATACCTAATATGTAAGTGCTGTATAAATAGTTGCCTGAGGGTAGTGAATTCAAGTTTTGCCTTTTGGAAATTTCTACATTTTTTTTTCCAAATATTTTCAACCAAGGTTGTTTGTGGATGTTGAACCACAGATAAGGAGGGCCAAGTATGCTGCAGACTTTTAAACCTCAGATCTCGACCTTCTCACATTTCCTCTTTGTCATTTCAGACCTTCCCTTGCTCTTGGACTCACTTTCATTAGAACAGTGCTGAGCCCTGTGTTTCATGCCCCCAAAAGGCAGGAGCCCCCTCACCTCACCACCAATCCTGGCAATTAGAATCCAGGTTTATGGGAAATTTACCCCTTGTCCTGCCCAGGAAAGGAGGGAAAGGACAGGAATAGGAGAGAACAAATGATAGGAAGGGGATGTGGTGGGGAGTGGTATGAATAGGGAACTACTCCCCTGTGTGTCCCAGATGCCAAGAGGGTAACAAGAGCTCATCCACGTTCAGTGTGGTGCCTGGAGTATGGGAAGTTTAAAAGTCTTTCAATGTTTCACAGTTTTGTTCCTTTAATAATATACATAGATTAAATCTAAGCAACAACAAAAAGAATCAAATATGTTATTTCTTATGGAGATTAAGAAGTATCCTCCTTGAAGATTTATTAGATTACCTGGTATCTTTGTATAAGCTCAGAATTTCTTGAGATACAAATAATAATTATATTTATGAAAATTAAAAAAAAAAAAGTCAGTTGTGGTGATGGTGGTGATTATTCAGGCAGAACACCAGCTCACCTGCCGTCAGTCACAGCAAAAAGGAAGCAGTCCTGAAGAGGTGGAGTGGCCTGACCCCCAGTTGTGTGCCAGGCTAGTTGCATGCGGTTATTATTTCCTCTAATCTTTGCAATAATGCTGAAGGCACCGACTCACCCCAAATTTCACAGCTGATGAAAGTAAGGCTTAGAGAAGGAAGAAACTTGCCCAGAGCTATTCAGTGGCTGAGGCAGGATTGGAACCAGTCTATCTGCTTCCACGCCATGGGGGAAGGCCCTTACAGTTGATGGAGAGGCCACTCCAGCATCGTAAGGCGTTTGCTTTTCCAATTAATGTCACCTTCTAGAACCAGATGCCCCATCCACCATCTGAACTGAAACACACTGACTAGTCTTCAGCGTTGAAGTAGCAAAAGGTATTCCTGGGGCATTGTGCTCTCCTGTCTCCTCCTAGGAAGGGATGATCAGATTTCAGAATTTGGCCCAGAGGCCTTCTTCTCCTCCTCTTTTCCATTCTCCCTAAATTAGTTTTCATTTCATAACAGTCATTAGCTGAGCTCTGGGAATGAAGTGTAAAAATTTCCCCTCACCTCGGAACCCTAACTGGCGGCGGTCCCTTGAAACTCCTGCAACCAGAGCTCCATTTGAGCATCAAAACCTCATCAATTAGGCCTCCTTGTGCGCGGATCACGTGGTCTGCCCTTCACACTGAGCTGGACCCACGCGGGGCAGGAGCAGAAGCCTCATTACCGGGCCTGGGCTTTTGTGAAATTCCTGAATAAGCAGCCATGGAGTGTCTGCAGAAGGCTGCGTTTTCTTTTTCTTTTTTTTTTTTTTTTCTTTTTCTTTTTTCTGGTTTTAACAACCGCTTTTACGGACGATTTAACACTGTGGGTTGCCAGCTGTGTTAATGCCTTACCCCCTTCCCTTGTGACGTCCACCTTGTGAAATGGCCATCAGGTGGAGAGTCCATGATTCCCTCTTCCCAACAAAACTGCTCCTTTCTTCACAACCGGAGCCGGGGCTCCTCGCCAAGGACAAAGAGAGGTCCTTATCCTGCTTGTACCCAGAAACAACTAAGTGCAACTAAGCAACATAGTTCATTGGTTATTGAGAAAATGTTGTAAATGGGAAGAGGGGGTGATGCCTCTAGGCTCTCTCTTGGTGGCGGACAGGGACGCAGATGAGGGGGGAGAGGGTAATCTTAGTTTCCACAACTGTCTGCAGCCTCTACACTACAGGGGCTATTTCAGCATATTCCTCTCATCTGTTCTTGCCCCAGTTCTTGCCCATCTTTACCCAGATGTCCATGCCTTGGGTATGCTCGGGCTGTTCAAGGCTGAGCCTCACGTAACATGATCAACTCAGATCTGAGGCTTCCTTCGTCCTGTTAAAGATTGAGGAAGTGAGTTTTATCAGTTTGCTCCCTGCTAATTAGTTTCTGGGGACATCTAATATACTGACCAAGTTCCTGTTATACATACTGATAAGCCAGATTCTACCGATACCCATTAATTTACAGTGAAAAATATTAGAATACCATGTCCCATGGCTCTATTCTCTACTGTTAAGTAAAATAGAACACACACACACACACACACACACACACACGCACGCACACAGGCTTGAAATCTATTTCAAAACTGTTGAAATGCTCAGAAAATGTGAACCTGCAATTCCACCTAGAGAAACTTGAACTATGAAAATCATTAGAATTATATACCAAGATTTAGTCATAGAAAGTGCTGCTTATACAAATCTAATATTTTGAAGAAAAAAAAAACCCTAACTGTTAACAAATAGAGGATTGACTTTAAAAATTGATTTAGCCATGCATATTAAACTTAGATTGCTATCTATGCTGTAGAAATAGAGCATGACACTTTAAGTTAAACAGGGTGCAGTAGACTTCATTTTTTTTAAAGTATGTCAAGCTAAATAACCTGAACTACCCTCCTGCAGGAAAAAAAAAAACATATATTACATGTCTCTTGAAGGCCTATAGAAAATGCACAACCAAATAAAAGAGCATTTATATTGCTCAGATTGTTTTAAATTATGATTTCCTGCTAAAAGAAAGCAGAACTTCTTGGAAAAGTAGCTGATTCTAAGTCTGGGGCAGAAAAAATAGAAGATGGGCGTGAACATCTGGGGTCTTGTTGAAATGACTTTGGAGGCAAAGCCCTTGAAGAGGCTCTCAGTGGCCAAAAACGGAGCAACTTTTGCTTCATTGAGGATACTTTGGAGATATTGTGTGTTCTGTTCCAGACCACCACAATAAAGCAATCATCACTATCAAGTGAGTCACATGAGTTTCTTGGTTTTGCAATGCATATAAAAATTATGTTTATACCATTACTGTAGTCTATAAAATGTGTAATAACATTATGTCTAAAAATACAATACTTTAATTAAAAAATAATTTATTGCTAAAAATGTTAACCATCATCTGAGCCTTCAGTGAGTAATAATCTTTTTTCAATAGTAACATCAAAGATCACTGATCACAGATCACCATAACAAACATAACAATAATGAAAAAACTTGAAATATTGTGAGAATTACCAAAATGTGACACAGTGAACAAAGTGAACAAATGTTGTTGGAAAAAAATGGTGCCTATAGGCTTGCTTGACACAGGGTTGCCACAAATGTTAAATTTGTAAAAAACACAATATCTGTAAAGTGCTATAAAGAAAAGCACTGTAAAAAAGAGGTATGCCTGATATCTTTTCATTGGATTTAAATTTATCAAATATATTTAAACCTATAAGTTCCTTATTATATACACAGGTCATATGGTCTCTGCCACAACTACTTAACTCTGTCATTGTAGGTGAAAGCAGGGATAGACAGTATGTACATGAATGGACATGGCTGTGCTCCAATAAAACAGTTTATAAATACAGGTGGCCTATTGCTCACAAATTTATTGGGATTTTGTCTAAATAGTATAAAAGCTGCCAGCTTTGGCCACTTCCTAAGTCCCATTTCTATAAGACCTCTGTGCGTGTAAATTATTATTTTTTTCTTTTTCTCCTGTTAACCTGCCTTGTGGCAGTTTTATTATAAGTCCAGCCACAAGAATTCAAGAGGAGTAGAGAGGGAAATTTCCCCCTCCCTGACATTAATCCTATCACAATATATGTACATCAAATCATTATGCTGTACACCTTGAAGTTGTACAGTGCTATATGTCAATTATATCTCAATAAAAAGAAAAACAACGGCAAGTTAAATTCATGGAAAGTAGAGGCAAGTGTTAAGGAAAAATGTAAAAGTTAATGAAATATTTAAAAGACAAGCATCAGAGAAAATTAACAAAACTGCAAGTTGGTATTTGGAAAGAATAATAAAATTGACAGAACTTACAAAACAAAAAAAGTAAATAGAGAGAAAAGAAAGGCACAGATTGACAGGATCAGAAATGAAAAGGTAGATAGCATCAACAAATTTTAATAGAGTAAAGATGTAATAATATGATATGTTAAACACTTTGTGATAATAAGTTAGAAAATTTTGATGAAAAGAATAATTTCCTGCCTGGAGACAGCTGATCTTTCTCTTCTCACACTTGACCTAGTCCACCCTCTTGCTCCTACATGTGGATTTCGGGCTTGGCTTTGTGCCTTGAATTGGCCAATGAAAGTTGAGCTGACAGTTAGTGAGCAGAAGCTTTAAATTTGTTTGCATGGCTTGGTTTTCTCTCTTGTCCTTTTCCTATCCACTGAAGAATGCCCTGTGTAGACTGAAAAAGGCTTGTGGAGCTGACCTGAACTTAACCTACAAGTGGGGAGGCACCCCAGCTGAGTTCAGCAGAACCTACACATCTGTGAAAATCAACAGCAAAACAAAAGCTTGTGGCAAGCCACTCAGTTATAAAGTTGTTTAGCATTATTACAGTGGGTTTTGACTAATGTACCCTTGAAAAAATAAAAAGTTTATCAATATTAAAAAAGAAGAAATAGAAAATTGAAATATCCCTATATCTACTAAAGAAGAGTGTGATTTAAATACAAAATAATAATTTAAAAATAAACTTCTTCAGGCATTGATAATTTCATCAATAACTTCTAAATTATTTAGAGAAGAAGCATTATCGATTTTGCAAAATTTCTTCCACAGAATAGAAAAAGTGTGAATATTTCATAATTCATTAAAAAAAATTATTACCTGGATTACAAACCCTGACATGGACATTACAAGGGAAATTAAGACTAATCTTTCTTATAAACATGAAACAAAAATAATTAATAAAATGTTAGCAAATATAATCCAGTAATATATGAAAAGTATAATCTACCCTGGACCAAATGGAGTTTATTCCAGTTATTCAGCAATGGTTAAACTTCAAAAATCAATTATCATAATTCACTATAGGAGGAGAAAACAAGAAAATTATGTTATTTTGAGAGAGGCAATAAAAGCACTGAATAAAATTCTGTCTCATTAATGATAAAAAAAACAACCCCAGCAAATTAAGAATAGAAGGAAGTTTCCTTATTCTAATAAATAGTATTTTAAAAAATAACTAAAAGCAAATACAATTTTATTTGTGGAATATTAAAAGTTTTCCCCGAATTTAGGAGGAAAACAATTATGCATACTACCATCAGTTTTATTTAGCCCTGAACTAGTGACCCTTGCAAGTGCAATAAGTAAGAAAAAGAAACCAAAAAAAAAAGTATAAAAATTAGAAAGAAGAAATAAAATCATCTAGGACTCTCATAACTAAAGAGGAAAAGTTAATTCTTGGCTTCAAAACTTCAAAGAACTGACTGACTCTCTTATTAGAGGCTAATGCAGCTGATGACTTTAAGTTGAAGCCAGTGTTCATTTACCACTCCAAAAATCCTAGGGCTCCTAAGAATTATGCTAAGTCTACTCAGCTGGTGCTCTATAAATGGAACAACAAAGTCTGGATGACAGCACATCTGTTGACAACACAGTTTAATGAATATTTTAAGCCCACTGTTGGGACCTACCTACTGTTAAGAAGAAAGATTCCTTTCAAAATAGTATTGCTCATTGACAATGCAGCTGGTCACCCAAGAGCTCTGATGGAGATGGACAATCAGATTAATGTTGTTTTCATGCCTGCTCACACAGCATCCTTTCTGTAGCCCATGGATCAAAGAGTAATTTTGACTTTCAAGTCTAATTATTTAAGAAATACATCTTGTAAAGCTATAGTGCCATAGCAATCTCTCTAGTGGATCTGGGCAGTCAATTGAAAACCTTCTAGAAAGGATTCACCATTCTAGATGGCATTAAGAACATTCACAATTCATGGGAAAACATCAAAATATCAACATCAACAGGAGTTTGGAAGCATTTGATTCCAACCCTCATGGATGACTTTGAGGGGTTCAAGACATGGGTGGGAGAAATAACTGCAGATGGGGCGGAAATAACATGAGAACTATAATTAGAAGTGGAGCCTGAAGATGTGACTGAATTGCTGCAATCTTATGAAAAAACCTGAACGAATGAGGAGTTGCTTCTCATGGATGAGCAAAGAAAAGGGTTTATTGAGATGGAATCTACTCGTGGCAAAAATTTTGTAAAGATTGTTGAAATGACAACAAAGGATTTAGAATATTATGTAAACTTACTTAGTTGATAAAGCAGGGGCAGGGTTTGAGAGGTTAGACTCCAATTTTGAAAGAAGTTCTACTGTGGGTAAAATCCTATCAAACAGCATTGCATGCTACAGAGAAAATGTAGTTTATAAAAGGAAGAGTTAATCAGTTCTGCAAACTTCATTGTTGTCTTATTTTAAGAAATTGCTTCAGGCACTCCAACCTTCAGCAACCATCACCCCAAACAGTCAGCAGCCATCAACATAGAGGCAAGATGCTCCACCAGCAAAAAGATTATGACTCACTGAAGGTTCAGATGATGATTAGCATTTTTTATCAGTAAAGTATTTTTTATTAAGGTATGTACATTTTTAGACTTAATGCTATTGCACACTTAAGAGACTATAGTATAGTGTAAACATAACTTTTATATGTACTGAAAAAAACCCCAAATATGTGTGACTTACATTATTGTGATGTCTGCTTTATTGTGGTGATATGGAACCAAACCTACAATGTCTCCAAGATATGCCTATACGTCTCTACTGCAGAAGGCAATTTGTTTTCCCCATTTTCCTACCATCCTGTCTTGCCACCCCCAGGCCATAGTCTCTATAAACTTAGAAAACTTTCTCTCTTTTTTAAAAAAAAAAATATTTGTTTATTTTAAAAATGTATATATTTATACTGTACAACATGATGATTTGATACACATATATCTGGTGAGAGTTTTCTGAGAATTAGCAGGCAGCTGTTCTGGGAATTTGCTTCCCCTGATGGTGTTAGGGACATTTGTATACATAGCAGAGGTCCAGGAAGGGTTTTAGAAGCTCCTTGCCAGGCACCTGGGACAAAGACCAGACAAATTATTTTTATACAACAACCTTACTCTTTCCATATCTTCTCCACATAGGATTTTACTTCCTCTCCTTGATCTGCTCTTCTTTCTTCCTTCAGTCCCCTTTTAACTGTTCCTCTAACTTTGTTCTGTTATTCAAATTACAAACTGAAAATGTTGCCTACCCTTTGTCCCATGAAGGACCATAGGCAGCTACACAAAACAACAACAACTGAGATTATCTTTAGGAGAAGGTTATTCTGATGATTAAAAGCAGGAGAAAAGAAAGATGAAAGACAGACCCGGCGCGGCGGCACTGCGGACCCGGGGCAGCCGGCGCGGGGACATGCGCTGATTCGATCCCTCCGGAGAAGTTCATGGAAGAAAATTCCTATACACAAGTATTGAAATACTTCAAGTCTCTGGATCACACATTTCATCATTTCAAAAATATTACAGAGACTCCGTGCCCCTCCCTCCCGCCCGGCCTGAGTGAGCCAGAGTCCCCGAAGAGGCTGCTCCTTTAACCCTGTCCTGTCTGAGCGAAGAACAGACGCCCTCCGGCGACCTACACGCAGAGGCGGGGCCAAATCCAAAGCTGAGACCCAGGAGCTGTGAGAACAGAGAAAGGGAAACCTCTCCCAGCAGCCTCAGAAGCAGCGGATTAAAGCTCCACAATCAACTTCATGTACCCTGCATCTGTGGAATACATGAATAGACAACAAATCATCCCAAATTGAGGAGCCAGGAGTCAGTGCTGTGCCTCTGAGGTGGGAGAGCCAACTTCAGGACACTGGTCCACAAGAGACCCCCCAGCTCCACATAATATCAAACGGCGAAAATCTTCCAGAGATCTCCATCTCAACACTAGCACCCAGCTTCACTCAACGACCAGCAAGCTACAGTGCTGGACACCCTATGCCAAACAACTAGCAAGACAGGAGCACAACGCCACCGATTAGCAGAGAGGCTGCCTCAAATCATAAAAAGTCCGCAAACACCTCAAAACACACCACCAGACGTGGACCTGCCCACCAGAAAGACAAGATCCAGCCTCATCCACCAGAACACAGGCAGTAGTCCCCTCCACCAAGAAGCCTACACAACCCACTAAACCAACCTTAGCCACTGGGGACAGACACCAAAAACAACGGGAACTATGAACCTGCAGCCTGCAAAAAGGAGACCCCAAACACAGTAACATAAGCAAAATGAGAAGACAGAAAAACACACAGCAGGAGAAGGAGCAAGATAAAAACCCACCAGACCTAACAAATGAAGAGGTAATAGGCAGTCTATCTGAAAAAGAATTCAGAATAATGATGGTAAAGATGATCCAAAATCTTGGAAATAGAATAGACAAAATGCAAGAAACAGTTAACAAGGACCTAGAAGAACTAAAGACGAATCAAGCATCGATTAAAAACACAATAAATGAAATAAAAAATACTCTAGATGGGATCAATAGCAGAATAACTGAGGCAGAAGAACGGATAAGTGAGGTGGAAGATAAAATAGTGGAAATAACTGCTGCACAGCAAAATAAAGAAAAAAGAATGAAAAGAACAGAGGACAGTCTCAAAGACCTCTGGGACAACATTAAACGCACCAACATTCGAATTATAGGGGTTCCAGAAGAAGAAGAGAAAAAGAAAGGGACTGAGAATATATTTGAAGAGATTATAGTTGAAAACTTCCCTAATATGGGAAAGGAAATAGTTAATCAAGTCCAGGAGGCACAGAGAGTCCCATACAGAATAAATCCAAGGAGAAATACACCAAGACACATATTAATCAAACTGTCAAAAATTAAACACAAAGAAATCATATTAAAAGCAGCAAGGCAAAAACAACAAATAACACACAAGGGAATCCCCATCAGGATAACAGCTGATCTCTCAGCAGAAACTCTACAAGCCAGAAGGGAGTGGCAGGACATACTTAAAGTGATGAAGGAGAAAAACCTGCAACCAAGATTACTCTACCCAGCAAGGATCTCATTCAGATTTGATGGAGAAATTAAAACGTTTACAGACAAGCAAAAGCTGAGAGAGTTCAGCACCACCAAACCAGCTTTACAACAAATGCTAAAGGAACTTCTCTAGGCAAGAAACACAACAGAAGGAAAAGAACTACAATAACGAACCCAAAACAATTAAGAAAATGGGAATAGGAACATACATATCAATAATTACCTTAAATGTAAATGGACTAAATGCTCCCACCAAAAGACACAGACTGGCTGAATGGATACAAAAACAAGACCCATATATATGCTGTCTACAAGAGACCCACTTCAGACCTAGAGATACATACAGACTGAAAGTAAGGGGATGGAAAAAGATATTCCATGCAAATGGAAACCAAAAGAAAGCTGGAGTAGCAATTCTCATATCAGACAAAATAGACTTTAAAATAAAGACTACTAGAAGAGACAAAGAAGGACACTACATAATGATCAAGGGATCAATCCAAGAAGAAGATATAACAATTGTAAATATTTATGCACCAAATATAGGAGCACCTCAATACATAAGGGAAATATTAACAGCCATAAAAGGAGAAATCGACAGTAACACAATCATAGTAGGGGACTTTAACACCACACTTTCACCAATGGACAGGTCATCCAAAATGAAAATAAACAAGGAAACACAAGCTTTAAATGATACATTAAACAAGATGGACTTAATTGATATTTATAGGACATTCCATCCAAAAACAACAGAATACACATTTTTCTCAAGTGCTCATGGAACATTCTCCAGGATAGATCATATCTTGGGTCACAAATCAAGCCTTGGTAAATTTAAGAAAATTGAAATTGTATCAAGTATCTTTTCCGACAACAATGCTATGAGACTAGATATCAATTACAGGAAAAGAGCTGTAAAACATACAAACACATGGAGGCTAAACAATACACTACTTAATAACGAAGTGATCACTGAAGAAATCAAAGAGGAAATTAAAAAATACCTAGAAACAAAAGACAATGGAGACACGACGACCCAAAACCTATGGGACGCAGCAAAAGCAGTTCTAAGAGGGAAGTTTATGGCAATACAATCCCACCTTAAGAAACAGGAAATATCTCGAATAAACAACCTAACCTTGCACCTAAAGCAATTAGAGAAAGAAGAACAAAAACATCCCAAAGTTAGCAGAAGGAAAGAAATCATAAAAATCAGATCAGAAATAAATGAAAAAGAAATGAAGGAAACAATAGCAAAGATCAATAAAACTAAAAGCTGGTTCTTTGAGAAGATAAACAAAATTGATAAACCATTAGCCAGACTCATCAAGAAAAAAAGGGAGAAGACTCAAATCAATAGAATTAGAAATGAAAAAGGAGAAGTAACATCTGACACTGCAGAAATACAAAAGATCATGAGAGATTACTATAAGCAACTGTATGCCAATAAAATGGACAACCTGGAAGAAATGGACAAATTCTTAGAAATGCACAACCTGCCAAGACTGACTCAGGAAGAAATAGAAAATATGAATAGACCAATCACAAGCACTGAAATTGAAACTGTGATTAAAAATCTTCCAACAAACAAAAGCCCAGGACCAGATGGCTTCACAGGCGAATTCTATCAAGCATTTAGAGAAGAGCTAACACCTATCCTTCTCAAACTCTTCCAAAATATAGCAGAGGGAGGAACACTCCCAAACTCATTCTACGAGGCCACCATCACCTTGATACCAAAACCAGACAAGGATGTCACAAAGAAAGAAAACTACAGGCCAATATCACTGATGAACATAGATGCAAAAATCCTCAACAAAATACTAGCAAACAGAATCCAACAGCACATTAAAAGGATCATACACCATGATCAAGTGGGGTTTATTCCAGGAATGCAAGGATTCTTCAATATACGCAAATCAATCAATGTGATACACCATATTAACAAGTTGAAGGAGAAAAACCATATGATCATCTCAATAGATGCAGAGAAAGCTTTTGACAAAATTCAACACCCATTTATGATAAAAACCCTGCAGAAAGTAGGCATAGAGGGAACTTTCCTCAACATAATAAAGGCCATATATGACAAACCCACAGCCAGCATCGTCCTCAATGGTGAAAAACTGAAACCATTTCCACTAAGATCAGGAACAAGACAAGGTTGCCCACTCTCACCACTCTTATTCAACTTAGTTTTGGAAGTTTTAGCCACAGCAATCAGAGAAGAAAAGGAAATAAAAGGAATCCAAATGGGAAAAGAAGAAGTAAAGCTGTCACTGTTTGCAGATGACATGATACTATACATAGAGAATCCTAAAGATGCTACCAGAAAACTACTAGAGCTAATCAATGAATTTGGTAAAGTTGCAGGATACAAAATTAATGCACAGAAATCTCTGGCATTCCTATATACTAATGATGAAAAATCTGAAAGTGAAATCAAGGAAACACTCCCATTTACCATTGCAACAAAAAGAATAAAATATCTAGGAATAAACCTACCTAAGGAGACAAAAGACCTGTATGCAGAAAATTATAAGACACTGATGAAAGAAATTAAAGATGATACAAACAGATGGAGAGATGTACCATGTTCTTGGATTGGAAGAATCAACATTGTGAAAATGACTCTACTACCCAAAGCAATCTACAGATTCAATGCAATACCTATCAAACTACCAATGGCATTTTTCACAGAACTAGAACAAAAAATTTCACAATTTGTATGGAAACACAAAAGACCCCGAATAGCCAAAGCAATCTTGAGAACGAAAAACGGAGCTGGAGGAATCAGGCTCCCTGACTTCAGACTATACTACAAAGCTACAGTAATCAAGACAGTATGGTACTGGCACAAAAACAGAAAGATAGATCAATGGAACAGGATAGAAAGCCCAGAGATAAACCCACGGACATATGGTCACCTTATCTTTGATAAAGGAGGCAGGAATGTACAGTGGAGAAAGGACAGTCTCTTCAATAAGTGGTGCTGGGAAAACTGGACAGGGACATGTAAAAGTATGAGATTAGATCACTCCCTAACACCATACACAAAAATTAGCTCAAAATGGATTAAAGACCTAAATGTAAGGCCAGACACTATCAAACTCCTAGAGGAAAACATAGGCAGAACACTCTATGACATAAATCACAGCAAGATCCTTTTTGACCCATCTCCTAGAGAAATGGAAATAAAGACAAAAATAAACACATGGGACCTAATGAAACTTCTAAGCTTTTGCACAGCAAAGGAAACCATAAACAAGACCAAAAGACAACCCTCAGAATGGGAGAAAATATTTGCAAATGAAGCAACTGACAAAGGATTAATCTCCAAAATTTATAAGCAGCTCATGCAGCTCAATAGCAAAAAAACAAACAACCCAATCCAAAAATGGGCAGAAGACCTAAATAGACATTTCTCCACAGAAGATATACAGACAGCCAACAAACACATGAAAGGATGCTCAACATCTTTACTCATTAGAGAAATGCAAATCAAAACTACAATGAGATATCATCTCACACCAGTCAGAATGGCCATCATCAAAAAATCTAGAAACAATAAATGCTGGAGAGGGTGTGGAAAAAAGGGAACACTCTTGCACTGCTGGTGGGAATGTGAATTGGTACAGCCACTATGGAGAACAGTATGGAGGTTCCTTAAAAAACTACAAATAGAACTACCATATGACCCAGCAATCCCACTACTGGGCATATACCCTGAGAAAACCATAATTCAAAAAGAGACATGTACCAAAATGTTCATAGCAGCCCTATTTACAATAGCCCGGAGCTGGAAACAACCTAAGTGTCCATCATCGGATGAATGGATAAAGAAGATGTGGCACATATATACAATGGAATATTACTCAGCCATAAAAAGAAATGAAATTGAGCTATTTGTAATGAGGTGGATGGACCTAGAGTCTGTCATACAGAGTGAAGTAAGTCAGAAAGAGAAAGACAAATACTGTATGCTGACACATATATATGGAATTTAAGAAAAAAGTGTCATGAAGAACATAGGGGTAAGACAGGAATAAAGACACAGACCTACTAGAGCATGGACTTGAGGATATGGGGAGGGGGAAGGGTAAGCTGTGACAAAGTGAAAGAGCGGCATGGACATATATACACTACCAAATGTAAGGTAGAGAGCTAGTGGGAAGCAGCCGCATAGCACAGGGAGATCAGCTCGGTTCTTTGTGACCGCCTGGAGGGGTGGGATAGGGAGGGTGGGAGGGAGACGCAAAAGGGAGGGGATATGGGAACATATGTATATGTATAACTGATTAAATTTGTAAAATAAAAAAAAATAAAAAAATATAGTGAAAAAAAAAATATTACAGAGTACATCACGGATGTCAGTCAAGTCTTGTAACAGCAGTGTAGAAAACTAGTAACATTTATAGCTAGTTTGTTTTTAAGCTTCAGCAATGGATCAATTCTATCCAGCCTAATCTGTAATTTTAATTAGATTAATTTTTAAAATAAAAAAGATTAATTTTTAATTTAAAAGTATTTTTAGTTCATATTTATGTACCTGCATTATGGTAAATCTTTTATTTTGTTGTTTTTTTCTTAGTTTCTCTTCAGAGTATCTTTGAAAATTTTTTTTTTTTTTTTTTTTTTTTTTTTGCGGTATGCGGGCCTCTCACTGTTGTGGCCTCCCCCGTTGTGGAGCACAGGCTCCGGACGCACAGGCTCCGGACGCGTAGGCTCAGCGGCCATGGCTCAGGGGCCCAGCCGCTCCGCGGCATGTGGGATCCTCCCAGACCGGGGCACGAACCCGTGTCCCCTGCATCGGCAGGCGGACTCTCAACCACTTGCGCCACCAGGGAGGCCCGAAAATTTATTTTTAAACAGAATAATTAAAGCCCAAAGATGAGAATGTCTCATTTAAGAAAAACTAAAGAACGTTGGAAGAGCTGAAGTATGAACACAATTGGCACAACTTTTCACCACCCTCCTTAGAAGAAGACTGTTTTGATTTGCATGGTCCAAGAAAGGAGAAACAGATAACTTGCTGGGGATTGCATCCTGCTTTACTTAAGTTAGACATTAACAGGCTAAAAGGGCAAGGATGAAGCAACATGTTTATAACATATTTTTGAAAAGCTACTTAAAGGTGAAGGGTGGCAAGAACACAGACAGACACACCCTAGACATTTCACGACAGTATTTTAAGGTATGCCTTTTCTTTGGTTGATAGGGATGGAGGGACCTATTAATAAACATTTCTCCTATTTAAAAAAAAAAAAAAAAAAAAAAAAAGAAAGATGAAAGTCATACATGTGCTGAAAGAGAAAAAGCATGCTACTTATTAAATATTTTTAACATCTTTATTGGAGTATAGTTGTTTTACAATGTTGTGTTAGTTTCTGTTGTATAAAAAAGTGAATCAGCTATATGTATACATATATCCCCATATGCCCTCCCTCTTGTGTCTCCCTCCTACCCTCACTATCCCAGCCCTCTAGGTGGTCAAAAAGCACCAAGCTGATCCCCATGTGTTATGAAGCTGCTTCCCACTAGCTATCTATTTTACATTTGGTAGTGTATGTATGTCAATGCTAGTCTCTGACTTCGCCCCAGCTTACCCTTCCCCCTCCCCGTGTCCTCAAGTCCATTCTCTACATCTGCATCTTTAGTCCTATCCTGCCCCTGGGTTCATCAGAAGCATTTTTTGTTTGTTTGTTTAGATTCCATATATATGTGTTACCATATGGTATTTATTTTTCTCTTTCTGACTTACTTCACTCTGTATGACAGACTCTAGGTCCATCCACCTCACAACAAATAACTCAATTTCATTTCTTTTTATGGTTGAGTAATATTCCATTGTATATATGTGCCACATCTTCTTTATCCATTCATCTGTCAATGGACACTTAGGTTGCTTCCATGTCCTGGCTATTGTAAATAGAGCTGCAATGAACATTGTGGTACATGACACTTTTTGAATTATGGTTTTCTCAGGGTATATGCCCAGTAGTGAGATTGCTGAGTCATATGGTAGTTCTACGTTTGTTTGTTTGTTTGTTTGTTTGTTTTGCTGTATGCAGGCCTCTCACTGTTGTGGCCTCTCCCGTTGTGGAGCACAGGCTCCAGATGCACAGGCTCAGCAGCCATGGCTCACTGGCCCAGCCACTCCACGGCATGTGGGATCTACCTGGACCGGGGCACGAACCCGTGTCCCCTGCATCGGCAGGCGGACTCTCAACCCACTGCACCACCAGGGAAGCCCGGTATTTCTACTTTTAGTTCTTTAAGCAACCTCCATAATGTTCTCCATAGTGGCTGTATCATTTTACATTCCTACCAACAGTGCAAGAGGGTTCACTTTTCTCCACGCCCTCTCCATCATTTATTGTTTGTAGATTTGTTGATGATAGCTATTCTGACCAGTGTGAGGTGACATCGCATTGTAGTTTTGATTTGCATTTCTCTAATAATTAGTGATGTTGAGCATCCTTTCGTGTGTTTGTTGGCAATCTGTATATCTTCTTTGGAAAAATGTCTATTTAGATCTTCTGCCCATTTTTGGATTGGGTTGTCTGGTTTTTTTGATATTGAGCTGCATGAACTGCTTGTATATTTTGGAGATTAATCATTTGTCCATTGCTTCATTTGTAAATATTTTCTCCCATTCTGAGGGTTGTATTTTCGTCTTGTTTATAGTTTCCTTTGCTGTGCAAAAGCTTTTAAGTTTCATTAGGTCCCATTTGTTTATTTATTTTTATTTTTTTATTTTTTTCTTTTTGCGGTATGTGGGCCTCTCACTGTTGTGGCCTCTCCCATTGCAGAGCACAGGCTCCGGACGCGCAGGCCCAGCGGCCATGGCTCACGGGCCCAGCCGCTCCGTGGCATATGGGATCCTCCCAGACCGGGGCACGAACCCGTATCCCCTGCATCGGCAGGCGGACTCTTAACCACTTGCGCCACCAGGGAGGCCCCCATTTGTTTATTTTTGTTTTTATTTCCATTTCTCTAGGAGGTGGGTCAAAAAGGATCTTGCTGTGATTTATGCCATAGAGTGTTCTGCCTATGTTTTCCCCTAAGAGGTTTATAGTGTCTGGCCTTACCTTTAGGTCTTTAATCCATTTTGAGTTTATTTTTGTGTATGGTGTTGTGAAATGTTCTCATTTCATTCTTCTACATGTAGCTGTCCAGTTTTCCAAGCCCACATTTTAAAGAGGCTGTCTTTTCTCCATTGTATATTCTTGCCTCCTTTAACAAAGATAAGGTAACCATATGTGCATGGGTTTATCTCTGGACTTTCTCTCCTGTTCCATTGATCTATATTTCTGTTTTGATGCCAGTACCACATGGTCTTGATTACTGTAACTTTGTAGTATATTCTGAAGTCAGGGAACCTGATTCCTCCAGCTCTGTTTTTCTTTCTCAAGATGGTGTTGGCTATTTGCGGTCATTTGTGTTTCCATACAAATTGTGAAATATTTTGTTCTAGTTCTGTGAAAAATACCATTGGTAGTTTGATAGGGATTGCATTCAATCTGTAGATTGCTTTGGGTAGTATAGTCATTTTCAAAATTTTGATTCTTCCAATCAAAGAACATGATATATATCTCCATCTCTGTACTGTCTTTAATATCTTTCATCAGTGTCTTATAGTTTTCTGCATACAGGTCTTTTGTCTCCTTAGGTAGGTTTATCCTTAGTTATTTTATTCTTTTTGTTGCAATGGTAAATGGGAGTGTTTTCTTAATTTCACTTTCAGATTTTTTGTCGTTAGTGTATAAGAATGCAAGAGATTTCTGTGCATTAATTTTGTGTCCTGCTACTCTCCCAAATTCATTGATTGGCTCTAGTAGTTTTCTGGTAACATCTTTAGGATTATCTATGTATAGTGTCATGTCATCTGCAAACAGTGACAGCTTTAGTTCTTCATAGTGACCTGTTCTTGCACACAGCCTTTTTGGTGGCAGCAGAAGCAGCCTTAGTGTTTCATGCCCATCTCTGGATCCGAGCTGATAGCCATGGCTCACGCCTGTCTCTGGAGCTTGTTTAGGCAGTGCTCTGCCTTCTGTGGGCACACCAGAAAGGAATCCCCTCTCCTCGCACACCCCCAAAACAATGTTCTCTTGCCTCTTAAGCAGGTCCAGGCTTTTTCCCGGACATCCTCCCAGCTAGCTGTGGTACACTAGTCCCTTCAGGCTGTGTTCACACAGCCAACCCCAGTCCTCTCCCTGGGATCTGACCTCTGAAGCCCGAGACTCAGCTCCCAGCCCCCACCTGCCCTGGCGGGTAAGCAGATAAGCCTCTCGGGCTGGTGAGTGCTTGCCTGCACCGATCCTGTGTGGGAATATCCCCGCTTTCCCCTGTGGCTGCGCTCTCCTCCATGGCTCTGAAGCTTCCCCCCACCACCCTGTCTCCACCAGTGAAAGGGCTTCCTAGTGTGTGGAAACTTTTCCTCCTTCACAGCTCCTTCCCAGAGATGCAAGTCCTGTCCCTGTTCTTTTGTCTCTGTTTTTCCTTTTTTCTTTTGCCCTACCCAGGTACATGGGGATTTTCTTGCCTTTTGGGAAGTCTGAGGTCTTCTGCCAGCATTCAGTGGTGTTCTGTAGGAGTTGTTCCACATGTGGATGTATTTTTGATGTATTTGTGAGGAGGAAGGTGATCTCCACGTCTTACTCTTCCACCATCTTGAAGGTCCCCCCCCCACCACTTATTAAATTGTTCATTTTGTTGGAAAATAGTGTTTTTAAATTTTAGGGCATATGCAAATCACCTGGGGACCTTGTTAACATGCACAGTCTTATTCAGTAGCTCTGAGCGGGACCCTAAGGGTCTGTGCAGTGCCACCTATATAACATCTGGAATCCAGTGAAAAATAAATATTCAGGGCCCTTTGTTCAAAAATTAAGACTTTCAAGATGGCAGCAACAGTGCATTAAACCAAGCACAGAGCCCTTCTGAGCACAGGTCACATGCCAATTGTCCCTGGATGTGCATTTCTAACAAGCACCCTGGTGAAGCTACTGCCAATGACCCAGGGTCTATCAATTGAGTAGTAATCATGTAAATGTTCTAAATCGCCTGCCCTCCACTTTGGATTTATAATTTTGTTTATTGATTCATTTTCCTAAAAATAAAATACTTATTTGATTAATTAATCAAGAAATGTGAATGCTAACATTATCTCAGAGACCAATTTTTTTTTATTTTTTTGTTTGCCTGTGATTTCTGTAGGACAGTCAATAGATGTTTGTTAAATTAGTGAATAATATGGTAGATGGACATGTAAGAGATGTGTTCTTGTTTTCTCTCCTTCCCTCTTTCCATTCCTTTCTTCTCCCTTGCCATCACTTCTTTTCTATCCCAAATTCTGGACTTTGAATCACTTTCTCCCCTTACTTTCAGTTCTAATCACACTCATTTCTTCCAGGAAGTCCATGCTCCTGTCAAACATTTCTGTCTCCCTGTGTGCATGTAACTATCTGGATCACTCAGCAGATCCACTCTCATAACAGAAATTTGTGAGTGATGTGTCTCCTTTATAGAGAACAGAGGATTCCATTTTTAAGTATCCATAATTTGTTCAACCAACCTGTTATAGAAAATTTTCTAAAATATATTAAGCATATATATTACTTTCAAAGAGAGGATAGAGTCTAGATTCTGGTGCTCCGCTAATATTTTATGGAGTGCTGTAATGCGGCAGAACCCTTAGAAGCATTATGATTGGTGAGACTACTTGTTCTTACACAAAATGACCCAGGCCACTGAAATGTTGAGTTATTGCTTTTATATTTTCATGTTTTAAAAATTTCTCCACAAATTGTCACCTATAACTTCTTAGTATTGTTATTTTATTTGGCTAAAATACAACTTTCATTGTCAAACTTTGCATTTTTAATGTGGTTTTGAAAAAATAATATAGCCAACCTTATTAAGATGGTTCTGTGCCATTAACAGTAATTTATGCAGACTGACTGTGGATGTACAGGATTCACTTATGAATAAAGAATTGAACCTTAATTTTTGGTACATGGCTTCTGTAACATCAATTTTGAAGAGTCAGGGAAATGTTTTTTTTTTTCCTTCTGTATTCTTGATTCAGATAGTTATAGTATTTTCATGAGTTTGTCTGACAATAAGGTCCCCAATTTTAATTTACATTTGGGTTCCAATTGGTCACTAGTTCTCTATGTATATTTTTCAATGAATTAGTCTTCAATTCCCAAGTTTTTTAGGTTTTTAAAATCTATGAAATAGCTTTAGTCCCTGTTCTTAAATGTTTCTAAATTCACGTGTAATAAACCACTTTGATACTCGACTGTTCAGAGATTGGTCATCCAGCACATAGATTATTTGGTAGCTTTTTATCTTCACTTCAACTCTCTTATATAATACCCATACATACAGAAATATACACACACAGATAGGCACACATATATACATATCACATTAAGGAGAAATTGGAAAAGAGAAATGAAAGAGGAATTCCTACGGTGAGCAATTTGGAGAAGAGAGATGAAATGCCAACAGTGGTGAAATCAAAACACAGCACAGATTCCTGCTCCTTATGAGCTTATGTTTCCATCAGGATTACTGAGGCAGCTAGTGTTCCTTTTGACATTTTCTTCTAGAATACTAAAAATTTCAGACAACAGAAAAACCCTCCAGATTGATTTAGGCAAAACAAGCAAAATGTAACCCATGAAACAGCAAAGCACCTTTTCGTGCTAAGGCAGGAGGAGGAGTTGCTGGTGGGGATTGGGAGGAGATGCCTGGTGTAGAAGTCATTCTGTATCAATGACCCCAAAACCCAGAACCACAAATGTAAAAAGTTATCTCAGTCCAAATATGTTGTCTGTGCTAAGAAGGCTAAAAACTCCTAAAGTTACCTAAGCAGAGAAGGAAACTCAATGCAACTACACTTGTATCAGATGCATTTCAAGAGCACCATTTTCTCTAGATAATTCTTAGGGTTTCTTATCAGAAGTCCTGCTGCTTTCCAAATCCCTCTGCTTTCTCCCTGACCTCATCCACTTCTGGGAAGGTACATGCAGGAAGAGAGAAATGGCTTGGTCAGAGGCCTAAAATGGTGCACAATTCTGTCATGAATTCATCCTAAATCAACCAAGAGCAGCAGAAGAAATGCCTTGGAAAAAACCTAGAAAACACCGAGTCCTTTTTTTTTTTTTCTCATCCATGTAGCTTTGGAGCCACCAGATGGCAATGTTATAGACCAGCACTTACAGCCTCCAGGTGCAGTGGAAGTGTGGAAAGGGAAGGATGCATTAAAGAGAGTCCTGGAGTGTGTCAGTGCCTGGATCTCTAACTGAAAACCAGATGCAGTGCAAAGAGTAACAATGACTTAAAGGTGGATAAACATTCCTTCCAAAGTTCATTCTGAAGCAGCAGGATGCTACAAAGCTGCTTCCATGGTGTTAGGTCAGTTTAACCTCACCAGCCACATTGTCTGTGAACAGAAAGATGTTTTCAGAGAGTCAAGGTTTACTTGATGACTCCAGAGAAAAAGACAAAACCCAATGAAACCAGTGAAACCAGTCAAAACAAGCTCTCAAGGGCTTCATATCACCACCATCCTCCATTTAATTCTTTCCTTTGACAGCACCCACCCACCAGCCGCCTCTCGTTGCAACCCATCTCCACAGTGACAACGCATGCACACTCTCACATTCTAAAGGCAAAGTTTGCAGAATTATCAATAACCAACCAAAGAAAGCTTTCATTGATTTCCTGTGTTGCAAATTGATCCAGATAATTTCTGTGGTTTAAGGGGCTCATAAACTCACTAATTTGAAATAATCCGAACATCAGCTGAGTTAAAGTTTTCTCTCGCCCTGTGTCCAGACTCATTTAACGCAATGTTTTGGAGCACAGTGAAAAGGAGGCCAAAGCTCAATGAACACTTGATTTTACTGTGCTCCATTGACATATGTCTTGCTCTCAACTTTGGCTGTCTGTCTAGAATTAAGGTCAGAAGAGGAGGTTAATGAGCAGGGACAGAAAAGAGAGTGTAAATGAAGAAATACAAACATGCTCTAATTACTGGGGGTGGGCGGGGAAGAGCCCAAATCCAATCTCTGGTTTTGGTTCCAGGTAAGATGGAACACAAACACACTCTCTCTCCCATCGAATGCAGCTGTACCACCTGTACAGGATGCATGAAGCATCGTTTTGAAGACTCTAAATAGTAAATAGTGGCAGGAGGGTTGGGGAAGAAGATGAAAATGTGAAGTACCACTAAATTGGCAGGGAGTTTCATATTTTAACTCCTCTCTCCCCTAGTGTGGACAGATAGTATCATAAAATCCAGAAATGGGCATTGACCTATGGGGAGAATGCATGTCAGGAGAAACCTGGAAAAGAATGAAAACTATCTCTATACAGAAGACATTATTTTCTATGTACAAAACCTCAGGAAATCAACAACAAAAAAAGGCTCCTAGAAATAATGAGTTTAGAAAGTCATGGGGGGGCTTCCCTGGTGGCGCAGTGGTTGAGAGTCCGCCTGCCGATGCAGGGGACACGGGTTCGTGCCCTGGTCTGGGAAGATCCCACATGCCGCGGAGCGGCTGGGCCCGTGAGCCATGGCCGTTGAGCCTGCGCGTCCGGAGCCTGTGCTCTGCAACGGGAGAGGCCACAACAGTGAGAGGCCCACATACCGAAAAAAAAAGAAAGTCATGGGATATAAGACAACAAGCAAAATCAGTCTTATTTATACATAGTAACAATAAACAATTGGAAACAATTTTTTAAATAAACATTGCTTACAAAAGCTTTAAAAAACATAAAATACTTAGATATAAATGTCATGAAACCTGTACTCTATGTCTATGCTGAACACTATAAAATGCTGATGAAAGATATCAAAGAAGGTCTAAACAAATGGAGAGTAATACAATGCACATGTATTGGAAGACAACATGGTGAAGGTGTCAATCTCAAATTCATCTATAGATAACACAATTCCAACAGTAAAAAACAAACAACCCAACTGAAAATGGGCAAAAAACTTGAACAGACACTTCACCTAAGAGGACACATGAAGGGTAAAACAAGACACACATGCACAAAACGATAATCAATAACACCCGAAGACAGCCATTGTGGAAGTGCAAAATAAAACCACACATGATGCTTCCACACACCTACTAGAATGGATAAAATAAAACATACTGACAATGCCACATGCTAGCAAGGACACAGAGCAGCTGGAGCTCTCACACCCTACTAGTGGGAATTCACAATAGTACAGCCACTCTAGAAAAGTTTGGCAGTTTTTATAAAGTTAAACATGTATTTACCATAGGACCCAGGAATCCTACTCCTGCATATTTTACCTTAGAGACATGAAAATTCACATTCACATAAAAAGCTGTACATCAAATGTTTATAGCAGCTGTATTTATAATTGCCAACTCTGGAGACAATCCAAGTATCTTTCAATGAGTGAATGGCTAAACAAGCTGATTTCCAACCATGCACTGGAATGCCACCCAGCAATGGGAAGGAACAAAGTACTGATCGACACACAACCACTTGGACGAATCTCACAGGCATTATGTGGAGTGAAAAAAGCCAGGCTCCAAAGGTTATATAGTGCATAATTCCATTTATATGATATTCTCAAAAAGACAAATCTATAGTGATTGAGTATATATCAGCCTTTGCCAAAAGTTAGGGGGTGGGGGGATGTACAAATAGGTTCACAAAGGAGTCTTTTGGGGAGATGAAAAGGTTCTGCACTCTGTCATTACAATAATCTATAAATGAGGTAATATTCATAGAAGTGCATACCCCTCAAAAGGTTTAGCTTTAGTGCATGTTAATTTAACATTTATATGACAGACATTTTATATACATTATCTCATTTAACACATACAACTCTCCAATTGGTTGAGTTTTATTACTCTCATGTTAAAAATGAGAAATGGGCATTTTGAATGGTTAAGTAGATAGCCAGTAAGTTGAGGGATAAAAATTTGAAAAGACAGTGGTCTGCTTTCAGAGACCATATGCCTACCTGCTATGCTATAACTTCCCCATCATTTAATTAAAGGAGATAGGTGAGTGCTACTTAAAATATAAACTGTCTAATCACTTTTTTTTGTGTGTGTGGTACGCGGGCCTCTCACTGCCATGGCCTCTCCCACTGCGAAGCACAGGCTTCAGACGCGCAGGTTCAGCAGCCATGGCTCATGGGCCCAGCCACTCCACGGCATGTGGGATCCTCCAGGACCGGGGCACGAACCCATGTCCCCTGCATCGGCAGGCAGACTCTCAACGACTGTGCCACCAGGGAAGCCCTGTCTAATCATTTTTAAAACTGTATTTACAACCTAAAACTTATCTATTAAATCAGCCCTAGTAGGAGTACTTCGAAATATCTTATTAGCTGTTGGTTAGTTTTTCTGTATAGTTTTAGAAAGTCCTTCCCCAAATCCTATAATTCAGGTCTTTATCTAATTCTGATCGACCCTACCTCTGCTTATTACACATGGATAAGGCTTTTACTCTATTACATACCTTTCACAGATGAAAGGATTCATTTCTGAGGTTGTTCTATCTCGAAGCTGAAGTCTTACTCAGGCTGTAATTAAACATGGCATTGCTATTTAAACCCTCTGGTTTAAGAACAAGATGTAATAGTGGCTAAATCCTTTGAAGTAAAACACTACTGCATATGCAGTTAGTAGAGCTGTAGTGATCCATGTCTGTGTGTGGAACCCATTGGCACAGCCCAGAGAGGACTGCCGTAGTTTTCTCCTCCAAAGGAAAAGAATCAAATTCCCACCATCAACTTGCCCTACATCATTCACGCCAAAAAAATGTCTGACCCTAAAGCAAATAAGTACAACATCTTCTACAATAGGCATGATCATTTTTGCCCCTTAACATGCTCACCAGGCCCTGACCTCGCATTCCATGTCCAGGAAGTAAAACTGTCTAAAGAGAGAACACATCCAAGTTCCAGTGAATAAATCCTATATATGCCATTATAGTTGTCAGTGTTTGAGCTCCATTCTAACTCACCTGTAAGAAAAAGGATGAACAACAAGGAGCTCTGATTTAGGGATCTAAGTAAGGAGATTTGTTAAAACATACAAATTGTTCCTAACTTGCAACCCAATGAGTAAAAAGGGATGCATAGAAATGAACTTCCAAATATAGTTGAGTATATACTGAATTTCTTTCGCTCTACAGCCTTTCTTCTATTTGAGGATGGCTGAACATAGGAAATTCCATCCAAGGCGACCCCTAAGAGCTACAATAAGATCTTTCTCAGGAAAGAAATGAAGTGTTACTTATTTTTCCAACACTTATTGTGGACCCTAGCATACAGTAGGTGCTCCACAAATGTGGAGGGAAGAAAAAGGAAGAGAGAGAAGGAGAACAGGGAGAAAAGAATGAAGAGAAGAGAGGTCACTGGCCAGGAGGTGAGTTATCTCCCAATTATGCAGAAAGACTGAGCCTGCAAAGAACAGAAGAGATTCTCCAAGAAGGCACTGGTAGTGTCTATAATGGCTGCGCCTCTTCTCACTTTTCCAAGGAAGCATGTTTAGGAATCCTCTCACGATTACAAGGAGTTCTGAGGCACTGGTAAATGTTTCACCAAGTAACTGCCTCCTCCTCTGGCAGGAATTTAAGTGAAAATAAACCCACCTCCCACCATACCAGCCTCTGTGATTTCCTGGTTTGGTCTGCAAGCTAGATGGGTGGATAAGGCAACCACCATGGAAATTTCTCATTATTTTCTGTTCCTTTTCTGCACATCCCAAATCAATGACTATAACAATGATTAGTATAAATAATCTCACTAATATGATAATAGTGTCAATTGGGCACCTACTGCATACACAGGCACTGTGCCATGTGCTTTCTACAAGTTGTATCGGAGGTAATGGATATCCAGGCACAGTTTATGTTTCCATGAAATAGGAGTCATTTTCTTTTTTACTAGTCAACACAAATAAGTCTTAATTCCAGGCTCAAGAGAAGCAGTATCATATGGAAAAAGAGCAGTATGCCTGGAGAAAGTGGAATAGTGGACTCTGATGTGTTGTTGTGTGACCCTAGCTAATATCTCCCCAGATCGGGGCCTCAGTGCCCCAGTGATCAAAAGCAGAGCTTTCAAAATTTTCATGTGCATATGAATCACTTGGGGATCTTGTTCAAAGGCATGATCTGATTCAGTAGGTCTGGGGTGGGAATTCTACATTTCTACAGGCTTCCTGTGACATCAGTGCTGCTGTTCCTTGGGCTTCATCTTCAGTAGCAAAGATGCAGACAGTCTATAAGGTATATTTGGCTCTACAGTACTGGACTCAGGGAAATATTGTCTGGAGGCTGTATAAAGGTCTTGGATTACAGTTTCATAAATTAAACCCACAGCAAGAGCCAGAAGGGAGGGATGTGTCACCTTCCAGAGCCCATGAGTCAATGGATCCCATAAGTCAATAGATCCTATGGGTGAAAGATGCCACCAACTAACCTTCAAGAAGAAAAGTCATTGAAGAGAAAGTAGTTATGAGAATGTCATGGAATCTGCATAACTTTCAGTGATTTCCAGCCACGTTCCCTGCTGTGAAAATGCAACATGTTTCAAAAGTCCTATTTCATCCTAAAATCCTCCTTTTCCTTCCTGCCACCCGCCCACACTGCCACACAATTCAGTTTTGGGGAAACATCCCTTTGAGGCAAACCAGAGCTCAGAGCAGGGTTGAGAGCAGGGGACTGCCAACATATGAACAGCTCAAACTCAGGTTTCTTTTTTCTTCAAATCTTGGCCTATTCTAACATTCGAGGGACTACAGCTCATTAAGAAAGAAAGAAGAAACTCTGAGCAATACTCCTCATTCAGTTCCCCAAACAGTAGCTTTTCACATTGTATGATAACACCAGCTTTACAAGGAGGTAAACACCTGAGTGAAAAACAACAACAGCAATAAACAAAAAAACAAACCTGGATTCAAGAATATTCCTGAATCATAAAATCAGTCATGTTAGCTTATTATACATCCTAGGAGTTAACTAGAAACCAGTTAATCTCTAATCTAAGAAAATAATATCGCATATCTTACTTTAATATGTTTGAACTTTGACTGACATTTCATTTGTTCAGGAGGATTTTTTTTTCTCTTTCCTGTCAAGAGACATTGGCAAAGCCATGTGTAATCAACTTTTTCATTCCTCCTGGCAAAGACTATTAGATATTAAGACAGGAGATGTGCAGTGTCTCTGTCATGGATTTGGATATAGAGCATATGGATATACAGCAGCAAAACAGGAAGTTTTTAATGAGACACCTCAGCCCCCAAATGTGACCTGTTTGAATGTTGTTCAAACTCTAATGCCCCCACTGCTCTCCACTGGCATTTGCAAGGGGAAAGGAATTAAGCAACAGCACAGCGTCTTTCTGAGTCTGCAAATATCATCCCCATGTGAGATGCCTCCATTTCCCCCTCTGGAAAATGATGATGGAAATGACCTACCTTGTTTAATCAGTGTTTATGGTACTTGATTAGCCCCTCAGGCCAAGGCAGCTAGGTTTAGCTAAGAATGGAAAGTCCTCTACACGGGACTTTTACATACCCTGCTTCTGGGAGAGATTCGGAGTGCAGCTGACAATAGCAAAGTGACTTTCACTCCCATCCGCCCAGGTAGATGGAAAATAAGGAACTAAGGGAGGGAGTTAAAAATGAGCCACTCTTCCACTAGGCTCTCAGGAGAGCAGAAAAGGGAAAATGGGCCAAACAAAAGAATGTGTATTTTTAACTCATAAATAGGCCGGCAACATTGTATTCAGTCTTTATAAAGTGTTCTGGTACAAATCTGGCCACTAATATCCTCCTTGGCCTGGCAATCTCCACATTTCTTAATGCATTTTATTTTACTACTTGAAGGATATAATAGGAGGCTTTCTTAGGTAATGACTCTACATTTGAAAGGAATTACATAATATAAGTAATTATTCTGATTGTTTAAATGATGATAGCTACTTAACTCTAATCACATGGGTATTTCAGGAAAGGTTTTATGTACCACCTTGCCCCCTGCCCCCAATAAAAGTATCTCGGCAAATATTGCTGTTCTTCTAGACCCTTTGTGTGGAGATAAACTAAGTCCTCAGCTTTCTTACTTGGAAACCAACTATTAAATCTTTCTAGCACCCAGATTCTATGAGTTTTAAGTCACTGCCCCACCTTTAGAAATTTGCAAATCAAAAACTCATTCATTCACTCTATTTTTTTTTCCCAAGAAGCACTCATTGAGTATCAATTATTTGCCAGGGATTGTGCCATATATGTGGCATACATGGGTGACCACTACCAAATAACTCCTCCCTCATGGGGATTATACTCTGCTGGGGAAGACAAAAGTCAAACAATCAAACAAATAAATATCAATTAGCAAATGTACTAAGCACAAGTTCTATGAAAACTTAAGATCAGGGTACTTAATTGGTTCTGTGAAAGTAGTATTTGACCTGAGGACTGAAGGATCAGGAGGGATTGCAATCAGAGAGAACAGCATGTACAAAACCCCTGTGGTAGGAGAGGGCACAGATTATTAATGTAATTGAAACAAGACTTCAAACTAACTGTTGTACAGTTGCACTAATTGTACCAATGAGCACTACAGAATGTGAGAGGAGAGAAGATCTCCATTCAAGAGAGGTAGTCAGGGAAGGCTTCCTGGAGAAAATGGGATTTGGGGCTAAACTTTAAAGAAAATGAAGATTTTAGAAAGGAAAGTATTAAGTGTTTCTAGCAGATGGCACAGCAAAAAGAAAGGTATGGAAGTATGATAGCATAAAGAATTTTATCTCCCTTTTATTACCTTTCTTTTAATTTATGTATATGTGAACTTGTTCATTTGCAAATCAAAGATATACACTGCTATATTTTAAAATTGCATTTATAAAAAGGACTTAAAAAGTGTCAGTTTTTCTCATACAAAAATTAACTCAAAATGGATTACAGACTTAAGTGTAAAAGGTAAAACTATAAAACTTTTAGAAAAAAAATAGAACAATTTCAGGATCTAGGGCTAAGTAAAGAGTTCTTAGACTTGACACCAAAAAAAAAAAACACAACAATCTACTAAAGGAAAAATTGATAAACTGAACCTCATCAAAACTAAAAGTTTTGTTCTGCAAAAGCCCATGTGAGGAGTATGAAAAGACAAGACAGAGACTTGGAGAAAATATTTGCAAACCAAATATCTAACAAAGGACTTGTATCTAGATATATAAAGATATATATTTACTACCTTCAAGTAGTAAAATAAAATGCATTAAGAAATGTGGAGATTGCCAGGCCAAGGAGAATATTAGTGGCCAGATTTGTACCAGAGCACTTTATAAACATATAGACAACTCTCAAAACTTAACAACAACAACGACTAAAAAAAGTAGAAAATGGGCAAAAGACAGGATGAGACAGTCACTGAAGAGGAAATACATATAGCAAATAAGCACAAGAAAAGATGCTTTACATATCAGCCATCAGGGAAATGCAAACTAAAAAGCATGATGAGATATCACTGTACACCTATCAGAATTGTTAAAACAAAAATGTGACAGCACCAAAATGTTGACAAGGATGTGGAAAAACAGGATCATTTACACATTGCTAGTGGGAATGTGAAATGTCATAGACACTCCAGAAGACCGTTTGGCACTTTCTTATAAAAATTAAACATTTAATCACTATATGTCCCAGCAATTGCCTTCTTAAGCATTATCTCAGAGAAATGAAAACATACTCACATAAAAACCTATGCATGCCTGTTTCTACCAGCTTTATTTAGAATAGCTAAAAACTGGGAACAGCCCCGATGTCCTTCAACCAATGCATGGTTAAACTGTGATATATACCTACCATGGAATACTATTCAGAAATGAAAAATAGCTGTTTTTTTAATGTTTACAAGATTTTTTTAAAATTTTATTGGAGTATAGTTGATTAACAATGTTGTGTTAGCTTCAGGTGTATAGCAAAGTGATTCAGTTATACATATATTTACATATATTCGTTCTTTTTTTAGATTCTTTTCTCATACAGGTTATCACAGAATATTGAGTAGAGTTCTTGTAGGTCCTTGTTGATTATCTATCTTTTATATAGTAGTGTGTGTGTGTTCATCCCAAGCTCCTGATTTATCCTTCCCCCCCACCCACCCCCCCACGTTTCCCCTTTGGTAACCATAAGTTTGTTTTTGATATCTGTAACTCTGTTTCTCTTTTGTAAATAAGTTCATTTGTATCTCTCTCTTTTTCATATATTAGATGTCACATATGAGTGATATCATATGATATTTGTCTGACTTACTTCATTTAATATGATAATCTCTAAGTCTATCCATTTTGCTGCAAATGGCATTATTTCATTCTTTTTATGGCTGAGTAGTATTCCACTGTGTATATACGTATCACACCTTCTTTATCCATTCATCTGTTGATGGACATTTAGGTTGTTTCCATGTCTTGGCTATTGTAAATAGTGCTGCAATGAACATTGAGGTGCATGTATCCTTTCAGATTATGGTTTTCTCCAGATATTTGCCCAGGAGTGGGATTGCTGGATTGATATACACAACAATTTCATGAATACCCAGGGAATTATGCTGAGAAGAAAAAAACCCAAAGGTTATGTAGTGTATGATTCAATTTACATAACATTTGTGAAATAACAAAATTTTATAAATGGTGAATATACTAGTGGTTGCAAGGGGTTAAGGATACTGAAGGTTGTACATTAAAAATTATAGAGATATTTTCAGTCTACAGTGATATTATATTCCCTCAGAACATTTTCTTCTGACAGGTAGCTAGGAAAGTAGCAATCCAAATCACCTTAGACCAGTAAGAATTGTATATGCTTAAAAGCTAGGTATCAGTCCTTGTAAAGTCTGGTTCATTTAAGATATACCCTTAATCCCAGTGTCCTAACCCAAGGCATATGGGATTCACCAAGGACCCTCTCCTTGCAGACTGTGAACTTCAACATTTGTTCTCAAGTCATTTGAGTCTTCAGAATCTCTGTGCAGGTATCCTTCTTAAATCCACAGATGCCCCATGTTAAAAGCTCACCTCTCTAGGTTTTCTTCTTAGGAAATTTTGGCTTTGTAATTTTTCACTGCTTTGTTAATTCTCAATGCTTCAAACAGATTCTTTCCTCCAGATTTTCTAGTTTTTCTCATTGGAAGCTGTGCAGTCTGCCCTTAGTGGAAGATGAAGTCTCAGTTGCTTTTTTCATGTTGATATTTATATATATATATTTATCTATTTGTATGATTTATATATATTTATATGATTTATGCCATTTTTTTCTTTCGATATTATCACCCAGACACAACAATCCTGCTCCAATCTGAAATATTTACTCCCGAAACTTGAAAGATAAAAATTCTTTGTCCTCAGATGTCTTGAAAATATTTGTATCGCCCTTGGTTGGAACTTTTTCTGGCTGTGGTAGTTTAGTTTGTCCACTGTTTTCACTCGGATGTTTGAAGTCATTTGCCATATTATCTCCCAGCACTCAGAGTAACTGAGGAGAACACAACTTCATTGGATCTGGGATGTTTCTTTTTTCTTTTCTTCTTCTTCCTTTTCCTCTTTGTGTCCTTCTCTTCTTCCCTCTCCTTTCCCATTCCCAGTCCTCTTCCTCTGCCCCTCCCAACTTTTCTATTGTACCTCCTCCCTCTTCTTTGCTAATAAGTATTTTCCCTCTGTTTCTTCATCCTGCATCTCCTATTGGTTACATGTTGAATCTTCATTATCAATTGTCTATATTCTTATCCTTTGCTTGCCAGGGTTTTATCTTTATAGGTTTTCCTAATAAATTCTGAACAATATTTTTAATTTTTATGTTTTATCTTTTCTATTACATAGATACATATATATTTCAGCAATCATAATGGTGAATTTTCCCTTATTTTTTAGGAATTTCTTCTTGTTAACTGACTATTCTAGTCTTATAATATTTTGTATTTATTTTAGAAATAAAATGTCTTATCTAAGAATATTGATTTTTGTATGTATCTCTATGGGGTGGCTTTAAAATATGTCCACAAAATCTTTTCCAGTCTATCCCTCAAAAGATAGAGACAAATTCCTCTCCCCTTGAGTATAGGCTAAATTTAGTGACTCACTTCTAAGGAACAGAATACAGCAGAAGTTGTCACCAGTAAAATGGCAAATTAAACAGTTTAAAATCTAGAAGTAGAAATGTATATATCTTCATAACACATTTATCTGCACCCATAAGTTGTGGAATAACTTCTCTATAACAATGCTTGAGAACATGTTTAATTTAAATACAAGTTGAAATATTTTATAAAGATAATATGGCATTTGAAAATACAGGAGCAAGTTACTTTAAATTCCACAAGCTACTCAAGGTAGCTTTTCTACAATGAGGTAAATTAAGCATTTCTTTTCCAACAAAGCATGACTTGCCATAAAGGACAAGGCAGAAAATAGACAACATATTTACGTCATGGAATATGTAATTCCATGTGGGAGGGACAGAGAGGTTGCTGGCTGACATTGAATCAACCCAAACCTAATGGTAAAAACATGCCAGGGGGAGCAATCTATCCTAAGGCTTGATACATAACATGATAAGAGGAATCCTTGCTAACTTAGTGGCAGAAATTACTAGTTCTTGATTCTATAGATATTAACACACATGGTGCTTTTTGTTTGTTTGTTTGCTTGCTTTTTAGTATTCACCTATGTCAGAAACTGAGCAAGATTCTAGAGATATAACAGTGGGCAGAAAATAGACATGGAACCTGATTGGAAACATATTTTCTTGAGAAAGATAGAAGCATTAATCAAATAGTCAGACAAATAATTGTTTGACTAAGTCAGCATTTCCCCAACTTTGGAACACCGAATTTATTAAAAATGAAAATGTATTGATGCAACATCAGTAAGAGATCATAAGATATAATGTGCACATGAATGAAAGTAGACATCAAGAAGCAGTAATCCCCACAGATTACTTAATTACTGTGAGGAATGATAAAAATTTGATTTGTGTGTTTTTTTTAATTCTATAATAGAAAAAATGAAAATTAGAGAGAGACATTTTATTAAGGAGAAAAATAAACAAAATAACTCACTATCACAGTATATGTAAAAAAATAAGACACTGTTTTCAAGATAGGCCAGCAAAGACAAAATAGACCACATACATCAATATGATAGTTAGTTTGTAAATGACGCCTATGCATCAATGCACAAACTGAATGTCATTTATATATGCATCAGGTGATCAGTCATGAAACATCTTGGCATCCTTCATGATTGCACCCTATTCCTTAAAAGGCAGACTACAGCATAAGAAAGAAAACAGTGATATAAATATTCTTAATATTTTTTACACATGTATTTTTAAAATACTTTTTATGAGAAAACCTATTCCATGAAACACTTTATTTTTTCATGGGCACTCCCTCTCACCAAGTATTTTTTGGGATACTCTGTATAAGCTCCAATGGGGAAATCTCTGGGGGAACATATTTTAACTCTTTATAGAATAATAATATAATAGAAAGTTAAGAATAGGCATGGACTTCAGGGATCATTTTAGTTAAAAATCATAATATTATGAAAGGAGAAATTCAATTTTTTTCCAGAAAATTACAGAGTTTTATAAATTAAAAATATTCTAAAGCATATGTAACTAGACCTCTTACTGAAATTGGCACTGCACAAAATTCCTACCCAGCATTCATGTAGTGTCTGACTTGAAGTTTTCACTATTATGTGCATTGCCATATCTATTTGTTCAGTAAATATTAATGGGCTGTTTTTGTTATGCTAGAGATAATTGCAAAATCTCAGAAAACGGGTTTGTAAGACTTCAAATAACTACAATTCAGTAAAGGATCATAATAGCAATGAGGTCACACTTGACACATGTGACAATAGAGGGAAAAGATTAATATTTTTGGAACTTCAAATATATTAAAAATTATAGACAGTTTTCAATCTCAACTTTATAAAAATATGTTCTTTTTTTCATGTGCAATGACTGAGATACAGAGGGAAATTGTTTTAGGTTAAAAAAATAGCTAACAGTTATAGAGGAATGCTGTAAACAACAACCAAGTATTATCAAACGTACTCAGTTGCTCAGTCTGGCTGGGGCTGATGGAATGTCTTCATTATTAACTTCTATATTTTTCTTTTAACCAAGATAACTAACACATCCATAAACCCAAAATATTTTCTTGTGCTCCTTCATAATTCTTCCCTCCCTTTCCGCCCTTCCACTAACTCTAGGCAAGTATTTGTCTGCACTTACCCAATATATATTTTAGTTCATGTTTTCTAAAATTTCACATATGTGGAATCATACTGTGTGTGCTTTTATTTTGCCTGGATTCTTTCAGTAGGTGTAATTATTTGGAGATTTATCCACACAGTTGATGTATCAGTAGTTCATTTATTATATTGGCAAATAATAATCCATTATATGGGTATAACACAATTTATTTATCCATTCACCTGTTGATGGATATTTGGATTATTTCCAGTTTGGAGCAATTCAAACAAAGCTGCTATGACCAATTCTGTACCAGTCTTTGCATAAATATATGTTTTTATTTTTGTTACATATATCAGTAGTAATAGAAAGACTAAGTTGAATAGCAGATGTATGGTTACCTTCTTAAGGAAACTTCCAAACTCCTTGCCAAAGCATTTATAGCAATGTATGAATATTCCAGTTGTTTTTCATCCTTGCCAATATTTGATACAATCAGTCTTTAATTTTAGATAGTCTACTAGATATGCAATAATGTCTCATATATTCAATTTGCATTTCTCTAATAACAAATGATGTTGATCATGCTTTCATATGCTTATTTGTCATTCATATGTATTTTACCCATTTTGTTATTGGACTTTTACTGAGTTTCCTTATTATTGAGCTTGAGAGTTCTTTACATATTATGAATACAAATCCTTTATCAAATATGTGACTTGCCAGGACTTTTCCCTAGTCTGTGACTTTTCTTATTCTCCTAACAGTACCATTTAAAGGGTATAGTTCTTAATTTTGACAAAGTGCAATTGTCAATTTGTTCTTTTGTAGACTGTTTTTTACCTTGAGATGTCTCTATGGCCTAGAACAGAAGTATACAATTTTTTTCTGTAAAATGTCAGAGAGTAAGTAATTTAGACTTTGGGCCACACAGTCTCTGTCATAAATATACTGCTCTACTGTTTTAGTCTAAAAGCAACCATAGACAATACATAACGAATTAGCATGTTTGTGTTCTCATAAAACTTTATCTACAAAAATAGACAATGGGTCATATTTGGCCTGTGAGCCATAGCTTACTGACTCCCAGCCTAAAGCATTGTCTATCTTGGTAAATGTTCTGTGTACAATGAAAAGAATGCATATTCTATTGTTGGGAGGATTGTTCTTTAAATGTAGTTAGGTCAAATTGGTTGATAGTGTTGTTGAAGTTTTCTATGGTCAGGCAATCTTTCTATTTTAATTGCTGTCTGCTTTCTCTATCAGTTATTGAGATAGGAGTATTGAAAGCACTAATTGTCCATTTCTCTTATCAGTGTTGCTTCATATATTTTATAACTGTTATTGGGTGAACACTGTTTAGGATTATGTTCTCTGCTGAATCGATCTCTTCATCGTTGTAAAATGATCCCCTTCATCTCTGATAATAATATCAGTTCTAAAATCTATTTTGTTGGATATTAATATAGCCACTCCAGCTTCCTTTTAATTTTTAACATGGTTACCTTTTACATATTTTTGCTTTTAACTTATTGTGTTTATATTTAAAGTAGATTTTTTTGTTGCCAGCATATAGTTAGATCTTGCTTTTTTTTTAATTCGAATATGACAATCTTCACCTTTTAATTGGGGTGTTTAGAACATTTATATTGAATGTAATATGGATGGTTGTATTTAAATCTACCATCTTGTTATTTGTTTTCTATTTGTCTAATCTATTCTTTGTTCTCTCTTTTTTTCTCTTTTCCTGCCTTGTTTTGTATTAATTAAATATCCCCTTAAGATTCCATTTTTGTTTGCTTTTTAGTTACAACTCTCCAATATATTCTATACATATTTAACTTATCAGAGTCTACTTTTAAGTAATACTATATTGTACCTCTTCATATAAAAAACTTACAAGTTTACTTTCATTTCAACTCATCCCATCTTTATGATACTGTTGCCATATATTTTCCTTCTACATATGTTATAGACCTCACAATGCGTTGATATTATATTTGCTTTAAGCACTCACTTATTTTTTAAATAGATTTAAATAATGAAAATGTCATTATATTTATCCACATAATTGCCATTTTCAGTGTTCTTCATTCTTTTCATAGTTACAGATTTCTACACACTACACGTTTTCTTCCCTTAACATTTCTTATAATGCAATTCTACAAGTAATGAATTATTTCAGTTTTTGTATGTCTGAAAATGTTTTTATATCACCTTCACTTTTTAAGACTATCATAGGGAAAAAATTCTAAGTTGACATAGTTTTTTTCAAAATTTGTTTTGTTTTTGTTTTTAGTACCTTAAAGATGTTGTTCCACTGTCTGGTTTGTGTTGTGTTTAATTTAAATATTAGAATGTATATAATAGACTAATTTTATGCTCTCAAATTCTTTAAAATGTATATTATAGTTAAAAACAAAAACTGTAACATTTTTCAAGGGATCTTCAATTTATGTTGACAAGTACAACATAAAAGAGGGAGGATAAAATGACCTATATGGTGGCAAAGATTTCTCTGTTTCAGTTAAGTGGTAAAATGTTAATTCTAAGTAGGCTGTGAAAAGTCAAATATGAATACTTTATCCTTTGAACAACCCCTGGGAAAACATATGTAGAGAGGTAAGTGAAAAACCCAATAGAGAGAAGATATAAACAAAAGATGAACCATTGCTTTTTCATGAATTGGAGAACTCAATATAGAAAAGATTTAGAGTCATCCCTTGGCATATACAGGGCATTGGTTTCAGGACCCACTGCAGATGCTCAAGTCACATAGTCAGCCCCTCCATTCGTATCTGATGTTCTTCACCCACAGATCCAATGAGCTGAGAATCCTGTAGTACTGGAAAACAAACAAACAAAAAAACAAACAAAAACAAAAACTGTGTATAAGTGGACCTGCAGAGTTCAAACCCTTGTTGTTCAGGGGTCAACTGTATATTCTTCCTAAATTTATCTGTAGATTCAACACAATTCCAATCAAAATCTCAGCAGGATTTTTTTTTTTGGATAAACCCATACTCTTAAGGTCACAAAGAAAGGCAAATAAGCTAGAATAGCCAAAACAATTTTGAAGAAAAAAAAGGAAAAAATTTAGAAGATAAACACTACCCAATTTTTGGACTTAACTTTAAAACTACAGTAATCAAGACAGTGTAGTATCGATAGACACAGATCAGTTGAACAGTCTAGAGAATCCAGATATATACTCACACAAACACGAAAAAATAATTTTTGAGAAAGATACAGAAGTAATTCAGTGAGGGAAAGGATAATCTTTTCAAGAAGTGGTGTTTGAACAATTAGATATCCATGTGTTAAGAAAAAGAACCTAAACCTATACCTTACACCTCATAAGTTTATTTGTAAAATGTAGAACCATAAAACTTTGAGAAGAAAACATAGGAAGAATCCTTATACTTTTTGTGTTAGGCAAATAATTTTAAAATATGATCCAAGTGTACAATCCATAAATGAAGAAATCGATTAAATGTCAGTACAATTTTAAAAATAGTTCTTCAAAAACACTGTTAAGAAAATTAAAAGTCAAGAATTATTTGCATTTCACATATTTGAAAAAGTATTTGTATAGGCATACCTAACTTCACTGCATTTAACTTTATTGAGCTTTGTAGTTATTGCACTTTTCACAAATTGAAGGGCTGTGGCAACCCTGCATAGAGCAAGTCAATCAGTGCCATTTTTCCAACAGCATTATTTTTTAATTAAGGTATGTACATATTTTTAGACATAATGCTATTGCACATTTAGTAGACTATAGCATAGTGTAAACATAACTTTTATGTGAACTGGGAAACCAAAAAATTTGTGTGACTTGTTTTAACATAATGTTTGATTTACTGGGATGGTTAAATCCACACATCTAACCCACAATATCTCCAAGGTATTCCTGTACCTGGGATGTATTAAAAACTCACAGGACCCAGCAATAAGAAATCGAACAACCTAGTCAAAAAATAATGTGTAAAAAAATTTGATCAGTCACTTCTCCAAAGATTTATAGATGGAAAATAAGTACATGAACAGGTATTCTACATCAGAATGTCAGGGAAAAGCAAATTAAAACCATCGTTAGACTAACGCACACTTATTAGAATAGATAACTTTTGTTTTTTAATGCGACTAGCAATACCAAGTACTGGTGAGGATGCAGAACAGTTAGAACTCTCATACATTGGTGACGGGTATGCAAAATAGTACAGCCACTCACTCAGGAAAACAGTTTGGCAGTTTCTTATAAACTTAAACATACAATTACCATATGATTCAGAAATTATACTCCTGTGTTTTACTCTAGCAAAATTTTAACTTATGTTCATACAAGAACCTGTACATCAATGTCTATAGCAGCTCATTCAGAAGTGCTAGAAGATAGAAACACCTCAAATGCCCTTCAACAGACAAATTAATACCCTGAGGGGCATCTGTATAATGGAACACTACTCACAAATAAAAAGGGAGTGGCTATTGAGGCACTCACAACCTGATGAATCTAAGTGAAGAATCCAGTCTCAAAAGGTTGCATGATTCTATTTATATGACACTTTGGAAAATGAAAAACTGTAGCTCCTAAAAATTGATAAACAGTTACTAGGAGCCAGGAGGGAGGAGGACTTGACTACAAGAGAGAAGAACAAGGAAATTTTTTTTTGATTGATAGACCTGTTTTGATTGTAGCGGTGGCTGCATGAATCTATGCATGTGTTAAAACTCATAGAACTGCCCACAAAAAGGTTAAATTTTACAGTATGTTTATTAAAAAATAACATTACAATTTCTTTAATGACTTCATCTCTTATTTATACCTCTGGCAAAACCAAAAACACTGAAGATCATGCTAAGCACAATTTCACTGATTTCTTTTAAGATTCTGGATAGACAACCATGTGAAAATTGAAACAATTTATGACAATGAAATACATATGAATATTTTAGCAGTGTAATCAAGAAAATCATATTAAATTAAATTCATAACCAAGTTCATTTAACATGTATTACTGTTATGAATCATTATTATTGGGTAACTTGATCTGTAGTCTGTTTAAATGAGTGTAATTAGTATTACTTTTATAGTCAACCCATTTAAAAAATTTCACTAGTATCTGCAACTATTGTCAATGTTTTAATCCTGATACTCATCAAACACAAAAGTCCTGTACATATCTCATATTTTGGGGCCTTAGTAACAAGAGAAAGAATTGTTTGGAAGTTGCATAATTGAAACATTGAGCTACTCAAGAGAAACTTTGGAAGATTTCTACTAACCCACAGTGATTTACCGCATACCTATTGCATACAATGTAGTGTGTTGGAAACTTTGTGAATACAACTGCAAATAATCCAAGGTCTCTGACCCTCAAAGAGATTCTGTCTGAAAAAGACAGAATCCATGAAACAGCAGATGCAAATTTGTGAACTCTAAAGTGTTATGTGAAATACAAATAATACAAAGTAGGCTTTGGTACATAGGATAACCAAAATAATTTAAAAATGCATTAGGTTTTTACAGGAGGAGGAGATTATTTGTAACTGGAAAGATCTAGGGCCTTGTTGGGGAGCTAACGATTGGGTTGCACAACAGTTAGAGACAAGGACATATTGATACTGAGCAATGGACTTGGGATGTCAGTAACTGAGCCAGGTAACATAGGACCAGAGGCTGAAAAAAATGAGACATGTGGTTGGGACAGGTAGAGTTTGAGACATGGGTTAGATGGAGATGCCTACTGGGAAAAAAAAGTGAAATAGATGAGATTGTCAAGAACATGGATAGAATGAGAAAGAAGAACTGTGAACAAACATCTAAATCATATGGGTTTTAGTAAGAGAAGGAATGAAGGATATAGGCTGAATAATGGCTGGAGAGGTGGGAGAGAAGACCATATTAATCCCTGAAGGATGCCGGTGAGTTACTTTTCATAGGCTGATGTAAAATGAAGCCAAATTTTGGATAAATGAAGACACAATGAGAGACAAGAAAGCAAAAACACAAAGTAAAGATGTTTTAGGTTTAAACGCCAAGTGTGAAAATTTTGGCAAGCTGATTCTCTAGGACATGATTTAGTCTCAAAGAATGGTATGACCTGAACAGACATCTGGATTACATACAGAATTGCCCCCATTTCTTCTTGGAACAAGATATCTGCTTGTGCACTGCCCCAGTCTAGAACCATTAAATCCATACCTGTAATGGTGTCTGGACAACACAAGAGCCCAGGAGGTCATGGGAGAGACATTTTTCTGATGATTTGCAGTCTTCTAGGGGAAAATCACTGTAAAGAGAAATGTAGTAAGCAGGGTTTGTCTCCAGCTGTGACCAATTTCCCCACATTGTATTTTATTTTATTTTATTTTATTTTTATTAGTTTCTGCTTTATAACAAAGTGAATCAGTCATACATATACATCTGTTCCCACATCCCTTCCCTCATGCATCTCCCTCCCTCCCACCCTCCCCATCCCACCCCTCCAGGCGGTCACAAAGCATTGTATTAAGGCATTCAGCTCGGAAGTAGCAAAGTCAGATGACTTGATCTCCCGGTATATCTCACTGGGCAGGCACGAGGGGATACACAAGTATGACCTCTTTGTCAGATCATGATTTTCCTTTTGTCTTTTTGGGCACATTGGTATCCCATCCATAACTGATTGCTTGGAAAGTCTGTCAGCAAGGTTTTGTGGAGTTTGTTTCCTTGGAAAGTTTGTCTCAAGGTTCAGATTCTGAACCTATTCTCACAAGGAATTTCTTATTTGCTATTACCTGCTCTCTAATCAATGGGCATAGAATACTCATCATGTCTGGGGGAATTATGGGTGAGCAAGGCACACTGGAGAAAGTGGAATAGGCATCTCTCTAGAAGCCCTTGTTCCATTTTTTTCAGTGGTCATACATGATAGTGACCCCATGGGATGGACTATGACATTTCACAACCAAGAAAACACATAACAAAAATAGCTTCCCTCTTTTGCCACCCTTACCTCTTCTTCTGGGACATGTTTATTCTCAAGACAGTAAAATACTCTCATGGAAACAGGCTAAGTGGGTTGTTCTGGTATGTGTTTTTGTTTCATTTTACTGAAGTTTTATTCTATTGCTGTGGAGACCTGGCTTGAGGGTATTGGATAAATGTTAAATAATAATCAGGCTGAGAAAAAGAAATGGATTTGCCACCATCATGAGTATAAAGAGAACAGGCTTAATTATTGATTCTCATTCCTGCCTTGTTCACACCTTGGCTCACATTCAAATAACTTGAGGGAGAAAATAGTTCAGAATCCGGTAAAGCAGAAACTATTCTAAGGCTGTTATAGTGTCAATTCCATCTTTCCTTTAATTTGGAAATGCATTTCTATGCCGTTGTACTAGATCAATAAAGAAAATACAGGAAGAAAGTTTACAAATGTATAGTCTAGTGGCTGAAGTTGTGGCTTGCCAGGTGGAAGATTAAGCACAGGAGGAATCAGAGGGCCTAGCCCATGGGAAGCTCTGAGGCCACCTAATGCTAACTACCAATTAGAAACCTCAAGGAAATCTTGGGGGAAGTGCTTTGGCATTTTGTAACAGTGAATTTTGAATCACTCTAGCTTTTTACTAAAGGTAGCATATTAAAAATTAATGCCTTTCCAATTTACAAAACGATTTCCAAACTATCTCATGGTGTATAAGGGTCAAATATTCAATGAGTTAATTTAGATGGAGAAACATGTCTGTCCAATAAGCATATTACCTTTTCCACTTTCAACATGAAATAGTTCAGCCTTTTCAGTGAAATAATAAAAATAAAAAGCTTGAGCCACATGAATAACAGGAACATGTTTGTAATTGTTTCACAAGGTTGACTTTCAAGATGTTTCTACTGAAGCACAGTGAAAAAGAGAATTGAGGCAATTATACATTCAATCTAGACATCGGCTGAGGTCATTCTGTCCTTTGAGACTTACATAAAATTAACTTCCCTGGGATTCCTTATAAAATATTTTATGCATTTTTACTAGTAGAATGACAATAGTGTACTTGGAGAACATTTAATATTAGAAGTAAGGTGTATATGAGTACAAGACAGTACAATGTCTTGCACATAATATAAGCTCAACAAAGAAATGTTAATTTCTTCCCACTCTTCCCCTTAACTCTTACTGAGATGAACATTCCTCTTTTGAACTTCCACTCACTGGACATGGTTCTACACAATAATGAGAAAGGAGAATATGGGTTTCCTCTTCTACATGAGAACATTTGAGATACTTAAAGGTAACTATGTTCCTTTCTCTTTTATATATATTTCAACATGATTTTACACCCTTCACTATTCTAATTTTCCAACTCTAACAGTGTTCCTTAGTTCCTAAGATTTTTAAAGGAAAAGAGCTCCAAATGTTGTCCATCTAGCATACAACACAGTGAAGATAGCCTCTACTTCGTGCTGACAGTCAAACTGTTAGCACAGCCCAAATTTGCATTTACATTTTTAGTAGCCATATCACACCATCAGCCTCATCCCCAAAATTGAAGCCATCCAAATGTATAGATATGTATATATTCTTTTTTTTTCTGATGGATTGCTGTGAGGCCCTATTTCCTCCATTCTGAATTTAATGCATCACTTCTCTTACGTATAGGAATATATACATATAAATAAAGGTTTTTTTCAAACTTACCCTATGCTATTGGCCTTCATAAGTCCAACCTGTCGAGATATTTTAGACTTCTAATTTTATCCAGAATATGATTTAATCCAACTCTGATTTATCTAACTCTATGCCTCTTTTTAAACATTTTAGATGATATTAATAATAATCATAATAAACAAGATAGGCAACAGCGGAATGTTATGGCAGGCTGATTTAAAATGTACCAGGATTTGTTTTCATCAGATATGGTAAGACACACAGACACGGACATGACTGTCATGAAGGAAGAAGTTTATATTCACAGATCCCTAGAAGCAGGAGGCACAGCACGCCAGGCAGGGCCACATGGGGAAGCACCAGTGTCTGTAGGGATTGAGGAGAAAGCATGGGTGTGAGATGTTGTGCTTTTTATGGGAAGGAATGGGCAGGGCAGGGAAGACAGGGCAGACAGGTATGGGATTGGCTCATTTGAACAATTTCAGTGTGCTCTGGGATGCAGGGGTGGCCTTGAGTTCTCTAGTACCCAGTCCTGGAGTGATTTAAGACAGTGGCATAGTGTACCAGGCTGCAGGCACCTGATAAAAGAAGGCAGGTGAGGATATGGGCCCTGAATTGCTGGCTTGGCATTTAGAGAATGTTTGCTATCTTTAGGAATTAGTTAACCCTGGGAGGGGTAGTCTCCTCCCAGTTAGTTAAGGCTCAGATGCCAGAGCATCAGGAATACAAAAAAATGGGAAAATACGGTTAATACACATGCCATTAAGGTTTGTTATTCAAGCCACCTAAAGTAGCCATTAGAACAACAACAGCTTCCTTTGCACTGTGCTCTACACAACCAGCACTGTCTCCAGAACTTTCTATGAATTAACTTTAATCTTCATTATTTCCATGTAAAGTAACTATCTTTATAGAAAGATGAGCAGAAGTTAAGCAGTGTGTGCAAGGCCACAACCATTGCTATAGAACTGGTATGGTAGTTCGGAGCTCACCTGGCTCTGATACCTAAGCTCTTTCTTTTGTGCTGTCTTAACCATGCATAGCCTGGTTTAAAGTTAAGTAATAAAGAAGATAGTGGACATGAGTCAGGTTCTGTCTTTTTCTTTTTTTTTTCCCTTTTTTTTTCTTTGTTTTTTTTTTCCTTTGGTTTTTAATGGGATCACGTTTAGTGTTTTGTCATCAAATATGATGTTAGCTGTTGATTTCGGATAGATACCCTTTTGCAACAGAAAGTTTAATTTTCTAAAGCTAGTTTCTTTAATGTGTTTGTATGTTTGCAAAAAAATATTAAGAAAGATATTGATTGTTATCAAATATTTTACAGCTTCTTTTAAGATTATTATGGGATTTTTTTTGGTATTAGAGATATGGCACGTTATAATCATATCTCTTTTGATAATATACCAGCCTTTCAATCTTAGGACAAATCCTACTTGGTCATGGTAGATGATTATGTGAAGATACCTTGAATTTGATTTGCTAATAGTTTTGCATCATTTTTTCTCAGTGAACTCACATATAGGTTTTTGTTTTTTCTTTCCTGATGGGTGGGAGTGTTCTTATACAAGTCTTTTTGTGGCATTTGAGCTTAAGAAAATGAAGTGGATAACACTATCATTTTCAATGGTTTAAAATAGTTTACGTAGCATGGAAATTATCTCCTCTTTGAAATACTAATGGTAAAATTATTTGATTATGGATCTGTTTTGAAGACTTTGGTAATTTATTTTATATTATTGTTCTAATCAAATTTTCTACTTTTCCTTAATTTAATTTTGGCCAATTGATATTTTTTCCTAGGAAATCATCCATTTAATGTAGTTTTAAAGTGATTTAGCATAACTTGTGTGTAATATTACTTTGAATTAAAAACAAATCTCTCCTATTATGTCCTCATTTAAAAAAATTTTTGTGCTCTCTTTTTTGACTTGATGGGATTTGCTTTTTGGCCATTTTCATTGGTATTGGTGTGTTGTGTTTGAAGAAACAGCTCTTGGATTTACTGAGAAACTATACTATTTTGTTTTGAATTCATTAAAAATCTCTCTTTATACTGATTACATGTTTTCCTCCATTTTCTTAGGTTTGTTTTGTGGCTGTTTTTCTAAAGTATTGACTTTGCTAAATTTCTTTATTTTATTATTATTTTAATAATGAAAGCATTTAAGATTATTGCCTCTCAGTATAACTTTGGTTGCATTGCATTAGAATAATAAGTAATGTGGGTTTTTTTCCTGTTACTTTCTAAATAGCTTATTATTGTAATTTTGATTTCTTTTCTGTCCTAATAGGTTTTTTTAAAGAATGTTTTAAATTACCAAATTGCTGGGTTTTATTTTTATTTGCTTTTTAACCTCTGGCTATTAATTTACACTTTGTTATATTGTGACCGGATAACATTTTCCTGCTCAGTTTCTGATTTGAAGATTTTTATTTGTGATCTACAATCTAATCAGTTTTTATAATTATTCATTAAAATTTGAAAATAAGATATATGCTCTGCGTGTAGTATACAAGGTTCAATAGATGCAGGAATTAAAATTTATTATAATTATAAAATTGTTTATGTCTTCAAGATACATTTTAATGTTTCCCATAACAATTGCGTTTCAATCAATTTCTCATTTATTCATTTAGCCAGGGTTAATAAGCACCTTCTTTGTAGCAGGCTCATTTCTAGGTGCTGGGGACACAGCAGTGAAGATAATGTGAGATGACCTGTAGGGGAGGATCCAAAGTCACACTGAAAGTAATATATGACTTGGTTATACGCACATATATATATACAGATGTCTCCCCTTTTTAACATAAATTGAAACACTTCCAGAAATACAGTGCTTTCTATACCCATTGTTTTATACGTTGATTTTTATTATTTTTCTTTTAATCTTAGTTTGAGTGCATCTTATTTTATTCTGTCTTCATGGATGTCACAGGGGAAGAAACTGGGACCAACAGTCAGACGTTTTTTAAATGGCTTCAGTTCCCCTTAATCATGCTTGGCTTATCCTTCATAGTTTCATCTTTTATCCCTTTAAGAGAGACATTGTAATTGAGCCATTTTACTTTCCCTTTCTGCTCTCTGCATCCGCGATCTTCCTCAGGCAGGTTGCTTGCTCTTCTTTAGCAAACACCTCTTGAACAAACTTCAGGTCCTCTGGGCTCCATCTCTTACTCCAGGATGGCTGCAGCAACCCATTCCAAAAAGACTTCTGCCAACATAAACCAAACGCCTCTGTGCTGTGCCCCTCTCATTTACTGCCCAGGTCTACTCTGAGGGCCAGGGTAGCCAGTGTGGTCCTCACCCAGTCACCACCTAGAAGTGCAGGGCAGCATCCTCAACCACTGAAGGATGAGAATTGATGGATAAGACACCTCACTTTCATTTCTAGGTCAGACAGACATGAGGCCCACCTCAGAAGGCTCCTCAGAGATGGGGTCCAGCTCCAGTCTCCCTCAGCAGTGACTGATTCTATAATGCATCCTTGTATCGGCTTTCCCTCCTTCCCTGTTTTACTCCTCTGCCTTGAGGTGTGCTTCTTGAGATCACCTCTAATATACAATTGCACTTGAGCCTTTGTCTCGGGCTCTGCTTTCTGGGAAACCCAGGCTGGGACACCTTTCTTGCTCATCTTGCTCTGCACATAGCTTTTAAATCTCTTTACAATTTTTAAAGCATCTTTCTCAAATCTTTGTTTCATTTTAACATTTAGGCTACCTAACATTATTCTTACAACCTGGTGCTGCTCTTTTGTATTCTCTTGATGTTTATTCTTCTCCTTCAATATTTAATATATATCCTTTTAAAATATGAATTTGACTTTCAGCGACATTTGTTCCTTTAGATTTATATCTTTTTTCCTTATCATTAGAAACATTTCTGATTATATGGGTTTTTCCTGAGGGTTTTTTTTTTTTTCACCACTCTATCTCTCTTAAGCTGTGTTATCTTTCAAGCCTCTTTCCTTAGGATCACACACCCACACACACATTCTGATTATTTTTAACTTTGCTGTTCTGAAGTCATGTCTGTGTCTTTCTAGGCTTTTGTGAATATCACAAGATTGCTTTTTCCAAACACCCTCTCATGACAGTGACCATATTTGTTTCAATGGTCAGAGTTAAACCAGTGCAACAATTTCCTCCTTGTGACTTTCTTTACCATTTAAAATACAAAATAGGAGCAAATCATGTCATGGCTTTAACAGGATGTTTCACTTTTAGAAGTTTCAGATCTTCAAGGGATGCCTGATGGTCAGAATATTCCATTAGGTCAGTATCTTTCCCCTGAGGAGTTTTGTACCATGTTTAAGGTACATTTATATGGTGGGTTTAGAGAGACTGTAGCATCCCTTTGCCATCATAACACTTTTATTTATTTCGGCTTTGATTCCATATTCAAATATGTGCCATCATGCTCCAACCTTATATATACACACACACATACATACGAGTATATATATATATATATATATATATATATATATATATATATATATATATATGTGTATGTATGTATGTGTGTGTATGTATATGTCATTTTGTATTGAAATATACAGCCATATTTTATTTACGGACAATGTTTGGTGTCTGACATATAGATATCTGAGGCCCACTGGTACTGTTCCTATTATATTCATTATTATCTCATTGTGCCCCCACCCCAGGCGCACCTTTTGCTTTCCACGGTGTTAATTTTGCAGCTTAATCTAGGCTTTCCTCTGTCTTTTCATAAAATATTAATTTTTTTTATTTTGATCACATTGATGAGTGTGTTTACATATTCTTCCAGGTATTTGAGTGATGTCCTCCATCATTTCCTCAGAGAACATTCTTTTATAGTAAATCATGATGCAGAAAACCAATTTTTTCCTTATTATTAGTGTAATCAGACGATTATTTCTCATATCCTCCTCCTCCTAGTAATAATAAAAATAACAACTATAATTGTAAATAATTGAGTTTCTTTGATGCACTAGGCTTATTTTTTTTTTATGTATATTGTATCTAATCCTCATAACAACCATGATAGGTGAGGACTCCTGGCCCCTTTCCTGATTAAGAAGATTGAGTTCTTGTAACTACAAGTGGTGGATCCACCGTTTACCCTAAGTTTGTCCAATCCCAAATCTTTTGCTCTTTTCTCAACATATTTACTGATTATGCTTCCAAAGTTGTTTTAATGTCCCTTGGCTGATATTATCACAGGGAAGATAGGAAACAAATATTTTTTTAAAGCCCAGGTGTTCCTAGTCATATCTCTAGTCAGGCATGCTGATTCAGTGAAGACATTTTCTATTTCTCTGTACCTCTTCTTTATTCTCTTGTGAAACAGATTAAATAAGTTGTGCTCTGAGTGTTTTGCAATACAAGTGCACAAGGAAGGCAGTCCACTTTGCAATGCATGATGTCATGTGTACAGTGGCCATTTCTGTGTTGCTCAACTTTATACATGGTGTCCTCTTGGACCCATAATGGGATTCCATACTCCTGCTCTATTTCTCTGGTAGCACAATATGCTGCCACTTCTGCAACCATCCTGGCTTAGTCTGTTATTGGAAAATGCCCCCTTCACTTAGGTAGACCTTTCGTAGTTGTTATATTGAGTACCCAGTGATGGAAGAACGGACAGAAAGATGCACTACAAATGAGTTAATTAATAATGAAAATAGTTAAACATTGTAAAGATGTTCAGGTAGAAGACCTGAGAGTTAGATTCCTCCTGCCCACTTGCAAGTGCTTGAGAAGATGATGGAGAATTATACTTATCAAAATGAAAGCCATTATTACTTAAAATTTCATTTAACTCATGCTTCCGGGAGTCCAGAGTCTGGCATGGATGATGGCTACACTGTCAAACTGAGTCTCTGTTGAGTCAAGTCAATATAAAAAGTCAAGGGACCCTGGTTCTTTCTGTGGAGCTGATTTAAATCAAAGGGCTTTGGATGTGATTCCAAGTTCCACCACTTACAAGCTCTGTGTTCTTCAGCAAGTTACTTAGACTCTCTGCACCTCAACTCTCTCATCTTCTCCAGAGTTGTACCTTATTTTCCATAGCTACCATGTAAGTCCACAGTCCCCTCGGGATCTCAAAAGTCAATGACTGGTGGGGTTTGTAAATTAGCGAGGATTTTTGTGGATGCTCTAAAAATCTCTGTAAACTTTATATCACTGATCCCATTGCTATGGTGATGGTGAGATGGCTATTAGCTCACCAGTTTGCTCAACTCTGCAATTACTTTTTGGAGGAGAGTATTCATATAGTCCCAGACCTTGAGGTCTGTTTCTGAAATGGCTGTAGGATATAACCTTCTTTTTCTTGTGAGAGCAAATTCTTGATAGCTCAATAAACTAGTTGTTGGTTTACTTTTCTTTCCAAAGAATAATGAATTTATACTTTTGTTTTTTAGGTGAAACCAGAAAATTCATCTAAAAGGGACTAAGAAATTTTCCCAAGGTCATATGGTGACTTAGGTGAGAAAACTAGGGCTTAAACCCAAGTCTTCTAGACACAAAATATTATGTTTTTAATCTCTACACTATTATTCCCATGGGAAATATATACTTGCAAGTATATTTATTAAAATATGAAAGCGACTTATCATAAAGCAGATAAAGTTTAAGAGAGAAATAGGTGTTTACGAGAGTGCTAGAATAAGATGTGGGGATTTCTACATGGAATTCCACACAGATGAGCTGGGAGTGTAATATGTAACTCTGAGGAAGAAGGTTCCAAGTGGAGAACAGCAGCACCAAAGGGGTGCAAACTCTCTGAGGACAAAACTAATCAATTTTACAAATTTGTCTCAGGGTGACAGTATATGCTCTTGGAGTTCTTCATTGGTCAATACCCAATATATCATCTATTAACCAAGAGAGATTTATCCCTGTTGTTGATGCAATTACGATCCAATCTTTATAATATATATATATATATATATATATATATATATATATATATATATATAGAGAGAGAGAGAGAGAGAGAGAGAGAGAGAGAGAGAGAGAGAGAGAGAGAGAGAGAGAGAGAGAGAGAGATTAAAAATTGTGGTAGCTGGGTGATATATATATCACCCAGCTACCACAATTTTTAATGAATATTAATGGATGAGGAGAGGAGAGAGGAATAGAGATAGCAGTGATGTTTGGCCTTGGGACATCATGCAGAACCCACCTCTTTAGTTTAGATATCCCCAGTGGACTAGATACTAGTTTTGCTGCATTGATCACTGTTTCATAATATAAAATTTAATTATCTCTAGTATTTTACAATAAGCTTTTCTGCCTTGGGGCCTCTGGAACAGGGCACATTTAGTAAAAAATCTAATAAATAAAGAAATAAAACATGTCATTTCTATTTCAGAAGGAAGCTGTGTTTTTCACTATATGCTTTGGGCTCAGGGGAATTCACTTTAGCTTTCCCCAATATGCTTATTCTTTGGCTGAGATAAGGTAGAGGTATCGTCCAGAAGAAGTTTCAGAAGGGCTACCATCAGAGGCTCTAGGACTTTAAGCTGTGGGAAGCATTGTGCTACTTCCAACAGGAAGCACAGTAAACAAGTCTCATCTCCACACGTGCTCTCAAGGGATTTTCTTACTCTTCATGCTTTTATTACTGGATTCCCCCTCATTACATTCCTTTAGTCCAAGAAGCATAGAATTAAGGGTCCTAATGCTGATTAATCCCTCACCTACTTACATTTTGCTTACCCAATTGTTTTCTTTGGGGTAAAGATTTCAATATTAGCCAAATTCAGGTTAACAAGTACAAAACACAGATATTGAGAGAGAAATAAAATGTTATTGAGGATGTAATTGAAACCAAACACTGAGTGGATGATGAACAATGGTTTAGTAAGATGAGGAAGAGATGACATGTATTTATTATTAAGCCATCCAGACTTTGGAGAATGTGTAATAAAGGGTCCAAATATATACTGCAGATCTCAACAGCATGCATTAAATAAGCATCTTATAAGCATAAATTATGTATAGGTCTAGTGTTTTTTACAATACAAAGAGATCTGAGACAAACATTTTAAAGGACTAATAAATCAGGAATAAATATGAGAGATGCAAAATTATATTACAAGGGAGAATATAGGAACTTCTAAAAAATAAGGAAAAATTAAATGTTCTGTCAAAGAGCATATCGAATCTGGTTGAAGGATTGGAAAGACTTCATGGAAGAGATGGTCTAGAAAAAAATGAATGCTCTACAAACAAAATATTGAGCAAAGAAACAATTTCAAAAAGTATATTCAATATAGTCTATAAATTTCAAATTTTTTAATTAAAAATATTTTGTTTATAATATATACACAGATGGAACTAGAAAGAAAGGTAAAGGGATGATTAACACAAAAATTTAGAAAAAATATTTTTACTCTGGGGAAAGGCAATAATATATAATTGGGTTTGGTATCCACAAGTGTCTTCTGGAAAATAGGCAATAGATATGTATATTCTTAACCAGGTTGTTAGTTGATGGGCTTTGCTTTATAAATATTCTTTAAGTTGTATATAATGGTATATATGTCTTATGTAGACTCTTTTGTATTTATGATGCACTTCAAAATAAAAAGGTTAAAATATACACTTATAATTGAATTTTTTAAATAATATGGTATAAAAGGGAAATGGCTTGCCATTGTAGAGATCAAGCTATTTGGGACAATGAGATTTTATTATAATTCTATTAAGCCTTATACAATTAAATGAAACTGAATTAAAAATAATAAGGTAATCTATTAATATTTCAGCATGGGGTGAGGGCTTTAACATCTGAAGTAAGTTAATGGCAATAGAGATTTAAAAAATAAAAAGGGAGGGTGTTTCTGAGGCTTTGAGGATGGACAAAGTGTATTGATTAGAGGTTTTTTGTTAAGCCACAAACACCAGTTCATCTCTCTTCCATAATTCAAAGGTCAAAGTTTTGGAAGAGTTGTCTGTGTTTGGTGTTTCTCATTTCCATGACTGAATCACATAGCATTGCACTCATGAAGGCCTCCCTGTATTCTAAGATCTTCCTGATTTTTTTCAACCACAGCCAGGCTGGGAATATGACAACAGCCAATCATCTCCTTTCTTCAATCTTCATACATTAGGATGAAGATGTAGGTATGGACCAAAGCTGTATCAAGGTTAAAAGTTGGACTTTGATGCTTTAGAATCAACTGGAAATATCCTAATAGTTCTCTATTGGCTCACTCTGTTCCAGCCATAGTAGCCCCTCCTTACTAGCTCTAGAATACTTCAAGCTCTAGCCTCGGTGCCTTTGAATGTGTTATCCTGGCACCCCTGTTCTTCCAAATATTCACATAATTCACTTTCTCACTTCACACAGGTCTTTGCTTAAATACGCACTCATCAGATAGAACTTCTCAAACACCTTATTAAACTAACGCTTCTGTCACTTCCCACAACTTCACCTGACTTTTTCCTTGATTGACATTTTTACTACTTAATATTTTGTATATTTAGGTGTGCATTTTGTTATCTGACTCCCACATAGAAGTGTAAACTCAATGAAAGGAGGGACATTTTCTCCATTTTTTGCTGCTATGACTCTAGAATTTGAAACAAGGCTGTGGCACACAAGAGGGCCTAATAATTATTTGCCAAATAAATGTGTTTGTGTTTGAAAGATCTTAATAGATTCAGTGGCTCTTGTGCCCAAAGAGTTGGCAACAAACCTGGCAAATGAATACCATGAATATCCTTCTTCTCTACTCTCCCTAATGGCTGCTAGGAGACTACATGGAATGAGGACTGGATTAAAAAATTAAAGAGAACAACAGAGCTAAAACAACAACAAAAAAACTTCCTTTTCATTTCAAGTGAGCCTTAAAAGGAATCTAGAATCCCTAGTTAATCTGAGAACAGCACCTAAGGTGGGAGTTTTCATCATCCTTTTAAATCTACCCCCAAACAAACAAATAAACAGACACTATCAATAAAAAGTGGGCTTGCAAAGCATGAGTAACATCAGGATAAGGACCTCCCCAGCCACCCTTCCTGCCCTGTCTCCCTTTCAACAAGGTTATCCCTCAAATATAAAAATGCAGTAAAAGATACGTAAGAGGTATTTTGATTCAGCTGGGCATGGGGAAGCTGTTTCAAGATTCAGATGTAATAGAAAGGGCAGCTCAAGTGTAGGGGTGGAGAGGTTCTGCTGAGTTTCCCTAGAAGAAAGAGACTCAGCAAGGGTGGAGCAGAGATGGGAAGAGATTAGGGGAAGCAGAGAAGAAAATTCAAGGGGTATCTAAGAACCAAAATTATGAAAAGGTGAGTGAAGAAGTCTCCTACTTATGGATGCTGTTTTCAACTTTGAGCTCTGCATACAATAAAGACTCTAGGAGCTTCCCCCTGGTGCCCCCATGACAGTCTGCTCCTTCCAGCAGCATCACATATGAGCAACTGATGCATAGGCTCATTTCCTTTGAGCTTCTTTGAGGTTTTGCTTAGTGAGATCATCCCACTGTGTTCATATTCTGTTTACCTATAACACTATGATATGATACTGAATTGAAGATCATTTGAAAAGTGGGATGAAAGAAAATGAAAGCTGGTCCTTACCTTGAATCACATATCAGGAGCTGAAATTAGATCCCACCTCCTGGGAAGGAAGAGATCCTGTGTCACCCAACAAAGCTCAGCCCCCTTGACACATCAAAAGCCTCATGTCACTGCCCCCTGGGCTTTGGCACCAGGGGTTCCACGGCTGTGCCCAGGATAAAAGTGCTGTCCCCAGCTTGCTCTCAGGCAAAGACAGACTGTTTTTAATTAGGAACAGGAGCCCTTGTTAGATTTGTATTTTTCTTTCCCTCTTATTTTTTTCCCCGATGCTTGATGGCATGATGTGTGTTACATATTTAATTAAAGAGGACCTAATGAGTACTTCTAACAGCCCTGGGGTCAGAAGAGCTACTGCAGAGATTCATGCAAATGAGATGGGCTTTATTGCTTCCCTAGTGAGCGGCAGTGATGTGGTCCAAAATGGCAGAGTCCGTGGGAGCCCATCAGCTTCCAATGTCCACAGGAAAACCCCAAGGGAGGCAGGCAGAGAGGTGGAGAATAGAATTTGCAGGCTTGCATCTGGGCCCAGAAATAAGTCTAAATATATAATGGACATAAGTCTAAACTTTGTGAAGAAAATGTACAAATGAACTAGTTGGGTCAATGGGTTAGGCCCAAGAGCAACTCAAGAGGATTAAGACTCTTAGGCACACAATTTTGGGTATAGGAAAATGAATGAGTAAAAGAGTGAAGGAAGGAGAGGTAAAGTAAAATCTGCTAAGGCCTTTGTACTTCATTTGATGGGAAATGGGTCATTATATGATTTTATATGTCCCCTTTTCCTGTGAGGATGGCCACTGTGAAAAAAGCAGAAAATAAGTGATGACGTGGGTGTGGAGAAACTGGAACCCTTGGGCACTGTTGGTGGGAATGTAAAGTGGTGCAACCACTGTGGAAAATAGTTGTGTCGTTTGTCAAAAAAATAAACATAGAATTACTATATGATCCAGCAGTCCCACTTCTGGGTATATACCCAGGAGCATTGAAAGCAGAATCTCAAAGAGATATTTATACACCCACGCTTTTGCAGGGTTATTCACAACAGCCAACAGGTGGAGGCAACCCAAGTGTCCATCAGTGGATGAATGGATAAACAAAATGTGGTCTCTCCATACAATGGAATGTCAGCCTTGGAAAAAAAAAAAAAAAAAAGGACATTTTGACACAGGGTAGAGCATGGATGAACCCTGAAGACATTATGCTAAGTGAAATAAGCCAGTCACAAAAGGAAGGATTATTTAAAGAAAATATCAAGAATGTAAGAATTTTGTCTACAATAGAATAATGGTTCCAAGGTATAATGGTTCCAAGGTTCACCCTGGTTCTGCTCTTCAGGGGAGCAGTGACCTTCAAGAAGAGAAGGGGACAGATGGTTAGGGAAGTGACCAGGGGCTGGGAAAGGAGGGAGGGGTTCACTCTGGAGCTACAGCTATGAGAGTGAATTAATTATACAGTAAAGGGAGACTGGGGTCAGGATAGATCTGACTCTTACATAAGGCCCCTAGAGGAGTCAAATTCACAGAAACAGAAAGTAGAATGTGGTTGCCAGGGGTTGGGCAGGGTTGGGGGGATGGGAATTTATTGTTTAATGGGTAGAGAATTTTGGTTTGGGATAATGAAAAAGTTCTGGACATAGATGGTGGTGATGGCTGTAAAACAGTGTGAATAGACTTAATGCTACTGGATAAACTGTACACTTAAAAATGAAAAAAAAAAGACTTTATGTGCACTTTCTTTACCATGCTGTATTCTTATATCTGTTATAGCACTTTTCTTGTGATTTATCTGCAGACATGTCTATCTCCCTATTAGACTCTGAACCAACTCCTCTAGAGTGAGGACCTATATCTCTGCTATACCAAGTATTCCACTGTATAAAAATTGCCTACTGAGTTTCTGTCTACCCTGTCTAATTGAGAGTTGACTGAGTATGAGGGGATTTTTTTGCATATTATTTTTGTCCTTCATGTTTATATGCCTAGCATTTAGCACAGTGTCCAGAACACAGTATGCCTTCAAAAAGTCATTGTTAAATGAAAGAATAAATAAATGAATGAATGAACCCACTGTAATCAGTTTGATTTGAGGCCAGTCTTGTTTGTTAAGCAGAAATAGTAACAACAACTGTCTTTGATATTTTCTGGAGATGCATGCTAAAGAACTGAGGCATGAAGTACCCTATCTTTACCTTACTTTTAAATGGTTCCCCCCAAATGTGGACAAAGACAGCCAGATAGATAGATCGATCACTTTCAGCACAGCACTGGCAATTGTCAAATACAGACGGTGAATAGGTTGATATTCACTAAGCTGTTTTTTCTACTTTTCTATAAGCTTTAAAATTTGTATAACAAAATTTTATTTTTAAAGTGTTTTTAAACATCTCTTTCTTTCCCCGATGTTCCATTCCTCAGGAAAACCTAAATGTGTCTCTCACATATCTGTCTGATGGCTCACAAGTCTCCTGGTACAACTCTCTTTGAATGGGCCCTGCCTCTTCCTCCTTCTGCCTAGTGGTTCCAGTGAAGAGCCCGTAAACCAGTGCCAGCAAAATCACTCCTCTGTTTTGAGATCTGTCATTTTACAAGGCAGAGAAAGGGATTAGGATTGGAATAACTAATACTTTAATATGGTTTCTTTCAAACTAATGATATAATTTTTAAATAGATTTTTAGAAACTGCTCAGCTTAGTAAAAAAAAAAAAAGAACAGAAGACCTTCATTAAATTTAATATTTATTGGTAAAACAAGGGCAAAAGACTTCCTGCATTCAAAACTTAATATTTCCCAAGCAATGTTATGGATTATTATTCTCATCAAAAGAAAGCAAAGCATTTTTCTAACACATTGTAGGGCAAATCAAGCCAAAAAAGGGAACATTAAATAAAGCTTTGATCAGAAGTGTTTCTGCCTCTATCCTGACTCTCAACTCCAGGCTCCCTTTACTGTACAATTCACTCTCCGTAGCTCCAGAGTGAACCCCTCCCTCCTTTCCCAGCCCCTGGTCACTTCCCTAACCAGCTGTTCCTTTCTCCTCTTGAAGGTCACTCCTCCCCTGAAGAGCAGAACCAGGGTGAACCTTGGAACCATAATTTGATTGTAGACAAAATTTCCTACATTCTTGATATTTTCTTTAAATAATCCTTCCCATCAGCCTACATAAACAGAAATCACTTTTCTCTCTGATGAAATTACTTCCTGTACATTCTTTCCAATAATAATAATAATAACCATAATAACAACAGCAACAACATGAAGGCTACATTTATTGAATGTTTACTATATAATGGGTTTATACTACTCTCTCTTTTTTTTTTTTTTTTTTTTTTTTGCGGTACTCGGGCCTTTCACTGTTGTGGCCTCTCCCGTTGCGGAGCACAGGCTCCGGACTCACAGGCTTAGCATCCATGGCTCACGGGTCCAGCCGCTCCACGGCATGTGGGATCTTCCCAGACCGGGGCATGAACCCGTGTCCCCTGCATCGGCAGGCGGACTCTCAACCACTGCGCCACCAGGGAAGCCCCTACTCTCTTTTTTTTAAGGGTTAAAAATATTACATATCTTTTAAAAAATATTTATTGAAATATAGTTGATTTACAATGTTGTATTAGTTTTATACTACTCTTTGATTAATTATTTCAATTAATCTCCACAGCAGCCCCATGAAGTAGATACCATCATTATTGCCATTTTAGAGATGAGGAAACTGAGACACAGGGTGGTCGAGTAGCTTACCCAGGACCACCAAGCTAGGAAGGGACTGAACCAGTATGGAAACCAGGAGTCTGACAAAGAACCCCTGCTTGTAACCCTCATGCATTCTGCCTCCCCTAGAGGCCTTTCAACAAGCCCCATTTCTGCGCCCTCCCACCCCTAACACTGAGGACCAGAAAAAGGAGTCACACTGCATCATACAAACCAGTGTCCCTTCACCATGCTGAGACACCTGCTCATCTTGGAAACCCATACCCTATTGTCCTCATTACATATAGAGCACCAGGACACCTACAGGTTCCTTGACTTCGACACGTGGAAGCCATTATACTTCTGCTATTGTCTCCTGATCCTGTATGCCAACGTTCATGCTGATGATCTTGTAACTCTAGGATCTTCAGAGACCAGCTAATCTCCTTATTGGCTCACAGTCACACATCACCGTTGCTCAGAACTGACTCTTCAACCTCCAGGGTCTTGAACTTGCAACAGTTCCTTTCTGACTTCTCTTTCTTTATCCTCTATTTCCCTTTTGCCTTTGCTTCTAGTAAAACAGTTCTTTGTTTCAGCCATAAGTCCCAGGAAGCAGGCCATTCCTTGTTCCCCTGTAATTCCAAGGCTCCATAGCTTGCCTGTCTCCCTAGGCACCTCTGTGTTACGCTGAGTAATTTCACTACCTCAAATGCCTGGTTCTCCTTGCCTTGTTTCTCCTCGACAGTTCTCAACTTTGGGAAACTACCTTCTGCTTTTTCCATTCGTCCTCCTAGGCTATGAAACGCACCTGGAGGGTTTCATAAAAACATGTTTAATCTTTGTGAAACACAAGTAGTTTTAATTCAACCCAATTGGCTATTTCATCTCATCTGAAACCCCATCACCTACTTATATCAACTCCACATCTCATCTCCCCTGAAAGATGCCTGAAATCTTTCTATTTCCTGACCCACCCAACCCACCCACACTCCAGCAGATGACCCTGAGGATAGGGATGCAATCTGCCTTCCTTTGCAAAGGAAAGCAAAAGAATGCCTTCCTTTGCTCACCCTCTCAATCAAACGTCTTATGAGAGAAGCAGTGCCCTGCTTCTTCCTAAGACCAAGCTCACTACTTGGGTTCCTTTCCCACCACTTTCTCTTTTCTCAGAGATCTTGCCCTACCAAAAATCTCCTCACCTTCTGTCTTATAGCTTCAGTCATTCTCTCTTTTCTGGCTATTTCTGCTCTATTTACAAACATGTTTTTACTTCTTCTCAACTATAAGATAAAGTGTCCTTCTGCTCTCTTGCTCACCTATCTTTCAGTACCCTTAAGCTGCTACCCTATTCCCGCAACAGAGTGTATGTATGTATGTTTTCAGCCCCTGCCTATTTTGTGCTGATCCCCATTCAAGAACTTCCAAATGCTCCCAGATGTCTTCGTAAATTGCACAGACCCAATTTCAGACCCAACACATAAAGCTGAAAGGCCAGAGTGAGCACCTTACCACAACTAGCTGGTCCCTGTTTGCTGCCAAGTCCACTAACTGCCTTAGCACCCTATCTCTTACTGAATTAGGTCACAGATCTTCTGACTGGACACCGATAGTCCACAGAGTGCATCTCTCATCATGGTGTGCCTCTGCTCAAGGGCCTTGAAAGGTTCTCTACTGCCATTGAATCAAATCCAACCTCTTTGACTTGGCAGTCAAGTTCTCCCATGCTCTTAGCCATCCTATTTTTTGAGCATTATCTCTTTTCCTGTCATATATCTATTCATTTATCAGTTAGGTCGATGTGTGAAGAGTTTAAGTTCTTTTAAAAAGAGCATGTCATAGGTACATTTATAAAACAATAGTGCTAACCTCACCATGCCCTAAATACTCTCCAGAAGAACATAGTGATTAAAGGCATGAGCTTTGTGGTCCTATTAAAGCACCTTAGAATCCTAATTCTGCCCATATGGACAAATCACAAAATTTCTCCAAGTTTCGATGTTCTCATGTCCATTCTTAAAATGGATATTTTAAGAATCAGATGAAATAATGCAAGCAAAAGCTGTCCAGAGTACCTAGCGCACAGGTAACATTTTATGTGCTTCTATTTTTATTTTATCACACTGTTTTATAATGATGGATCTCTACTTCAATCTGGGCCCCACCCTAAGACCCTTTATTCCAAGCCCACTTCATAAACAAGCAATGCATTTATATAACAAAGAATCAGGACCTCAGCGTTTAATTGTCCTTGGTTAGAAGAATCTGATCAAGTGATTTAGATAAGCTCTCACTTTCCTGGAGGACACTTAAAACTGTCCACACCAGGGCTTCCCTGGTGGTACAGTGATTGAGGGTCTGCCTGCCGATGCAGGGTACACGGGTTTGTGCCCCGGTCCGGGAGGATCCCACATGCCACGGAGCGGCTGGGCCAGTGAACCATGCCCGCTGAGCCTGCGTGTCCAGAGCCTGTGCTCTGCAACGGGAGAGGCCACAACATTGAGATGCCCACATACCGCAAAAAAGAAAAACAAAACGAAACAAAACAAAACTGTCCAAACCAACTGAAACTAGAAAATGAACACTTGGGTTTTCTGAGTAGCCAAACAGAAGTCCAAGAACTCATTTACTGACTGAAGGTTCTTTCCTTTGTTTTCTCAGCTCTGACTCTCTGACCCAGCTGACCAGGTCCTTTCTGAACTTGGAATACAATATCTGGGTTCTGGTTCTGAATCTACCAGGGGGTCTCCCTGTGACCAGGGTAAAGTACATACGTTTTCTGGGCTTTGGTTTTCTCAACCTCAAAATAAAATAAGAATTCTCCCTACCCTCACCTAAAAGCCCAGAGAATGGCACATATTAGGTGTTCAGTTAATATTTTGTTAAATGAATAAGTGAAATCATGAATGAACAGCAATGAGTTATTAGATGCAATCACACTTTTAAAAATGAAATAATAATTTAAATTTACATAGCAAATTATTAAATAGCAAATGACGAGTACACCAACCACCTAGGTTCAAAGGCTTAAGGACCTTTCTTACATAGTCGACTCTACATATCCACGGTTCCGCATCCACGGATTCAAACAACCGCGGACACAGATGGCCGACTATACTAAGCTACTGTATATAATGGACTTCAGCATCCGCGCATTTTAGTAAATGCGGGGGATCCTGAAACCACTCACCCGCGGATACAGAGGGACGGCTGTAGTCCTCTAACATCCCCCCTCCCCGCACGCCCCCACCCATCCCCGCCTCTCCGAGAAGCCTTCTCCAAACACTCCACAATAGCAGTGCGCTTAAGAAAAAGCACCACAGGCATCCTACCCAGTAGCTCTGTGTGTATTGCCAGCACTTGGGGACCTAACTAAATATCAGTAATTTCTCCAGGTTGTCTGTTACCAGTTCCTTTTAGCAGCAGATGAGACCAGAGCCAGGGAGGACCCTGGCACCTGTCCTGGTCCCTCTGCTCTCCCGGTGACCCCAGTCTGCAGGCAGCCCCCAGAGGCGCCTCCCTCACACGCGAGCCCCGGAGCTGAAGCCCATTGGCTCGCAAGCCTCGGCCCTCCCGGCTGAGAAGCAGTGACTGAGGTATAAACCTTGGCATCACAAGCCCACAGCCATAAATTTCACTTACATCCAGTAAAACACAGGCATCCAATTAAACCCATAATCCTATAAACTTGCCAGCAATCAAGCTCACAGTTAAAAATGAAGACGGACAGGTGCACTCAATCAATACCACCGAGGTTACAGCCTGTAGTCTGTAGGCTGTTCCTACATGGAATCTTCCACTGTTGGGGCTGCTGTTTGTTTTCTGCCTGGGTAGAAATAACAAATGTTCTTGCTTACTCTTCCGTTACATTGTCCTGTGCACCAGAGCGCGGCTGAACCCTGAGGCCGACCAGATGTGGGACACGCAGGAGAAGAGCAGTCCCTTCCTGCGTGTAACCCTGCTCTCTGCCCACCCCTCCCCTACCTGGATGGTCCCTTTCCGGCCAGACCATAGGTTTAGACCCGAATGCCTAGAGAGTGGCAGAGAGACCCTGGGGATTTCCTCAGCCTGGGGTGTGGCCTCTGCTTCAAAGGTCTCCTCTGACCTCTACATCATTCCCTTGACCTTCTGGCCACCACCACTGACTGCTGCCCCTCTTCCTAGGAACAAGTTACACTCTGCTGGGTTGTTAGAGTTATCCCATTTACAGGGGATTTGGTTTAAAGGTGAACACATTTGAGTATGAAGAAAAGAGTTAATCAGTTAACATTTCAGCAGGCAACAGCCCTCTGAAACTACAAGGGTGGTGAGTTGGGGGTGTATAACTTCCAGCACTTTCCTCGACCCTCATCTTCTGTCTCATCATGTATCTTCTTCCTCCCTTTCTTGTGCTATGTTCAAGGCTCTCTCCCCATGTTTCTCTTCAGCCTGCCTGTCACCCTCTCCCTCCCTCAATCAATCCCTTCCTTTTCCCCTCCCACCCTCTGTGCATCTGCTCAACTCCTACTGTGTGCATGGCCCTGTCTGCCCCTGCCCCTTTTCCTTTTCTTTCTTCAGCTGCACCATGTAAACTAACCTTAACCAATTGTTAAGTGAAAGTGAAGTTATAGTTTTGTCTTCAGTGTGCTCTAATTTTTCCAACAGCAAAGAAAGTGGCCACAGAAACCTCTCAATAGATTTCTTCGACTATGAATTAATATCTCCCAAAGCTTTCCTTGCTTCTTTTGCCAACTGAAATAAAGATGCATAATAGGAAATTTAAATGATCAGTAAGGAAAATACATCTAAGCAACAACATCTAGGGCCTGTCCTTTGTTAGAATCAAAAGAGATTTTGGTGACTTACCACCTTTTCTCTGTGCAAATTCCTAATGGAGTTTCTAGTTGGGCCTTCTGACTATTAGCATCTCTGATGTGGATGGCTCCTGTTAGCTCAGGTACCGGGGCCTGTCATTTGCCAAGTCTTGTTCATTATCCCGGGGACATGAGTCATCACAACATATAGAAGAAATGTTTCTGGCAGTGTGCACGTCTGATCCCCACAAGCAAAAACATCAGGGAGATAGGAAGGCTTTGGAAGAAATTCAGGTCTCTTTCTCACATAAGCATCTATGTTTCCCTTGTCCAGGGATAATACAGCTCTTGAAATCGCAGGAAAGTGTGCATTGGTAGCATAAAGAGGATTATTAAGAAAACCCAGGGCTTCCCTGGTGGCACAGTGGTTGAGAGTCCGCCTGCCATGCAGGGTACACAGGTTTGAGCCTTGGTCCGGGAGGATCCCACATGCCGCGGAGCGGTTGGGCCCGTGAGCCATGGCTGCTGAGCCTGTGCTCTGCAATGGGAGAGGCCACAACAGTGAGAGGCCCATGTACCTCAAAAAAAAAAAAAAAAAAACAAAGAAAACCCAGCCATGTAGAAATGTTCTTTCCTTAAAAACCATTGCAACTCACATTCATACACACACACACACACACACACACACATATCATATCTATGTATATATATTTTTTCTCATACCAACATGGTATCGTAGAACACTGGGATTAGCTCTATAAGCCTCATTGGCTGAAAGAGAACACGAAGTCTTCTTTTACACACTTTACCTCCCAGCAAGGCTGCATGTGGACCAGAAAATAAACTCCACCTGCTCTAAGCCAAGGCAGCTGATTTGGCAAAGAAAAAGAAAAAGGTACAAAACAGGTTCTCATCCATCAGAGACATCCAGACTACTACAAATAACAACCAGAACTGGGGTCCTGGCACTTGACCAGGTACTTCCACTTATGGAGTCTTGTTTAATTTTCAAGACAACCCCATGACTTGAATATCACTGTTTTTCCCCATTTTGTCAGTGAAGTGCCGTAGCTAGAACTTAGACATAAACGTGGGTCTTCTGACTCCGAGGTTTGATTCTGACCCCTGCACCATGCCATCCCTGCTGGGTTTGGATTGACTTGACACAGAAAATAACAGGTCTACATGCCATTTGGCACATGGGCAAAGCAGACATTATCTGCACACTCAGCCCCAGAAGGGTGGAGGAGCAGCTGTTTCCCTCTGCTGCCTTTCCAAACCTGGTGACAGGGGTAAACCCCATGAAAAGGGTAGGCTTCAGCAAGTGGGGATAATCTCCTTCAGACACTGGTAGATGGGATATATATATATATATATATATATATATATATATATATATATATATATATGTATATTTTGTCATTAAAATAACCCCGTTTTTCTAAGCTGCTAATAGGATTATTCAAAATGTTTAAAGCAAAATCCCAAAGCCTGTTATTGGGTTGCCAAAGAAACTAAATCTTTTCTTTATTTTTATTTTTATTTTTTTATTTCAATCTTTCTATGAATGTTGATTCTGAGTCAGGCAAACAAATGCGCACTGGTTTCTGGGCTGTGCCCATCACTCAACATGCAGGGATTTTCTGAGTAGATTTCACCAGCCCTGAGTCCTCGGGCACCAGTCCCTCCCTTTAGTCACCCCATCTGCCTCCCACCTCCCTTCTCTGAACCATTACAGAAACACAGAATGCATCAAAGCTGGCTCAGCAGCCTTCCTGAAGTAACCGGGCAGATGGGCCGTAGACAGTAATTGCATCTTCTTCCACTTAGCACTCAGGTACTCTGTTTGGTAGTGAGAACTAGTGGTTTCTGAGGGTGATTTTGTAAGTGCTCTCAAGTCACTTCGAGTCTGTATGTTTTCTCCTCGCAATTAGATTTGAAGGAATGTGAGGACGAAGGCAGATTTCTTTTCTCTGTTCTGGGTTTCTGCTCTTTCGCCTCCATTACCACCACACCACATGAAAATCCCATGCCCTGGCACATGCACCGTACATAGTACTGACGGATGAGGGGACAAGGACCCGACTGAGAAGTCAGCCTTGACAAAGAGAACTGCTTCTGTCAGAGGGAGCAGTCATAGGACCGAGTAAATAGGGCACGTCTTTTTGACAAAGACACCTAGGCAGATAAAGATGCATAAAGGTGCAGTATCTAGAGTAGACAAACACTTATAAACATAGGTCTACAGGATGTTTATGAAATGCAAAGCAGAGCATCTCTCCAGATAGATGCATAGCTCCTGCATGCTTTTGCTGCTTCCTTGCCTCTACTCACATCTTCTTCCCTCCCATCTGCACTCTCCTCCTCACCTATATACTCTATGCCATGGCCACATAATATTACTGAGACTGGACTTAAATATCACCTCCTTTGTGAAAGCCTTCCCTGACCATGAACTGTACCGCCCACACCTCCGACACCCCTACTCAGGCTGCACGGCTGTCCCTCCCAAATCAGAGTCCCTGGGACCCCTTGAGGTCAGCACTACTTTCTCTTCTTCTATAAAATTAGTTCTTAATTCGTTTTTCAAATTTCCAGTGCCAGGAACATATGGTGAGGCCACTGAGCACACAGTCAGTGAACATCTAAGATATGGAAGACTTAACGAATGACTGGATGACTCAGATTGGTGAGTCTTATTTCCCCTCGGCCACGTTTTATCTCCACTTGTCATTCTTCCATATTTTTCTACCCTAAATACATACTGCTGAAACTGGAGTTTTCTCATCCCTCTACCTGGTGCAGCTCAGGTTTTTCAAATAATGGTAGGAAGTTACAGTGTAATAATATGATGATATTTATTTGTAGAATATCATTTCCTCCTATAACCTCATGTTCTAGCTATATGCTATAACAAACACTAGCACGATAGAGTTGCTATGGACCTAGTTGCATGGTGACATCCTCCATGGATTGTGCTTGGAGGGCTGGGTCATTTATCTGAGACATATGGGAGGAAGAATTAAGATTATGGGGAAAGAAACAATTAGCATAATAGGGTCATTACATTGACAATGGCGTGGCTGCTCCACAGCCCCCCCAAAGCATTCAGTGTGCCCTAAAATGGGAGACTGACAATTATAATAAAAGAAATTGAACCTACCCTACCTCCCTTTTGTAGTTCCCCTGAGTCTGGATTTCAGTCGAATCTGTATCTGGGGAAGGCTCTGAGCATGTCTGCTGCACTCAGATGCCTGCATTCTTGGAGCTGAGAGACAAATGGAAGGAAGAGATGGTAGAAATTCTAGGAGGAGCAGGAGGCAGTAAAAATGCTAAGAGGCGGAAATTGGAAGAATGGTCAGTGAAAATTTCTAGGCCAAAAAATATTTGGGAGGGCTCCAAGGGGAGCTAATTGTTTTTGCAAATTATTTTTTCTGCAAAAAATTTTGATCAGGGATCTCACCTTCTATTGTAAAAATAGAAACCATCGCACGTGAAGTCTCTTACTCTCCAAAGATCAAATCTACAAATGTTTTCCTTCATTTGTCTTCTTCATCCCTCCTGTTACAAAGGGACATTCCAGCCACTCATTCACTCAAGTGAAAAAAAAAAAAAGTTGTCTTTGATTCCTCCTGTTCTTCCATCCCCCTCATCTGATGCAGCAGCAAATTCACAATATCTCTTGAATGTATCCGCATGTTCCACCTCCCCACCATAACCCTTATCAGGTAGCACTTCTCTCTTACCTGGACGAATGCAATAGCTGCCTCAGCGGTGTCTGCTTTCCACCCCAAACCTCCTTAACCTATTCTCCGCATGGAAGCCAGAGTGATCTTTTCCACTTCCAAGTTATATAATGTCCCAATTCTGCTTAAAACCCTCAGATTACTTTCTATTCCACTTAGAATAAAGTCCAAACTCCTTGCTATGGTCTTCTATGTTCTGCAGGATCTGGCCCTCACCTCTCTGTTCAACTTCTGGCCACACTTTTTCTTGTTCACTAGCTAATAGGCACTAGCCAGTGGGATTTCTTATGGGTCATGGAAAATACCATGCCTTTTTATTCATTTACTTATGGCTGAAATGCTCTCCCCTGCTATCCAGTTTGCTAATTGTTATCCTTCCCTGAAGGCTTCTCTGTCTAAAGTAGACCCTTCCATAATTCTCTCCCTTATTGTCACCTGATTGATTCTCATCAATCTCTCTGATTGATTTCACAGCTTGCAATAATTGAATATGAGTGTTTATTTACCTGTTCTTGGGTCACCCCCTAGAATGTAAACTCCATGAGGGCATGCACCATCTGGGATAGTTTTGTTCACTGGGTTTCTCTGGGGGTTCAGTGTCATGTCTTGAACATAGTAGGCTCTTGGTTAGTTGGGTGGACTCCAGCAATTCAGAGGAATTTAGAAATAAAAGAGGAGAGTGGTCTAATTATGAAGAAATGCATTTTTATGACTTTCAGGACATAGAACGTGTTCCTGACAAGGCCTCATTTATTGAACAGATAAGACTCATTTGTAGCTAGCAGCATCTATTTGTACCCATCAGCATCCTAGTAATGAATGCCAAGTTCTTAGAAGCAGTCTGTTCCCTTAAGGAGGCAGAATCTGTGTTTAAATTTGATGGAAGTGGCCTGGGTAATAGGAGAACTTGACTATATTGTCTTGAATTGTTCTCTGCTTTTTTTCACATGTAAGAAAGAGTCTTTTCAAACCAATTGTTAAGACACTTAATAGGGAGGATTTTGCCCTATATTTTCTCTCTTTGCTAAAACCCTAAAAACCGCAAACTTTTCTTTCAGTTAATTCTAAACAAAGAATACATCCTTTGTGCATGACATAATGGGTGTGTGTGTGTGTGTCATTGTCCTTATCATGCAATGAATAATGTGTTAGAATCTCATATCACCTTTTAATTCAGGTGAAGAATGTATTTCTGCTATGTCTCCCTCTTATTTTCTGTTGCTATTCAGAATATAATTAGAAAGAAAATATGATTTAATTCCATATAAATAGACTAAAATATGAGTTCCACAAGGGCAGGAGACAAGGTCTGTCTTGTCCGTTATTGATTGACCAGTTAGCACAGAGCACCATGTCTGCTGCATTGTAAATGCTCAGTAAGGCCTGAATTGATATAACAATTCCTATAGGTTTGGATCATTTCCATAGGCTGTTTCTTCTGCATGTTCTTCCTGGCCCGTACTTCGCTGGGTTCATGGCAAGAACCTGCAAAACAAACACTTGATGTTCCTTGACAGCCTAGGTTGCCCCAATTCCTCCAGCTAAGCTCTTTTTGGAAAATAATATCTTCCCAGCAGTTTCAGTGGCCACGTAGCTTATCTTCAGGCAGTTTTTTAAAAAACCAGCCAAAACAAGCAAGGACTCTGAGACCCAAAAGGAGAGTTTAGTACTGTCCGGCTCATAGGGGATCCCACAGCTCTGAGCCCTGCAGGGTCCTCAGGGAAGGAAACGCTCCCATCTCGGTTCCCTCTGGCACTTCCAGAGTTAATGCTTCAAGCATTTATCCCTATACCTTTTCTGTTCTCAGATAACTCAGAAATGGCTGGATTAAGAATGTCAAACTTGGCCTTTAGGTAATCCTCAGTGCAGAAGGCAGCAGAGTTAAATTTGAAGGGAAAAATGGTTAAAAGATAAAGAAGGTCTGAAACAGCAGGAGTCGGCACTTCTTATTTTAGGGACATGGAGACATTTTCAGAACCCTTTTCGTCAGTCAAGTGCCTGGATATTTTGTGCGTATTCACCACAGCCAGCCCGTCTGGTGTGGACTGTAGGAAAGGCAAGTACAGAGGGAAAGCCCGAAGACCCTCCCACATTTGGCATCTCGCAGCTGGGGGCATCTCCATGCTTTCAGCTCTGTGTCTTTGCTCAACCATCTGGGCTCAGACCCTGTTCCTGCCACTTGCAGGTGGTGGGAACTTGGACAAATGACTTAACCTCTTGGAACCTGTTTCTCTTCGGTCACCTGGAGGTGTTGACAGCGTCTGTCTTACAGAGCTGTTGTTTTGAGTTTGCCCATAACAATACTTCCTACAGGGCATGGTACCTGGTAACTGCTGACTACACATCATCCCTCTCATATCATCGTCATCTTCATCTTCATCCTTAAAAACACTCATCCCTTTTCCCCTCCTCTCAGCATGACTGGGTGGCAGATCAGAACCCACCATCCTCCCCTGGCAATAATGTGATGGCTCATCCCTCACTGCCTTTCCCTCCCCACCCTGATGTGGGCTCCTACCAGCTATTGCCTGGATTAGACACTAGCTCTCAGGCTGGCCAGTGGCCTCCAGAATGTCTCCACCCCAAATTCCTCCTACTCACCACTGCCTTTTTCAAATAGACTCTGGTTACTCTACTAAATGAATCTTTACTGTTGTGGCCAGTTTGGGTGTCTCACTGCCCCCATTTAGCTTATACTCATCACTGGCTCCTTGTTTAGCCCTTTTTAACTACCTAGTTTGTCTTCCCTCACATTTCCACTTCCTCTATGTAATAAATTCAGTTTAATGCCACTTTCTCCATGAAGTTTCCCTGACTATTAGCTCCAATATCTAATCCTGAATTTCTCTAACATTTTATAGCCTATTTCTCTATTTCAGGGGCATGGCTAATCAGACACTACCTTATTCATAATTAAGGTATTATCCATATTAGAAAGCTAACAAGCCTTGGTTCTGTCTGTGTGATGGGGGAAGTTATTGAAATTCTCTGGGACAGAAGAACACATAAAATGGAAGTGATTGTATACATCTTGACTGGCTATATAAAGGAGCAAATCTAAGAGAAGTCATGTTAACACAGGACCAGATTCATTTTAGGCATTTAGTAAGCAGCAGGTGCATTGCCTTGAGTTTATGCATGTCTGGAACCCCTTCAAAGAGAGGACTCTGTATTTCTTTGCCTGCTTGTGTTGCCTAGAAAAATGCCATACTTGCTATATACCCTTAGTTTATGATGATTGATACCTACTTATTGAATGAATGAATGAATGAAATATACTTGTATCCACAAGTCTTTTCTATCTCAATTAATGTGTTTGCCATCCAGCTATTTTGGTGCTGTGTGTGTGCAATTCCTCTAATAAACCCAGCCTCTAAAATAATTAGAACTCTCTGGAGATATTCAAATAGACTTCCAATACCAGGTTGTTACGAAGACTGAAATTTCACCATTAGAGAGATTTTCATATGGGTTAAGCATTGGGCTCACCCAGTAGTCTTTTTGTAATGCAAAAACCCCATTTCAAGGTGTATATCCATCAGCTCAAGCTGCCATAACAACATACCACAGCTTGGGAGGCTGAAACAACAGAAATTTGTTTTCTCACAGTTCTGGAGGCTGTAAAGTCAAGGATCAAGGTGCTAGCAGGGTCAATGTCTGGTGAGAGTTCTCTCTGTGGGCTGCAGATGGCCGCCTTCTCACAGTCCTCACATGGCCTTTTCTCAGTGCATGCATGCAGAGAGTGGGAGCTCGCTCTCTCTCTCTCTCTCTCTCTCTCTCTCTCTCTCTCCCCCCTTCTTATAAGGACACTGAGCCTATCCAGTCAGGACCCTTAATTACCTCCTAAAATCCAATCACATTGGGGGTTAGGGCTTCAATATATGAATTTGCATGAGACACAATTGGGTCCATAGAAAAGTGATTCATATCTTTTTTTTAACTTATTATTTTATATTAGAGTTGATTTGCAATGTTGTGTTAGTTTCAGGTGTACAGCAATATGATTCAGTTATACATATACAAGTATCTATTCTTTTTCAAATTCTTTTCCCATTTAGGTTGTTACATAATATTGAGCAGATTTCCCTGTGCTACACAGTAAGTCCTTGTTGGTTATCCATTTTAAATATAGCAGTGTGTGCATGTCTCTGGTGGTCTAGTGGTTAAATCTCCGTGCTTCCACTGCAGGAAGCACAGGTTCCACCCCTGGTCGGGGAACTAAGATCCCTCTGCATACCGCACGGCAGGGCCAAAAAAAAAAAAAAAAAAAAGTCATTCATATCTTAATGTAAATTCCATTTTCAGTTACTTTTTCCTCCCTGAAAAAGACAGCAGGCTAGGTGGGGAGTAGGGTCCTGTAAGTGGGGAAATGACTGCAGACAAACTTGATCTGGGGCTTCCTGAGCACACATTCCTTGTTGCAAAAATAGTGTCCTTATCCAAATATATTGTGCTGTCACTGTAAATTTGTCGAAGCAGCTCAGACCCCCACCTGCCAAACCTTCAGAGCTGTGGGAGAGGAGGATGAGGGCGGGCCACTTACATTTCTTCTCATGACCCCACCACTAGCATTAAATCCCAGCCCTCCAGCAGCTGCTGGAGATGGAGATCACCTATCTATAGCTGATAGACAGTGTAATCAGTTTCAAGTAACTGTCTCCATGCGTGGTGGGATACTGTGAAGATCAAAGCCATAAGTTCTAACCTCTGCTCAAAACACAGAGTAGAGAGCTCTATAAGGAAAAGGACGTTCAAAAAGAAGGAAAACAAAAAGCGAGTTCCCAAAACTCAGTGTGAATAAACTTTCATAAATCACTGCCAGCCCAGAAGGGTTTCTTTATTATTGTTCTTTGTTGTTATTTGTTTGCTCTCTAGTTGCTCTTAAACTAGAATCCTCCCCCTACCTTTATGTCTGTTGCTTTTTAAGATAATGATTTTTTGAAGGGTACCAACTTGTTGCCTTGTAAAATGTTCCATGTATTAGTTTCTTGTTGACATTAAAAAAAATTACCATAAATTTAGTGGCTTAAAATAATACCTTCCCTGCCTTTCGGTTTCCATGGGTCAAGTGTCTGGGCTTAGTTACTTGGTTTTCTGCTCAGAGTTTCACCAGGATGAAATAGAGGTGTTGTCCAGGGCTGAGATCTCATATGATGCTCAGGTTTTTCTTTTTAGCTCACTGGTTGTTAGAAGATTTCAGTTCCTTGCAGTTGTCGGTCTGAGGCTCTTGGTCCTAAAGGCCACCATCTGCCACTTGTCCTCTCTACCACACAGCAGTTTCCTTCTTCAAGGCTAAAAGGAGAAGGTCTTCTGCTGCTTCTCTCCCCAGGGAGAGGTCTAAGCCTTTATTTAAGCTTTAACTACTGATTGAGTAAGGTCCACCGAGCAGAATCTTCTTCCAAGTAATTGTCTAAAAGTCAACTGATTAGGTACTTCAATTACATCAGCAAAATTCTTTCACTTTTGCCATATACAGTGGGCCTTCAGTATTCAAGGGGGATTGGTTCTAGGAACCCCCAAATTCACAAATGCTTAAGTACCTTATAAATGGGCTTACATAAAATTGTCTAGTGCAGTTGGCCTTTCATATCCACCAGATCCGCATCTGAAACCCATGGGTACCAAGGGACAACTGTATGTAAGTAATCAAGGGAAGGACTGTCCATCATCCACAGGCCCTGCCCCTCCAGCGCAGGTGATTACATAGGGAATGCACAACAGAAGGATCTGGGGTCCACCTTAGGAATATGTCCATCACGTCCTCCATTCTGGATTTGCCAGATTTGTCTGTTTCCTCATAATTAAAGTCAGGTTATAGTTTTTTGGCAAGGACACTGATAAAGTGGTTTAAACAGGTTTTCCTGCCTCTAGTATCTGTGGTTCTCCCCTCACCACATTCCCTCTCATAAACACACTCTACTCACCTACCAGAGGCCTCAGAGGATATTCCACTTCTCCTGAAACATGGCAGGAGAGGAAGGCTGACAATGTTTGTCTAACGGCTCTAATCCCATTAGGATATTAGTGGACTTGGCACTTCTCCAGGGTGCCCACCCCCCAAGAGGAAGAACCAGATATTGGTTGAGTGTATAGACCCTGAAGTAAGACTGCCTGGATCGAAATTCTGACTTCAGCACTTACTAGCAAGTGACTAAACTCTCCATTTTCCATTCAAAAAATACGGATGTTCACATCCCTACATAGAGCCCACCCCTAACATTTTTAGGGTCCAGAGGAAAGGTACAAATGGCAACTTCTAAGCCATATGTCAAAATATTCAAAAGTAAAAAGTAAGCTAATAAATCTCTAAAGAAAACATGTTTTATCCTCCTACCTTGACAAATGCATGTTTACAATGACCCGGAAGCACAAGGTCTAAGTTCAGCATTCTCAGATTCCAAAGAGGTCCTTGCTGAAATGAGATGCTGTAGGGGAGACTGTGAACTGTGCTTCTGCTCCTGGCTCACTCTCCTCCCCTTCCTGTCCCACCCCTGGCTCTGTCCACACTGCAAGTCACATGGAAGTAAGTTTACTGATGGCCCAGCCCACACAAAATGTTCCCTGTGTCCATCAGCCATGCAGAGGCCAGCCCTGGATTCAGCACCAGGATCACACTGTGAACACAGCCTGCCAGCAGGGACAGACCCAGGTACAAGACCTGCTCGGAAACTCAGTTTAACTCAGGGATATTAGGGAAGGAAACCAGGGTCCCAGGTGCCTGGTAGGCATGTCCTCTTGTCCTCATAGAGCAGCTTCTTACCCTCTGGGGAGGGACACACCTGGAGGAGAGCCAAAAGAGGTGCACTAAAGCAGGGAGTCCAGGTAGAGGCCTCTCTTCTCTGCATCTAAAGGTGAACCTGACTTATCTCATAAAGTTAGAGGAGAAACGGATGAGAAATTGTGTGTTGAGTGCTTAGACCAGGGTCTGGTATGAAGCAAGTTTCAATATAGGCTAACTCATTATTCTCAGATGCCCTATAGATTGAGAGAGGGAGAAATTCCCAGCTTCACCAGCATCTGGCACTGGATTCTCTTGCACTCTTGCATTTTTTAGCATCTTCTCAAACCTAAAGGCAAACAGAGAGGAAAAGCTGCAGGCAAGTTGTATTCTCAAATCAATTTCTGCAGCCAGAGATGACATCGTGTTCTAAGCCACGTGTGTCAAATTAAATTCCCTACATATTCCTGGATCTCAAATAGAGCTTGCCTGACCAAACCACTGATCACAGACAGGGACAAAACACACATCTCACCGTGTCTGACAACCTGATTCCTTCTTCATTTGGACAGTATTAATTTGCCGTCTCTCTGAATCCTCATTCCATTTATGAGTTATCCTTCATTACAGAATAAATCACGAATACATGATAATCTGGAAGATCTTGTATTTGAAAGGCTTCTTCCTGCCTTCCAAGTTTTCAGAGAGCTGTGTTGGGAAGGCAAATGCATCCCCGGCTGGCAGACTTTGTCTTCCTTAGAATTTAGGTGTGATCTATATTCAAATGACAGTTTAATGAGCCTTTTCCTATTTCTAGAAACCTTATCACATCATTAAAGTGTAGAAATGAATAATACATCTAGCAGTTGGATTAAGCTGAACTTGAGACCTGATGCATCTTCAAAGAGAAAAAAAAATGGAACAGAGGCAAGATTGAGGGATGCTGAGCCTAGGAGAAGGGGTTAAACGAGGGGGTCAAGAAGGAATATTTTTATTCTCATGAACTAACATAGGTAAATGTCACCAGCATTTTTCAAAGTCTTAATGTGTCACTCCTATTTCTCTGGGCATGGACTGGAAGAGGATTTTGGAAAATGATCTGTTGCCAGGCTTCATGGCTGAGGATGAAGGGTTTACCTGCTACGACGTCATTGTGAGCAAGATGTAAGCTGCCTGCATTAGTGTCCACACCATTCCCAACCTCCTTCTCAGAGGTAGGAGAGCTCACAGTGATTCAAATCCTGAGCCCTGGGGTTAGAACTCCTCTCCTGTCTCCAGCTGTGTGACCTTGGGTTGAATACCTTGACCTCTTTCAGCTTTAGTGTTTTTCATCTGTAAAATGAAAATAATAAGTGCACTCACTTTGATGGGTTGGAGAGAGGATCCAATGAGTAAGCCTAGATCCAATTCTTAGCACAGGGCTTGGTAAGCAGGAAGAGCAAAATACCTTGTGGCTATTATATTTCATTCCTTGGTGTCTTCGCATATGCTATTTCCTCTGCTGGGAATGACCTTCTACCTCCCTGACCATCAGCCAAGTCCTCTCTCCAGCCTCAATTCCCCAGCTCTTTCTCTTCCTGAGAACTCCTACTCATCTTTCAAAACCCAGTTGAAATGTTCCCCACAACCATCTTCCCTGACACCCCTAGTCAGATCAAGTGCTTCCTTCTCCAGACCGCCCTAATGCTCTTACACTCGTGATCAAAATAACACTTGGCTGAGATATTATAGTGAGGTCTTCAATGTTGGTTGAATGAATCTAGATTCACTTTTCTCTCCTTCCTGATGTGTAGAAATACAAGGTGAGGGCACCTTTCCAGGTGGCTTCAGGGCTCTCTGTCCAATGCTGACAGAGGCACAGGTTGGTGATAAGAAATTTTCATTGGCCCAGAGCAAAGCCGTATGACAAATTCAGCCAAGACAGCACACATTTTAACCCAAACACACCCCACCCAGAGTGTAGGCATGAAAATGGCAAGTTAAGTCCACCCTAGTACCACTGCTCTGGACACAGTCTCCTAGAGATATTGGAAATAAGTAAGTCATCATTGACAAACTCCCTTTCTCCCAAAAACCACATTCAGGTACTGCCAGGGTCTGTAGTCACCACACATGGCTCTCTCCTCCATCCCCTCTGCATCCCTCTCATCACTGGGAAGCTGTTTGGCAGTTCTACCAAAGCTGATCATTGCATAACCTGTGACCTAGAAATTTATCTCCTGAGTATATACCCAACAAAAATCCATATATAAGCTCGCCTAAAAAAACTGTACAAAGATGTCAGAGCAGTGTTATTTGGAATAGCACCAAAGAAAACTCCTTAAATACTTGTAACGGTGTAATGGATAAATTATGTTATATTCACATGAGGAAATACTATACAGCAATGATAATACATTTTCTAGAGCTGTATGCAATCATATGAATGAATCTCACAAGTATAATTTTGAGAAAAAAAAAGCCAAGTACAAATAGTACAAATTCTGTGATTCCTTTTATGTAAAGTAAAAAAACAAACAAACAAAAAGGTAAAGCTATTAAGAACCAGGACAGTGTTGGCAGTGTTGCCCTTGGGGAAGGTGTGACTAAAAGGGGACTGAAGTGGGTTAAATGGTGCCTCCCAGAAAAGCATGTCCACATCCTTACCCCGACACTTGTGAATTCGATCTTATTTGGAAATGGGGTCTCTGGAGATGTAATCTAGTTAAGGATCTCAAGATGAGATCATCCTGGATTAGGGTGGCCCTAAATCCAATGGCTGGTGTCCTTAGAAAGGAGAGGGGGATTTGAGACACACAGAAGAGAAGGCCGCGTGAAGGTGGAGCAGAGGTTGGAGTGATGCATCTATACACTAAGCAATGCCAGGGATTGCTGACCAGCACCAGAAGCCAGGAGAGAGGCATGGAATGGATTCCCCCTTGGAGCCTCAGAAGAAACTAACCATGCTGATACCTTGATTTCAGCCTCCAGAACCATGAGGGAATAAATTATTGTTGTTTCAAGCCAGCCAGGTTTTGGCAATCTGTTACGGCAGCCCTAAGAAACTAATATAAGGCATTAGAGAGGTTATGGGGATGCAGGTACAATTCTGTTTCTTGTTCTGTGTTCAGTTTATGAAGATTCATTTAGCTGTACACCTTGCTATAGGCACTATGCAATGTGTATATTATACTTCAAAAAAGCTAAAAGTATATATAATTGATCTTTATTGCACTTTGAAAGAAGCCTTCTTATCACAGTTCAGCAGTAAGAATAAGATAGGTTGTTGTCTAGTAACAACTCGTCCCAAATGACCATGAAAACAAAGGCCTACATTGCACCCACACGACACGTCTTTTGGGGATCAGTTGTGGCTTTACTTCACATCATCTTTATGAACCAGATCAAATTTTCACTCCTACGTGAGGCTTTTCCAGGGATCTCTAGGCAGATAAGTCATACAACAGAAGTGTCTTTCTCCAATATTATTACTTTTATTTTGACTACTTGCTTGCACATTTATTTCTGTCACTAGGTGTGAACACCCAGATTGCAGGAATATCATCTTTATAGAGCTTAATGATTGGGAGCACATTTTTGTATAAGACTTGATGTCAGACAGATTTGGATTTTCATTCCATCTCTAGTGATCTCAGGCAACTTAATCCTGTTTGGCTTCAGTTTCCTCATCTCTAAAGTAGGGAGAGTACGACTACTGGCCTTATATTATTGTGAGGATTAAAAACTATAACATATGTAAAGTTATTAAAATAATCTAAGGCATATATGAGGTGTTCATTAAACATTCCCTGTATAGTTAATATTATTGCATAACTACTGCAGGTCAGGATCCTGATCTGGGGTTCTAGGATTAGTTGTAAACAAGACAAAATCCTGACCCTTAGTGGGTTAGGCTGATACTGTTACTGTTATTAGCTGTTATTTGTATGCCTAGTAGCTAGAGTGATGCTTGACCCATAGTAGGCCCACGATATATTGTTGAGTAATTCGTATTCATCCTCTGACTCCAAAATGCCAACTTAATCCTAACTTCTCACCCTTTCAGGCTTTTCCCTTAATAGTTTTTCTCTCTTGATTCTCATTCTCATTTTTTTATGAGTCATTCGTTTTAAAAAGTTAGCTTTTTGGGTGAGTGTTTGAGCCTAATCACTTTAGGATTGCATACATAATAATCCAAGTTAACAGATGCCCTATTTATGGGGAAATGTAAAGCCATGATGTGGGGAAATTATTCATCTCATGTTTTTGTTGAAGAAGCAAAACACACAATAAATTAAGTCTGGTCTTCCTGAAATTCTGCATTTTCAAAAAAAAATGTGATAGGAACTGGGAAGCACACTTGGTACAAGGTGGCATTAATTATTTAGTCATTCTGAATAGGTTTCAATTGCGTTACATGGAAAAATGTAAGAGCCCTCCAGTGGTCAGATAATCCCTCTCAAATCCCAAGGGTTATTTGCCACAGACGGCATCTCCAGCTGAATGAAATGCCTGCTTCATCTTCTGTAGGGAAAGAAAGAGGGTGAGACCCTCTTTTCTTTTTTAATAGGACTTATTTTAGAAAGGACTCTTGTCTGATTCCAAACACTCAGACAAGTATGAACCAAATTGTTTTATCCCTTAAAGCAGAGATAATACCTTCTCTCTGATAGCTAAGCATTGCAATCAAATAACACTTTTTTATTGAGCAGCCACTCTAGGCCCAACACTCTGCTGGACTTTGTGGAAGGAACTAGCCTATGGAGGAGAGAGGAAGATGAATAGAACACACAGTTTCTGTCCTCAAGGGTCTTATGGTCTGTTGAGGAGACAAGACTAACTCCTTTGGACAATAGAGGGATCATGTATACTGATAAACTTGATCGTTCTTGTCTGAAACCATGTTTGCGCCCTCTTTAGGGCAGGGCAAAGAAAGTGCCTCATAAGAATACATAAAAATGTATTTGCAATTTACTGATGGTAAGTACTTGTCTAGGTACTGGAGGGGCCAAAATCAACACAGACATGGCCCCTTGCTTTCTTGGCCCTTACAGTCTACTGGGGGAGAATAACCCTGAAGAAACAATTGTAAAGAGACCTGACAAACTATTCAATATCCTGTGATAAACCATAATGGAAAAGAATATGAAAAAGAATGTATATAGATGTATAACTGAATCACTTTGCTATACAGCAGAAATCAACACTACATTATAAATCAACTATCCTTCAATAAAATAAATTTAAAAAAGAGAGAATCTGACAAGTGTTGGGACGGAAAAGGTATAGGAGTTAGGAGGACACACGAAGGACACGTCTAACTAAAACTGAGGAGGGAATAGTGGTCAGGGAAGCTTCTAGAGGAAGTGACAGTTAGGCCAGTGACTGAAATGAGGATGATGAGTAGCCAAGTCATGAGGGGTTAGAATGTTCTAGGAGGAGAGAAGAGAGGAAGTGAAGAGCTGACAGGGGTGGGGGTGATGGGCTGTAGGGCAGAAAGACCTTCAGTATGGCTGGAGCCGAGGAAGGGGGTGTGGGGAGAGAAGGGATGGCAGCCACGTTTCACCAGTGAGAGCTACGTTGAATCGTGCAGCCATCAGATCTCGATCTAGGCTCCAAAAATGCCCCTTCCTCCATTATCTCCCTCCCAATCACCATTCTGTCTCAGCAGAACTTATTTTTCCTGGTTCTCAATGGACACCCAATTTTATTCTTGGCCAGACTTATCTTCCAAACCTGCTCCTTGGCACGAACCTGTTTCTGGTTCCTGGTCTTTACTCTCTCATCCTATCAAGGAAATGCACTTCTTTCATTTGGCCATTTTTCAATCACTGTTCCCAATGCTATTTCTTCCTGCCTTGCAGTCCACACCCTGGTTGAGCCCCTCTCCTGGGTTCAGTCAGTTCCCAGAAGGAGCCATCAGCCAGGCTTGGGTCAGGCAGGAAGATGCTGGAACACCTGGGAAGCCATCCTATTGCCACCTCAGGTATTTGAGGGGCCCCTTGCTGCTTTCACTCTCACCTGCAAGAATCACCAAACAAGAAGGTAGGTGGGGGTGGTCCAACATCCAAGTCTGGACAAGAGAAAACCAGGGGTGGTGTGGGTGTATAATTTGCTGATGAGATGAACAGAAAATCTGTGCTGAGCCTGGGACGTGGTTGTGAAATGATATTGTATCTAATGTCACTGTGCATAAGACCCTCAGAATGAATCCGTCCATACAGACAACAAGAGAGGGTGACACCCTGTTCTGAATCTGACCCAGTGCACATGAAGCCCTGTCCCAGTAGCCTGGCAGGCCTCTTCCTGGTGGCCATTCAACCTTTCCATGCTTCACTGCCACCCTGCAAATGACCCCTGGACTTCAATATGGGAAAAGAATGATTCTCAAAGGGAAGTAAACACATTTTCTTTTATCATCACAGAAAACACTTTGCAGGAGTGATAAGGAACTTTTAGACCTTTTAAACCTTACATTAGCCTGAAGGGTCAGGATGACAGGCTCATTGTTTATACTTGTGCAGAAGCTAATTTGAGCCCAGCAGATTTTTGCACAGTAGAGGGCGAAACCACAATTTCCATCAGCCAGGACCGCATTGTTACCTGCTGGCGGGTTACCTACTCAGGTAGTCACAGACCCCAGTGAGGTGAACGCGCAAGAGGAGATGCATGCAAATTTTGAAACTGAGGATGATCTTGAAACCATTAACAACATCCCCAGAATGTGTGCCTCTTCATACCGAGATGGCCTAGAGTTCCATGCAAATCCAGCTATTGTTAAACTTCCTGCACTTGCAACTCATTTCTTTCAGGACACATTTTCTTCAACATCAGGACTTGTTCAATCTTTGGTAACAAGATGGAGAAGGGTAAAATATATAGAGATTACAGTTCAAACAATTCTAGGTTTTTGTTTCCTGTCTGAGGATCCTGAGAAAAAAACACAGTGTAAATTCCGTCATCCTCCTATTGTGCCCATTTCCTCCCCCCTTACTTTCTTCTTATACTCTTCTTTACAATTTTTATTTTTTATTATTACAGCAAGAACACTTAACTTGCAATCTCCCTCTTAACACATTTTTAAGGACATATTTCATTGTTAACGTCAGGCAAATGTTGCATGGTGGATCTCTAGAATTTATTCATCCCCCACGACTAAAACTTTACACCCATTCAACAGTAACCCTCTTCTCTCCCCACCAACCCCTACCAACCACCATTGCACTCTGTTTCTTGATTTTGGAGGAATTCCTACAACTCAATAGCAAAAAAACCCAAAAAAACAAAAAAAACTAATTTAAAAATGGGCAAAGAAATTGAATGGACATTTCTCCAAAGACAGCGTAAAAATGGTCAACAGGTATTTGAAAAGATATTCAACATCACTAGTTATCAGAGAGATGCAAATATTCCCCCTTAGCTTCTGAATCATCTTTAGGCTTAAGGAGAAGGAAGAACAATGTACTAGTGTATCTCCAGGTCCAAGGGTGCCAACACAGCCTGTGTGTGTGTGTGTGTGTGTGTAGAAGAGGGTCAGGGGAAAGAGAGTGGGACATTGTGGTGGGGAGGGCAATGGTATCCCAGAGATTTTATTACATGTGGGAGGAAAGAGTAAAGGCTTTTCCATCTGTTAGGCTGAGGTGTGAGTCCTGCGTCTGACACTGACCATCTATGAAACCTCAGCCAAATCAGCATTCTGTCATAGCCTCAGCTTCTTCACCTGTAAAAGAAGGAATACTAGCAATGCCTCCCCAACAGTCATTGTGTGGGTTCACAAATGCAGTAGAGTGAGAAAACTCACATGGCACTAAGGCCCAGGATATAAAGGGCAATATTATAAAAGCTAACCTCAACTCGGTGTAATCGAATAGGAAACTGAGGACCAGAGCATGCTGGCAAGTGAGCATCCCATATAAAGCATTTTCATTTCAATTTAAAACAAACCGATCCATGTGTTTCTGGCAGTCAGATACGACCCATAGCCCACCTACTTTTATTCCATAGGAAAATATCTTGCTCTGAAATAAGACTGTGGTTGTATTCTTATTGTTATTTCCTCCAGGAGAAACCATAGCTCGGACATTCCAGATCCCTCTAAAGATACCTGGCCTGCTCTGGAGCCTGCTTTCTATTTCTAGTGGAGCCAGAGGCCCTCCCTCACCGAGACCAAGGAAAAACTGCTGATTCACAGCTGGAAACAATCTCTGTTTCCAGATGCTTCCATAGCTTCCTTCTACTGTGGTGGCCCTTCTTCCTCCCTGCCCTCCCCCACTTCTGCTGCCAGCCCCAATCCAGGCACCGACAGGATGGCTGGGAAGGACCCTGGCTGAGGATGCACCGCAGTAGACAAGCGTCTGTCTGCTCTGTCCCCTTTGGCATCCTCTCCCCTGCATTTCTGTAAGTAGGAGCCTAACCACAGCATGATTAGGCTTTCAGGAGAGAAGTTTGCCCTGCTGTAGCTGTTCAGAAGCTGGACTGGAGTCTCGTAACAGCAGACTGCTGGCCTGTGGCCCAGATCAGGAGCAAATTAGGTGGAATTTTACCTTTCTCCATGGGAGAGCCTTTTATCCTAGAGGTTAGAAACTGCAAATAGCCTTTGACTCATGCTGACCATCTCTGCATGAGAGCCACGGGCTGCCTCCAACTCAGATTTATCTTGCAATGTTAGGTCTGGAACACACAGTAGAGAATCAAGTAGGATGCTTTAGGATGCATTCACCTTTTGACATGAATCACAGCATTATGGTTCATGCTTGGGGAGAGATCCAAGCATCATGTGACTGGTCTTCCCCTGTTATTTTTCCTGGAATCCCTGAGGGCCAAGAGACGAGACCAGCTGGAATGGATGATTTTTCATATAGTAGACGTCCTGGTCTCACATCCCTACAGGCAGATGTCAAGCAGGATATCTCCCAGGTCAGATTAGGAAAGAGTAATATGAGGTCCTCTTCTGTCCTGGAGATTTCCTCCAGACAACCATAGAAACTCACTCTCTCCACCTCCCTCTCACCAGCCAGACTTCATTCCTTTTTCTGACCATCCTGGTCAGTCATCAGACTGTGGTAGAACTGGGACTCTGAACAATGGGCTTCCTCAAATGCCCCTGTGGAGGGTGTACATCCCCACAGAAATTCTTACTCAGTTGTTGGGGGTGCATTTTTTTAAATGTCCTCTGGTGGCTACGTGGAAGCTCCTGGCTCAGAATCCCCACTTTAGAGAGTGGAGGGGGAGCAAGTATGAGGCGTGAGGCCTCTCATCTTCTGGGCACCAGGAAGCGGGGGCCATGTCTTCTAATTGCTGCGGTCATTAGACCCTAGCCCACCCAGTGCACATCAAGGGATTGTCTGCGTAGCCATTGCCTAACAGATGCACAACCCAAATAACCAAATATGCCCATTGAATCTCTGTTGCCTGTGGAAATCATGAGTCCAGGGAGAGGGGAGTCTAGAGCACCATGCTGAGATATCGGAGTCCCAGGCTTCATCCTGTCACCACCTGTGCAGATGACCTTAAACTAGACAGACACTTTTCTAATCTCAGTTTCTTTACCAGTAGTAAGATGGGGTTGGAATAAATAATAAGTTCCCTACAAACACCAAAACTATGTAAACAATTATGTAATGGACCTTGAATGAATTCAATATTTTTTTCCTTTGGAGCCTCCATCCTTGGTTTCGTGGTCTAATAGTTAAACCCAAAGTGATAAGAATCAAGAATCATAAGAGTCAAATCAAATGATAAGAATTTTAACTCTGTCATCAACTCCTACATGACTATGGCTTAGTCTCTCCTTTTCTCAGTGCTCACATGTCAAGGGTATTAAGGAAAGAAACAGGTGCTGGTGGAGCACCGAAGCCCCAGAATTAGGGATGGGACTGGCAGCTGTGAAGTTCACGCTCTGACATTATCGACAGGACCCAAGTCCAAACCTGGTGACTACAGTTAAGGATAAAAGAAAACACTGCTGAAACCCTTAGTTATACAAGGGCCTTTTCCCTTGCAAAGGTCTTGTAAAAAAATAAGGGAGGGGAAGGAGGGGAGAAAATGGCTGCATTTGAAGTAGAATCATTAATCTAAAAAGAGTGTTTCCAAGATTTCTATGATGCATCAGCAGCTTCTTAAAATAACAGCAAACATTTTAGATCCATTATTTAGTTTCCCTGGAAAATAAACAACAGGGTCGTATAGAATAGGAATGGTGGATTTAGCCCTCCGTCCCCATTCATCTTCTGTGCCCATGCATTTTTAAGACAGGAAAGCATTTTCCCAATTACAGCAGGAGCAGGAAGAAGGAGAGTGAGGTGGGCCGGCTTGGGCTCGCTGGATGCCTTGCTTGTGTGTCTGGGGCGTGAGGTCAGAACAGATGTGCTATTGGGGGGACAGTAGCTGAGCAGTGTTTAGGGTCAGGGAGACCAATCCCTGCCCAGGCAGAGGTTCTAGAGCTTCACGAGCCCACGCTGGCTGTGCTACAGCAGCAGAGATGTTCAGAACCAGAGTGCCTTGTCCCCCAGGCTTTGTGTCTCATGCCTCAGAGTACCTCCCTGACACCTGGGCAGGGGGCTTGAGGGGTGCTGATGTGCCTTATTCAGAAAGTCTGCAAAATGGGCCCCCAGCCCAGCACAAAGGCCTCACCTTACCCTGTCATATCTCCCTCTGTAAACCAGCACAGTCGCCTCCTGGAAAGCAAAGTGGGGGGACTGGATAAGCTGTGTGTGTCTCGTGTGCCAGAAGAGCCACTAGAGCTCCTGAACGCGAGCTCTCATGTCTGACCACACTGCCTCACTTCAGAAATGACTTCACAAACCCAAAATAGCAGCAGCCACGAAGCAAAACACAGCGAGGTTCAGGCAATAAAAGCCAAATCAAGAAATGAAACTGTACAGCAGAAATGAGCACCACACTGTAAATCAACCATGCTTCAACTTACAAAAATGAAAACAAAATTTAAAATGAAACATACCCACCAGGTATCCAAGGTTGGGTTAGAGTCTTCTCGTGCGGCTGGGACAGGGTGAGTTGAAGATCTAGGACTGGGACCCCCAAAACGGCTCTGTTCTAATGAGGCAGCAGAGAAATTAGATGGAGTTTGTCTCATAGCCGGCTTGGTGGTTTTGTAAAAGCATTTGGAATATGTCAGTGTTAGTACTGGATGGAGTTGTTTGACACTTTTCACCCATCGGGACACAAGGCACCTAGAATTCCAAAATGCATCCCATCCTTTAGGTCCCAAGGGATGCACCATATTCTGTCCATGACATTAACCATAGGAGAGAGAACCAAAGTATGTCAGCTCCAATCTCTCTCATCTCACCTTTCAGACTAAATTCCTGTCTAGTAATTACTGCCTGTGATTCTGAGCAGTAATACATAGTTATCAGCAAGCACTCATCAGAGAGGTTAGCAGAGCAGGGCTTCCCACTGTAACCTCGGAGAAGAGGTTTCATTATGTTTTTGCTGAGTTACTTCACCCTGTGGCTGTTTACAGTTATCTCCTCTCTGCAGAGCTGTTCTGCTATTCCAGGTCTGGATTACAGACCATTTCCCCCTCCTCCACTGGAAGCAGGGAGAATTCACAGGCCAGACTCTCCCCTCGAAGCGGTAAGACAGAGATCTCTGGCACATTCTTGGAGTAAGTCCTTCACTCAGGTTTCCCCTCCCAGACACACCGATTTGTGCAGCCTGAATCCTTACTTTCTAACTTTGGAGCTGAATGACCTTAAGCCGTATATTGAATCCCTTTAGGGCTCGATGTCCCCTTCTATAAAATGGGGATCAATAATACCTACCTCATACTGCTTTTGTGAAGATGAAATTAAATGATACAGAGAAAATAAATAGGTCATCTAGTTAAATTTGATTGAGGGTAGCATCTTGGGTCTTGCTGAAGCTTGGGAAATGGTAATGAGATTATTATTGTTTTCTACTGAGGTTTTGTTGTGAAATTTGAAAGTAACTGCTATTATGACTGAAACAATACTCAGCGAACCTGTTAGCTACCCTCCTTCTTCCCTGGACCACTCCTCCCATCTCCAGCACACACGCCCCACCCCCCCTCCCACCCTGGGGAGGGAGGGCCTGAGTCCGGGTACCACACCCATCTCTGCCCTAGGTCCTCTAGGTCATCTCTCTCACTGCACCCACAGCATCAGTACCTTCCATACTGTGATTTCTGAGTGCTGAGGAAAGAGTAGTTTTTCTCTCCTCAGCTTGTCTCTTTCTCAGCTCTCACCAAACATACCTCCAAGGAGAATAGCTGGTTGGTGAGAACCTACACATTCACTCAGCCCTATTTACCAGCCCATGGACTCCCACACTGACAGAAACAGAAGTCTCTCCTGTTTCTGTGTTTAACCTTCTTACCAGCCCTGAGAGGCAGATAATATTGTGCCCATTTTACTACGATGTCTAAAAGCCTGGTCTGGTTTAGCAATCTGTCCTAGATGACCTATGTGTGGTGGGGAAGGATCAGAGAGGGTCAGGTGAGGTAACATATGTGGAGGGCCCAGCACAATGCTGATATATAATCTCAGTAATCTGCCCTTTTCCCTTCCCATTGTCACCTTCCAGAGTAAACTATGGGGTAGAGGTGGTCCTGCCAAAATTTCACCTACCTCACCTACTACCTCTGCACGCCTCACAGCCCACGCTGCAGCCATGATGAGCTTCTTGCCAGTACGTAAGCGTGGTCATTACGTACCTAGGAGGTCTCCTCCCTCCAGGTGCATTCACAACTTGCCATATTTTTAAATTCCTCTGATAAGAAATGTGCCCTGCAGAAGACCTAAATAGACATTTCTCCAAAGAAGACATACAGATGGCCAACTGACACATGAAAAGATGTGTCTAATTATTAGAGAAATGCAAATCAAAACTACAGTGAGTTATCACTTCATACAAGTCAGAATGGCTATCATCAAAAAGTCTACAGAAAATAAGTGCTGGAGAAGGTGTGGAGAAAATGGAACCCTCCTACACTGTTGATGGGAATGTAAATTGGTGCAGTCACTATGGAAAAGAGTATGGAAGTTCCTTAAAAAACTCAAAATAGACTTACCAAATGATCTAGCAATCCCACTCCTGGACATCTATCTGGAGAAAAACATGATCCAAAAGGATACAGGCACCCAGTGTTCACTGCAGCACTATTTACAAGATCCAAGACATGGAAGCAACCTAAATGTCCATCAATCAACAGATGAATGGATAAAGAAGATGTGGGGTGTGTGTGTGTATGTGTGTGTGTGTGTATTAAATATATACATATATATATATATATATATATATATATATATATATATATATATATGTAATGGAATATTACTCAGCCATAAAAAGAATAAAATAATGCCATTTGCAGCAACATGGATGGACCTAGACATTATCATACTAAGTGAAGTAAGTTAGAGAGAGAAAGACAAATATTACTTGACAGCATTTATATGTGGAATCTGAAAAATAGTACAAATGAACTTACTTACAAAACAGAAACAGACTCACAGACATAGAAAACAAACTTATGGTTACCAAATGGGAAGGATGGGGAAGGGATAAATTAGGAGTATGGGATTAATAGATACACTCCCATCTATAAAACAGATACACAACAAGGACTTACTGTAGAGCAAAGGGAACTATACTGAATGTCTTGTGATAGCCTATAATGGAAAATGATTGAAAAAAGGATATATATATTCAGAATATATTATTGTTAATCTCTTTGCCATACACCTGAAATTAACACAACATTGTAAATCATCTATACTTCAATTTTAAAAAAAACCTACTCTATTTCCCCAAGAACAGGTGGGCATTATCTTCCTTTGCTCCAACAGCAACTCACTACTCCATACCTCTGATTATAAATTTCATCTTTGTTTGACTCTCTCTCTTACTAGATTCAGAATCTCGAGTGACAGATTTTATGGCTTATTCTTTTTTGTATTCCTGGAATCTAGCAGAAGGGCTGGCATACAGTAGGGATTTAATAAATAGTTGTTAAATGAATTAAAGCTATTGAATAAAACCCATGGAATCCCAAAATGTGCTGGTACCCTGCTGAGTCCCTTGAACACAGATGATGAAGGCTGAGGTTAGAGGGATAGCAACTGAGAATCTGGAAATAAGTACACGTAAAATGAAAACCCTGCTTAGAGAGTCACCAATTCAGTGCCTTGTCTCTCCAGGAGCAGGAGGGATTTCGGGTCTTTCCAGCCCCTGAAAACTCTGGCCACCCCCTGTGTAAGAATAGAAGGTATTCCCATTGGCTGAGGCAGCCTGAATACAGCAGGACAGACAGAGCCCTGTCTGCAGAGCTCCTCTAGGTCTCACTCTGGGATGGAAAAACTCCACAGGCACTTCCAGGAGGCACTTTGGATGGTGATCCTGGTCCAGTTTGTGTGCCGCTGCAGAGAGCTGTGTGGGTTCCATGAAGCTGCACTGGCATAAATGTACTGGATTTCCATTTTTCTTCTTCTCCTCTCTGTACATATTCTGTGACAGGACAGGCAATCGCCTGACTAGTTGTTCACAACTGCCCAGGAGCATGGCGAAAAACCAGACCAAGAAAGAAGGGATTCTTCAAAGGCCAGGAGAAGGAAGATAACAGAGTTTCAGCCAAGTAAACAACACACGGTGGGTGGGAGGTAGCGTATGGACATAACCAACCCAGGCTGAGTCTAAAGAGAAGAGGGTGGTCTAAACCCGTAGCCTGGGAGATGGTGTACCTGTAGATGTGCCAGGGTCTGACTCACCCTCTCTGGATGAACTTGGACTTAGCAGAACTCTCATCTGCAGAATCAGGGGAATCCCATTTCATAGTCACAGTATAAGAAGGATCTCTAGAGATGTTAGTCCCAAATCCCTCATTTTAAGGATGAGAGGACAAAGGCTGGGAGAAGTCAAGCGATTTGCAGGGGATCACGTGGCCACTTTCCCTTAGAGTTGGGGTGAGGACCCAAATCTCTCTCTCCAGCTTGCAATCACCATGTTTCTTCTGAACAGCATTTCAGATTCTCAGAAGACAACTCTCTGTGCCAGACAGACTTCTAGGCTTGCTCTATGTTGAACCTGGTGACCAGGAGTTATGTACCTGCTCTGGAAGGCTAATGGCTGCTGAGATCATTTGTCTAAGGTTTGTGTCTGTGAATTTGTGTTTGTGGCTTGATGCTGCATTGAACTTTAAAGTCAGGGAGTCTAAGGAAAGTGTAACAGTCAGATATGCCTTCCCTTTTTCATGCTTTCTAACCCCAAACTTGATGAGATCCCTAGGGATAGTTTTCCACTACGCTTTCATTCCAGAATCCTCCACAATTTGACTTCCTATCAGCTCCTGTACCTTGACTGCCCCGGTTCCACACGCCCACATGTCCACCCACACTTAACAAACAGAAATAATTTTATCAAGTGGCCATGCTGCAGATTGCTTCTAAAGAGCTGGGCTCAGGAAAAGCTCTGGGGATGAGTTCGGATCAGGAGTTATCTTCCCTGGCACGTTGTATCTGGATTTGTATTCACATGGGCTGAACGTTTTAATTAGTGTGGGCAGCCAGTCTGGTCAGAGCTCCCCACCAAATGCTTTGCTTCTTAGGTGAGTGGTCGAAAGTTGTTCTTCAGACGTTGACTGCTGTGGTTGCTAGAAAAGGAAAACAACACCTGGGTGTCTGCATCTTATCTGTTCATTCATGTTCAACAACTCTTCATGGAGGATCTATTAAGTGTCAGGCATTGAGCTAGAATGTGGGGATTCTAAGAGCCATAGGACATAGCTCCTGCTTGTAAAGAGAGTACAGATAATGGATGTTAAATGAACATGCTGTACAGACAGTGGCTGGTGAACGAGAACATGTGATGATACCGAGATGCACAGGTTGTCAGGAAGACCAGAGGAGGAGCATTTTATCCAGCCTTGGGTATGTGGTGGGAGGGAGTCAGGGAGTGGTTTCTATTGCTGAAAATCAGGGAAGGCTTCCTGGAGGAGATGTTCAAAATGAGTCTCAAAGGATCCGCGGGAGCTAATAAGACACAAGATGATGTTGACAAGGCTTTCTTAGCAAAGGGAACAACACAAAGAAATGAAGATCAGCAGCATGGAAGGGGGTGGATACGCAATACAGGTGGCTTCGTTTTCTAGAAGGGTTTGGCAACTGAAAATAGTGTTTGGGAGTGTGTGCTGGGTGGAGAAAGGAAAGGAGAAGAGATGCAGGCAGGGAGCACATACTTGATGTTTGTCCAGCATTTCACAGTCTACTGTTGTCACATGTGTTGGTTCATCAGCTGACAGAGCAGCCTCATAACGTGCATAGGGGAGATTCTAGTTCTTTGTGAGTCTCCATCCCATTCTGTCACTCACTGCCCATCCTGTCAACCTCCAGGATCTTACTCATTCTTGATCTTCCTTAGAGCTCTCTGGTCTTCCCCTTCAGTCTCCTCAACAGCTAATCCACTTCACTGTAACCCCCAGATGTTCCATTCCCTCATATCCTTGGTCCTCCGTTCTCACCCTTCCTGTCACTACAGGTGCACCCACATCTTTGTAATTACCAAATCCAAACCTCCAGCTCCAACCTTTCTCTTGAGATCTGGTCATGGATCCCCACCTGACCAAGTAGACACCTCCGCCTGAATAATAGGCACCTCACTGAATATGTCCAGATGTGAACTCAGGAGTTCTCCATCAGACCTTCTCTTCTTTGGAAAACTAGAACTCATTCTGCCTTTCCCCTGAGTCCTCCTTTTATCCCCAAACCTCATCAACCTGTAAAGCACGTCTTCTATCAGAGCCATAGCCTGCGTCAGCTCTTCTCACTCTGCCAACCCACCTGCTGTCCCCATTGCAAGAACTTCCTGTATGGATGTCCTACTACCCACACTCTCTCCTCTGGGCTGTAACTTCCAGTTTCAAAGGAAGTAGCTCCTCCTCCCCACCAAAAGCTCTTATTTGGTCTGTTTCCCTGATTAAAGTTCTCCATCACATCAGGGTAAAGTTCTAACTTAACTAAGCATGTGTGACCATTTACTGGCCACCCCTTAGGTGGTTCTTCAGCCTTACCGTCTACTTTTTCACCCAGCAACACAGCACGGGTGCCCTCTCTGCATCTATCACCTTGGCACAGCCATCCCCTCTGCTTGAAATTCTCCTCCTGCCCCAGATGAGTTGGAGGTGCTCTTGTGTAAGCTAAGTGTAGTTTTTAATGTTTCATGTTGTAGTGACTTCACTCTCTAATCAGACTAAACATCCTAGAGATAGGATATTTGTCTTATTCACAGTTGCACCCAAAATCTAGCACAGTAACTGGTACATAATAGAAACATACACACACATACAAACACACACACACACACACCAATTAAACTGAATTGAACTCCCCATCTGGTCAATTTGTAGGTCTTCAAAAGTTGATTCAAATGTCACCTCTTCTGTGAAGCCTTCCTTGATTCCACTAGGCATCCAAAAAAGTTTTCAGTCCATATTATTCCACTTGTTTCAATGAATTATTATTTCCTTTTGATTCATCTGTCACTGGATTGGACTCCTAAAGGGTAGAGAACAGCCACCCACCACTGAACTAGTCTAAGGTTGAGACTCAGACAATTATCTGGTGACAGAATGAATCCCCAATTTACAGAAAGGAGAACTGAGGTTTGTAGAAGCCGAGCACCTTGTGAAAAGTCAAACACTGGTATATCTGGGACTAAAACTTGGCTCTGGGTTCACAGATTTTTCGTTTAAAGCCAAAACTAGCATCTCTGATTCTACCACATGGTGTCACGTCTGGGAAATCTCTCCATAAGGGAAAACTCTCCATCACCTCTTTTCTTGGGGAGCTGAACCTCCAGTGGTTCACATCCCAGTGCCCATGGAGCAGTCAGCCATCTACCGTGAGCAACACCAACAGTGACAGCCCTCATGGCTGTGCAGCAAGTTGCTTTTCAAATGATGCTTAGGAGCAAGTGAGCCGCTAACAGAACAGAAACACTCAACCACAACCTGAGCTTCTCATCCTGAGTCAAACCTGCACTTGACTCCAGCTTTGCCATTTCCCAGTTTTGTGACCTTGAGCAAGTCACACTGCACAGAGCTTTATTCTCAACAATTGGAATAAAGATAACTACCCTTCACAACTGTTGTGCACAAAACAACAGTAGCAGTGATATACACATTTTTCATATGCCTTGTTACTGTATCTCTGTGAAGATACTGACACAGCAGGAGCTCCATAAATGCTCCCCATGATGACATCAAGCTACATTTGGTCTCTACAACAGTCTGTTCTCTTTCCAATAATTTCTCTGAGCCCTGGATCCTCCTTAGCCTTCTTGGTTGGCCTTCTAGACCTTGATAGTGCACAGAAAGAAGAATTCAAATTCAAATAATAATTTAGAGCCTCTCTGATACACTGTAGGTCCATCATGGTCCTCTTTTGCATGGCTTTTGTAATCCTTTTTGTTGTCACTTTTAACAAAATGCTTTGATATCCCCAGTGGGTGGGGGGGAAAGACACTCCAGAGAAATCCAAGATACATGAGAGACAGAAGAAACCTACGAAAAAGGTGTTCCTGAGGGTTCAAGGTGTTTTCCCAAATGGTCCTGTGTGGATTCCAGTTTCCATGCTTCTCTTAAAGAAAAAAATGATGCACTCCTGGAATTAGAAATTCAGCCAAATGGTCCAAGCATCCCAGAAAGTGTTAGGTTTATTTCTGAGAATTCTCACAGGTTTAGTCACTCCAACTTTTATTTGCCTATATAAATCAAAAGTTTCTAACCTGCAAGCCAAGGACCCTTGAAGGATATAAAGTTGCTGCAAGCAGTTTCAAATTTGTGCATTAAGTGTCATCTCTCACCTAAAAAACAAAAGAAACAAACAAACAAAAATAACAGTGCTTTGCAAAAACATCCACACTTATTTTATTTTCAAGTGTATTTCATATTGTCATAAATAAAATATGTATCTGTATAAGATCATTACTGAATTTATAATAGCTGTTTGTCATTATTCATTTCCCTACAAAATAAGTATTAAAGGGATTAATAATACCTTAACATTTTGTTGTGGGTAAATTGGCAAGAGCTGTGTTCTGCAAAATGTTTGACATAAAAAGCAATGCTAGGGCTTCCCTGGTGGCGCAGTGGTTGAGAGTCCGCCTGCCGATGCAGGGGACACGGGTTCGTGCCCCGATCCCGGAAGATCCCACATGCCGCGGAGCGGCTGGGCCCGCGAGCCATGGCCGCGGAGCCTGTGTGTCCGGAGCCTGTGCTCCGCAACGGGAGAGGCCACAGCAGTGAGAGGCCCGCGTACAGCAAAAAAAAAAAAAGCAATGCTAATACTAGCAAAGTTTAGGAATCACTCTTATAAGTCAGAACCCCTGGAGTTGGCTTCCCAGAGCAACTCAGAAACATATGTGTGTTGCAGAGTGACCTTGAAAAACCTTCCTGCTCCCAAAGATGAAGCTATTCGGGTCTGTCTGCCAACCTAATCCACCACACAGCCCTGGCACAAGATGCAGGGAGAGCTAATCTTTCCTCCTTCCATCTGGGGGGCCTGGGGTGGGAACGCGGCAGCAGCTGCCAGCCCAGGGCCAACAGGAGGATGAGCAGAAAAAGGCAGTGGCAGCGCCCCCCAGGAGCATCTCTGCTCAGTTCCTACCAGATCCCTCTCCATTAGCCCTCATGACGAGGCACTGGAAGAAAGTAAGTCTGGCGAACACATGGCCAGGAGAACACAGCGGAGACGAGCAAGGTGACTAACCTCAACAAGCTGTCACAAATTAAATACTGTCTGTACAGGAGAGTTCACCTCCCAGCTTGCTTTGGGAACAGAAAGCTGAGATTTTCCTTGCTCTGATTGGATAAGAGGCTGCAAGCCAGCTAGGCAGCCTAGGTGAGGACAGGTCCAGTGAGCTACACTCACAGCAGGATTGTGTCAGTTTGGCAACTAATCAGCAAAGGTACACTCCAGTCAGCCAGGCAGGTCACTGACCACCACTTCGGTGACACGGACATGGACACCGGTAAACTGACTGAAGGCTCCTTTCTTCCCCACTGGGCACAGTAACCAGCCACTGGACGAGCCACTGAACTCCCCCATGCCTGTGACCCCGAAGGAGGAAGTGTGCTGTTAACACCTGCTTACCATCCACAGGGAGCCTGAGCCCTAATTAAGTGCGATTTGTGAAGTGCTCTGAGGCTGCTGGAAGAAAGCTGAGCTCTGAGTGCAAATTATTATTGCTAATTAATTATTGTCAGAAGAACGATTTACTCTGTGTTTTCAGAGATAGGAGCCCTTGTTCAGTGGTCAAAGAATGCTTTCCTTGTGTATTTCCCATCCATTTCTCCCACCCACAGCTCTGGCCTGTAATCTCTCAGTCTTTCTCCACTCTTTTCTTCCTTTCACCTTTCTCAGGTCCCTAACTGGAAAGCAAGGTATCCAGCCTCCCCCTCATACCCCAGACATAAGCAGATTTTCATAAAAAGAGGTTGAGAAATCCTTAAGAATGTGAATGTAAGCTAGAAAATAAGGGGGGATCTGAAACAAAATATCTGTAGTGTTGGCTGGGAAACAGAGTCCCTTTGGGAAAAATCCATGATTAATCCTAGACAGAATATAGAGCTGAAATATGGGAGTCTTTCTGCTAAGATGGCTTCTGCTGGTGCATGATTATGAACTCTGAGGGACAATGATGCACATGATCAGAAGAAAGCATCGGAAATTCTCGGAACAGTGAGCCTATCAAAAAGACCAGCAGCCCTCCTTTTTTTTTTTCTGTGGTATGCGGACCTCTCACTGCTGTGGCCTCTCCCGTTGTGGAGCACAGGCTCCAGACGCGCAGGCCCAGTGGCCATGGCTCACGGGCCCAGCTGCTCCGCGGCATGTGGGATCTTCCCGGACCGGGGCACGAACCCGTTTTCCCTGCATTGGAAGGCGGACTCTCAACCACTGCGCCACCAGGGAAGCCCAGCCCTCCTTTTTGTAAACCCTTCCCTGAGCCACCCTCCTCCCCAACAAAAAACCCAAGGCCTGTTCAACTTTAATTTCTATCTTCAATTAGTTAGGATAACAATCCTATAGAATTCCTAGAATAAAGTGTGCCTATAAGATTAAAAAGGAGACCAGAGACATTAGGAGAACAAAGCAACCAAGATGGAACAATGCATGTCTTCCCATCTTGCTGCCACCTGGCGCTCACCATGCTGGCATCCGAATCAAGGGCATTGTGGAATCAAGACAAGAGAATCCCCAGTGAACTGGAGCTTTTATGAATAAATTGTACTTGCCAAAATTGGTTGGTTGTTTATGGACATTGATTTATTTTCTCTGATTCTTTCTGATTGTTATAGTTTGGATGGTGCTTACTGATGTGAAAAAGCCATCTAGTATTGCTGATAAATCTAGAGATAATGGCAGAGGTCAAAAAAAGTAGAAAGGAAGGAAAAGAAGGTGTGCTTGCTGTACAATGGGAAAACTTTTTATGGGAAGTGCAACTCTCTATGCCCATTTAAATGCCATTTCACCCCATTTTGTAACTGTACAATTAGCCAGGTCATTTGCTGCTTTTTTTCCCCCTTCTGGAGTTAAGGGTAGAAAGGAGAACATAGCGAAAAGGTGTGTTTTATCTGAGTGTGTGGACATTTTTGCTGGATTTCTTTGTTATTTCTTTGCCTTTTACTCCTTTGACTCTGCACATTTGTGGGGTGGGGAGAGAAAGAGAGAGAGAGAGGGATGTGAGCAAGGGCAAAGAGAAGGAGCGAGGGAGCTTTGGGTATAACAATGATTAGCATCCTGGAGGAGGGGACATTCTTCTTGTACAGCACTGAGTGTGCGCACCTAACATTTTCAAGGTCATGCAATGGGAGCATTCAGAAGTTTCAAGGTGAGCTCAACCTGCTCGATTCCCTGGGTCTCAGTGCTCTCTATACTGGCATCCTAGTGCCAAGTTTGCATCTGGCAGGCTTTCTGAAAAAAAGAGCATTGAACTCAGTTTAACTTCCAGGGGGATAGTTAGGCATGAAAGTTGAAAATGTGAGGGCCTGGGGAGGGAAGAAGGAATGGGCGGGTAGCCAGAGGCTGCTGACTGACTCTGTTTCCACCTTTGGATCACAACTCTTGAAACATTACACCTAAAATAGGTCAACAGGGATTTGGGATAAAGTGGGATAAGCTTTAGTTAATTATCCCAAATGTATAGAATGCCTGCTTTTAAATCCTGAGTTGGATTTAATCTCAGAAGCTGAGAAGATCCTCTAACATCTAAATCCATTTGAAAATTGACTGGAGGGGCACTCTATCCAAAGAGATGGCTTGTTCAATAATAAGGTAACAAACGCAGCCATCGCACAGGGCCGGGAAATTACAATGGCTCATCTGTGTGCTGATTTCTGATGTCACTGAAGGAGCAATACAGCAGACAGAATGAAGGAGCAAGTGCTGGCTCTGATCATTTTCCAATCCTCCCTGTCAGGCTGGGTCTCCTCAGCAGAACAAGCCTCATATTCAATACAACAGAGACATGAGAAGAGACAAAACATCTGCAATCAATTGGTAAGGAGACGTGAATAACAGAGATGCTGAAAATGGGGGAGGGAGGATACTTTCAACCTCACTTTTAGACACACGTTGTATTTAGAGTTATCTTGACTTTTCAACAATCTTACATGAGTGAGAGTCCAGTGGGGATCCATTTTAAGGACGAATGTGAGCCCTCCTGAGGTATATTGTTAAAAAGACTAACATTTGCGATAGGTCTAACAGCAAGTTGATTTATATCAAGAACAATTTGAAAACCATCCTAGAAAACGCTTTGGATTAACCTCTACTGATAGTTTTTTTAAAGCTTTCCATGACTTCATGAAGCAGATCCAAACAGACCTCCCCAATCTAGATTCTTCCCCCAACCACAAATCCATCTCACACCCTCCACTCACAAGGCATTGCCCATAAGCGCTCTGATGCTAAAACTCTACCCTCAGGTCTCATGTGGTTCTGGTAGCTTTGCATTTTAACTCTTTCTTTTCATTTTTCTTCCTCCTTGCTACACATCCCAAATCCCATGTTTGAAGAGGGCAAGAGTCATATCCATTTAGGTTTGGGGGTTCAAAATCTCCAAGAGTACCGAATATGGCTGCTGTGCAGTAAATGGGGATAATGAACTGATCTAACAAACATTCATTGAGTGTCCAATGTGCAATGTTGCTGTTGTGTTGTTTGCAAAGGTTCAAGAGTTCTTTACCCTCAGGAACCTTGTGAACTGATGGAAGGGAGGAGCAGAAGCAGAAGACATAGGAACAACTCCAATAGAAATAAAAAATAATGAGTGCCATGTTCATTGTATAAATAACATGCTGGAAGAATACAGAGCAAGAAGGGTTTCGCAGACATGACAGGCTTCACAGAGAAGGTGGTATGAGTTGGATTTTATGGGAAGACTGGAACTCTGCTGGAATAAGGCAGGAAAGGAATTCTAGGCTGAGAAAGCTCTATGAACAACAGCACAGAGAGGGGAAAGTGATGGTGGTGTTAGACCACCACCAATAGACTAGTGTCTGCTTTGACTCAGGTTGCCTAGAAGAATGTGGAAGAAGCAGATCTGAGGTTCCCTGCAGAATTACTTTACTCCCCTGCTTCTAGAATGAACAAACTCTCTTCAACACCCAGGAATCAGAGAAATAAATTTCACTTGCAAAATCACCTTATCACTCCAGGGCAGAATCTACAATATGAGCCTGGGGTCCTGGCTTCCAAATATCACACAGATGAGGACCCTGAATTTCCCAAATCTCACTCTCCTGAAATACCTAACGCCCAGCCCCAACCCCACTCCCATGGGTCCCTTGAGAGGCTTTACATAATCACAGATACAGAGCTTTCTGCCAGATTTTAAAACAAGAATTTCACCTCGGAGGTGAGAACGGATATGAGAAATTTCAGCCCAAAGAGTGATTTTCCCCCCAAGGCTGTCATGAGCATCTGAAAACAGGGGTTTATAATGGAAGCGTCATCGCAAATGTAACTACATTGCTGCAGAAGTGTGACACTGTCCCCAAGTATAAGCACTATAATAAGAAGAAGCATTTAAATGATGCTTGGAAGGACAAGCAGGATATGTAGTTGTCTTTTTCTAGATTATCACTTCTCCCAGTCTCTCCCATTTCCAGCTAAAAAGACACACAGGTTCATGGGGGAAAAACTTAGTGCAAGAACAGGAAGTTTTGTAACAAGAGAAAAATCAGTTATGAAGGGCACTGGTCTGTGACTTGAGGCAACTGTCACCAGGATGCTGTGATAACTTCAGGGGTCTGGGAGAGTTCACCAGCTGAACGCTTCTGGTCAGCCCCTGAGCCTCTCCAAGCAATTCCCAGGGACAGTCCCAGAGCCAGTTATCTTAACATTCCGCTCCAGTTTAGAACCAAGGTGATGGCATCGGGGCCTCCTGGTAGACAGCACAGGATAAATGCAACTGTTTGCAAAGAAGCTGTAGCCTATATTAACACAAGGGAGGTTCTTTCTTCGATAGTTCTATAAACTACTTTATTGATCTGCTTCCATAGACCATATTCTGAGACCATGAAGAATTCCATCAAATTAGTAAAAAGGTCCCAAGTCACAGAGGGGAAATAAAATGAAATTCTCATGCTCACATGAGACATCAGGGAGAAAAAAGCCAATGGAAAATGAAAACTACCCTTTCATCATCAGGAAACCATGGTGTGTGTGTGTGTGTGTGTGTGTGCATGCGCATGTGTGTGTGTGTACATACATTATATATTATACATATTTGTTTCAAAGCTATAAGCAAGTTTCCACATTACACGTGCCTATATGCATATGCTTTTGATAGAAAAGAATACCGCACCAGAAGCTATGAGTCTCAGTCTTTCTCTCAGGCTAAATGGGGGCAATTTAGCTCATTTTGCATGACATTCTTTCCATTAGTAAGGTTCCAATCCTCTTTGAATGACTTGTTAGTTTAAAGAATAGCTAACCTTTCCTTCTTCCACATTTAGCTTAAGACCTCTTTTATCAAGGTGCATTTGGTGTCTTAAGAGAACAGGCCCATCAGTATGGGCAAGTCTGCATGGTGAACCAACCACTCGGATGCTTGCAGTGCCTATTTGTACACTTAAGAACTCTGAGAAATCTAATATTGCAAAAGGAAAACACAAACTTTCCCAGACTTGTTTCTCCACCACAGTATTTAGTATTCCCCACCCACCCTAGTTGTATTTTCCTAACATGACAATTATTCCTTGGAGCATATTTGGGAAATGCAGGTGTGAAGTCAGTGTGCACACTGCATAGAGTATAATGAAGGGTTAGGGGCCAAGGTCACTTCCCAGGCTTGTGTTTCTATGTGGAGGGTCTTACATTAGAGAAATGCAACTGGTCTCCCTCCCTCCCTCCTCTCTCTGGATCTGCCCTGTTCCATGCCCCGATTGGGGCAGCTGGGGCAAAGACTGAGGGTGAGAGAAGTTAAGTCCACCCAGTTCTGGGATGAAGTTTTAGCAAGTGCCCTTGGCAGTAAGTCTAATGCTATAGTTGCCAAACTGTTTCATCTCCAAACAATAATGTTTTTGAACTCCATCTCTGATCTCTGTATCTATCCTTCAAATGATCCCAAACATGGGAGAACAGAAGGGTAGTTTATTTGGGCCCTAAATTAGCCATAAAAGTGTTTTACCTTCCCTAAAGTCAATATCATTGATACACAGTGTTGAGCTCACATCAGAGGTGGCTTCTTTCCCTATCCACTGAATGTTCTCAGGACAAACCTGGTGAGTAGACTAGAGGCAAAGATCTCTACGGCAACTTTGCTAATTAAATACATAGTTCACTGGCTTATTAATGCTTAAAGCAAATCCTTTGACTTAAGGTCTTTTCATAATTTTCAAATGTACCTGTGAAGAGTACCTTGTAAGCTCTACAGACATCCCTGCTCTGACATGAAACTGATCAGAGCCTGTCCTAGAAGCAGGTCTGGAGGAGGAGGAGAAAGCAACAAAGCCCTAAGAGAGTATTGGGGGGATTGGAATAGATGGTGCTACTCAGCACAGGGATGGAGACAAGGAAGAGGAGGCCAGAGTACTCCCAATAGATAGCTTGACTCAGGCAGGCCACAAGACAATGCCCATTCCCAATCACGTGTCTGCAGGTGCTTTGGAGAAAATTCATCACCACTTCTTAACTAGATGCCTGGGGTGTATATTCTACAAATGGTGGCGAAGCAGGGTCTTCTTTACATTCAAAAGTAGCATTAAGCTCATGCTCTTCACATAAAAGCAAATATCTTCTGATCATGTACCACGTGTACCTTTCACTCTGTTTACTGTTTTATGTGCATTATCTCATTTAATCCACACAATAAGGATAAGGATAAATAATACCTATGAGGTAGATGTGCTTATTATTATCCCCAGGCCACAGATGAGGAGACCAAGGCTCAAAGAGCTTAAGTAATTTATCCAAGGTCACACTTAAATGGTTGGGGAGATTTTGCCCACCAGGGAATACTTGAGAATGCCTGGAGACATTTTTGGTTGTCACGACTGGAAGATGAGGGTATATGTGGGGGAAGGGTGCTACTAGCATCTAGTGGGTTGAGGACAGAGATGCTGTTTAAAATACTGTAATGCATAGGACAGCCATCTTTCCCCCAAACAGAATGATTTGGCCCAAAATACCAACAGGGCTAAAGTTGTGAAACCCTGTGTTAATATGATTTCTAGAAACAGCAGATATTTGTAAATGTACTTTAAGACTTACAAAAGGCTTTTGACCATGTTCTCTCATATGCTCTTATAATATTTCTCTGAAGTCAGAAGAAGAGATTTCACCATGTTCATTTCTTTCACAGACAAAAACCGAGGCTCAGGTGGTGGGGACTTGTCTGAGGTAGCTGGGATGCAAGCCCAACACTGGAACCCCTGGGACTTCACATCTCAGTCCACTTCTCTAGTGAGAGCCATGCTCTGATACAGCCAGGGTGGGGTGCAGGTTAGGTGTGATGTAGCCACCTCTTTCCAGGAAAGTTTATGTCCTTACAAACTCTTCCAATAGCCTATGAAGATAACAAGGACCAGATGTTTATTTCCTTCTCCAAGGTATGATAGAGCCTACTAATTTGAAGTTTGTGAGGCACATCTTACATAAATAAAAGTGGTACAATTTACCCTTTAAATCAACGAAGATGACCTTAGTGGCAAACACACACAATTTACTAGTTGTCTTTCTTTGTTCAGTAGCATGCAGTGCCAGCAGATGACAGAAACTATATTCATCTATTTAACAGTTTTTTTTTAATTTCCTCCCACTGCGAAAAGAGTTTTAGTCTTAAAGGAAGCCCAAGTATGCGTCCTTTGTAATTACAATCCACTCCCCAGATTTCACTTTCCTATAACCAGCCCATACTCATCCTACCAGAATAGTTGGGGAGAACACGGAGGGAATCATAATGCTTTTTCATCTCCCCACGTGGACCAGAACTCCCTACTAGGTTTCTCTAGTCCTCAGCATCCACGTCACGGCCATTTAGAGGGAGTCCAAAGGAGAGAAGGGGAGCAGGGAGAAACTAACACAAGAGCACCATGAAATGTAATTACCGTGTTTGTGATGTGCTTTGAGAATTACATCTGGATAGTATCCACCAGGAAGTAATTCTCATTCCTCAGAACTGAAGTTCCACCCTCAATAGCCAACTGTCTAAGCTCAGATTTTCACTTGTAAGATCTCCTCAAAAAAATCATTAATATTCTCGGAGAAGAGGATTACAAATTTAATATTTAACAAATCTTAATGCTAGCAAGAGACTCCATTAGACAATTCATGGGCTTTGCAATCAAATGGACTTCAATTCAAATCTTGTGTCTCTCACTTAGAGTGAGATTCAAAATGCCTACAATGACACAAAAATGTGTATGGATTAAGTGGCCTAAGACATGTGGCAGCGTGACCTCCACTCCATGATATTAACATGAACTAACACATCAGGTTATTGAGGTCAGTGCCCCATCCTCCCCCTAACCCTGGGTATAAGAGAAAGAGCAGAACATTCACACTGGAAGGAGAAATGAGTTCAGAGGAGGACCCAGGCCAAACCCACAGGGCCAGAGAGAGTGTCCCTACATGGGGCAAATGGGAGAGACCCCTGGTGGGGGGTCTTTGACACCAGATACGGGTCCTGACTGTCTCCTCCACTACTCATCTTTGAGCCAATTCTGACTAAATAAGTCCCCAGGCTCCTAATCCTCTGGCCACTAGGATATTTCTTAGGACACAAAGAGGCTGTGACAGGTACAGGGACTAGCTCCAAATCCTGCTCCAAGATTCCTCTAAATATGGCCCCATGCCCAGCAGCTCCTGCCCAGGCCCCAGGCAAGCCAGGCCAGCCTCAGGGCCTCTCTGCAGACACCCCTTCGGTGCCTTCGAGGGCAGCAGCAGCCCCGTTACGGACAAGCATTGCTTGCAGTGTATGTCATTTTAAGTCAGCACCATCTGTTCTGGACCCTCATTATGAATTCATAATGAACATATGTGACAATTACATCTGTAAAGGGGAAAAAAAGTAGGAATTTTGTGATTCAGGTCCAAGTAAATGCTCTTTGTGCAAGCAAGCATACTTTTGAGGACTTTATCTTTATTTTTATCTTTTTGGGATCTTTTTCCTGATCCCTGAGAAACAATTTGCGGCAGATAAGTTTTAGTTCCAGGCTCAAACCTTCAGCTTAGAGTGACCCAAAATGGGAGACTACTGCTCCCTGCACTAAGAATAAGAAATAAAATAAAGTAAAACCCAGGGTGCCCCTCAGGGGTGACACTGGAGTCAGGATGCAGTGAACACCTGGGATGGAGAGCATGGACCATGGCTCTGACCTCCTCCCAACTCTGACCTCAGGCAAGTTCCTCGAAGTCTGTCCCCTCTACATAACAGAAATAACAACAGTAGCTCTGCTGTAGAGTCAGGAGGGGGAAGGAGGGGTGCCAGGCAGAGTGATCCACACAGCACACAGGGTAGCTTTCAGCATTGGGTCCCAATTTTACCAAACTTGAAGTGGAAGGAGGGTTGACGTCTTATAGACAAAGAGCTGGAAATAGATCTGGCCCTCTTTCCAGAGGCCAAGAATCCTATAGTGATAAACTAGAAGCTTTGAAATATGGAGAGTTCTTATTAGTGTGTGTGTGTGTGTGTGTGTGTGTGTAGATAGATAAATGATAGATCCATAGATAGGTACATACATACATAGATTAGATACACAGATAGCTACACAGATACATAGATTAGATATATATACAGAGATACATAGATAGATATGTAGATACATAGACTGATACATGGATATATAAATAGAAGATAAATACATAGATACATAGATATATAGATAGATGATAGATAGATAGATAGATAGATATAAAGATGTGTTTCACACAAGAAAATTTGGGAAACCATGTTTATCATTTTAATAATGATTATCTCTGATAGTGTGATTGGAGAAACACGGGAGGGAGAAAGTTTAGAAAAACAAACAAAAAAATAACCTGAATAAAGGCTATATGAAGACCGTGGGAATTAGTGTTCCAAAGAGTCATCAGGGGTTCAACACATGGGTGAATGTAACTAGGAGTGATTCTCTGTTCCTGACAGCACAGGGAGACGTTACAGAATGTTCTGTATTTATCTGCAGGTATGTAAGCCAGGTTAGGTTAAAGTGAACAGTTTTGAAATGTGGGAAACAGAATTCATCACCCGGCTCACCCACTCCTCAGGAGTATCTGATGATTTGGAAAAGCACAAGTTAACCCGCTCCTACTAGCAGGCAGAGCACACCATGAACATGGCCGGGAGTCTGGCTGCATAGCCGCCTCGGCAAAGGTAGTCAGAATGTGCAAGAGTCCAGGAAAACACCTGTGTGCAAGGCTGTGGAGCTACTTAATCCCATCTGAGCACGGCAAAGAGGGGAGCTGTTTGCCCCCTGAAAGCAGTTAGAAAAAGCCCCATGATGTGCTTATTCCACATGGGGTGGATTTAATGAGCTTAACACTTCAGTCACTTGCTTCTGCCCCCAGGAGCAAAGAAAAAGCTTAGGGCCACCTGGTGAATGGTAACTGCTAGCTCTGCATCTGAGAGCAGATAAGGTACAGCGATAATAGATTTCTTTTTTCCTAGAAGAGGTAGCAATGGACAGCTAGCAGCGCTCAGCCAATCCAAGCTCTGCTTAGCCAGGTGTGCTGTGGCACCCATTAGCACAGGGCAGCACTGATTGCCAAGGCACGTGGACTTGGACTGTGCACCGAGGGCACGGCACAGAGAGTTTGGAGGTGTGCTCAGTCCCGTGTGATGCCAAGAGTGCTTGGCAAATGGGAAGTCAGGCTGGGATTGATCCATGTAGAGGTACAGTGATATGTGTTAGAGCTTTGGCGTCTCCTAATGTTGCCCTTCACCTTGTCCCCTCCAGAGACCTGGAGACACACACAGATACCAGCTACCTGAGAAGTGAATACTCCCCTTATTAACCTAAGAAATTACCGCATGGCCCTACAATGCAGAGCTTTTGGTCAACTCAGTTGCACAAAACAGCTTTTCCTTTTTTGTTGACATCGAAATGCAGCATCTTACTTTTCACCCTGTATACAAGCCTTGTCCAGGTGTGCCTACCTTGAAGAGATAGAAAATGAAAGCACCCCACTGAACCTAAGCCCAAAAGACCACCGTCAGGGAAAAGGATGCTGCTGGACTGATCCCTGTCCTTTAGGTATGTAACGCCACCCACTAGCAAGGATGACCTGGTAGACCTCCAACGTTAAATGTTTGGCTTGGCTGCTTCTCCTCCTGTGGGGAGGAGGGACCGGACAGGGGGATTAGAAGTGGTTTCTCCAACATTCCTCTGGAGGAGAGAGACAGCAAATGATCTCTCCTTTCTAGAAACAGAAAGCAGAAAAATGAGTCTCCCTTTTTAATATGGTCACCCCAGCTAGCATGCTATTAAAAAGATGGGGATTGGGCTTCCCTGGTGGCACAGTGGTTGAGAGTACGCCTGCCGATGCAGGGAACACGGGTTCGTGCCCCGGTCCGGGAAGATCCTACATGCCACGGAGTGGCTGGGCCCGTGAGCCATGGCCGCTGAGCCTGCAGGTCCGGAGCCTGTGCTCCGCAACGGGAGAGGCCATAACAGTGAGAGGTCCGCGTACCACAAAAAAAAAAAAAAAAAAAAAAAAAAACAGATGGGGATTCAGCTAGGGCTTCCTTTCCTCTGGGCCACCCAGGAAGGGGGTGCCAAGGAGGCTTTGCCCCTGATGGAGCTATTTCAGGCCTCTGCATTCTGAGCTCCACTGTCAGCTGAGCCCCTCACCTCCTGTTGAAGTGTCTTCACTGTGCAGCCAAGAAAATGGGAGCATGGGGAGAGAAGCCACAACTCAGCCAGTGCTGAGAAGACTGAAATTTCAGAGTAGCTCTTTTTTGTTTGGGAACAAATTAAAAGGTTAATTTAAGGAGGACTTCTTGATATGATCACCCGCTTGTATACAAAACCTACATCATCTTTTTTTTTCCTTTTTAAACTGAAACTTGAGTGATTGTACCACAGCAACTTCTAAAAATCCTCTAGTTCAATCCTCCTTCCCCATTGTATAGATAAGAGAAATGAAGGAATTCTCAAGGGTACAGGCTTTCTAAACTCTGTGGAGTGTTTTGCCTTATACCTTGATGAATCAATGTCTCTCTCTTGTTATTACCTTTTTGGTATTCATTTCCTATTTTTGATTTATTTTATTGAAGTAGAGTTGATTTACAATATTGTGTTAGTTTCAGGTGTAGAGCAAAGTGATTCAGTTTTATATGTATGGATTCATTTTCAGATTATTTTCCATTGTAGGTTATTACACAATATTGAATATAGTTCCCTGTTCTATACAGGAAATTCTTGTTGCTTATCTATTTTATGCATAGTACTTTGTATCTGTTAATCTCATACTCCTACTTTTTCCCTCCCCGCTTTCCCCTTTGGTAACCATAGGTTTGTTTTCTATGTCTGTGAATCTGTTTCTGTTTTGTATATAGATTCATCTGTACTTTTTTTAGATTCCACATATAAGTGATATCATATAATATTTGTCTTTCTCTGTCTGACTTACTTCACGTAGTATTATATTCTCTAGGTCCATCCATGTTGCTGCAAATGGCAATATTATATTCTTTTATATGGCTGAGCAATATTCCATTGTGTATACATATATAGATATATATCTATATATATCTATATCCATATAAATATAGATATCACATCTTTTTAAAAATTTTATTGGAGTATAGTTGCTTTACAATGTTGTGTCCATTTCTACTGTACAACAAAGTGAATCAGATATATATATAGATATATAGATATATAGATATATAGATATATATCCCCTCTTTTTTGTATTTCCTTCCCATTTAGGTCACCACAGCATTGAGTAGAGTTCTCTGCTCTATGGGGAGGAGGTGAGATATCACATCTTCTTAAGCCAATAGGCTGTTGATGGGCACTTGGGTTGTTTCCATGTCTTGGCTTGTAAATAGTGTGGCTATCAACTTAGGGGTGCACATATCTTTTGAATTAGAGCTTTTGTGTTTTCAGGATAAATTGTCTTGCTTACTTTGTAATGTTGCTCAGTCATCAGTCCTCAAGTTCCTGTTCCCCTAATTTGCTGTATTTCCTCCTCACTCAGGAAAAAGATGAGGTGTGTGACCTGATTAATTTGGGGAGGGGTGGTGAGGAGAGAGGATGAAACCTTACTGTTCTCTCTCAATCACGGTTTAAAATTATAGCGGAGATGCACCTAAAGGAGCCCTGGACTGGATGCATTCCAACCTAGTTCCCTTGTCCCCAGTATTCCTGCCCTCCATACCATGCATAGGTCTGATCCTGCTGGTTCCCTGTCTATTGATCTTTGGTGACGCCCCGTTTGAACCCAGGTACCTGACACCTGGGGTCCTTCAGATATAATTCAATAATACTGGTGATTTTTAATGTATCTTTTTATTTCTGATAATATAAAAATTAACCCAAGTATCTTGGGGGTCACCAAGATGCTCACCTTGGAACAGAAAACTGCCAAGCAATTAAAATGCTTGTGTCTGTGTTTGTGTTTACAATGGTGATGGTGACAAGTTGTACTTCTTTCATACTGAAAGCAAATGAGAAAAGAACAGAGACCGACTCAATACATAAATTATGCTTTCTTTCAAAGTGAAGGTCAAATGACCTCAATGTTTACCATATGAATGAAGATTTCCCAGTAGCTTGAATAGAGAGATATAGTGGAAAAATTGAGTTATCACACTGCACAGGGTAATAAAAGTATGACAGATACAAAAGCTACACTATGGTAGTCAGTCACCCACACATAACTGCAATTTAGGCAAACAACCCAGTGTGCCATATTAACTTTGTTTAATTTTTATTTTATTGGCTTTTAGTTTCATGTGTATTTAGTTAAACATTTCTTTTGATAATTTTTTAGTTCATTAGAGCTACAAGGACTGAATCCTTGAATATGTTTGTACATATAAAGCTATGTAATAATAAAAATATTTTTGTTTACATTAATGGTTGATGGGTATGTCAATCAGGGTGCCCCCCAGGAAAGAGCTGGCACATGTAGAAGTGTTGACCTGAAAATAATTAATGAGCAGGATTCAGGGCACCAACAAAAGCTGGTGAGGAATCCAAGAACTAACAACAGTAGGTTCAAGAAACAAAGGGAAGTCTCCTGGAGAGTAGATGGAGCCAGCTGGAAGAGGGGCTGCCTGATGGTAGCTCTAGCCTAGAGATACTGAACCATTTCCAGAACACAGCACCAGAGCAGGGAGGGGACAGGGGGATAAATACTTGTCACTCTTCCCACCACCCTCTGATTACCCCAGTGATTGCCCCAGTCATCCAGAAGCCAGAGGGCAAGGGAACCTGGAGGATACAAGGCAAAGAAGAGTCGTGACTGGATGGAAGAGGGAATGAAGAATAACCAGAATAATGGCGATTTTAATTTTTCCTTTAAAAAGAGGAACATACATTATTCAAATTTGAGAAACACTGTCTTGAAAGCTGAAGCCTGTAAGACAGTCCCTAGGACCCTCCCTTGGCTGGACTTGGCCACCTCTCCATCCTAATCTCCAGTGCCATGAAATCACTAACAATTCATAATAAACCATGTTTTAAGTTGATATCCCTTTTCTAAAATTAAACTCCCTGCCCAAAACATCCCTCTTAATCCCACCTGTTTTTTTTCCATCAACCTGTAAACAGCAACTCACTTTGCAAGATTCAACACAAATGTCAATCCTTCTATAAAACCCCTCCCGATTCCCCTTAGCACAGATGAAGCAATTAACTCCACCCTTCTCTGAACTCCTAGTGTAAAATCTGCACACTTCAACTGCACTAGCCAGCTAATTTCCTCCATGGGGGGAAATTTTAGACCAGACTGAGCCCAAAGGACTCGCTGGTTATATGGAAGGAGCAGAAAGAAGTCAATATCTTTTGCCTAAAATCAAGTCAAATCAACTCAACCATTAAGCTCTTACCTACAAGGTCATTCGCAACTCAAAGAGAACATCTCCACAACAACCCAAAACCAGAATAAAACAAATTGAAAAAAGAAGTACTATGAGAGATCCTAAGGTTTTTCACAAGTTCTGGCTTTCCATATAAATTCCCAGATGTCCAATGGACCTCTATTCTTTGATGTATTTCTGTCCCTAAATGAATGTCAAGTGTCTGTCAGCTGATAGAAAGGGATTTTCTCCCAGGCTCATTCTGTTGGAGACATTGGCCAGTTTTATGAATCTCTGTTGCCATGAAACAACTCTACAAATTCCAATGTTATTTTTTAGTAGAAACAACAATGAACATCTCAAACATTTTTGCATTGTCATAGTAGGAAACTTACTAGTTTATATGACATGAGTTCCAGACAAGTGTACTTTACAGGTAAGCCAACAAACTTAACAGTGGCTCCTGTGAAATACGAGTTTTTCTGCAGCTCAGTTTCATGTAATGTTGTAAATGAAAAGAGGAGGGAAAAATCAATCTGAGCAAACAGGGTAGAGGCGAAGACTCTCCAGGGATGGAGGAAATTCCTCTGACCCAAAGATTTGTGAGGTTGCCTCTTTTTAAATTCTCCAATTTTTCTATAGCTCCTTTAAAATGCAATACGTAAGGGGTCTTCCCTGGTGGCTCAGTGGTTAAAAATCTGCCCGCCAATGCAGGGGACACGGGTTCGATCCCTGATCCAGGAAGATCCCACATGCCGTGGAGCAACTAAACCCATGCACCACAACTACTGAGCCTGCACTCTAGAGCCCGTGAGTCCACACACCTAGAGCTCATCCACACGCCTAGAGCTCGTGCTCTGCAACAAGAGAAGCCACCACAGTGAGAAGCCCAAGCACCACAACGAAGAGTAGCCCCTGCTGGATGCAACTAGAGAAAACCCGTGTGCAGCAATGAAGACCCAACGAAGCCAAAAATAAATAAATAAATTTATCTTTTAAAATGCAATATGTAAAATCTTAATTGCACAGGGCAAGCTCTTGTGGAAAGATTACTTTAAACTTTTACAATACCTTAATACTTTTATTTCCATCTTATTATAGCATCTTATTGTGATTTATCTGCAGCTGTGATTTGGTGTCTTTTAGATCTTTCCTGTGAAATTTCCCAGTCTTATCATATCTTATATATTCTGATTTTCTGGCTTTAAGCATATTAGTTGGTACCTCTTCAATTTGAGTTTTACTACAGCTTGCCAATGTCGTTTGAATGACTTGTGAAGGTCATTTTTAATTTTCTCTTTCTTTGCAGTGAGGTACATGTTAGGATTATTTTCACATTTTCTCACTCTGTACTTGGGACCTGCAATAATTTAACCATTGTTAGGACCTCTCTCTGAAACACCACTTGAAAAGCACCTCTGTTCTGCTTTCAAGCTGGCACCAATTACCATTTCAAAATGGTCTTGATCCAACTAACAATCAAGAATACAACTTTTAGCTCATAGTTGAAAATATCATTTATACAATTAAACAATCTTATTGAGATTAAGAAAAATAATCTTCTACTTCATCTGAGTCTCAGGAAACCATATTGGTCTAGAAGCGTCACTTGTCAAAGTGTGGTCCACAGACAAGCAGCATCAGCATCATCTGGCATCTACTTAGAGATATAGAATCACAAGCCCTACCTTGTGCTTAAATAAAAATCTGCATTTAACAAAATCTTGGTGATCTATATGCACATGCAATTTTGAGAACCAGTGCTCTAGATGAGTTATTTTTTTGATAAAGGATCCTATGTTTTCCTAGGTGATTATAATTTGATAGGTTAATGCTTTGCCTTGAGATTGCCCAGATATTGTTGGGGCTGCAATTTCCAGGGTAATAATTTTTCAAGGATGTCACCACATGTGCCCTCTAGCAGCCCTCAAGAATTTTCTACTCCTACATGATTTCTCTATAGAAATATTTAGAAATTACATTACTACCTCAATATATTTCAAACTTTACTCTCATTTCACATTACTTTCACACTCAAAGGGAAAACTTTGAATAGTTTAACAGGTTATATAAATGAAAAATAAGATTATTGACTTTCTTTGCACAGGTACTAAGTACCAAATTCTTAACTGATTTAGTGCAATGTTTAAAAAAATAAATATAAACACATATTCAGATTTATACACATAGTAATTTGATTCAGAATACACTAAGTCTTGTAATAAACTGTTCTATGAACTCACGGGCAATCTCTCCACTTCTCTGGACCATGAGACTTCACTGTGTAATGTAGGAAGTGTGGGTTGGGAGTTAGAGTGGGGTTGCAACACTAACTCTATTTATTACTAATTATGCAGTCATTGGCATGTTACTTAATCTCCTTCCGTTCAGATTTAGCATCTGTAAAATAGAAACAATAATAGTACCTATTTCACATATACTTATGAGAATCAAATAGAACAATGCATGAAAAAACACCCTCTGGACCATATAGAATACTCAGTAAATAATTGTTGTTATTGTTGTTATTGTTGTTGTTATAATGAAAAATCAAATATTATCAAGGTTTCTAAAGACTGAGACACCACCCGCCCCCACAGCTAATTCAATATTTTGTTCCCAGTGCCTGGCATATAGTAGGGTCTCATTAAATATGTGTTGAATTAATGATTTAATAAATGGATGGATGGATGGATGGATGGATGGGTGCCTGGATTTGCTAACCTGTATGAAAGACTTTAACTAAATGCTTACCAAATTATCTTCTAACTTTGAAATTTTGACCTATAAGTAATCCCTAGATTTGTGTTTAGTACTGATTTCCAGATATGCCCCAACCTTAAAAACAAGAATAAGAGCATGTTCAGGAGAAAAATTGTGCTGTGACCAAGGATAAAGTTACTAAGCATCCTAGGGGAAGCCAGGGGGAAAAATTGTGATATCCCTGGTCCACGTTCAGCCAGTCATTCTGGTTGTGAATGTCATCCATTGTTGCTTTCAGCAAACCAGGGATCCAGAAAATAGGTAAGTGCTAATGACCCCAAGGAAAAAGCAGCCTATCTATTTTCATACACACACCTAGAAGAAATTACACCTTCCTGACAACTTGATTTAGATGAAATGTCATGAGAAAAAGAATGTGCTCAATTTTTCAACAGGGAGAAAAAAAAATCCGGTAGGAAGCTCAGTCAGGTCTTGGGGGTAAGATTTTCTTGATACTAAGCTGATGATGCCCTGTGTATAATAACTGTCCCTTTGAATTTATTTGTATAAAAATAGTTTTCTTCCCAGGCTCAATCATTTTTAATCACTGCTGGTACTTGGGACCTAATCCTGTGCAAAGCAAGAGCTTGTAAAGTATTTCTTGAATGGAATTACCTTATTTAACCCTCACCACAACAATTCTGGATGGTGGCTACAACAGGTTTGGTATTTTTTATTTTATGGATGTCAAGGCTCTGAGAGGTTAAATATTGCTCAAGTGCATTTGGTAAATACTAGGGAAGTTAGGTCTTAAACCATTGATAATTGTCCCAAAGTCACTGCACAGACCAGAATACCACACAGCCTTCTGCAGCTTCAGAAGCTGGATTGAGACCAGGAGTCATTCATTCAGTTAATATTCATTGGGTATATGCTAGGTACTAAATACAGAATGATAAACAAATCAAACATAATTACCGCCCCAGGTTAAGTTGTTAGGGAGCTATATAGGCTGAAAAAAGATGAAGACATATTGCCTACCTCCCACCAGGGCTATCCTTTAGCTATTAGATAACCCATTTAAAATATTTTGAAAAAACCATTAACCACTCAGATTATCCAGTGATAGACTTTCAAATAGATAGGCTTTGCAATAAAGCAGATTTCCATGCACATCTGTCCTCTACTGCTTAGTTGGCTAAATGCCCTTGGGAATGTCAGGAGGTTCACTTTTCTGAGCATCAGTTTCATCATCTGTCAAAACTGAGATATAATGTACATTTGGAGGAATCATGAGAATTCAATGAACTTTAATACAAGAAAGCCTGGAAGGTAGGTTTTATCACATAAAAGGAGCCATGATTTCACATCTAAGAGCTTTATGGATGGTTATTCCCAGAAACCAGAGTGAAGTGGACAACCACCAAGTGTCTCTGGTTCCAAGCATTCTGAATGTCTATAAAAACTACTGAGGACCTTTAATGAAAATATAGCTATTAGAAATTATTGTGGTGCTTCCAGGATTTGTTCCCAATCTGCCTCTCTATTCTGTCCCACTGTTCATTTCTCCTTAAACATTCTATACTCAATCCAAACTGAATTATTTTATTTTCCTTCAATTTGTCATGAGTTTCCATGATTTGGATGATGCTATTTTCTCCCCATAGAATGACTCTTTCCCTTTGCTACCTCAAATCTTAACTATCCAACCAGACCCAGACCAACACTCCTTTTCCATCAGACTTTCCCTGAAATACCCACCTCCTATCGCGCTGCCAGCTAAAATTCAACTTCTGCAGCTCTGGTCTCTCGTTACAATTCATATCTATTTCTCGCTGCACTTTCATTTTCTATCTTGTATTAATGTTATTTCTGTGTGTGTCTTATCTTCCCTTTTAGATCTGAACTTCCCCGAGGGTGGGAACCACATTGGATTCATTTTTATGTCCTGATGGAACCAAGCATGGTGACTACCATATAATGAAAGTGAAACAGTCCTCATGAGATGAATGGAAATAATGACGGCAGTGATGATGATAATGATAATGATGATGAGCAATGGATATTAATTAAAGGTTCCTATGTGTCAGGTCTTATTTTGGGGTTCTTTCTATGGCTTATCCCATTGAATGCACTCAGTAAACCTATGTAGTATAGCTGCAGTTATTATCTTCACATAATGGATTACAGAATTGAGGCTCAGAGATTCCAAATTACCTACCCAAAACCACATAGCAAGAACAAGGATTTTAACCAAGTTATTTTTCTTCAGAGATAGGATATAAAAATTACAGTGACAATTTTTGTGTCAACTTGACTGGGCAATGAGATGTCCAGATTAAATATTATTTCTGGGTGTGTCTGGGATGATGTTTCTGGATGAGCTTGCATTTGAACCTGTGGACTCAGTGAAGTAGATGTTCCTCCCCAGTGTGGTCGGGCATCCTTCAGTCCATTTAGGGCTGACAGAGAACAAAAATGTGAGGAAGAGTGAGTTTGATCCTTTTCTCCCTGCCCCTCTGCCTGAGCTGAAACATCTCATTTCATCTTCTCCTACCCTTGGACTGGGATTTACACCATCAGCTACCCCTGGTACTCAGGTCTTCAGACCTAGACTGGAATTACAATTTTCCTGAATTCCAGCTTGCAAATGGCAAATTGTGGGATTTCTCAGCCTCCGTAATTGCAGGAGCCAATTCCTCATAATAAATTATAGATAGATAGATAGATAGATAGATAGATAGATAGATAGATATAATCTGTATCTGTATCTATCAATATCTCCTATTGGTTCTGGTTCTGTTTTCCAGAGAACCCTGACAAGTAAAATTACCTGACTTACCTCCTTTTTTTGTTCTTACAGTCCCATAATTTTAGGAAAGCATGCCTATAATTTTAGATTTATGTAGCTTCTGAAGAAGACCTTCAGATTCATTTCTTCTTTATATTCTTTTTCCCTCCTATCTTTCAAAAAGGAGGCTTTTAACAACCACTTAGTGAGAGGGCATTTGTGGTTAATGCTGACCAGGGCAGAACTAAAAGCACACCCCCAACTGAGTGGACACAAACCGTTGATGCACACAGAGTCTTGGCTGAATCAAGTGCTTTCAACTTCCCTTTAAAAGAAGTTACTCCCCCAGGATTCTATTTAAAGCCCTGCAGACATGAACAAAAGCAGATGGCATGAAGTAGCATGACATCCATTGAAGATGGTGGGACAGGAGGGGATCCCCATGTTCCTCCTTCATCCCACAGGTCAAGGTAATGCAGTAAATGTTGCAGGGTGTGGACACCCCAAAGAAGCAAGTATCTCTGCACCAGTTAGCATCCTAACTAAGAGGTGCATGGTACATGTGATCAAGGACTAAAATGGGTGGTTCCAATAAACCTCAGGCAGAATAACTGGGGAAAGGGAGAGAAAATAACAAAAAATAGCCTCGGGTCTGGCACAAGTGAAGGTGTAATGATGTGAGAGCAAGATGACAGGATCCTAGAATCTCTGAGCTCTCTACAACTCCACTTCCCCATCTGGAATGGTCCTCGTGGGTTCAAAGGCAAGCAGAAGCAGTACAATTTGGGGGTTCCTTAAAGTGGCATGAGCAGCATTTCTATTAAAGTTCTTAACACATGGATGGAGAGAAGGATCTCTGTCATTTCTTGACTTCCCCTGACCTTTCTTGCACTGCCCTAGCCCAACGTCTCACTTCCACTGGGCTGCCTTTCTGGTCCGGGTCCCATTTTCTCTGTATCCTGAATTTCTTCAGCCATTTCTTTGACACTCTCCACACATGAACACAGCACATGGCCTTAACACCTTATGGGTGCTCAAGAAACATTTATGGGGGGAGGGGGTGATTTGACAAGGATATCTAGTCTTTGCATCTTTGGCACACAGCTAGTCAATCAATGCTGATTGGAATGGAATGAGAGGTATGTGGCCAAAGAAAGGTTTTTTGAAGCTCAGTGAGCTCAACTGCTTGATTTGGATAGCAGTTGTGCTTTGGCAAGAAGGTATCCATTTCCAAATTTGAAGTGTAAATTCCATTTAATTAGTGATATGAACTAGATGGCCACAGCTGCTGTTTCTTGCAGCGGCCAAGGGCCTGGGGGGAGAAGAGCAGCAATGAGTGCAAAATGATTCAAATGGACAGGGACTGAAGATGGTGGGCACAGATGGGCTCTGCAGACCTCTCCCCATTCCACTGGTCCTGACCTCGAAGAAGCGACATCAGAGATGAAGAGATGCAGCTCCTGGTGTATGGCCTTTAGGAAGCCCAGGAAACTTTCATATTTTTTATTCTCACACAAATATTCAAAGAGAAGCTGTGAAGCAACATAGTTTAGTGGACTAAACATATAATTTATTTTATTATTTAAACATAGAATTTAGAATCAAAAGACAGAGCTTAAGAATTTTGTTATGTTGAACAGGTAATTTTTAAAAGCTTTAAAAAAGTCTACTCTGATAAATGAATGGTATGGGGTTTGACAAACGTTTTTGATGACAAAGTCAACTCTAAAAGAATACCAACTGACGTGAGTAGTAAAATAAGGCAAAATGATATACATTTCATAATTACAGATGTAATTGGGATGGGAGGAAATGTAATGCAAAATTAAGAATTTATGTACACTCAGAAGTTCTCTCTTTAAGGGGAAAATAAAATCCAAGTCAATGGCTAAATTCAAAAATAATAATAATAATAACACCTAACTCCATCTGCAAAAGCTAGCCTGTGCCATTAAGTAACCCACTTCTTGGCTTTGAGCCTTCATTTTCTAACCTGTTAAATTGGAATGACAATTCCAGCCCTACCTACCTCATCAGTATACTGCAGTTATCAAGTGAGTTCATACATAAGTAAGTGTTCAGTAAAGTATCATATAAATGCAAATGAATTAATAAATACCAAACAAGCACCATGGTCTACTAAATGTCCCATGGTTAAGGACATTTGTGCTCAATAATCCCATCCAATTTTCATAACACCTCTGTGCAGTTGGTATTATCTTCAGTTTACAAGGCAGGCAATTAGAGATAGTTTTTATATTTGCAAGAGGTTACAGAGCTCACACATCTGGATCCACAATCCCTTTCTATCCTTCAACTCTTTTCATCTACTTTTTGTCCCTACTCCAGTGTAAAGGGAGCCATTGGGTCTGACTCTAATTTTCCCTGTGGTCCACATTTGGGCTTAAAGCTTTAATCTGCAGTATATTTACAGTTAGCCCTCTGTATCTTGGGTTCCACTTCCAGGGAACCGACTGTGGATCAAAAATAGTATGGACCTGAGGATATGGGGAGGGGGAAGGGTAAGCTGTGACAAAGTGAGAGAGTGGCATGGACATATATACACTACCAAACGTAAAATAGATAGCTAGTGGGAAGCAGCTGCATGGCACAGGGAGATCAGCTAGGTGGTTTGTGACCACCTAGAGGGGTGGGATAGGGAGGGTGGGAGAGAGGGAGATGCAAGAGGGAAGAGATATGGGAACATATGTATATGTATAACTGATTCACTTTGTTATAAAACAGAAACTAACACACCATTGTAATGCAATTATACTCCAATAAAGATGTTAAAAAAAAAAAGAAAGAAAGAAATTCTGGAAAGTTCCAAAAAGCAAAACTTGAATTTGCACAGCTCTGGCAACTATTTACATAGTATTTACATTGTATTAGGTATTATAAGTAATCTAGAGATGATTTAAAGTATACTGGAGGATGTGTGTAGGTTATATGTAAATATTACAAAATTTTATATGGACTCGAACATCCTCGAATTTTGGTATTGTGGGGTTCCTGGAAGCATGTCCCTCGGATACCAAGAGACAAATATACTGTCCTCTGAACTACCAGGTGATGCATTCAGCTCTTTAATCCACATGCTCACTATATTTGTAAGCCATTATTTTAGGTTCTGTGGAATATTTTTAAATGTGTTAGTGGCAGTATCTTCCTTCATGGAGCTTGCATTCTAGAAAGAGAGACAAACTGGGAAAAAAATATTCATGATGTCATATATCACAGACAGATGACAAGCTGTGATATTGAACATTGACTATGTTTACTATATAACAAACTCTCTGCTAAGCATCTTACATGTACTAGTTGTGGAAATAAATGAAGACGACCCAAATGAAAAAAAGCAATTTATTCAGAGCTGGCTATGGCAAGGAGACAGTCACCACCACTTCATCTGGCAGAGACTCAAATTCAGGCAGAGAGTGAGAAAACTTTATAAAGGGAGAGAAGGGAAGGCTTCAGGTATGCCCTGATTGGAAGTTGTTGGTATGGGCAAGCTGGCGGTGGGCCAGCTAGCAGTGAGACACCTTATGTGACTGGTTAGGGGAGTGTATTTGACATTCTCCAATTGGTCCTAAGTAGGAAACAGGAGTCAAACTCAGGCAAGCTGGCAGTTATAGCCACAGATGTTGTGGTTTGGACTAGTCACTTCCTGTATTAGTCACTGAAGAGTGTGGGTGTCCTATTTTTAGATATGTCTGGCCATTGTCCATTCATCTATCCAGTCTCTCATAATTCACTTACAACTACCATATGGTATAGACACAGTATTAACCAGTGAAAACTGAGGCATGGAGAGATGAATTAACCTGCCCAGAATCACACAGCTACCAAGAGGCAGAACCATGATTCTAACCCAAGTTTCCTCCAGGACCCCTACTCTCACCCACTACACAAATACAGTTGAATTAAAAAAAATATCAACAGCGTGAAAGGAAATGGGCAAAGAACCAGAGCAGAGAGTTTACAAAAAATAAATGCAATAACTCAGTATTAAAAAGGATTCTCAGACTCCACCAAATTAAGAGAAAGAGAAAATAAATGACAGATACTCTTATTATTTACCTATCTGGTTGGTAAATATCAAAAAGTTTGATGGCATACATTGTGGGTGAACTTGTAAATTAAAAAAAGCTGTGAAGAGGAATTTGACAATATCTATCAAAATTACAAAGACAACTCTCCTTGTCCCAGCAATTTTATTGCTAGATATTTATTATACAGATATAAACCCATGAGTGAAACGATATACATACAAGAATATTCATTGTCACATGTATAAGAGCAAACCCTGGAAATGACCTAAATGACCATCATTTAGGGCTGGTGCGTCCATAAGAACAGGAGCGTATTTATACCACATATGGGGCACTTACTGTTCTCAATGCTTTACGTGTGCTAACTCATTTCATCCCCGTAATGATCCTAGGAGGTGGGCACTCTCTATATCAGTTTACTAGATGAGTCAACCAATGTACAGAGAGGTTGAGTAAGTTGCCAAATGTCGCACAAACAAGATTCGACTCAGGCAGTCTGGTTCCAAAGTCTGTTTTTAACCACTGTGCTATGATGACTACCCCATGGCAGTTACAAGAATGATGTCGTTCTATATGTACCAACATATAATAATCTCCAAGGTATAAAATGAGAAGAAAACACAACACAGAGCAAGCTACAGAATGGCATATATGTGTGTTAATTTTATACATAATATATAAGTATATAAAATATTATATACATGATATGTATGATATATATTCAGAGGGATAGACAATCTGGGATGGGAAAGGGAGGACAAGGATGAAAAGGAGATATTTTCATCATAAAAGCTTATTTTTTTGAATTTTGAGCCATAGACATGTTTTTCTATTAAAAACATAGTTATAAGCACTGAATAAGCTCATATCACTTTCCTGCTGGAAATGCTTTAATTGCTTCTATCGTGCTTAGAACAACCAAATCCAGACTCTGCAGGACAATCAACAAGGCCCCACCTGATCTATACCTTCTCCCTCTGGAGTATGCAAATCCCCTTCTGGCTCACTCTGCCCAGACTCTCAGGCCTCCTTTCAGAGCTTAAACATGATGAGCTCTTTCCTAGCTCAGGGCCTTTGCACTTGCTATTCCTTCTGCCTAGTTTCTCTTTTCCCTCATTTGGCAGCCACTTGACTGCTTCCCATCCTACAGGCCTTGCCTTAACTTCCCAAGCAAACAATTTAAAGTTGTTATCCTAGTTCCTGTAATTTATCAAGTACCTTCTTTTATTTCTTTTTTCAATTAACACTACTCATAAGCTGTGATTCTATCTCCTTCATGCCTTTTTACTTTATTTCCTTTACCAGAACAGGACTGTATTTGTCTTCTTCTACATGACAGCGCCAACACCTCTCACAGTTCATAACAAATAGTAGCTACTCAATAAGCACGTGTTTAGTTGTTTAATTAATTAACTAATTAGCCCTGTCATTCATGTAGAAAGAAACCCAGCACATAAGGGGATTTGAAGGACAGGATTTTCCATTCCCAGCCTCCAGTGCAAGTAAGAGACAGTAGGGTTTCACAAGAAATCTTATGTTCACTTATTGAAAGGGGTCCCCAAAATCTTGAAACGAAGTTGTTGCATGATCTGTAAGGGAAAGATAAACGCATAAAGTTATATAGACCAGAATTCAAATTTCTGTCTAGCTGCGAGTTCTGAGGCTTTGGGTAAAAATTATTTAACACCTGTGAGCTTGAATTATGTCATCTACAAAACTGGGATGATGAAAATATTGTGAGAATTGAATAAAACAAATGTGTAAATCTTGGCCCATAGTAGTCCCTCAATTAATGGTCATTATAAGTACCTCCTAATCCCCTTCCTAGGTGCCTTCAGAGACCAGAGATGACAACAACCAACAGCAAAGGCTGCTTGAGGGTCCAGCATCCCTCAAAGTCTGGGAGGAGGGTCCTTCCCCCAAGACTGCTGTTACTGCTCTTGCTTTGAGCCTGATGATGACATGGGACAGCAGCAAACCCTAAAGTGTCATAGTCCTGCATGCACTCAGACCCCGTTGTACTCTCCTTGCACACAAAGTTGCCTTTCCATAAATAGTGCATTGTGTTTCCCATGGATTGTGATTTCATTAGTATTGCCCAAGTTCTGTTGTAGTAATAAATTTGGAGCACAATGTCTGCATGTTGGGTCCTTTCAAATGCTTTGATTAAGGAGGATTTGGATGTCATTTTTTTCTTATTATTCCATTTCTGCTTGGGTTGTGGAACCAGAGTTGGCTGGATCCTATGAAGCAAATAGATTATCACTGACCTGCCTCTTCCCCAGGTCCCAGAAGCTCAGAGAACCTGCATGCACCAAGGAGCAGCAGACCCCGGGACTCCAGGCCTGCTGGGTACCAGGACATGCTGTGCTCAAGATGGGCTTGAGACACAAGTCACGATTCCTGGACAGACTGTCTGTCATGACTCACATGATCAGAAGAAAGAGCTCTATGTGTCAATGTCCTTGGAGATGGTGTCATTCTAGCCCACGTGAAAGGGTATGATAAAGACTAAGAGGAGAAGAGGGAAGTTGAAATGTCCTGAGTAGCTTTGCCCAATGCACCCAATTCCAGAGGAAAGATGTGGACCCCTGGGCTGCTGTTTTCCTAAGTCAGCCTTCCAGGCCCCTCAGACTTTGTGCCACCATTCCAGGAGGAAAAACTAAGTAAGGTAGCCAGCCAAAGAAAGAGAGAACTCTGCCAGACAAACTCATCAGTCTGTCCTCAGGCTCCAAGAGCATGAAATGGAAATGGATGGTATCCAGTGAGCCTGCTCGGATTTTATTATTCCAAAACGTTCTGGAGACAGATTGACTCTCTTTGCCTGGTGTTTAGTTTTATTTCCTTCTCTTTCTTCTTCTAGGAAATGACAACAAGATGCTCAGGGATGAGTTCATTGGACAGCACTCTGTCTCCATCACAAGTCCTCAATATGCCTCTCTAGTCCCTTCTGGATGCAAATGTTCCATCTCAGAGCTGTGCCCCTCGTTGAATCAACCCAGACACACTCCTTCAATCCCACCTCAAACAGCCAAGCTACACCCAACAGGGAGCAGAGAAGAGAGAGCCAGGCAGGGTGGCTATTCCTCTCCATGCTGGGGTGGATGGTACCTATCAATCTCCCAGCAGCGCTTCCCGTCCTGAATGGGTTTCCATCCACTTTAAAATAATACAGATGGTCTCTCTCTGGCAATGTTTAGCTGCTTTGCTCCCGGCACCTTGAGGAACGCTGGCAGGAGATGGGCCACCTACAATGAGTGATGATGTTGGCCTCCTCCAAGCTGTAGCAGAGGGATGTCTCACTAAATACTCCAGACACCATCTGTCCAGAGCACAGATGTCCAGGAAGTAGACAGCTCATCCTGCAAAGTAACCATGGTGGCACAAGGGTTAATTTGAGTAAGGCAGTGCTGGACAGGAAAACACCTGAGTCCTCCTCTTCCAATGATAAACTCTCTTAAGTCCCTGAGCACATTTGTCAGTCTTAGTTTCTCCATCTATGAAATAGGACGACTCCTTACTGAAAGAATAGTATCCTTTTTAAATTTTTTTTTCACATTTATCATACTCTGCTTTGAATCCTTTGGCTTCTTTTAATATGTGCAATATCTTCTTTTCCGAGGCAGCATGTTATAGCAAAAAAGCAGACAGGCTACAAGAGAGTACCAGCTCAGCTCTTTGCTCTCTGACCTTGAGCAAGTTGTTTTACTTATGCTTCAGTTTTCTCATTTGTAAAACAAGGATTAGCACTCTTTACCTTGGAGGAGATAAGATAATGATTTGAAATAGCTTAATGTATGTATTGAAAAAGCGGTAGCCACTCCTGCTGTTACTAACAGCCACCAGGAACTCACATGGCATAAATGTCCTTCCCCTTGCACGCCTAGCACAACATTGGCAGATAGCAGACACTCAGTAAATATTTGCTAATTGATACACTTTCAAGCTTCAAGGCAGCACAGAACTGTATCCATTAATGGTGTCATTCTTGCAGAATGATTTTATAACCCCATTAGCTTGAGAGGTAAATGGAGCTAAAAATGTTCACATGAAGAGCCATAGTATCCAGGCCACTAAAACATTTGATTTTTCTCCTTTTCTCCATCAAGTGGCAACATGTGAGTGAAGTCATCTCTCCTCTCAATTTTGATGTCTGTCTTGACGTGAAACCCATTCTGGGAATGAGCTGATGACACCCAAACCGTAGCCTATTAACACATCTTCCTTCAGAAGTTTCTGCTATTTTACAAAATGCCTTTGGGTGCTCTGTGGAGAAAATGCCTGTGACAATGGAATCCGGGCTTTGATCAGAATTGTTTTCCTTTGCGCTTTCTTTAGGCACTGCAGAAAGTTTATTCTCACAACAGACTGACAGTTATCAGTGATTCTTACGGAAATCCGGTTGAAATGTTGCCTCTGTTGTACCTGCATTTCTGGTCCAAAACACTGTTCCCAAGGCCGGCAAACCACACAAGCGCTCGTGTCCTGGCCTATGTGCTGTCCAGTTCTGATCACATTGCATCTGAGGCTTTGACAGTTTCATAAGGACTGGTCTATTGACCGGGCCCTCAATACCCCTGATCTGTGAAACTAGGGCCACTTTGCCACTTTCTGCAGGTCCAGCTCTACCCCAGCCTCTGAGACTGATCCTGTCCCCAAGCAGGGGGAGTACAAGTTCCCTAATTTAGCATTGAGTCAGAGTTTCTGCAATTTCCATCCTAACAACATATATTAAATCACATAGTCTGTAAGCAAGTGGCCTGCATTATGTCATTTATTCTTCTCCACAACCCTATAAGGTGGGTAGTGATAGGATTCTCATTTTACATATGAAGAAACTGAAGCTCAGAGAGGTTACATCTTTTGTCAAGCTCCCTTCGCCAGGAAATATTGGAGCCAATGGTCAGGCATGGGAGCCCTGCTTTTAACCCCTTACACACTGCCGTTTCCCAGGGCTGCCTCTGGTGGTCCTGCCATGTCTACCCACTACTGTAGTCTTCTTCGGGACTGGACTTCTTGGTCCTGAAGTCTATGCAGAGCTGCTCAAACTTTAACGTGCATATGAATTACTTGTAGGTGACTTGGGGAAGGAGAGGGCTTCATAGAGAAATGAGTAATGGCAGGGGTTTGGGGGTGGGAGTGAGAAGCCATCCCAGACAGAGAGGCAGCAGGAATGAAGAATAAAGGCCAGACGAGCACAGTCACTGGGAGACCTGCAAGTCTGGCATGGAGTCAGTTTTTCCGCAGTTCCCATCCTAATGACATCCTGGATTGCCAGGACCAGAATATCCAGATGAGGCAGGGCCTGACCATCAGGACTGCAGGCCACATAAAAAGAAGCTAGAGGTAGGCTACTTGAAAAAGGGGACATGGAGCCACAGGGCAAAGTGAAAAGCCAGACTAGAAGGAGAGAAAACTGGCTTAACATAAAATCTATGTTATGTTCAAAGGTTCAGATTAAGTCCAAGATACAGCATGTCTATCCCAGTCACGATCAGCCAAGCAAAGTGCTGGGTAGCACAAAGCTCCTGGCACCCTTGGTAGAGACACTGGTTCCCAGTGTCAGCATCCAGGCCTACATTCATTAGAATTTTGCTATTCAAAACATGGCCTGGGACACAATATCACCTCTGTGGTATTCCTACCAATAACACATAACCTGAATCTAATTATGAGGAAACATCAGACAATCTCAGATTGAGGGGCATTCTATAAAATAACTGGCCTCTGCTATTCAAATCTTCAAGGTCAAGAAAGACAACAACAGCTGAGCAATTGTTCCAGGTTGCAGGAGACCCAAAAGTCACAACAGCAAATGTAATGCGTGATCTTGGATTGAATCCTGGACCAATGGGGAATAGTGCTATAAAAGACATTACAACTGAAAAATTTTGAATATGACCTATATTAGATAATAGAATTGTATCAGTGTTAAATTTCTTGACTTTGATAAATGGAAGAGAATACCTTTTTCTTTAGGAATTTAAGGGTGGAGGACACATTGTCACCAACTTACTTAAGTACTTCAGAAAAAAATATATATCATATATTAATATGAAGAGAAAGAATTATAAAGCCAATAGGGCAAAATGTAAACAATTGTTGAATTTGATTTTGGATAAAAGTATGTAGTCTTTCTGGTGCTCTTCTTAGAATTTTTCTGTAAGTTTTAAGTTAATATCAAACTATTTTTAAGTTCCAAAAAATAAAATAAGAAAGATTTAAAATATATGTAGTATAAGAAAAAATATTGGGCCTTTAACCAGTAATTAATTAGAATGACAGACTTTCAGGTCTCATACCAGACCCACAGAATCAAAACCTACATTTTAACAAGATCCCCATGTGATTGATATTCACATTCAAGTTCGGGAACCTCTGCCCTACCACATTCTGGGCTGGGTACCTGGTCCTGGCTCTCAGATGTCCCAATCACAAGTCATCTCCAAGCTATGTCCTAAACTCCTGTTCATCCCTGAAAACACAATTCGGAAATCATCTTCTCTATGAAAATGTTTTGTACCCCTGCCTATGGCTCCCTTCCTGAATAATGTGCTGTGTTCAGTATTTTTCAAGGAAAATTGACTGTGTCCCCATTTTCACATTATATTGGAATTAAGCTTCATTTTCCTGTTAAGCTAAGATACTTATTTTTTGAGTGCCCTCGGCACTCAGTCAGGCAAATGCTAGTGCTCGAGAAACTTTTGAGTGAATGAATGGATACATATTTGAATGAATAAATTCAACTCTGTGTTGTCAACCCCCATGTATATTGATGGCTCCAGGAATATACTGCTGGAGTCTCAGAAGGAACAAGAGGTCGTTTAAGTTTGAGCAGCCACTGGGGTCTCTCAGCAGCAGGGAACAAAGGAGTTGGCGGGAAGTGGTATCACAACAGGTAGATATCCAGCCTCTAAGCCAACATTGCTCCTATGCACCACAAAAACAAGGAGCTTCAAGTTTCCTCACAATTCTTAGCAGTTGTATAAATTGCCACTGGCTTTATGACCCAGTAACACATTGTTATAGTAACAATCCATTGGTAATATCTACAAGATGTGTGGGAGTTAGGAAAATACAATAAATAACAAAAGATAAGCTTAGCAAATAAAATGGTTTAATCATGATTCCTAGGAAAAAAGAAGAAAGGCCAAAGAGACAGATATCAGTGCAGGCTTGTTTGAAAGCGTGTGACCTTGTTATTCTAATTGCTCTGTGCCTATAAGAGGTAGCCTTTTCTCTCGCTCTGGCAGGAGCAGGTGGGAATACAGGACAGAGCATCAGAAAGCTCAAGTGACCGAAAGGAAAGGAGAGCCTTTGGTTTGGGAGGCATGATCTCCCCACTTGCCTTCAAATGCACAATAAGGAATGGATTTATAATGAGCTGCTTCTATCCAAGAACAAAAGCAAATTTAAAAGGACCTACTAGTTATTATCCAGCATCCCAGTGTTTTCAGTGAAAGGATAATTTCGGATATCAAACCAAAGCATCCTTGGCTACGTTAAGGCTGTGTGGACTCCAGGTCTTTCAATACAGACAATGCCTACTACCACAGTACTTGCAGAAGAAATATTTTATTTTAAATCAACATGAGACTTTTTAAGAATTCTCCCAGGAACAGGGTTTGGCCAAAAACTGGAGCTTAACTTAATGAAGGTGAAAAGTTTAAGGAAGATATATAATAAAAAGAAAGTCCTGAAAACACAGAAGGGACTTGGAGCAGGAAAGTGTGTCCCACTAGTTGAAATGTATTGGCAAAGGCAGTGAGCATATTCAAGCCATTATGAGGCTCTGAGCATCTCTGGGGATTTTCAGCGAGACTCTCCTCTGGCCGCTGCATGTGCAGGAAGCCTCTCAAATGTTCAAAGAAGAGCCATGTAATAGAATTGCTTGAGGGAGTTTATTTATTTTAATACCTACTATGTGCTAGATAACCTCAGAGGCAGGCAGAATACATTTGTTTTGCAGATACAAAGGCACAGAAGGCCAGTGTGTCTGCCCAAGATCATGGAGTCTTCAGAAAGGTCCTCATCCCCAAACTTGAGTGAGGCCATGACAGCCCTTTAAAAAGCTGTCTGTTTGTTTGCAAAGCAGTCAAGTCACCTCTCCTGGTATCTCTTCCTACTTACCCTCTGAACCTTCCAGCCCTGTTGGCTTGCAGACACCTGCTGGGATCTTCACTTGGGACCATTTGCATCTGCTGGCCTCCTATAGATTTTTCACTTCAATCCCCTCCTTCGATTCCAAGCCCACCTTCACTCAAGAGGTCCCTTAAGTTCCTTTTGGTTCCCATTGTAGCAGCCAAGAGCCCATACACCCAGCTCCTTTGTCCAGCCCCGGCTCCCATAGCACCAGCCAAGAGAGTACAGTTTCCTAATCTACAGCAGAACCAGAATTTAAATCCAGATGTCTAACTCCAAAGTCGAAACTCATCCTGTTCCATGAAGCTTCTGCATAGGGGGTCTTTGTTTCTAGACATAGAACAAGAGACTCAATAATGCCAAGTAAGTCATACAACATAGAGATTCTAATGAAGTACTGAGAACTTCAATTTGGACTCTAGTAATTAAGAATGTGTGATTCCTCATGCCTGATAGAAAAGTCCATGATCAAAAACATGAGAGATGGACGGAGGAAGATGGCAGAAGAGTAAGACGCGGAGATCACCTTCCTCCCCACAGATACATCAGAAATTCATCTACATGTGGAACAACTCCTACAGAACACCTACTGAATGCTGACAGAAGACCTCAGACCCCCCAAAAGGAAAGAAACTCCCTACATACCTGGGTAGGGCAAAAGAAAAAAGAATAAACAGAGACAAAAGGATAGGGACGGGACCTGCACCAGTGGGAGGGAGCCGTGAAGGAGGAAAGGTTTCCACACACTAGAAGCCCCTTCGCGGGCGGAGACTGCAGGTGGTGGAGGGGGAAAGCTTCAGAGTAGCGGAGGAGAGCACAGCCACAGGGGTGCGGAGGGCAAGGTGGAGAGATTCCGGCACAGAGGACTGGTGCCCTCAGGCACACACCAGCCTGAGAGGCTTGTCTGCTCGGCCGCCGGGGCGAGCGGGGCTGGGAGCTGAGGCTCGGGTATCCGGTTTCAGTCGGAGCGCAGGGAGAGGACTGGGGCTGGCGGCAAGAAGAGAGCCTGAAGGGGTTAGTGCACCACGGCTAGCCCGGAGGGAGTCCGGGGAAAAGTCTGGACCTGCTGAAGAGACAAGAGACTTTTTCTTCCCTTTTGTTTCCTGGTGCACGAGGAGAGGGGATTAAGAGCTCTGCTTAAAGGAGCTGCAGAGACGGACGCGAGCCGCGGCTAAAGGCGCGGACCCCGGAGACGGGCATGGGACGCTGGGGCTGCTGCCGCCGCCGCCACAAGGCCTGTGTGCGAGCACAGGTCACTGTCTACCCCCCGTTCCGGGGAGCCTGTGCAGCCCGCCACTGCCGGGGTCCCGGGACCCAGGGACGGCTTCCCCGGGAAAGCGCATGGAGCGCCACGGGCTGGTGCAACGTCACGCCGGCCTCTGCCGCCGCAGGCCTGCCCCTAACTGCGTGACCCTCCCTGCCCTCAGCCTGAGTGAGCCAGAGCCCCCGAGTCAGCGACTCCTTTAAACCCGTCCTGTCTGAGTGAAGAACGGACGCCCTCCGGCGACCTACGCGCAGAGGTGGGGCCAGGTCCAAGGCTGAGACCCGGGAGCTGTGTGAGCATAGAAGAGACAGGGAAATCTCTCTGTGCAGCCTCGGAGGCAGCGGATTAAAGCTCCACGGTCCGCTTGATGTGCCCTGCGTCTGTGGAGTGCATGAATGGACAGCGAATCATCCCAAATTGAGGAGGTAGACTTTGAGGACAAGATTTAAGATTTTTTCCCCTTTTACTCTTTTTACAACGAATTATCCCAAATTAAGGAGATGGACTTTGAGAGCAAGATTTACGATTTTACCCCCTGTTCTCTTTTTGTGAATGTGTATGTGTATGCTTCTGTGTGAGATTTTCTCTGTATAGCTTTGCTTCCATCGTATGTCCCAGAGTTGTATCTGTCCGTTTTTTTTCAATAATTACTTTTTAATTTTAATAATGCTACTATATTTTATACTTTATTCTATTTTACTTTATCTTCTCTCTTTCTTTTTTTCCTACCTTCCCTTCCTCCCTCCCTCCCTCCACCGCTCCTTTCTTTCTTTCTCTTTTTCTTTCCTTCCTCCCTCCCTCCCTCCTTTCTTTCTTTCTTTCTGTCCTTCCTCCCTCCCTCACTTCTTTCTTTCTTTCTTTCTTTCTTTCTTTCTTTCTTCCTTCCTTCCTTCCTTCCTTCATTCCTTTCTTCCCTTCTTCCTTTCTTTCTCTCTCTCTTTCTTTCTTCTACTAATTCTTTCTTTCTACTTTTTCTCCCTATTATTCTGAGCCGGGTAGATGAAAGGCTCTTGGTGCTGCACCCAGGAGTCAGTGCTGTGCCTCTGAAGTGGGAGAGCCAACTTCAGGACACGGGTCCACAAGAGACCTCCCAGCTCCACATAATATCAAGCGGCGAAAATCTCCCAAAGATCTCCATCTCAACACCAGCACCCAGCTTCAGTCAACGACCAGCAAGCTACAGTGCTGGTCACCCTATGCCAAGCAACTAGCAAGACAGGAACACAACCCCACCCATTAGCAGAGAGGCTGCCTAAAAACATAATAAGGCCACAGGCACCCCAAAACACACCACCAGACGTGGACCTGTCCACCAGAAAGACAAGATCGAGCCTCAACCACCAGAACACAGGCAGTAGTCCTCCCCACCAGGAAGCCTACACAACCTACTGAAACAACCTTAGCCACTGGGGACAGACACCAAAAACAACAGGAACTACGAATCTACAGCCTGCAAAAAGGAGACCTCAAACACAGTAAGATAAGCAAAATGAGAAGACAGAAAAACACACAGCAGGTGAAGGAGCAAGATAAAAACCTACCAGACCTAACAAATGAAGAGGTAATAGGCAGTATACCTGAAAAAGAATTCAGAATAATGATAGTAAAGATGATCCAAGATTCTATTTCCAAGATCCAAAATCTTGAAAATAGAATAGACAAAATGCAAGAAACAGTTAACAAGGACCTAGAAGAACTAACAATGAATCAAGCATCAATTAAAAACACAATAAATGAAATGAAAAATACTCTAGATGGGATCAATAGCAGAATAACTGAGGCAGAAGAACGGATAAGTGAGGTGGAAGATAAAATAGTGGAAATAACTGATGCAGAGCAAAATAAGGAAAAAGAATGAAAAGAACAGAAGACAGTCTCAGAGACCTCTGGCACAACATTAAATGCACCAACATTCGAATTATAGGGGTTCCAGAAGAAGAAGAGAAAAAGAAAGGGACTGAGAAAATATTTGAAGAGATTATAGTTGAAAACTTCCCTAATATGGGAAAGGAAATAGTTAATCAAGTCCAGGAGGCACAGAGAGTCCCATACAGAATAAATCCAAGGAGAAATATGCCAAGACACATATTAATCAAGCTGTCAAAAATTAAGCACAAAGAAATCATATTAAAAGCAGCAAGGGAAAAACAACAAATAACACATAAGGGAATCCCCATCAGGTTAACAGCTGATCTCTTAGCAGAAACTCTAAAAGCCAGAAGGGAGTGGCAGGACATAATTAAAGTGATGAAGGAGAAAAACCTGCAACCAAGATTACTCTACCCAGCAAGGATCTCATTCAGATTTGATGGAGAATTTAAAACGTTTACAGACAAGCAAAAGCTGAGAGAGTTCAGCACCACCAAACCAGCTTTACAACAAATGCTAAAGGAACTTCTCTAGTCAAGAAACACAACAGAAGGAAAAAACCTACAATAATGAACACAAAACAATTAAGGAAATGGGAATAGGAACATACATATCAATAATTACCTTAAATGTAAATGTACTAAATGCTCCCACTAAAAGGCATAGATTGGCTGAATGGATACAAAAACAAGACCCATATATATGCTGTCTACAAGAGACCCACTTCAGACCTAGAGACACATACAGACTGAAAGTAAGGGGATGGAAAAAGATATTCCGTGCAAATGGAAATCAAAAGAAAGCTGGAGTAGCAATTCTTATATCAGACAAAATAGACTTTAAAATAAAGACTATTAGAAGAGACAAAGAAGGACACTACATAATGATAAAGGGATCGATCCAAGAAGAAGATATAAGAATTGTAAATATTTATGCACCCAACATAGGAGCACCTCAATACATAAGGCAAATACTAACAGCCATAAAAGGGGAATTCGACAGTAACACACTCATAGTAGGTGACTTTAACACCCCACTTTCACCAATGGACAGATCATCCAAAATGAAAATAAATAAGGAAACACAAACTTTAAATGATACATTAAACAAGATGGACTTAAATGATATTTATAGGACATTCCATCCAAAAACAACAGAATACACATTTTTCTCAAGTGCTCATGGAACGTTCTCCAGGATAGATCATATCTTGGGTCACAAATCAAGCCTTGGTAAATTTAAGAAAATTGAAATTGTATCAAGTATCTTTTCCGACCACAATGCTATGAGACTAGACATCAATTACAGGAAAAGATCTGTAAAAAATACAAACACATGGAGGCTAAACAATACACTGCTCAATAATGAAGTGATCACTGAAGAAATCAAAGAGGAAATTAAAAAATACCTAGAAACAAATGACAATAGAGACACGATGGCCCAAAACCTACGGGATGCAGCAAAAGCAGTTGTAAGGGGGTAGTTTATAACAATACAATCCCACCTTAAGAAACAGGAAACATCTCGAGTAAACAACCTGACCCTGCACCTAAAGCAATTAGAGAAAGAAGAACAAAAAACCCCCAAAGTTAGCAGAAGGAAAGAAATCATAAAGATCAGATCAGAAATAAATGAAAAAGAAATGAAGGAAACGATAACAAAGATCATAAAACTAAAAGCTGGTTTTTTGAGAAGATAAAATTGATAAACCATTAGCCAGACTCATCAAGAAAAAAAGGGAGAAGACTCAAATCAATAGAATTAGAAATGAAAAAGGAGAAGTAACAACTGACACTGCAGAAATACAAAGATCATGAGAGATTACTACAAGCAACTCTATGCCAATAAAATGGACAACCTGGACGAAATGGACAAATTCTTAGAAAGGCACAACCTGCCAAGACTGAATCAGGAAGAAATAGAAAATATGAATAGACCAATCACAAGCACTGAAATTGAAACTGGTTAAAAATCTTCCAACAAACAAAAGCCCAGGACCAGATGGCTTCACAGGCGAATTCTATCAAATATTTAGAGAAGAGCTAACACCTATCCCTCTCAAACTCTTCCAAAATACAGCAGAGGGAGGAGCACTCCCAAACTCATTCTACGAGGCCACCATCACCTTGATACCAAAACCAAGCAAGGATGTGACAAAGAAAGAAAACTACAGGCCAATATCACTGATGAACATAGATGCAAAAATCCTCAACAAAATACTAGCAAACAGAATCCAACAGCACATTAAAAGGATCATACACCATGATCAAGTGGGGTTTATTCCAGGAATGCAAGGATTCTTCAATATATGCAAATCAATCAATGTGTTACACCATATTAACAAGTTGAAGGAGAAAAACCATATGATCATCTCAATAGACGCAGAGAAAGCTTTCGACAAAATTCAACACCCATTTATGATAAAAACCCTGCAGAAAGTAGGCATAGAGGGAACTTTCCTCAACATAATAAAGGCCATATATGACAAATCCACAGCCAACATCGTCCTCAATGGTGAAAAACTGAAAGCATTTCCACTAAGATCAGGAGCAAGACAAGGCTGCGCACTCTCACCACTCTTATTCAACTTAGTTTTGGAAGTTTTAGCCACATCAATCAGAGAAGAAAAGGAAATAAAAGGAATCCAAATTGGAAAAGAAGAAGTAAAGCTGTCACTGTTTGCAGATGACATGATACTATACATAGAGAATCCTAAAGATGCTACCAGAAAACTACTAGAGCTAATCAATGAATTTGGTAAAGTAACAGGATACAAAATTAATGCACAGAACTCTCTGGCATTCCTATACACTAATGATGAAAAGTCTGAAAGTGAAATCAAGAAAACACTCCCATTTACCACTGCAACAAAAAGAATAAAATATCTAGGAATAAACCTACCTAAGGAGACAAAAGACCTGTATTCAGAAAATTATAACACACTGATGAAAGAAATTAAAGATGATACAAATAGATGGAGAGATATACCATGTTCTTGGATTGGAAGAATCAATATTGTGTAAATGACTCTACTACCCAAAGCAATCTACAGATTCAATGCAATCCCTATCAAACTACCAATGGCATTTTTCACAGAACTAGAACAAAAAATTTCAAAATTTGTTTGGAAAAACAAAAGACCCCGAATAGCCAAAGCAATCTTGAGAACAAAAAACGGAGCTGAAGGAATCAGGCTCCCTGACTTCAGACTATACTACAAAGCTACAGTAATCAAGACAGTGTGGTACTGGCACAAAAACAGAAAGATAGATCAATGGAACAGGATAGAAAGCCCAGAGATAAACCCACACACATATGGTCACCTTATCTTTGATAAAGGAGGCAGGAATGTACAGTGGAGAAAGGACAGCCTCTTCAATAAGTGGTCCTGGGAAAACTGGACAGGGACATGTAAAAGTATGAGATTAGATCATTCCCAACACCATACACAAAAATAAGCTCAAATGGATTAAAGATCTAAATGTAAGGCCAGAAACTATCAAACTCTTAGAGGAAAACATATGCAGAACACTCTATGACATAAATCACAGCAAGATCCTTTTGGACCCACCTCCTAGAGAAATGGAAATAAAAACAAAGAGAAACAAATGGGACCTAATGAAACTTCAAAGCTTTTGCACAGCAAAGGAAACCATAAACAAGACCAAAAGACAACCCTCAGAATGGGAGAAAATGTTTGCAAATGAAGCAACTGACAAAGGATTAATCTCCAAAATTTATAAGCAGCTCATGCAGCTCAATAGCAAAAAAAAAACAAACAACACATGGGCCTCCCTGGTGGCGCAGTGGTTGAGAGTCCGCCTGCCGATGCAGGGGACACGGGTTCGTGCCCCGATCCCGGAGGATCCCACATGCCGCGGAGCGGCTGGGCCCGCGAGCCATGGCCGCGGAGCCTGTGTGTCCGGAGCCTGTGCTCCGCAACGGGAGAGGCCACAGCAGTGAGAGGCCCGCGTACTGCAAAAAATAAAAAAAATAAAAACAAACAAACAAACAAACAAACAAACAAACAACACAATCCAAAAATGGGCAGAAGACTTAAATAGGCATTTCTCCAAAGAAGATATACAGACTGCCAGAAACACATGAAAGAATGCTCAACATCATTAATCATTAGAGAAATGCAAATCAAAACTACAATGAGATATCATCTCACACCAGTCAGAATGGCCATCATCAAGAAATCTAGAAACAATAAATGCTGGAGAGGGTGTGGAGAAAAGGGAACACTTGCACTGCTGGTGGGAATGTGAATTGGTACAGCCACTATGGAGAACAGTATGGAGATTCCTTAAAAAACTAAAAATAGAACTACCATATGACCCAGCGATCCCACTACTAGGCCTATACCCTGAGAAAACCATAATTCAAAAAGAGACACGTACCAAAATGTTCATTGCAGCTCTATTCACAATAGCCCAGAGATTGAAACAACCTAAGTGTCCATCATCGGATGAATGGATAAAGAAGATGTGGTACATATATACAATGGAATATTACTGAGCCATAAAAAGAAACGAAACTGAGCTATTTGTAATGAGGTGGATAAACCTAGAGTCTGTCATACAGAGTGAAGTAAGTCAGAAGGAGAAAGAGAAATACCGTATGCTAACACATATATATGGAATATAAGAAAAAAAAAATGTCATGAAGAACCTAGGGGTAAATCGGGAATAAAGACACAGACCCACTTGAGAATGGACTTGAGGATATGGGGAGGGGGAAGGGTAAGCTGTGACAAAGAGAAAGAGAGGCATGGACATATATATAGTACCAAACATAAGGTAGATAGATAGTGAGAAGCAGCCGCATAGCACAGGTAGATCAGCTCGGTGTTTATTGACTGCCTGGAGGGGTGGGATAGGGAGGGTGGGAGGGAGGGAGATGCAAGAGGGAAGGGATGTGGGAACAGATATATATGTATGACTTATTCACTTTGTTATAAAGCAGAAACTAATAAAAAAATGAGAGATAACAAATGCTGGCATGGATGTGGAGAAAAGTAAACACTTGTGCACTGTTGGTGGGAATGTAAATTGATATAGCCACTGTGGAAAACTAGAGGTTATAGAGGTTCCTCCAAATATTAAAAATAGAACTACCATATTATCCAGCAACTCCACTTCTGGGAATATATGCAAAGGAAATGAAAACCCTAACTCAAAAACATATCTGCACCCCCATGTTTCTAGCAGCATTATTTACAATAATCAAGATATGGAAACAACCTAAGTGCCCATTGATGGATGAATGAATAAAGGAGTTATGGGATATATGTACAGTGAAATATTCTTCAGCCACAAAAAATAAGGAAATCCTACCACTGGAAACAACATGGATGAAACTTGAAGGCATTATGCTAAGTGAAATAAGACAGACAGAGAAAGAAAAATACTGTATGATCTCATTTATATGTGGAATCTAAAAAACAAATGAACAGGGCTTCCCTGGTGGTGCAATGGTTGAGAGTCCGCCTGCTGATGCAGGGGACGCAGGTTCGTGCCCTGGTCTGGAAGGATCCCGCATGCTGCGGAGCGGATGGGCCCGTGAGCCATGGCCACTGAGCCTGTGCATCCAGAGCCTGTGCTCTGCAACGGGAGAGGCCACAACAGTGAGAAGCCCGCCTAGCAAGAAAAAAAAAAAAAAAACCCAAAAAAACAAATGAACAAAAAACACCAAACTCATAGAAAAAGAGATCAGATTTGTGGTTACCAAATGCAAGGGATGGGGGAGGGGATTTGGAGGAAGGTGGTCAAAATGTGCAAACTTCCAGTTATAAGATAAATAACTACTAGGGATGTAATGTACAACATGATGGCTATAGTTAACACTGCTGTATCACATACAGGAAAGTTATTAAAGAGTAGATCTTAAGAGTTCTCATCACAAGGAAAAATGTTTTTCTTTTTATTGTATGTATAGGAAATGATAGATGTTAATTAAAACTGTTGTGGTAATTATTTCACAATATATGGAAATCAAACCATCATGCTGTGCACCTTAAACATATACAATGAGGTATGTCAATTATCTCTCAATAAAACCAGAAAATATTCAAACAGGAAAAAAACTATGTAATTATTTCAATGTTGGCAGACCTGAAAATTACTTTGATGCCACTTATAAGCAAATGAATGCTACAAACAGAATCAAAGAGAAGAAAGAAGAAAGGCCCAGGGGGAAAGACTCAGCCTGGTTTCCCAGGTGATGGCAATCTGGAAGGGGCCAGAGAAGTACTGGATGACTAAAAGGGTACACACTGGAGTCTGATAAGATTACAAAAAGGACAGTTAAAAAGGAGGAAATCGGGAGCAATTTCTTCACTTATTTCAGTGAGAAAACAGTTTTTAAATATTGTGTATTATTAAATATTATTTTAAAAAAATTTTTTTCTAAGCAGGTAACTGAAGGTTTTGATTTGCACAGTTATTCTCCTATTCTGAAATATGTATGTGCCCCTAAGTGCCTACAGTGCTTGTTGGACAGAGAGATGTGATCTAGCCTGCTTACAACATTTTGCTGTGCCTGGCATCTAGGAGTTATCCAATGAACATGTGGATTAATAAATACATCATTATTTAAATTATAAACTGCTTAACTATGTAGTGTGTTTAATTATCTTTCTTTATATAGACCACCAACCTGTAAGCCTCATGAGGTGAGAACCCATGTCCCATTGTGTTTACCTCCCCAGAGCCTGCCAGCATTACTACATAAGATAAAAGCTATTTGTCTTACACGATAAACCCCTAATGACTAAGCCTGGCATTCAAGATACTTAATAATCTGATCCAATCCAGCCTCACTAACATAATTTTTCATTAACTCACTACCCAAAGACTGTGCTTTGTTCCAGCCAAATTAGTCTCCTTAGTCCCCAAGTATACCATGGACAACTCCATTCCAGGCATCTGCATGCTTTACTATCCCAAACTAATGGGTCATTTCCACTGTATTCAGTCCAGCAAAGCCCTACTCTTCAAGTTTCACTTCCATTAGCTTCCCAGGACCACTATTTTCAACATCTTTGCAGCTAAGATCTCTTTGTCACTTAGTTTAACCTGCCTTGAAACTTTTTTTTTTTTTTTTGTGCTCTGATTTTCTCAATGCTGTGGGAAGAAATATGGCAGCAAAAACCATTCCTTATACTTCTTTATACAATACCTGAAATAGAACAAAGCAAAACAGGAAGAACTGAATAACTTTATGGGGTTGGAGATGACAATAATAAAACTACATTTATGTAACCATAAATTCAGAATGTTTTGCATCTAATGTTCAAATTAAGACACCTAAGGTACTGTAAATTACTCAGTGGTTCTAAAGAAGGGATAACAGTTAGAGATATTTATTTGCAGTGCTGCTCATTGTTTAAATATACATTATTGTTAGTTTTTTTTTTTAAGTTCCACACTCCTCTTTTCTCTTCTCATTGTTAACTGAGGATGTGCTGTAATCTCTCTTCTCTGTGGCTGAGTAATTAAACATATTGAAATGTCTGCTTCTCTGCTCTCAGAAATTTGTTTTCTAAGCTGAAAAGTGTAATTCTTTCAAAATTCACAAATCAAATCCAAGAATTCTCCTGCTCATATTCCATTGCTCCACAAAAAGTTTAAGGGCCAAATGAAGTTCTATCATCGCTGAATGGTAATATACCATTTAATGTAAGCCCTGACACAGGTTCTGCAAAAAAGATATAAAATACTCATCTCTATTAAATATTTTTTAAAAGAGTGCATTTGTACTCAAAGTAAGGAATGAGCAATTGAAAAGTAAAATATTGTCAAATTGGGAGGAAAACTGATAGGTCAAAACTTGTTTGAATCAAATTCTTTTGCTTTCCAAGGAACTCAATTAAAACAAACTTAAGCAGAATGGGAAGTCATTGACCGATTATAAGACCATAGATAGGGTGTTTTGCAGCTGATCTGTCAACTCATCCAAAGGCTGGGTGGTGACTCGTCTCTTGCTCTCACCATGCTTCTTTATGAATATCACTTTCAAATTTTCATGCTAGGTTTCTCCATGAGGCTGGACCCATGGTCACTCTCTTTACTGCCAGGGTGTAAGGTAGTCTATTTCCTTAGATTTATTTTAAAAGAAGTTTGCAGAGAAAAATTCTGATTGGCTTGGCTTGGGTCTCATGACCAGCCCCATGAACAGTAGGACTCAGTAGCATGGTAGTTGCCCATGGACAGAAATTTCAAAGAAGTTTCAAAGGAGAAGAGAGGTGAACTGTCCAGAAAAATACAATTGACCTCCACTCTATACTTGAAGGAGAAAAAACAACTTGCTTTCAATTCAGAAGAGTTGTTGGTTAGGATGAAAGAAAGAAAAAGGAAGAAAAAGCTTTACAATAGTGAATTCTTTCCTTTCCTATAGTGAGACCCAATACAGAGATGAAGTACTTTGCTATAAATAAAAAAGCTCAAATCAATATCTACCATAGCCCCATCACACTGCATTATAATTTTCTATGCACAAGACTGTAGTCCCAATGACAGATGAGTGCTTTAAACTCAAGACCCTGTTATATCTTTACTCTTGAGGCCAAGGCCAGTGCCAGCATATAGTAGAGGATTTTCTACAAATGTGTAAGTAGGGAGGGAAAAGGAGGAGAGGGAGAGAAAAGATCCTTTACTCAAGTTGCCCACCATCCAGTGGAAGATCAGGCATGATGCAAGCAACTACAACTCAAGACAGAATAATCTGTGCTAAATAGAATTATAAAAACATCCTTCAGTAATTTAGAAGAAGTGATTTACTCTCCTGAGGAAAATCAGATACAGCTTCATAAGGAAGTTGCTTTTGAGTATTTCCATAGAAACTCTATTCAGTAACCCAGAAAGAAGAAATGGTGTTGAGACAGAAACAACAGGTGGGAATACTGCACCACAGCCTTAAATTGCTTATACATAGAATAGGGTGACTTCAGAGGTTCAAGAAAGGACTTTTTGCTCCTTATCTCCATTAAAAAGATCTCCCTCACCTATTCATATTGCCTGAGGATTATTCATAAGGAGCAAAGCCTTTCACTTCCTAATTAAGGAGAAGTTTTCAAAATGTAAATATTCCTTGATTTATAGTAAGGAGTAAATGACTAATAACTCGGCCTTGCTTGGAAGCTAATTGTGGTAGAAGGCAAAGGAAGGATAAAATGGAGGCATTAGGTTTTGCAGAGCAAAAAAACACTGCTGAGAGAAGGCAATTATGCATGCTCAGAAAGGCAATGAAAGGGGAGACAGGACCCTCACCAGGTTGGAAGCTCTTGCATTGTATATTGGACTGGAAATGCACAGGGACAGTCCTCCTGATGTCAGCCCCTCTGTTAGAAAGTAAAACAGGCAACCATTGGCTCTGTTTTAACACGTCTTAGTTTTAGTAGATTAAACTTAGGTAGGGGCTTGGCTTGATACTGAACTCCATGCTCTACCACAGCAGTGGAAATCAGTTTTTTAATGAAAATCAAATTAGCTCATAAAAAGGAATTATTTTGGGTAACTGATAACTGATTAAGTATGTCAGTTATCTTTTGCAACAATAGCACTAACAATAGTGCTATGTACCAAATCCAGGGACTTGAAAATAAATTTTATCATTGCTCACTGGTACATGATATGATGGTTAATTTTAATGGTCAACTTGGCTAGGCAGTGGTATTCAGTTGTTGGTCAAACACCAGTCTAGATGTTGCTGTGAAAGTATTTTGTAGATGTGATTAACATTTACAATCAGTAGGCTTTAAGTAAAGCAGATAATATGGGTGAGACTCATCCAGTCAGTTGAAGGCCTTAAGAGGAAAGACTGAGGTTCCCTGAGCAAGAGGAAATTCTGCTTCAAGATGGCAACATAGAAACCCTGCTGGAGGTTCCCATCTGCTGGCCCATGCTACAGATTTTTAGACTCACGACCACAATGTCGATTCCCACCAGAATTCCCAGCCTGCAGCCCTACCCTACAGATTTCAGACTTGCCAGCAGTCACAATCATGCAAGCCAATTCCTTAAAATCTCTCTATAGATAGATGGTAGATAGATAGATAGATAGATGATAGATATTCTATTCCTCCATAGAACCCTGACTAACACATATAACTGGATAGCTGGGCAATTCTTTGGGGCTCAGCTGCCTGCAAGCTGGTCTTTCATGTTCCAGCAGGTGAGACCAGGCTTGTTCTCAGGGAAGTACAGGCATGTTATAAGAGTTGAGGTAAAGCAGCAAAAGAGGGAATGGAGGATTTCCTGAGGTATAGACTCAGAACTAGCACACCATCACTTCCATCACTTCTGTTGACCAAAACAAGTCACAAGGCCAGTTTGGATTCAAGGGGTGGGACAATAGACTCCACCCTTTGATGGGAAGAGTGGCAAAACCATTGCAGGAAGACCATTAATTGGGGTGATGAATGTAGTCAATCTAAGACTCTTAGAAAACAAGCCTGCAGAGTCTTGATGATAAGACAGTTAAGACGTGCAACCTAATTTGATGACTGCTAACCCCCTCTTGAATGAGGGCATGTGACTGTCCTCTGAGTCTCAATATTTGTCCATGCAGCCGGGCTGTTAAAAGGAGTAAATGCTCTTAGATCAAAGTATCCTGAATATAATAATAGATATAATCAATATAATAACATATAGATTGTATAGTTCTATCTATGTAGCACTCAACAGTTTACAAATCATTGTTTCATTCATTATCAGAATGAATACTTAAGTCCAGGGAAATGTTAAAGGTATAAATGGAATTAAAGGAAAAAATAAACAAAAGGGAGAAGAAGGTATGAAGTAAGAAGGGAACTGAGTCTTAGAAGCATTTCTGCCTAAAGACAAATGCTAGAAAGAGTATTTCTTTGCAGAATTCTGGGCACCTAGGGGACAATTCTGAATTAGATTTGGAGATGGATAGTAAGTAGATGAAGATGACGCATGATTTAGGAGGGATGTATGATCACCAACTCCTGGAGCAAAACAATATCTTTGGAAGATGAATTTAGGGAAGAAAGTCTTCCTAGGTGTAAGTAAAAGTATATTAAATGTGGATATGTGTTTATTTGTTTGAAATGCATTTCTTCCTACCTTTCCCCCTTCTTAGAAACAGGGAGCAATGGTGAGGGAAGGAAAGGGACACAATAAGGAGTACAGGAGAGGAAAGGAGAGGGGAAAGACATGGAGGGGGGCCTCCCCAACCTTCTTCAAAATCCCCAGGAAGCCTGGACGTGGAATCAGGGGTGTGTGATACAAACCACGAGGGTGAACGCGTGAGCTTGCTGTAGCACAACTAGGAAAACAAAAGCAGCCTGGAGAGAGTCACAGCCACAGTTCACTCTGAAATGACAAGAGATTTAGGCAGATGTGCTAAGAGTTTGAACATTGCTGCCCCTCTTGGCGTGATGACAGAACTCCCCTCACAGCTGTCCCTGGAGGAAGGTCAAGTGTTAAAAACATACCCAGGATTGAACAGTCTGATGGCAGCATGCAAGCCCTTTCAACTTCTCAGGGATATCAGGACAGCAGTTGGATATTTATCAAACATCAGCAGGGTCTCTGGTAGAGTACCAATCCCTGTGAAAGCACAGGTCCCAGCTCAGAGAAGTTTTAAAGGCATAAAGCCAAAGGGAGGCGAGGTCTGGGCAGCCACCATCCTCATACAGTCAGGCTGAACTTTTATAATCTGGTCACTGTGGGCAGAGAAGGAGTCTGCTTTCAGAACAAGGTGTTTTCTTAAATCTTCTCCCTCTTGGAAATGTTTCTACAGCCAGCCATCGAGAAAAATCAGAAAAGGATGAAGTATTTTCTGGAGTGGAGAGTGTGAAAAGAGATTGGAAATAAAAGACGTAGAAGGCAGTAACAGCCACTATCCGCCCACTCCAGCATCTTTGCCAGTCACGTTCACTAGAGAAAGTCTCTAGCCTTGAGGGAAGGGTCTGACTCAGGACAAATTGAAGAGAAAAACAAAGGCTAGGCTAAGTGAAAGCCGACAAGAAAATCCACAAAAGAAAATCCAAGGAATGAAAGTAATTTGAAAAATTATACCTAACACTGAATATCAAAACAAATATAAATGCACATGATTTGGGGAAAGAGCACAAAACTGAAAATTAGAAGAAACTGGTTCCAGTTCTGGTTCTGCCACTTACCAGCTGTTATTTGATCTCTTTGAGTCTCAGTTTCCCCCTAATAAATGGGATCATAACCCTAGCTCACATGATTATTGTATCAAGGAGAAAAGTCCTAGGAATGTGCCTATAAATGTAGCTTTTCAAATGTTAATGTCTGTAATTGGTATTATCATCATGTTTGATAAGAAAAGGTGATTCCAGCATATAAATTTGCATATTCATTAAAAGCTAGGAAAATGCTGATGTTATAACTACGGTCACTGCTGCAGAACCTGTCGCTGGCTAGATCTGTCAAAAAGAAAATTACAGAAACATGCCTGAAGTTGCCCTGCCCTCCCTTTCACGCTGATAAGAGAAATGAAAAACGGACTATATCCTTCGCAGGAACATCCCTTTTACTGTATTCAAACTAAATATTCATACTTGCCAACTCTCAAAGCTATTCTGAGACAAAGCAGTGATCACAGTTTATCTCTTGGGCTTTTAATATCCCTCATTTGTATGGATGGAAAAGTTGAGGTGCATGAAGAGAGGAAGTGGCTCGCTCCAAATCCACATGTGCTGGGAACAGCTGGCCTTCCCCACCATAGAGCAGCCCCAGGAGAACGTCCCAGCTTCAGGCTAGCGACAAAACACAGAGAAGATGTAAAATACTAAACAAATAAAGACCAAGGAGGGAAAAGAAAAAGATATATTCTGGGACATATTTTCAAAATAAGAAAGATAAATTCTGAGAAGGAAACATGTTGGGAGAACAAGACAACTGCTGAAATAAATATGAAAAGAAGACAAATTTGGGCCAGACCAAAAGGAAAATTCGAAAATATTAGGCAATGGTTGAAGAAAAGTTAAAACTGGGAGAGTAAGATAAACACCAAAGGGCAATAAATCATAGAAATAACACATCTGAGAATTATGAATAAAACACATCCCACGAAGTAAGTCTGCGAGAAGTAAGACAAATGCAATGTGACTAAAAAATATAGATATCATAAGGATGGAAACCCTGTTGGGAAGATAAATATCCAGAAGAACATGGCCTCCCTGGTCTTCCATAGGGAATCCGATTTACATGCATTTCCTTAAGCTGTCCCTCTTGGGTTGTACTCCAGTCTCTTTCTATTCAGTACTGGAATGGAGGTCACCTCTCCCTTACCTGATAGGAGCTCTCATTTACTCTGTAAGTGACAGATGGACTCATCCCCTTAGGAGTGACACTGTTCTCCTTCTGTCACTGATAACTCCTCCCTGGGAAAAAGCCAGAGCACTGCTCTCCTATTACCAAATCCGAACCTTGTCACATGTAGGTGAGGAGCTTCAAACACGGTGTGCACCACTAGCAACTTGCCCACATTTCTCCAGCTTCCCACAGTCATCCAGATCATCTGACTCTCCTGTGAAAATCCCTGGACAAGATGGAGAAACAGTAGCTTGTCGTGATGAACTTGAGGCAGGCTTTGAAGTAAGACCGACGAAGATTTGAAATTCTATAGCCGTTGTAGATCAGCTGTGTGATGCTGAACTAGTTAGTTTAACTCTCTGCGGCCCCTACTGCCTCGTCTGGGAAATAGGAATAACAATATTCTGAGATAATTAGGAAAACCAATGTGTTTTCCATAAAAGTCTAGCTGCTCTAAGGACTCAAAAAGTGGTAGCTTGTGGAATAACCACGAGTCATGACAATCATAATCTTCACCTGCATGTGGGTTCTGTGTTCTGGTGGCCTGGGATCACGCCACCACAGAAAATATCAGACAAGGCAGAGATGGGGATGGAGAGGTCCAGCGCCTCATCTCTGAAAGCAGGAATGAGTCCAATTAAAGAAATACTCAGCATCCAGAACACAGTGATAACCATGATGCTCACATCTGTATCACACATTACAAATGTATCAAGGGCTTTCACTCAAAGAGGGGCTTAGATTTTGGATACTGGACATAAATGACAGGATGATAAGGCTACTTACTCTCTTTATAGAGCAGTATTTTTTTTTTTTACTTGCAAAGTACAATAGTTTCACATCCATTGTCTAACACAGTCACTTCCACACAGTAACGAAAATTGTGTAGGGAATATCCACCTCGTTCTCATACACGAGAAACCTGAGGCCAGGAGACATTGTGACTCACCTAAAATCACGCAAGGTCATGCAACCAGTAGGTGGCAGCTCATGAATGGCTCCAGATCCACAGCAGAGGATGTGGTGCTCCCAGCCATCCCCTCCAGAAAGAGAAACATTCATTGCTTCCTGTGCTGCATCAAGAGAACCCTCTTAGCTAAAAATACCTCATGCAAATGAATTCTCCTTGAGGGAAGAGAATACACAACCAAACATTCAGTGGGGGAGTAAATGCAGTTAATATTAAAACGGAAGCCTGGAAATTGCCTCTCTTCTCCACCCAAAATGTGGTCCTCAGACCAGCAGCACCGTGCCACCAGCGTGCTTGTAAGAAATGAAGAATCTTGGAGTCCACTGCAGACCCACTGAAGCACCATCTGCATTTTAACAAGAGTCCCAGGTAATTCATATGCAGATTAATATTTGAGAAGCACTGGTCTTGGTAATTCAGACAGGAAATCATTTCGCCATTGAGGTGGCCTGAATTCACTTTGTCAGGGAAGAGCTCTACTTTGCACAGCTGAACCAAGATGACTTTTAGGATCAACCTACCTAATTACCTACCCTCACCCCCTACCTGAGCACATCCATTCAACTGTCTATATCAGTTTGTCTACCTCAACCCCAGTTGGCTCTGCCCTTGACAGGATGTATTGAGAGACCATAGTTGGGGGAAATCTTTGCTTCAGAAACAGACTTCATAGAGCTGGAAAGGGAATGAAGTAGACCCAACCTACGTCATCGTGAAGGTCTCTTGCATTCCTAAAATCCCATGATTCTGTTTCTACATTGCATTCTTGGTCTGAGCTCCTTGTTCTATGTAGCTTTCAGAACTTTTGCTTACCCTGATCTCTGACACATCCCTACTTGTCAGATATTTACCTGGGGATAAATTTACTTTTTAACCTATTTACATGGGGATAAATTTACATCATAGTGGACTGCTATCCTGATTACTTCTGAACTCTATTATCCGAAGAGTCACCTAACAACAATTGACTCTGCACGGTCACTCACTCTTATTTGAATGGCTACATCTGGAATCCAGAGGAACAGTTCTTTTAGAATATTCTTGGGAGAGGCATGTTCAGTCTATGACCCAGTTTCATCTGTTTTGCAAAAATAAGGCAGCTATACCTGGCTCTTTCCCTTGGAGATGTGGGACCACATTACATCATGCATAGGGAGGTCTCCAAGGGTCCCACACAAAGGTTCACCATTATTGAACAGTATTATTACCCTATTGCCCCTCAATTAAAATAAGTGGCACTTTAAAATGCAGTAACAGCTGCTCCCAGCAGTGTCTCCTTGCAAAGCGTTTGTGTTCTCAGTTTTTGCTTTTCCCTACAGCCTTTTACATCGTTGTTTAAACTGTGCTTCACACTCACCATTGTGAAATCCACACAATGCCAGCTACGAAATGCCCAATTCAATCCAAAACCAAAAAAAAAAAGAGCTCAAAGACCAAGAGAATGTCACACAACTCTCATACCTGGACCCTAAAGCCCCTTTACCATAAGAGTATTTTGCAGCAGTAGCTTTATGGGGTCTTCCTGGGATGCAATCAAATCCACAGACACCACACTTGGGCCCTATAAGAAGCAAGTGGCATGCAATGAAAGGCAACACAATATGTCAACTACATATGCTTACCGTTGGAAAAAATTCCAAGTGCATCTAACTCAAAAGAGAAGGATCCTTGTGCTTATTTGCTATGATATATTTCATGGCATAAAATAATCAGTGTCAAATGTAGAAAACAATAAAAATCTCTAGCAGAAATTAATTCTTCACACCTTCTATTCTCTTCTCAAACTTCCAACAACTCTTTCCTCTCCTCTTCCTTATTCTTAGCTAATGACCTTCCTTCCTATTTCCCTGAGAGCGAGCAGAGAAGAGCTTTTATAAAGCTGTATCTATTCACATCTGAGCCCTTACTCTGCCCTGCCTTACGTTAGTCACTGAGGAACAGTGCTTACGACCAGCCAAACCCAGCTCCTAACTCTAGACACCTGATCCCATCACCTCTCCCTACTCAAGAATATCACTACAGAAATTCTCTTTTCTCTCACACATCTTTCCTTATTTCTTAATTCTTCTCCACTGCTGGGCTGTTTCCATTAACATCCAAGCATATTGCAATTTTTCACACAAAAAAATAGACTCTCTTTAAATTATAGCTACATCTCTCTCAATCTACTGATCCTTTTTTATTTTGTACATTCCTTTAAAACAAAACTCCCTGGAAGTATGTGTCTATATACACTGTCTCAATTTATCTTTTATTCCTTCTTGAACATTTTCCAATCTAGCTTTCCCTCTTTCTGCCTGTCTCCAATTAAACTGATCTTGTCGAGGTCAACAGTGACCAACATGTGGTTAAATCCAGCTTCTAATTTTCAGTCCTTATTTCATTTGATCTATTAGAAGCATTTGATGGGATTGATCACTTTTTCCCCTTCACTAGGCTTCTAGGGCTCAAAAGAACATTCTTGGTTTCTTTTTATGTTGCTGGTGGATCTTTCTCGGTCTCCTTTTCTTGTCCTTCCTCAGTTCCCTGATCTTTAAACATTTGAGTGCCCATGGCTCTCAAATGTTCATTCCCTTGGTGAGTTCATTCAGCACAATGCCTTTAAAATGTCATGTTTACGTGGGTGATTCCCAAATTTAGGTAGCCAGCCCTGACCCCTACCTTTAACCACAGATCTTGGACATCTAGTAGACATCTCAGACTTAACATGCCCTGAACTGATATCTCGATCTTCCTCCTTGAAGCCACTCCTCCTGCACTTGTTCCCATGTCAGTTAAAGGCAACACATCCTTTATTTGCTCAGGATGAAGCCATGGTTTCATCCTTGATTTCTTTCCTTCTCTCAGAGCTAATCTATCAGAACTATTTTTTTTTAATTTCTATCAAATCACTGAGAATGTGACCATTTCTCATCAGTTACACTGTTCCCACCTTGGTCCAAGCCATCATCATTTCTCACCTTCTAAATGACCTCTGGCTTTCTGTCCCTGTCCCCTGAAGTCCACATGGCAGTCAAAGTGATTCTTTTAAAATATATGAATTAGATCATGTCACTCTTCTGTTCAAAACTTTCTAATAGCTTCCAATCTTGCTCAATAGCTGAGTCAAGTTATCACTTTCAGGACTCCATTCATGCATCTATGAAATGATAATAGTGGTACCTATCTCACAGGATAATTGTGAAAAATAGAGGCAACAATGTTCACAGCTTGTTTAAGAGAGTTCCTGGGATGAACTAAAAGCTCAGAAATGTAAACTATCATCATCATGATCACAAATGCACTGATAATATATTTAACAAAAAGGATCAATAGTATTGTAGCCCACAAATTATAATAAGATCTAAAAGTGAAACTAGAAACGCTGTTCTACTCTCTGTCCATTTATTTCTAAGGAGGCAGACTTAACATCAGGCACGCCACAAGCCCTTTTGGCCACAGGGCATCAGAGGGGATAAATATGATTACTCAGCTGACAATGAAATTCTCTAGAAATGAAGACCAAAAGGTAATGATAATGATAACAACCAAGTCAGTGAGGAAGGAAATGTCAGTGACAGCCGCCAGGAATTCCGACAGGAAATCCATCCTGGCCATCCAGGACATCCATGGGCATCTGTCTTCCTGGCTTGTCTTCTGCCAACTTCAGCTAATGGCAGCTCTGCCTCTGGAGTAGAAGGCAGCCAGATATTTCTGAGAGTCTGCAGTTGGACCCTTCAATCCCTCAGGTTGCCTTACCCCTCCCCTGCCCTCTGGGGCCCCCATTTCTGCCCCTTTCCCCAGTCTTCCCTGTTGGGACCTCTCCTGCTGTTCCATGCCTGCTTTTTAAGGAGAGCTGTGTCAGCTCTGTACCGGCTGGCAGAGAGACCCATATGAAAAGGTGAGTGCATCTTTGTGCTGGCGTCTGGTGATTTTTCTCTGTGTGTGTGTGGTTTCCTTTTTCCCACTAAATTGACTATTACCATTTTCTTTTTTTTTTCTTTCCCATTTGAATAGTACCACTAATGCGATGAGAGAGAAAAGAAAAAAAGAGCCAAAGCCCGTTAAAATATAACAACAAAATAACCCAAGGCTCAGGATGCTGAGGTGGCTTAAAGGAGTCCCCCTTCCCTTTCTCATTATCTCTCTTATTCAGCCACCTTCCCCAGCAAAGCAGTCCCCTCCCTTCTCTCCCTCCTTGGAAGCTTTTATGTTCCCCATTCAGCTGCCTAGATTCTTATATTCTCTTTCCTTTCCTTCCACTGTCCCATCCTTCTCTCCATCCCTCCTTCCTGAAAGATTTTGCTTCACAGCCTCTTTTTTCCTTTCTGCCACTTCATAGGCTATTGTTACAGGGTCCACGTACTATTAATTCTAAGCAAGAACAACATCCTGAGGACATGGTGAGGATAGTGATGGATGAAGGAAGAAAAAGGAAAGCAGGAGACTAGCTATTCTTCCCCACAGCAGCCCACTAGCCAGAGGGACCAGATGATGAAAGACAAGTAAACAACCAGAATGCGGACAGAGAGCCTGGCTGGGGGAGCAGAGAGCACAGGGCTAAGGGCCAGCAAGGAGGACAGAGAAAACTGCCACCTTGTTGCTTGGTAACTATACACAGGTCATTTAACTCTGTGAGCCTCATCTGTAGAATGGGCATCATGAATTCTATCTACCTCTTTGTGAAGATCAAATGAATGGAAGAAGTTAGCAAAACTGCGACCTGCTATACAAAATAAAGTGGTTGTTATGATTACTGTGGAATATCTTTTGAGGAAAAGATAGTTGTTTACTCATCCTGGTGGCCTCAGAATCAAGAGATGACCTTGCACATGGCCAGTAGCCAGTGAATTATTGTGGAATATAATTGAATGGAATTCCTCTTCTTTTCACGTCTTACGTAACCACCCTACATGTTTTAACAATAATCATTTCTTCTACTTCTCAAAATTACCGGGACTAAATAAAACATGGCACTGCCCTATAATGAAATACCTCCTATGCAACCATTAAAAATTACCTGTTTAATGAGTTTGCATAGCCTGACAAAGTGCTCTTGTTATATTGTTAAGTTTTAAAAGAAAGATACAAAACTTCCTAAATAGTATGTCCAACCATTTGTGTTGTGTATGTATATACTCCAAATATTAATATTAATATCCAAAATATTAATACTCCAAAAATATTATTACTCCACATTTTGATAGCAGTTGTTTCTGGATTGTGAAATTATGGTATATAAATATATAAATATATATACATATACCATTTTATATACCATAATACGTATACCACATTATATAATATATATACCATATATATATTGTTGTTTAAAAGTCTTCAACAATGATTAAGTAATATTTTAATAATTTAAAGAAAACATAAAATGTTATATTAAACAAAGATTACAATGGCCAGGAACAACTTCATGTACCCTTTCCCCAATCCCACCTTACCAACAGTACTGAGTTCTTCTAAGACAATTAGAAAGTGTAGGGACAGGAAACCCATAAGAAACCAATGAGCATATGAGTTACTTTATTTCCAAGATATCACACCTAAAATCCCAATGCCTCCATTCTCTCAAATACCAACAACATCTTCTCTCCAGGCAGAAAATCTGGGCTGGGATTTTGTTAGTGATTCCAAAGACGAGCTACCATGGAGTAGCAGGCAGAGGAAGAAGGAGATGGCCAAATTCATAATTCACCTGAACTTTCTAGCATCTTCTCTCAATCATCTGGCAGCGAAGGTCTACAGGTAGTAATTCACTTTTACGTCTCCTTGAAGGAGTTGTGCTCACTGATCATTGAGGGAGGTTTAACCAGTTGTTTTTTTTGTTTGTTTGTTTGTTTGTTTTTTTGCAGTACACGGGCCTCTCACTGTTGTGGCCTCTCCCGTTGCGGAGCACAGGCTCCAGACATGCAGGCTCAGCGGCCATGGCTCACGGGCCCAGCCACTCCGCGGCATGTGGGATCTTCCCGGACCGGGGCACAAACCCGCGTTCCCTGCATCTGCAGGCGGACTCTCAACCACTGCGCCACCAGGGAAGCCCTAACTAGTCGTTTTAACCAGTGCAGAATTGACAGAACTAACACATCAATGTCTTGATGGAATCATGCAAAGAAGTACAACCCAGGTAGAATACAATACTTGGTAATGGAGAAGAATGAGGTAAGGTTTATGAAAAACACCACCTTCCTGGGCAAAATCTGTATTTTTCTGTACTCATTGATCTTCTAAAATATATATCTATCCAAACACTGACTCATTCAATATCAAGCTCCCAAAATTCCCAAAGACAATGGGGACAGCTCCCTCACACTTGTTTTATTTATATACCAACGACTTAAATACTCTCAATCTAACCATCTTGGTCCCATTATTTGTTGGAGGGCGCTTTTGTCTGCTCGTCTGGGACTTTTCCTCTTAGGTGGGGGTACACTGAAGGTTTCTGCTTTGAGAAAAGTAAACAAAGGTATCCTCCCAAGGAGAAAGTTTAAGTATTTTAACTTTCCAAACTTTGTGGACTGAATCAGAAGGAACTACAATTGGTAAAATGTAAAATCATGGTCAGAAAGTAGGTCTCCTATGAAGCTATGACCGAAATTTAATTCAACAACTTAATGGGGAGCTAGTGATTAGCAAAATGAAGCAAGAGCTAGGAAGATAGAGAGAAATTTCTTGGGTTCCAGGACTGAAACTGTTCCCCAGAGGCAGGATTTGTGCAGAGAAAATTCCATATTGGACCTGCCTTTCCTGGAACTCCATCACTGGAAGATAACTTTTAAAGCATCTAAACAAAAATGTGCCTAATTTCTGAAGAACCATATTGGCCTCAGATTTATATCTTTTAACCAGAAAAACACCTCCAAACAAGAGAATCTCAGGTAATATCCTTCCGTGTTTGTGGGCATTTTTACAAAGTTTAATTTTCTAAAAGAGCTTTGGAACGGGTACATGGTTTGCAATGTGGACCTAAGATTTATCCTAGGTCTTTAATTTTACATGGCACATTTTTGTCTGGCATGGCTACATCTCATTGAGCACCCCACCTCACCTGATCCTTTTCTTATCATGAATTAGTGTATAGGACGTCAAACAAATGTCCTGTGCCAGAATCCCCCAGCCCCAGTGACGATAAAAAACATGGTGATCATTTTCTGTTAGGGTATTTAATACTAGATCGATAGATACATACATACATACATACATACATACCATTCCTGGTGTGTTATTTTTATTTCAAACTATTACCTGGGTTCACTCAGCTCTCACTAATACCTGAGCCATTTATCTTAGCTTGAACTGCAAAAAAAAGAATTTTTTAAGGGTATAAGCTTTCGAATTTTGGTTGAATACTGCTCCTTGGACAAGTCTGAACCTTCAAAATAAATCTTTCTTTTTGATGTTGGGTCACTGAATGCCTCATACGTTTCCTACAGTGCCATTTATCTTAGCCAATGTATTTTCTCATTGGCTGGATAAATACATACATGTTTTCTTGTTTTATTCACCTTGCAGTAGAGGGGGAAAAAATAAACTCTGACAATATAACTTGGTTATTCCTCTTCTGCCACAGTTCCAGCAAGAAAAAGTAACACAGAGAATGTCAAAACCTGGAGAATGCCTGAAGTGCAAAGACTTTTATAACTAGCTTTCACAACATAAACCACTTTGAGAAGCTTCCAGAATGGCAAGCACAATAGTAAATCGACAGTGCCATCTGCCAAATGGCCTGGAGATGCAGACAGCCGATGGGCTCATTAATTATGGATGACAATCAGAGTCAATTTGACTTCATTATGGGCCAAGAAGAGGAAATCTTTGAGAAGCTTGTTCCTAATAGGCCTCAGTGTAATGGGGAGTATATGGGGGTGGGAGAATCCATCACCCCACCTCCTCTCTCCATCTCTTTGAGAGCAGCACTGTGACCAGAACTACATGAAGTGTCTAAATAATTTAGGCCAAAGTCAAATGGTAGGAGGCCCTGACTTTCCAAAACTTAATATCTATCCGTATGGCTCACAGTTCATCAGATGATTATACTAACCTCTCTGGCAGGGAGGGAGATTGCTTAACCAAAACTGGAATTTTTCCCACTGTTTTTGTGCTCTCTTTTCAGGGGATGATGCCAGCCACCTCCCTGAAGATAAAACATGCCATAGGCCTGTGGAGATGGAGGGAGGTACAGGGCTACACTGAGGTTCTCCATCACACTCACTCAGCTTCCCGGGTCTTCAACCCACTCCTTCTGTGCAGCCTCTATGTATCAGAGCACAGACTGTAGAAGAGGAATGAAGCTGAGTACCACATCTGATTGGACCTGCAGGGGGCTTTCGCGAGACAGGATGTAATTACTCCTCTTGGATTGCAGCCAGAGCAAACACTTGCGTGATCACTCAGCCTCCTTTGTGTTTCTCTAGCACCTTCTCTAGCATAACTCACTGCCATTCTCCCATTTGAGCTTCAGAAGAGCGTCCATGCTTCTCCAGCAGCCTCTCTTTTAAACAATTCAATTTAACTGAACAAAATGGAGGCTGTGATATCCCCAGTGATGTGCAAGTCATTCTGGGGTAATAAGCAAAGTCTAAGGTATAACCTACGTGATCAAGAAATTTAGCCTATTTGTGGAAACAAAATGTAAATGAAAGAAATAATCAGAGAGCAATAGAAACATACACAAGTACAAAAATAAGGGTCCACAAGCCAATGTTATTGTTATAGCTAGACAGAAAAGGGAAGCATACACTCTCTCCTTGGCTACAGGGGACATAAAAAGTCACCTTGAATTTAGCTAATTTGTTAATGACCATACCTGTACACTGAGAAATAAATTGGGATAGTTTAGGCGTGGTTTGATTATCTACACTATTCCAATTCATTTCTCAGTGCATAGATGTGGATTTTCTCTCCATTCTAAACCAGTTTTTTTTTTCAATCATACTTCTCAGGAATCACTCTAGCAAGAGGCTCTGTCACTATGATACTCCATAAAGCTCGTCTTCACTCGAAAATGGATGTTTTTAGCTTCTGAGTAATATGCTTCCCCCTTGATCCTTAGCATGCTGGCACTTAGCTCTGATACATACTCATGTAACTTTCTCATTAGGAACTATAAGCAATAAACTCGTAAAAATCTCTTCTGCTCATGTTTAAGTGCCCTGTGCAGTTCACTTATATTTATTCTCTGAAATGATTGTTTTGGACTTCTTTTTAAATGGACATGAAATGATTTTGACATTATTATTAAACCTAATAGGAGGCAAATCAAATGCAATGTTGAGAAATGCACAAGTTCATTAGTGCCCACTATGCGACTCGTGTGGTCCTTCCCAAAATATATATTACAAAAAACATGCTCCTTTGAAGAGTATGGTAGGAAGACTACTATTTTTTAATACGATAAAGTACCTTCGTTACAGCTCAGGGTACTTGCACAAGTATTATCATGTTTGATTCTCACAGAGTTACCCTGAGGCAGATGAAGCATATTTTCTTATCTCCACATTCCTAGTAAAGAAACTGAAGTTTACCATGCTCATGTGACTTATCCAAGGTCACACCACTAGGAAGTATCACAGCCAGTTGTTTAACTGACTCCTGGTCCAGGGGTCTCTCTGCAACAATCTCTTGTGAAATTTCTAGATACCAGGTGTCAAAAACTGAGAAATTAAATGGGATAGATTTTACCCTATTTGCAAGCTGACAAGTTAGACTGCCACAGTTTCATGGATGCTGGCAGAAGACATGAAGCTCCTGGTTCAGAGATAAAAGACTGTTACAGTAATTGTCATAGACAGAGTAATAGAGTTTTATCCCCAGTTCCTATAGCCCAGTTCCCTTAGTGAACTGGACCAGGTGACTCCTGAAGAATGCAATAAGCTCCATTATAGAAGAGTAGCATTAACTTTAGGGAACCAAGCCTTACATAATGTGAATTAAGCATGCCTATCTTTGTATGTTATCCTTTTTTTAATTGAAGTATAGCTCATTTACAGTGTTGTGTTAGTTTCTGGTATACAGCAAAGCAATTCTGTATACATATATCTATTCTTTTCCATTATGGTTTATTACAAAATATTGAATATAGTTCCTTGTGCTCTACAGTAGGACCTTGTTGTTTATTTTATACATACTAGTTCATATCGTCATGTTATCTTTATTATACTGGACAGTGAGAAACTTCCTCTTCTCTCCATAGGGATATTTGATATATATATATATATATATATATATATATATATATATATATATATATATATATATATATCCTCTCAAAAGGGGTCTAAAACAAAAGCAGTCAGTCCTCTGTGAGATATGAATAAGTATAAGAGACTGATGGTGAATTGTCTCTAATTCTATATACTAATACTATGATGAACAGGTATTATGGTTTACTTGAGTTTAAGTAACCTATTTCATGTGACAAAAACTAGTAATGGTTGGATTAGTATGTAAACCCACATCCTTTCACTCTATATTCCACATTCTACTATTCTATGCTGTCTGTCCAAGGTTGAGGAAATATTTGGGGACAATGAATATCTCTACAACCATCAAATTATACCTTCTGGTAAACAACCTCTCCTTCAGTCCTGGTGTAGTAGAAATACCAAACACCTATTTCCTATGCACACATGCTACCCCCTATATATAGCAGGAAATGTATCCTAACTCTAAAGGGAGTGAACACGAAACAGATCGACTTTGATCCGATGAGTTACTTGACAAGAGTGTGAGTCCAAGATTTGGAGCCAGAGAGAATTAGATTTCACTGAGTAAAATAGTAAGCAGACATTGAAATGGGTGGATGGGGACCAAGAAGGGAAGGAGAATGCTTGTGGAGCCTGGAGGCTGAAGAGAGTAAAGGCAGATACATAACAAAACAGATTTATCTAATAAGATGTTTATTCTTATGTTGCACCCTAATGTTTTGTGGGAAAAGAGTCTTTGGGAAGAACTGCAAAGGTATTGAGTTTCATTGGTGATTCTCTATGGTTTAGAGGTAGTGGCAAGGCAGGGCTTTTGAGGGGAAGGGAATAAAAAAAATCATACCTCTCCAGAAACTCACCAAAGTCTCAGGAAGACTTAGGATGTTTCCAGAGATGCTTCGTGCTACAAAAAGTTAACTTACATGGTCTGTATCAACTGACCCTTTTTCCCTCCAGCTTCTAGTTGGGTTCAGCCAATGGGAGGAACTGACAGAAGATCCAGAGGTGAAGTCTGCCGCCAGAGTATTAATTTCCCCAACTCCCTCCTCTAACTGACTGTCTCATTCTATCTAAGCTCACAGTTCTTATCAGGCCATATTCTCCAGACATCTACTCCCTCTAGCTTCATACCCTGATCTCAAGGAAAACCCATTTACCATCAGGGTAGAGCAAAATGCTTTCTCTTGGATTCTTAATTAGACTTCACCACTTGCTAGCTGTGTGATCTTGGGTAACTAATTCACTTCTCTGTGCCTCAACTTCTTTATGTGTAAATTTGGGCTAAAAATAGTGCCTACAACAGATGGACATGTGAGGATTAAATAAGAAAGTCCTCACATAAGGTTTGGCATATAGTAAGTAGTTGATAAGCATTAGATAATTGTTGTCATTTTATTATTGTTGTTATTGTTATTTTTCAACATCATCAGTGTGGAAAAGAAGAAAAGAAGCTTTGCTCTCAAAGGCCCATTGACTTTTAAAACTGAAAGACCCAGCTAGAGATCCAGTCAATGGCAGTGAACGAATGGCCCTCCTAAACTGGGAAAAATCTAGAACCTATCATATTCAGAGCATATTCAGAGCAGAAGTTGCAAATATATCAATTGGCATGTCAAATATTAACAGCCCATGTTTGAATATGTCCATTCAGTTCTAGAAAAGATGTCATCGTCATCTCCATATCAAGGGATTAAAATCATTGTGTGAATGTTTCCTCTATGCTGAGATTTCTCTCATATTATAGGATTCTCTATTGTTAATCATTTTCTTTAATATCTTAATAATGTGATAGAAAAATCAAATTAGGCTGGTAGAAATTTCCCATCAAACTGTATTAACTTGGTCTAGTAGAGACTTCAGTTTTCTTTCTAATGAGAATGCTAATAGCCAGCTTAGTCTGCACAGTGCATAGATCAGACAAGCTCCTTCTTTTTTTGGAGGATGTGTCAGAGTCATCTTGAACTCATTCCCCTTTGTTGACATTTACAGCCAATCAGTTTCCAATGTTTGTCAATTCTGCCTTTGTATCAACTTATTCTCTGTTCCTTATACTAACTGCATAAAACCCTCACTAATCCTTGTCTAGACTATCAGAGCCTCCAACAAAGGCTCCTACCTGGTCTGTTAACACTCTAATTAATCTTCCACATTTTTGCTATATTAATCTATCAAAGGCGTATTTATGGCTATATCATTTCCCTGTTCAAAAGTCTTCTATGATACCCCATTACCTACCAAAAGCAAGCGTTAGGGGACATGCTTTTAGCATGTAAAGCACTCCATGTGCTGGTCCTAAATTACTTTTCTAACCTTATCTTACACTATTCTCTTCACTAACTGTCTTTGGTAGCCAAAATGGATTTTTAAGCTATGCTGAATATTTTCACTTTGCATACTTGTGCAATATTTCCAAATGCACTCTCTACCTTCTTCACCCTGCTCTGTACATTGGGAAGCCTACCAAAAGAGTCTTTCTTGCTCTCTGGTTTCTAGCTGGTTTAGCCATTGGAAAGCACAAACAAGAGATCAGAGAGTTGGAAGAAAGTATTAAGGTCCCCACACTTTTGCAGAAAATCTCTTTGTTAAACTCTCTTCAACTACACAGTTTGAAGTAATTTGCACTCATCTGTTTTCTTCTGGGACCCTGGCTGATAAAGTTACAACTACAGGAGTAACACCAAGAAACCAACCTTCCAGTGTAATTCAGGGACTGGATTTAAAGAGCATGTGGATAACCTTGAAAGAGGGAAATAGGACACTGGTACCTGGCTTTCAATACAAATGAACTTACTTACAAACAGAAACAGACTCACAGACTTAGAGAACGAACTTACGGTTACTGGGGGGAAGGGATAGTTAAGGAGTTTGGAACTGAGGGGTACACACTGCTATATTCAAAATGGATAACCAACAAGGACCTACTGTATAACACAGGGAACTCTGCTCAATATTATGTAACAACTTAAATGGGAAAAAAATTGAAAAAGGATACATGTGTATGTATAACTGAATCCCTTTGCTGTACACCTGAAACTATCACAATGTTGTTAATCACCTACACTCCAATATAAAATAAAAAGTTAAAAAAAACAGAGTACTCAAATTAATAACACTGGCAACATGGGACAGGTAGAAATCTAGAAGCTCTGACACTAAAATGACAATAGCAGTTCTTAAGCTGTGACGTCAGATGACACTGTTGCTGCCAGACATAGTGAGAGTACATGGGGAAAAGGGCAATTCCCAGCTTAGTGCTTGGGTGGAAAATCAGAAAGATGCCATGAAAGCTTTGAAGGCGGCTCTCATCCCTGTAGTTGCAGAGCAGATATGGCTGAACAGTGAAAGCTAAATATCAAAATTTTCCAGATATCTTATGTCAAGGTAAGGCCACCGGTGGGAAAGGAGTGGAATACCACGACATGAGAGGGGACATTTAGGCAGATGAATCAGAAGAGTCTGAGAACTCTGAATCTGCTAATTCCTCCGAAACTCCTGCATCCATGGGGACAGAGGCCCCTTGTTCCCAGCCTTATCTGATAGGATCTGCCTTCCGCTGCATAAAAACTTTTAGTGATATACATGAGGCAATTACTTTACAAGGCAATACTGATTCTCCTAAGGAACCAACCCCTCTAACCACCAGCCACCCTGCATTGCCTCCAGGACCATAGCAAGAATTAGATCCCAGACAGAGAAAGCCTGATCCTGGAAGGCTCAACCTATGCAGGGAAAGAGTTGAGGACTTTGCCTCTTTGTATTACAGACTATATTTGAAAAAGGATGAAAGCAGATTCTATGGGTGTTAGATCAAGGTTGCCGTTGGTAACACCACTCATCTACAGAAGTTACAGCTCCTGTCAGGCAACCCTCTCCCCATAGCTCCCCTCTCTGGATTTCAGTAATCCCTCCCTCCTCTCAGCCTTTCAGGTTCAGAAGTAGTAAGGGCTCTCCATTGTTGTGAGCCCCAAGGTACTGCATTATAACCCTTGTTAACATCACTTAACCCTGCCCACAACGTTGAACTTTCCTTAATTATCCTGCCTGAGTAGGCTGATTCCTGCCAGGACCCTGACCGATACACTCTCTGGTTTCATGTTTTCTTGTCATGATGCTTTTTATTTGTGTCATGCTCTCTGCTCATAATCCCTTCCTACTCATCCTTCAAAGCCCAAATTTAAAATCAGCTTTGAAATGAAGCTTCCCTACTCCTGAAAGTGGTATTGATTTATCCCTCCCTAAGCCATACTACCCTTCCCATATACTTCTTTAACATTTCTTAGCAATTTCTTCTTTGCACTGTTGCTAGTTCTAAACATGATGTATTTCCTTTCTCCATCTGTCAGCATCCTGTGGGCAAGATTCATGTTTAATTCTATGCTCATCCTTCACTGGCTTTATCAACCTGCTGAAAAATAATAATAACCACCTTTAATTTAATTATTTCTGTGTTTCAGGTACCATTCTATGTTCCTGTATATAGTAACGTATTCAGTTGTCCAACAAAGTTCTGAAGTCACCATTATTACAATGTCTATTTTACAGAGAAAGAATTGAGGTCCAAGTAACTTGCTCAAGGTCACACAGCTACCAAAATGGTAGAACAGGCTTCAAGCCCAGCATTCTGGTTCCAAAGCATATACTTTTTTAATTTTTTTAAATTTATTTATTTATTTTTGGCTGTGTTGGGTCTTCGTTTCTGTGCAAGGACTTTCTCTAGTTGCAACGAGTGGGGGCCACTCTTCATCTCAGTGCACGGGCCTCTCACTATCGCGGCCTCTCTTGTTGTGGAGCGCAGGCTCAGTAGTTGTGGCTCACAGGCCCAGTTGCTCCACGGCATGTGGGATCTTCCCAGACCAGGGCTCGAACCCGTGTCCCCTGCATTGGTAGGCAGATTCTCAACCACTGCGCTACCAGGGAAGCCCTGCCACCATTGCTTTTTCACCTTTGGTGCAAATGTAACACAATGAAAAAGAGAAAGAATGTCATAGAATTATTCTGAGAAGAGCTGTGACCTCACAGAATGGGGAGTTAATTGTTTAATGAGTATGGAGTTTTAGGTTGGGAAGATGAAAAAGAAGATAATGGTGGTGATGTTTGCACGACAATGAGAGTATGCTTAATGCCAAGAACTATACACTTTAAATGGTTAACATGGTAAACTTTATGGTATATATATTTTACCACCATATGTTAATCAATTAATATTTTTTGAAATGAGTGGAAAGAATAAATGAACAAATTAACAGACTAATTAATTAATTAGGAAATAGATTTTAGAGTAGATAGAAGCCAGCCTGACAGTTTAGGTCAGGCCATCTCTTTGCATCCAGTTTCATCAAAGCATCCAGGTTGATGTGGCCTTGGTGGCTATGGTTTAGGTTTCAACATACAGGCACTGAACTTTCTCATTTGGGGGCCTTAGAAATCACATAGAGCTGACATCACATAGCTTGAGGGGAACCCCAATCATCTATCCCCAGCCAATGATGTAAATGATTAACTGTGCCGAACTATACAAGAACTAATCCAATTATATCAGATATTTCTAAGACACTGGTATCATTACTAGGACGATGGTGAATGAGAAGGAAATTTGGTGACTTTTTGTGAGGAGGCTCCCTTAGGAAAAGAGAAAGACCCCTAACCCTAAGTGCTGGAAGGTCTGGGTTCCATCTTACCTCCCTTCTCTCTGTTATTTACCTTATCTCCCCAGATAAAATAATCCTGTCCTGGGTGTCAAATACTCTCCACCTGCCAGTGTTTCTCAGATCTCTCTCTTTAACCTCAACCTCTCCCTAGTTCACACTCCTATTTCAAAAGCCTACTTGACATGTCCACACAGATGTCTAATAGCTATTTTAAACACAAAATGACCAAACAGAACTCAAGTCTGCCCCTTATAGAAATCTACTGCTCACTCCAATCTTCCCCAATAAAATAAATGGTACCACTTTCCAAACAGTTTTGCAGGCTTTAGGATTAGATGTTATTCTTAATCCTTTTATTCACTGAATCCACTCACTCCTGTGTTGTGACACCCAAGTTATCTCTACTCCCCAAACTTATCTGAAATTCTACTACCATCACCTTTATCCAACCCACCTCATTTCTCCCCACTGGCTGCAGAAACACCTCACTGGTCTTCCTGCTTCCACTCTTGCCCCCTACAGTCCATTCTCTACACACAGAAGCCAGAGATGCTGTTTGAAATGTAAAAAATATCATGGCGCTCTCCTGCCTAAAATCTTCCAATGGTGTTCATTTGAACTTAGGATGTAATCCAAATTCCTAATGCTCTCTTACAAAACTCTATAATTTGGACCTCACCTACCTCTCACACTTCAGCTCTCATCACTTCTCCTCTTGCCAGTTACACTGCAGCTTGGCTGCCTCCTTATTCTTCTCCCAGTAAGACAAGCTCATTCTTGCTTTAGGGCCTTTACACTAAACGTTACCTCTACTAATACTACACTTCCTCCTGATTATTCCAGGCTGACTCCTTCATATTATTCAGACTTTAGCGCAAATATTACTTCTTCAAAAAGCTTTCCTTGACCACCTAATCTAAAGTAGCCACTGACTTACTCATCAATCTTCATTAATTTCATTGTTTGCTTTTTTCTTTTATTTTGTTCTCCCTTCCTTCTTTCCTTCCTTCCTTCCTTTCATCCTTCCTTCCTCTTTCTTTTTTTTCTCCTTTTTTCTTTCTTCTCTTTATTTCTTTTTTTTCCTTTCTTTTTGCCTGTCTCTCCAAGTAGAATGGGAGCTCTAAATGAACAGAGACCAGTTCTATGGTAAGTGTATTCCCCACAATATTAAATAGGGTTTAGTACATAGTAAGCATTCAATATATGTGTGTTGAATGTTGATTATGGAAGGCAGTTCCATTTCTAGTAAACCATTTGTCCAAATGGAGTACGTATTCACTTACATTTTTGAATTTGGCCTTCTAGCCTGGGACCGAAACAAGTTGAACTTCAGTGTAGGGCATTACTTATAATAGCTAAATGTCTACCAGCTGGTAAATGGACAAAATGGGGTCTATCCATAGAGTGGAATATTATTTAGCAATGAAAAGGAATGAAGTACTAATAAATGTTACAACATGGATGAGCCTCAAAAACATGATGCTAAGTTTGAAACATGAAACCTGATACGAAGAACCACATACTGTACAATTGCATTTATGTTAAAAGTCCAGAATAGATGAATCTATAGAGACAGAAAGTAGATTAGTGGTTGCCTGGGCTGGGAAGAAAATGGGAATTAACTACAAATAGGCATGAGGGATCTTACTGGGGTAATAAAATTATTCTAAACTGGATTATGTTGATAGTTGTACAACTTGGTTAACTTACCAAAAAAATCATTTAATTGTGTACTTAAAGTGGATGAATTTTATGATATATAAATTATTCCTTAATAAACTTTAAAAAAATAAAAAAGACTGCTTGTTTTCCTCCCCCGCCCCCCAAAATACACACACACACACAAAATAACTCCAATGAAAGCAGTTGAAAAGCACTCTCAAGTAATGCCCATTTTTGGATATGGACTCCTTCCTATTTTTAACTAAATAAATTGATTTTTCTTCAGTTAGAAATCTGCAGGGTTTTTTTTTTTTCCATTTCCAATGGCATCATGCTTAGCTCATCAAATTTTTTCAGCTTTTCCCTTTCCCTGACACTTGGCACCTCTGTTGCTATAACATAAACACAGAGTAAATGAGTTGTAATTGCAATTTATAAAGTCCACATGAAGAGCAAGAGACTCCCAGAAACAGAGATTTTAAGCAATAACATGTGAATATATCTCATTCTTATAAATGGGATTTTTCAAATCTTATATTTACCAAATTAGTGAAGAGCTATATTTTATTGCCTTTTTACCTTAAGTAATAAAGATAAATTTTTGAGTGAGTGCATCCACTGTTACTACATGACACCACAACCCCTCTATGTGATCAAACTCTGAATACATAACTCGATAAAATTTCTTAAGGGCAGCTTCTCTGACTTGAGCAGAGGGCATGAGGATGAAGGAAGCACATGGAATCAGGCTATCCTGAAAGCATGGAAACATTCTTATGGTCTGTAGATAAGTAGATAGAATGGCAAAAGGCATCTAAGGTACAAGGAACAAAAGAGCCTGGAGGCTAGAAATTATGGCAAAGTGTCAAGAAACAAGAGATAGTCAGGAGAGAGAATCCAAGTTCTCATTGGGTATTATGTCCTTGTACATTGCATTCTTGTCCTTTAAGTCATAAGAATAAATATTCCCTTACCAAAAGATTTCAGCTGTGTCCATGGTTCATTTGAGTACATACTGTGAACCTACTATGCATCTGACAATATATGAAGGAAAGCATAATGCTGAACCTTAGTAAAAGCAGTATGACATGTTTGTTGAGTACAGGTTTCAAAGTCAGTCTCGTCAAGGTCAAGTCTGGACTGTTCCATTTATTAACAATGTGACTTTAGCTAATTTACTCTTGGCCTATTTCCTCATTGGTAAAGTGGGGATAAAATATATATCCTACCTCATAGGAATATTTGAAGAATAAGAGACTATATATGAAATTCTTAGCAGTGTCTGATAAATAAGTACTCAATAAAGGTTACCTTTTATTTCCTGAAAGAGTTTGTGAAGAATAGTATTATTTTATTGAGCCAAATCACCAGTGAAACTATCTGGGTCTGGAATTTTCTTTGTGGGATAATAAGTTTAATTTTTTTTAACAGCTATAGGGCTATTAAGATTTTCCATTCATCTTGTATCAACATTGGTAATTGCATCTTCCAAAATATTTGTTTCCTTCAACTAAGTTGTTGAATTTAATGACATTTTGTTGTTCATAATACTCCTTTATTTTTCTTTATATATATGATATATTTATATATAATATATTATATATGTGTATGTATGAATATATATGATCTATGGTGATAATCACTCATATTCCTGATATTAACTTTTTTTTTTCTCTCTCTTTTCTTCTTGATGAGTCTAGCTAGGAGTTTATCAATTTTGTTGCTTTTTTTCTTTTGGCTTTGTTAGTCTTCTCTATTTGTGGGTTTTCTATTTCACTGATTTCTGCTCTTATCTATTAATTTTTTTCCTTCTACTCATTTGGGGTTTACTTTACTCTTCTTTTTCTATCTTCCTAAGATACAAACTTAGGCCATTAATACTATCCCTTTCTCTTTTTCTAGTAGAGTCATTTTAATGTTATAAATTTCCTTCTCCACACTGCTTTAGAAACAAATTCCAATATATTGTATTTTTATTATCATTTAGTTTTATTTTCTAATGTTCTCTGTGATTTGTTCTTTGACCCATGGATTATTTAGTAATTAGTTGTTTAATTAACAAATTAAAATTTTCTTGATATATTATTTTTATGGATTTATAATTTAATTCCATTCAGTCAGAGAACATGTTCTATATGATTTCAATATTTTTAAATTATCAAGTTTTGATTTATGGCCCAGTATATGGCCTATCTTGGGGAAAACATAATGTGCATTTAAAAAGAATGTTATCTGTAGTTGTTGGGTATAGTAGTCTATGAATAGTAATTAGAGCAAGGTGGTTGATTGTGTTGTTCAGCTATACTATATCCGTAGTAATTTTTTGGGTCAAATAGTTATATAGATAACTGAGAGAAGAATGTTAAATTATCATCTGATATTGTGAAGCTTTCTAAATCTCCTTTAAATTATGTCAATATTATATTCATACCTTTTAAAGCTTTATGTTTAGATTCATAAAACCTTTATAATGGTTATACATTATGGTTTGTGTGAGTGACCCTTTTATATTATGATTTCTTTATGTTGTTTTATCTGTAATAATTCTCTGTTTTGAGATCTACTATAGCTGATGTTAATATTGCAATTCCAGCCTTCTTATGCTTATTCTTTGTATGTTACATCATTATCCATCCATTTTCTTTCAACTCCATCTCTGGCAAATAGCCTATAATTGTACTTTGCTTTTTATCCATTCTGTTAATCTTTGCCTTTTAATTGGGGTGCTTATTGTCCATGTATATCTAAAGTATATATTAATACATTGGATTTAAGTCTGCAATATTATCATATTTCTTCCTGTTCATACTTCTGTTTCTTGTTTCTCACTTTCTCCTACTAGACTTTCTTATTATTTGTTTTAGAATCAATTTTAATTTGTCTAATGGTTCTTAAAGCTATATCACTTTTCATATTTTAGTAGTTGCTAGGATTACAATATCTATCTTTATTTTTTCACAGTATACTTAGAGTTAATTTTGGATCACATCACACAAAATGTTATAAGAATCTTGCAACTATATTGACATATTTACAACCTGCTGATACTTTTTTGCTTTTATTGTCACATATATTACATCTACATATGTTATGAATCCCACAATGTTATAATTTTTGCTTACACAATGATGTTTATTTTTTAAATTTAGATAAAAAATTACACTTTTATGTTTACCCACGTATTTAGCATTTCCTGCACCCTTCAATTCCTCCTAAAAATCCAAGTTTCCATCTGATGTGACTTTTTTAGCCTGAAGAACTTCAATTAGTATTTTTTTGTCATGCGGATCTGCTGGGGATAAATTCTTTTAGTTTTTCTTTATTTGAAAATAATCTTTATTTCATCTTCGTTTTAGGAGGATATTTTTACTGAGTATAGAATTCTGGGTTAGCAAGTTTTGCCTTCAGCAATTTAAAGATGTCATTCCTCTGTCTTCTGGCCTCCATTGTTTCTTACAAGTTTGTAGACACCTTATCAATGTTGCAAGTATTGTGTCATTTGTATCGGGTTGGTTTCAAGATTTTCTCTTAATATTTGGTTTTCAATAGTCTTGAAGTCTATCGGTGTGATTTTCTTGGTCTTTATCCTCAGAGTTTTCAGAGCTTCTTGAATCTGTAATTTATGTTTTTACCAAACTTGGAATTTTTTCAGTCTTTGTTTATTCAAGTAATTTTTCTGCCACATTCACACTCTCCTTCTGAGACTTCATTACATGTATAATAGAATTTTGCTACAGTTTCTGAGGCTTTTTTAAAAAATATTTTTCTTTGTTCCTCAAATTTTATAATTTCTACTTACACATTTTTACGTATACTAACTCTTTATTTTGTTTTTTTTTATCTTTGCCAATATACTGTTAAGTTCACTGAGTGAATTTTTTTATTGTAAAGTTTTATTTTACTATATACTTTAATTCTGGAATTTTCATTTTATTCTTCGTTATAATTTCAGTTTCTCTGCTTCAATTTCCTACTTGCTCATTCATGACTGTCTTGTTTTCTTTCACATTCTTGAAAATAAACATAAAAGCTTCTTTGAACTCTTTCTCTGCTAAATCCAGCATCTGAGTCAATCTCTATAGATTGCCCTTTCTCTTGAATATAGGTTGCTACAATTTTGTGTTTTTTCCTATGCTTAGTAAATTTGTTTTTATTTTTATTTGGTTCCAGATTTACTGAGATATAATTGACATATAACATTGTATAAGCTTAAAGTGTACAAAACATTGAATTGATGAGCACACGTATTGCAAAATGATTACTACCCTGGCATCAGCTAACATTTCCATCCTGTCACATAATTACCATTTCCTTTAGTGGTGAGAACATTTAAGATGTACTCTCTCAGCAACTTTCAAATATATAATACAGTATTGTTAACTATCAACAAAGGGCCTGAGCTGACTGCTCATACAGTTCCTGAGCTTGGAGGATGGGATGGTGAGCAGATCAGGATGCAGATGAATGGTATCAGCAAATGTGAATACTTCTGGAGTAAAAGCTGGTGAGATTTTCAGGGAGTTCACAGCAGCTGTGCTGGCCATTGGCTTTTTTGGTGGTGAAATCTGTTGGATTTCTCTGCAGGGCAGGTCACTGGAAACCATAATTGCTCCCACTGTGGGATTACTACTGGCAGCCCATGCTTTTCTTCCTTGTCCCCAGCTGTATCTATACATCTCAGGTTTGCCAGTCTGGGTGGGATGAAACCAAAGCAGGATATTTGTGCAGTGACCTGAAAAGCTATGGAAACTCTTCTTTTCTTGGCAAGGGGAACACTTTCTAGCTAGGAAGTCCCTCTTGGCACTGAGCAATGCTGGCTTCGGGGAGAGGGATAATGCAAGCAAAATAAAGCTGCCTTTCTTCTCTCCTTGTATGGTTATTCCTAGGCTTTATGTCCCACTCTGTTACTAAGTTTCTTAAGTGGATTCCAGAACTCCCCCAGAGTTGCTTTTGGTCATTGATATTTGTAGGGGGATGGAGGCTGGGGTCCCCTATGTCACCATTTTTGTCTGCATCTAGTAAATTTGAATTGTCTTCTAAACACTGTATAAGGTATGTTGCAGAAACTCTGGACCCAGTTATATCCCTTTAAAGAGTCTGAATTTTTTTGTTCTGGTTTCAGTGGCCAATTAACTAGACACACAGCCTCAAAGCTGAATCTATTCTTTTGGTGGGAAGAGGCTGAAACCTCTGTCCATTCTTTGTGTTTTAGCTGAGATGCTTGGAGTCTACCCTGTGCATGCATATTTCAGGGGTTAGTCACAGATTTGGGCAGTTTGTTTACTTACAGAACGTGGGGTTCTCCGTCTCTGGAGCTCTCCTTCAAGAATTCCTCTCCTCCTCACTTTCCAACTGCTGTGAATGCCCTAAACTCTGGCTTGTTGTTCTTCAAGACAGTATGATTATGGTCTTCCATCTAAGTTTTCCCCACTATGCCTAGTATGTACTGGGGTCTTTGCTCAGGAGACAAACAAACAAACATAAAACCAATCACTTGAGAAAGGATTGAATAACATTGCAGAAATCAAATTGACAAACCTATCAACTAATTAGCTATAAGGGTGTAAGAGAGAAATCAAAGATACACACAGAGTATTTCTCTTATCTGGAAAGCTTTCCTCTCCTGCACACATCAAAAGCCGATCCATCTTTCGAGGAACAGTTGAAGTTTCTTTTCCCAGTCCAACACTTCTCATTTCCACCAGACACCAAGCAGGCACTGCCTTGGGTTGTGTGGGGCTTTGTGGAGTATACACTTTGTACTACCCAAGTTGATTTCAAGCTCTATGAAATTAAAAACTTGCTTTATGCATTGTTGTATAGTCATGGGGACAACCATAGAGTAGGTGCTTCATAAATACTTTGTGATTAAATGATTCTCCCACTAATCTCATCTCACAGTGTCTCCGATAATAGAGAAATAGCTCCTAAGCATCTCGAATCCTCACCATGCTTTCTTAATACTTGCTGAACCTTCACTCAGAAGAAACTGCTACTCTGGTTATCAAGTTTGCTGATCCGTTTATAATATCAGGTTTTGCCAAAGTTGTCCACTTTAAAGGGACAGAAGAAATACTGCATTGAGAAGGGGGAACTATTTTTTTTGAGTAGCTAAAGACCTGAAGAAATATACTGGACCGGTAAATATGTCCCTATAGAATGGCTCTAGCTTATCTTCGATCAGAAAGATGGGAAGGAAAGAAAAATATTGTCTGTGACCATAGGGCACTCCTTTTGTCCTTTACCTCTTGATATCGGTACAAAGAAAATCCTGTGCAGCTCTTAAAAATGTTGATGCATTAGACTGCCGGCATAATAAATGTTAATATGCAGCTGCTCACACCCAAAGGCTTCTTAGTACAAATAACAAAATGCAAAATTATAATAAATGGAGGCTCAGTACTTCTGGAAAGTTCCCAGAAGGCAGCAAATTGAAACAGCACAAAACCCCAAAACAATAGTAACAGAAAGGAAAGCCAAGTTGTCTTGGATCCCAGAGCTCCAAAGAGCTCCCAGCACAGAGAGGCCAAAGAAGAGGGCAGCTGGAATCCCCTGGGAAGAAAGCCCAGGACTAGCTGACAATTTGATGGAATCTGTTTTAAAGCTACACACACACACACACACACACACACACACACACACACACACTTAACCCCCTCATGCAATGAACAGGAAAAGGTAAGTCTTAAGACACAGAGAAGTCTCCAAACTTTATTCACTGTATCTCTTCAGAACTACCACTGCTATAGTCAGCAGTTTTGTAGCCTGCAATCTTCCGCCCACTGTTCTGATAGCCCTGTACCTCGATGTTATATGTAGGCAAGTTCTTCAATATAAAATGGCATTGTTCCTGCACTGGTTGTGTGTGTGTGTGTGTATGTGTGTGTGTGCATCCACTTGTGTGAACACAGGCAGGCATGGCATATGCAGAACTATTCTACCCAAGAATATCCCTCCGAACATCAGAATTATGAAGATATAATGTATTATGCCCATTTTACATGTAGAGAAAATTGCCTACAGAGTCTTACCCAAAGGTCTTCCCATAGGCCAATCCTGAGGACTCTGTCTTCTACTTACGCACCTGTAAATGGGTTCTTATATGCTGATGAGTAGGCTTCCCATGAGAAACACTCAGTAACATCTTGAGAAAAAAGTAACAGATTATCAAGGAACAGCCATTGTAGGACCAACATAAACTGAATCAGGTCCTACTCTCCCTGCAACCCCACCTCCATAGAAAACCCAACTCGAACTGTAAAATATTGCACGTTCCCCAAAGAGCCATTTAACACTAAGGGCCAGAAATCCTCCAAATAGGAAAGATTACCATATAAGTCCCTGGTGTTACATCTAAAGATGCAAATGAGACCTCATATATAACATCGCGTCTGGCTTCACTGATGATAGCCAGATTCCTGCTCACTGCATGCCAGCCTGGTGAGGACCAACAGCATTGCTCCAGGCTGTGCCCTCCTTCTTTGTTCTAACTGCAGGGAAGATGAAGAAGCCCAGCGGGTACTTTCAATCATTCAGCCTCCTCACCTTCAAACTTAAGAAAAAGAACTGGGGGTAAGGAGCAGATTAACATGCCAACTTTTTCCTCCTACCTCTCTTAGCTTTTCAGATGGAAAGAAAGGAAAAAGGTGAGATGTTTTGGCTGATATCCAAGCCAGGAAAAGTAAGATCTGAGGCCCTGCTAGGAGGATTGAAGACTCCCTTATATCCAGAGGTGAATAATAAGACATTTCTGCTTGCCAATAGAATCTGAGACAAATATTTATTTGCTGAGAAGCTATCCAGGCCTCTGGGGTTCTTAGGAAGAAGAAACTAGCTCATCAACCTCCAGTTGGCTGTTCTGGGAAATCTAGAGAATCCAAGCACAGAAGCGCTGCAGGTAGGAACCAGGCTCTGGGTAAGAAATGGCAGTGAGAAAGGTGGCTCCATAGTGCTGGGGCCATGGAGCCCAGAGCCCCTATTGTGGAGTATGTGAGCAGCCCCTGGCAAGGAGTGAAACCAAGAGAACTTTAGAGAGCTGCCAGATCTTGCTGAAGGCCACAGATGAGTGGCAGAACCTTGGTCATGACAGCAAAGGTGAGTCCATGCTGAAGAGTATTCATGGTACCTAGACAGGGATGTGAGGCGGCCGCGTGGCAGCTGAGTCCCCAGAGACACATGGGGCTGAGCTAGAAAGACACACATTACTCTAGAAAGGGGATGCCACTGGTAGTAGAAACTAAGCCATTGTCACTGGAGGATCAGGGAGTGAGGAGGAAATAAGGGGGGAGGAAGGAGGGAGGACTTCTTTGCTTTCTTTGAAGCAGAAGCTGTCAGTGGAGCTGATGCAGCAAAGCAGGCAGGGAGAGAGCTCAAACCAGGCTCCTAGATGATTTTTGGTGACCATATGCCCACTCAGAGTGAGTGCTCGGTGACTGGCCCTCTACCTGGAATCTTCCTCTGGGTCATTTAGCAAGGGAACAGAAAGTGTTAGGGCTGTAGAATGACTTTCCCGGGGAAAAATACTCCAGGGAACTTGTCTGAGGTCCATAAAATCTGACGCTCATCAGTAGACTATTTTCAGCAATGTGGCCACAAACCACACCTTGCTAAATTTAAAGGAATTTGAGTTCTAATGATGGAAAATTAAATAAATTTAGGCCAAGGGTTGTAAATTAATGGACCCGAGCTAAAAGTGGAGCTGGCTCCAGGAACATTATCTCTCTGTATGTACATGGCATGCATCTTCCAATCTTCCAGTTTAACCTAGTCCCCGCCATTCCCTATTTTGATGTATATTACTCATCTACTAGGCATTGTGGGTATCTGAGACTGTCATTGGCTGTGATTTTACTTCAATTCTTTTCTCTTGAATTGATGAGGACACCAAGACCCAGAGAGTTAGGGGCAGATGTGTTTCTTTTTAGGACATCTTCTGTCATGACATGTTCCTTCCTTTCTGGTAAATAAATATCTGTACTATTTCTTTTGACCCCAAGGTTTTTAGTTCTGAACTAAGAATTGAGCCATTTTGGGCCTGGAAATTCTGACAGCACCATTCCCTCCCATGCATTGGCTTTGGGATAACATTGTTCCTTTGTAGACCAAGCCCCTGGTAAATGTCCAGGACTTGAATGAACATTTCCATCTGTGTCCTTCTGACCTTTACCAAATTCATCAGGTTTCACCAGGTTGTAAGAAAGGTAATAGCACCTTTTCTCTCCTCTGTTCTCACAATTCATCACCTGATCCTCAATTTAAGTCTATTACCTTTGTAAGGATCATGAAGAATTGTTTTCCTTTTATTAAATCTCAGTTGAAGCAAATACTCCTATTCAAGATTTTTAACTGGCTTCATCTCTAGTATCACCTATTAAACACCCACTAATAAGTTACTGACAAATTGTGGAGAGTTCAGTTTGTCGTTGTTGTTGTTAATTAGACAGTCTTTACCTTGTGCAATGAAAATACCTACAGTTTTCCTTCCTATGTAGGGGAAAACCCCAATTCCTGTGTGCATCTCCTTTACCTTCATGGAGAACACTTCACTTCTGATGCTTCACTTCACTTCTGGTCATCAAATGTGTGAAGGATTTTCCCCACATCAAGCAATGCTTTGTGACCCCAGTTGAGTGTCATGCCATTCAACCCAATTTTGACACTATCTACCAAGAGATCACGTCAGATCCCACAGGTTAAGGGCTTAGTCCCATAACACTGCCCCCACCATGCCCAACACCAATGCACACACTTCAGATGCCCATCACAAGTCAAGGTTATTACCTGTGCTTCTGATCAACCAGCTATAGAGCAGAGGTTCTTACAACACCTTCTTTGTGTTCAATTAATTTGCTAGAGCGGTACGCAGAACTCAGGGAAGCACTTACGTTTACCAGTTTAGTTTTAAAAGAATAGATAAAGGATACAAAAGAATGCCCTGAAGGAAGAGGTACACAGGACAATGTGTATGGAGTTCCCATGGAGTTCCCAAGCCCTCTCCGGATGCACCACTCTCCCAGCACCTCCACGTGTCACCAACCCCAAAGCTCTCTGAACCCTGTACTTTGGGAATTTTTATGGTGCCTTCATCGTGTCAGCATGATGGATCATTAACTCCATGTTTATCCCTTCTCCCTTCTCAAAAGAATGAGAAGCAGGGCTGAAAATCCCAAGTTTCTAATCATGGGTTAGTCTTTCCGGTGTCCAGCCCTCATCCAGGAACCCACCCAGAATCACCTCATTAGAACAAAGGATGCTCCTAGCACCCAGGAAATTACAAATTTTCCTGTGTCAGGAACCAGGGTCAAAGAACAAATATTTAAAAAAAAAAGATGCTCCTAATACTCTTATCACCCAGGAAATTATAGCGATTTCACAAGCCCTGTGTCAGGAGGCAGGGGCAGAGACCAATATTTATGTTCTACTATCTCACGCCTTGGCACCATTTACTACTCAAAATTGAAAGGTCCTTGGACCAAAAGTTACAGATATGGCCTTCCTTAAAGGCCATAACATGTGTGTCCATCAGACTTAAGGGCTGCACTCTTAAGGCAGCTTTCAGAGAAAGGCAGGAAATTTGTCCGAGTTTCTGATCTCATGGCATCCCTTTTATGTGTGCCTCCATTATTTGATCAAAAAACAAATGATATCTTTGTTGCACAAATAAATGAATAATTGAATGAGTGAATGGATAAGCCCATAAATGAATTCATGAACGAAGAAACAAAACAGCAAAGTGGGATAGACTATAATTAATCAGCTGAATTGTTCAAACTATCAATTCTATACTTTTCTAGTTTAGAGAAGATGCTGAGCATTGCTTAAAGTACTCCAAGAGTTTTACTGCAGTAAGAACATTTAGACTTCAATTCATTATCTTCCTCATACCCTGATGTCACTTGTCATTTTCATGTACTCTAAATTGAAGTCACCAAGACAAGGGAAGACATAGGGAGAGGACCTGGGTCTCTGACTTCCCCAACCAATGGCTCTCCAACACCCCAGAACCTCTCCCCAGCTGGAAAGTTGTCAGATAATTTTTTAAACATATTTATTGGAGTATAAATTCTTTACAATGTTGTGATAATTTCTGTTGTACAACAATGTGAATCAGCTATATGTATACATATATCCCCATATCCCCTCCCTCTTGAGCCTCCCTCCCACCCTCCCTATCCCACCCCTCTAGGTGGTTACAAAGCACCTAGCTGATCTCCCTGTGCTATGCAGCTGCTTCCCACTAGCTATCTATTTTACATTTGGTAGTGTATATATGTCAATGCTACTCTCCCACTATGTCCCAGCCTCCCCTTCCCCCTCCCGGTGTCCTCAAGTCTATTCTCTACATCTGCGTCTTTATTCCTGTCCTGCCCCTAGGTTCATCAGTACCTTTTTTTTTTTTTTAAATTCCATATATATGTATTAGCATATGGTATTTTTTTTCTCCTTCTGACTTACTTCACTCTGTATGACACCCTGAGAAAACCATAATTCAAAAAGAGACGTGTACCCCAGTGTTCATGGCAGCTCTATTTACAATAGCCAGGTCATGGAAGCAACCTAAGTGTCCATTGACAGATGAATGGATAAAGAAGACATGGCACATATATACAATGGAATATTACTCAGACACAAAAAGGAATGACATTGAGTTATTTGTAGTGAGGTGGATGGACCTAGTGTCAGAGAATTTTTGAATCTAGCTGTGCAGGCGTTCCAATAGCCACCTTGCAGATCTGTTTTTAAGGTACTCACTTCTTTTTGTTTCCTAATGCGGATGCTGATCTATGAGGGATAATGCACCTTTTAAACAAAAATTTCGCCTGACACTATATTCTCAGAGAACAGTCAATAAATACACATTTCTCTAAAACACATATAAATGGCAGAAAAATGATTATCTATCAAGCAGGTTTGGCACCAAGAAGAAAGGTTTGCATTATCCCTAATGGTCAATAGCTTGGAGTCATTCAAAGATCTGAAACCTTAACCTCAAAATGATGATCTTCTCCAAGGAAAAATGATTCTTTAACCAAAAGACAGATGGTAAGGAGCAGAGAAAACTGATATGTCTGGGCTCCGAGTGTTTCTCAGACTGAGGGAGAGAGTTGAGCAGGGGAGACGATCAGCCATTTGACACATTGGAAAAGAATGTTAAAGTTATCAAGGTCATCTGGTCCACTAATTTCTGTTGGCGGGTCCTCTCCACCACCCACCAACTCCAGAAAGGCCACTGTGCACCCAGAGCCTTCGAGCTGGCCTGGGTGAACTCTGTGGTCCCTTCACAAAGACTGACAGCGTGACAGACAGATGACTCACATATTGACAGCCTTGCCACCTCACTGGTCATCCCTCAGCATGTTCAGAAAGGATGAAAAGATGTCTCTTAGAGGAAACAAAGGGAGGAAAAGAGGGAGGAACACGTCTTCCTAAAGAAAGGGTCATAGAATTTACTTTGCTTTGAGCCCTGCCTTTCCTTCCCTATAATGCCAGTTAGACTTGGGCTCTCCTACTAGTCTGACCTTGAGTAGGGCTGTTTTACAGTCTGCAGACCAGTACGGGCTGCTCACTACCCAACCAGTCATCCTGTGGGTGGCTCTAGCCTTGACCGCATCCCTCCTTCTCCAAGCTGTCCCAGTCATGCCCCAGAAGCATGGATTTCACTATGAACTTATGGCCCATATGACTGAGCTGTGTTCTCCGAACCTGTGGCTCCTAACTCATCACCCTGAGCAAGGAACCCTCAAGATCCCAAGAGGCAATCTGTCTCTGATTTGATCAGTTACACCCAGTGTCTAAAAGACTGCAAATAGACAAGGCATTCAAATATTTCTTGAGTGAATCAAAGAAAGAAAGGATGGATGGATGGATGGATGGATGGATGGATGGATGAATGAATGAAAGAATGAAAATTCCTGGGACATTCAACAGTAAACCACTCCAGGAATCTTGAACTCACCACTTCACAATAAAACCAGAGCTGGATGGAATATGACTCTTCTGAACCCTCACTTTCTCTACAATTTATATGGCAGTTGCCACTCTGATTTATTAGAGTTAGTTATTTTTAACTTAGTAATGAGCTCTTTAGAGCAGAATCTGTGCTTGCTTCACCTTCATATCACTCATCCAACACATATTTATTGAATACTAAAAGTTCTGAGAGTTTTAGAGAATAAAGGCATAAATGAGGCCCAAGCTGCTTTCTCTAGCACAGATGTAGGTTAGGAAAGATGTGTCACCAGATTCAAAGGTGTGGGGAGTGGGTAGAAGTGGATGAGAAGTAGACAGTCATTATAAGAGCTCATGTTCATTGGGTGCTTGCTGTGTAATAGATACCTTACTAAATGCTTTACAAGCATTATCTCCAGCTTTACAAGGCCCCCAAGAAATCAGCATCATTATTATTCCCACTTTACAGATGAAGAAACCAACTCAGGCTTAGAATGGTTAAGTAACTAGCAAAGTAAAAGGGGCAGATTAGGGGGAAGGAGGTAAATTAGGAGATTGGGATTAACAGATACACATGACTATATATACAATAGATAAACAACAAAGACCTACTATATAGCACAGGAAACTATATTCAATTTTTAAAAAGGGCCAGGAAGACCTTTCTAACTCAAGAACCAATTTATTCCCTCTTTATCCTTCTCTCTCTCTCTCTCTCTCTCTCTCTCTCTCTCTCTCTCTCTCTCACACACACACATACACACACACACTTCTGGTTGAATTTATATTTTAGTAACAATAGTCTCTATATTACTTGGAAACCAGTCTCACATGTAAAACTATTTTAGTGAATGAACTGGATGGGATAAAGTGCAATCAAAAGAGTAAATTTATTCTTTCTTCCAGAGTCCCTACAAAGTCACTCTGGATTAGTCTTCTCTCTCCCTGGGATAAAATTTCAGGAAAGTCTTAAAGCTGTCCAAGCTCCTTTTAACCCAAAAGCAGTCTCAGTTCAGTAATTGAGACCAAAAACGTCCAGTATATTATACCATTGGAATGCCAAACTTCATTCACGTTTAGGATTCTCCTTAAGCCCAAGCCTGAGCCTCTGGAGGGTTGCAGCCCCAGGTGATGCAGTGGGTGTGCATGGCTTCCTCTCTGCTGCCCACCCTGATCTCTTCCTATGTCCCTCCCCCTGCCCAGGACCAGAGGAAATTAGAAGGAAACTACCCCATTTTCATGGAAGGCACAGTTGTAATCTGGAGAAGGGCACACTCTGGATAGCAGAGGTACAATTGTTAGCCTTTTTACTCTATTTTGTTTGCTGTCTTTTGTGTTTAAAAGCCCCCTGCGGAGACCTCTCACTGCATCTCCCTTGATATAAGCAAAATCTTTCCTCCTGAGTCCACCTAGGGCTTCCCGTCCAGAAACCCAGCCATCCAGCTCTCTTTGTGGAGGTTTTGTCCATTTCAAGCAAAATCTCCTTCAAACATCTCCAGGCCAGCTCCCCCTGTGGGATCCACTTGTGGCCCCTGGGACACATCTCCCTTTGTGTTAGAAGAGACACGTCACTCCCAAAAGTTTCTTTGTGTTGGCACCAGGCAACCAGTGCCAGCCTCAGCTTTAGTCTTCCTAAGGTGGAAATTAAATACCAGTCCTTAGGTTTCCCAAGCTCTTACGGGCTCCTGACAGGTGTTCTAGGTAGCTGCCTAGAAGCTTCCCTCACTCTGCCTTGAAGAACAAGAAATGCCCTAGTATTCCAAAAACTCCTTCCCAGCCTCTCCAGTAACTAGTCCTGTTGGGTGGAGGAGGGTGGTCCCTACCAATGAAGAAGCCATTTCAGAAACTTGCCAGCAGCTCCTGCATAGGTGGGCTAGCACTCTTTTCTGGAAGCAGAGCTGCTTGGCCCTTGTGGTATTATTCTTCTACTTCCCTCTTCTTCTCCTTTTGAGGAGGAAGACTTGGAGTTTAGGCTCTACCACTTTCTTTCATCTCCGTTTTTTGTTTCAATATATATTTTATGAACAGGTAATAACAGCAATGACAGGAAGATCAGGTGTAATGTCCGCATATCTGAAATTCTGTTCAGTGTGATTTTGTCTTTGCCCCTCCACCCCACCACACCCCCAAACAATGAGATTTAGAACTTTCTCTTTCCTTCAGAGGCAGGAACAAGCTGCAATTTGTCCCCGGTACTGAATTTGACTTCCGGGAAAGAATATAAACCTTCAGCCTCTGAATCTTTCTCACTCCTTTCTATCAGTGCCTGTGTCAGCAGGGTGCTGTTATGAGGGACCTTGTTACGTCTCATCCAACTGTTGGCAAGTTCTGAATCTTAAAGAGAACTGTTTTGTAGTACAAAGATTAGAGTGCTTCATCGAACACTAAAAAGGGAAAGGGAAAAAACGAAGTCATCAATAAAAGTTTTTAAAAACCCTCTCTGAGTATGCTTATTTGAAGAGCCTGTATTATGCACTTGGAATTTACTTTAATTAATAACACTGAAAGAACACGTTCCTTCTAAGCATAGAAACTTCAAAGGGTAAATAGTGATTGGGCTTCACGTACCTTTTTCTTAAAGTGTTGTCATAATAGCAGTTGCAGCCACGCAACTATTTGGAGGTTTGGTGGTGGTGGTGGTTTGTTTTGTTTTGTTTTACTCAGTAATTGCAAAGTGCTTTATAAGGGAAGAATAATCAATACAGCTTCTACCCAGCTGGAGCAAACTGGGACACAAACTATGACTTGGTCCAGGGTCATTCGCCAGTCCTCAGAGAATGTCCTTCTCTTTATGCTCATCAAAGACTGAGGAGCTGGCTTCCATGGGGAGAGGAAAAGAAGCCATCTATGTGTGGCAGCTTGCTAAATGATGAATATCTGAGACGTGCCAAGGATCTCAATGCCAATGCCAGGAAGAGATGGATTGATTAGTGAGACTCAAAGGGAGGAGGATGCAAAGAGCTGGTAGAAACTGCAAAGAATCCAGCCAGATACTTATATACAACCTTGGATGTCCTATAAATGGCTTGGAGACCCCAAAGCAGTCTTCATCATTCGTTCAGTTTAAACCTAAACTCTAGGAACACCAGCCCTCCTTCCCCAGAGACAAGAGAATAACCTGCTAGTTATTTGCTAGTTTCACCTCTTCCCATCTGCAGTACTGGGTGGCTGCAGTTAGACTTTCTGGTGCGAAACAATGGCTCAGAAGTCAGGGAAGCAGTCTCAGGTAACACTGACCTCTTGAAAAAGGTCATTATCATTTTCTAAGTTACGGGGTAATTATTTTCCCATGTAGCTCATATTTGGCCAGGTTTCTTTGCATTCCTTAAACAGCCATTTTCACCTGGAGTGCCCTTCACCTTGTTACCCATAGCTGAAAAGTTTCTTTACAACTGTAGTCTCATGACCTTGTCTCTGCCAATTAGATTCCATCTGGATCTCCAAGAATAACCTACATAGGAGGATGTAACATTTATGCTCATAAATCCTTGCAGGTTGCCAAGAGACCTGTCACTAGACATCCTGGAAATCAACTGCTTGGTTCAGTTGGGAGATACACACACACACACACACACACACACACACACACACACACAGAGAACATACTCAACATTGGTGCTTTTCCGTGATTGGACTATTGATGGATTATTCTGAAGGTGACAGAGAATGGAGAAGAAACACGAGGTTTAGACAACACTGAGCATTTGCTCACTAATTGATTCATTCAGTAAAAACTTATCGAGTTTGTAAACTCAAAACACTCATTTGTACAGCTTCATCCCTCAATGAACTTGATTCTATTCAGAGTTCAGCAAAACAATTACCTAATGAAATCAAGCTTCGTTGATTGACAATCTCAGCTAAGCAAACTGTGTACCCCCTTTTCTTGAATATTTTGCCTTGATTTTAGATAAATGGAGAATCTGAGGCCCAGATCTCCTTCCAAGATCACACATTCAGCCTGATTTCAGGCCTCTCATTCTTAATAATTCCCATGTAACTGGTGTCATCATTACTGCTCTCATTGTCATCAAGAAAAATTTATGGCAGGACCACTGGGGATCTAATACAGAACCATAAGCCTTAAGGTTTTTATATTGCAGAGGATGTGCAGTCCTTGCTGTCTAGAAGCTTCAAGAGGTAGGTGTTAAATAGATTAGCTAATTAATGGCAGAGGGTTGTTTAAAATCTACAGAGCTGGACCAAATCTGGAAAAAAGTTCTCATGTATAATCAGTTATTTTTGATTTATGGAAAATATACTCTCTTCCCCTCTAATAACAAGCAGGAAAATAGCTATTTTCTGTTTCGCCCCCGGGGATCTCTGCATACAAATAATTCAAACAAAACTAAACTTTCAAACTTCACGCTCTCCCAAGGGAATCTTCTTTTATTAGAAATAGTCACTTCAAAGGTTTGAATAAATGCAGGGCTTTTTTTAAACACTGCAAGCAATTTGCATTTTTGTGTGTACATTCACTAAATGATTCTGATCAGATTCAGGGAATTTATCCAGCCAGAAGTACTATGAAAGTGTGAAAATTCATAGCACAGCGATGTCAAACAATTAGTGACAGAAATTGGCTGGGTATTCAAGCCCCCCAAGTAAACATTGGATCAGATGAATTCCTGACCCAACTCAAGAAATGATAGTAGGAGTTTGTGTTTATGTGGAATCCCTTCTTCAGCAATATCAAAGTATTTTAAAAGCATACTGGTTTCTGACAAATGTCAATTTTGACAATAATAACCTGACTTTTTTTAACATCTTTATTGGAGTATAATTGCTTTACAATGGTGTGTTAGTTTCTGCTTTATAACAAAGTGAATCAGTTATACATATACATATGTTCCCATATCTCTTCCCTCTTGCGTCTCCCTCCCTCCCACCGTCCCTACCCCCCCACCCCAGGTGGTCACAAAGCACGGAGCTGATCTCCCTGTGCTATGCGGCTGCTTCCCACTAGCTATCTATTTTACGTTTGGTACTGTATATATGTCCATGCCACTCTCTCACTTTGTCACAGCTTATCCTTCCCCCTTCCTGTATCCTCAAGTCCATTCTCTAGTAGGTCTGTGTCTTTATTCCCATCTTAACCCTAGGTTCTTCATGACCTTAATAACCTGACATTTTCTTTAGCACCTTATCAAAGTTTACAAAATGCTTTCTCACTCAATATTTTATTTCTGTCCTATTTAAACAGTCCCCATGAGTTTGATCTTGTTACTTTCTTATTTTATGATCAGAAAAGTGAAGCTCAAACTCTACAAGAATTGCACAGCTAAAACGTGGAAGATCAAGATCTTGAAGACAGATTTTATTTGAATATATTGGAATCTGTCCTAAGCTGTTTTGGCCTGAAATTTTCAGATGGTTTTATATCAAATAGTATGAGGACAATAATGGTGATGGTAAAAGGAACCTAATTAACCAGAATGACAGTATGTGCATTACAAGTATTCTAGATTAATAGTGACCTTTCAACATCCCTTGATGCTAAGCAGAACTATATCAGTAAAAGACTTAAATCAAAATGCTAACTAGTCCTACCTTTCTAACCACTAAAGCCATGCAATGTGACTAAATTAGAAAAACCCTGAGACTCAGTTAATATCCAGAGCTGATAATCATGGGTCTGTACTGGTACAGCTAGCCTAGTCATTAATGACTAGCATCCTTTGTCACGAATGAACACCTGCAATTAGATATTAAATGCTTTCTATAAGCTTGACTCTAAGCTGAACAGTTTCTGATACTGTAGCTCATGGAACACTTACAGCACCATTCTGTGATAAGCATCAGCTTAAATTTTTTGTTCTTCTTTTATTTTTTGGTACATCTTAAAAAAACTGCAAAATTTCTGAAGGTGATGTTCTGTAACTCACAGAGGCTGCAGCTATCAGGACACTCACTAGGAAAAGCAGAAGCCAGCTATATTTAGATGGAGGGGAGTGGCAGTAGGTATTTCATACTAGGGGCAATTATAATCTACTGTATAGCCATTGTAGGAGAGATTTTTTTCTTAATCTGCTTATCTTCCATTTAGGTTTTATTTGCCTTCGACAAGACCTCTCTCTTAGCATTGTCTTGCATAATACACAGCAGAATGCCAATGAAGCATGGAGAGCTCCGTCCTAAGAATCCTTAGGAAATCATCAATTCCCCACAGTGACTGGAGTCATTGATTCCCTCCTGGGAACTGCCTTTAGAAAGAATGATCTCAGAGGAATTTAGAAGAAGCATTAGCTCTGTCAGTAAGCCAAGAGGGAAAAAATTAGAGACAAATTCCACCCTCAGTTCAATTTAATTCAGTGAGAGCATTTATTGAGCCTAACACAGTCTGTGGGATATAAAAGTAGAAGGAGACAGTCCTTGTCCTCGAGGAATTTGCCATCTGAGGGTGAGACCAAGGGATGCTGACATGAACAACCTGAACAAGGTCCTCAACCTCTTCGAGGCTGTTTCCTACAGAGTGGACCTACTTTGCCCCCAAAACAAGCCTTCTGCTCCCATTTGGTCCACGGAACCAGCTGCTTATGCTCGCCACCCTGTTCCCTGTCATGGGCATTGTGTCTGGGGTATATCTCAGTGTGGTCCACGGATATTTCCCAGCTGTTCCCTGCTGAAGTCTTCCCCGTTCCTACCAGTTTGTCAGCTCCCCTTTGCTATGCACATTTGCTTAGCACTGCAAACACAGATAACCATAGCACTGGGGTCCCTTCACACTATCCTGCTTTTCCTGATACCTCACTGTCTTCTCTCGCTTTGTTTTTGTTTTTGGTTTTTCAGTCGACTTTATTTTTAAACATTTTAAAATTTACAGAAAAATTGAGAAGATAGTACAGAGAGTTCTCATATACCTCATACCCAGTTTCCCCTATTATTAACATATTACATTAGTGTGGTACATTTGTTATAATTAATGAACCAACATCAACACATTAGTAATAACTATAGTCCATAGTTGTTTCAGATTTCCTTAGTTTTTGTCTAATGTCTTTTTCTGGTCCAGGATGCTACATTATAATTAGTTGTAATGTCTCCTTAGACTCCTCTCTGCTATTAAAGTTTCTCAGACCTTCCTTGTTCCTGATGACCTTGACTGTTTTTTCCTTTTTTTAAATCTTTATTGTAATTGCTTTACAATGGTGTGTTAGTTTCTGCTTTATAACAATGTGAATCAGTTATACATATACATATGTTCCCATATCTCTTCCCTCTTGCATCTCCCTCCCTCCCACCGTCCCTATCACCCCCTCTAGGTGGTCACAAAGCACGGAGCTGCTCTCTCTGTCTCTTTGCTTTGTTTTTCTTGGAAAGGGCAGAGGATCTAGATTGGCTCTTCTCTTTGCAGTCATTTTAGGTCTGGTTTGTGTTGTGCCTACACATGAATCAAATTTCATAATAAATAAAACTACTGAAGGATGAGATTCATAGAACAAAGAGGTCTGCCATGCAGGAGCAGTGAGTTGGAAAAGAGGCTTAAAGACCAATTAAGAAAGATGATTTTGGGCTTCCCTGGTGGTGCAGTTGTTGAGAGTCCACCTGCCGATGCAGGGGACACAGGTTCATGTCCCGGTCCAGGAAGATCCCACATGCCACGGAGCGGCTGGGCACGTGAGCCATGGCTGCTGAGCCTGCAAATCCGGAGCCTGTGCTCAGCAATGGGAGAGGCTGCAACAGTGAGAGGCCCACGTAAAGCAAAAAAAAAAAAAAAAAAAAAAAAAAAAAAAAAAAAAAAAAAAAGAAGAAGAAGAAGGATGATTTTGAAGTTGGAAAAAAATGACAGCTTACTTTCTACCAATAAGTGTGAGATGTTTGTGCAGTTTAGAAAATACTAGTTAGGTTTTCTTTATTTTCCTAAACTGGAAAATACTAGTCAGATATATGTCCATTCCACACACACACAGGCACACACACTCACATACTCACACACGAAAGACACAAATTATATCAGCCAGAAGTAGTATTGTCTCTATGGGAGAGGAGAAACATATGTATGTCTAAATATTTCAAAGCTTTAAACCAAATAATAAATGAGTAAAATCTGTACTATTCTCTTATCTTAATAAACATAATCCATATTGACCTAAAAGATCAGCTTTGAACTTAGAATTGTGGGACTGCTCTGAGTTCTATTTTGCATACAGAGAGAACAGTACAGAGAGAACTGGTACCTAGCCTGTACTGCACCTTCCCCCCTCTGGCTCTGACTCACATCACAAAGAGCCTCATACATACAGCCTGCACACCCAAGCAGCATTCCTACCCATGGCCAACAGCCTCTCTTGGCCCCCCACAGGGGTGTGCACATCAGAGGTGCAGTATATGCTCAGAGGGACAGACCAGAAAAGAGGGCCTTTCAGATGTATTGAGTGAGTTAAAAGTCATATGAATGGAGAATTTGGGGATCCTGGGTAGACAGAAAATGATCTAGAAAAGGGATAAATGCTCAGAGTATGCAAGTCTCTTGGCCCTATGGACTCTTTGCCCCATGGGGAGAGGTAGGACTCTACCTCCTCAAAAAGTGGTCCATGAATTGGCATCATCCGCATCACATGGGAGATTCAGATTGCATTTTCAGGATATCCCCAGATGAACTGAATGCACAGTGGTGTTTAAGAAGTGCTGCTCTGAAGTGTGCAACCTAAACGTGACCTGTTCTACCTGGGTCTAAGGTCAGTAGTGGCCAGAAGCAGTGTGTATACCTCTGTCCATCTCCTCCCACCCCAAAGATATACATGGAGTACAGAATCAATGTCCCCAGATTCTTTGCTTGCTGCCTGACCACCCCGTTATTGGTTGGTGGCTAATGGTAAATCTGATTTCATCTGTGAGTCATTCAGCCATAAATGAGGCTACCCAGCTATCTCACGGCCATTTCCCTGGTGCGTGAATGGATGCGGAAGAACCTCAGAGATTATCACAAGAAACACAATTTTGATACTGAAGAATGTGCCTCCATTGGTGAGCCCAATACAAAGTAGGTCAAGAAACTCAAAGATAATCAAAGCATTCTAAACTGGAATCAGCTCCCAGATACTCCATAATGGTTTGCAAATGCAGGCTTATCTCTTCCCTGTTTAATTCCTTTCAGTAGGTGCAGGTAGAGAGAGGCTTACTTTATTCCCAATATCCTTGAGTCATAGCCCCTGGACTCCAGTTACTAAAAACATTACAGCATTGATCAGGGCTATGATTCTGAGCTAAAGGGTGTCTATTATTGGAGGACTGGCTGCCAGGCAACATTAAGAGTGCTACAGGGACTTTCAAAGGATATTAAGAGGCCCTAAGATATGAAACAGTTCCCTTGGCTGTCATGACTGTAATACACAGATACCTGAATGAGGAAAGGTAGAGAAAAGTGCAAACACCCTGTAAGAAAGTGAAGACACTGACTTAGAAGGTTCTGTATTTTAGATAGGTTTCTTCCAATCTATGGAATACTTAATTCTGAGGTTTGGGGAAGGATCAAAAGGAAGTGACCTTGGGTCTTAGAAAATTATCTTATCTGGCATGGGTACCTCTCCTGATCTAGGTAAGGCAGAAAGCCTATTTTTGACATCTCTGTGTTTTTATCTTTTATAAGAACTTTATACGTGTTCCCCAAAATACAGGATTTGTCATCTGCATTTTTCCAATTCATAACCAAATAGAGACATTTGGAAGATTGAGTTTTTGTTTTGATATTTAAGGTGGGAAGGCATGTTCCAGAAAGCCCATCTTTAGAAAAATGACTATCTGATTAGAGTCATTACTAATAGAACAAGTTGACATAACTCAAAGTGGAAAGTAGAGAATTATCAAGATAATTTTTAATTCAGCCCAAATATGAACTAGAATGCCTGCCTTAAAGTCACAATCCACTACATTGGAGGTTCTCAAAGGTGGACCCCAGACCAGCAGCAATAACATCACTGAGAAATTTGTCAGGAACACAATTCTCAGACCCTACCTCATACAGCTTCATAGACCCTGGGCACAGAGCCCAGCCATCTTGTATTTTAATAAGATGGATCACTGGCTCTCAAATTTGATAGCAAATACCAATGCAGGGCACACCTTAGACCAACTGAGACACAATCCATTATTTGGAGCCCAAGCTTCTCAGTAGTTTTTAAAGCTTCCCAACTGGTTCTAATATACAACCAATAGCTAAGACCCACCCTGTACTGGATAATTTTAGTTTTATAGACCTAGCTCTCATGTACCTCTAAGAAAACTTTTATCCAAGAATCGACAGGCCATTTACAAACAGGGGCATGTCCTCAAAGACGTGTGCCACCAAAACACGCTCACAAAGTCAAGCTGGGGTTTGGACATATCTAGCTCAAAACTCCTGTATTTCAGGCTACCGAGCATCATTTGCACAGCTACAATCATTTCAACCACCATTAAAAATGAGAAAGGAATTAAATTAGCTTGCAATCTTTTTACATGTTTCTAGAGAACATGTCACCTGTCACTCAGAATGAGAAGTGCTTCTCCCTGTCTCAGGATGTGGTATAATGAGGTCTCTCTCTGAGCTCTGAATGCATAAATGTATTTATGGCACAAAGGGAGATTTATGTATTTTCTAAAAATCCTGGTAGCCAATAATTGCCTTGACTGACTCTCTAGGGCTCCAAATGCAACTAGATTGTGTTTGGATATAAATCTGGATGCACTGTAATCTTAGCCTTGTTTCCCTCCATTAGAGGCCAGATGGGGCAAAAGGGTCTGAAGGGGGAAAGTAATAAAATTATTTATAAAATACATAAAAATAAAATACTTAGCCAGAGAAGGCCATTTTGGTATAATCTGTGCAAAATTCTCAAAGATATCATTCATAAGTACCATCTTGGTGACTATGTTAATGAATTCTAGGATAACAAGTATTCTGTACAATCACAACTTGGTGGGTAACATTTTATTTTCCTTAATGTTGTAGAAAGTTGTAAGGAAAATATATTCAGTAAAGGATTTGTCCCAGCATAAGAAAGAGATTGAAAACTGTTTAACATCTGCCATCTGATATTTCCTCTCTGCTCGATCATTTTATCATTCAAGAAGTATTACTAAGAGAACGAAAAGTTGGGAATGGAATGAACATACTTCTTTGACCAGCCTGTAATTGATGGGGCATTCTCAAAAAGACTGGGGTGAAGGCAGGTGGTAAACAGTTTTAGAATCACTCTGGCTCTGAGTTGTGGCATGTATTCCAACAGTTAAATATTATAAGTGCTCAACAAGAACTTAAAAGAGTAGACACAAGTTGATCTATGAAACTGTGCTAAATAAGTTGTCCAATCACTTTAGGAATTCAGAGGAGGGAGGCTTGGGCTGCATCCTAGATGGTACCAGAAGTTCCAGATTCCATTAGGCCTGTCCCTACTCCAGGCCTGAGAATGCTTAGAAATAATCTGTTCTTAAAACTAAGCATTCTTCTGCACTGTTGAATCTTGACAGGTTGTATCCATCACCCATCATTTGGAAAAAGCTATAGATCATGCCTATGGGCAGGATACCAGCAGAGACCCATATCTATGGAAGCTGGGTGAGAGAAACCCAACAGCCACTGTAAGTGCTCTGACAGAGTATTGCAGGTCAGCACTGCCATCAATTCCTATCCTCTTGGATAGGCGAATTCATTTTGGCCACTTTGGGAACTTGACAAAAAAGAAAAAAAAAATTTTTTAAGTATCTGTCCTATGGAACAGAGCCAAGAGGAGCACAAATGCCCTAAAGACATTTTTTCCAGCTAAATTACATGCATTTATTTTTCACCATGGGGGGCAGAATCGAAAAGCTAACAGGCTCCAGAGGGACAGAGCATGCTAATTCCACTCATAGTAAAGGTCCTTTAAAATGCCACTCATGCCCGAAGCACTGATGAGTTTGCTCGTTGTCCAGCTGGAGGGATGTTGCTCATGCTCCCACTGGAACCCATTAGACAGCCTATAGATAGATGGACTCTGCACAGCCACGCACACAGCCATGCCATTCCAAAGTTTTAAAAAATTACTAAGCAATTACACAGATTTCCCAGCTCTAACAATAAGGCTAATGGCAACCCATTTGTGATCGATTATTTGGCACAAGGAAAATGAAACTGTTTAGCATCAGGCTCAAAGCTCCCATGGAAATCACATTCAATTGCAGTTCATAGAGAATTGTGGGGCAGGGTTGTGTTTTGTGGTACACACACTGGGTACCACCCTCACTCATGTAGGGGCAGACCACACTTGACCCCCCAAATTTTCAGAGATGCTCTCCTAACCAGCTTAAGGGATATACAGAGGGCAAAACACCAGGTTTGGTTACTCATAAGGAAGCATAAACGTTTAGAGCTGGAAGCAAGCCTAGTGTGCCTACCTCTTATTGCACAGAGAGGAAACTGAGACTTCCAAATTTATGCATGAACGCATACACATGTACATATTTGCACACAGGTGTGCATGCATGCACGTGTGTTCATGCACACACATGCACACACACACACACACACAGACACACACAAGGTTGACCAACTGTCTCAGTTTGCCCGGAACTGTCCCGGTTTCTGCACTGAAAGTCCCATGCCCTGAAAAACCTCTCAGACCTAGGCAAACCAGCACTCCAAAACACACACATCTTTAATGAACACTATCTAATCGAAAAAAGCTACAAAGGCTGAGGACTATTAAGGACTCTTCCAAAGAAGTGTCATGCCAACAAAATTCTCTTCACGGGAATCCTAACCTAATTACCTAGGTCGGGTCGCCCTTGGAACCAAAAGTTGAGAGACTCTCTGGATTTCTACCTATTGTCACAAAAATCAGAGCATCATAGCACTTATCACAGTTGTAATTAATGATCTATTGCACAATTGCTTGTTTAATATCTGTCACTTGCTGCTGAAATCTTCATGATGGAAACGTGTGACCATAGGCTTGTTCTCTGATGCCCAATACCTGAAACAGTAGCTGACCCATGATAGGCATTCTATAAATATTTGTTGAAATCAATGAACAAATTAAGAAGAAAACTCTGTGGATGTCACAGTATGGTGCTGGGAGCGTTTCATCTGAGCTACCCAGCGAAGCATACCTCTCTATAAATAGGAAGCCCAGAGAATATGTAGTTCTCTTCCACAGGCAAAAGCCACCGCAACCCATCCTGCAACCCTGATCTCAATCTTCGATTATCGTGAATACACTATTACATCTGATAGTGATAATAATAGCTATAGTCAGAAAGTCGAGTGCTTTTTGTATGTCAAGAAGTATAAGGCAGGGGTTTCATCCTATCTTAGTGCAGAGTCACCGTGCTCATAGCAAAGGATATTTGGGGAAGGTTTGTCATGCTCCACTGTGCCATTATCAGTCAATGGCAGGGATTGGCGTGACTCATTGCAAGGAGGTTAAAAGTCCATCTCTACCCTGTGATAAAAACATATGGTGTACAAGCCAGGCCTGCATCTGACCCAGGAGGCTGAGCTCTTCTCGGACAGGACATTTGCCATGACGAGCTTTGCCAAAGCCTGGAAGGGTGCCCAGCACTGAGCTCAAGAAACATCTGTTGATGGAAAGTGGATGCGGGGTAAGAAAGGATGATGATTGGAGGAAGAAAATACATGAGTGACAACAGAGATGATGTCTCCAGTCCTGGCACAGGACATAGAAGATGGAACATGTCAAGGACACAAAGGGAGCATGTTGGGGATTTCCACACTAAACTCAACCGCATCTCAAGGGAAGAATCCAGAGTGACAGGTGCTGTGTTTCTTCACATCAATGAAGGAAAATTACCTGGCCCCTTCAGTTCAGCAAGTCAGCGGAGGCCTTCGAATATGATACAAGTTCCACATTTGACTCAGCTTGTCCCCTCCATCGCCTCTGCAGGAAACCTCCCCATCCAGGGGCAGCCTGTCCACTTTACTTCTCTCCTCACCTGTTTAATTTCCTCCTACAGGACCAGCAGCAGCTCAGCTGTGGACTATGTAATTCAATAGATTCACAGATATGTCCTGAGTCAATTTTAATTCTATTTAAAGGACAGTCGATAGAGTCATCTCTGCAGCTTTCTGAGATGAATTTCATATTTCATACACTGAACAACGTGGACAGAAAAAATGGACTTCTCTTTAAAGATATATGACTTAGGTTTCTAAAGTGTTCTGTGTCTGTCCCACTTCTCCATTTCAGTGAGACCAGGCTCAAACTTGGGAGATTATTTAGAAAATCTGAATGGCAAAGGAGGTATGCATCTATCCATACAGAAAGCTTTAGACTGACTGCTTTCTTTTGGGTTTGCCAAAATAGAACTGGAAGTCACATCTTTCTCTGGGATTTCTCACCCTTGTGCCTTTCCCTGAAGTCATGTTATTTCCTCTTCCTGGAATGCCATTCCTTGCCTTCCTGTATATTCTCATCCATGCCTTCAAGATCCAGCTCAAATGCCACGCCCACCATGAGGCTTTATCTTACCCTCTTCCCTTCCACTCCCCTACTGGAAGGAACCTCCCAGGAGCATGGCCTCTCTCATCCCATTTTAGCTCATATTTTTGCTATGAAATGTATCTGTTTATTTTCCCAGCTCATCTGCAAGTTCCTTGAGGGAAGTTTATATATCTAATTGATTTTGGTATCCTCCTGTATTAGTCTGGTTTTGTTGGTTATTAGTTTGCTATTCCAATGAATATAATAAATATACCCAAAGTTTCACTAGCATACAACAACAAACATTGATTTTCCTCACTTGTGAATCTGACAGTCATCTGGGGCAACTCTTCTGAGGTCTGAGTTCAAGTCTGCTCACTTGTCTCAGCCTGGAATCCAGGCTGAAGAAGAAGCAGCTACTTGGGGGAAGCTTTCCTTCTGGTGAATCCCAGGGAACAAGAGGTCAGGCTGAGCCATACAAGCAAGCCTCTGAGGGTCACATCTGCTCATGTCACATCTGCTTTCACGCCATAGGTCAAAGCACATCACATGACCAAACCCAAAGTCAGGAGGGAGGGGGTGAATATTCTGCACTGCAAAATCAAGTGGCAACATGATTCTGTCACATTGACTCTGTCTCACAGCCTGCCAGCTCCTCACGATGCTTGGCTGAGTGTCTAGGAAGTTCAGTACATGCACACCCATTTCCAGGAAGCTTAAGCAGGCTGCCCACTTCTTGTACTTGGCCCAGCACAATTCTGGAAGTTATTTGAGAATTTAATATACAAGCAAGTGAGTAGGATCAAGAAAGTGACTTTTTGTGTGCAGCACAGTCTAGCTCCTGGAGAGCTCCTAACCTGGTAGATATCCCCAAAGGTCCAAAAAGGCTGGGAGAAGAAAGCAGACAGCCATTGCTAAATGATGGTTGGAAAGTTTGGGGGAAAGTCATTCATTTCAAAGCATTGGTACTAGTGAGAGTATTGCCACTGGCCTTTACTACTAGAGTTCTGGAGATGAAAACAAGATCTTTGTTCTTTAAGATTTTCATCTGCTCCCACTGTTTTTTCCCACCTGAAGTGCTAATAGTCTTCTGGCCAGATCATAACTGCCTCTGTGGCAAGCCTCTCTTCAGTGTCCAAACACCTGCTTGAAGGTTCATGTGGTGAATGACCAACAGGTGTGCCTGAAACAGACAAACAACTATAACCCAGATTTCTCTGGGACTATAAAAAAATTTAAAAAGAGGGAAAGGAAAACAGATTCTCTAGGGAAGAGCCTCTTGTATATACACAGCTTAGCCAAGTTCAAAGTGTTCTCCATACATTAATGCATGAATACTGAGGAGTAAGTAGTATGGAAGGAAGGCTGGCACACACCTGCTCTTCCTCAAAGGATGTAAAACAGGGGACCTGGAGAGGCCAGCCCTTTCTGGAAGGTCAACAGGGTTTGGGTTGTTGGCCAAGGTCTAGCATGCCGAGATGCTGGTCCCCAAGGCTTGGTGCTTGTCCCCAGACCTCACTCGAAGAGTATTATTATGAAAGCACTTATTCACTATTGGATTTCATTCCGGTCAGTGTTCAAGTAGGTTTTTAATTGTACAATAAAGTCCATTTGTTTGATCCACGATTGCAGCTTTCTAAATTGTTTTCTCCCACACATTGTAATCCACGCTGCTCACTGCACAGTAATTAGGCAAGTCGATCACAGCCCTCAGTGCAAATTAACAAGGTTCTACCAGAGTGGTCTTCTGAGGTCTCCATGAGACACAGGAATGGTTCTCTCCATTCTCCTCCACTCTCGTGATAGATGATCAATTTCTTTAACTCGAATTGCATGTTCATTAACCCTCTCTTCCCAGAGTCAGCAAGTCTGCTGTGACTTACACTTGACAAAGTGAGCCAGTGACAGGGCCATGTGGCTGGAGAGAAGCTGGGTAGAAACAAGTGGTTTTTGCAGGCTGCTTTGGAGAAGCACAGTGACATTTTGAGCAAAGACAACAGTGTCAGTGGTAGCCACCATCCTCCTCAGCCAGGAACAATTATCTGGGATCGTGTGCTGCTCAGACTTTCTGTAAGTTTTCCTGATGTGATGTTAGTGGAATAATTAATGTATATCAAAGTGAAGCATGACCCAAGTGGATATTTAAACAGTATTGTGTTCCCTTGTCAGATGGTTTCTTTTGCACTGCATAGAAAGCCCAAGTGAACATTTAGTTCCCTATTATGCCTTGGAAATGAATTTAGACGGCACTAATAATAGCATCACTTGAAGACATAAAGTTGAGAGAACATATTCTCCTGTGTCACCAGTATGGCATATTTGTCTTCTGCTTAATTTGCCCTCACTGTGTATTATTAGGAGTTAACACTGTAGTTTTGTTTAATAACGGGCTTCGCCACCCATGGCTGACTCCAAACTGATCACTCAGGCCTGCTGATGAAAGTCCTAATTCTTCCTTGTTAGAGCAATTAGAGGGAAATTGGATAACCGTACATCTTCTTGCAAAAGTCTACGTGCAGCTCTAGCCTATCCCCCAAGAGGTTAAACAAACGCTCACTTTGGCTGCAAGTGAAATAGATACTTTCCTTGTAAGTGAGATAGACCAAATTAATTTAGACTTCAAGAAGTTTTTAAGTGGGAGCTGGAGCTCAGCTTCTCTTCTCCTCACTCCGTTCCTCTCTCTGCACACGGCCAGGTTCAATGTTCTCTGTCATTAGAAATCAATTATGATGCTCTGCTGTACTACATATGCTGCCCTGGCATGAGCGACACCCCAGCATCCTGACTTCAGTTGCCGTTTCTTCTTGCCCTTGACATTCGAGTAGTCACTTGGAAGTGGAAAACTTCTCAGAGCATTACAACGTATCCTGTCTCCCACCGATTCCATTTGCCTGACGGGAATACAGCCACATATGGCTTGCTTCTGCCTGGGAAGATGGTGTTTCTTCTGTAGATGGATTTTTCACCACATGGGAAAGGTTTTGGGGTAGGGGAGAGGGTTATAATGGACTAGGGAAACTAGAGATGAGAGGAAACATGCAAAAATTACGTGAGATGTGAGGAGAGATGTCTGTTGTGTTATGGCAGAGTTGGTTTGGACCCAGAGAACAAAGACAAACAAGAAGCAAGTGCCATCAAAGTGTAGCAAAATTTCTAATCCCTAGGCCAACGTTTCTGTTCATTTTGCTGTGAGTCTCAATTATGTATTTAACTTCTTGAGTCTCTTGTCTGTTTTCTTACCTGTTAAATGAGGTCCTTGTGATCTCAAAAGTTCCTGCTGATTCTGTAATATGAAAGTTTTTGTGACAAGTAACAGAGCAAATGGAGTTTTTTGTGTGTGTCACATCATGAGAAATCTAGAGAGAAGATGCCATTGTCGTTGGTTCAGAAGTCTGCAGTTACCAAAATCAGCATCTCTGCAATTCTTTGGGGCTTTTTCTCATCTTGCCACCTGACGGTCACCCAGATGGCTGCTGGCTTCCAGGTGTGACAATCATATTGTTCCATACCAGAACAAGGGGACAAGCAAGGAAACTCCTCTTCCTGAGGCTTTGCCTCTTTTTAGGAAAGAGACGCTTTCTCCATAGATTTCTGCCTACATCTGGTTTCCCCAGAACTTGTACTTGGCCAGCCCTGGGGGCAGAGAAGCTGGGAAGTCAAGTATTACATTTTCCATCCTCTGTTGAAAAGGAGGCAAAGCAGGAGGGTGTTGAGATAGGTTCTGAGTCAACCTGCAAATCTGCCACAGGCTTTGAATCTTGAAGCGTGGTCGCCTGCAGCTTGCCTGTCTCAGACAGGAAGGCAGTGGGCAGGCATTATTACTGCCCATAAATATTCCCATTTCTTCTCCTTCCCAACCACACTGAGAGACAGTATTTCGCCACCACACAAAGACAGGTACAGCCAGGTAACTTTCTCTGGCCGATAACATACATGCCAAAATGGTGTGTTTATGTCCCAAATGAAAGCATTTATGAACCAGTGTGAAAGTCTTAGTGTCTTCCCATCTCCTATAGCTAGAGATGTTCCAGGGGTCAGAAGCTCCATTAGCTTGGGTCTAGATGTGAGGATGAAATGGAGCAGAGCCCCTGATGGCACACGAGGGACACGTAGTAGGAGTGTGATTTGGGGAGTTGCTAGTTAACATAGTATAACTTAGAGTGTCTGGACTAAAACACATGGGCAGAGAGGATGTACTTATTGTTGAAAATTCCACAGCTACTGTGAGACCCCAGCCTAGAGCCTGGCATCTCCACCTTTTCCTGAGTTTGGCCACTTCCTTTGCACCTTCCTTCACTTCTGCCCTGCAATCTTAAGAGCTCCCCAAATGACCAAGTGTTATTCTGGCCATGGAGATGTGGTGATGGGAAATCTGTCGAGGGGAGCACCTTTTAGAGCTCGGTGGCTTTGTGTTGTGATGGGGACCACCTGCAGGCGTTCCTTTTAACATCTGTTGATTAGATTTCTCTCTAGCTCCTCAAAGAAGGGGAGAAGGGGGATCTTTCCCAGGCTGCAGCACTTGAAATCATTTTTGTGCTGTGGCAAATGTGATGATAATAATGGCCATGGTTTTGTAACAAAGTTTCGTGGGATTCATTTTCACCATCATCATGATCACGGCCACCATGGCCATCATTATTAGGATTGTTGCCTCTACCAACATTTCACGTTTAGCGAGCACTGCCATTGGGCTGGGGATGGGAAACATATAATCTCTTCTCACTGAACCTACATCTTTTAAAAAGTCACCAGGATAAGCAAGTCATAGAAACCCCAGGAGAGATGGATTATCCTCACCTACAAATGCAAAGCAAGGCAGTGTAGGGGTGTGGAGAAGGAGTAGATTAGACATTCAGGAAAGTCATTACTGGCTCATTTATGGACTTCTCTCTGTGACCTAAACAAGGCTCCTCTCTTGTTAGGGTGCCACTTACTCCAATTTACTAATAAATATAAAGAACGTATGTACTCAAATCCTTCCTGTATTTTAATACATCCATAGAGACAAACATTGATCTTAGAAAAATCTACACAATGGTCATCCTGCCCAAGCCACATCTGTGGGTGTGGTGAGTGTCCTCAGAGGCACCAGTTTCTCTAGACCACAGGGGATCTGATGCTTTTCCTGCCCTGTAGGAGCTATTTGCTTACTTGGAAGGAGAGAAATGGACAGACAAGCAGGAAGGGCTAAATGGCACTAGGCTATTTATTTGCAGATATGAGCAGTCCTGTGGTGTGTGTTTGTACAGGAAGATGTTGGATGGGGAAGAAGCAGCAGGGCTGGCCACAATAGTTATCAGCCCGGAACTCCTCATTTCTGGCTACAAACTCTCACACACCACTTAAACACATTAGCACTCAGCATCCTTCCCTATATAACTTGGTAATGGTCTGAGCTTCGCCCTCCCCCCCACCACCCTCGCCGGGGACTTGTCACATGCCTGTGCAAAGACGACAACGAGGTCCTCTGAGCCATCTGAGGAAGGGACCTCTTCCCCATTCTGAGTTTCAGGGGCTGGCATCTTCCACGGATGGATAGAACATACGGCTGGTTGAGTCCTCTAATGACATACAAATATCATTCGGAGGTCAGTTTCACTTTGAAAGGAAATACGGAAATCAGGACTCCTTCCTGGGAGGCTGCTCTTTCTTAATCTGTTTTTTATCAGTTTTTTTTTTCATTCGTGTCCATTTTCTGTTGAGAAATACCACACGGCATTTAGTTGTCATGTCTCCTTTGTCCTCTCCAGTGTGTGACATTATCTGGCTTTCCTTGTTTTTCATGATTTTGGCAATTTCAAAGCATACCAGTCAGAGAGTTTATAGAATGCCCCTCAATTTGGATTTATCTCAAAATTACTCTGGAGTTATGGGTTTGGGGAATGAATATCACAAGAGGTGAAGTGCCCTCTTATCATGTATCAGGGGAAGTATGAGGTCAACATCACTATCACTGGTGATATGAACCTTGTGACATCTTGCAGTTCCTCCTCTTCAAAGTCACAACCATTCTGTTTCCATACTCTATGCTTGGGGGGGGCAGTCCACACTCGAGAGAGGGGAGGGGGAAATAAACTCCACCTCCTGGAGAGGGTATTGACATGCATTGTTTGGAATTTTTTTTTAAGGAAGATTCATCTCTTCACCACCATTTATTTATTTGTACTAGTATGGACTTATGTATATTTGTTTTAGACTCTGGGTTATAATTCAATGTTATGTTATTTCTTGCTCAAAGTGTTCCAGGCTTGGTCATTGGGAGCTCTTTCAAGTTGGCTCTGTGTTCTTTTGATATGCTTCAATTTCCCTTCCTCCCATACATTCCTTCCTTCCCTCCTTCCTCTCTTTCTCTCTCTCTCCCCCTCTACCTCTTTCTTCCTTTATTGCTTTTTAAAACGTTTAGCACTTTCTTGCCTTCTGCCACTACACTATACTTCAAGCTCATCCTGCATTTTCCCTGCCCAGCCCTATAGCAGGCATTTCTGCAAGGAGCCCTGGTTTCTTTGATTGGAGAATGGCATATAGAAACCAAATCTTCATATTGAGTGTGCTCCTTGCTGCTGAGGTGTCACTGCTTCTAGGTCATCTCAGCTAACTGAGCTAGAAAATATATGTGTGTATACTAACCCATGTATACATACATATCTGTATATGTGTGTGTGCATCCATATATGTGTATATATATAAACATGAGTTAATACTGATGTCTCTGGCATGAATCCAGGATCACAGCATTCATTCTAGCCAACCTCTGCCCCTTACTTATTGGACACTTCTTTCTCAGACAGTTATCTCTCATTATTTTTAATCCATTTACTTGTTTGTTCACCTCTTAACCTCCTTTTAAGTCTCCCTAATCCTTCAGTCTCTATTAGGATCTTATGTATAATTTTGCAGCACACCATTCACATCTCATTCGTAATATTTGGCACAGAGTGACTATGCATTTGATGTCTACCGCTGCTGCCATGTTCAGTTGCCCTGAAGGCAGGACCATGATGCCTTCTCTCCACTGTGCACTGTGCAAAGATTTACTGAATCAATCAAAGAGAGAAGTAAGAAGACTAACTAAAGCGACAGCTGCTTTTACACAGGCCCTTCCATCCAGTCCTCATTTGTACTGTTGTCGCATTAGACAGATGGATGGTTTCCTGTTCCACTCTCCAACACTCAATTGCTTCACCCAGTTTTATCATCTTCCTAGCAACTACTATTATCTACCATCATCTTGATTGTTTTCTGTCTCTCCTACTAGACAGTAAGCTCCACATTGGCAGGGACCTTGTCTGTCTCCTTTATGTAGAACAGTATACAATGCAAAGCAGGTACTGGATAAAAATCAGTAAATAGGAATGTTATTAACATTGTTGGTTGTCTTACATTATATCAACACAGATACTAACCAGATTTGTGATTAGTATTGTTATTTTTGAAATGTTTTGGTGACTTTATCACACAGGTGGAAACAAACAAAAAACCTTAAACAAAGAAAAAAAAGAAAGAAAAGAAAAATAAATGAAAACCCAAAATAGCCAATGCTAGGCTTCAATAACAAAACAACTTTTAGCAGATAAATAGGTTTTGGAGATCAAAATTGGAGTCATTTACAGCCTGGTTGGGGTTTTCTGACATTTTTCTCTAACGTTTCTCATATTTATTTGCATAACATTGTCATGCAAATGACTGGTTTATGCTCCTTCCCATTTCCCCTCCATCATCTGTCTTTCCCTCCCACAAAACTTATGAAAACTTATGAAAAAACATAAATCATTCGAAATACAAACTATCTGGAGATCTGTTGGTTGAAGCAAAACAGGAGGTTGTTGGCAAGTGTGCAAAATTCCCGTGTCAATAACTCCAGTCTGTGGTCCTCCACCCATGTCCTCTTTGTCAGTTTCACTTCATTTATCTGTAAATGGCCTCACTTTTAGAATAGAGGCTTATTAATTTGGACATTCTTAAATTCACTTTAAGAAACTTTGGAAACACCCCAAGGTAATGATTGCTTTACAACCATCTGAAGAAATTGTTTCCTGCTCTGGATGTGTACAACCCTGGCCATGCATCAGAACCACCTGAGATACTCATTAAAACACAGGTTCCGGAAAATCACCCCAGTTCTCCAGAGCCTGACTCTACAGAGGGTTCAGCCTTAGGATATTGGATCTAAGCCCACTCCCCCTGGTAATTCTTATTCCAGCAATGCAGTTTTGGGCTGGGCCTAGTAATATAATATCAGTGTAAACAAGTTTGTAATGGCACTGTTTAAACAAGAAGACAATCTATTTTCTAGAATTGGAATTCTGCTTATTCAAACCTCTAGTCCATTAACGTTTTCCTCTTTTTATTTTCTATTATTATTTTTTTTTTTTTTTTTTTTTTTTGCTGTACGCGGGCCTCTCACTGCTGTGGCCTCCCCCGTTGCGGAGCACAGGCTCCGGACACACAGGCTCCGCGGCCATGGCTCGCGGGCCCAGCCGCTCCGCGGCATGTGGGATCCTCCGGGATCGGGGCACGAACCCGTGTCCCCTGCATCGGCAGGCGGACTCTCAACCACTGCGCCACCAGGGAGGCCCTATTTTCTATTATTTATGATTGTCAATTTTTAAATATGCTTGTTAAATAAAAAGAAGTCAAACTTACTTTTTACCATGACCCACAGGAAGAAATACATTTTAAATTGCATTCCAGTATACAGTACAAACATACATGTGTGGGCATGTACATGTATATAAACCAATAGAAAATTCATAAAATAATATGATAAAGTAAAATATAATTAATATTATATATGTTGATATAGTCAAATATCAAATAAAACATAGAAATAGCCTCAAATAAATGATACAAGAATAGTCTAGTAAAACCCCATAAATATTGACTTTGTGACCCACTAATGAGATTCAGCCTGTGATGTGAAAACCACCGAACTATCTAGTCACTACCCCAATAGCCCTGTTACCAATACTTAAGAGATATTTCAAGGACTTGAAAAATAACAAAACTGCAATTTTTTTTCAATCCAAAATTTAGAAAATGGGCCCTAATTATGAGGTTCTAGTGGGTTTATGAAACTTCCTTAGCACTTTGGATAAAAGGAAACATACTAGGTACAATGTTTGACTGTTGACAGGACTACTAACTTATTCACACTAAAGCCTAACTTAACAGTTTTCTGGTTTCCCACCCTGGTTTCCGTGCTCTCAGCTATTATTCACTTTGTAAGGACCAGAGTAGAACAGCCTCTGACCACACATTTTAGACGTAGACTGTAATGAACGAATGGTGTTCTCTATTAACGGTCCCTGCACTCGGACTCGGACTTTTCTCATTTGCATCATTTCTGTAAAACAGGCAGCAATAGCCCTTCTGATGTCACCTGTCTCCTCTAGAACTCAACTTAATTTCTACCTATTCTGCAAACTCTTGACCAAACAACATCTGTCCAAACCAACTACCCTGGTCACAAATCTTTTCTTTTCACTTCCCATTCAAATACTATTTTGTGTTCCTGAAGGCTGTTAAGTCCTCACCTGCCTGCTCACTTTTGATTTTTCTGTCTACCCTCATGTTGTAAAGTTCATGGGGTCAGAGATATTAACTTCACTTTGCTAAATAGTATCATAAATGCTGATAATGATGAGGATACATTAAATTCCTTTCAATTCCTCCTCCAGCACGTGGGGATGCCCCAAGCTTACAAAAACACTATATACAGAAAACTCGCATTCTTTTAGACTAGAGGAAGGGGGGAAAGAATGATGCATTCCTTAAAATCTGAATTAAATGCAAATAATAAAGAAGTTCAGCTGAATTTCTTTTAAATAGAAAAAAAATAAAATCAGCTTTAAAAATTGGTGTTGAATGTAGGTTCTGAGGGAACTGTTTTCACAAAAATAAATGTTATATATCTGGCATTTCACATTTGATTTTAAATCAATTTTAAATGGCAGTTTTTATAAGTAATCATGGAAATAGCTAACTTTTACCAGATGTGTGTTATGGATTGCTTCATTTGAGAGTACTTACATTGCATTAGAATTATATCCATTTACAGAAGCCACTGAGATGTCAGGAAGTTACTTGCCCAGAGGGGCACAGCTAATAAATGCTGGGACACAAACTTTAATTTCGGAGCCCTGCCCTTAACCTCACTTTCTAAAACCGTATTATTACAGACTTCTGGGGAAGATGGCAGAAGAGTAAGACGCGGAGATCACCTTCCTCCCCACAGATACACCAGAAATACATCTACACGTGGAACAACTCCTACAGAACACCTACTGAATGCTGCAGAAGACCTCAGACCTCCCAAAAGGCAAGAAACTCCCCACTTACCTAGGCAGGGCAAAGCGGAGAGATTCCTGCACAGAGGATCGGTGACGACCGGCACTCACCAGCCCGAGAGGCTTGTCTGCTCACCCGCCAGGGCGGGCGGGGCTGGGAGCTGAGGCTCAGGCTTCAGTCAGAGCACAGGGAGAGGACTGGGGCTGGCGGCGTGAACACAGCCTGAAGGGGTTAGTGCGCCACGGCTGGCCGGGAGGGAGTCTGGGGAAAAGTCTGGACCTGCCGAAGAGGCAAGAGACTTTTGCTTCCCTCTTTGCTTCCCTCTTTGTTTCCTGGTGCTCGAGGAGAGGGGATTAAGAGCGCTGCTTAAAGGAGCTCCAGAGACGGGCGCGAGCCGCGGCTAAAAGCGCGGACCCCAGAGACGGGCGTGGGACACTGGGGCTGCTGCTGCCACCGCCAAGAGAGCCAAGAGGCCTGTGTGCGAGCGCACGTCACTGTCCATGCCCCCCTTCCGGGGAGCCTGTGCAGCCCGTCACTGCCGGGGTCCGGGGATCCAGGGGCGGCTTCCCCGGGAGAACGCACGGCGCGCCTCGGGCTGGTGCAGCATCACACTGGCCTCTGCCACCACCGGCTCGCCCCACACTCCGTGCCCCACCCTCCAGCCAGCCTGAGTGAGCCAGAGTCCCCTAAGTGGCTGCTCCTTTAACCCCGTCCTGTCTGAGCGAAGAACAGACGTCCTCTGGCGACCTACACGCAGAGGTGGGGCCAAATCCAAAGCTGAGACCCGGGAGCTATGAGAACAAAGAAGAGAAATGGAAATCTCTCCAGGCAGCCTCAGAAGCAGTGGATTAAAGCTCCACAATCAACTTGACGTACCCTGCATCTGTGGAATAAAAGAACAGACAACCAATCATCCCAAATTGAGGAGGTGGACTTGGAGAGCAAGATTTATGATTTTTTCCCCTTTTCCTCTTTTTGTGAGTGTGTATGTGTATGCTTCTGTGTGAGATTTTGTCTGTACAGCTTTGCTTCCACCATTTGTCCTAGGGTTCTATCCGTCCGTTTTTTTTTAAATCTTTTTTCTTCATAGTTATTTTTTATTTTAATAACTTTATTTTATCTTACTTTATTTTATTTTACTTTATCTTCTTTCTTTCTTTTTGTCCTTCCTTCCCTCCTTCCTTCCATCCTTCCTCCCTCCCTCCCTCTTTTCTTTCTTTCTACTTCTATGAATTCTTTCTTTCTAATTTTTCTCCCTTTTATTCTGAGCGGTGTGGATGGAAGGCTCTTGGTGCTGCACCCAGGAGTCAGTGTTGTGCCTCTGAGGTGGGAGAGCCAACTTCAGGACACTGGTCCACAAGAGACCTGCCAGCTCCACATAATATCAAACAGCAAAAATCTCCCAGAGATCTCCATCTCAACACCAGCACCCAGCTTCACTCAACAACCAGCAAACTACAGTGCTGGACACCCTATGCCAAACAACTAGCAAGAAAGGAACACAACACCACCCATTAGCAGAGAGGTTGCCTAAAATCATAATAAGTTCACAGACACCCCAAAACACACCACCAGACATGGACCTGCCCACCAGAGAGACAAGATCCAGCCTCATCCACCAGAACACAGGCACTAGTCCCCTCCATCAGGAAGCCTACACAACCCACTGAACCAACCTTAGCCACTGGGGACAGACACCAAAAACAATGGGAACTATGAACCTACAGGCTGTAAAAAGGAGACCCCAAACACAGTAAGATAAGCAAAATGAGAAGACAGAAAAACACACAGCAGGTGAAGGAGCAAGATAAAAACCCACCAGACCTAACAAATGAAGAGGAAATAGGCAGTCTACCTGAAAAAGAATTCAGAATAATGATAGTAAAGATGATCCAAAATCTTGGAAATAGAATAGACAATATGCAAGAAACATTCAACAAGGACCTAGAAGAACTAAACATGAAACAAGCAATGATGAACAACACAATAAATGAAATTAAAAATACTCTAGATGGGATCAATAGCAGAATAACTGAGGCAGAAGAACGGATAAGTGACATAGAAGGTAAAATAGTGGAAATAACTACTGCAGAGCAGAATAAAGAAAAAAGGATGAAAAGAACAGAGGACAGTCTCAGAGACCTCTGGGACAACATTAAACGCACCAACATTCGAATTATAGGGGTTCCAGAAGAAGAAGAGAAAAAGAAAGGGACTGAGAAAATATTTGAAGAGATTATAGTTGAAAACTTCCCTAATATGGGAAAGGAAATAGTTAATCAAGTCCAGGAGGCACAGAGAGTCCCATATAGAATAAATCCAAGGAGAAATACGCCAAGACACATATTAATAAAACTGTCAAAAATTAGATACAAAGAAAACATATTAAAAACAGCAAGGGAAAAACAACAAATAACATACAAGGGAATCCCCATAAGGTTAACAGCTGATCTTTCAGCAGAAACTCTTCAAGCCAGAAGGGACTGGCAGGACATATTTAAAGTGATGAAGGAGAAAAACTTGCAACCAAGATTACCCAGCAAGGATCTCATTCAGATTTGATGGACAAATTAAAACCTTTACAGACAAGCAAAAGCCGAGAGAGTTCAGCACCACCAAACCAGCTTTACAACAAATGCTAAAGGAACTTCTATAGGCAAGAAACACAACAGAAGGAAAAGACCTACAATAATGAACCCAAAACAATTAAGAAAATCGGAATAAGAACATACATATCGATAATTACTTTAAATGTAAATGGACTAAATGCTCCCACCAAAACACACAGTTTGGCTGAATGGATACAAAAACAAGACCCATATACATGCTGTCTACAAGAGACCCACTTCAGACCTAGAGACACATACAGACTGAAAGTAAGGGGATGGAAAAATATATTCCATGCAAATGGAAACCAAAAGAAAGCTGGAATAACAATTCTCATATCAGACAAAATAGACTTTAAAATAAAGACTATTAGAAGAGACAAAGAAGGACACTACATAATGAAAAAGGGATCGATCCAAGAAGAAGATATAACAATTGTAAATATTTATGCACCCAACATAGGAGCACCTCAATACATAAGGCAAATACTAACAGCCATAAAAGGGGAAATCAACAGTAACACATTCATAGTAGAGGACTTTAACACCCCACTTTCACCAAAGGACAGATCATCCAAAATGAAAATAAATAAGGAAACACAAGCTTTAAATGATACATTAAACAAGATGGACTTAATTGATATTTATAGGACATTCCATCCAAAAACAACAGAATACACATTTTTCTCAAGTGCTCATGGAACATTCTCCAGGATAGATCATATCTTGGGTCACAAATCAAGCCTTCGTAAATTAAAAAAAAATTGAAATTGTATCAAGTATCTTTTCCGACCACAATGCTATGAGACTAGATATCAATTACAGGAAAAGAGCTGTAAAAAATACAAACACATGTAGGCTAAACAATACACTACTTAATAACGAAGTGATCACTGAAGAAATCAAAGAGGAAATAAAAAAATACCTAGAAACAAATGACAATGGAGACACGACGACCCAAAACCTATGGGATGCAGCAAAAGCAGTTCTAAGAGGGAAGTTTATAGCAATACAATCCCACCTTAAGAAATAGGAAACATCTCGAATAAACAACCTGACCTTGCACCTAAAGCAATTAGGGAAAGAAGAACAAAAAAAACCCAAAGTTAGGAGAAGGAAAGAAATCATAAAAATCAGATCAGAAATAAATGGAAAAGAAATGAAGGAAAAGATAGCAAAGATCAATAAAACTAAAAGCTGGTTCTTTGAAAAGATAAACAAAATTGATAAACCATTAGCCAGACTCATCAAGAAAAAAAGGGAGAAGACTCAAATCAATAGAATTAGAAATGAAAAAGGAGAAGTAACAACTGTCACTGCAGAAATACAAAAGATCATGAGAGATTACTACAAGCAACTCTATGCCAATAAAATGGACAACCTGGAAGAAATGGACAAATTCTTAGAAATGCACAATCTGCCAAGACTGAATCAGGAAGAAATAGACAATATGAACAGACCAAACACAAGCACTGAAATTGAAACTGTGATTAAAAACTTCCAACAAACAAAAGCCCAGGACCAGATGGCTTCAAAGGCGAATTCTATCAAACATTTAGAGAAGAGCTAACACCTATCCTTCTCAAAGTCTTCCAAAATATAACAGAGGGAGAAACACTCCCAAACTCATTCTACGAGGCCACCATCACCTTGATACCAAAACCAAGCAAGGATGTGACAAAGAAAGAAAACTACAGGCCAATATCACTGATGAACATAGATGCAAAAATCCTCAACAAAATACTAGCAAACAGAATCCAACAGCACATTAAAAGGATCATACACCATGATCAAGTGGGGTTTATTCCAGGAATGCAAGGATTCTTCAATATATGCAAATCAATCAACGTGATACATCATATTAACAAATTGAAGGAGAAAAACCATATGTTCATCTCAATAGATGCAGAGAAAGCTTTCGACAAAATTCAACACCCATTTATGATAAAAACCCTGCAGAAAGTAGACATAGAGGGAACTTTCCTCAACATAATAAAGGCCATATATGACAAATCCACAGCCAACATCGTCCTCAATGGTGAAAAACTGAAAGCATTTCCACTAAGATCAGGAACAAGACAAGGCTGCCCACTCTCACCACTCTTATTCAACTTAGTTTTGGAAGTTTTAGCCACATCAATCAGAGAAGAAAAGGAAATAAAAGGAATCCAAATTGGAAAAGAAGAAGTAAAGCTGTCACTGTTTGCAGATAACATGATAGTATACATAGAGAATCCTAAAGATGCTACCAGAGAACTACTAGAGCTAATCAATGAATTTGGTAAAGTAGTAGTATGCAAAATTAATGCACAGAAATCTCTGGCATTCCTATATACTAATGATGAAAAATCTGAAAGTGAAATCAAGAAAACACTCCCATTTACCACTGCAACAAAAAGAATAAAATATCTAGGAATAAACCTACCTAAGGAGACAAAAGACCTGTATGCAGAAAATTATAAGACACTGATGAAAGAAATTAAAGATGATACAAATAGATGGAGAGATATACCATGTTCTTCAACTGGAAGAATCAACATTGTGAAAATGACTCTACTACCCAAAGCAATCTACAGATTCAATGCAATCCCTATCAAACTACCACTGGCATTTTTCACAGAACTAGAACAAAAAATTTCACAATTTGTATGGAAACACAAAAGACCCTGAATAGCCAAAGCAATCTTGAGAACGAAAAATGGAGCTGGAGGAATCAAGCTCCCTGACTTCAGACTACACTACAAAGCTACAGTAATCAAGACAGTATGGTACTGGAACAGAAACAGGAAGATAGATCAATGGAACAGGATAGAAAGCCCAGATATAAACCCATGCACATATGGTCACCTTATCTTTGATAAAGGAGGCAGGAATGTACAGTGGAGAAAGGACAGCCTCTTCAATAAGTGGTGCTGGGAAAACTGGACAGGTACATGTAAAAGTATGAGATTAGATCACTCCCTAACACCATACAGAAAAGTAAGCTCAAAATGGATTAAAGACCTAAAAGTAATGCCAGACACTATCAAACTCTTAGAGGAAAACATAGGCAGAACACTCTATGACATAAATCACAGCATGACCCTTTTTGACCCACCTCCTAGAGAAATGGAAATAAAAACAAAAATAAACAAATGGGACCTAATGAAGCTTAAAAGCTTTTGCACAGCAAAGGAAACCATAAACAAGACCAAAAGACAACTGTCAGAATGGGAGAAATGATTTGCAATGAAGCAACTGACAAAGGATTAATCTCCAAAATTTATAAGCAGCTCATGCAGCTCAATAGCAAAAAAACAAACAACCCAATCCAAAAATGGGCAGAGGACCTAAATAGACATTTCTCCGAAGAAAATATACAGACTGCCAACAAACACATGAAAGAATGCTCAACATCATTAATCATTAGAGAAATGCAAATCAAAACTACAATGAGATATCGTCTCACACCAGTCAGAATGGCCATCATCAAAAAATGTAGAAACAATCAATGCTGGAGAGGGTGTGGAGAAAAGTGAACACTCTTGCACTGGTGGGAATGTGAATTGGTACAGCCACTATGGAGAACAGTATGGAGGTTCCTTAAAAAACTACAAATAGAACTATCATATGACCCAGCAATCCCACTACTGGGCATATACTCTGAGAAAATCATAATTCAAAAAGAGTCATGTACCACAAAGTTCATTGCAGCTCTATTTACAATAGCCCAGAGATGGAAACAACCTAAGTGTCCATCATCAAATGAATGGATAAAGAAGATGTGGCACATATATACAATGGAATATTACTCAGCCATAAAAAGAAACGAAATTGTGCTATTTATAATGAGGTGTATAGACCTAGAGTCTGTCATTCAGAGTGAAGTAAGTCAGAAGGAGAAAGACAAATACCGTATGCTAACACATATACATGGAATATAAGAAAAAAATGTCATGAAGAACCTAGGGGTAAAACAGGAATAAAGACACAGACCTACTTGAGAATGGACTTGAGCATATGGGGAGGGGGAAGGGTAAGGTGTGACAAAGCGAGAGAGAGGCATGGACATATATACACTACCAAAGGTAGGGTAGATAGCTAGTGGGAAGCAACCACATAATACAGGTAGATCAGCTCGGTGCCTTGTGACCGCCTGGAAGGGTGGGATAGGGAGGGTGAGAGGGAGGGAGGGAAACGCAAGAGGGAAGGGATATGGCAACAGATGTTTATGTATAACTGATTTACTTTTTTTTTTTTTTTTTTTGCGGTATGCGGGCCTCTCACTGTTGTGGCCTCTCCCGTTGTGGAGCACAGGCTCCGGACGCACAGGCTCAGCGGCCATGGCTCACGGGCCCAGCCGCTCCGCGGCACATGGGATCCTCCCAGACCAGGGCACGAACCCGTATCCCCTGCATCGGCAGGCGGACTCTCAACCACTTGCGCCACCAGGGAGGCCCTACTTTTTTATAAAGCAGAAACTAATACACCATTGTGAAGCAATTATACTCCAGTAATGTAAAAAAAAAAAAAGAATTAAAAAAAACTTATTATTTTTATTAACTTGCTTTGAAACCTCTGTAAAAACTAAACCTAAATCCAAACGTTTATCCAAATCTTTAGGAATTCAGAGGGTGATCAAAGGTGGAGAAATACTACCATACCTGCCTGGGCATATTGGAAATAAAGGAATGAACTGCTAGAAATGGCTCCATCATTTTGGGCTCTATAAACAATTCCCCTGTGAACCTTTATTTTCAACTCTTATAAATCTTAGCAGATCAATTCTGCGGGGATGCCGCTTGCTCCCACCTCACTTTGATGCAGAAGAGAGTCATTTTGGAAAGTTTCAGCTGAAACGGAGGTGCCCTTTGTGAGTTACAGGCCTGAGAAAAATTAACGTGTTTTTGTTTGCTTGTTTTGTTTTGTTTTGAAAAAGTCAAGACCTTTTTTCCCCAGCTCCCCATAAGTCACAAATAGCTTTTCTTTCAAAGTTCAACCTTGTCAGGCCGTTAATCCTCCGCAAGGAAAAGTGCATGTGATAGGCTTAGAAAGGTTTAGCTTTCAAAGAAGGAAGTTATTAACTTTTACATTCCTGGTTGGCACCTTTTCGATGGTTCTGGAAGTCTCTTGGGGACTAAATACCTGAGGAGCTGCAAGATTGATGCAGCTGGGCAAAGCTTTTCCTCTGTGACCCTTTGCTCTAACCCTGTACTTTCTTTATTAGGAAGAAAGGTGTCCTGATGCAAAAAAAAAAAAAAAAAAAAAAAGTCATCATAGAGCACAAGACAAGATGGAAAAATGGAGCAAAGTCCCGACAGAACACTCAGGTACTACCAGTCTCTGAGGGGGTGGTATCAGCATCCGAGCCCCAACTCATCAGCTCACAGGGGAATACGGTTCATGTAGGTTGAAGCATGAAATTTAGACCTCAGATATTCTTGGGCATATCAAGAAGTTAATAGTACCCTTCAAATTCATTATCCACCAGTAAACTAGATTTCCCAAGGCAGCTTTGGAAAGAAGGTAGAAATAGAATGAGGGTTTTAAGTCAAAAGATGTGGTTTTGAATACCAGCTTCAGTTTAGGCAAATCGGTGCCCCTGAGATGTTTGGTGTTTCCTCACCTATGAAATGGGGATAGTTTGGGGATGCAAACTATTATATACAGGATGGATAAACAACCAGATCCTACTGTATAGCACAGAGAACTATATTCAATATCCTGTGATAAACCATAATAGAATAGAACATGAAAAAGAATATATATATATATATATATATATATATATATATATATATATATATATATATATATATATGTATAACCGAGTCACTTTGCTTTACAGCAGAAATTAACACATAGTAAATCGACTATACTTCAATAAAATAAATCAAAAAAATTTTTTAGAGCTTCCCTGGTGGTGCAGTGGTTGAGAGTCCGCCTGCCGATGCAGGGGACACGGGTTCGTGCCCCAGTCCGGGAAGACCCCACATGCCGCGGAGCGGCTGGGACCATGAGCCATGGCTGCTGAGCCTGCGCGTCCGGAGCCTGTGCTCTGCAACGGGAGAGGCCACAACAGTGAGAGGCCCGCGTACCGCAAAAAAAAAAAAAAAAAAAAAAAAAATTAAATTAAATTAAATGAGGATAATATCCACACTTCTTCAGGTACTTATGAAAAGAGTAATAACTGGCATTTATTGAGTGCTTACTATATGTCAAGCACTGTGCTTTATGTGAGTTTTTTATTTAATCATCTCAGAAGGCACACACTGTCATTATCTTCATTTTCCAGATGAGGAAGCTGAGGTTTACAGAGATTAGATAACTGTTTGCCAAGAGAATGGAGAAGGTTTCCCAGCTAGTATGGCTCAGAGCCCCTTCACTTAGCCATGGAATACCCTGCATCCTAAGGTAACGGGTGTCAGAGCATTCTGTAAATTCTAAAGAGTGGTACAAATGTGGTTATTTGTACTGTCTTTATCAATATATGACATCTTGAGTATAATTCCAGGCTCTCCAAGTGACCTCAAAATAAACCCATGAGAGAAGGAGCAGCCATGAACCCCTGGCAGGTGAGTGTGTGTAACACAGTGATTCAGTCTCGAGCATACTTCAGAATCACTTGGAGGGCTTCCTGAAACACAGATGACTGCACCCCAAGCCCAGAGCTTCTGCTTCAGTAAGCCTGAGGTGGGGTCTGAGAATCTGCATCTCTCACAAGTTCCCAGATGGAGCTGGTGTTGCTGGCCTGGAGCCCACTTTGAGCATCACTGGTGAACGGTTGAAAGCACAGTCTTGGAACCAGAAGTCAGTTTTGCCCCTTGCTGACGGTACCAAGTTTGCTGTCTCAATCTTCTCATCCACAAAATGTAAATAATACTGGTATCTACCTTGTAGACTTTCTATAAGGGTAAAATCAGTATAACACACGTACAAGCCTTCGACTCAGACTTGGATCATAGGAAACACTATACTGGCTGTTGTGTGTGTAGACACCATCCTCTGAAGCTTTCTGTCTGTCCTTGGAGGAGCTTTACCACCAAACCCTGCAATAATTAAATAGACCATGAAAATTGTATGTCTTTTAAAATCTTCAATTTCATTTTTTTTTTTTTTTTTTTTTTTTTTTTTTTTTTTTTTTTGCGGTATGCGGACCTCTCACTGTTGTGGCCTCCCCCGTTGCGGAGCACAGGCTCCGGACGCGCAGGCTCAGCGGCCATGGCTCACGGGCCCAGCCGCTCCGCGGCATATGGGATCCTCCCAGACCGGGGCACGAACCCGTATCCCCTGCATCGGCAGACGGACTCTCAACCACTTGCGCCACCAGGGAGGCCCCAATTTCATTTTTTATTGAAAGGGAAATGAAGCCATGCTAACATGTTGTATCTGTCAGGGTCCCAACAGGAAACAGATGGTACACTCAAAATAGGAAAATTCCAGGAGGGTTTATTTACAAAGGGACTGTTTATGATGTATGGATGTTGGGGAACCACAAGGGATAGTATGGTAACCTGGGGCTTAATAGCAGTTAAGTTGCTATTGCTCCTAGGCCCGAAGGAATGAGGAGGAAAGAGGCAGTTATTGGAGCCTGGTGAGAAACAATTCCTCAGTGTTGGCTGCCTTGAAAGCAGTAGTCTCAGATCAAAGAACACAGCCAGCTATGTAGGCTACCTGGGAAAAAGAGACACCAGGGGATTAATGCGCACTCTCCTCCCAACCTCCATCCCTCCAGGGCTCCCAAATAAGAGCAAAGTTGACTCTGTTTTGTCCAACAGAGACCAAACCCAACTGCAAGACAGATGCATGGGAAATGGGATGAATCCACCAGATATGTTGACATGAGTACATCAGTTAGTCCTTACTCCAGCCCTATACTCTCCCCATTTTACAGATAAGGAAACAGACTCAAACTAGCACAAGTAACTTGCCCAATACCATACTGCTTGGAAGTGGCTGGGTATTCAAGCACAGGCAGTCTTACTCTAGAGCCTGTCTAGTCAACACCTACAGTAGAGGAAGCCTCTGGAGGGAAATAACAGAATTGAGATTCTTATTCTTTGTTAGTATAAAAAATAAATACTGTAAAGGGTGAGTATTATATAGTTGTCAGAGCTAGGGCCCCAGTGACTTCATCTGTCTTGTTAAGTCTAAAAATAAAAATAAAAGGAGACAAACGTATCTGTTACACTGCGATTACACGTTGGTAAAATATGCATATGGCAATTGATAATGTTGGCTATAATACAACATTAGGATGATGGATGATTTTCTTTTTATTTTCTCTCTTTTCTGAAGTTCTGTAATATGGCCAGATTGAACTTACATCTTTTTAGCATAAAGGCAATCAAATAAAATTTTAAAAATAAAGTAAAATGAAGGGTGAACCAGACAATCTCCAAGTTCCCTTGAATGTTTTATCAGCTTACAATCTCGATGTCAATCTCTTTATCTCTCCTCCTTTAATATTAAAGCAATCTTACACATATGAATAAAGGTCCATAGAATCCAAGTCAAGCCTGCAGACCTCATGCTTTATGAAAAATGGGGCGATGGGGGGGGGGTGAAAGAAGAGAAGTATCTCAAAATTGCCATGAAGTCCTCCAGAGCAGAAACGTTTTGTGGTTTTTTTTTTTTTTTTTTTTTTTTTTACCCTCTAGCTGCATCTGATTCAACTTCTGTAACATTTCTATGACTTTTGGAAAGGTCACAGAGATTTAGAACAGGGCTGGGCAGAGCCAATATGGGGAGGTATCTGCTTCTGAGGGATCCCTGGTGGAAGTTCCCACTAGAGTCTTCGTTCTTGAAATGAGAGTTGGTGTGTCCCAGGACACATCTTGCTTGGTATGTGGGTATTGGTGGTGATGGGGAAAAAACCTGAGAAGTGAGAGTAGGATATCTCGGAGATGCCCCTGAAGAGTCTCCTCCAGGCTGTGGATCATCTTCCACAGGTATCTCCCTACAGGTGGGTCACGGAAAGTCACCCCAATGCTTCTCCCATGAAACAAAATTGCCCCATAAAGACAACATAGAAGGTCAAATTTCTGCATTTCTGATTGTGATGCCAAGTTTCATAGTCACAAATATGGGAGGCTAACACAAGACTAACTGTTAGTTCTTAATACAGAGACGACATCTTCTTCCTTATGTTCTCACTTGTCCACCATCCATGTCTAAAATGATTTAGCTCTATCCTAAGCAAAGAGATTATCTAATCTATCCAATCACCCAATTTCTACTCAGCATCTCTTCGAGGTCACTGAGTCAATGATCCCTCATTGACCTTTTGCTTTGTAACTTCTCAAACCAAGTTTATATAAGAACAGCAAACTCAGGACTTCCCTGGTGGTCCAGTGGTTAAGAATCTGCCTTCCAGTGCAGGGGATGTAGGTTCGATCCCTGGTTGGGGAACTACGATTCCACATGCTGTGGGGCAACTAAGCCTGCACACCGTAGAGCCCCATTGCCACAACTAGTGAGAAGCCCGTGCGTCACAATGAAAGATCTCATGTGCCACAATGAAGAGCCTGCATGCTGCAATTAAGACCTGATGCAGCCAAATCAATTAATTAATTAATTTTTAAACAAAGAACAGCAAATTCACTCTCAACAGGCAAAGGGAGTGCCCTCTATTTATTAAAGCTCTGAGGAGTTCCCAACATAAGACTTCGTATTGAGGACAGATAGAGGTGAATAGACAGAAAAGCTAAAAAATCCTAAATTTCAGTGCCTCTCATTTGCAAGACCCCATTCCTAGGCCCTAAAACTGATTTTATGATTGTAATTTTGCATTCTTCTTTTTAAAGAGAGTCCCCCAAATTGTATACATTTCAGACATCGCAAAACTTAGATCCACCTTGTGTGTAAATGTAAAGGTTTCAGATTATTTCAAGCTCTAGAATTCACCTATGTTTAAATAACAAAGCCAGGGATATGTTTTCCTCTACCACTCCTCACTACCTCACAACTAGTCAATAACTAGAAGGAGAGGAACTTGGTGCCTGAACAGTTGAGAACTGAAGGGTGTCCACACTAAGGGACTGTACTTCAGTAATGATGTGGGAAATAGTTCAGGATGAGGGACAGTGACAGGACAGAATGGGGACAGAGCAGATCTGTCTACGAGGCACCTGGCTCAGCACAGGGACGGAGTCCAGCAGGGTAGCTGAGACAGCAGGCTTCGGGTATCCAAGGGCTTTCCTCCCTAAGAAGCCTGTGATGCTAAGCCTCACAACTCAAACACTGCGAGCCTCAGTTTCCTCATTTATGAAATAAGAATGGTAATGCCTATCCCTTGAGGTATCTATGAAGACAAAATGGGATAATACCTGTAAAATGCCCAGTGTGTAGTCTGGTCTATCATAACTGCTCTGTAGACGATCGCTACTTCCCTTACCACTAAACCAGAAAAAATAATAATGATGATAAGCAGATCATCTTAGTGAAATGTGATGTACAACGTGATGCTTTACTTAACATCTCGTATTACTCCTTTGCCACAACCTTCTCGTGTCCTTTAACAGTACATCATTATAACTACTATAATTTTAAAAATCTTTTTTTACAACTTTATTGGAGTATAATTGCTTCACAATGGTGTATTAGTTTCTGCTTTATAACAAAGTAAATCAGTTATACATATACATCTGTTCCCATATCCCTTCCCTCTTGCGTCTCCCTCCCTCCCACCCTCCCTATCCCACCCCTCCAGGTAGTCACAAAGCACCGAGCTGATCTCCCTGTGCTATGCTGCTGCTTCCCACTAGCTATCTACCTTACGTTTGGTAGTGTATATATGTCCATGCCTCTGTGTCGCTTTGTCACACCTTACCCTTCCCCCTCACCATATCCTCAAGTCCATTCTCAAGTAGGTCTGTGTCTTTATTCCTATTTTACCCCTAGGTTCTTCATGACATTTTTAACTGGGAAAATATGGCATGGAATTAAGAACAGATATGGAAAATGACTTGCTCAAGTTGGCACAACAATGAATTATAAAACAAGAATTGTGAAATATTCCTAGGGAGCCCAAATAGTTCCTAGTATCAATAAAATTTATTTCAACTTATATTTATTGAGCACTTACTATATAATAGGCATTTTGCTTGATACTATGGGAGAGTCAAAGATAAGAGAGATTCTCTACTTTCAGGAAGCTTGGAATAAACCAGAGCAGATTTCCCAAAATGAATTGTTTCCATAGAATACTAGTAGTCAATAAGTGTTATATGAAAAAGTTGTTCTATGGACAAATCAATTTCAGAAGCTTCAGGTTAAACAGTTTTCTCGACTCTACAACTTCTTAGAATCTTTATAATGCTGATTCTCTTTACAAAGCTCTCAGAGGGGGAAAAAAATTGTCTGCAGCACTTTCCAAACTTATTTAACCATAGAACTCTTGACTACTGTAGAATCCCATGAGTCTAGTGTTCCCGGAAGATATGGAGGGAAATACTGGATTAAGGAATTACAGACCAGCAACTAATCTACAAGTGACTCTAAGACAGATTGAGGGGATTCAACATATTATAAAAGCTGGATGGAGAGAGCAGCTGTCCTAGTTAGTGAGATTCTGGAAAGGCTTCCAAGGGAGGTATGGTTTGTGATGGTCCTTAAGGGCTGGATCAAATGTTGTATGATGGATACACAGACAAGAGAATTCCAGGTGGCAAGACTAGTGCAAACCAGGAAAGAAGTGAGGCCAAAAGTCTGGAATGATGGATTGACTTCATTGAATTAGCTCATAAAATGTCTGTAGATATTAATGCATATATGTGGAATCTAGATAAATGGTACAGATGAACCTATTTGCAGGACAGGAATAGAGAGGTAGACATAGAGAACGGACACATGGACTCAGGGTGGGTAAGGGAGGGTGAGATGAATTGGGAGATTAGGATTGACATATATACACTACCCTGTGTAAAATAGATAGCCAGCGGGAACCTGGTGTATAGCACAGGGTGCTCAGCTCGGTGCTCTGTGACGACCTAGATGGGTGGGATGGGGGATGGGGGAGGGAGGTCCAAGAGGGAGGGGATATAGGTATACATATAGCTGATTCACTTCATTGTACAGCAGAAACTAACACAACATTGTAAAGCAATTATACTCCCAATTAAACCCAAAATGTCTGTAGATGATGCAAGGGAAAAAAAGTCAGAGAGATTGGGTGGAGCCTTGTTATGGAGTGGCATGAAAACCACAGCAAAAAAGTCCTTGGAAGTGACTGGACTGAGACTGATCTGCACTCCCAGAAGAATATTCTGGCAAAATGTGCAGCCTGCATTGGAGTGGGGAAAGTTAAGAGTAGGGAGACCAGACAAAGGTTATCTAATTAAGCTCAGCAAGAAACAATATGTTCTGAACTAAGGCGTCAACAACTAAAAGGCTGGGGCTGAAACATTTTTGAGATAAGATCTAGGCGATTTGACAGCTTTTGTGTGCTTCATCACATTGAGTGACATTTTTTTATAGTCATAAATGGTCAAGTTGTGTGTATTGAGTTTACAAGATTGAACTCAGCTTATGTGATTCTCAACATGGAGTGAGCTATGAGAACATGAGCAAGTTGCTAATGGGCAGGTATGTAAATTCTCACAACAGAAGACTTCACTGGCAAGAACCGGTGACACCAGATGTGACCAGATAATGACAAACTATTCTGATCTGCCAAAAGGTGATTGATGGGTGAAACTGACCACGAGGCAGAGCTGAAATCCCACGTGCATTTCTTTTCCTTGACTCTTACGGCTACCAGTATCCATGTGGGTCCCTGAAACACCATTCACTTAGAATTCAAGATTCTGCAAACCTGAAACCATACTTAAAATTGTTCCCCCTGCAGTACACAAACAGGCCCTCAGAGCAATTAAAGCTCGGGGCCTCTGCTTTCTTGCAGACTAACTGGCTAACGTACAGCCTGTGACGTTGTGAGTCTAATTGCTCAGGGAGCAGCAGGCTCTCTAGGCCTCCTGACCTGGACCCACCACACAAAGTGTGCCCATTCCCGCCATCTCTGACGAGCACATGTGCACAGAGGTCTGTGCTCCATCAGTCAGATCGACACCCTGGTCATCCAACCTCTGAGAGGCAGATGTTTCCCTTAATTGTTGAAGATTAAAATTTGCAAACCAAAAACTAAAAACACTTCCCCCAGGCAGCAATAGCCAATCAAATCACAGGCTTTGGGAAGAAAGATGATGATGGTGTCCTCTCCTCTCTGAGTGAGTGAATTGCCCTCCCCTGAGTTCCTTTGGCCACACGGAGACTAGACAGTCTGTCCTTAGGGAATTGGTGCTATTCATCCTCTCATTTAGTCAAAAAAACTATTGTTTACTGTCCCCATGCAAAGCACTGTGCTAGGCACAGTGAGAGAGATTCAAGAGTAAAGAGATTCAAGTGTTGAAGACACCTCATCCCAATGAGAAAAATCAGGGAGGTGATCTTTGAGCCTCATTTGAAGACCAGGAAAGATTTGAACTGGCAAAGATGAAAAACAGGGCATTCTTTGGGAGAGAAATTGTCTAAGTAAGAAAATATTAGGCCAATAATTAAAAGCCATGTTTGGGTGTTTGGGGTCCAGTATAGTAAGCCAGACTGAAGGCATTGTAGAGCAATTATATGCATTTTATGACTGAATTATGTGAATAGATGAATAGATGGATCTTGGATTATTTGCATGACTGATATAACAGTAATAACCCTTTTATATTTTATGGAAAATGTGCACGATCTAAAAAGGCTTCAAAGAATTAACTTCGTTGCAGAACAATGTGCAAAATCCAATTAGAATTTAAAACACACACATACACACACAAATTCTAATGCCCCTAGAAAAGGAAAGAATTGATTTATCAGCAATTGTTCCTAATTAGACAAGTCCACTCAATTGTCTGGCTACCCAGCTGGCAGACTCAAGCTTTACACATCTACACTTGGCAAAAATGAACTACAGTTTATTTTCAATTTCCAGGTTTGTTTTGGACATATATGTCCCCCTTTGGATATAATGAGATACAATCCGAATGATAAATATCAGTTGATTAATGTATACAGGGCTTCAGTTTAATAACTGTTTAAGGAAAAATTATTTGGCTATTGTTAAATCTTAATAAATGTTTTAAAAATAAATTGGCTTGTATTAACAGCTGGCTATTAGCTTTCATACTTGTTATTATGTACTAACGTAGTGCTTTAGATTTAATACCGTATTTATCATTGTTTATTTTCACAGTTATTGCTTCGACCTAATACTCTATTTTTATTCCTCCAGATTCTCAAAGTTCTTTTCTAATGTTAACAATGACTTCTCTCTTTTTCTAAACTTCTGATGACCTCCACCCAAACACAGCTGCACCACTGGCTTCATTCAAGTGCCTACCTACTCAAATGAAGACTCTGTTTCCAGAATGTTCCAGACTCTTGTCTTTCTAGGAACTTACTGCAACCTATGACTCCTGGGGATGATGAGCACCTGTTGAAAAGACTCTCCATAAGTGTGAATTCCTCGTCTGTCCTCTTATCCTAATGTAGGGATTGAAGAGTACATTTAATGAGAAAGAACCTGAGGTGTCACAGCAGAAGGAAGGGTCCACAGTGCATGTGACACTAGATCCAATGATAGTAGAGCCCAGCCTCCTGCTGGAGCATCTTTTCCACTTGAACCCCTGGAACAGGTCTCGGATCCTTTAAGAGCCTCCAGTGAGAATTCAATAATTGTCTCTGTGGAAAGCACAAGTTCCCCCTAGTGCAGCGTGATAATCACGGATAATAATAGCTCTTTCCAAGATAATCCTTAGGCAGAAGCAAAATCCAACTGAAAATGTTGTTCAGAGTCAAAACATGGGACCTGGATCTGTCTTTTATTTAGCTCTCTAAATACACTGAGAGTTTCTTTTGTCACTGCTGTTGGCATAATGTATTAGTATTACTATTCCGCTATTATTCTCTTAATGCCTATATTTTTGTCTCTTTATTTCCTGCCAAGCCTTCATTCAATGGGCCTACTGTCCACTTTTAACCCTTACTTATCTGCCAACCAGATTACAGTTCTAAGCCTCTGCACTTTTACTACCAAGAGTCAGGACCAAACTTTAGGGATATTTCTAGAAACAATATCCTAGTGTGAATGGAGTAGATCCAGGTTTCTAAATTGCCCTGATTTTCACTCCACTGTGGTTGGAATGATTAGGGATGGAATTTTTTTTTAGGCGAAATCCCCATCATATTTGTTAAGTCATTTTCACGGTATAAGAAAAAGTTGAACTTCATATGTCTATATGCAGGAGCCTTCAGAGCAACTTCCAGTGTTTTTCTGACTATAACTCACTGTGAAGACTCATCTTATGTGTCAACTTGCCTGGGGTGAGGATGCCCAGATAGGTGGTGAAAGTTGTTTCTGGGTACATCTGTGAAGGTGTTTCCAGAAGAGCTGAGCACTTGAATCAGTTCACTGGATAAAGACCTGCCCTCCTCAGTGTGGGTACCATCCAATCTACTGTGGACCCAAATAGAACAAAAGTGCTGCGGAAGGGTGAAATTTCTCTCTCCCTTCTGGGGCTAGGATGACCATCTTCTCCTGCCCTTGAACATGAAGCTTCTTGTCCTCAGGAGTTTGGATTTGGGGACTTGACACCAGTGGCCCCTTGGTTCTAATCAGATGACCAGCTTACCTCGTTCTGCAGTTTGCAGAAGGCAGATTGTGGGGCTTCTTAGCCTCCATAATCACATGAGCCAATTCCTATCATAAATATATAATAGATATATATTTTATATGTATATATGTATATATATGTGTATATATATGTGTGTGTGTATATATATATATATATATATATATATATCTCCTATAGGTTCTCTTTCTCTGATATAATATACTTTTCTCTGATATAATGTAATATACATTTCTCTAATATACTCACTCGTTATCTTGGATTGGCTGGGACTGCTTATAGTGCAATTTAATCGGCAGAGATATGGAAGCTTTGTCAGAAGATTGTTCCAGCAGAGAGTGACTCACCATGCAGTTCACATTCATAGCTCTTAGTGGTACCACAGCACTGCATGGAAGACCGGGCGCCCCATCCCAAAGACCCACGCCTTCTCCATTTCTGCACACCAAGTCCCCCCTATTCTCTCAGGTGCCAGAGCTACCCATAGCTCAGTAAGTTAAGCCCCATTACTGGGAACTTGAACTAAGCTTCTAAGACCCTGGATATTATATCACCCACAAGTTCATGCTTTGCTTCTTTTCAATTTACGGGACAACCCAGATTTATAATTCTATTTTAAAATTTCATAAGGCAGATTGTTTCACTTTCCTTCTTTAGAGTGTAATTATTCCTAATTCCACAATTACTTTGCAAAGTGACAGTGTAGTGATTAAGAATGCTTGCTTTTAGAAAAATTTTCTTATCACCAAACCCTATAAAAATTTAAATTCCTCCCAAAATTATGACGTTGTTGGGTAGTTTTTATTAGACAATTTTGGGACTTGAAAGTTCTTTGTGACTAGTTCTCTCATATTCCAGCACATATATAATTATAATTAATTGCTTCTCTGCGCATTTCCTTTTTCTCTGGAAGGAAAGAAATAGTTTTGGGAAAAATAAGAACAGTAGGAAAAGCAGGGAGGGGCCCTTTTCTTTGTTAATTGTATGGGGCTAACTCCCTGTCTGGTATACAGTCAGCATTTCAAAAGTGTGTCTTTTCAAGTGGTGTTTCTGAACAGCTGAAATGCATTATGAGACACAGGCCAGGATAAAAGGCCAAGGCAGTGCATGGCTTCAAACCAGCAGTCAATCTATGTCTCTCTCACACACGCATACACACACTCACACACACAGACTGGGAACTGGACTCCCCCATAGTCTGTTGTTCTGCTGGATGACATGTGTTTTATAAGCATATGAGTTGGCAAAACTATGCTCTTCACCTGCTCTGAACCCCAAGTCAAGAAAAACCTAGGAAAACAAGTAGCCTCATCACTCAGGACATGTCTCCCAGGGACCCCATCATTGATCATGTAGGCTCTTGGTTTGGGAAATCAAGCTGCAGGTCTCAGGAGCCTCACCCCAATGTGAGCCTGGGAATGAGGATGAGAGGTAAGTTTCAGATGCCCAAAGAGCTTATGGCCATCATAGGAAGAGACTTTCCTGGTCATTAGTTTTCTCCCATTACCACAGCTGAGTCAGCCTCTTTTTGGGGACCATTGCTACAATTAAAGAAGAGAACAATATGCCCTTTTATCCAACCACAGTGGAAGGCTGATAGAAAAAAAAAATATGTAGCCTGGCATTTGATGGAGAGCAGAAAGATACATAATCCCTCATACCTGGGTCTCTTAATTATCCGAGGGTCAATGAAGTCTAGCTAACCTTCCCTTCATTATTTCTGACTTTGGACAATGGAATTGGAAACTGAAAGCTGGCTGAAGGGCAGGGAGCAGATCCTCAGACTATTTCCAGGAGGAAGTGCCAGAAAGAGCTTGTGAAACTTCCGTTCTAGCAAACGCAAGAGGTGGGGATAATAATAGCTCAGTACTCTGTGTGCGAGTGTGTGGGTGGATGTGTGTTTCTCAAATGCACTAAGTGCTTCCTAGATATGAGCTCATGCAGTTTCATGGCTCCCTGGTGAGGCAGGTGAAAAGCTCTGATGTCTATTTTGCATGCGCTGAAACTCAGAGAAAGTCCCAAGTACTGAGCTAGTTGTTTCCCTTGATATGCTAAGATCTGATGGACAAATATGGACTAAGTCCCTACTGTGTGTCTCGCATAGTTCTGAGTGCAACAGACACACCCGGAAAGTGGGAGATACCGCCTTTCTTCGTTAAGATCTAACACTTTGAGATCAGGAACTAAATCAATACACATAGGAAAAGAGAGCAACATGGCCCGTGGGGAGAGCTGGGCAGCGACTAAAAGTGTAGCTGAAATCCCTACATTTCACATCTCAGGGCATCCTTGATGGGAGACTGTTGCAACCCTTTTGGCAATGCTACAGATGCATCATTTGGTATGTGTTGGTCGCTGTAGAAAACTGCCATCGTGGCTTCAACTGGAGGAAGACTTCGGTGGTTTTGTTTTTGAAACTCTGGATCTGTTCTCAAGACTTGATCCGCCTTGTAGTCCTCCAGCCCAAACAGCACAAGGACAAAGGCACGTCCTAGAAATGCTGATGGCCCCTCAGAGATGCAGTCGGAGCCCCTAGATGCTCTGGGTGGGGCAGCTGATTGGCCTCCCGTGGGGAGGGTTCACTCCTTCCCGTGAACTTGCGGCCGCGGTTCTTCCATTAACGAGCCCGTGGGTCAAACCGAGAGGCAGAGGCGGACTGGGACCCCCGCACCGCCCTGGCCTCCCGCCTGAAGGTTGTGGAGGGGATCCTGGAGGGCCCGGCTGGGCAGGGAGAGGCGTTCCCCCCTGTCTCTCTGTCAAAAATAAAATAATAATAATAATAATAATGTTGAGATTGAAAAGCCCATTATGGCTGAAGGGCGAAAGTAACATTTTCATTCTAAAGTCTATATGAGACATCTTCCCATAGAAAATGATGAACTTGCACATCGGGAAGTGCAAAGACTATTTAATCAAAGCCTTTAAGAAGATCAAACCTAATCACAAGATGTTAAAAAAATATACAAAAGCAGATAAGAAGAGGTTTTGGCTGCGTGACAAGAATCTGAAAATCAGAAAAGAGCCCTTTAGGTCCTTCCACAGCAAGGGAAACATGTCATTTTTTTTTTTCTTGCTCAGCAATCCAATTTACTCACCCCACTGGTACGAGATGGGACTTAAATAGCATGACCAGTCCGACAGCCTTGGAGACCTGCAATGCTCTGCCAGGGTCTTGTTCTCCACGTGGTCCTTGTTAACTGTCCCCATTTTCTTATTTTGATTCATCTTAGGCACGACTTTTAAAAGAAAGAGAGATAGTAGAAACATTCCACAAGACACGAATGAGTAGGTGCCATAGAAGGAATAAACAAGGTCAGAGAAGGAGGTGGGGTTTGGGGTTCCCTCTTGCTGACCCCAAGAAAGGCCTGAGAGTTTAGATCTTCACTCTTAAGACTAGACCAGGACCAGCTCCACTGAGGGCCCCATGCAGACAGTGGGATGAAGGAACACAAAGAAAGCCCGTAGAGAAAATGGAGGTGGAAACAACACCATGAGGGCTAGATCAAGGAATGAGGATAGGCCAAAAATTTTTTTTTTCCATCATGCCGCACAGCTTGTGGGATCTTAGTTCCCCGAGCAGGGATTGAACCCAGGCCATGGCAGTGAAAGTGCCAAATCCTAACCACTAGAACCTCAGGGAATTCCCAAGGTCAAGATTTTAATGCAGTTTTGATGTGTACTTTTGTCGATTCAAAGTGAAGTGTGCTGGGCCCAGTGTACACGGGGAAATAGTAACACCAAGAGCTACCACTGAGCATTTTCCAAAACAGGCAGTTTGCCCAGAGTCAGAAAGGTGAAGTCACTTGATGAATTGAAGTAAGTCATAGCTAGAAAAAGCCAGACCTGGAATCCACCTCAGATCAGCATAATTACAGAAGCTTTGTTCTTTTACTTGCTGAATAATTCCCAATTCTTTTCAAATATAAAAACCTCTTTTTATACACACCTCCCTCCCCCCAAAAAAATTCTAGAAATTTTACAGAAACATTGCACTTTCACGTGTACAGTCTGCAGGCGATACTTGGTATGCACTGACCTTCAGAGGCCCTGAGCAATCCCTTTACAGCCCCAGAGAATCCCTTTTCAGGCCTCACCTCAAAGAACTTACTATCAAAACCATTCTGAGAAAAGCAAACTTGAGCGGTGGGCAAGGATTCACACATTTGGGCTCCTACTGCCCTAGTGAATATGGAAAGAGGTCAACTAGCAAGTAGGCTACAGGAGGTGGCAGCAGCCTCCGGCCCCCCTGGCAGCCCCTCAAGCCTCTTCCACTTTTGTAATATCTTCTTCCTCCCACATGTTTGCCAGATGACTGCTTTCCTGCTGTTTTCTCTCCCTTGATTAAGATGGCACTGTTATCTAATCAGATTCTACCTGTAAGAAAATCACAGGGTAATCTCCCAGGCCCCTCACAGCCTGCTAGGAATGGTTCTGGGTATGGTTTGATGGACCGGGCAGACACATGAAACACACAAACACACACACAAAACACAATGAGGTATCAGTGCATGAAACACACACACACATAAAACACAATGAGATCTCAGTGCGTGTAAGGAATATATATATACACATGTATATGCATAAGATATATATTAATAGTACTAATTATTATAGCATAAAAATGTGCAGATGTAGTTAGAGAATGGGACAAAATAGAGGAATGGTCGCCATATGAAGTTATTTAAAGAGGTTTTATGTATGGAAGGAAATGAATTAAAAGCAGAGTTTGAACAGAGGAGAGAGAAAATCAAATGAACACTCCCATGATAAGAAGTAATCATTAAGTAGTAATGAATCAGGGTGAATTTAGAATATGAGTTTTGATATGTCTCCAATGTAGCCGAGGATAAATAATCCACATTAATAAAGAAAAACTAAAGCAAACACAATAAGGCATATAAAAAGCCACTGCTGTTTTGCTCTCTCCATGACCTCCCAGGGGAAAGACTGCTCTAGGGAGGAAGGAAAAGGTCCCAGGACGAAGGCTGGGCTTCTCTTCCTTGGCTTCTGTCCTGGCTTCTTCTGAGCCCAGGCAGGCCCAGGAGAACCCAGCAGGAGACACGCAGGGCACACGCTTCTGTCCCAACATCGCTGTGACTCCTCCTTGGTAAAGGATAAAAGATGAAAATAAGAGATTGTATAATGTCTGCATGTGCCTTTGTCTCTCTCTTGTTCAAACCTGTCACCTCCAAAGAAGGAAGTAAAAACAGGTAACAAGGAGCCTTTCAAAGGGGAGCAGTGCTGCATTCTGTGATGCACCTGGTACCTGGACTCCCCTCCCAGAAGGATATGACCTTCTGCAGCCTTGGGATAGACATTTCCATGCTTGTTAGAGCAACTCTATAATCAGCAAATACATCTGAGGGCTCCAGGCTTTAAGCAACCTCCCACTACTTTGGTGAAATTGCCTTTAATCTTCTCATATCACATATACATAATCAGAGATGATTAGGGATTATGGATCCAAATCCTACAGGAAGCCACTGGGACTCTGGTGACCAGAGCAGGGGTTTTTGGATGCCAGGATGTTTAGACAGTTATCTCCATAGGGCGTCTCACTACTTTCTCATCTCAGTAGCTGGATGTGGCTTGGGGACAGAAGTCTACCCAGGTTTACTGAACACCCCTCTGCACTAAACCCTTCCACATTCACGGTCTCACTTAATCCTTACAACAAACCTTCAGGGTAGACAGCTTTATTATTATCGTTACTTTATCAAGGAGGAAACTACCTTGCCTAAATTCAAACAGCCAAAGGGGTTTGGGTCACGGGAAGATCAGCCTGATCCCCACCCCAGACTTTGCACCACAGTGTGCTGGAGGCAAGAACACTTATCCCAGACACAGATAGAACGAAGGGAAGCATGTTCTTTGGAAAGTACTTTGGAAAAGGACTGTGTGGATAGTGCAGGTGTGATAAGTCAAGCATCCAGCAGAGGTTGACTCACGTTGTAAAACCAAAATTGGCCCTGGTGCTGAGAGTGTGGGGCTCCAGCCATGTCCTGAGGACATGGTGATGCCCTGATGGGGACACGGATACCCATCGGGCCAAAGCCCTAGTTCCTTTGGCCTTCAGCAGAATAGTAAGGCAGGAAAGCTTGACCTTGGTGTGCCCTTCTGTCCATCTCAATACCCCCTTTTTCTCTGCAGTCCTCCCTCCCCACCAACGATTTAAAGATACATCCCCAGCAACATCTTCATCGGTGATCTTTTCATCAACATTTTATTTAGTTAGCGGTGCCTGGCCTTTGTTTGTGCTCTCCTCCTAACCTTGGATCTTTTCTTTATCCTTCTCTCTATTCTCCCTTTTCCTTTCTGTAATAGTCCCTTACTTCCTGCTCTAATTTCTCATCTATTTTTCACTCCTGAGATAGCAAAGAGAACAAAAGAATGAGAATGGAAGAGATACTTTGCATCTCCCTGAATGATTCATTATTTGATTTTTTTTCATTACATTCTTTGAATGAGCTTCATAAGATCTATGGTAACTAGATACCCCATTTGCGTCAAATGCTCTTTTGATATTTTGGCACTGACTAAATAAGCATTTCAGAGCATCTTCATTTCCCTTTCTCTATTTCACAAGTCTGATGGTTGGGTTTCCAACTAAAGAGAGGAGAAGAAAGGAAAGAGAGAAAAGATTTGCAGAAAAGCAAGACACTCAGAGAGCAAGACCTTGTCCATTGCCTGGGCTATTCAGGCCTTTGCATTCCTTTGAGCAAGAGGGAAGTGATCAGGGAAGAAATTTGGAACATGCCACCCCAAAATATGTCACTTTGACATGTTGATTATTTTGAGCTGAAGGCACTTGAGAAACAGCAGGTACTGGAAGGGCCCTCTTCCCTCCCCTTTTCTACTGTTAAATAACCAAAAAAAAAAACAGTAATTTTAAAATTTCAAGATCTAATTGGCTTTGTTGAATGATTCATGAATAGGGCAGCATCCCGTCTAGCAAGTAAAGAGGAGCTTCAAGGAGTTATACAAAATGGAAGGCTTTTATAGGCAGAAGGGGGAAGAGAGTGGGTTGTTTCAGCCTTAAGTAGCCTCCCTACAGGGGATGGAAGGGAGCTATGTGGCAAATTTCCTCACTGGTGTTGACCAGAAAATCCCAGACTGACTTGTTAAGACTACACTCCTGGGGGAAGTTGTGACTGCAGTTACATTAGGTATTAAATCTTTGTTTGCTGACATGGGGCTTAGTACAAATGACTCCACATTGAGTTTGTCATTTCCTTTTTGAAACTATCTAAAAACAGGTCATAAAATTTCCCGTGAAAAATGTGCCCACTCTGGACTAGGAAGGAAAGAACATTCTTATCACCAGAGACTGGGAGTCAGCACCAAAATGGACCCATACAACCAGATCTACCAAAATAACCCTGATCTTTCCTTATATTCCCCCATAGAGTTCCTAGTCGCTTTCTCACAATTTACCACCCCTAGAAGCTTAACCCCCTTTTCCTTTGTCTTGTCACTTCCCCACAAATTTATCTTTCCTTGTTAAAAATGTATATAAGCTCTCAGTCCTAGCCTCTCTTTTGAATCTTCAGTTTTCCTATGAAGGCTTCCATGTGCATGAAAAAAAAAATTAAATAAAATGTGTATGCTTTTCTTCTGTTAAACTGTCTTTTGTCGGTTCAATCCATAAGCCCCAGCCACAGAACTAAGAGGGTAGAGGAAAATTCTTTGTTCTCCCTTACAACATCAATTCATTGTTTTGAATACACACACACACACACACACATACACACACACACACACACACACACTCTTCATTTTCTCTGGGAGTGTCAGGGTTGGAAAGGTACAAAATCTGTAGACCACCCATTCATTTTGGAGCTGCAGAAACTGAGCCAGAGGAACAAAGTGATTTGATTAAGGTCATAAAATCTGTTCCTGTTTAGACTGGGACTAGAATCCAAGCATCCTGACTCCCATTTTACAGTGTTCTTTCCACTGACCCACCTAGAAATGGAGCTAAAAATCTTTCTGCCTTTCCCTATAGTATTCATTTTAGGCTCTATTTTCCATGAACTTGTCTGAAGTCTTCTTAAAGCTATCTGGTTTCAGTGTTATGCTCCCAAGAAAGAGCCTGAAGCCACAGGAACAGAGGAAGATGGGACCAGGAAGGGTTTTATTTGTGTCCTGTCTCAGATTCATGACCTCTTTCCTTCTGAGAGAGTCATAGGCCTTACCACTTAGGAAAGTGGTCTAGAGGCGAAGGACTTTGTTTTGGGGAGGGACCTCATGGCAAGCTGTTAAATTTCCCCAGAAATGAGTTATCCTTCCTCCCACAGATAGAGGTTGGCAGCTGACAGAGATAGAAAGGGTAATCTGGTCTGACTCTGTCTTGGACACCTGCCTAGTTCTCCCATTATAGCCATCAGTGAGCTTAGAGTCGGAGTAGCTAGTCAGTGGATGTCTCAGCCGGGCCCCCACTTGAATCAAAACCTTCATTAACCCCTGTCATATGGACATGGGGCCAAACTACTCAAGAAGCTCCTAAATATTATAAAGATAGCTAGTGAAAAGCAGCCAGTTATCTCTAGCACAAGATCATGGGAGAGTCAGGAATAGAACCCAAGGGTCCAGATTTCCAGGCAACAGAGCAAGCTCAGCTTTGTTCTTTGCCTCATTTTGTTTTCTTTGCCTCGGCCAGCTGCTCAGAACTGAGACATTTTTCAAATGTCTCTTGAAAATCAAAAGTTGGGAAAGGTCTTCTTTTTAATGATCTTGGCCCCCTCCTGTTAATTTCCCAGCAACGTGGCCTTTCATTTTACTTGGGGTTCAATATAAAAGGGCTTGGCTGGGATGGAAAAAGATAGGAGGAAGAAGATAATGCAGGGCTTGGGGCTGGATTCTTTCCCTTCAAACTTGGAAGATACCAGCTGCTTGGGGGATTTGCATAATTAGAGGAGCCTATGGATGCAAGGAAAGTGGGGTGACCGGGGCTGAGGAAGTCTGAGGGGTGGGGGGAAGAGTCGGGTGAGGAGTGCTCCAGTGAAGAAAGATGGGCTCCTTTCTTCTTACGGAAATTATCATTTCAACTTTGCTCCGTCTTCTCTGTGACCATTTAGAGGAAGGAAGGCTCCCAATCTGCATTTAAATGAAATGATTTCAGGAAGCACAGAATAGAGTGTAGGCTTTTCATCCTCCCATCCAGGAGAAGGCCTTAGATGCATTAAAATTGACAGCTGCTCTTTGCAAAAGCAAAGGGCAGTTCCCACCCATTTCCAGTGCCCTGACAGGCCACGGGCTTCTGTGATTTGGTTTCGGGGATGGAGAAGGTCCTTTGCTCAAAGGAAGGGTCGAATGTTGTCTGAAATTCCACCACTGAATTCAATGGAACTTCCTCCCCTGTCGCTTTCATCTGTTTTTAAACTACAGATATCCCAGAAGCGGTAAAGCTCTAAGTGATTATCAGTCGTTTACATCTAGGGATGACTGGGGTCTTTGATAAGAGGTTTCCAGTCCTTTAACAAATATCTGAAAAGCAGCTGTTGCCAGGCAGGTGCTGTGCTGGTCCCCGGGAACGAGGCTGGGCATGGCCGAAAGAAATCCCCAGTCAGAGGGTGGTTTTGCTGCTCAGGACGGGGTGAGAGGTCACCCTGTGGAGAGAGAATTTAAACTCAATGGAAGGGATGGTAGTGCAAGAAAAAGGAAGCTGGGGAGCCCTGACCATGCACGTGTATAACATTTTTATGATTTTCCTTTTTTGTCCTAGGCTGGTCCTGTCTCTCATAAATGGCTCCTTGCTTGACTTCCAGGATAGGAGGCGCCTGCCCCTATCCTGCCATCACTGAAAGGAGAGCCAGGGGCCAGGAAGGAACTGTTTCTGTAAACCAGGGTGTCATTTTCTAAGTCTCCTCCACCCCAACCCCCCAGGGTGGCTTTGCCGCTGCTGAGAGTCCCATCTTCTTATTAAAATCTCCCCTCCAGTCTGCTTGGTCATCACGTGAAGACCAAGGAATATGCCTTTTCATTAAGAGTATTTCTACTTCTGACAGGCCTCCGGGTGGGTCACGGCACGGAGGCCTCAGGCCGGTGCTGACAGATGTGCTCCCAACGCCATCGGTCCTGGTAATTACTTTTGGAGCTGGCACTCCACACACCTGCATTGCCTGGGGGCCGGGAGACCCTGTAAACCCTGCAAGTCACAGCTGGAGACAGTGTGTGTGGCAGGAGGAAGCTGGTGGCAGGTGGGGGATGGGATGTGGGGAGGGGCAGTTTAGGTGAGAGACCCTGGTGAGCACCGCATCTCTGGCTTTAAGAAGAGATGGAGGGCTTCCCTGGTGGCACCGTGGTTGAGAGTCTGCCTGCCGTTGCAGGGGACACGGGTTCGTGCCCCGGTCCGGGAAGATTCCACATGCCACGGAGCGGCTGGGCCCGTGAGCCATGGCTGCTGAGCCTGCGCGTCCAGAGCCTGTGCTCCGCAACGGGAGATGCCACAACACAGTGAGAGGCCCGCGTACCGCAAAAAAAAAAAAGAAGAAGAAGAAGAAGGAGAAGAAGGGATGGAGCAGGGCTTGGTTTGGGGGGGTCGGGGGCACAGGCGTGGGTGGGGTGGGGTGGGGTGGGATGAGGTGGGCGGGGCGCGTCTGTAACAGCCTGGAATATCTCCAGCTCAAAAGCAGTACCTTCGGAACAGAACCGGCTTCTCCTGTCACTGCATTTGCACCAGAGCAAAGATCGTCACTCCGTTCTTTTCTTCTGAGAAATGACTTCTGGGCTCTGGCTTTGCTACAGAGTACTTTGAAACTTTTACAGGTACTCTGGGGTCGTGCGTGGGAAAAGGCTCGTTGTCAGAGGATGGTGGAGTATTGGAATGTCCCAGGAAGGACCCCCTTGCCCCTCACCGTCTGGGGGGGCAGGGGGCATTGCAAGAATTTAGGATTTGCCAGCTAGATTAGTAGACTTTCTGGGTGGGAATTGACAGTCACATGGATCAACAGCCAGGCTAAAGCACTTCTCCCAGCCAGATAGCACTGATTGGATCTGCCTTCAGGAAGAAAATGTCCTTGTTATGATTTTTTTTATTTTACAGCTAAGTAAGGTCCTAAGCAGCTATGGGATTTTCCCGAGTGCCCTCAAGGATAGAAGAGGCCACCAGAGCCCTGGTCTTCCTCCCACTAAGCAGGGATTCTGCTAAGCTCGCGTTTAGGGCTTGGATGACTAAGAGGATACAGGACCGATGATGCCGTGCCTGACGGGAAGCCATGCTCAGATTCCGGGAGGAGGGGGCGGTCTGAGGTCCTGCTGGCTCAGCTCCTAGCCTCCAGCTCACCCTCGCTGGGCAACGGCTGTCCAGGCTCCACGGGGAACACAGCACTGGACAGCGGGGACACAGTCGGCTCCACTGGAGAGACGCGACGGAGCTTCTGTAGCAGCTTTTCTTGGGGCCAGAAAAGACACTTTTCACAGTTGCTTCTCCTACAAGACATCTCTGTCTTGGGACAGGTGCCGGAAACTTGTGGCCACCAAGCCAGCTGTGCGTATTTGTCTATACATTCACTTGTTCTTTGGTGTTGAACACAGCTGGGCTGACTACCTGGGCTCCCCGAAGGGGGATGCAGAGATAGACAGGACCAGACCCTGCCCGCAGGGAGCTTTCCACCCCTCTCAGGCTATGCATCCCCAGCTCTCTCCATCTTTATGGAGTAGCCCCGTCACGGTCCTTTGTGTTTCAATGTTGTGTCCTAACTCAGAACAAGCCCATGGGGTGGGTGCTGAGTGGCCCAAGGTCACACAGGCGGCTGAGGCCAGATGCCAGCAGAGCGCCAGCCCTCAGCTACCACACTGAACATAGATACCCGGACCAGGCTAGGAGGGGGTGTCCAGGGAGTGCTACGGTGGCCTCTCAGAGAAAGGAGCCATCTCTCCTGCTGCCGCGGACTCTTGCCAGGTGTCTTTGAGAGCTGCTTCCCGATGCTCCACCAAAAATCTGGCAGCTTTCCTAGGACAGCTTATAGACACGGACAAAATGATGCTCCATTCAGATCAGCCCCTGAGTCCAAGAAGAGGAAATAGTCCCCATTCCTGGCTTCTGGATACCAACCAGGCTTTCTGCCTCTAGAAGTGAGATAAACAATGAGGCTGGGAGGGGCCTTAGAGATAATCTAGTCAACTAGTCCACCCCCATCCCCTGTTTACTGGGAAGGAAACAGAGGCTCAGGTCAACTTACAAAGGGTCACAGCCAGCAGCAAAGCAGGAGCCCAGCCCTCTTCCCCTGTGTTCCAACACTCTGCTACTTCCCGGGCTGGAGCTTACCAGGGAAACACCAAGTCTGTCTTTTTAAGGAGAGGGACTGACTTTAGCTTGTAATATCTATTAGGTGAAACAGGGGATAAACAGAGAAACTCTGATTTGGGGGTCTTAGCTTCTGTCAATCTCACCTCTTTCTCAAGCCTGGCATTCACTGAACACCGGATTCTGAAAACTCCTTTAAAGGAAATCTCTCTCTCTGCTGATTAGTGCTGTGCTTTATCCTAACCAACAGCCTTTATTGAACACACCCCACTAAGCGAAGGGTCTCCGGGGAATTGATTGTACAATCCTTGCTCTCCTGGTCGAGGGACCGAGTCTCTCGGAACACCTGGACTGGAGTTTCTCTCCACACTCTGGTTTCCACATTCTGTCTTCTCAGCTCCATCAGTGAGGGTACAGCCACGAGCATCTCGGGGATATTTTGAGACTGACCACATCTGGCAATCTGGGGGCTGGGGTGTAAACCTGCTGCCCCAGGTTTTATGAATGAGGGCCCAGAGTCATGCTGGATTTTGAGTTTGGGAAGGATGCATCAGCGAGGGTCATCTCTGAGTAGGAGAGTTTGCGCAACTAGCAGCGGACCCGAATGGGACGGCTCTGGTGGAGATAACATCTCCAACCTGAAGAGCAGGGGCTTTGATTTACAGGCCTGGGAGTCAAGTGCCTGATTCAGCAGAAGCCCTCTCTTTTATTGCACCAGGTGAAATTCAATCATTCCCAGGGAGGGCCTTTGCCCGAGAAGGGGGAGATTCAGGCTCTTGTTAAGTTAGGATGAAATTGCTGATTTCAGCAAATGAAAACTAATGACCACTGCTGATCTCTCATTTGCAGGGGGTGCCTGCAGAGGAAACTCAGCCTCCCCAGTGAGGGGGCCTTGAACAGGATGAGGGTTTGGATGAGCTTCTGGGGATGGCCATGCTTTAGGGCAACGCTTAGAGTCTGACAGTTCAAAGGACACGTTTCTTGCTGGGGCTTATTTTCTTTCTGAGTTGGCACAGAGGGGACAAAAGGGGTGAAGATGGGGGCCCAGGTTTCCCAGGAACTGTTAGCCTGGGTTGTCTTGCGAGCTTGTGCATAGGTGGTAAACCAGTTCACCTCGGCCTCGGGCATTGGTGTCACCTGTCTGAGTTTTCTTTTTGGAAAGCTTGGAAACACCTCCACCCTCCTTCCCTGATCGCACTGCAAGGGTGCGCCTTGTCCTTGTAGTCTTTGTATATTTCCTCCCAGGGAAGGGGGAGGATGGCTGTCCCCACTTAGTGACAGTACACATTCTCCTCTTCAAGCATCTCCAGCTCAAATGCAAATGTAACTTAGGCTGATACTTCCTCAGACAGCACATTAGCTTGGCTTAGTAACAACCAACTGAGACTAAAAATGAGGCTTAGCATCCACACTAATGATAATATGTATCATCTATTGAATAATTACTACGTACCAGGAACTATGCTAAGCTCTCTACAAACAATGTTTCTGCCTTCCTCTCTTTTTTTTTCATCCCCAGCTCTGAGGCAGGTGTTACATTTCACATTCAGAAAGGTTCAGTCATGTATCCAGGGTTACACACTAAATAGTCAGTTAGGGGCCAAACCCAGGCCATCTGACCATCTCCCACATTGCTACAGGTGCTGAGGGTTGCAGCAGAAGCCGGGGAAGGAAACGGCAGAGGCGGGGAATTTTGCCTCAAGGGGAGCTGGAGACAACAAAAGAGAGCATCACGTGACGGAACCATGCATGTCCTTAGAGTGGCACAGACACCGACTCCCGTCTCAATTCTGACAAGTCTCCCCTGCTTTGTGTCATATTAGGCAACTCACTGGTCTCTGATGGTCAGTTTCTTTATTTGGTAAATAAGGATAATGATGCCCTCTTTTACCTACCCATTCTCGGGTCTCTGCTTAGGTTTCTTTGGAAGCCTCCCTGACCTTTCACCCCACACCTGCTCTAACCCTTTAAAGGCAGGGATATATCCAGTTACATCTGCAGCATCTCATAAACATTGAATGAATGAATGAATGAATGAGCTCACAACGAGGCGTAAAATAAGCTGGAACACAGATGACATTCACGAGATTGGCTCTATTCGCCCTTTTGGTGATTTTGCCTGGGGTCAGCTTCCTTGTTAAGACTTGGAATCACCACCGTGTGCTCCTGTAAGGGAAGATAACAGCCCTCCAGGACAAAGAGACTTTTATTAACATTTCTCAGTGTCAGTCACTCCGGCTTTTGGTCTAAGGCGGCAGTGTTCAGTGCAGAGACAACATGGTACTCGAAGAGTTGAGCTTCTCCAAGGCAGCCAGGGTCCTCCTCAGCCTTCGTTTAACAGCCGCTGGGTGAGTGTTGAACAGTCTGGGGAGGGGGTCTCCCTCTCTTGGCTCAGGTCCACCAGAGCACTGACCTCACTCTGAGCCAATGCGGGGTCCTCAGGGGCAGAGCTGAGAGAGCACAGCTCTTCTGTGAAGGAATAACCACAGCCCTTCCAGGGAGTCAAATGCAACCTCTGTGAAAGTGGATGCAGAGGAGCTTACGGGAAGGATCCGATGCGCGGAGCCATCCAGCTAAGGCCGCGGCCCTTTCTGCAAAGGAAGAGGCTACATACAGCATCTCAGGGAGGTATGGGGGAGGTACGTGGGGACGGAGGGTCGGGGCAGGACAGGTTCTACGACCACTGCCTGTCCTGCAAGAGTCACTGCTGCTGTCATGCAAGCAGAGCAATCCCTCCAGGACCAATCCCTCCTCTCCCTCCCAAATCGCTCCTCCAACCCCCAGCTAGTTCCCCTCCACATTGTATGCTTCCCGTCAGGCTCTCTGCTCCACAGAGCACTATGTGGCAGAAGTAATAATAAAAATGACTATAGACAGAGATCACTCTGTGTCGGGTCCTGATCTGAGCTCCCACAATAACCCCCTGAGAAGGTGCTATTATTCTCCCACTTTACAGATGAGGAAACTGAGGCCTAGTGAGGTTATGTAACTGGACCAAGGTCACACAGGTGGAGAAGCCTGAAATCTAACCCAAGCAGTTTGGCTTCAGGGTCTATGACCCCAGGAGACAGAGGAGGCGAGGACAGGGAGGAGAGAGGGCGTCCTGGGCAAACAGGAAAACAAGAATGTCCTGGTGGGCAGCAGTGGCCCCCCTGAAAGCATTCCCTTCACCCTCAACCTCTGGTTTCTGCGCATCTGTTTCTCCCCCTCACTACCTACTGCTCTGTTGCTTAGGGAGCAGGACATCAGTGATGAGCCCTCCACCCGGAAGGCAGCTGACCGTGTCCTCTGTCCTCCAGGTGAATGCCAGACCTGTTCCCTCACATGGCAAGTCCAGTGTGTGGAGACACCCATCTTCCAACTGGCCCGTGGGTTCTTCAGAGCAGGATAGAAGTGAGCTCAGTCATTGAGCCCCCGCCACCTACCGTTCTCCCCAGGTACACACACACACACACACACACACATGCACGTGTACACACTCATATACACATGCAACACACTCATGCAGTACACACATGCACACATACACATGCTTGTACACACACGTGCATGCACACTCACTCATGCACACACCTCCACCTTAGGCCAAACCTCAGCTGCTCCCCCTCTAGGAAACCGTGAGGTCGCCCTGTGTCACAAGGACAGCCTCCTTCCTGTGCACCTTCCTCGCCCGCACTGGCTTTTGACACCCCGGCAGATATTTTTCAAACCCCTTTTGCTTTTTACTGAACAAAGAAAAGTGTTTGTGTCATTGTTCACTGTGCTGTTCCTTCCCCCTATTAACTCCACTAAGATGCACCCGAAGAGAAGAAAATACAATTGCATACAATTAGCCATGGAAATTATTAATAGGAGCAAGAGATTCAATCCATTCTACAAGTAATTCTGCAGTGATTTAGTAATTGATAGTAATTAAACACTAATTAATTCATTTCCTTCCTAACTAATGTATTTACTTTATTTATGGGTATTCACTTTAATTACACTTGTTTGCATTCCTTGGGTTAAGTAATACATTTTGCCATGTTTTCTGAAAATATTTATTTGAGCTTCTTTGAGTCATTCCTTGAGAACATGAGGGAACACAGACTAATTGTTCTGGATTGCAGCTGAGCACATGTGTCTCTCATGTTGGAAGGCAGAGCTGAGGGAAGGTGACGATTTGTTGCCTACCGGATTAAGCCTCACCTCCACTCCCCGAATTTTTGGTGCAGCTTTCTGACAAACACTTTCTGAGCTCTTCTTTGAAAAGATCAGAATCTTGACTATGGGAATATGTTCCGTATGGACCTGAAATGTCAAGGCATGAAAATCCCATCTTTGGGCCTCATTTTGGAATGAGTGTGATGACCCTAAAGAGACATGGCAGGCATGTGTCTATTCTCTGGATGCAGTGGTTTTTAGCTAGGTTAGTTAGACTCCCAGACTAGAGTACAGTGTAAGGGCCCCCCCGTCCAGCCACTCAGCTGATGCTTATGTGTCTCTATCAATTGGCCATGCAGCCAGTGTTCAGGTAATTTCACTGAAAGGACATCCTCCCCAGTATTCCATCTCCGAACAGTTTCAACGATCAGAAATTCTCCCTCACACTGGGCCTCAAACTGTTTCCTTAAAAATATCTTCCTCCCTTACTACCCCCTACCCCCAAGTCCTCTACCCACAGGGCCATAAAGAGTAAGTCCACTCTCATCCATCAGTCCATCACATGCTTAACAATTAACATGGCAACTCTAGACACTCCAATCAATTTACCATTCTCATGTAGAATGCATTTGTAGCCCTTCAGCATCCTATTGGCTGAAGGAAATCTAGCCTCTTTTCATCACCCCTAAAATATGTGAATGGCTATTGTCTGACCATCACAATGAAAAATGGAAATGACCTCACTCAGTCAAGATTCTGTACTTCTGTTAATGAGTGCATTAGCTTGGGTTGACCACATAACAATAATGACTCACTGAGTTGTTGGTCCTTTGAGGAGCAACAGGTGGTGTGCTGAGTGTTTCTGGGGACTGTTATGAATAGTGGGTAGGTCGCAAGTATGAAAGAGACTCTTTATTTATTTATTTTATTTTTTGCTGTACGCAGGCCTCTCACTGTCGTGGCCTCTCCCGTTACGGAGCACAGGCTCTGGACGCGCAGGCTCAGCAGCCATGGCTCACAGGCCCAGCCACTCCGCAGCATGTGGGATCCTCCCAGACCGGGGCACGCATGAACCCATGTCCCCTGCATCGGCAGGCGGACTCTCAACCACTGTGCCACCAGGGAAGCCCATGAAAGAGACTCTTGGTCATAAAAGAAGGTCTGGAAATCCCAGCCCCGGCATCAGCTCTACAGAAGGAGAGGTTTTCCTCCTTGTGCTTACCTTTTATACAAACCATGTTTTACCTCAGACCGGCTGGGAGCAAATGTGTGTGCAGTCAACAGGGGAAGCAAAACATGTAGGATGAGGATGGCAAGCAGGGTCACACTCATGATGGATTCTTCTGGCAGCAAAGTTGGCCTTTAAGGCCCCATCATTCTGGACCACAAACCTCCCCTCTATTTTGGGAGGGAAGGAGGATGAGGTAGGCCAGCAGTGGTTGAAGTGGGAAGGGTTGGGAGAGTTGGAGGTGGACCCTGAGCAGAATATCTGTGAGAAGCACGTGATCCTGAGAAAAAGTGATATCCCCTATATACTTACTTCCTATATTCAGGGCTTTCCATAAGACCATGATTGGATGTGTCGTTTTTTTCACTGATGAGTCTGGATGAAGACAGGATGAGAAGCTGAGGCTGTACAGCCAGCTCATTGCCCCTTCGCTGGCCTATGGAAGGGAGCTGAGCTCTCAAGCAGGGAAAGTGCTGGATCAGCCCTCACCTCCGAGCACGGAGGGTCTGTGAAAGTTGCTGCCAGGGCCTGACTTCTGCTAATCAACCTTTCCTAGGAGGGCAGCATGTGATGAAATAGCCACACAACCAATTGTTAACAGAACCCTATTTAGGGTTTGAATTGCTAAAAGAATTGTGTTGGAGAAGGGATTGGAGGAGGGTCCTGGAAGAAAGCCCCATTCCTGCCTAGACGACACACGCGCTGCATTGGATAGTGAACACCTGGGTACACAAAGGAGGCTGCAGGAATGGCCACGCTCCCTTCCATGGATGACGGTGCCTCTTCTTCCATTGGGAAGAGAACCCTCCACTTCCAATTCCCTGTTACTCTTTGGTCCCTTAAAAACTCCTTTCATCCTATTAAGTAACTCCTGCCTGACTATTTTTGAAATTTCAAAGTGAAGGATTTACAATTGTGCAGACATGAATGTATCAGTAATATGGACAGATGTGGATTTTTATGACAATGGTGTGTGTGTGTGTGTATGCACGCGCACATGCCATCTAGAGATACACAGATGTGTGTGGTTTAGTTTCATCAGCGTGCAGTGAAGGATTTGCATCTGCTAATCAGTTCAGGATCCAGAAAATTCACTTCCAATAGAAGAATTCCATTACCAGTCAGCCAGCTGTGAAATACTGTACCTGTTCCATACCTTAAAGAGAAAGGCCTGTTTTCATCTCCTGCACAGACACACACACACACACACACATACACACAACACATGACCCTAGCATACCACAAGGGAAATCAGGTAAGAATTCATGAAAAAGTCTCTGAAAGGAAAAAAAATCAAGGTTCTTTGAATTTAGTATTTCTGTGAACTGAAATGAGATTTTCAGGACCAGAATCTTTAACATGTTGTTTTATAATTAAGGAAGGAAGGAAGGAATGGAGGAAGGAAGGGAACTCTTGCAGACACAGAGGAGGGTGAGCTCTATAAAGAGCTGTTAAGTGAATAATAATTATTATGGGAATAACAGGCATACAACAAATATATAGGCGAAATTGTCTCACCCTCTCTCTTCTCATCATCTTTGGAGTGGTGACATTTAAGCGTTGACTGGAGTTACATCCCCTGAGCCATTGATCACTGGGATTTGGCTCTGAGGGTATAATGTTAACTACACTTTAAGAAAATGAGAGCATGAATGAGAAAGGAAATCAGATGGAATATAAGGGAAGAAAAATAATGAAACATTATTGAGAATGTAAGTCTAGTATCCTATTTGTTGCTAATAATGATCCTTTGGTTTCTTGTCCCCAAAACAGACCCTCTCTACATTCAATGTGAGTTGTGTATTTGACTAAATTTAGGTAAAGGGATTCCTAACCCAGAAAAATGTGGGACACAGCCACTCCTCTTTGAGGGGAAGAATTCAAAATGGCACTCAAGCCACCCCACCACTGCGGGTGTGTACAGTCTGGAACAAGCCCGGTGCTGTGACCAGCTTTCTAAAGTGAATTTCATAATTAAGAGTCTAATTACTGGAAGGGTCTTATTGACATGAGATGGAAGCTGGAGCAAAGTAAGTGACCTAACAGTTCCACACTGAATAAAAGCCCAGGAGCCTAGAATGAAGCAATATTAGCGAGGACGCCAGACAGAGTCTAATCAAGGTTCAGAACCAAGTTAAGGGTTTGAGGAATCAACATAACAATCAAACAAATATTCAGTTGGATGTATATATGTTCTGAAACATGATGATTCCACTTAGTGCATGCTCTCTCCCTGTTAACAATTTCACTTGATTTCTATTCCCTGCTTATGCAGTCCTTTCCCCTCCAAACAGTCGGATGTACATCCCTAGGCACACACGTGCTTGCACCCCGGTGAGCATACCACCTTCACCTACAAAGCCAGCTGTGTATCCATCCTCACACATTGATCATTCCGCTCCCCTTGGTTACTGAGACACTACCTCTCACGTTTACCTCCAACTATGTGTAATCGAATGTAACAGTAATCTGGATGTATGTTCATGTTAACCTCAATGGTGTATGTACTCATGATAGTTAGGGATACAGCTTATTTTTCTTTTTCTCTTCTTTCTTCCTGAAAATAGAGATTTACCTCCACCAGCCCTTTAGTCCTTTCTCTGTATGTTGTCTCATAGCAATCACTTTCATTTATAAGCCTTCAATTATCACCTCTACACATATGATTATCAAATTTAAATTCTGTCCTGAAATCAGTCCCAAGAACCCCTTCCAAATGTCCAATGGCTTGTGACCTCCTCCATCTGAATGTTCCCACCAGAACTTTAAACTCAGTACATCCCAGTCTAAACTCACCATTTCTCCTATATTTCATCAAAAAAGAAATGAGCTTCTCTGTGGACAGCTGTGTTGATTAAGACCCCTCCATCATCTCAGGGCCCAAACCCTCATCATCCCCCTTCCTCTTCCTCCACAGCTGATTCATTTTTTGAGCTTTGTCAATGTCGGCTCCATGATACTTCCTATACCTGCCTCTGCCACCACCCTATTCAGACACCCATCACTTGCCTTCGGGGTTACAGTAATAGCCTCTTAACTGCTTTGATGCCTCTAGTCTCCCACATCTTTAATTTGACTTACAAATGCCTACCAGAGTGATCTTCCTAAAGCACTGCTCTGATCATCTTACTTACCCGTCTAAAAAACTTCCGTGTCTCCTGACTCACTCAGTCCACACACACAAAAAAAAAAAACAGCTTCCTAATCTGCATCCACAGCCGCCCTCCAATATAACATAAATTGACCACATCACCCACTGATCCCTTCACCTACCCGGAGCATTTCAGTCAGACTGGACCACCTGCTGTTCTCTGCACACTGCCATTTCTATCTCTGTGCCTTCGTTACAGGCCTGGGGTGCAGTGCCTATTTGCACAGACGCAAATCTCTGACTCAAATGCCATCTCCTCCTAGAAGTCATCCCTGGTCTTCAGCTGAAAGCAATGTTATATTCATCTGCTCTCATTTATCTGTTTTTTCTTTTTTCATGACCCTATCAATTTCAACTTTGTATTAAAGTTGCATGATAGCATCTCATTTCTTTTAGAAAACAGAAAGTCCTTGAAATTGAAGCCGATATCTTCACACACACAACAGTTGTTTATCACACAAGCACTTACCTCGTGCCTTCTGCACAGTCAGTGCTTAACACACACTGGATTAATGGTCATATATGAATAAATACAGGTATCTGAATGCTCACAGTTGCTCACCAAATATGCAGCCATTCATGACGACAAAAATATGAATCAATCACTATATCAATTAATCTCTCAACCACAAGTTTACAATGTTCCCATGGTGAGAGCTGTGTGTATATAATTGCCTGCCTACACGCATTCATGCTTAAAAAGACAGAAAAACAAACTCCTTGAACAAACGGGCAATGACTCTTTCTCCAAACACTGTGAGTCACCCTAGCATGGGCACCTGCATAAAAGAAAGTGGAAACACTGATGTTGCTCCGAGAATACAGACCAGATGAAAGAGCTGCGGGGACTGGAAGAAATCCACATGCATTGGACAGACGTGAGAGCAAGGACAGGGGCCAACCCAAGCTGTCGCTGATGGGAGGAAGAAACCCAGCCCAAGAATGTGCTTTAGAGGGAAGAAAACCAAACTGCAGACAATCCCAAAATGGATCTATATGAAAACATACAGCAAACAACATTAACGTGGCTGGCATGGAGCTCTGTGTGTGTGTGTGTGTGTGTGTGCATAGAGTAGGGAGGAATGTGGGAATGAGTGAATGAATGAATGAATTCAGGGCACCCTGATAAATTCCCCCTGGGATAAAATCCAGATGTCTGCTTCTAAGAGATAAACAGAAAGCTCTGCTGCTCAGAACCATGGCCAGTGGCTGAACACCACGCTAATCTTCTCTGCACCAGGTTCCAGGCACCGCGGCAAATGTGTGTCAAAAAAAAAAATAATAATAATGGAGGCAAAGAAGAGAATCTCACTAAAGGAAATAACGTGAATTCAAATACTCTTTGCAGTTTGGATGAAAGGAACCCAAACGGATGTTGTTTCAAAGAGGGTATAGGGGCAAGAGCAGAGAAGCAGATTCATTTGGCTGGAGAGATGGGGAGGACTCCCTGACTAAAGCGGCAGGGACTGGCCAGCTGCCAGTGAGCAAACTGTGCCTAACGGTTGCCATGCACTCTGTCCTCCGCTGAGCGCTTTTCCATTTATTGTGTCCTTTGATCTTCTAAGCATAGCGGAGAAAAGCAGCACAGGTGCTATTACTCGCTCTCCAGGGAAGAAGTTAACTGAGGCCCAAGGGAGCCCCACCGTGGCATCCATCTCCTTTAGGTTTAATCCAGGGCTTTAGGCTGCTACTTCTAGGGCATTAATGTAAACATCACCGGGAGAACGTATTGAAATCCAAATGCGAGTCTGAGGTGGGGCCTGTGAGCCTTGCATTTTTCACTCTCCCAGGTGAGGCTGATGCTGCTCGTACCGGATCACCCTTTGAGTAGCATGGCTTAGGACGCCGTATCTGTGGGTGCTGGGTTTGAAAGGCTTGAATCAATAAAACCAGACCATTGGCTCTTCATTTGAAAGATGTTATTTCATTTACACTATTAAAATTCTAGAACATGTGTCACCTGGAGAGCCTGGGTAGGACTGGTGGTCTTCGGCTCCGACAGGCTTGATCCTTCCAGCATATATGTGATGACCCTGCAGACATCACAGACTCTCTAGATCTCTGCTTCTCCAAGTGAGCAGAATCCAAGCTCATCCTCTCTGGAACCTCACTGTCACCCAGATGAAGGAGCCGGAGAAGATCCCTTGTTTTGATTGATTTGACTCTCGCAACCCCCCTGAAAGTCCCAGAACATGGAGCCTCCAAAGCAAGCTGGTCTTCAGCACAACACAGGCAAACTTGACTCCTTGTGTCCCTTCAAGAATCTCACACGTGTCAGGATGGGGCTCCAAGGCCCCATTGCTGACCCCACGCTCTGGATCAGAGTTTAGAGAAAAGGCCAGCTCCTCAGGGACCAAGCACAGCAGCTGCATCCCATCATTTAGAACATATTCCTTTGGGACTGTAGGTCCTTTTTAGCTTCAGAATGTGGTGTATACACACCATGGAGTGTTATTCAAACTTACAAAGGAAGGAAATTCTGACACATGCTACAACATGGATGAAACTTGAGGACATTATGTTAAATGAAATAAGCCAGACACAGAAAGACTCATATAAGATTCCACTTATATGAGGTACCTAGAGTCATCAGATGCATAGAGACAGAAAGTAGAAGGGTGGTTGCCAGGGGCTGGGAGGAGGGAGGAATCAGGAGTTATTGTTTAATAAGTACAGAGTTTCAAGATAGAAAGAGCTGTGTGGATGCACGATGGTGATGATTGCACAGCAATATGAATGTGCTTAATGCCCCTGAATTCTACTCTAAAAAATGGTTAAGATGGTAAATTTTATGTTCCATGTATTTTATCACAATAAAAAATGGGGGGGAAAAGTTTGCTCTAAAACTATAATCATTCCTGGGAGAACTGTTTAACACTTTTAAATTCTAATCATTTAACAACATCAAGGGAATTTATGTATTAGATTTCTTGTAACAACCAGCTGATACAAAGTCACCGCTAGGATGAGGGGCAGGAGGGGTAGGCGAGGACCCCTAAAGGCAGCGGTGAGAAGCCACCAAACGCTACCATTGCTGGCTTCCCAGCTTTGCCGAAAGCCAGGCCTGTTTGTGTGTTTCCACCTGTATTCTCTGGGCTCTGCTCTGGGTGCCTGGACTGACCTCTGAACTCTCATGACCTCCAAAGGCTCCCTGGCCAGATATGGTCCTCCTTCCCCTGCCCCTGACCGCACCCCCATGCTCCATCTGAGCTGTGATTGGTTCATAGAGCAGCAGGTCCCTGGAGGCTCCGTGCTGTCTCATTGGACAGGACTTAGGGTCACTGCAGCAACTGGGCACTGAGCAGGCTATCTTCCCGCGCCCGTACTCAATGGGCTCACCAAGGAGACGATGACAAAGAAGAACTCCAATATCCTGCCACCCCACCCCAGGGCCTGGTACTCTGCATGGCCTCGCTGCTGGCCTCAACGACTCTTCAGAGACAGCAAACCTCCAGGAAAAATTAATAGCTCACCAAACACCCTTTAATTTTCTCCACTCGGCTTAATAAAGGTTCCAGTCTTAATGACCTCAGAGGCTTTTCGTCTGACGTTTCTGTTGGTAACTAAACCCTATGCTATTTTTCCCACCCACCACAGCCTGAAATCTCAAGCATTGCCTCTAATCTTATTTTCTATTTCTGGGCTCTGTTGCATTAGCACCTTTTTATTTCTCCTGGCATGTTTGACAGTGAGTTCAGGCTAGTGAGAATCATCTCTTTGTGCCGGAAAATGGGGATTGCACTGGTTTTTTTTTTTTAGAATAATGACTTATAGTTAAAATTACCCCCAGGATGTCATAATGACATGGGTGCCACTTTCTTGTTTGACAAGGTGGAGAGACAGAGCTCAGATACCTATAGGAGGTTGCTTGGGGTAGAGGAGAGAGAGAGAGAGAGAGAAAAGCAGATGTGTACCAAGAGCCCACCCACCCCCCCCCCCGAAAGCATGAGGACAGGGAACAGAGGCTGAAGCTTGTGACAGAGAAGAAAGCTGTTCACCTGCATCGCCCCCAGTAGGTGCCTTCTGCCCATCCAGGATGGACGGGGAAATTTGCAGGATTCCCCCAGACTTCCCACAACCATGAGTATCACACACTATGGGAGTCACCACAGTATCTGAAACTCACAGATGAAACTTCCATTCGGCCTAACTCATTAAGGAGAAAGTCTCCGCTAAAAGGGAAATGTTCTTTGGGAGGGGGTCCCACATTAATGATACAGGCTAGGTTGATTCACAGGTGCTCTATTGCAATTTTTTTTTTTTACATTTGCTCTTAGTAGTGAGATAAACACGATCTCACGTGAAGCATATGGTAGAAAGCAGTGGGATATGGGGCTGTGTATCAGCCTCTGCCCACTCAGCCCGCTACCCCTGCCCCCCGACTGTGCTTCCAGTGATGGGGGATGGGGACCCCTGTTTGACAGCCACTGCTCCGCTCTGTCAACCTCTAGCAAGGCCTCAGGGGGTGATATCCAGAGACCGGAAGGGGGAAGATTTAAAATGCTGATTCCTGCCAAGGTAGGAGGTCCAAGGGGAAGGCCAGGATGATGAGGGTTCAGGACCCCGGAGGGAATCCATGTAGGGTCAGGAAAGAAGCAGAAATGGGACAAGGGATAAGATAAGTGAACCCTAAAAGGGGGCCAGTCACAGTCTATTCTCAGCCCCACGATGAGGACCTGTGTGTCTTTGGGCAGATTCCTTAACTTCTCTGGGACTCAATTTCCTCATTTGTAAAATGAGAACAATAACAGGACCTAATTTCCAGCAAGGACTACTGTGACAACTGCTCCCCCAGACCCCAAATTGCTATCTTGCTCTTCACGTTTAGAAGTCCCCAAGAGGCTGCATTCAGCCCCTGGGGAAGGGGTCAGGAAGATAGTCCAGGGTGGCTCGGAAGCTGAATGTGTTCATTCTGGAGAAGTTGCCACCATGAGGGGCCAATCGGGTGAGCCAGGCGGGGCCCCAGCCTGCATTTGTTTGTCAGGCACGTGAACGGGAGCCCAGCCGGGTATGTGGATGTGAGGCGGGACCCCGAGAAAGCTGATATTTTAAACCCGACTTCTAACCTGTGTAATTACTGTCACGGGGCCAAGGCACCAGGGAGGAGGAAACTTGTACACCATCTTCTCTTTTTGTTTTCCTCTCCATCAGAGAGACCTTGAGACCTCCCCAAGGTTTTGAAGCAAAATTACATTTTTTACTAGAGCAGGGCCGGCTCAGCCTGCAGGAAAGGGGCTGCATCCCAGCCTCCCAGGTCGCCAGCTGAGGCGCCCGCAGAAGCAAGTATGCAACAGGCCATTTTCCAAATGACACTAATTAATGTGGGGATTATTGGAAAAGCAAATCTACTTCAGCTCCTTGATTAAAACCCTCTGTGCTCCCCAGTGACACCGTCTGTCCAATGGGCTTTTGGTAGGTGCTTGCGCGGGGGCAGCTGAGGAAGCAAGCATGTGCTTGGTCCCCGTCCCCATCCCAGTCTATTGCTCGGACTAGTCTGTCACCTGAGAGCCTGACTCAGGTTTCACCTGATCTCATGATACAGAGGGTGTGATCAGCACAGAGGACTAGAGCAAAGAGACGGTATGGTCTCACGCAGGGCCCAGGAGATGTGAGTTTAAGGCCAGCTTCATCTTTTACTAGTCAGGGTACCTGACCTTAACTTCTTGTACTGTTGTAATAATAATACGGACACAAGCTTGTGAATCCTATTGTAATGGATGCTAAAGAGGCTTCTGAACCCCAAAGCCTTGTGCAATATGGTTATCAGGATGGGACTCAGAGACACGGAGGAGTGGAAAATCGATCCAGCAACACCACGGCATGCAGTGCAAATCTTGTACAGCGATGGGGGAGAGTCCCCATCTAAATGGGAGCTGGAATCACACTGAACTGCTCTGGTGACAAGTATAGAATGTGGTGTCAGAGAGATCGCCAGGTCAGGCCCCCTCAGCCGCATTTTCTGACTGTTAGAATGCACCTGGGGTCCCATGGAGATCTTCCTAAGCCCCACCCATCCATGATGCCACCCCGGGGATCCCAGACCACAGGGAGCTCCTAGGAGACCCCCTCCCCTCTGTGGTCGCTCAGAGCTTTCTCAGTGCCACATACTGTCCACCAACATGCTGTTCATTTCTTTCTTATGTGTAGATGTCTTGCCTTCTTGCATGCATGGTAACATCTTTGAGACTCTCTGCAGTGCACATTTTTGTGTCTGACTGGCCTGGAGGCAGAGTGCCCACAGCCTGGTGCAGCTAGTGGGCTTTAAAGTGGGTATTGACCATTCACGCTAGGTTCTCCCCCTTTCTCTCAGTGCCCGACTTTGTGGGGAGCCCCTGACTTCTTCATTTCCTGAGACCCATCCCTCCAAGGCTCTCCCTGCCTGCGGGAACCTTGCTGAGGCTCCGCCCCATCCTCAACCAGGATGCCTGTGCTCCATCATTCCCAGGGCCAGGCTGGGGGACCCCAGAGCCCCACTCAGGCCCTCTTCTCTTGAAGAGAAGTGACACCTTCTCCCAAGCATCCACACCCACCAAAGAAAGAAATAGGGCAAAGTTTTGCAGGGTAGACATATGAGGAGGCTGTCGTAAAAGATGCATCCTCAAGTCAGCAGAGCTGGTTTGTCATTCTCTTTCTCTCTCTGGGCCTTAGCTTCCTCATCTGTGAAATACAGGGCCTGGACCAGGTGACTCTGCAGCACCTCCCAACTTGAAGACCCTGCAGTCCACCAAGGAAGACAGGAGGGCAGCAGGACTCACAGGAGAGAGAGTGAAGTGCAGTCTCTGTCCCCAGACCCCGGGGCTTTAGTTCTGCAGGCGTCCCCATTCCAGTCTCTTTCCTCAAGGACAGTGCAGGCAACCAAGAAGGTGTGAGCAACTGGATCTGAACCCACTTTGTGGTGGTGCACTCACTGTAGGACAGTCACACCCTCCCATCTTTTGCACATTGCTTTACACACATCCCCTTTAGTATTTGTCAGTCATACCTCAACAAAGCTGTTAAAATTGGAAAAATCTAGTTGTAAGAGAACATCTACTTTTTTTTCCCATCATTTTTGCATCATTTTTTCAGTATCATTTTGCTGTCTATATACAGGAAAGAAAAGGTAGGGGATTATGCAGGTGGATTTGTCCATGCCTTGTTTTCTTGCTTTGCTAGGGCTGTGAAATACATTCCATGTTATTCTGGAAAAAAAAAAAAAGAAAAAAAAAGAGAGTTAAGCCCTTTGATTGGAGAGTTGCCAGTTTGTGTTCAAATCCTGACTTTGCCTCTTTCAAGTTGTCTGATTTGAGCCAGGTGATAATTGTCCAGATCCTTAGCTTGCTCATTCGTAAAATGACATGTCTATGGTCAAATGTGACTGTAGCGGAGATTAAGCTATGCCCTCGGCACCTGGCATATTGTAGGTGCCCAGTAAGTGATAGCTCAGGGATTAAAGTAGGAGTCTGAATTGCATGGGGAAGTCACACCCAGGACCACTTGGAGTTTTACCCTGCTTCTGAGTTCCAGCTTGACTTTGTGAACTTGTTTAGGTCATTTTGTTTTAAATGGAAGAAATCTCCAACATGACTCTTCAGGATCCAACATCATGAGTGGTGACACTTTGGGGTCCAGTGCTGGCTAAGTGGCTCCAAGTCTGATGTCCCAGGGCTTCTTTGTATTCTAGTTTTCCCCCAGTACATGTTCTTACTCCATTTTTCTACAGGAAGACCTTATGCGCTGCCTCTCCCTGGCCTTCCCAGCCACACTGCCTCTGAGGCACCAGCTCCAGGCTACGACCCCAGATTCCAGGAGAATACAAATACAGTCTGATTTCTTGGCCTCTTAAAGCTGTGTCATGCCACTCGCCTGAGATGGCAATTTCTTTTCTGTTGTTCTGTTGAATACGTTTTTAAAGAAGATTCTCTCGGTCGCCACTGCCTCGCTTTTCTTTGTGGTTAGATGCAATGACTAGACTCCTGCACGTACTTACAAGTCAATTTTCCTTTAATGATGATTTTACCTGCTCTGAAGCTTATCAGAAGAAGGGTTCACGCACCCGGGGTCTCAGCTCGGAGCTTTCAGTGGGTCTCGGCAGCTGTTCTATAGGCAGATGCACCTGTTTTGAATGTCATCAAGGTAATGCTAATATGCAAAGCAATTTGTGATGCAGGAAACCAGAACCAACAGTAGAAGAAACCGTGTTGGGGATTATAAATCACTTTCCCATCAGCCGCTAAGCTTTCTTTGGGGTTCAGCTGAGGAGGCTCTGTAGGCAGTAGGACACTGCACCGTCCCCTTAACTGACTTCTGTTCCCTGAGAGACGGGTCCAGAGGGACGTTGTTAAATCTGGCAAGAAGGAATTAGAGGGGGTCCAAGTGGAGGAGATGCCTTAGGCGGAAGGAGGGAGCAAGGGAGAGAGGGCACCTATTGGGCAAAATGTATCAAGGAAACATGTTTAGATCTGCATCTATCGCTATGGCTGGCAGCTTCATAGAGGTTTGAATGGAGAGTTCTGGAAGGGTCACTCTACGTCTTACCAAGAAGAAGGGCTCGGTTAGGGCTCATTAGAAACTCAAGTCTATAATCTCCACCTCAGCCAATCCTCCACTTCGAAGAGTTGCTCTTATGACTTTGAATTAACCTCTGGATGGGCAAAAGCTCAGGCTCCAGTAAGTCCTGGTGATGGTCAGGCGAATTCCAAACTCGGTTTCTTGACTTCTGTAGTCCCAAGACTGTCTCCTGAAATTCAGTCAACACGTGGCTGCACATCTGTGTAATGGATCCAAACCATCTACTGAGGTGCCGGGCCTGGAGAGTTTCTCTCTAACGAGAGCTATGCTGTTATCACTGTTCCCTTGTTTTATTTCTCAGAAAGAATGTGGATGGATACAGCATAAAACAATGCATGACCATGCAACAGAGCTCTAAAGACAGTCACCACCCTTTCTTTTTCTGACTTACTTCACTCAGTATGACAATCTCTAGGTCCATCCATGTTGCTGCAAATGGCATTATTTCACTCTTTCTTATGGCTGAGTAATATTCCATTGTATATATGTACCACATCTTCTTTATCCACTCCTCTGTCTCTCTCTCATATGTGAAATCTAATTTTTAAAAAATGATACAACTAAACTTATTTACAAAACAGAAACAGACTTACAGATATCAAAAACAAACTTACGGTTACCAAAGGGGAAATGCTGGGGAGGGGAAATAAATCAGGAGCTTGGGATGAACATATACACACTCCTATATATAAGATAGATAACCAGCGAGGACCTACTGTAGAACACAGGGAACTCTACTCAATATTCTGTGATAACCTCTATGAGAAAAGAATCTAAAAAGGAATAAGTATGTGTATAACTGAATCACTTTGCTGTACACCTGAAACTAACATAACATTGTAAATCAAATCTATTCCAATAAAATTTTTTAAATAAATAAATTTTTAAAAAGACAGTCACCACCCTTTTACTGTCATTCTAGCTGTGTGTTTCTCACAACTGAAAACACTTTTTTTTTTTTTTTTTGCGTTATGCGGGCCTCTCACTGCCGTGGCCTCTCCCGTTGCGGAGCACAGGCTCCGGACGCACAGGCCCAGCGGCCATGGCGCACGGACCCAGCCGCTCCGCGGCACGTGGGGTCCTCCCAGACCGGGGCACGAACCCGCGTCCCCTGCATCGGCAGGCGGACTCTCAACCACTGCGCCACCAGGGAAGCCCTGAAAACACTTTTGAGATGAGGCTGGAATTCTTTAGGTCAAGCCATAGTGTTCACCCCAAGTTTGATAATGCTGGTAATTCAGAATTTTCTGGAAAGTTGCAGAGAAGATTTGGGTTTGTGGTGACAGGGGACACCAAGCTGGGGGCAGGTGTGGGTAAGAGAGGCCACTTTCTGTCTAAGATGCTTCTATCCCAAGGGTTTAAGGGAAGGTTCCTGCAGGATGTTGGCCCTGCAGGATAAACAAGCCTGGGGCATCTGCTACCTGCAGGACACAGGGCAACATCCCACCCTCGAAGAGTTTATGCAGCCGTAAAAAGCTAAATAAAAGCACAAGGTGGCATATCCCAAACATAAGATGTCAGTGTGTTGAACGCTGCAGGATTTCAAGGGAAGAACTTATAGTGGGGGAGGCAGGCAAAGCAGCAAAGCAGACTTGAAAGTCAATCTGGAACTCAGGAACCGGAGCTGAAGTGGGGAGGGCATTCTGAACAGAGAGAGCGGCGTGGACAAAATGTGGGGATAGGAATGAGCACAACAGGACAGGGGGAGAGGGAGACCTCGGGTACAGGGAAGCATCAGGGGCAAGTTAGCAAGCACATAGCAGAGTCAGCACAGAGCACAGAATGAAGAGACCCTGAACTTCAGGTCTCACTCTTGCGACCTGAGACACAGTAGATGGAGCATGGGGGTAGGGAGCCCACTGAGAGTCTTACCACCCGATCCTGCAGGTTCTCTTCTCACAGCTACAAATAATCCATTTTCATCGACACTAGAGGGGGTTAGCTGCCAGCGTGTGAGCCCACAGGTGTGTGCGAAAGGGTATGCCCCTGGCACAGCTCACTCCCAGCTAACTCTTGCGAGTGTTTGGGGACCGCTGAGTCTCCACTGACCTGAGAACAATGATGAGAATCACCCAAAGAGTCAGCGTTTGAATATCCCCTAGTCCCTTTCCTGAAATCATTGTTTTCGCTGAATGCCCCCAGGCAACAGTACAAAAATATATTTTTAAAAGCATGAGAATTCAATTAAGCAGAGATACAGATGTACCTCCAGCAAGTAGGCCAACGGGACTGTCCCCAGTAAGATGGATGTGAGCCCAGATATGAGATGTCCTCGCCTGTGAATCAGTACATTCAGGCTCCCTAAGCCAGCAGCAGGGAGAGCTGTGGAGATATACATGTCCACCATGTAGTTTCCCATCTTCCTGATCTTTCCCGTTCCAACCTGGGGCTTCTAGAGTGGTTCTCAGACTGGGCTTAGTGTCTGTGATGCGACCGGGAAGGAATGGGAGGGCTCAGGTAGAAACATCTAGGAAGGGGATTTGGAAAACGCAGTTAATTCGCTGTGTGTATATTATTTTGGCTTCTTGCTCATCTGTAATCTGAAACAGGTTTGTGGTTAGGCTGTGACTATTCCTGCAGAAATCTTGTGGGGCAGGTAGTGATCTTTCTGAAACTCAAATGGGACGATGTCCATAAAAATCTCCGTGGTTCCCCAATTCTTTAGGGTCCAGATCCCTTCTTAACACAGCTCACTCCATTTCCTGTACAAGGGAAATGCAGATTTCTGGGTTCTTCCAGCTGAAGAATACGGGAAATCTTCATCCTAATCATCTAGGGCAGTGACTCCGAATAAGTTTTCTGTAGACACATTTGTTTATATCTGGAAAACATTAGAGTTTAATGGAATGAGCAAAGGACTGAGAGTTGGCTACTACCTAATGAAACGTCATCATATCAGCTCCTTCCTAACCCTTCCTTTCTCCATTATAAAATAAGGATTTGGGAATAAATTACCTCTATGGTCCTATCCATGTCTAAATTTCTGTGCCATATATGTGAAATAAAACAGCTAATGCATCTCAAAGTCAACATCGGTCTTGGGTTGCCCACTCTTGGATAACATACACCTCTGCTTCCCTCCTTAGGTTTAGATCATCAAAAGCTGTCAGCGCATTTCTGCTCTCCCCCAAGGTAAGGTCATGGTAGTGACATCAGCCACAGGGAGAAAACATGCGTGCCAAACAACGATGGTTTGAGTCTCCCTGAGCTCCATAGGTCTCCTGGGGAGAGGGAAGCAGGTGCAAGACCCAGAGTCTGCATTTTCTCCCAGCGCCCTGCCCAGAGGGCAGTCCATCTCTGTCCCTCAAGTCCAGTGAGGAGCTTATCCTGGAGGAGGAGATACTTAATAGAACTGACACCCTCCCATCAGCTACACACGAGATTGATCCGCTGCTGGCACAGCAGTTGCTACTAAGAGACCCCTCTCTCCTGGGGATCGCAGCTGTATTTGCATGAATTGTCTAGGGTGAGCTGCCTTCCCCAGAGACTCCTGAACACACAAAGCCCCAGGGCTCAGCTCAGAGAAGACTTCGTTTTCAAGGAAAGGAGGCTGTTTACCATCGATGTGATCATGCAACAGGGAGCCTGAGACTTGCTTGGCTTCTGCTGCAGCTGTGTAAATGGCTCTCATAAACTTTTCCCTGTCTGGCCCAGATCACCTAGAGGGTTACATAACCCTCTCTACTTACCAAATGTAGAGTCAGTGAGCAACCGTAAAGATGTCACCTCCACCACAGGTGTCCTTCATTCACCCAAAGAGAAAGCCCCAGGTCACAGGCACCACCACCATCACTCAGACCATGATCAGATGGCTTCATCTACTATCACCACATTGGCATTTATAGCACCCACTTCATAGGTTTGTTGTGAAGATGAAATGAATTAGTACATTCAGAGTCCTGAGAACAGTGTCTGGCACAGTGTAAGTTCGCTACAAGTGTTCACTGTTTTTATCCATTCAATCCATTGAATACTTAGGGAGCACCTACTCTGTACCAGGTACTGAGTCAGGACTGGAGATATAACAGTGGGTAATGAAGACCTACTTCCTCTCTGCTCTCCAGATGCTTAGACTCTATGGGAGGAATCCATGGGCTGTCTTGGGGACCTTCTCTAAAGCACAGAAACCTCCCCTATGAGGTGGGAAGAGCAGTCTCTCAAATTCCCACTCTTCAAGGTGGTATGTGAGAAAGGTCACCCAAACTGACCTCTGCCTGAGAAGCAGAGCAGGGGACCCACTCTCTGCACCTCCCTTTGGGCTCTGCAGGGTACCATTTGTCAAAGCCAGCCTCTAAGACTAAAAGCCTATCCTATTTGGCTTCAATCCCATATTTACCCACTGAAAAACTAACTTTCATCGAAGCCCCAGATCCATTTTCTAACAGAGCCATTCCAGTTAGAATTAATCCCCAACTCAACCCTTTCAGTAAATTGTCCTTCATCTGTAAGAAACAAGAACAAAAATAACGTTGAGAAAATGATCCCTCTGCCACCTTCAATCAACTCATTTTGGTACCCCATAAAACCTTATTAAATGATGACCTGATAGTAAATGGACAGTCTCCCCAGAGCAGCTAAAGCATCTCAGCCTTGCCCCCTTCTCTTCAGGTGTGGAGAACAGCTACTCAACATACTCAGTGAATAACCCTGGGAGGGGCACCCAACTCTGTGAAATGTCAAGCAGATGTAGTGAAAAGTCTGGGATTCCTTTTAGGAATTAATTTTAATTGATCCACCATTCAACAAACATTGAGTACATAGTATATGTTAGGTACTAGAGGTAAAAAGAATAATAAGAAACATCTGTTCATTCAAGGAGCTCACAACCCTGTTGGGGACACAAATTTAGAAAACGTACAATGCAGATGGATGAGCCTGAAAACAGAAATATGCATTCAGTGGCTCCTTACTGCCAAGTAATTTGTTAAAAACAGTATTCCATTGCTAACAGGCTTTCCATCCTCAAAAACTATTCTCATCTACTCTCTGGAAATTTCTTCGATATACTATGTTGATTACTGCCTTCACCTGCCATGCCCTTACCTCCTACTTCTTGTCCATAGAGTGAACTCCTATTCATCCTTTAAAACCCTTTTCAGACTACCCCAATCATTTAAAGCATTCCCTTTCCTCTACTACTTCTCTACCTTTTTCATATTTCTCTCTTTGCACATATTATTCTATAGTCTGATAAATTATTTGTATGTCCATATTCTTTACTAGACCATGTGTTTCTTTAGGAATTAACACAGTACCTAGCCCATATCAGGTATTTGTAAACGTTCATTGAATTAAACTCTGTATAAGAAATAATGGTATTACTACTATGACCACTACCATGATTACAATTTTTGAGAATTTTTATGAGCCAGGCATTGTGATAAATATCTTACATACATTTCCTCAAAACAACTTTGAAAGCAGGAAGTATCACAGATGGCTTCTCCAGCAAGTGATACGTTACAGAAAGAATGTATTGTGTGAATTACTATTTTTCCTCCATTCTTTTTTTCCTCTCTCATACACACACACACACACACACATATGCATGCACACACAGAGAATCTTATAAGCCAATGTTGAACCTCTTTTACTATTGTTTGGAGTTGATAATTTGACTTAAGTATCTCATTTCTGTATTCCCAGAGTGCCCTGCAAAAGTCCATATGAACATATCAATCTAGCATAACTATTGATATGGCTGTTTGCTTTCTTCATTAGACTATACATTCCTTGAAGTCAGGCATGCCTCATTCATTTCTTTTAACCAAAATAAACATCTTGGTGCCTAGAACACAATAAGTATTCAATGAGTATTTATGGTAAAAGGAAGGGGAAAAGGGAGGAAGGAAGGAAAGAAGGAAGGAAGGAAGGATGGGAGGGAGGGAGGGTAGGCAATATCTGCCATGAGCCAGAGGAGTTATTTAGATAGAAAATGTTATTCCTCATAAAACCCAAATACTCTTCAGCCAAGCAAAGGAAAAACACGATCAGTGAGTACACTGGAGTCTGGAATTACTGAGCTAACCAATCACTTGATATATATCACTTGATATAGCACTCCCATCTTATAAAGAGAAGACTAAGGAATCTTGGTGAAATAAATGGCCTTTGCATCTTCAATTGAATTTAGGCAAAATGATCTTTTTCTTCTAGCCCATTGCTTTAACTATTGGACCCAATGCTTCCCAAGGACAACCCCACTGGCCTCTTGTATGCTCTATTTCCCCAAGCAAAAGTGAGCAGTACCAGTGGAAACTGAGTATCCATTTATTTAATAAGACCTTTCCTACCTACTCGGTGCCACGGCACTGGGTTCACAGAGGCCTGTCCTCTGAAAGCTCATATTTTTAGACTAGGTTGTCGTACCACCATCTTCATAAATCCTACAACTCAAACCACCCAAGGTCAGTACATCAATGGTTGTAACATCTGTGTACTCAACTAGCCAATAAAGCTTTTAAATCTACTTAAAAAGCAAGGCGAGAGAAATAATAAACACCTGAAATTGAATTGACCTCTGATTTTAACCTAAGAATTGGAGTGACTTTGGGGAAAAATGTTATGTGTAGAACATAAATGTAAAATGAGCCCACTTCATTTTCTTCCTGCATTGTATTTAACAATTTTCTGTGATAAATGCCTTTCCAGAGAGACTCTCCAGATTTATTAGAAGCTACCTGTAGACTAGAGCCAGGCAACCTGCATTTCCTCGCTCCCCTATTCTGTTATCTGACTGGCAGCCAACCTCCTGCAGATCCCAGGACCCCATGACAAAATTCATCCTTCTCCTAAGATGCCGAGGGATGGGTTGTCTGTGCTCAGAGCTCCCCGCGGAGGAGGCTGCTCAGAGTGGTCCACAGGTCTCCTGGATCTCTTTCCCCATCTTCTCCACTAATAGGGACATGGTTCTCCTCCCACTTTGCAACTTCCAGGGGAGACAATTGCTCAAGGTCGGTCTAACCACCAAAGGGCCACCCATTGACTCTCAACTGGTAATAGTTTTACAGGATAAGCCAGATTCCCACAAGCTGAGGAGAAGGAAATCCAGCTCCTCTGGGCTTAGAAGTAAGCGTTTCCCCCCATGCAGAGACCGCTGCTCCCCTTAGCCTTCACCCTGCAACTTCCCAGACACCTGTGGCTACAAAGCCCCAGGCAAGTGTTAGGTTGTCACACCAAACCTTGATGTCCCAAGCACTCCCCACCCACCAGGGCTGCTCAGGCAGCGGGAAGGCGATTATAACCTGTAATTTCTCATCTCGGTTAGCAGGTGACAGGCTCCCATAACGTGACATCCATATGGCATCACCCCTGCTGTTGAGCACAGTTTTAGGGCAAGATTCATACCACTTCTCTCTGCGCTCAAAATAGATGCCCAAAATTGGGATAGAATTTACATAAATTGGCTGAAGAGACTGTGTTCAATTAAAAAGCTTTTGTTGCCAAGGAATTTTTTTCGTTGATACATATGCTCCTTTATTGCAGTCCTATGAGGGGAAAGATGTTTGTTCTCTCACTCTCTCTCTCTCTCTCTTCTTCCTCCCTTTCTCCATCTATTCCTTAATAAATAAAGAATGGGGAGGTGGTGTGTATCTGCCCTGAAGGCTGAATGAGCAGCAGATAATGAAGCAATCCATATGGAAATAACCAGGAACCCGGCCCACGAGAAATAGAAGCAAGTGGTGCCCTCTTGCCTAGCCTGGGGCAGGGCAAGCTGCAAAGCTCCTCTCTGTGTGTATTCTGGGCTCTGTCCCAGGGTGAACGGGCTGTCCCACTTTGCAGTCACCATAAATTCAATGGGATGTGTTTTCAATTGCACTGACATGAAAAACATGGTTTTTAATCATGAAATAATACTGTTCTTGCACGAAATTGGGCAACAGAAAAGTATAACAGAGAGGAAGTTCATAGGTAATTTGGTCAGTGATGAACCCTGTTAATGCTTTTCCTCCCAGCCTTCACATCAATTGTGTATATTCACGCACATGTGGGATCAGAAAATATAAATACTTTTGTAACTCAGCATTTTTAATACTGTATTATAATTTCTTGAGCATTTTTCTATATCATACATTTTAGGAGCATCACTTTTAATGGATGTACTATAATGTATTAAACACTTTCTTTTGAATATTTATGGTATTTCCAGTTGTGTTGCTATCCCTATGTAAATATTGCTGCAATTAACAGCCTTGACTTGGTATGTACCTCTGATTACTTCCTTAAGATACCTCTGCATGGGTTGAGATTTAAGGTGTATATTTGATAGTGAAAGAAGTTGAACTGAGCTTTTCACATGCTTTGGGACTGATTCATCTTATGTTTAATGCATGCATTTTTTACAAAGGCTGTTTAGCATCAGAAATGAAGTAAGACCAACTCCAGGCTTCTAGAAGTTTAGAGCACAGAGAACAGTCTGGAGGGCAGGACATAGGACCATGAGAGAGGAACTACTGGGTGTTTCAGTGGATGGGCAGGTCATGCCTTACTTAAAAATAATAGAAATAATTTTGTTTTGGTGGGATTGAACTTGAGCCTTGAAACACTGGTAGAATGTTCATGGGTGGAGCCCGAGAAGGAGGGAATAGTTGCCAAATTAAAACGGTATTAGCAAAAGGGCAGAAGCAGGAAAGCACTAGTGGTCGGGTAACTGTGAGTATGGAGACTACTGTGCCTCCCAAAGTATCAATATGCCATTAACTGAAGAGGACTAGCCATTACCTGTAGTGCTGTAATTATGGAATCATAATTGTCCTGAATTACATGTTGCAATGACATATTCCAACTGTGTCCTCACCTCTGAACTGAAGGCTCCTTAAGGCTGGCACAGCCTTTCCTCTGCACACCTACCTCCTGGCACATCGCCCTGTATTCTGTGCATATTCCCAAAGACTCACTGACCAAAAAAATAGCTTAAAGCTAATTGCAATGCTTGATTGGACATAATCTAACAGACATTGAAATATAACATCCTCACCTGGTGTCAGTACCTTCCCTTAGAAGTAGGTCAGGCAAGGGACTGCATCCCTTGTTTTAAATCACTAAATGCTCTGCATCTCTGATAACTGGCTTTTTTGTTTTCCATAAGGACATTCCTGACCCAATATGCAGAAGCTACCAAGATACCTTGCTCATAAATAAGAACTCAATACCTATTTGGTGAACTGAATTAATAAACCCTAGACTTTGTTTATTCTCCTGGTCCCTCGAGCTAGACATGCCCTTCTGCCTACCATGCATGACCTTATTATATATTCCCAGACAAGCTAGTCCAATATCAGACCAGGTGCAAAGCTGACTGATGGGGACTCTTGGCAGAATCCTCTGGCCCAAGGTTTGTTTCTCAAACTACCCTGATCATGAGACTCACCAGGGGTGCTGGTTAAATACGCAGATCACTGGGACACTCCTCTGGGAATCCTGATTCATAGGCTTGGATTGGGATGCAGAAATCAGGGTTATGAATAAGCACCTGAAATCATGTTTGGAGCAAGTCTGAGAAATCCTGCAAATCAACAGAGCTCTCTTGGTTATAACCAGGATATAATGGACAATGTTAATTAGCCATAATCACAAGCAACTAGCTGGCATACAGAAAAGCAGACCTGGAAAGTGGAGGGATCACTGTCAAGGGAATTCAATATCCTGGACTCAGATCCTGACGCTAACACTTGCTAGCTGGGTGGCTTGGCACAAATTATATAACCTCTTTGAACCTGTGCTTCTGCCTTTGTCAAATAAGGAAGGCACTACCTGCCTTTCCCTTCAAGACATCTAACTGGATGATGCGTGTAAAAGTGTATCATACATGGGAGGAATTCGGTTTGATGTCTTGACTGGAAGCAAAAGCCATAAGATGATCTGTTTGCTGGAGGAGATAAGCTTTGTCACAGTCACAAGCTATTGGTAAATATTCGCTCCACAAAAACACACCTTGCATGCTTGTCCTATTTTGTGCCAATACCACAAAGCTGGAAGGTCATCTCAGTAAATAACAATTAGCATGAATTGAGCACTTACTCTACACCAGGCATAATTCCAGGTGAATTACTCAGATGGACCAATTTTATCCCCACACAGCTCCATGAATAGGTGCTACTTTGATGGACATTTTTTAGTTGAGGAAATTGAGATGGGAGGTGTCTTTAAATAACCTACTGAAGGTATAAGGGAGGCATCTAGTTAAATAACTTGTCAGACGTCAAACGGCTACTAAGGAGCAGAGCCAGGCTTTGAACCCAGGCAGTCTGCCTCCATGGTCCCTATTTCTGACCCCCTAAACCACAGGATTCCTCAAGATGATGGGGGTCCCCACAGTGAGAGAGAAGAACCAAGGTCTCCAGTTACTTACTCCACTTCCCCTTTTTAAAAATGCAAAAGGGATGAGCGGAAGAGATGACTAGGCGGAGCACTGGGGATTTTTAGGGCAGTGAAGCTATTCTGTATGATACTATAATGGTGGATACTTGTCATTATGCATTTGTTCAAACCCATAGAATGTCCAACACCAAGAGTGAACCTAACGGAAACTCTGCACTCTAGGTGATAATGATGTGTCAGTGTAGGTTCATCGATTGTAACAAATGTACCATCTGCTGGGGATGTTGAGGGGGGGCAGGGGGTCTACGCAGCTCTCTGTACCTTCCCCTCAATTTTGCTGTGAACTTAAAACTGCTCTAAGAAAATTAAGCCTATTAAAATGAAAATGCAACGTGTAGCAGTTTTCTTATCGCTCATGCTATCGATGTCCATTTGCCCTCTATGGCGTTCAGCATTATCCTACATAGTTATTCTGTAGCAGTCATTACAGAGTGGTAGGGATTGCTGGAAGGCTGACAAACACAGAGTCTAGGGGGCTCTCAAGCCAGAGGCCCTGGGGCAAACATGCCACCACCGCGTTGGGGTGCTCCTGTTGGGGAATGCCTTTTGCCAAAGCGCACGCTAGGCACCTTGGCGCTATCTCCACCTGGCCATTTCTCACCTGAATGACCTGCCTAGTCCCTAAAGGCACTTGAGCTTGCTCCTTGAATCCGATCCCACCCCTCTAAGAGGAAACAAAGAGCCCAGACAAATGAAATGGATTGCCCACGTTAAAGGCAAACTAACGGCAGCGTCTGGAATAGATCCCAGCTCTCCCAACTCCCAGACCAGTGCTCTTCGAAACCCCAGTGAAGGGAGAGCCATAGCGGCATCCCGGCCATCAGAGAAAACTAACCAATAAAACCCCATGAAGCACAGTGCGAAAGAGAGCGTGACGATGACTGGAGACAGGAACAGAATGGCTCCCAGCACAGCGGCGCCCCTCCGAGGACGGCAAGGTGCCCAGGGCCGCCACGCTGCCCTCCCAGCGCAGGTGCTGGCGCTGGCGCCGAGTCACCACGGTCCTTCCCGCTGCCTGGAAGGTGGGGTGCCTCGGAAGCGCCCCCACCCCCACCTTGGAGAGGCGGGAGAGGCGAGGCTGCCGCCTCGATGGTGACGCCTTAACTGAAACGGGCGCAGAAGAGTAGGGGCGACCGCCGCCCGCGGTCTCCTCGGCCCCGCGGAGAAGGGATGGGGGGCAGAGTCGCACAAAGCGTGCCCCGGGCCGCCTTCCGATTGCCGCTTCCCAGCGCCTTGTAGCTCTGGAGAACTTTTAATAGAAATCTGCAGAATGAAATGGGCTACAGCTGTTTGCCTTGATAAATATATTTTATGCTACATGCCTCAGCCGCCATCTGTTTGCTGATACGAGCACTTCTTCGTGGCAGCTAAGGAGAAGTCATCAAAAGGAATAGCAGGAGATGGGTTTCCGAGCAGGTAGAGAGGGAGAGGGGGGCAGGGCAGGGGGGCTGCTTCCAGGCTGAAAGGGGCCGGCCTGGGGGTGAAGGAAGGGAGCGCAGGAGCAGAACCAGGGCCTCAAGGACCAACCCACCCAGAGAACCCAGCGAACCAAGCCAGAGAAGCGACCCACCCACGCCTCTTCAGCCATCTCCCAGGACGCTCTCACTGCATCCCAGGGCTCCCAGTCTTTCCTCCCTCCTCCTCTGACCTTTGGCCTCTAATACTAAAAACAAGGTAATGACAGGAGTTACAGAGGTGCCTGCCTCTGAGCCACTGGTGAGTGTGCCCTGTGGCCCCTGGCATGAGGCTCCTGGCCTGTCAGTCGCACAGGAGGAGCCTGGGGCCCCTGCACCTGATGCCACTGTCCCCTGAGCCCACCTTCCACCTCCTCTGATCCGGGCTAAGTGCAGAACGGACCTGGAGAGGGACAGAGGCCAGTGCCCTGAAAAAATGTAACCTATTCCAGGACCAAACCAAATCAGGGAGCAGTTTTAAAGCACCTGTGCTGAGCCCTGTGGCCGCACAGCTACCCAGCCCTGTAAGGATTGCAGAAATGGTCCAGGGGTGCTTAGAACAGGTATGGAGGAGGAGGGATTTATATCCATTCTGGAACTCTAAAATATCTTCATGACAGGCAACAGATCTGCTCACTCTCAAACCCTCAAAGCAAAAGAACAGAGGAGTCAGCATAACAGATAATGGGGCAGGGCTCAAATACCTGGAGATTTCTGATTTCTGAGAGCAGAACCTCTGTGAAGGTGTCTTCCTCCCCTCCCTCCTTCCTTCCCTCCCTCCTTCCTCCCCTCCTTCCTTCCCTCCCTCCTTCCCTCCCTCCTTCCTTCCTTCCTTCCTTCCTCCCCTCCTCCCCTCCATCCTTCCTTCCCTCCTTCCTTCCTTCTCCCCTCCTTCCTTCCTTCCTTCCTTCCTCCCCTCCATCCTTCCCTCCCTCCTTCCTTCCTTCCTTCCTTCCTCCCCTCCTCCCCTCCATCCTTCCTTCCCTCCTTCCTTCCTTCTCCCCTCCTTCCTTCCTTCCTTCCTTCCTCCCCTCCATCCTTCCTTCCCTCCTTCCTTCCTTCTTCTTTCCTTCCTCCCCTCCATTCTTCCTTCCTTCCTTCCTTCCTTCCTTCCTCCCCTCCATCCTTCCTTCCCTCCTTCCTTCCTTCCTTCCTCCTCTCCATCCTTCCTTCCCTCCTTCCTTCTTCCTTCCTTCCTTCCTTCCTTCCTTCCTTCCTCAGGGCGAGACCGGAGAGGCCAATATGACTCACCACTGTTCTGAGTGGCTCCTGTTTCTGGCATCCCACGGCATCACTTACTCCTGTGTACACCCACCACTACCACCAGCGCTCCTGCTGCCCCAACTGAAAGAAACACAGCCTGGCTGGGAAGTGGAGTCAGCGTGTGTGGACCCCACAAAGCCCCGCACAGAAGCCGCGTGTCTCCCTGGCCCACCTCCTCCCTCCACCCCCACCTGGATGCTGCCAGGGAGGAGGCCATGCTGGCCCTCCAGCTGGCAATGCAAGGGCCAGCTGTCACCACCAGCTGCATCCATTACCTCCTTCCCCGTCCTGTAGGGCTGTGAACCTCCAGAATGACTGGGTGAGGATCAGGCTTTGGTATTGGAGGGCAGAGCCAAGAGGCTGAAGTGAAAGGAAAACTGGATCTGTCATAGCAGAAAAGGGGGGACCACCTTCCAAAAACATATCAGTCAAAACAAACAGGATGGAGCTCCTGCTGCTTGGTGCCACCTCCTCGCAAGCACGTGGGCAGGGTAACTGTTGGTGACATGCTTTGAGGCGCTCTGACAGAAGGCACTGAATCACTGTGTACTGAAGATTGTGATTTTTGGCCCAAGAAACCAAGTGCTTTGCACGCACTTCAGAACGGCTGGCTGTTCATTGGAGCCAGAGCAAGCCTTGGGCTTCATCAGAGCACCAGTCCCAGGTATTAAGTGTTTCCATGGCACTTAGTATTTTGCAATTATCTTTTCTAACACGTCTGCCTTAGCAGAAAGAGCAGGCCGAATGTAAATCCTTCTGCCCTCCGTGATGCCTGCCAGCCTCTGAGGAAGAGGTCCTGACCCCGTCATCCACCTTCAGAGGAGACTAGTAGGGCCTGCCAGATCCCCAAGTTTGCAGCCTCTTCTGTCTACACTTGGTTGCTGGCTCCACACTCACTTCTTCTACTACTTATCTGTCCACGTTTCAAGGCCAGCTCAAAACAGACTGCATCCATTTACTCAACCATTTATCCATTCCTCAATTATTTGTTGAGTACCTACTATGTGCCATGCACTGTTTTAGGCACTGAATATAGAGCAGTGAATAAAATAGGAAAAAAAATATCCCCTTCCTCATGTAACTTACATTCAATAAGGAGGTAGGTAAATAATAAGCAGGGGCTTCCCTGGTGGCGCAGTTGTTGAGAGTCCGCCTGCCGATGCAGGGGACACGGGTTCGTGCCCCAGTCCGGGAAGATCCCACATGCCGCGGAGTGGCTGGACCCGTGAGCCATGGCCACTGAGCCTGCGTGTCTGGAGCCTGTGCTCCTCAACAGGAGAGGCCACAACAGTGAGAGGCCCACGTACTGCAAAAAAAAAAAAAAAAAAAAAAAAAAAGGCAGATAAACACTTGTACTATGAATAAACATAATGCTGGCTGAGGGTTAGAGAATACCTGCAGGGTATTATTATAGGCCTAATGGTCCAATGGCCTGACATCTGAGCAGAAATCAGAATGAAATGAGGGAGTCTGTTAGGCATCCAGGGAAAAGCATCCCAGGCAGAGGGAGCAGCAGGTGGTGCAAAGGCCCTGAGGTGGGAACACAATGAGTGTTGAGGAACAGCAAGGAGGCCAATTTGGTTGGACTGAGCCAGGGCAGGGCATGTGTTGTCATGGCAATACACGTGGTCAAAGAAGTAACTGGGCCTCTAATCAGAAGCATTTTCTTCTCCAGTTGGTCCAGTCCCACAGGACTACCCCCTCTTCGAACTCCTGTACTGGTCCCAAAGTGGTTCGTTTGGACCTTATTGACACCTGTTTTGTAGCTTCACCACTTCACACATTTGTGTTTTCTATGCCCAAAGCAGATGAAATTTCCCCAGATTTCCTCCTGATTTCTGTGTCTTCCCTGAGCCCCATGGTCATCCCATCCATCCCTCCTGTCTAACATCCTGAGCATCTTTCCATTGCCCCCTTGAAAGGACATGTTGTGAAAGAACCACACCTCATCAGTCATAGGTCCCTGTGAACCCAGCCGGGTACTCAGGAACCCCTGCATTTTTAGTTTTAACTTCAGTCAGACAATGCCTCCACTGTTCAAATTAACCTAAAACACTAATCCATTGAGAGATCATTTGTTCACTCGAGTCATTGATTAATTCATTAACTTTTTAAAAATATCTACTCTGCTGGGGAACAAAAGGTGAACACAACAGGCCCCCTCAATAAGCATCAAGTCTAGTGGACAAGTTATAAGAAACGAAGTAAATGCTAACACAAGAATACAAATAAAAGGCCATGAGAGATCAGAGGACAAATCAATTAATTTTCCATGAATTTCTTTCCAAAGAAGACAGGGAAGGCCTTCCAGGGAGAACGACGTTATAGGCAGGCATTGGAGAATAAGTAGGAGTTTACCAGAGAGAAGGGAGTAAAAGACATCAGAGCCGAGTTTCTCAACTGGGGGTGATTTTCTGTCCCCGGGACATTTGGTGATGTCTGGAGAGATTTTGCCTGTTGTGGCTGAACCAGTGGTATTCCCGACCTCTAATGGGTCAAGGTCAGGGATGTTGCTAAACATCCTGCAATGCACAGAACAGCCCCCAACAAACAACGACACAGCCCAACTGTCAGTAGTGCCGAGGTTGAGAGATCCCTCATTAGAAGTAAAGAGAACAACATGTAAAAGGGTATCAAACTGTACAAGGGTCATCAGGAAAGTCTAGAGAACAATAGAAGAAGTTCAAGTGTGAAGCAGAAATCTGGAGGCAATGGAGGCAATGGCAGGGGATGGTGCTGGGAAGGAGGTCTGAGACAGAGAGAAAAGTCTCAACCCCCAAACTATGAAGTTTGGCTCCACCAACAACAAGGAGCTGATTAAGAGAAGCTGCGATAGGTGAAAACAACGGCTGCCAGTTACGGAGCCTCTACTCTGGGCTGGATGTTTGCTGCATCACCTCTCATTCTTAAAAGAGAGAGACGAGAAACCCAGCAGGCAGTTATTATTATTTCTACTTTACAGATGAGGAAACAGGGAAATCAAAGCTCAGAAAAGGGAAGCTGCTTGCTCAAGGCCAGCCACAGGGACAGCTACAACAAGGGATCCTGGTTAAAGTGAGATCTACCCATCTCCTGAGCCAGTAACCTTCCCGGCAAAGCAGCCTCTCCCAGTCTGACCTGCATGGCTTCCCTAGAGCCTTTCCGTCCCTGGGATGTAAGCACAGGGCTCTGAACACCCAGTGCTGAATAAAACCCTCCTGAAGGAAGGGAAGACTAGCTAACACGTACAACCAACTGGGAATCCATTGACATCATTCCATTCTTTCTACTCATTGCCATATTTTGCATCCCAGGAAACATGCCTGAATAATCTCTAGAGAACAATTTGAGCATTTGAAAATCTTTCCTTTTTTTCCTTCCTTTCTCTTTCTTCCTTCTTCCCTCCCTCTCTTCCCCTCCCTCTTCCCTTCCTCCTGAAACAGTGTGTTTGGCACACTTTGAATATTTACCAAAACCCACTTGCTTTCCTCCTGAGCATATAACCCGCTGACATTTCCTGGCCACCTTGTGGCCAAGTGACAGAATTCCGGCCACTGAGATCCGGGTGAAAGTGGCCTGTACCTCAGCCAGGTGTGTCCCATAAAAACCACCCATAGGCTATTCTTGCTCCCTCTCCGCATCCGCTTCGTACAGAGGTTACAGAGTTCAGTGGAGATGCAGAGGGAAGGAGCACAGGCCCTGGGGTCCAGGAAGTCTGTCTGCCACCCCATTATTTCCACATTGGTCTTAATGTGAATGGCAAGCTTTTATTGGATTAAGCTACTGAGATGTGGAAGTTTGTTACAGTAGCTAGATTTACTTGCCCGACCTAATACAGGGAGGGTGGAGGACGGGGAAACAACGTAGAACTGAGTTCAAAATTCAAACAAGTGGCTTCTCAGGCAGAGTCCAGAAATAGTCAGGGATGACAATCATCTGGGAATCAGAGTCCTCCTATGTGTGCCTCACCGTCTCTAGTATGTGATACTGACACCCTTTAGCTGCAGGCAGATGGTCACATTTTAGGCAGAAAGCAGGACAAAGAGCAAAAGAGAAGTGCCCCTTGGTGAGTCAGCGCGGTTGAGGGACTTGCCTAGAAGCCTCACCTAATGACCTCTGCTCACATCGGGGGCCCTTGCCTCCTTGTAGAGGAGGCTGGAAAACATCGCCCTTTTACTTGGCACCCTGCTTCCTTGGCTAAAATCAGGGTTCTGTTGGGAAGAAAGAAGGGAAACTAGGTGGGAAACCAGGTGGGTGGGAAACCAGGAGTCTTTTTTAAAAGAAGGGAGGGGATAGTGGTTTTGACTCAGAAGACACTGCCCGGACTGGTTATGTGATGCTGGGTCCCCTTTGTGTGCTGGACCGTTTCTGGCTTTTGAGGCCTAGGAGGTCAAGGTGTGGATGTCTGACATGGCTCTGTCCCAGGGTGCACGCACCTGCATCACCCTTTCTCGACTGCCTCTGGGATGGGTTGTGCCGCCCCCGTGTCCCTCACACGCAGCCCAATCCTCTGCACGCTCACTCCCGCCTCATTTCCCAAGAGCCCATCCTGCAGAAGATGGAGAGTGTCTCTGCCTTCTCCCTTAGTGCTCTTTTCAGCAGAGTCTCCCACGACAGGAAGCAAGGGCCGCGTGCCAGGGCTCTTGAGCACCCGCTGCTTCTCCCGCTTCACAGTTAACACCAGAAACACACACATTCTCCTGCCATCAGACCGAGCCAATTTCAAGTTATGTGTGGGGTTAACGCCAGTCTCTCTGCCTCTCCTCCTTGGTGTTACTGAACGCTGTTCCCTGTGGCACTCAGCACAGGCCTTCAGGGAGAGAACAACACAAATTAACCTTGAACATAGGTGTGGGGCTGAAAAACAGCTTTACCATAAATGAGAATCATAAAGGGCCAGTAATCGTCCCCTTGACGTCTGCACTTTGGGGTGCCATGTGGAAAAAATAGAAAAAAACTGTGTTGGATTTTCTGACTTTCTAATAGGACTTACTGAGGTTGATTAGACCCTCTTCTGCCACCTCCGTGCCTGGCAGCAACAGGGAAGAGGCAAGCTGAAGAAATGGAAATCAACCTGCCCTGGCACCTGTGCCCTGGGAACCAGTCAGGGGAGAGGGACCACCTAACTCAGCAACACAGTGACCATGGGCCAAGGCTGGCTCCTGTAGCCTAGGCACTGGCCATTCGTGTGCCAGGATTTCAGGGATAGACTTTACATAGTTCGATAGATAATTCAGTGTCTTCCCAGAAGGTCAAACTCTCTCTTTCTGTTTTCCTCTGCTTCTATTTCATTGAGTCTGATTTCTTCCGCTCCCTCTTATATGAGAAATATCTGTGTACACATGTACACAGATATTTAATTTGTGTACACGTCGTTGAGGAATCTTGTTAAAGTGGAGATCCTCATTCAGTAGATCTGGGGCAGTTCTGAGATCTGAACTCTAAAGAGCTTCCAGGTAATGCCGATGCTACTGGTCCAGGGACCAGCCCTTCACCTTGGTATTGTTGGCAAATATGCTTTGATTGCATTAAGCACTGAGATTTGAAGGTATGTTTGTTAGAGTGTATCTAGCGCATGGTCAGGACCTTGGCTGGAAGACCTTAGGACTTTTAGAATTGCTGATCCCTACACCTCAAAAGGTCATAAGTCTAGGACTTAGAGGCATATTTAAAGGCAGAGCACTCCGCCAGATGAACCCCCCATGCAAAACCAAGGTGTATATGAGAACCATCCATTGTTCCAAGAGGCACCATTGACTTTACACAGGCTGCGAGCAGGTGACTTTTCATTGTGCGGTACATCTGCAGAAAGTTGTGCTTGCAAGTGGCGTCCCAAGCAGAGGGGGCAGAGAAGCTTATGCTTCCTTCTTTCTTGACATCAACAAATGACTGTGTCAACAGCATCCCAAAGACTGATGACCTGGGGAAACAAGGCAGGCCACAAGGTGTTCACCAGAGGACAAATCTGAAGGTGCTTTCCGTTTAAACTAGCCTCTCAATGATCATCTGGCTATGTTAGGAATGATAGTACCCAGGCCAGCACTACTTTTCAAAGTGGCTGTGACCACCTTCCAAGCATGTACCAGGTACCACGTGAAAGGGCTCTCGAGTCTAGAGCAACCTCATCAACAAACTCAGCCACTCCACCTGCCCAGTTCTTCGCCTTTTGCTTAATCTCTCTCTTCTCTTAGACACTTAACTACCTCCTTCTCACCTAGATTTTTCCAGTCGTTCTTAATTTTGTCCTTGCTTCACCCTTTGGATATGATGTTTTCTATTGCCTCCACAATTACAATTGTGTAGCTTTAGTTTCTCTTTTCTCCATTTCTGACTTTGGATGAAAAATACAGCCTTCGTCCCCCCTAGGTAAGACTCCTCTCCCTCCAGACTCTCTTCCAGGTGGTCTCATCCACCCCATGGTTTCAACTATTATCTGTGTGCTGGGGTATCCAAAATCTATATCTCCAGACCAAAGCTGTCTTCAATGTTCCAGACTCAAGTATCCACAGGCACATCAAATTCAAGGTGTTCTGGATGACACTGATCACGGGATCTGAAAGAATAAAGGAAAGAAATAAGAAAGGACCTAGCTCATGAAATGACACAGTCACCCACCCAGCTGTCTTAGCCAGACACCAGGGAACCACCGTTAACTCTTCCCTCCTTCTCATCCTCCCACAGCTCAATCAATTTTTAAGTCCTGTAACTTCCATCCTCCAAAGTGCTGTAGAACCTGTCATGTTTTTGACCATTTTAGCATCTTCACACAACTTTTTCCCCGAGCTTGGGTCCTTGTCCTCCTCTTCTTCAATGGCTTACTGTTAGCAATGTTGAGGACTATGCCCCAAACTTCTTTGACTCTCCAATGGCGTGTCACCATCTGTTGCCAAATGAGGGCCATGAGGAAGTGGTACATGAGTGCTTGCGTTAGGAAGGGCTCCTGGTAAAAGTTGGGAGTTTTACCTGGAGCTAGATTGCCCTTGGCATTCATGTCATTTAGGCAACACTGTTGGGGACACTAATATTTCCCCAGGAGAATGATTCCCAGTTATTCCAAGAAAGAAGAACTACCCCCATGACTCAGCAGAGAACCGCAAACTCTATCCACTCGTGATGTCTTTTCTCTCCAGAGGTCATGTCCCTGCAGGTGAAAGTTTACCACAGTCATTCCCCTCTGACTTATTTCTGGTCAAGAGGGAGATAGGAGAGATGAGAGATTGTTGGGAAGAGGTTAATGAGCCCACGGGCTGCTGTTCCGGTGGTTTTCTCCCTTTCTGTTTGTCTCTCCTCCTTCCTAGAAATGCTTCTCATGCAAGAATGCTTCTCGACTAGTCTGTGAAATGCAACTTAGTTTTCGACATTGCATCCTTAAACCACATACCCCAAAATGCTTTACAGGAGCTGATAAACGATGTGAGCAGGTTGCACATTGTGTGAACTAGAATACCAAGACTTGATTCTCAAGTCCTGGATCTGCCACTTGCCCGTGACACAAAGGTGGCAAGTTACTTAAACCTCCAACCCTCGGTGTCTACGTTTGTGCAATGTCTCCCTGCCCATAATTTCTATGCTAATTATTGGAAGTAGTATCAGCATTTATAAACTCTAAATCAGGCTACAAAAATAAAGATTACTACTACTGATAATAGTAAGTAGTTATAAACAAGGTGTTTTTTGGTGGGGGGAGGGCTGGTTACAAATGACTCCAAAATTATAAAATAGTATAAAGAGAAAAAGATGAAGCAGAGGGAAGGTCACATGAGTCATTAAATGAAGATGACAAAGTCTTGAAGACAGGAGAGAGTTTGGTGATGAGGAGGGTCTGGTACTCAGATCTGGGGGTGGAAGGTGACAAGAGGTGGGTGTTGGGATTTAAGCCGCATCCCTCTATGCCGACCTTTGGAGGTCACGTGAGGGAGTTTGGATGTTTTTCTGAAAGACCATGGAAGTGATAAATGTGTTTCAAGCAGAGAAGCACTTGATAGACTTTGCATTTAAGCAAGTCATTTATGCTGCTGTTGTGGATACTGGACCTTAGTGGATCAAGACTGGAAGTAAAGAAACCAACTTAGGACTGTGTGGCAGTGACCCAGGTGAGAGACGTCAGGTCTCAGGACCGTGGGGACGGAGAGCAGTAGATGGAGTCATTAACTAAATGGGCAGTAGAGTCCAAACGCCACAATCTCATCTCTGAAACCTCAGTGCATTGACCGCAAAGGATTCCCTCTAGGAAGGCAAATTGGATCAGCAGGAAGGCACCAGACTTCTAATCAAAATATCTGTATTTAATTCCTAGCCTTGCCATTAATTAGGTAATTACAATTAGCTTCATGGATTTGGGCAAGTCACTTAACCTCGCCAAGCCTCAGTTTCATCATCTATAAAATGGGGATAATAAGCATTATCCCACCTCATCTACTGAGTTGTGAAGCTCAGATCAAATACAACACAGGAGAGGTGCTTTGTGAATTGTCAAGCACTGCATAATTGTAAAACACCATTCTCCAGAGATGCAGTCAAACCAAACACAAAAGGGATAGACATAATAGAAAAGAGCATTCAGCTCCTCATTGGAGCCTTCTGCCTGATGCTTCCTTGGCCTGCTTGACTTATATCAGGCCAGGGCTTATTTCCATGGTTGCTTAAACTTTATAAAGCCCTTCCATAGTGAGAAAACTTTGCGAGAATCTTATTAGACACAGCAAAGACCAAAATCAGCACAAAGCTCACATATAAAAGCATTAGGAGAAAATAAGGATTTCTCCAGAGGCTCTATGTGTGCTTAAATGGTGCAGAGAGCTAAATTGTGAAATTACAAATGAGATGTGGAATGACATATTTGATTATACAGAGTTATCTGCAATGCCTCATAACATGTAAGAAATTTGACTGTTTATCTGGCATGAGCTCAGAAAGAATCTGCAGAACTAAATGAGCTCTAAGAGGATGTTCCCAAGACCGAGGTGTGCTTCTGCAGGAACGGTGGGACCTCAGGGCCTCATATTGGTGCCTGAGACCCCCGGTTCCACTTTCTCCTCCATAAAAGGCTCACATGGACTTAATTTGACCTGACCCATTCGAGGAGAAATGAGAAGATGATCCCTGTTTCACAGGTAATGAGACTGTGTCCTAATACAATCATAAGGCATGGTCTCTACTCCCAACCAGCTGACAATCTAAGAGGGTCCGTAAGGTAGTGTGTGTGATACAGATCCCTGCCCTGTGTGGCCCAGGGCTAACCCAGTGTCCTTCATACTGCAGGAGACAGAAAAGCACAGGCTTTGGAACCTGGCAAATCCTGACTCTGCTGTATACTGGAGGCCTTGAATAAGGTCTCTTTGCCTCCCTGATCCCTGATTTCCTCCATCCTAAAGCAGGGGAACAATGCCGGTCCTGGAGTGTTGGTGGAATTAAATGAAACTTTCACGCAGGGCGCAGAGCCCATGCCCCCCACACTGGAAGTGTTCCATAGCTATTAATACTCCATTCATGGTGTGGATGATGCTTACGATTAAGGATGGATAGGAAGTCATCCAAGAAGTCAAGGGGTACACAGAAGGAGCAATTGGCTTCCTCTGTCCTAGGTCAGCACTGTGCTCTTCATCAAAGTCCCTAACATCATTGAGGTGCACCTGAGTCCTAGCCACAGTATCCCAAGACGCAGATGTTACAGTAACAACCTAGGACCTCTGTATTTCTCAAAGTAGAAGGTAAGAGGATCAGACAAAAGCAGGTGCCCTGTCCCTGACCCAAATTCTGCTGGAGCACCCAGAGCCAGTTTTCTATCTTCAGCCCAGCCAGCCCTACTTTGCCAGGGTCCTTTCAGAAGGAGCCCCAGCCCCCAGGTTGCCGACATGGCAGCAGTACCCAGCAGGCAGGTGTGCAGGCAAGAGGCGCTCACAGGAGAGAACAGATTGAGCAGCACTTCGGGAAGTCTCCAGCACAGATGTCAACACAGAGGGAAGACTCTTCCCCGTGCTCCGTCTTCCCACCTGTCCCAGCAATCCTAGGAGCGGGACAAGGAATTTGAGACGGATCGGAGCTGTTCATTTGAATTCAGCAAGGACCAGTGCTCCTCTTCAAATCCAGGCAATTGAGGCTGTGACCCTGGAGGTCAACACCGAGGCACATTTACTAAAGCTCACGGGTGGAGGTCCACACCACCCCCCAGCTATGAGCATTTGTAATCTGACTCTAGGAAGCGTGATAAGTTTTGCACAGATGACAAAACAAATGCATAATAAATCTGTGTCTGTGTGTGTGTGTGTCTATGCTCGTGTGTGTGTGTCCATGCATGTGTGTGAGTGTGAGCATGTGTTGGGATAGATGGGATGGGAAGATAGGAAACCAATACATTTTAATTTGATTTCACTTTCTAATCATTATCAAAAGAATGAGGATGGGACTTAGAATAAAGAAATAGGACAAAGGCATAAAGAGGAAGTCTTTTCCTGTTGAGCCCTCCTACTTTTCCTCATGCCATAAATAATTCCCAAGAAGAGTCTCTAACAGCATTTCCTAAAATGGTTTCATTTTGTAATTCTTACACACACACACACACATATACACACACACAAGATTTAAGTAACATTTCTCAATTGGGGAGGCATCATTTGTCTAACTTTTATCTTAGACCTTGTCATAGAAGTATACTCTGGGAAACCCTGGTTACAAGATCCCCCTGGATAATCAAGTCAGACATCTTTCAGGTTCTACTTAACGTCTCACCGAAGTCAATCAACAGATAGATGTTAAATACCCACCATGTGAGGTATCCTATATGAAACTTCCCAGAAGATACAGGAAGGTCTGAGATTATTTTCTCTGCGACTACCTTCAGTCACCACGCTCTGCTGGTTGGCTCTGCTAAGTGTGTCTCTGATCTGCCAGTCCCTCCTTGTCCCCATTGCCTGCATCATCTTTTTCCCAGACCTCTGACAGTTCAGCTTGACTGAACTTCCTTGATCTAATCCTTAGCTTGACTCAATGTTCCTCATCTGTGTCCTCAGAGCAAGTTTACATTTTTTGTAACACTTACTGTATGGTATTAAAATACTGTGCTTTTAGATCTGCCTCTGACACTAAACTGATTGTAATCTCTGACAGGGCTTTATAACCCTTTAGCCTATGACAGTGTCCTCCTCTCAGTAGATACTCCAATGGCATTTACTTGCCAAAGCTTAGCCTCCATCACAGCAGGTTTTGTCTGTGTTGTGTTTGCCTGGGTATCTGGGCATCTCACCTAGCAGACTTTGGGCCCCTTAAAGACAAGACCTGATTCATCTTGGAATCCCCAGCGTTGAGTACAGTACTTGGTACCTAGAGATGAATAAATGAAAGAATGAGTGAATTACGTGTGAATGAATATATCTCTAAATTCCCTCTGATTTCTCTGAGGCTGTTTCTAATTCTAAAATAAGAGTCGCTGTGTACCACATGAGCGCACAGACAATAAGTGCTATTACATTTCTCAGGAGGGGAAGATCGCTTTCAGCTAGAATGGTTGGGAAAGGTTTTAAAGAGAAAATGTGATTTAGGCTGAGACTGGAGAAGACACAGTGTTTGGATATGTTGATGGAGAGGGAGGACCTTCTGGGAGGAAGAGGGAGCAAGGGGACAGAGCTGAGAAAGAGCAGTCCCTCTGGCCGCTGGGTTCCTTGCCTCTGTCTGATCTGTATGGAAAAAGGAGAAATGAACTTGGCTTTTTTTCTCTTTCTTCCTCTGCATCCACTTCAGAATTCTCAGAGCAAGCATGTTCTGAGAATTCTCTGATTCGCTCTTCACACATGATCCTTCATAACTAAAGATTCTGGGGTGGGGGGGGTCATAAGGTGACCAGCTGTCCCAGCTTGTCAGGGACTAATTGTTTCTCCGGACTCCCAGCAGTAAAACTGGACAAGTCCCAGGCAAATAAGGATGAGGTGGCCTCCCTAGCCTTGCTGAAGAGATGGAGAAAACTGAGTAGCCAAATGAAGCTTTTAGAAACACCCCTTCCCTACTATAGGCTCTACTTCCTGACTTATTTTCTCATTTGAGGACAAAAGGAAATGGTTTTCCAACTGAAGGAAAATGTTTCACCCTCTTCAAGCTGCTTTCTCTAATGCCTCCTCCTCCTAATTTAGGTGGACCACTTCAGGGCCATGATATGAAAATTGCTGCCATGCATTTATGGACTATCGGATTGGTAGTGATCTGAAGTCCACGTTCCCCCAATACACAATGAACTCTTTGCTGGCCTTGGCTGGGCATTATTTACCCTCTCAGCCTCAGTGTAGAGCACGGAGCAAACTACCCAGTGTGTATTTTTGAGCTAATGGATGCTTTTGTTGGTTGCTTTTTTGGCCGGTGAGATAATTGTGACTCATTATTTAAAGATTCCACAGTAACTAATGATCCATCCAAAACTGACTAGTGTAGACCCTTCTCCTGGAAACAATCTATTCCATTTGCAGTCCCCCATTTTAAAAGGAAGATGAGCCCACTTTTGCTGTTGAGCAGAAATCCACCATGTTACACCAGTTTTTAGTCTCAGGTATCAGCTCTCTAAGGCTGAAGGGCTCAGCATACCTTAGGCCAATGAGGCCCCATAACTCCCTAGACATTCTCTCAGGTTCAGTGAGGAACCAAACAGCTTTCACTAAGGGTCCCTGCTGGGGCAGCAGAGCCCAGAGGTGGCAGTGGGTGTCCAGCCCTCTTTGTAGGCTCATTGGAAGCCTTGGCCCCAGTGGGCCATTAAGCCCCCCAAGCAACTCATGCTACACCATGCTGAGATTTGGGGGAAGGGATGAACTGACACGGGAGGAATTCCAATTCAAGTCCAGGAAAAAGAGAATTTGTGGATGAAACAATGTCTGCTAACTGTATTTTCCCCAAGTTTTTATTTTTAAAATTTTCAACCCTACTGAAGGTTGAAAGTATAATACAAATGAAAATGTATATACCTTGCCTTGAACTTCGCTCTCCAATTGCTAACATTTTGTTCTATTTGCCTAAGATTGCTGTCAACGTTTTTGCTACACCGTTTGAAAATTACAGATATCTTGAAATTCGATCCTCAAAATACTTCAGCATGTATCTCCTAAGAAGTAGGTCTTATCCTACATAAGCACAATGTTTTTTTTCGCTCCCAAGACATTTACCTCCTAAGACAGTGATACAATATTATCTAATATGTTGTCCACATAACATTTTTCCCAATTGTCTTAGTAATGTTCTGATTCAGGATCCAATCAAGAATTATCTACTCCATGTAATTGACATTCTCTTTACTCTAGTTTCTTTAAGCTAGGACAGCCTCCTACTTTTTTCTTTTTTTCTTTTTTGGTCTTTTAAAACAGATAGTTTTGGAGTACAAGCTAATGTAGAATATTCCGTAGTCTAAATTTGGGTGTTTGTTTCTTCACTATCAAGTTCAGATTAGACATTTTGGGGATAAGTACTACATAGGTGTTGTATCCTTCTCATTCCAGCACATCAGGAAGCTCATAATGTAATTTTGCTTCAATATTGATAATGACGCCCCTGGCTTCAGAGGCTTAGGGAGCAAGAAAAATTGAGGCAATCAGGCAGAACATTTTTTCTGTCACTTGGTTAAGGTGATGTCTGCCAGAATTCTCCATCATAAAATCTTTTCTATCCTTTTTAGATAATAAGTAATCTATGGGGTGAGGCCATATGAATATCCCATTCTCTAATGGAATTCATCCAGTGGATTTATCATCCACTGATAATCTTTTCCTGAATAAATCATGGCACTGGTACTTACAAGTGGTAATTTTTCTAATTCTATCATTTCTTCTCCATATATAGGCTAGCATTCTTCTGTAAAGAACACTACCTCACCACCCATGCATATACATGCTTATTTGTTAACTTTTCATCTTGAAATAATTAAAGACCCATAAGAAGTTGCAAAAAAAAAAATTACAAAGAGGTTCAGTGCACCCAAGCCACACTTTCACTCAGTGATAACATCCTACATAGTACATTATCAAAACCAGGAAACTGACACTGGCACAATGGGATTAACTAGACTACAGACTTTGCATGAATTTCACTTTTTAAAATTTTAAAATTTTATTTTAATTGTTTAGCATCACTTTGAACTCATTTTTTTTCATTGTGTTTTAATCTATTACCATCCTTACTCTTTTTGCTGCTCAAAATGTCTCAAGTTTGACTAGTGGAGAACCCCTTCAAGCCAGCTTATGTATCTTATTGATAAGCTACCATCAGTTTTTGAGCTATTCTTTGGTTTCTGGTACAAGATATCCCAGACTCCAGATCTGTAATTAGCCATTTCTCCAAGAGGCCTTGGTTCCTTTTTTTTTTTTTTTTCCACTTGGAACTTTGATCCTGATTCCAAGCCCTGGTTTCTTTCGGTGGGGAATGTTATTTATGAGATCTAGGTGCTCGGTGAGTTATTTGCTACTGGATTTTAGCAGAAGGTCGTTCCAGTGAACAAACCTGAGTGAACAAACTTGAGTTCAGATTGATTCCCCTCACTCAAACCCAGCATCCCAGAACTCTTCCTCCTCTTTTCATGTACTATATTTCTATACTCCTTCTCCCAGGCCCTATTACCATCAATATATTTAACTCATCTGCTCAATCCTACAATATATTCAAAACTGTTAAAATTACTATACCAATACCACTCACTGCCAACAACAAACCTACTAAGTAAGTTCAAGGTGTCTTTACAGTTCTTTTTTTAAAAAAATAACCCATTAGGATATACAGTTGGAACACTGGGCTCAAGAGTTTGTGGATTAATTATTTATTTTCTGCATGGTTACATTATCAATTTGATGTGTGGTTGGCTTCCTTTGTTTCATTTTATTCAGTTTTAAGATTGCTTTGTGTTCATCCTTACTGATTTAATTTTGTGTGTGTGTGTGTGTGTGTGTGTGTGTGCGGTACGCGGGCCTCTCACTGTTGTGGCCTCTCCCGTTGCAGAGCACAGGCTCCAGAGGTGCAGGCTCAATGGCCATGGCTCACGGGCCCAGCCGCTCTGTGGCATGTGGGATCCTCCCAGACCGGGGTACGAACCTGTGTCCCCTGCATCGGCAGGCAGACTCTCAACCACTGCACCACCAGAGAAGCCCTGATTTAATTTTATGTTAAAATATATGAAATATTTATATGATTTATAAGTCAAAACTATATGCAAAGATATATTCAGAGAAGTCTTACTATCATCCCTAATAATCCCTGCCCCTCCTCTTTCCACGTACCCCATAATGGGTAATGATTTTCATTCGTTTGTGCTTCACACTTCCTGCATTTCTTTTTGCAAAGCAAGGAAATAACTTTGTTTTCTTGTTTTATTTTTTTATGTAAAAGGTAACATACTATATGTACTCTTTCTCACCTTACATTTTGCTGTCAACAATGTATCCTGAAAATCATTGTGTATCAGTTCATAGAGAGCTTCTTCATTTTTTTTTTTTACTTTGTGGGTACTCTCTTGTGTAGATGTGCCATAGACTAATCAACATATCTACTGTAGAAGGCATTTTAGTTGATTCCAGTATTTCTTACAATAAATAACATCACAGAAAATAACCTTATCACAGTGGTTATATTTGTGGAAGTGTATCGCAGGATAAATCCCAAAAAGAATAACTGCTAGCTCAAAAGGTAAATACCTAGTTTTGTTCAATATGCTAGATTCTCCTCCATGGAGACTCATCATCTTACTCTTTTATCAGCAATTTATGAGTACCTGGTTCTTTGCCCAAAGTGTGTTTTGTCAACATTTTCAATTCTGCCAATCTGAATCTGATAGGTAAAAATTAGTATCTGAGTGTAGTTTTATTTTGCATTTCTCTTATTAAGAGCAAGTTAGAGCAGGTTTTTTGAAGACTATTTGTGTCTATTTTTCTCTGAAATGTCTGTTTCTTTTGCTCATGTTTCTTTCAGGTTTTGGACTTTCATTTCTTGATTTTTTTTAAATTCTTATGAATACTCAGCTCTAATTTTTTAAATAAATTTATTTATTTATTTTTGGCTGCATTGGGTCTTCATTGCTGCGCGTGGGCTTTCTCCAGTTGCTGCAAGCAGGGGCTACTCTTCACTGCGGTGCACGGGCTTCTCATGGTGATGGCCTCTCTTGCTGCGGAGCATGGGCTCTAGGCGTGTGGGTCTCAGTAGTTGTGGCACATGGGCTCTAGAGTGCAGGCTCAGTAGCTGTAGCACACGGGCTTAGCTACTCCACCACATATGGGATCTTCCCGGACCAGGGTTCGAACCCACATCCCTGCACTGGCAGGCAGATTCCCAACCACTGCTCTACCAGGGAAGCCCCATTTCTTGATTTTTAAATGTTCTTTATATATTAGGGAACATGTATTATGTTCCCTATACATGTTCCCCAATACATGTATTATGTATTATCCCTTCCTCTATGATGTATATCGAATATACTTTCTCCAAGTTTGTTCCTTGTCTTTTGACTTTGTTTGTGATTTTTTTTGCCATGAAAGAATTTTGTCTTTTTTTAATATGGTCAAATTTGTCAATCTCTTTTCTTCTTAAATCTGGATTTTGAATCATGATTAGAAAGTCTTTCTCCATACCCAGATTATAAAGAAATTCACCCATGTTTTTTTCAGAAAAAAAGTAATTTCTTTTATATAAGAAACTACATGTGTGGTTCTTTGTTTGTTTTTACATTTAAATCTCTGACCCATCTGGAGTATATTTTGGAAGATGGTGTAAGATATGAATGCATTTTTATCTTTTCCCAAATAGCTAATTTCCCAACCTTTTATTAAAAAGTCCACCTACTTCCCAGAGTTTCCTAAGTTTGGAGGTCTTCTACACTAAATAAGCCCTACAGTCAATATTAGTCATGTCAAGACAGAAATGGATGGGTTTTCTTTTCAGTGTGATACTTCCAAGCCCTGAAAGACAGACACTGAAAAAAAAAAAAAGGACCTAGGGTTAGAAACTTAGAGTTTCTAAATATACATATTTTGCTTATTTTTAGGAAATACATGCTAATGACAAATATATTTTCAAATACATGCTAATGACAAAAATTGAAATAGTACAAAAGTTGTACGATGAAAGGTAAAATCAACCTTCTATATCAGATTGCAGCCTGTCTAGAAGCCACCACTGTTACCAGTTTCTTATGTATCTGTCCACATAATATATGTCTGTAGAAAGAGAAAAAATGAGAGAGATAGAGAGAGAGAGATGTGTGTGTTTTAAATGAAAGAGTGGGAAAGTGAGCTTATACCTATTGAAAGACCCTTAAGTGTCAAGCATGTGCAGGTTATCATCCTCTCTGCCAACGACCCATATTGTCCAATGGTTCCATATTGTCATTCCATTTTACAGATGAGAAATCGAAGTTCAGAGAGGCAAAGTGACTTGTGCAAAGACCACAGCTAGCAGGGAGAGGATCTGGATTTGAATCAACACTGTCCTCTCTGTACTGAGATGTGGACAGGCAGGGAGTGGTGTGGCTACCACATATAAGGGGCTACTTGGAACTCCTGGAGGCACACTGTCACCCACCAAAGTGACTCGGCAGTGAGAGCAGAGAGATGTCCAAGTTGTGACAAGAAATGCACATGTCATGTCACAGTCATGTGCTCCTTGACAGGACACCCGCCACAGTGGGAAAGAAGATTCATGCAGCAGGGCAAAATCACCCATCTCCAAACACTTTGAAACTTTTCTCTAGGCCCTGATACCAGGAGAGAAAAAAAAATCAAAGGAAAAACTGGATTGTGTCAAGAAACATTAGCAGCTGTGACTCAAAGATACATGGAGGGCAGTTCTGCTGACTCAGAAGGGTCCTTTTCTTAGTCACTTTGCAGCTTTTACCACACTTTAATCTTTTAGAGAAATAAAGTGGTTTACAAAGTGGAGGGGGGAGGTAAAAATAAAAGATTGCAACAGAAGGATTTGCTTCACAACAGCAGTTCGTGGCAGCATGCAAGGAAAATATAGAGAAGAGAGCATTGTTATTCTATTCCGGAGAGAGGGTTTTTGAATACCCAAGTAGATGGGTGTCAATTTCTGTGTATTAAAACATTCAAAACACAGCTCTTTTACACAGAAGTTCTTTCTATTGTAGTGGAGATGTTTTTTGTTTTCCCATCTTTAGGGATTACAACTCTGTAGAAAAACACAGGCTAAAAGGGGAATGGAGGAGTGGAGGTGTAGCTCCCCTGGAAAGTTCACAAACTGTTTTTGGTTCCCTGGAGATTTTACTGCTTCTGGACTAAGGTCCTTGGGCTGCTCCATTCCTTGAGATCCTGGAATGTTGGATTGGGATGGGCCCTTCATCAGTATATGGCAGAGTTCCAGCTCATGATCAAGTCTAGCATTCCCACTCTACCCTCTTTCCAGTACCCGCAATTATCCACAAAAGATGGAGGAGACACTCGAATTCTGGATTCTGCACCTGAGCTAGACATGTGTACAGCCAAGGACAAGTTCCACCCCAGCACCTAACCTCTGACCTCCCAGCCTTCCATTAATTCTCCTCCTTTTCTCCATTCCTTTACCTAATTCCCTTCAACTCCTACTCTACTCAGATTCTAGCCAAGGAAGTATGCTGTTCCCACTCAGATTTTCTCATTTGTACAGTCAGGAATATTCCTCTGCTCTTCCTAGCAGGTTTCCACACCCCTTCCCATTTAAAAATTCTATTAAAAACCCATGATTTATAGCAAATCTCCCTTGAGTTTTTCAAATGTTTCAAATAACTCCATTCTCACCCTTTAGCATCTGTCTACCCATCCATCAACTGGTGTATTTATTAGACACTTGGTATGTGCTAGGCGCTGTGCTAATAGGAGGGAAAATGACATTTGTGTAATGCTTTACAGTTTTCAAGGCATTTTCACATCTGTTTTCCTGTATGATCTCCACAATAATCCTTAAAGTAGGAAGGGCAGAAATAATTACTAATCTCATATTGCAGATTAGAAAACTAAGGCCCAGAGAGGTCAGGTGGCTGCTGGGAAGTGACAAGCCCCCAAATTCAAACAGAGCTCTGTTCAAAAGCTTAGGCACTTTGTATTAAGCATCAAGATGCATGTGTGTGCACCTGCGTGTGCCCCTTGCCCCAGTCCCCATACACAGTCGACCTTTATAGCTGTAATCAGTTGTAAGCATGTTTTTCTCTGCTTTTCTAATGTGTTTGCTCTGCTCTCCTTTTAATCAATAAGGTCCCCCTAGACTGGAGCCCAGAGTGGCTCTCCGAGCTTGGTGCCCAAAGGGGTAAGGAAAGTCAAATAAATCCGCGATTCTTAAGAGCGAAGCTGGATAAAGGTGTCGATTTGCGTAGATGCTGTCCCCTATGAGATGGCAGTGAAAGGTATTGAGAGCCCTTGCAGGTGGGCTCCCTGGAGCTTTACCCCTTGAATAAGTATTAACATTTTTTTGGAGCCATTTCCATTCTGTCAGCACAACCCTGAATGAATCATCTCTGTGGTCTCCATCCCAGTTGCTCTCCTGCCACTCCACACAAAAGTCAATGCAGATGAAAAGCCCCCATAGTGGGCATCTAATTATCATCAAATTGCAAACCCATTTCTCAAGGATCCTTCCCCATTGCTAGAAAACTGGATTAATCAGCACGGCTCACAGAGGTTTTTGCATCTCTTAATTTACTACCAAACACTCCTTGTCTCCTGAGAGGAGCTGTTTTGTTATGTGTAATTAGACCATGTACACAGTCCTATGTGGGACTTGTTATTTTTGCACAGGAGGATTACGGAGCTGTCTCCAGGTGGGGAACGGTGACAAAGGGACAAAGGTATGCTGGCTGCTTGTTCGTTTGCAAACCTCCTCTGGCCCAGTGCCGGAGGCTCGGTGGGGAGATGGCAGGGCTGGAGACACACGTGAGCTCAGCTCCTCCGTCTGATTGTCTGGGACCGAGAGTCTCCGAAGATAATGGCTGAAGCTTATAGTCTCTACTGCTTCTGAGATTTTCTACCTCCCAAGAGCAAAGCCAGCAGTAGTAGCCATCACGGGGCTGAAGGGCGTGATGGTGACTTTGGAGCCCCTCCTTTCCAGGACACACACAGGGGACCAGGATATCTACGTAGAGCTGCATCTGATTTTAGGGAATTGAGAGGTGACTGGGCTTTGGAGGCTGAGGATCTCTCCGGGCCTTAATCTCCAATCTTACGTCTTTTCCTTGTGAAAGTCTGATACCCTGTAATACTCAGCATCACCCTCAAGTAAACTCTTGAAGCTCTCAGTCCCACCAGAAGCAAAATGAAAAGAGAGCACTAGCCTGTTTCAAATCCTCTCCACTCACTCGCTTAGAACTTCCAGTCCTCACTCAGATTGTACTAGAAAAAGCTGTTTAGATTTTGAGTCGATCGGTGAGAAACATCCTACATTTGCATTTGTCCTCATTTGTCTTTATTTTTCTGTTAATGATGGAGAAGCGGGGTCTGTAGGGGTTACTTATGGTCAAGTACTTCACAGGAGCAAGAGGCGTGCTAGTCAGGAGGAGAAGGACACTTGACACTAACCCTAGACCATGGTTAGGAGGCCCTAGAGAGTGGTCATGCTCTGGATCAGAGGTCCCGGTTCCTGCTTCATCACTTACTGGCTGTGTGACCTTGGGCAAGTCATCAGCTCTCTGAGCCTCCATCTCTTCAGACATCTGAGGATGATAATAGCAGGAACATCTGACCTACCTCCCAGGGCCTTGGTGAGGATCAAATGAGATAATGGACATGAAAGAGGATTGTAAACCATATTCCACTTTACAAAGGAAAGTTGTTGTTATTAATGATAATGACTCTTCCCGCTGGTAATGGCTGTCAGCCGGGAGTTGGGGGGATGCTCTGCCAGCTCTGTTAAGGTCCTTTGTAAAGGACCAGCGTGTGCCCTGTCACTCACCAGGAGGCACCTCAGAGGACTCTGTTGGAGGTGCTGGAGGAGAGTGGTCAGGGCGCCCTGTCCCTCAGGTTTGACACAGCATAATTGTTTTGACATACGATGGAATTTGTCCTCGCATGGGTCAGAAAAAAAGCCCAATACTGATTCTTTTCATCTAATTTCAATTACAGTCATTAAAACCCTTATTCCTGAGTCAAGCCTTTCCAAAAAGCCATCAATGACAGCCCATTACAGAAGAGTTATTTATAGTGGCGCATGTTAATTTTACAGTACCACAGACCAATGATTCATAGCTTGGCATTAGTGAGAGACATTATTCACGAGGCTGAGTGATCTCTGACATAACAAGCACTGCTCTGTATCTCTGCAGGGATGATTCAAGGCCTCAGACTTGGAGGCCAGGCCCTGTTCAGAGCAGAATGCCCAGAGCCTCTTCCCTTGGCCCATTCCACCAAGGAGACCTTCTGTACTAAGTGAGGAGGAAGGCCACAATCTGCTTTGGTATTGGAGGGTGACATCTATAGGATTTCTGACTGAGATGATATCTGGCCTGGGCCAGAATTTCAGCTTTTCCTTCTCATATTTACAGCTATTAGTATAAGCATTCAGTAGATCTCGTATTATTTGCTGCTATTTGTTAACTCTAAGGGGATATTTGATACTCACCTGGACTTGATGGAAAAAGATGGCTCTGGGGCCATCAAAAGCCCAGCATCCTTTTATCCAAACTACTTCAACCTCAGGGTTGTAAGTGCCACTTTGACCGATCAATATTGGGCCTTTTGATTCTTGGTCTATTTGTAGCTGAAATTCTCTCCCTTGATTAAAAATTCACCAGGAGGCAGCCTGATGTGACATTTATGAGTTCCTGGAAGTCCATAAATGTTGAATGTTAGAAATTAGCCTGAGTTGTTTAGATGATAAGAAACAATAAGCAAGTATGAGGGCTAATATTCAACACTCATATTTTTATTGTCTATCTGTGGGACCTCATGGCAAAGTGGAACAAAAACATCATACAAAGCACCTCCATGTTTGAGGTAACTTTTCTACCAGTCCCTGCCTCTAAATTACACTCCCTTTCAAATGAAGCTGAGTGAGGCTCAAGGCAACTGACTACCCTCTTTCCTTCCAGCTCAGTACCACTTTGATAATGAGTAAATGACCCAAGTTCCCAGCTCTGTTTTAACACAGACCATGATAACATGTATTAAAATTGATTACGTTTGCTCTATCTTCATATAATAGTAGCTCTGTAATCATTGAGAGGATAGATTGGCAAAAATAAATGTGTGACTTCCTTATTTTGGAGTTTTCAACCACAAAATTTTTACACTCTACCCATGATTATTTCTTTTGCATTATTTCCTGCCCATATCCCAACGCTATTCTGAGTCTCTGTTTCCTTCTTTTAAGTGACTTCTTCAGACATTTCTATAATGTTCCCTCTGTAGGCCCTTCTGGGCCACTGATCAAGGTTCTGGGAGCTTTGTATGCTTCCTAGAGGCCTTGTCTAGTCTAGGCTGAAGTCAATGAAAGGACAGAGAAGGTTCAATGACTAAAGCTCTAATCAACCAGTCTGAGTGCTGTTCTACTTCTTTTACTGCACGGTCATCCAGAGAGCAGTTTGTACATGGAATTCCAATTCTGTCCAGTGGCTGGTACATTTTACAAAGTACAACAAAACTCTCTAATGGGGAAACCTAGAAATGTGCTGTATTATGGACAGATGAAGGAAAGTGCAGTGGAAAGAGGACAGAGTCTAGAGCCAAGTGGTTTGAGTTGACTCCAAGCTCTATCATTTATCAGGTTTATGACCTTGTGCTTTAACCTCCTTATGCATCCATTTTGTCTTCTGTAGAATGGAGATAATGATGGTCCCTGTCTCAGAGGGTTGTTATGAGAAAGTAAATGAGTTCATATTTGAGGGCATTACCTAACACATAGTCTATGCTGTATATGTGTTTGTTAAATGAGAGACATATTTTTTTTTATTGGAGTAGAGTTAATTTACAATGTTGTGTTAGTTTCAGGTGTACAGCAAAGTGATTCAATTATACATATACATATATTCACTCCTTTTAGATTCTTTTCTCATATAGGTTATCATAGAATACTGAGTAGAGTTCCCTATGCTATACAATAGGTCCTTGTTGGTTATCTATCTTACATATAGTAGTGTGTGTGTTCATCCCAAGCTCCTGATTTATCCCTCCCCCTCACGTTTCCCCTTTGGTGACCATAAGTTTGTTTTCAATATCTGAAAGTCTGTTTCTGTTCTGTGAATAAGTTCATTTGTATCATTTTTAAATTATATTCCATGTAGGTGTGATATCATGAATTTGCCTTTCTCTGTCTGACTTACTTCGCTTAGTGTGATAATCTCTAGGTCCATCTATGTTGCTGCAAATGGCATTACTTCATTCTTTTTTATGGCTGAGTTATATTCCATTGTATATATGTACCACATCTTCTTTATCCATTCCTCTGTCAATGGATATTTAGGTTGCTTCCATGTCCTGGCTATTGTAAACAGTGCTGCAATAAACATTGGGGTGCATGTATCTTCATATTATGGTTTTCTCTGGATATACACCCAGAAGTGGGATTGCTGGATCATATGGTAATTCTATTTTTAGTTTTTTAAGGAATCTCCATATTGTTCTCCACAGTGGCTGCACCAATTTACATTGACAGACATTTTAATTTAAGAAATATTTATAGAATATCCACTGCTCAAAGACACAATGTTAAGCAACATGAGAGTGGAGAAAATTAACAAAATATGCCTGCCTTTAAGGACAGGGTTTGGAGGGGTGTAGACATACTCAAAAAATCAAGTGAGCAGAGCTGGTACATGATCTATGCAGGTGTATTCACACGAGAGATCCAAGAATGTTACCCAAGAGATATTTGAAGGGTTCCTTAGAGGATAAGTAGTATTTCCAAAGGCAGATAATGGGGGGCAGGAGGCTGAAAGCTATCCCACTTGCACCCAGCACAAGCCCAAAGCCAAACTGCTACCCTGCAAGTCCATCAATCCCATATCTATCTCCAATGTGGGCCTCATTTCCCAGGCCTACCTGTCTTTCTTCCTCTTTTTCCATCCCCCCCTCCACTTGCAAATTTCTACCACTGACCTCCATTTTCCTCCAATTACTTGCTTCTTATTTTATCTTTCTTTTAATCTCAAAAATAACGCAAACAACGTAAATCAATCGAAAATATAGGACACAAAATGAAAGCAAAATCTTCTTCCTCTACCTTGTACTCCCTAGAGGTAACAATGGTATGGTGGTTTTGAAACACGGCCACAAATTCTTGAGGCTTCTCCATCTGATGGGGGCGTTTTTATCCATTCCCTTGAAACTGAGCAGGCTTACAGCTACTTCCACCCGTAGAGGAATGCAGAAGGGGAAGTATGTGCTTTCCAAGACTGAGGCATAAAAAACCATGCAGCATCCTCCTTGTTCACCCAATACCCTCTCTCTCAGAGCCCTGAGTTGCCATATAAGAAACTCAACTTCCCTGGGGTGGCCTTGCTGGAGAGTCTACGTGCCCACACTCTGGGCAATAGTCCCAGCTGGGTGCAGCCTTCCAGCCTTCTCCAGCACTTACAGAGTTAACAGATGCCATGACACAACTGATTTAACCAGCCTTTTAATGATAACTCCTGTAGTAGCCTCCAAGTTCTGGCATTATAAAAACCAGCCATGAACATTCTTATCCACACATCTTTGTGTATTATATGGGTATGTCTGCAAGGCAAACTCCTAGAAATAACATTGCTGAACCAAAGCATATTTTTTTGATAGATATTACCAAATTGCCCTTAAAATAGGCTATGCTAATTTAGACTTTTCCTGATGGTGCATAAGAGTGCCTATTTCACTGTAACCTCACCAACACTGAGTTTTATCACTTTTTCATCTTTACCACTCTGATGTCATCTCTAGAGCCTTCCTTATGATGTGCCCCAGCTGTACGCAGTGTCAGCAAGTAATCCCAAGTGTGACTTGTCCCCGCCTGCAAACCCAGGGGCTGAGGGGCATGTAGAAGTGGGGAGGGAGCGTTCAAGGTGGTAAAGGACAAAGATAAGGCAAAAGGGCAAACTATTAATGAAAACTAAGTTAACACAAAGGTGAGACACAGAATGCCGCAGACCTGCAGAGCAGATGTTTCAGAGTATAATGAAACTCAGCTCAATGACATTCTGCTAATGGCAGGTGTTATCTGAAGTCCAGAATGACCCAGTTGGAATAAGAGGGTTGGGGGCTTACAGAATGAGGAGGGAGGTTTGAGGAATGAAAGGAAGTTCTTTCAGTTAATCAAAGGGCTCACTGAACAGCTGGCTATAAATGGAATATTTTATAATGATTGATTTCAACCTGGACGATTCCAGGGTACAGTCAAGAATAATGGGCCCCAAACCTAGCTGCCTAGCAATATTACCTGGAGTGCTTTTTTAGAAAAATATAGATATTTCATCATCCTCACCATCGCTTCCAAACACATACATTGTCACCATAGATTCTGATGCAGTCGGCCTGCCCTTCTAACCAGCCCGTCAGGAAATTCTGAGGCAGAACAAGGTTAAGGAACAGAGTTTCTCAAATTTGCACGTGCATCAGAATCACCAGGACCTATTAAAACACAGGTTTCTGGGCCCCAACACAACAGCTTCTGATTTGATAAATCTGGAGTGGACCTGTAAATTTGCATTTCTAGCAGGCTGCCAGGTGATGCTGGTCCAGAGGCAGAGCTTGGAGACAGATGCCATGGCATCAGCAACACTGGGAGCTTGCTGGAAATGCAGAAACCTGAGCCCCACCTCAGATCTCAGGAATCAAAATCTACATTTAAAAAGAGCTTCCCCCAAAAGAGTCATGTACTCCAATGTTCATTGCAGCATTATTTACAATAGCCGGGACGTGGAAGCAACCTAAGTGTCCATCGACAGATGAATGGATAAAGAAGATGTGGCACATATGTACAATGGAATATTACTCAGCCATGAAAGGAAATGAAATTGGGCTATTTGTAGTGAGATGGATGGACCTAGAGTCTGTCGTACAGAGTGAAGTAAGTCAGAAAGAGAAAAACAAATACCGTATGCTAACACATATATATGGAATCTAAAAAAAGAAAAGAAAAAAATGGTCATGAAGAACCCAGGGGCAAGACAGGAATAAAGACGCAGACCTACTAGAGAATGGACTTGAGGACATGGGGAGAGGGAAGGGTAAGCTGGGACAAAGTGAGAGAGTGGCATGAAGATATATACACTACCAAACGTAAAACAGATAGCTAGTGGGAAGCAGCCGCATAACACAGGGAGATCAGCTCGGTGCTTTGTGACCACCTAGAGGGGTGGGATAGGGAGGGCGGGAGGGAGACGCAAGAGGTAGGAGATATGGGGATATATGTATATGTATAGCTGATTCACTTTGTTATAAAGCAGAAACTAACACACCATTGTAAAGCTATTATACTCCAATAAAAATGTTAAGAAAAAAAAGAGCCCCCAGTGATCTGTGTGCACATTAAGCGCCACCCTCCTAGCTTACCTCTGTTGTCTCGGATACGACTCAAGGGGAAGAGGTCTGAAGGAGTGGAAAGCTGCCTGGGAGACCTGGGTTCTGGTCCCAGTACTACTACTAATGACCTTTGTGATAAAATAAATCCCTTCATCTCTAGTAGCTTCTTTTTCCTTATAAATAAAATGGTGATACTGAGCTAAGTAATCCTGTAGATTCCTTTCCTTCTTTCCTACGATTCTAATTTGCTGCTTGACACATTGTTATGGGCTGAATTGTGTTCACCCCAAAAGACATATATTGAAGTCCTAAGCCCCAGTACTTCAGAATGTGACCATATTTAGAGAGAGTGTCTTTAAAGAGGTAATTGAGGTTAAATTGGGTCATTAAGGTGGGCCATAATCCAATATGGTTAATGTCTTTACAAGAAGAGATAGACGTGCATAGAGACAGTTAGAAGACATAGTGAGAATATGGCCATGTACCAGCCAAGGTGAGGCCTCAGAAGAAACCAACCCTACTGATACCTATATCTTGGACTTTTAGCCTCCAGAACTGTGAGGAAATTAATTTCTCTTGTTTAAGCCTCCCAGTCTGCGGTTCTTCATTACGGAAGCCCTAACAGACTAATATACACATATTAAGCTTTGTAACTAAATCTAGATTAGAGCCTAAATGCATAAATCTGATTTCTTATTACAACTCATTTCACATTGGACCCATCAGTTCCTGTAGGCAGATTAACCAAGAATGCCAGGGCTTTCTACAGGGACCTCAGATTTTCTAGGCAATAGCAACACTGGTGCAAATTCATTTCCCTGGATTCCATATCCAAGAACCATGGAACCCTCATTTACCACCAATCACTTATCCCACTTTCCCCAATATAATTGTCACCCCGAACCGGCGCTCCCACCAGCCCCGCCCACCCTGCATGGATTTAGCTTTATTATTTTATTTTATTTTATTTTTTTCAGTACGCGGGCCTCTCACTGTTGTGGCCTCTCCCATTGAGGAGCATGGGCTCCGGATGCACAGGCTCAGTGGCCATGGCTCACGGGCCAAGCCGCTCCGCGGCATGTGGGATCTTCCCGGACCAGGGCATGAACCCATGTCCTCTGCATCGGTAGGTGGACTCTCAACCACTGCGTCACCAGGGAAGCCCAGCTTTAAATTTTGATCTCTGACCTCGATCTCCTTAAACGCCTCTTTTCACGAATCAAGTAAATTACACTTCTACATCCTGGTCCTGGTTGTTTCATAATTCCTTTGCCCAAGAACAGGTTTACATTTATTGCATTTTCATTCAGATCTTTTTTTTTTTTTTTCTCAGCTAAGCCAAGGTACTCTTATAGAGCAAACATACAGGAAAAAAATGATGAAAACAGGAACCCTCCAATAAGTGCATTCGGATGATCTCCTCACTTCACTATAGTTACTAGTGTAATACATCTAAAAATAAGGATTCTGGAATTCCTCTAGTCAAATGCAAAGACCCCGGCCTCTAAACATTAACATAAGAATTGCCACTGTTTTGAGAGCCCTAAAGGTAAGCCTATTTTTCACAAGCAAAGGATGTAGGTACCCTGAGCATTTTTCAGTAGAGACACAAGTAGTCAAAATCTCACAAGAGCAAAAAAATTTAAGAAATTTCCTGAGCAATGGAGAAAATGGCAAAACTATTTTTTTTTCTTTTTTCCCATCAAGGTAGTACAAAGCTGTGTTTCTCAAATGTAAATGTGCATGCATGTCACTTGGGATCTTGTTAAAGTGTTGATTCTGATTCAGAAGGGGTGGGGCCTAAGCCTCTACATCTTTAAGAAGCTCCTAGTGGAAGACCGCGCTTCTGTTCCATTGACTACCCTTTGAATAGCAAGGATATAATGGCAACAGAGATCGCTGGTTTCTGCAATTTCATTGATACTAAAGTTGAAATTCTAAAATTTGCGCTAGATAGGTTAGGCCACCTCACCTTAGCCAAGGTGGGTGTTTGAAAGACAAAAAACCTGGACCCCACTCACTTGGGCTCTTAACATCTTTGAAGAGGCTGGCAAGACCAGGAGAAGGCACCCAATTTGTTGACTATTATTACAAGTGGTCTGTCCCAGCTCACCCTTCTGCACTGACACAAGGAAAGGAAAGCAGATGATTGAGGCAGCCTGGAGCTTAAATTGTAGAGTCTGCTAAACATCCCTTCTCTCTCTACCTTTCCATGTCCCTGGAGACATTCCCTAGGCCTGGTTATAAAAGCTCAGCAGATTTCTCGCCTGGTCTCAGAGGGCACAACAACTACAACTATCATAACTTGTGGTACCCACCAGAAAAGGCAATCACAGATGTCCCCTATGGTTGACCAAGTTTCTGAGTAAAACTATAGAGCAATGCTTTCCAAACTTGTCTCTACATGGGATCACCTGGGGAGCTTCAAAAATTTCTGATGCCTGGTGTAACCCCCAAATATTGGGATTTAATTAGTCTGGAGTGTATCCTGGGCTTTAGAATATTTTTTAAGACATCACCCTTATCCCAAGGTGGTTTCCATGTGCAAACAAGTTTGGAAATCACTACTATAGGGTATATTGATTGAGTGCAGGGATTGAGGTGACAGGGAAACTGTAGTTTTCTGAAGGACTCAAGACAGCTGCCTCTGGATTGATTGTTCATTCATTCATTCATACATGTATGCGTGCATGCGCATATGCAACAAATAATTATGGAGAACAGACTTTGTGCCAGTGCTACGCTGGGCCCTTAAGATTCAAAGAGGAAGGAAATAGCCCCTGCGCTCTTGGGATTTATGGTCCAGGAGAGGAGATGTAGAGAAGTGAACAGACAACTCAAGTACAGGGTGGTGGTTCCAGGGTAGTGGGACTATGGCAGCAGTAGTGAGGTCGTGGTGCCGTGGAATACATGAGGGTGCCACTAATGACACAGAACCATACATTTCGTGCAATTACCTCTCTTAGAATCAGGAAACTAGGAAGCAGTTCTGACAGGAAGAGCAAACTGTATTCACTCATTCAACAACGATTTAGCAGCGAGCACGGTCGCATACCTGTCATTGGGTGCATTGCTGAGCAGATTGCAAATGAAGTAGTCAATTCAAGAAATACAAAGCGGGGACTTCCCTGGTGGCACAGTGGTTGAGAGTCTGCCTGCCGATGTAGGGGACGTGGGTTTGTGCCCCGGTCTTGGAGGATCCCACGTGCCGTGGAGCGGCTGGGCACGTGAGCCATGGCTGCTGGGCCTGCGCGTCCGGAGCCTGTGCTCCGCAACGGGAGAGGCCACAACAGTGAGAGGCCCGCATACCACAAAAAAAAAAAAAAAGAAAGAAAGAAATACAAAGCGGGCTTCCCTTGTGGCACAGTGGTTAAGAATCCGCCTGCCAATGCAGGGAACACGGGTTCGAGCCCTGGTCCTGGAAGACCCCACATGCCGCGGGGTAACTAAGCCCATGTGCCACAACTACTGAGCCTGTGCACTAGAGCCTGTGAGCCACAACTACTGAAGGCTGCACACCTAGACCACGTGCTCTGCAACAAGAGAAGCCACCACAATGAGAAACCCACGCACCGCGACGAAGGGTAGCCCCTTCTTGCCGCAACTGGAGAAAGCCTGTGCACAGCAACAAAGACCCAAAACAACCAAAAATTAATTAATTAACTAATTAATTAATTAAAAAGAAAGAAACACAAAGCCTCCTGCTCCTCTCTGAATTTTTGGATTTCCTAGTAGAGTAGATATTTCTTGTCTTTACTTGCTTGTAATCCATTCTCTCTTCTGGTACCAGAACTCAGAACTTCCTCTGAGAAACACCCACTCTGTCTGTTTTGTCTGGGGGACCTCCTCTAAGTAGAGCACCAAGTCTGCCTGACTCCGATTTTACCCTTGGACTTAAACCTGGTGTGTATGTGGACATGGAGCTGTTGGCTGCCATCTTGCGACCAATGGATAGAGGCTAAGGATGCAGCCAACCTGGAGAAGAGAGCCAGGAAGTACAGACTGCTGTCTGGTGATACTGTTTCCCTGGATGAAGCCATGTCTTTATCCCCTGCTACGTAGGCTCATAATTTTCCTTTGGGGCTTAATCCAATTTACTTAGCTTTTCTGTTATTTGCAACCTAATGTGTCGTAACTGCTGCACCTAAAGTGGACTTTTTTCCAGGACTATTTTTTTGTGTGATTGAAAAAAAAATAGGCCCATTAATAACTGTTCATGAATTGCTCAGTTTCCTGTTTTGTGAAACTGTTTTTTAGAGATTCTATCTAACATATCTTTGGGTGTACAAACGGAATTCTGTAAAGTCCGATCATGAGCTTAAGATGTTCTTTAGAAAACTATTTAGGGAGATTGGGATTGACATATATACACAAATATGTATAAAATAGATAACTAATAGGAACATGCTATATAAAATAATAAATAAAATAAAATACAAAAATTCAAAAAATAAAGAAACTATTTAAATAATGCTACACCTAGTTAGCAGTGTAGCATTACTAACTAAGGCTAGTTAGTAACTAATTAGCTAACTAATTAGTGCTGCCAACTAAAGCTCAAAGGGCAAATGGAGAGAAATATTCCAGGTTGTTCTATTTGCCTTCTAACAAGTACCTGAGAAAAGCTTCTAGGTTTGAAGAGCCTGCAATGGGGATTTTCACTCTCTGGGTGGTATTGCTCTGTGGTTGGGGATCACAGGTGAGGAGCAGCTGGTGAACCAATCAGCTTGGAGTGCCAGCAGAGGGGTGTGCTCAGTTCCTGGAGGGCCAGGATGTTTTGGGTCCCAAGGTGCACCGTAAAGGTAGTGAAGGTTATCAGGTGAACTGGAGGAGAGGTTGTTAAGCTAAGCCTACCTCTTCACCAAGTACTGTTGGTCCTTCTAAATAACTCTTAAATTATCCTCTTCCAAATATCTTGACATTTTTGTCCAAATTCTCATCATCACTAGCCTAAACTAATGCAACAATCTCTTAATTGTTCTTCCTACTTTTAATAGCATTTCCACCTCCAGGCACAGAGTCAGTCCATCCTCCACACTGCTGCCTAAGTGTTCCAATTATGCTACCTATTTAGAAACCTTCTCACTTGTCCTATCACTTACAGAAGAAGGTCCAAGATTTGTGTCAAGGTACCTTTTGCCTCTATCTACTTATGAAGCCTCTACATCTAGTTCCCAGCATGGGCTAGGCTGCTTCAAGTATTTGTGCCTATGCTTACTGCATTCCTTCTGTCTCAAAGTCTTCTAGGAAAACTCCTCTTCATACTTCAAAACCCAGTTCAGATATTCCCTTCTTCAGGAAGCCTTTACAAGAATCCTCATACCTTTAAAGCCATTTTTTCCTCCTCTGTACTGTATTTATAATTTGTACTTACTTTTATCCCCTAACATCCTGTTATTATGTTTGCCCTTCTGTCTAAATTTGAGCCTCTTTAAGTAAGATAGGACCAGTTTCTTATTCATTTCCTATCTCTAATACCAAGTATAGTGCCTGACATATAGTAAGCACTCGGTAAATGTTCAGTGAATTGAACTGATTGCATTTGCCTCCAAGTCAGTGTTGAGGGTGATTTAGAAAGAATCATCCTGATGATCAGGGATGAGATCAGAATTAGGTTAAGATGTCATGGGGAATAGCTAAAAAAACAGTGATCAAACTTTACCTACATGTTGATGTCTCCTGTTAAAGTTTATCTAGTTTACTATGCAAGGCTTACCATGTTTAGCTTTTGCATTAGAAGTAATATATTGTGACTAGTATCTGAAAAAAATATATTTATAAAGTGTGTAGGTATGAGTTGAAATCTCCATAGAAATCTCAAATACTAACTCTGACTTATACCCAAATACCTTCTAGTTTACTCTGGGAGAAAATAAGATTCCAATTACCTACCCTAAATTAAGTAAAAATGTCTAAGAGAAAAAGGAATTCTTTTTTAAAAAAATTAAAAGACATTCTTTAATCCTAATTATGCAAAACTAAAATTAACTAATGGAGATGATCTAGGCTGAATCCTAAAGGGTTAGAGTAGGCAAAGGGAGAGAACAAAGCTTCATCACCAGCCCACCTTCCCAACTCAGGTGACTAGGTTCCTGAGCAATGATTTCCAGACAATCTAGCCCAGAGCCAGGGGCATGAAACAGATGGCCCCTCAATTTTTTTCTGAGTCTACAGTCACCCTTTTTGGATAAGCCCTGCTTGAGCTGGGTTGTGTTTATTCCTAGTAACCATTAGAGTTAACAGCATCACTTTAAACTAGCTACAGCCAAAGAAGAAAAAAAGCAAGCAAGAGGGAGCCGGAGATTGCCTTGTAAAATTGGCAAGGACTTTCACTTGCTTTTTGCTGGTACTCTTAAATTCAAGACTGGTTTCCACGTTCCAGGAGCCCTGTTTTGTTGCTGACTGACACTCAGCAGAAAAGGTAGGGAGCAATGGGGCAATTCCTCCCCCCGCCTTTTTACCTCTTTGCTTAGCAATTTCCTCGTTAATATAACAAGATTAGCCTTCCTGCTGCAATGAGTGTGGCTTCCTTCATGCCGAGGACACAATCACGTTCAAAAGTATAATAAATCCTTTTTTAAAATCCAGGAATCAAGAGACAAATGTAACAACTTGGAATTTCTGGATTCTCCAACAATTTAATTAGCATGGCAAAAAAAGACATGTGCCTAATTAAACTGTCAATCACACCTAAATGACATGCATCCTATTTATACAAATGTTTACTCTTGTGACTTGAATCAGCCCTTCTAGCTCAGGAGGCAGCAAGTGGTGATTAAAAATAAGTGACATCAGAGATCTCCACCAACTAAGTAAAGTAACTTAGCTTTACTTGGCTGCTACAATACATCTGATTTTTTTAATTAAAATTTTGTTATCCTTTTAATGAAAATGCACATAATATATGTGTGTGGTTTGATCAATTTCCCCATATTGACTACATTCATTTACTAGTACCAATCACAGATCAGAATCACTGATCAGAATGGCCATCATCGGAGGGTGTGGAGAAAAGGGAACCCTCCTACACTAATGGTGGGAATGTAAATTGGTGCAGCCATTACAGAAAACAGTATGGAGGTTCCTTAAAAAACTAGAAATAGAGTTACTATATGATCCAGCAATCTCACTCCCGAGCATATATCTGGAGAAAACTCTAACTCAAAAAGATACATGCACCCCAATGTTTATAGCAACACAGTTTACAATAGCCAAGACATGGAAGCAACCTAAATGTCCATCAACAGATGAATGGATAAAGAAGATGTGAGATATATATATATATATATATATATATATATATATATATATATATATATATATATATACACACACACACAATGGAATGTTATTCAGGCATAAAAATGAATGGAATAATGCCATTCGTAGCAACATGGATGGGATTAGAGATTATCATGCTCAGTGAAGTAAGTCATGAAGAGAAAGACAAATATCACATGATATCACTTATATGAGGAGTCTAAAAAAATGATACAAATGAACTTATTTACAAAACAGAAATAGACTCATAGACATAGAAAACAAACTTATGGTTACCAAAGGGGAAAGTGGTGGGGGGAGGGATAAATAAGGAGTTTGGGATTAATGGATACACACTACTATATATAAAATAGATAACCAACAAGGACTTATTGGATAGCACAGGGAACTATATTCAATATCTTATAATAACCTATATGGAAAAGAATCTAAAAAAGAATATACATACATATATGTGTGTGTGTGTGTAAATGAATCACTTTGCTGTACACCTGAAACATTGTAAAGCAACTATACTTCAATAAAAAATTAAAATTTACATATATATATATATATATATATATATATATCCAGAATCTGACTCTCCTTTTGTTATCTGATTCTAGATACCATGGCTCTTCAAACATTCATTTTTCTAGATATTAGTATTTTTACTACCCTTTCTTTGAAATTTTCTCACAACACCCCCTCTCACCCCACTCCCAACCTATTTGCCATGACACTATAGGGTCCTGGTTCTCCTGTACTCATCTCTTTCTTTGTAATTCACTGACCACATTTTCTCTCCCTCACTTTAGCTTCCTGATCGTCTCGCTATTCTATTTCCATGAGAAAAGCAATGCTTCTTATGGCTTTTCATTTTTATTCACATTTCACAGAATGTATGTATAACAATGGTGATACCGGGGATGATTTTAGGAGGTATATGGATGGATATTTCTCTTTCAACAGTTATCATTTTATTTTACTGTGTATTAGACAAAACATAAGTAGCACATAAAGCCTGAAATTTCACAGATATTATTGCTTAGGTGAAGCTAAAAAAAAATAAGTTTAAGTCAAATTACAGTAAAATATTAAATAAACAATACTATAAGAGTATGAGACAGAGGGAAAAAATGTAAGTAGCACACAACTGAAGTTTAGGCAATGTACTATGGAGCCTCAAATAGTAAATGCAGTCAGTTCTCTTTGAATGAACACTTGTGATGGCCACCTGGAGAGTTGCATTTGGATGGTGGTCCACCATACCTTTAACATTAATAAATAAATCTCAAATGGATTTTCACCCCAAAACCAGTTCCTCTGTTTATTCAACGATGCCCACTCTTCTAGTAGGCCAAGTCCAACAACTGGACATCATTTTTTATACATCTCTCTCTCTTGTCCCCTTTTTTCACTAAATTTTTAAATCCTGAAATGACTGTCACATTTACCCTTTTCCTTTTATTCTCATTTACATCATCCCAAGCCATGACCCAATTATCTCATACCCAGATCATTGAAATGACCTCCAAACTATTTGCCTGGCTCCATCGAAATTCAGTTGCATTCTGCCAATGCCCTAAAATCATCATTCCCATGTTAAAAACCTTCAGTAACTTCCCCCTGAAGGCAATGTCCAAGATCCCTAACCCCATGCTAATAATAACTACTGTATATTGAGTTTTCTGTGCTAAAAGCCTTACAGGAATTTTCTTGTTGAATCCTCATGACAACCCTGTAAGGTAGATACTACAGATGAGGAAACTAAAGTTTAGAGGTTAAATGACTTGGCAAGAGTTAGTAGGTGGCAGACCCAGAATTCCATCCCAAATAGCCTAATTCTGTTTTTCATCTAAACCTCCATACTACACTGTCTATTGACAAATCTAACATTCTTTCTCAGTATGTATAATCTTTGTGTCCTCTGCTCTATTTCCTTTTTCCCCTCATTTAGGTGAGTCTCATTCTTAAATATTGGGCCTTTATCAAGTCCCCACCTGGGTTTTGATACTCTACCCTGCCCCCCAACAACACACACACATTGCAAAATCACCATCTGCTACAATATCCAAATTGTACCTCTCCTTTAGGACCCAGCTTAAGTTCAGGCCCTTACTCTGACACTAATGAAAGAATTATGCTGGAAAGAAATAGATGGCTGTACTTCCAGATTGTAAACTTACGTGCCCAGGCCCTAAATTGTTCACCGTCAGTCCTGATGTGAACCTGGCTCTGTGGATAAATGACTCCAAGGAAAGAAGTCGACACCCCCAGCCCACCCTATGAACAGGGGGACCCTTCATCTCTGAATTAAGAACATTCCAAAGTAACGCAAGTAGATACAGTTCAAGGCATTGCTTCTCAGCTTTTTATGTGCTCAGGGCCTTTTCAGCCCATTCTTTGTGCTCCATAGACATTCAGTAATTGTAATAACACAGGCTGGTTTCCAAATGTGCCAGTGTTTCAGAGACAGAGTCAGGTATGAGTCCTGCCCAGAGAAATCATGGCCTCAGTGAGCAGTTGGTCCACCAGGATTTGTTTTGCTCACTGACCTTCTTTCAATTGTTCAATTCATTCCTTGAGCTCTTGTCCACAGAGAAACCAGAAAAGAAATAGAACTGGCCAAGATAAGCTGTCTCTTCTGTTCTTTTTGTATAATAAAAGGACACACGCACACACACACACACACACACACACACACACACACACACACAAAAACCCTTAGAATTAGATGGAAACTTAGACATCATCTAGTCTCACCCCTTCATTTCAGAGATGACAAAACTGTCTCTAATAGATAAAGTGACCCACATAGTGTCACATAATTAGTGATAATTAGAGGCAGATCTGGGATTGGAACCCAGAAATTTGAGCCCCAGTGCAGCTTTTAAATCCTAGCTCTCTTAATACGGTTATTGCCTTGCAAAATGGACAAGTCACTTACTCCCTCTGGGATTCAGTTTTCTTAATTCTGCAATGATGCTAATGTTAATGATTGCACTAATTTTGAAGGACTGTTATAAGAATCAAATAAAGTCAAGTGAAAAAAGTAGGGAGCAAACATCTAACACATAATAGTTGCTCAAGAGACGTTCATTTATTCACCCAAATGGCTGTTGGCGTACATCCAGGAAGAATCTAGCAAAGACATATTTTCAGAGGATGACTAAAACGTTGAAGACTTAATCACACAAAATTTCCGAAAATCCAGAGAGCCTTGAAATCGGGATGGGGAGAAGGGAGGCTGCTCTGAGAGGAGATGTTTAATGGCAAAGGTGTCTCCGTTGTTTGTTTTTTAAAGGAAAAGTGTGTGTCAGCTAGGTGACTCACGAAACACTAATTAAATTTTTTATTCTTTTTATTCCCATAAAACAAACAAAGCACTTTTAGCAATGCCAAGCTTTCTGGAGACCCAAGAAAGTAATTGCCTGGGTGGAACATTAATTGCTTTAAAAATTAATTTTATGTTTTAGCTTTGATTTTCAGCATGTAAAATGAGTGTTAGAGCCAAGTCTTAAGTTATGTGACACCTAACCTGGCAGGAAGAGGTAAAACTGAGGGGAATTCCTCCCCAACCTTCCACACTTCTAAGTTCAGACCTCAGCCTCCTGCTGGGTCTCTGTTTATCATGGTGAGCAAGGATGCCTGGTCCCCAGGCTATGACATCACACCCCAGCTCTCCCCTGGACCTGCTGGCTGTCCTTGGAAGACAGTTTCTCTGAGTGCATCTTTCTGTCCTTGTCTGTTTGCTCTGAAGCATGCAAGACTATAAGGTTTAGACTGGGGCTGTGAGTGCTGATATCAAATGATCAGGAAAATTCTGATCTTGCAGAATGTTTTGGGTTTTTAAATTCTGAAAAATTTATATGCATAACAGTACAAAGAATCATTTAACAATTACCCATGGACCATCCAGATTTGCTATATGTTAATTTTTTTCCTATCTGCTTTAGAAAAACTTTTAAAGTGAAAAAATTTACAGACATCATTGAACACCCCCAAATCGTTTTTCTCCCTCCTCAGAGATAATCACCATCTTGAAGTTGAATTTTATCTTTGTATCTCTATTGTTTATATTTGTATATATTTGTATTGTATGTATGTATGTATTGTATGTATTCACAAGTAATATACAATATTAATTTGTTCTTAAATTTTATATAAATCATACCATCTGCACATGTATTTTTGTAACTTGCTCTTTTCACTCAACATCATATCTTCAAGAGGTATATATATTGATACATTTAAATCTAGTTCATTTTAACAGACAATATTTCATTGTATGAATGGACTACACTTTATCCATTATGTTATTGACAGACAGTTAGCTTTTTTTGCAATTTTTTGCAATTACTGTAAGACTGCAATGGATATCCTTGATCATATCTGCTTGTGAACATGTGCAAGATTTTCTCTAGGATATATCAATACATCTGGGAGTCAAATACTGGATCATAAGGTGTGTATATCTTCAACTTTACTAGATATTGACAAATTCTTCTCCAAAGAGGCTGCACTAATTTATATTCCAATCTCCAGTTTATGATAATTCCTGTTTCCTCTTCAGTGCTTGATATTATGAGACTTTAAATTTTTTTTCCTACAGATGGGTATAAAAAGGACCTTTCCTTTAGAAGTTAGTCCTTGAGCACTAGTTTGATACCATCTGTATTTTAGGTGACCTGTTTTACCAGCAGGCCTGTTACCCTCCATGACTAACTGGGTAAGCAAGTGCTTATAATGGAATAAATTAATTTTTTAATGTATTTTCTTTTTTACTAACAAGTTTGCACATTTAGAAATGTTTATTGGCTTTTTGAATTTCCCCTTCTGTGGATTTCTTTTTAATGTGGGTTGTTATTTTATTATTTTTTATACAATTTTTAAAGGTTATTTTCCATTTACAGTTATTATGAAATATTGGCTATACTGCTGTACAATACATCCTTGAGCCTGTCTTACACCCAATAGTTTGTACCTCCCAATCCCCCATCCCTATTTTGCCCCCCACACTGGTAACCACTACTTTGTTCTCTATATCTGAGTCTGCTTCTTTTTTGTTATATTCACTAGTTTGTTATTTTTTAGATTCCACATATAAGTGATATCATACAGCATTTGTCTTTCTCTGTCTATTTCACTTAGCATAATGCCCTCCAAGTCCAGCCATGTTGCTGCAAATGGCAAAATTTTGTTCTTTTTTATGGCTGAGTAGTATTCTATTGTGTATATATGTATACCACATCATCTTTATCCACTTATCTGTTGATGGACACTTAGGTTGTTTCCATATCTCGGCAATTATAAATAGTGCTGCTATGAACATTGGGGTGCATTATCTTTTCAAATTAATGTTTTTGGGTTTTTTTCGGATGTATATCCAGGAGTGGAATTGTTGGGTGAAATTGTAGTTTTATTTTTAGATTTTTGAGAAATCTCCATATTGTTTTCCACAGTGGCTGCACCAATTTACATTCCCACCAAAAGTGTGCCAGTGTACAAGGGTTCCCTTTTTTCCACATCCTCATCAACATTTATTTGTGTTCTTTTTGATGATAGCCATTCTGACAGATGTGAGGTGATATCTCATTGTGGTTTTGATTTGCATTTCCCTGATGATTAGCAATGTTGAGCATCTTTGCATGTGCTTGTTGGCCATCTGCATTTCCTCTTTGGAAAAGTGTCTATTCAGTTCTTCTGCTCATTTTTTAATCAGGTTGTTTGTTTTTTAGATGTTGAGTTGTATGAGCTGTTTACATATGTTGGGTATTAATTCCTTATCAGTCATATCTTTTGCAAATATTTTCTCCCATTCAGTAGATTGTTTTTTTCATTTTGTCAATGGCTTCCTTTGCTGTGTAAATGCTTTTAAGATTAATTAGGTCCCATTTGTTTATTTTTGCTTTTATTTCCTTTACTTTAGGAGACGGTTCCAAAATAATATTGCTGCAATTTATGTCAAAGAGTATTCTGCCTATGTTTTCCTCTAGGAGTTTGATAGTATATGGATTTACATTTAGGTCTTTAATCCATTTTGAGCTTATTCTTGTATATGGTGTGAGACAGTAAGTGGTGCTGGGAAAACTAACAGCTACATGTAAAAGAATGAAATTAGAACATTCTCTAACACCATATACAAAACTAAACTTCTGTGGATTTCTTGTTCATGTCCTTTGCCAATTTCTCCCTTGCTTTTTTATAACATGCTTGTAGAAAAATATTTTTAATATTTTGGAAATGAATCCCTTGTTGACTATGCGATATTGATTTCCACATTCCTGAACTCTCCATTACTTCTATTGGGCAGACTTGAATGTGAAAGCAGCCATGGAGAAGCACTCATGTTCAGAGTTTCCCAGGCACAGTCTGTGTTGGGCAAGCACACTAGATCTGTAAAGCAATATGGTGGAATGGCTGGAAATCAGATGCCCTACTTTCTACATTCACCTTGACCCTGGATTATCCAAGAATTCTCAGGCTTCTTTTTCTTCATCTGTGAAATCATAGTATTAATGCCAGCCTCCAGAACTTTTGCGAAAAGCAAATAATATACATAAAATCACCTTGGAAAATGCTGTGCAAATACTAGCCATTATTAGTAGCAGCAACTCAAGCATAAGGTTATTGTATTAGTCTGCTTGGGCTGCCATAACAGAATACCACAGACTGGATGGCTTAAAAAATAGAAATTTATTTTCCCACAGTTCTGGAGACTAGAAGTTCAAGATCAAGTGCCAGCATGGTTGGTTTCTGATGAGCATTTTCTTTGTGACTTGCAGAATTCTGCCTTCTTTTTTTTTAAATTTAATTAATTTATTATACAGCAGGTTCTTATTAGTTATGTATTTTATACATATTAGTGTATATGTGTCAACCCAATCTCCCAATTCATCACACCACCACCACCACCCCCCACTTGCCCCCACCTTGGTATCCCTAAGTTTCTTCTCTACCTCTGTGTCTTTATTTCTGCCTTGAAAACCAGTTCATCTGTACCGTTTTTCTAGATTCCACATATATGCGTTAATATACGATATTTGTTTTTCTCTTTCTGACTTACTTCATTCTGTATGACAGTCTCTAGGTCCATCCACATCTCTACAAATGACTCAATTTCATTCCTTTTAATGGCTGAGTAATATTGCATTGTATATATGTACCACATCTTCTTTATCCATTCATCTGTCGATGGGCATTTATGTTGCTTCCATGACCTGGCTATTGTAAATAGTGCTGCAATGAACTTTGGGGTGCATGTGGCTTTTTGAATTATGGTTTTCTCTGGGTATATGCCCACTAGTGGGATTGCTGGGTCATATGGTAATTCTTTTTTGTTGTTTGTTTATTATTTTTGGATGCATTGGGTCTTGGTTGCTATATGCAGGCTTTCTCTAGTTGCGGTGAGTGGGGGCTACTCTTCGTTGGGGTGCTTGGGCTTCTCATTGAGGTGTCTTCTCTTGTTGTGGAGCATGGGCTCTAGGTGCATGGGCTTCAGTAGTTGTGGCTCACAGGCTCTAGAGTGCAGTCTCAGTAGTTGTGGCACACGGGCTTAGTTGCTCCGTGGCATGTGGGATCTTCCTGCACCAGGGCTTGAACCTGTGTTCCCTGCATTGGCAGGCAGATTCTTAACCACTGCGCCACCAGGGAAGTTCCTCATATGGTAATTCTATTTTTAGTTCTTTAAGGAACGTCCATACTGTTCTCCATAGTAGCTGTATCAATTTACATTCCCACCAAGCGTGCAAGAGTGTTCCCTTTTCTCCACATGCTCTCCAGCATTTGTTGTTTGTACATTTACTGATGATGCCCGTTCTAACTGGTGTGAGGTGATACCTCATTGTAGTTTTGATTTGCATTTCTCTAATAATTAGTGATGTTGAGCAGCTTTTCATGTGCCTCTTGGCCATCTGTATGTCTTTTTTTGGAGAGATGTCTATTTAGGTCATATGCCCATTTTTGGATTTTTTTTTTTAATATTGAGCTGCACGAGCTACTTGTATATTTTGGAGATTAATCCTTTGTCAGTTGCTTCATTTGCAAATATTTTCTCCCATTCCGAGGGTTGCCTTTTCATCTTATTTATACTTTCCTTACCTGTGCAAAAGATTTTAAGTTTCATTAGGTCCCATTTGTTTATTTTTGTTTTTATTTCCATTACTCTAAGAGGAGAGTCAAAAAAGTTCTTGCTGTGATTTATGTCAAAGAGTGTTCTTCCTATGTTTTCCTCTAAGGGTTTTATAGTGTCCAGTCTTACATTTAGTCTTACATTTTATAGTGTCCAGTCTTACATTTGTATGGTGTTAGGGAGTGTTCTAATTTCATTCTTTTACATGTAGCTGTCCAGTTTTCCCAGCACCACATATTGAAGAGACTGTCTTTTCTCCATTGTATATCCTTGCCTCCTTTGTCATAGATTAGTTGACCATAGGTGTGTGGTTTTATCTCTGGGCTCTCTATCCTGTTCCATTGATCTATATTTCTGTTTTGTGCCAGTACCATACTGTCTTGATTACTGTAGATTTGTTGTATAGTCTGAAGTCAGGAAGCCTGATTCCTCCAGCTCCACTTTTTTCCTCTCAAGATTGCTTTGGCTATTCAGGGTCTTTTGTGTCACCATACAAATTTTAAGATTTTTTGTTCTAGTTCTGTAAAAAATGCCATTGCTAACTTCATAGGGATTGCATTGAATCTGTAGATTGCTTTGTGTAGTGTAGTCATTTTCACAATATTGATTCTTACAATCCAAGAACATAGTATATCTCTCCATCTGTTTGTGTCATCTTTGATTTCTTTCATCAGTGTCTTATAGTTTTCTGATTACAGGTCTTTTACCTTCTTAGGTAGGTTTATTCCTAGGTATTTTATACTTTTTGTTGCAATGGTGAATGGGATTGTTTCTTTAATTTCTCTTTCTGATCTTTCATTGTTAGTGTATAGGAATGCAAGAGATTTGTGTGCATTAATTTTGTATCCTGCAACTTTACCAAATTCACTGATTAGCTGTAGTAGTTTTCTGGTGGCATCTTTAGGATTCTCTATGTATAGTATCATGTCATCTGCAAACAGTGACAGTTTCACTTCTTCTTTTTTAAATTGTATTCCTTTTATTTCTTTTTCTTCTCTGATTGCCATGGGTAGGACTTCCAAAAGTGTGTTGAATAATAGTGGTGAGAGTGGAATTCCTTGTCTTCTTCCTGATCTTAGAGGAAATGTTTTCAGTTTTTCACCATTGAGAATGATATTTGCTGTGGGTTTGTCATATATGGCCTTTATTATGTTGATGTAGGTTCCCTCTATGCCCACTTTCTGGACAGTTTTTGTCATAAATGAGTGTTGAATTTTGTCAAAAGCTTTTTCTGTATCTATTGAGATGATCATACGGTTTTTATTCTTCAGTTTGTTAATATGGTGTATCACATTGATTGATTTGCAAATATTGAAGAATTCTTGCATCCCTGGGATAAATCCCACTTGATCATGGTGTATGAACCTTTTAATGTGTTGTTGGATTCTGTTTGCTAGTGTTTTGTTGAGGAAATTTGCATCTATATTCATCAGTGATATTGGGCTGTAATTTTCTTTTCTTTTCTCTCTTTTTTTTTTTTTTTTTTGTAGTATCTCTGTCTGGTTTTGGTATGAAGGTGATGGTGGCCTCGTAGAATGAGTTTAGAAGTGTTACTTCCTCTGCAATTGTTTGGAAGAGTTTGAGAAGGATGGGTATTATCTCTTGTCTGAATGTTTGATAGAATTTACCTGTGAAGCCATCTGGTCCTGGACTTTTTTTGTTAGAAGATTCTTAATCACAGATTCAATTTCATTACTTGTGATTGGTCTGTTCATATTTTCTATTTCTGCCTGGTTCAGTCTTGGAAGGTTTTACCTTTCTAAGAATTTGTCCATTTCTTCCAGGTTGTCCATTTTATTGGCATAGATTTACTTGTAGCAGTCTCTTATGAAGTTTTAAATTTCTGTGGTTTCTGTTATAACTTCTTTTTTTCATTTCTAATTTTATTGATTTGAGTCCTCTCCCCCTTTTTCTTGATGAGTCTGGCTAAAGGTTTATCAATTTTGTTTATCTTCTCAAAGAACCAGCTTTTACTTTTATTGATCTTTGCTATTGTTTCTATTTCATTTATTTCTTCTTTGATCTTGATGATTTCTTTCCTTCTACTAACTTTGGGTTTTGTTTGTTCTTCTTTCTCTAGTTCCTTTAGGTGTAAGGTTAGACTGTTCATTTGGGATTTTTCTTGATTCTTGGGGTAGAATTTTATTGCTATAAATTTCCCTCTTAGAACTGCTTTTTCTGTATCCCATAGGTTTTGGATTGAAGTGCTTTCATTGTCATTTCTCTCTAGGTATTTTTTTATTTCCTCTTTGATTTCTTCGGTGATCTTGGTTATTTAGTATCGTATTTTGTAGCCTCCAGGTGTTTGTGTTTTTAAGTTTTTTTCCCCTGTAATTTATTTCTAATCTCATAATGTTGTTGTCGGAAAAGATGCTTGATACGATTTCAATTTTCTTAAATTTACCAAGGCTTGATTTGTGACCCAAGATGTGATCTATCCTGAAGAATGTTCCATGTGCACTTGAGAAGAAAGTGTAATCTGCCATTTTCAGATGGAATATCCTATAAATATCAATTAAATCTATCTGGTCTATTGTGTCATTTAAAGCTTGTGTTTAGGGCCTCCCTGGTGGCGCAGTGGTTGAGAGTCCGCCTGCCGATGCAGGGGATACGGGTTCGTGCCCCGGTCTGGGAGGATCCCATATGCCGCGGAGCGGCTGGGCCCGTGAGCCATGGCCGCTGGGCCTGCGCATCCGGAGCCTGTGCTCCGCAACGGGGGAGGCCACAGCAGTGAGAGGCCCGCATACCGCAAAAAAAAAGAAAAATAAATAAATAAATAAATAAAGCTTGTGTTTATTAATTTTCTGTCCGGATGATCTGTCAGTTGGTGTAAGTGAGGTGTTAAAATCCCCCACAATTACTGTGTTACTGTCGATTTCCTCTTTTATAGATTTCAGCATTTGCCTTTGCATTGATGTGCTCCTATGTTGGGTATATATATGTTTATAATTTTTATATCTTCCTCTTGGATTGATCCCTTGATCATTATGTAGTGTCTTTCCTTGTCTCTTTTAACATTCTTTATTTTAAAGTCTATTTTATCTGATATTGTTATTGCTACTCCAGCTTTCTTTTGATTCCCATTTGCATGGAATATCTTTTTCCATCCCCTCACTTTCAGTCTGTATGTGTCCCTAGGGCTTAAGTAGGTCTCTTGTAGACAGTATATATATGGGTCTTGTTTTTGTATCCATTCAGCAAGCCTGTGTCTTTTGGTTGGAGCATTTAATCCATTCACATTTAAGGTAATTATCGATATATATGTTCCTATTATCATTTTCTTAATTGTTTTGGGTTTGTTTCTATAGGTCCTTGTCTTCTCTTCTGTTTCCCACTTAGAGAAGCTTCTTTAGCATTTGTTGTAGAGCTGGTTTGGTGGTGCTGAATTCTCTTAGCTTTTGCTTGTCTGTAAAGCTTTTGATTTCTCCATTGAATCTGAGTGAGATCCTTGCTGGGCAGAGTAATCTTGGTTGTAGCTTCTTCCCTTTCATCACTTTAACTATATCATGACATTCCCTTCTGGCTTGTAGAGTTTCTGCTGAGAAATCAGCTGTTAACCTTATGGGAGTTCTCTTGTATGTCAATTGTCATTTTTCCCTTGTGGCTTTTAATAATTTTTCTTTGTCTTTAATTTTTGTCAATTTGATTACTATATGTCTCAGCGTGTTTCTCCTTGGGTTTATCCTGCTTAGGACTTTCTCTGCTTCCTGGACTTGGGTTCCTACTTCCTTTCCCATGTTAGGGAAGTTTTCAACTATGATTTCTTCTAATATCCTCTTGGGTCCTTCCTCTCTCTCTCTTCTCCTTCTGGGACCCCTATAATGCAAATGTTGTTGCGTTTAATGTTGTCCCAGAGGTCTCTTAGGCTGTTTTCATTTCTTTTCATTCTTTTTTCTTTATTCTGTTCCATGGCAGTGAATTCCACCATTCTGTCTTCCAGGTCACATATCCGTTCTTCTGCCTCAGTTATTCTGCTACTGATTCCTTCTAGTGTATTTTTCATTTCAGTTATTGTACCATTCATATTTGTTTGTGTGTTCTTTAATTCTTCTAGGTCTTTGTTAAACATTTCTCGCATCTTCTTGATCTTTGCCTCCATTCTTTTCCCAAGGTCCTGGATCATCTTCACTCTCATTATTCTGAATTCTTTTTCTGGAAGGTTGCCTATCTCCATTTCATTTAGTTGTTTTTCTGGGGTTTTATCTTGTTCCTTCATCTGGTACATAGTCCTCTGCCTTTTCATTTTGTCTATCTTTCTGTGAATGTGGTTTTCATTCCACCGGCTTTAGAATTGTAGTTCTTCTTGCTTCTGCTGTCTGTCCTCTGGTGAATGACACTATCTAAGGGGCTTGTACAATCTTCCTGATCGTAGGGACTAGTGGTATGGAGAGCTGGGTGTTGCTCTGGTGGGCAGAGTTCAGTAAAACTTTAATCCTCTTGTCTGCTGATGGGTGGAGCTGGGTTCCCTCCTTGTTGTTTTTTTGGCCTGAGGCAACCCAGCTCTGGAGACTTTGGTGGGGCTAATAGCAGACTCCAGGAGGGATCACACCAATGAGCACCACCTAAAACCGCTGCCACCAATGTCCCTGTCCCTACGGTGAGCCACAGCCACCCTCCACCTCTGCAGGAGACCCCCCCCCAGCACTAGCAGGTAGGTCTGTTTCAGTCTCCTATGGGGTCACTGCTCCTTCCCCTGGGTCCTGATGCACACACTGCTTTGTGTGTGCCCTCCAAGTGTGGAGTCTCTGTTTCCCCCAGTCCTATCAAAGTCTTGCAATCAAATCCCCTTAGCCTTCAAAGTCTGATTCTCTAGGAATTCCTCCTCCCATTGCTGGACCCCCAGGTTGGGAAGCCTGACATGGGGCTCAGAACCTTCATTCCAGTGGGTGGACTTCTCTGGTGTAAGTGTTCTCCAGTTTGTGAGTCAGCCACCCACCAGTTATGGGATTTGATTTTATTGTGATTGTGCCCTTCCTACCACCTCGTTGCAGCTTCTCCTTTGTCTTTGGATGTGGGGTATCTTTTTTGGTGAGTTCCAGTGTCTTCCTGTCAATGAATGTTCAGCAGTTAGTTGCGATTCTGCTGCTCTCACAAGAGGGAGTCAGAGCACATCCTTCTACTGTGCCATCTTGAACTAATCTCTCACTGTCCAGACTTACGCCTTCTTGATGTATCCTCACATGGCAGAGAGTGAGCTCTGGGGTCTCATCTTCTTCTCATAAGGGGACCAGCCATATCAGATAAGGGTCCCACCCTTATGACCCCTTTGAATCTTTATCACCTCCTCAAATCTCCCAATATGGTCACATTAGTGGTTAGGGCTTCAACATAAGGATTTGGGGGAGATACACTTCCATCTACAGCAGTCATGGTACATTGGTATCCACTCATTTATTTTCAAATGGATCTAAGTTTCTTAATCTTTCATCAGGGTTTGGAGATCTAGATGGGAACAAACACCATTAATTTTGTAGAATTATCTCCAGCTTGCTCTATTCATAAGTATCATTGTTATCAAACCGAAGGTTGACCATTTCTGTGACTATCATTCAAAAGGAACAAACACTAATGGTAGTATTTTTTCCAATAACATATTCATTTAAAACTGATTGAGTAAAGAGACTAGACCAGTACCATCCAGTGGAACTTTCTGTGGTGTTAGATATGGTCTATGAAATCTACATTGTCTAATAGAGTAGCCACTAGACCCACGTGGCTACTGGGTACTTGAGAGTGAGTAGAATGATGGAAGAAGTATATTTTTTAAAAATTATTATTGCCGTATAGTTAAATTACAATGTTGTGTTAGTTTCAGGTGTACAGCAAAGTGAATCAGTTATACCTATGCATATATCCACTTTTTTTTAGATTCTTTTCCCAGATAGGCCATTACAGAGTACTGAGTAGAGTTCCCTGCACTACACAATAGCTCCTTATTAGTTATCTATTTTATATATACTAATGTGTATATGTAAACCCCAATCTTCCAAATTATCTCTCACCCCTTCCCCCCTGATAACCATAAGTTTGTTTTCTACATCTGTAACTCTATTTCTATTTTGTAGATAAGCCATTTGCAGCAACATGGATGGACCTAGAGACTGTCATACTGAGTGAAGTAAGTCAGACAGAGAAAGACAAATATCATATATATCACTTATATGGGGAATCTAAAAAAAGAGTACAAATGAAGGAGTGTATTTTTAATTGTACTTAATTTTAATAATGTAAAGTTAAGGAGTCATATGTGGGTAGTAGCTACTGCATCAGCCAGTGCAGGTCTAGACCTGCTCCCCAGGCATGAGTGACATCTCCACCAGCTGATTTCTCCTCTTTTATTGTGTGATCTTAGATCCCAGACTCTGCACAAGATGGTGCCTGGTGTCTCACTCTCCTCTAACAGGAATATCTGATGACCAAAAAGACAAAGAAGAGAAGCTTGAAGCTCACATGAGAATTCCAAACTGTGGAATGGGTGGGGGTGTCAGAGAATGGCATAAATCAGGTGGAAAACATCAAGTTTTCACCTTTCCCATTTTTATTTTACTTTCAGGAAATCTGAGAAATAATCCTTAGCAATAGAGCATTTCCAGATTTATGATGGAGAGGTCCCCTGACAACCATGCTGAACTAAAATTCAGCACACCTGAAATGAGAAGAGAAAAAAGCAGCCACTTCTTACTTCAAAAGTTTTCAACTTTTAAAATCATTTTCCCTGGGTCCCAAATAAAAGTAGTTCACAGAAGGGGATTGGGGAGCACAGACAATTCAATTACCAGCCAGACTGTGAGATATGCCATGTTAGTCCCACCTCTTATTAGGATATCCCAGGGAAAGTCAAGTTCCCAGAGCATCTGAACCTAAGAGCAATCAGTTCAAATAAGCAAGGTCCCCTAGGTTTGTCGATAAGAGAAAACAGCATCACAGATTTATGAAGGCCATGATTCTGAATTATTTGTCAAAGTAGAAGATAGGTCCAAATCTGTCCTGGAAAAGCAGGTTTGAAAATTCCAGTTTTTTCACATGGTGTTTAGAGTCTTGAAAGCTGTTTCTCCAAACTCTAAATCTGAACTCTCAACCACCAACTCATCTCTTTCACTCACTCCTGCCACTCACACACTCTCAAATTGTACTTACTGTGTTTGTGATTTAGCAAATGCCTTTGTGTGCCTGACAACATAGGCGTTCAAATGATGAGAGATATCTATCGTGCTCAAATCAATAGGCCAAACCCACACTTACTTCTTAGCTCAGAAAAAGCTTTCCGTTTTCCCCTGTTAATGACCTTTAACATCTGTACCAATAGCCATCAAGCCAGGACTAAATGTCCCTGGGCTAGAGTAGGGAGGTGAGACAGGAGCCGTGAGGCTGTGGACACCTTCATACAACTCGCTAGAATCTTAAAGATACAGAGGTCCCCGAGGAAACTGCATCCTCCCAAGTCTCCACTTCTTAGTGAAGTCACTCACCCGCTCCCACCTTCACCCTGCCCTTCTGTGCCCTTTTCCTGAGTCTTGCGTGACCTGTCCATGTGGCCCTCCAAGGCGTTGGATGTCAGGATGCAGGTTTCCACGGTGACACAATCTGGGCTCCCACAAGAGAGGCACAAAGCCAGGAAGAACCCAATGCCTTTGCAAGAGTCTTGTTCTAACCCTATTATTCACTCAGTGGGCCCAACTGCTGTTGTTATTCCTCACAATACAGGCTGGTCTCCTGTCTAACAATCAGAATAACAGGCGATCTGCAATGAACATCACACTTGGTTGGGAATGGATACTAGGGCCACTCCACTCAGCCCCCACTTGGTCTCTGGAACATCCCTGAACCTCTCCCAGCCTCTCTTTTTCACCACACCATGGGGATAATAATCATAACAGACCTACGGTTACTAGGATATTTGACAGAGAATTCTCCTTAAAGGACCACCACAGGCCCAAATGGTCCTGACTCTGATTCTCTGGCTCTGTTAAAACTTACAGCAAAGAGTGAAGTAGACCTGTTTTTCTCACCTGCTCATCTCTCACCTAGTCTCAGGAACAACAAATCATAATAGGTTTAACACTATCTATGGTGGCAATGGGGCATGTCTTGCGCCTATAAATCTGAAAAAAGAAAATTTAAAAAAAAAGTCTCACTTGGGCTATAACACAGAACAAGCAGAGGAGAGCTAGGGGGTTTGCAGGCTCTCAAAAGAGCCCAGTCTGGGCATCTTCTGCATTGCTCCAGATTCCCTTACTAACTCGCTTTTCCAATGACAATGTGAGCCCCTAAGTAGGTCCGGCCTTGCAGGGCCCAATGTCTCTTCCTGGGTCACACTGACTCCTTAGCTATCCCTGAAATCCAAGGTGTCCCTGTCTGACCCACAAACCCGCACACCCACACACCTCCAGTTTTGCCCTCTTGACCTTGTTGATCTCACCATAACAAGCAGACAGCAGGGGAAGGTAGAAGTGACAAGGCCTTACTTTTAAAGATGGAGTGAGTCCCAGTGGAGGTGAGAAGCAGAACTGGTTTTCTTTGGAAGACTTGACCCTGTCCTCCCCACTTCCTATTGATGCTGAATCTGGCCTCTGTACCCCAACACTGAACTAAACCTCAGAGACAGAGTTTTGGGTGAAGTAGAAAAGAAGAGCTTTATTGCTTTGCCAGGCAAAGGGGACCACAGCAGGCTAATGCCCTCAAAACTGTGTCCTGACCTGGAGGGTGTAGTGAGAAGTTCTACAGTAATGGTTCAAATAGGGCATGATCAGCTCGTGGACATTCTTCTGATTGGCTGGTGGGGAGGTAACGGGGAGTCAGCATCATCAACCTTCTGGTTCCAACCGGATCTGGAGTCTGCGTGCTTGTTGGCAGCACACAGTTAACCTCTCCCACCTGGTAGGGGTTTCAGTATCTGCAAAACAGCTGGAATATATTGTGTGTATCCCTTGAGGGGGAACCAGGACCCTGCCCCAAGGCTGCACTATTGTTTCTCTTGACTGTTCTTCCTTGTCTCTGCATCCCCTCCCTTCCCTAATCAACAGCTGTTTGAACCTGCCTGTTGGAACTCAGGGAAGGTCAGGGAGGCTAAGTAAATCCTATTTTCTGTAATCAAGAAATGGGGGACACAGGAAGGTTTTTGTGCCCAGGCACCCCACAGGGTCCTGCTCAGTTTCACTATCATAAGCTTTGGGGGTAACTGACCAATGGCTTGCTTGGTGATTTTTCCTGGAGGTTCCTGAGACCCTACAGGGCCTACTAATAAACATGCTAGAAATCCTGTCTGTGCTGAGCAGGACTCTGTCCACCTACTGTTGAGAAACAGGAAGAGACCCTCGGAAGGAGCCCAGCAAGACAGGGCTAACACCTGGCAGGAAACAGTCAAGAAAACCGGCCCTGGAATCAGCAGAAGAGAAAACCAGACAAAGAAAGGCACTTTTAAAACAAAAGTTGGTGTGTTTGGGGGTAGAATTTGCTTCAAAGTATCATTGCATGTGGGGGATTTAGAAGGAATTCTTTCCAGAAACGCCTGAATTTTAAATCATCAGAGTCAAATGTTAAAAAAAAAAAAAAGAGAGAGATATGGGAAAATCAAGTAACAAAATAAACACAGGTTTTAGTAAAAACTGAGCTGTCTCCTTAGGGTTTCTTCTTAACTGGATAAAAATCGGATGTAACTTTGCTTTTATGGAAGTCTAGCCACCAGCAGTGATTCACAAGCCAGTCCAAAGGACCAAGTGCACAACCTCCGATGTATATTCATCCCAATCCCTGCATCCCTACAGCCTGTAGGCAAAGCCGTTCCCAATGGCAGAGCTGCAAGGAGTCAGAGCTATTTTCCCCAAGCATATGTTGATATGCAGAAAAGCGGACAGTCTTGCTCTATGCAAGCTGTCCTATTGAAGGCTCATTTCCTGTCAATCTTCCTTTTTTTTTCCACAAAGCTTTAATTTTTTGCCACAGCACTTTCTACATTTTAGTTTCCTGCAAACCTCAGGAAATAGACTGAAATTAATATCGTCAGATGCTTCTAAAAGTGCTGGCTTGGCGGCATTGCAGAACGCTTTCGGATGCCGTTTTGGGATTAAAATATACCAGTTATGCCCCCATTGTTTGTAGGAGAGATCTGGGAGAGGGATTGTGTCTGAGATTGGACCGATTTGAAATTCAGGTTTAAAAAAAAATGGGAAGGGAGCCCTGTGATTTCAGACTAGGCCAAGGCAGCAGGTAAGCAAACTGGAGGAGGAGGTGAAGAAACACAACCGGCTCCAGATCAGGGTGTTTTCCCAGCACCCCATCAGCGGGGAAAACTGAGGCCAAGGCACCTTGTTCTTATTTTCTGTGCAGAGCTTTCAAGCTTTGGGTAAGACATCCGTGTTCTAGCGCCTCCAGATCTGACTCCAGAGAGAAGCATCACGTGTTCTGAGAAAGAAGAGGTGGAGCAATCTTTTATTAGCTATGCATCCTGAACCAGCAATGAGTGTTTGGAGGGGGCAACCAACTCCTAGCTTTCCTCATGTCTCTGGCCCTGAGGAGCCCAGGCCAGGGATGAGGCAGATTTAATGTCGAGGGCCTGCTGTGCCCTGACTTTCAGCAGATCCCTCTCTTTCCGGATTGCAGGTTCTCTGTCAGTCTAACGGGAAGAGATGAGTCTTCCCTCCCTTTCCGCGCAAGGACATCGCAATGATAAACTCTTAACAACTATGCAAACATGCTTTGGGTTCTTGAGGGGGAGAGTGTGACATGAATCGAAGTTATTTTTATTATTGTTGGCTTCTGCATCTATGACTTCCCAAGAGTGTTAGATGAGGCCACGCTATTTCAGTATCTCCAAAAATCTATGCGAAATCTTGGTAATATTGAAGACTACTAAGGCTTTTTACACTCTCTGGGTTTCGTTCACCTTTGGAATCAGCTGCAACTTCTCCATCTACACCACACAGCCTCTGTTTGATCCATCCAGGAGACCTATGTATTGCACAGCTAACTCATTTCCTATCTGTCTACACCCCAGTTTCAAGTCCTCAGCACCTTCTTTCTCTCCAAATCCGACAATCACATGACTGGCTTTTCTGCTCCCAGCTCTCCTAATATGTTGTTCTAATCAGGAGACCTCAATGGTCTTTCAGAGATCTTCTAAGAAAACTTGTATTTTATAAATGAGGACACTGTTCTCAGAAAGGCTAAAGGAATCACCCTGAGTCACCTTACTAGCCAGGGGTAGAGCTGGACTGAAAGCCAGACTAGATCACCAAATCCTAGGTCTATACTATCACTTATCTCGTTCAGGGGTCTACACTATGGCTTGTCAGCCTTCAGGGGTTCCTCATAACCTACAGATTAAACTCAAGCCCTGGACCGCTCTATGCAGCTTCATAAAATGGAAACGTGACTACAGAGGCTTAAAAATTGGGGCTCATTTTTTTCACATAAGGAGAAGTCAGGAGGTAGGTGTTTCAGAACGGATGCTGCTGCTTAAGGAAGTCATCATGGACCAGATTCCTTCTCATTCCCTTTCTGCCCTCTCAAGCCTGAGACTTTGCTTCATGGTCATGAGATGCCTGCTCCACCTCCAGGCCTCAAGTTCATGCTCTAGACAGGAAGAAGGAGAGAGGAGCAAGGGCAAGAGGCATGGACCAGGTGAGCCCTTTTTCATCAGTCATCCAGTGGCTTTCCCAGAAACCTCATCTAGGAGACTTCTAGTTACATGTTGAAGGTGAGAGTTAGGTCACGTCATGCCCCTCTAGCTGCAAGGGAGGTGAAGAGGTTCATAGTTTTAAATGGACATAATGCCACACTGAAAAACATTGAGGCTCTGTTAGTAAGGAGAAAGAGAAGCAAGAATATTGAACAGACAACTGGCAATCTCAGACCCAAAGCCTAATGTTGACCTTCAGATGCCCTACAGTCCCTCCCCAGCAGACTTTCCTGGTCCCACTTCCTCCTCCCTCGGCCACTCACTCCATGGCCCAGCCATCCCAGGGCTCCCGTTGCCCTCCCAAGCACGGGGTGGGTGCTTTTCTACCTTGCTGCTTTTATATACCTCGTTGCCCACTTCTTTAAAACCCAGATGGAACGTCACTTTGCTTTTCCTAACGCTTGCAGTCAAAATTAACCTCCAACTTTTCTATTCTCCAGTAACATATTGTACTTATCTTTATTAAAGCAGTAATCACATCCCACTCTGAAATGTCATTTACCATGCATGTATCTGCCTCATTCTTCTGTAAGCTTCAGAAGACCGAGGACCCTATCCTGTTTATCTCTATATCCAGTACAATGTTTAAAATGCTGTATGTTCCTCAGTAAATGCCCAAGTGTTTACAACTGGAATTACTTTTTCATTTTGCATGCATGGCTAATGATGGATGAAAAGGAACATCTCATAAAGCTGGAGAAGTAGAAAAGCTGTGGAAGTAGAGAAGTTGGGACCTCCCATCTCCCTGGAATAGGCTGGTGCTACCCTCTTTGGAGGCAGAAGGATGACTTCTGGGATCTCTCCAGCCCGTGGGCTTTGTGATGGCGTCACCATCAAGAGGATCAGGGCTCTGCAGCATCAGTGACTGGTGGTTTGTTCTGCATCCTTCAAGCTCTGAACACACTAGGGTGACACAGACAACTGTTTCTTCACCCTTTTGGTTTGAACCTGAGCCTCATGACACTCTGCCCTGTTTTGGCTTCCAGGCTGAATCTTCATCAGGCTGAAGTGATGGCTGTTCTCTGTACCCACCTCACCGCCATCACCACCACCAGGGTTCACTCTCTGACCTTCTCCACTTTGATCTCTGCCCTGATGCACTGACTCTGTGGGATTCACCTCCAGATTCCTCTTCTTTCAGATTTCCAGTTGGGTTCAGCCATCAGGAGTCACCAAAAAGAGGTGAGAGAGCAGGCGGAGAGAGATGTAGGGGTATGTCTCCCACTGCTTCCTTTCTGTTTCAGGACTGGGTTCTGTTGTTGGTGGCATCCTGTCCCTCAAGGATTTAGCTCCAGCCAGGTGGCCCCGCCCCCCATATTCAGTTCACAGGGCTCCACTTAACAATGGTCCCTCCCTCTGTGCTTCAGGACTGGGTTAGGGGTGGTAAAGGTATTCACCTCCCTGAGTGCCTCAACATCACCTCTTCTTAGCTCCTGGAACCCAGCCCATCCCTCCATACACAGTTTATGAAATTTCCTTCCACTTCCCATCCAAGTGCCCCTTATTTTATGCCAGGATACAGACTGGCGTGACCACCAAGGCCTTTGCTCCGTGACCAGCATTAGATGTCTTCAACATGATAAGGACTATTCAGAATTTTGAACTGGCTCCACACACACATATGTGACAGTCTCCAGAGAAGCCCTGGCTAGTGTTTTCCTTGTTTTCTGAGGACAGTGTGAATCTTCACCAAAGACCCGATGTCTGTCTGTTTCCACAACTGGCCTACACTTGTACGCTTCAGAATGAATCTCCTTCTCTGATACAAAAACAATGTTTGTCCTGTCGGATGGGATTGCTTATGTTTGGGGAGATGGGGAGATGGAGAGAGAGGTGGGGATAAGGGTCTAATGGATATTAGAGTCTCTGATTAATTGTGTCTAGAACCACATAAATTAAAGAATGCTTCCCCAAAGACCTCATCCCTCTCCAGAGTTGAAAGGTATGAATGTACAGAGAGCTATCAAACAGTCACACTGTGAACTCAGAATAAACCCTTTTCTGCTTTGTCTGTGTGTTCTGGATGTGCTGATAAGATGGTAGCTTCCAAACTCTCCCCAAGACAGGCACCCGAGAAACTCAGCCTCAAGCTTCCGGAGGGCAGAGGCATTTGACTTGTTTCTTTCTCTCTCTCCTTCCTTCCTCTCTCTCTCTCTCTCTCTCTCTCTCTCTCTCTCTCTCTCTCTCTCTCTCTCTCTCTCTCTCTCTTTCTCTCTTTCTTCTTTCTTCCTTCCTTCCTTCCTTCTTTTCTTTCTTTCTTTCTTTCTTTCTTTCTTTCTTCCTTCCTTTCTTTCTTTCTCTCTTTCCTATTCCTTCTGAAAATGGTCAATGATACACTAAAAGAATACCACTAAAGCACTCGTACATTTTTGCACATAGAAAATGATGAATACATGTGGACTTGAGAGTGATTAGTTCAAGGTCAGGGCTGTCTTCCTCCCTGAGGCCAGCTGAACATCGGTTACCTAAAAGTGTCAAGAGTTAATCTTTGGTTCTCTTTCCCTTCCCTATGTTTGGGCCACATTTTAAAACCTGGAAACTCAATATAGCTCGTATTTTCTCCTGTGCCCTCACCTTTTCCCTTCTGCCCTTTTACCCTGACCACAACAGCAATTACTGCTTCACTGAGAGCCTGGATCAGATATGGATGAAAAAAGCAAGTCTTGCCTTGGAAAGCAGAAGACAAAAGGAAATGAATGCTTCAATTCTTGCTTCCTTCAGGCATATTAAAGCAGACTATCACTGGAAAAAATCTCTGAGATATATTGTTAAATTCAAAGAAAATGTAATTGCAGAATAACATATATCATGTGTGATTCCCATTTATGCATTTGTGCACAGAGTGCTTGTTCTTTTATATGTATATAAACGCATAGCAAAGGACTCCAAATGCTAATAGCAGCTACCTCTGGGAGTAGATTTGGGGCGAGGGTTGGTAAAGGAAGGTGTTCACACTTTATATGCTTCCATAATATTTGGTTCTATAAAATGAGAGTATCTTCTTTAGTTTTTGCTTGCATAAGTAATACATGGATTCAATCACAAATAGCGAATTCTTTAACAATTTTTTAGGTCTTTTCTTTTCCTTCTGTTCTACCAAATTAATTTTCTCTAAGTTTTAAAAATTGAGATTTCTTCACTTGAAATACATCCTCTGTCATTTCAGGGTGTCATTGTGCTTCCTGATCATGATTTAAAATAGGTTGTAATGAATCATCTTCCACAGCAAGTTTGACTAAGTCAAGTAAAAATGGTTCAAAGGAAATCAAAATTATGAATTAATCTCCTCTTCTATTACCACAATGATGCCTCTCTTATTGAGTTTTATTGCTTATGTTCTGGAAGGTGGAACGCAAGAGGAGAATAAGGAATCACTGGACGTCAGGGTCTCTAATTTTACTGGGACTCATGTCAGGTTTAAGTCCTGTCTCTTCCTGTTCCATCTCAGGCCCATTGTGAGACCCCCCTGCCCACCCAGCCCACAGCAAACAATCCTTTCTCAGAATATCTGTATCTCTGAGTCACTTTCAGCTTCCCTCAAGGGCTTATACGGTTGTCCTATATGTCTCACGAGACCATGACAGGCTCCTTGAGGACTGAATGTAAATCTTTTTCATCTCTGTGTTGCCAGAGCCTGTATTCAGTGCCTGACACAAAGTAGATGCTCAATAAATATATGTCAAATTCACATCTGAATGAATGAATACATGGTTGGCTGTATCAAACCATGTGTCTATTTTGTGTCTTCAACTGCATTGGAAGGTCTTTGAGGACAGGGGCCAATGTCTTAAATCTTCTGCATCCTCTTACAGTGCCCTAAGAAAAATTAGCATCCAACAAATATTTGTTGATTGATTTCTCCTATTTTAAAGGATGATTAAAAAAATAGTCACAGAGATTTAGATATTTATTTATTTATTTATTTATTTATTTTCCAGCTTATTGACAAGCAAGTGGAGGAGAGGTGTATTTTTTCCCTTATTTTGTAGATAATTCCAATGAGGCACAGAAAGGCGAGACAGCTTGACAATTTAGGAGGATGGAAATATACCTCCTGACCTTTCCAGGCTAGTCTCTGAGGACCCTTCTGGCCCCCTCAAGAGCCCATTGTTTCCTGACTGTGGACTTTCCCTTCCCCATCAGGGAGCATGCCAATGCTCAGTAGACAGCCCATTGCTGAGTGATCTCTGAATTTCAGGTAGTTAAAGTAGAAAGTGGCACTTCATAATTAGATGGTAATAGCATAATTATTTGAAGGCACCTTATAATTACATCCATCCTCCCCAAGCTCTTTCAGCTGCTTCAACTGGGATTTTTGTTCCTGTCCTCCTGTCCCCTTGGTTCCTGTCCTCCTGCTCGCTTCCTGTCCTGTATCAGTTCAATGTCACTGGGCCAACGTTGTTTACCAGGGATGGTTGTACCTTAGTAAGGGAGGAAACCTCCAGTGGATTCTCTCCAAAACTCAGAACTCATGGGCTCTCATGCTACTATATGGCAAACCCTACTTCAAATCATTCTGTATATGGTGCCAGATAAATGAGATGGGAGGTTGAGAGATCATTGTGAAGCCATTAAATCTAGATGCCTCTTCAATATTTATCTCAAAAGGACTCTGTGACCTCAGTACACCCTGCTGAGGTTCTCAGCTCACTGCATTAACAATTCTTCCTTATTTTGTAACCTCCAGTCCCATGACAAACAGATTCCCTATTGGTTTAGCCTTGAAAGCAAAGAAAAATCACCATCGCCACCCTCCACCAAAGAAAAAGATCTGTGCTTTTCCTTTCTCTTGAGGTGGAGTATAGCTCCAAACCAACAGTCTCTGAGCAAGCAACACACCCAAATATAAGGGCAGAGAGTGCAAACAATAAGCTCAGCTGGAACAGCAAGGGGACTCTCAGTCAGTAGCATAAATCACCCACTTTGTAAAGGGCTGACTCAATGAACACCCTGTCTCAAGAAAGAAAGGAGGCAAGAGAGTCATTAATGAAAGCAAGAAACTCAGTTTTACATCTCATTCCAAAGACGGATTCACTGTACTCCTCTCCATCCAGGTGGGTGAGTTAGTTTACTATGGAATTTGTCTGCCCTCCCTGAAAACTCCAGTTAGGTAATGAATTATTCCAAGTAAATTAAGTGTATCGACCCCCTCCCCTTTCTGACACTTTGCAGATATTGCTATCAAATCATGCTCTATGCAAGTGTCAGTTTTTGCCACAGACATCTGAAGAGGGGGACAAATATTCTCTTGAGTTTCTCTGAGTATAATAAGTACTCATGGGGTCTACCAGGTGATGACAGAGCCCTATGATGAAACTGGCTGTTTACTGTGGAGAGTTAGCACACTTGGCTGATAAGACCAAGGTCATGGCTGTACTCCCCTGTATTTCCCAGGTAATATCAGATCATGGTCACGGGTTGTATCTTAACTCTGGCCAATTTTCATACAAATGCAAGTGGGTCAGAAAGAAGATCAGACCACAGAGCATGGACAAAAATTGTGAATCTATGACAATTCTGGGAAAACAATCAGACTATATACCCTATGAATAGGATGTAGCACAAAACTTTAGAAACTGGAAGGAGGCAGGCTCTTTCAAGGTGAAGTCCTACATCATTTTGTTAAGGACTTGCTTCTTTGATTTGAATTCTGCTTCCCCATTATAATGACCAGACTCATCCTTTTCTAACTAATAAATTCTTAATCTAAAAAAAAAAAAAGATCTTTCTCCATCCTATCTAATTGAACGTTGTTGTTTTTTTTTGTTTTTTTGTTTTTTGTTTTTTTGTGGTACGCGGGCCTCTCACCGTTGTGGCCTCTCCCGTTGTGGAGCACAGGCTCCAGATGCGCAGGCTCAGCGGCCATGGCTCATGGGCCCAGCCACTCCGCGGCATGTGGGATCTTCCCGGACCGGGGCACGTACCTGTGTCCCCTGCATCGGCAGGTGGACTCTCAACCACTGTGCCACCAGGGAAGCCCCTGCCACCTCCTTTTATAACGTTTCCCATATCTTTTCTTCCCTGTAAATTACACATGCCAGTCCTTTGCCAAGGGAGATAATGCTGCTCCCATGTGAATTGGATACTCAGTGCCCTGCATGCCTGAGTGCAGTCAAGGCTAAACAGGTCTATTGTTCTTAAACAACGTTGCCAGAGAATTGTCTCCTTGTGCGGAATGATGCTGAAGAGATAAAAATATCTTTCATTTCTGTAGTGCGTTGCATCTTAAAGTGTGTTCCACATTTTGCAAACTATATATAGGCTCAACTCATTACCCATTCCCATAAAATAAAGCCAGAGCACTGGCAGGCACATGCCAGATGTTTGACAATGGTTTAATAACAGAGTGAAGAACAAGCTAAATTGGACTCGGAAAACGGGAAATGGGATGTGGGGCACTAGGTAAAACTGTGCCCTTAATCCCACATTATGTATTGAGTGCCTACTGCCTACCAGGGTAAGAGCCGGGTGTCATGGGACCTGGAGAGGCACCACTCTTACCCTCAGGGGGCCGCCAGGATATCCAGGAGGACGCACCATCAGATAGATTCTACGGTCCAGTCTGATTCATGTTAAAATCGAGTTAAAATACAAGGCGCCAAGGTCCTTACTGCCTTTCAAGGGAGGTGTTTACCATTAGCCACCCTGGCATCAGCTTTCCCTCAGTTTCCTAAAAGGCTTGCATCCGATAGAATTATGGAGTGTATGTTGAAGAAAAGCTGTTCTGGAGCTCAGAATCCAGGCTGGAGGTGGAGCATGGTTCTGGGGAAAATAAGGAGAGAAGAGAAATCACAAGCTGAGCAAGTTGGGGAAAGACCGAGGGCACTCAGAGTAGAATGAAAATCAAACAGTTTGGGGAAAATACGTGACCAATGAGACCAGAGGGGTCTGTGCAGATTCCAGGACCATCGCTAGTTTTCCTGGGGGTGGGAGTCAGTCACTGACAGCAATCTGCCCTAAAGCTGAAGTCACTGCGTCACTGGGGAAGCACTTCCAAATCTCTCCAGGCTGAGAGGTGTGGCTTCTGGAAAACAGACAATAGGATTTTAGGATTGGGGGGTATCCCAGAGAAGTACTGTCTTATTTCATAGATGAAGAAAGATACGCCCAGGTTTATTAAGTGGTTACAAAAGGTAGCAGTTCTCAGGCCAGAGCCCGGGTCCAAAGGCTTACCCTGACCCCTCACTCAGGCCTGGCCTTGGGTGAATCAGTGGTGCAGTCTGGCCCTGCCCTTTGGGGGATGCTTCTGAAAGCTGAAAACCTGGTTCTTGGGACCTTTCTGCAGGACTGCAGAGAGACTGACCACAGTGCACAGGGGTTAAGGTCTTATAACGCACCTACGCAGATGTGAGCAAGAAATTTGGTTCAGATAAATGAAAAAGAAATAGGTTAGAAGATTGTGACTGCCCAGGTCAGACAGGCTGCCACCCAGGGAGAACCTCTGAAGCCCATTTGGTCTCTGGAAGTATATGTAACTTCTGGCCCTTATTAACTTATCCAAGATGGGAGAGTCAGGTTACCCTGAACTCCCAGGGAGGGGCCTGTTCAAAACGTGTTTAAATCCCTGAACAAGGAGGTTTTCACCAGCACTGGCAGGTTCTAAGGAAAACAAAAAGGAATGTGGTTTATAATGTATCTGTGCAAAAAACATTGTAAAGAGGCATTAAACAGGAAATTCTCCACTCATGATGACTGTCCCTCTCATAAAACTGCCTCTCCCTCTCCTTTGTGCTACACAGGGGCCCTGGTGAACACAGGAAGTAATGAGGGTGCATGAACATTGCAGGAGAGCAAGGGAGCAAGCAGAACAGTGGAAAACTCCAGCTGAAGGTTGGGGCCCTGTGCTGCATCTCAACCCTGCAGCTTCCTGTAGGGCCTCAGGCAAGTGGGCCCAGAAAGATTCCACTAGAAAGGATTCCAACTGACAGATGACCCTCCAGGGTAACATCTGTCTTGTTAAAAAGCCAATGAGAAGGTTCATAATTTTTTGCCATGGATGAACCTGTGTACGCTTCGCCCCAACGACAGGGCAAACTTTCCAAGAACAGGAATTCACGTATTCATTCCACACATCTTCATTAAGTACCCCAAACAGGCCTTTGCACAAATCGAGGGAATAATAAATATTACAGACATTGGATGAACAGCCAGAAGGAAAGTCACCGGAAAGTGGTGATGAGTCAGGGTCTGAACTCTCGCCGGCTCAGGGCGCTGCACGGCGGTGCCCGGACACCCCTGTACCTGGGCCCAGAGCCTCCTGCCTCACTCTTTGTCCCTGACCTCAGAAAACAGCGGGGTACACTTGCTGCCCAGAGACCAGGGCTTGGAAGCTGTCCGGAGGAGACTTGCACTTCTGAAACTTCTTGGCCAGAGAGCAGCAGACTCCGAGGCCAGCCCCCATTCTCGGGAGGGAGATCTCGTTCCTACCCGCTGGGCTGAGGGTTCAAAGGACACAGCACTTGGCCCTGAAGGCCCTGAGGGGGCGGGGACTGATTAAGGCGGCCACGGGCTCTGCGCCAGGTGAAGAAACGCTAGAGAGGATGCCACCTGCTGGCGAGGGGTCGCGGCTCGCGCGGTGGGCGCAACGGAGACCCGGAGCCTGGACGGGCAGAGAACAAGAATTCGGGCAGTTTTCCAAGTGGCTGGTTTTCTGCTGTCTCTTCAGGGTCGCCACCTCCTCGGGTCGAGCCCAGAGACCCGGTTCCCCGCGCGGAGCGCTCCGGACGCCGAGGTTCCCAGCGGGGCCGGCGGGCGTCCTCCCTCGGCCCCCTCCCCTCCCCTCCCCTCGCGGTGCTCCGAGGTCTAAGCCTCCGCGCTTCTCCATCAAGTGGAGCCGTGCTGCTCGCCGCCTCCCTCCTCCGCTCCCTCCTCGCCTCGAACTGCGCGCAGGCACCTTACAGCGCCAGGAGGTTAACCGAGACCCCGGAGGAGGTGAGGCCAAGGACCAGACCAGGCGGAGATGGCGGGGCCGCCGTCGGGGCTGGCGCCAGAGCCCGGCCGGCTGTGGGTCCTGCAGGTACCGCTGTGGTTCTCGCTGCCCCACGTGGTGGGTGCCGAAGACTGCCCTCATTTTTCCGGCACTTGGGCTTGAAAGGCCTCCTGGTCCTTTTAGAGGCAGGCAGTTCACCACTTAATCCAAGCTTTTTTTCCTTTCTGCCGGAGACCAGAGGCTGCGGGGGGGGGGGGGGGGGTGAGGGGGGGGGATGGAGAAGGGAACAGGCCCAGCTGGCTGGGGGGTGGAGAGGGTGGGGGATCAGAGCCAGATTGAGAGTCAGGAGGCCAATCTCTGACCAGGGGGCGAGGGAAACCAGGTCCTTCCAACCTCGGACTCCCCCCACTCCTCTTCTCCTGACCAAGAGTGAGTGTGTGTAGTTTGCAGGCGCCTGTAGGTGGGCCTGATTTTGGTGGATTGCACGAGTCATGACCCTGGCCTCTAGACCCTGGTTTGTAGCATTTCCCTCTGGGGCTGAATTAAGCAAGTTTGGGCCCCAGGCCACTTAGGAATTAGCAATCAGAATTAACAACAGCTTTGGGCTTCCCTGGTGGCTCAGTGGTTGAGAGTCCGCCTGCCGATGCAGGGGAACTGCCCACGGGTTCGTGCCCCGGTCCGGGAGGATCACACATGCCACGGAGTGGCTAGGCCCGTGAGCCATGGCTGCTGAGCCTGCACGTCCGGAGCCTGTGCTCCGCAGCGGGGGAGGCCACAACAGTGAGAGGCCTGCGTACCACAAAAAAAAAAAAAAAAAAGAATTAACAACAGCTTAAAGGGTAAATATCAGTTAAAACATCAAATGTTGCTTTGTAAGGCACAATCTACATTCTTTAATTATTAGTCTTATTCACTGCAAGGTTGGCCTTAGGAATGACCCCCAGACCTGAAATTTCTTCCCACCCCTATAGATTCAATGGAAAGCTCCTACTAAAGTTACAGCACTATACATGCCATATTTTCACTCTTGATATGTTATTTGACATGTTATTTAGAATTATTATTCATCTTTTGCACGTGTTTCTGATTTGTTTCTTCTGTTTCATTGCATTGTCTATCATAGCAAGTCCCTGGACTAAGGCAGTGCTGATACTTTGCTTCTGTCTCTTGTTTGCTGATTTAGCTGATGGGGTGCCTCTTTTGGGTCCTCTTAGTTTCTGTTGCTCAGCATTGCTTATTTTCCCCCAAAAGTTTGCTTACAAATTTCCATTTGATGTGTTTAACAGCCTCTAAGGGATGCAGCTAAATAAACTATTAAGAATAGAGGAGTCAACAGGGCAGACACCTACTAATTTGTAGATCTTTGATGTCAACAACCAGATGTAAGCTCCTGATAGCACGCACTTCCACGTGTGCCCCTTCTCTCTTTCTTGTTCATAAATACTAAGGGATGCGTTTTTTAAAGTTAAGATCCACATGGAAACTTGGAATGTACCTTGCAATCAGCAAAGTCCCCAAAATATGTAATACTGTTGGAAGAAAAGCTAAGAGTTTCCCAAAAAACCTCCCCAAGGTCCAGTGACTGATGAAAGTCATGATTGATTTTATAACTGCACGCCACAAATCGAGTGAGCGTCTTTCATTTCCCTCTCCTTACTCATTGCCTCCCCTTCTTCTGCATAATGCTGTATATTTTTATATGTTGCTTTGTAACTATCCTTACAGTTTGTATCTTATGTGTGTACTCTGCTTCCACACTAAATTATGAGCTCCTGAAGGCGTGGACTGCGCCTGCAGTTTTATTTCCCCCAATGCCCTGCTTATACCAGGCATATCTAAATATCTCTCAAATAAATAGACCTAGATAAATTTGCTTTGATATCCGGGAGGAAATAGAGTTTGATTTGAGCGTGAGTTTCATGACAGGTGAAAGACCTGAAGGTTCTTAGGAGGCAGTTGCCTGTGACCTTGGCCTCTCCTTCGCAGTAGGATTCACAGCACCTCTTGGAGAAAAGACACACTCAGAGTGATGGGATGCTCCTTAGAGGAGAGACTCCAAATGCAAAGCCAGCCTGCTCCCCTATCCTTGGTAGGAAATGCACAAACCAGGATAATAATAATAATAAATGGGTATGTGTCATAAATCTACCTGCTTTCCCTCTAGTTCCTTCATTTTGTTTTCTAGGAGTATGGCAAAGCAAAACCAAGGTGCAAACGTTCCCAGCTTATTACCTAGCCCCCTCCTAGGAAAGTCTCAAAAATGCAAAGCATGCTTATCTTTTCCCCAACTCCGAGGCTCCTGCTGCACACACTGGCCAAGTCTTTCCTGGGGAAAGATGTAGCCCCCCTTGCCTCTTGCTTTTCCCCATCCAGCCCAGTTTCCAGTCCCCCGTGCAAAGGCAAGGCAGGCACACTGTAGTGTGGATACGTGCATCCAGCCATCCTTCACTCCTTTAAACAACATTATGTCCCGTGGACAAAAAGTCACAGCTCCGCTCCCTGTTCAAGATGCCTTTTGGTCAACAATGGTGGCAAAAGCTGAATTTCCCCCTATGTAGGGGGGGGGAAAAGAAGGAAAGGAAGAACAGAGCCTCCCCTGCACCACCGCCACCCTCCGTTTTGCATAGATCGCCTTTCACCAAGTATTTCCTCTTTAATTATGACCTGTTTCCCCTCCCTCTCCCCCGCCCCAGCTTCAGTGAAAGGAGCCCTTCTGTCACTCGTCACTCGCTCCCTGGCTCGCTCGCGCGTTGGCAGTGGGAGGAGCCGCCGGAGGAAGCTCTGTGCCTGGGATGCCGAGCGCCAGAGGATGGAGCTGCTCCGAGAGGGGACGTCGCTGACAAGCCCGGCTTCCCGAGGAGGCTAGAAACAGGCGACTTGCCTCGGCTGGCTGCGGATCCCCTGAGGCACGGAGCCCGAGGACACCCGGAGGGACCGACGGACAGACAGATGGTCGGCGCGAACCCGGGAGGACCGCGGCGGAGGCAGGGCACCACGAGCCGCAGACCAGGAGAAACTCACCGCGGACCCAAGTTGCCCCGCCGGCTTCCCCTCGGCGCGCGGAGGAATGAGACCTTTCCAGCTCGACCTGCTGTTCGTCTGCTTCTTCCTCTTCAGCCAAGGTAGGACCCGTGCGCCGCTGGAGTTGCAAAAAAAGTCGGCGGGGTTGTCAGGGCGCGCGAGGCTGCGGGCAGGAATGTGGGCAGGCTTCGGAAACTCGAGCTGATGGATGCGTCTCCCGGTGCCCGGCCGAGAGGCACTGGCATTGCCTCTTTGCCTTTGAAAATGCAACAAAATGGTACTGTTTATTTTCCTTTGGAAGGCAGGGATACCGGAGGGGAGGGTGACTTTCTCCCCTCACTTGTCAACATCCAGCTCAAATTCCCCAATGCAAATGAGTTCTTTATGCTCCCGGTATGTTAATTAGGCGGTATCTATGTGGCTGTGCGGCTCTGAACTTCTGGGCGCCTCCTCTCCTCCAGACGCAGGTTGGAGAAGAGGGCTGGGAAGGAGAGCTTTGTTTACGTGGCTATTTCAGCACGAATAAGGTCGGGCTGGCACGGGTGTATTCGGAAGGGAATGCGTGTGGAGGGGTCTGCGATGACAGAATGGACCGTGGGGGAGATGTGCAATGTTTGGGAAAAGCTTCTCAAGAGTTTCATTGAATGTAATCGGCTTCTCTGAATACGACTGCGTTCTGAGTCCTACACAGCACTAGATTTCAGGGCATACAATGAAATTCCGCCCGTGATGCTGATTGCTTCCTTTCTGCAGCTTAACGGGCAGAGAAGCTGGTGGACTTTCCGAAAAGAACTTGGCCACCTCGGGCTCCCTGCCCCCGGGAGCCTTGGGGCCCGTGGCGGTGGAGGGCAGGGAGGGTCGTTGGGGAGACGGATGGCCAGTGCTCGCAGAGCCAGCGGCATCCGAGTCACCTGTGGAATTGAGTTTGAGGGACAAGTCAGTCGGTTCCTTCCCCCGCTTCTGGAATGCCGGCGCCGTCTCTGCCATCTGAGATGGCATTTGTGCCAGCCAGCACAGCTCTGGGAGGAACAGGACTCTCAGAAAAATCCACAACAGAGCACGTCCATCTGTTGATTAAATGAAGGGTAAAAGTTTTGAGAAAGCACAGCACCGCCATGGGTGGCTGGCTTTGCAAGCAAACAGCATGTCTCCCTTTCTTCCCCTGTCAGGGAGAAGCCAGATGAGAGCAGAAACCCACACCTCCTTCCCCATCTCCTCCACTGCTACTTGTGGTCACTGCAGATTTTCCCGCTGTCAAACTTTGCTTCTGACCATCCTGATTTAACCTGGGGGCCCTTCCCACACCTGAGTATGCATGTATTCCTGCTTGCATGTAATTCTAATGTACACACACACACACACACACACACACACTCATGTATCCATGTGGTTTTGTGCCTCTCACCAGGGCTCCCTACAGCAGCAGGAAGATAAATTGCCTTCCCCAGAGTTTTTGGGCTGAATGAATAAGAACTATCTCAGAACACTGGTATAGAAACATTTGGGTTCTATTACCATTTTGTGAGATGTCCCTCTTTCTTGGATGTGTGTGTGTGTGCTTGCTTATGGGTCACACCTACACCGACACACACGCTCACTCTCATTCTCCTTTGCCTCTTACCAATTCATTCACTCAGGGAGTTACATGTAGAATCCCTAAATAGAGGATCCAACCGTCCCCCCCTACACCTAGGTTCATGGAACCAGTGCACGTTTTACTCTCTCCGTTGTTTAGGTTCTTAGAAGCTTGAGCCAAGACTCTTGTCTAGATTGACACAAGAAGCCTATAGGTGTCTAAGTGCCTCTCTGGCTGTCGGAATCATCACAGCGTGCATCTTCTACTTTGCTTATTCCTTTCTCAGTACAGAGCTGTTTCTCGATTGCCTCATATAAATCTTTAAATATTTACCTATGGAAGTTAAATGCTCTGTTTCTTCTATCCTAAGCCCCAAGAGCACTAGGAAGGAACCACAGCATCATGCAGTTCAGAGTTCCTTGTTGTTCCTGAGTTTTCTGAGCTTGGCCAGCTGTGCCCACCCTACCAAATAGGGTAGATGCATAGTCCACGGGACTCCAAAATAAGTCTAAAGAAAGACAAGGAGACCAAAGTGGATGTAGCCAATCAGAATCCCCTACATCACCACACATTGTAGGGTAGGTTCCTTGAGTAGATGGTGTCTCACTGCAGGAATTAAGGGTCAAGCGGGACAATGTTTAATGGACTTCACTGGAATAGAATACCTTTTGACTTGATCTGGGGGCATTGATTTGAATGTGGATGTTGTTTTGAGTATTGTGAATTCCCCAGAGGATTCCATTTGACCCTCTACACATATATGCTTAATTCGTATACTATGCCCAACTCCTGCCTGGTTCCGTATGTTTAGTGAGTTATCAGATAGAGAGTATACACTTTCAACAGGTCACGAAAGGACTGGCCCACAGGCTTTAGATGGCCCCCGCTCTCTCATCCCCCGACTACGGTTGCACCCCACCTGACACCCGCTCTGAGCCACCCATCTGATCCCACCTCCCGCGTGCCCTTCCTCCGGGGATGCTTTCCAAGGAAATGTGCAGAAACTCAGGGATGGCCCTCCACTCAGAGAAAACAAATGCCCAGGGCTCTTTTGGGGGCCTTCTCTGGCCCTCTAGTGACACATCCATCTGCTGTCCAATGCCTCTCAAGGTGGGAAACTGCATGTCATTTTGAAGTTGCTGGAAGCACAGTTCTCATGCCTCCCATACAGAGGGGCTGCTCCAAACAGCGCTCCGAAGACTTTAAAAGCAAAACATTTAGGTAAACTCTTAACGTAAGTCATTTCAATCATCCTTTCTCTTCTAATTTGTTAAATATTTATTCACCTTTCCTTTTTTTCATTCCCCTTCAGAGAGTAAAATTAAGGTATAATTAATGTTAGTGATATGCTGTATCCCTTATCTTGTAAACGTTGGGCGTTTCATATAGGTTGAGATTAAATATGTATTGATCATTCTTAAGGTGGCAGTAGAAGGGCCAAATGGCATTCCTCCATTCCCGCCGTGGCCAATGTCCCTGGGCCTGGCTCCCCACAAGGAAGTGGAGAGATGCCGGCGTGCGCTGTCTGTGGGTTTCTCTCTTGCTGGGGATGCCTCTTCCCCAGCTGTCAGGACAGCATGCTCTGTACAGAGAGGGATAATATCCCAGCACGCTTTGCCTCCCGCAGAGAAGAGGCATGTTCTGCACCTGGGTGAAAAGGAATCTATCCGCTTGTCATCCACACACTTAGAACTTGCTGTGTTTTTCCCTTTCTCATTTCGGTTTGCCCACAACGATTTCCCTCTGTGCCCTCCTTCATCTTCAAGACCCGTGCCACCCAGCCTGCACAGCCACGTCTTAGGTTGCTTTGGGGGGATGATGTTCTAGCAGGACCGAGGGCGCCCTGCTTCCCGTCAGATCTCCGGTTCTGAGACAGTTCGGGGAGTGTGCAGTGGTACAAACCCGGTGCCTCCCATTCGGCCGCTCCTAGGAAAGGCGTCCTCTTCTCCACTCTCTGACATTTTGGTCTAGCATCCCCGAGTGTCCTGTCCCGCCTAGTAACTCTGTGGGCCTGAAAGTTCCGATTCTGGGGAGTCCAGCTCCCTCGTTGGCTTTACATGTGCACCACACTGCTCTGAACGTATTGGGGTGAGAGTGAAAACTTGCATTTACCTGTCAATGGCATCCCTGAGTTGAGGATTAATCCGGGGTGTCATCTCCCTGTTGGGAAGAATCTAAGCCACTTGCTCTCCTAACTTGCTGGCAGGAATCACCAAGAGGGGCTGTCAGATGGCCATCAGAGGGGCAGAGGTTCCTGGTGATGCGAATCTCCAAGGGAACAGGAGAGCATCAAGCAGACAGAGGGTAAGATAGAGTGTGAGTGGAGAGAGGTAGCCACGGGGAAGGGGACCCAAGGGGATGACAGGAAGCATCGGAAGGGATGAGCAAGGGCAAGAGGCTTCAACTTGCAAAAAGCTCCCTTGGGGAGGGCAGGGAAGGGTCTCAGAAAACAGCACGAGCACAGCCGGGGCAGCCAGAAGTATGGAGGGGATCCGAGGGGGTTACAGGCCGAGAAAGTACTGGAAAAGGAAATTGGGAATGAACGGCAACTTTGGAAACATTTATCCTTCCCCAGAAATGTCACAGAACAAAAGATAGAGCAAGTAATAAGTGTGAGACTTCCCCCACCGGCACCCCATGTGATCTGATGGCTTGTCTAGAGGGGGAAGAATCACTTCTCTTGTCCTGGAAGGTCAGTGCACAGCTGCCGAGGGTGTGGGACCCCTTCTTTCACAGATGGCCTGGGTGAGGGGAGCTGGGACATGTCTGTTGGGCCTGGGGGTGGTCACTGTGTCTGCTGCCCAGCAGGGAGCTGTCAGTTGCCAGCCAAACCTATAGAGGAGGGAGGAGATATGTCCCAGGGGGAGAGGGGTGTGTGGTGGGGTCAGGGCCTTCCCAATGCGCTCAGAGGATCCCACAGAGCCTCCCTCTTGGGTTACAAAAGGCAGATCTCACTTGGAACATGGCAGCAGTGAGCTAGGCATGCTACCAAGGAGCAGCAGCTCTGCCTGGGGTGCCAGTGTTGGTAGGAGCCAGGGCCAGTGGGGACCAGGTGGAGTAGGGCATTAGGCCTGAAGATGCAATTTTTCTTTTTTGTTCAGCCCAGAGGGGGTGACTTAGGAGGCATTATATTGCAGCCCCCAAAAAGCCCATGAATAATCCTGAGTGAATTCAAGAGATTTCAATAGCAAAATAATAACAATACTAATGATTCCTTTGATTTGCAGAGTACTTTTCTTCCAAGGAGATAAAAAGATAAACTGTTTTGGAAACATGAACTAGCGAAAGAAAATTGCATGTGATGGAGGATTGGGGAAGAGGGCCAGGAGCATTCATTTCAGGATCTCCATGTAATTAGGGGTGGGGACAGTTACACAGCCTTAGGCATCATTTCTCGGCTACAGTCCTTATCCTTGTAAGCTGTTGAGATGACTTTTGGGTGTAAAACCAGTGCAGGCCTTTTTAATCAGGGTCAACCTAGAACTAACAGGGTGCCGAATTCCTTCCCCCCGCCCCAGGAATAGGGCCGTTCTAATTCAGCAGTGGAGGGGGTCAGGGAGACCATGAGCTTGCTGGAGTCCGCACTTGGAGTCTCACCACGGCACCGATCCTGACCTTAATGGTGGTTCTCACAGCAGAGTGATTGGGGCCCCAGTCTTCCCTCAAGGTCAGTGGACTCTCCAACATTCATGGGGCGGGGTCTGGCTGGAGCTGCTGCCCTGGGGATGTGTGTGCCCGCGGGTTTCATATCACATCACTGCTAGTCACAAGGGAGCGGGGAGCAAAGCCTGCCAGCATCCTGGGCCAGGTTGTGATAGCTTTGCCCGGTATTCCAAATGGAGTGGGATTTTATTTCCAGCTAGGGAAATGATGCAAAGTCTACTACATTGAGACGGTACAGCTCTGTATGTCATCATGGGTCATTTTCTTTTCCCCGGGGGAAAGCCAGAATCCAGTAAGGTCGGCCCGTCAAATAAGAATATAGATAGGCCTTATGGATCATTGGAATACTTCTGTCACATTCACGCAAAGAGTGCTGTGTCCTGCTTTCTGCTGAGCTTGAAGAGTATACCCAGCCCACGCAGTTGCCATAGACTAGAGATCTCCACCACCACATTAACATTGACTTTCATTACCTTTCTACTTCTAACCCACTGAAAGAGCTAGGGATCAAATATGGCACTTTTTTTTTTTTTTCCTTCCTGTCCCAATGGTAAAAATGAGTATTCTGGCTGTATACTTCTAGAAGTCAGTAAATGTCAACATTAGATAAGTGTTTCCTTTGTGTAGTTGCAATTTAACATAAGCTGCTTGGAAACAGGTGTCTTCCATAAGTATACAATGTTTCTGTGAGGACACAGTCCATACCGCTATGAGGATTAAATAAATGTCAGCTTCCCCTGGGCACACTGGTAACAAGTTAAAGCCATGGAAATAGTGGCCAGCATGAATGACTCCTGCTCGTTGCAGAGTTATTGTGTTGCAGCCCTGGCTGGGGCATGGAGCCTGGGAGACGGACACTCATCCTCTCCTGGCTGAAATCAAGGCAAGGAGTAGCCAAATGTAGACACCTCCCAACACACTGTGGGGAGGTTTCTCCTGGCAGCCAAGAAGCCGTACCGTGCCCACTTTCAAGCCTCCTCCCATCCGTGAACCCCCTCTCCACACACATGCACGCCTGCCCGCACGCATGCACGCACATACCACTTATTGCTACAGTGTAGTGATATCCAGAACTTAGAACAAATCAGCCATTTTCCTCAAATGCAGGATGAGCTTTTCCCCAATCTTCCACCTGGTGTTGGTGTCCTCCTGGATAAAGTGACGGAGATTTGCCTGAGGTTGTTTTTCGATCACTGAAAACAACGCTGCCATGGCATGCATTTGTCATCATTAAAAGGAGGTGTGCCCATCAGACTGGATTATCTAGGTGGTCTGCTTGCTTGGCCTGTGTTCACTGGACAGTTGTTGCAAGTCCACGTTCTTTCTAACCAGTGCCTAGAAGACAGGAATTTGAAATCTGACACTGACAGCTGCAACAGTGACAACCAAACATCATTTTCGCCTTTCCACACTCTTCCCCAGGGGCTCCAGAGGGTCCATGTCTCAGAGGGCCAGATTTCTTACTCCTTCCTTTGTGATTAAGTAGCATTTTATGACACCAGAGCTCAGCCTGTCCACTCAGCTAGCCCTCACTGTGGGCCTCCTATATGGTAGGCACACTCTGCCAGGGACTGTTGATGAAAAGATGACTGAGGCTGTGTTTCTGCCCCAGTGGAGCTCTCAGGCTAGTCAAGGAGCAAACAGTCGGACTTGTTGTTACAATTCAACAGCTCAGAGTAGTCAGAGTGTTCTGTGAGCATCAGGAATGGCTGAAGGTATTAAGAAGGGCCGTGCAGAGGAGGTGACTTGATCGCAAAAGGTGTCTAGAGTTCTCCCGATGATGCAAAGAAAGATGGTCCCAGGTGGTACCTCGGATGTGTGCACAGGCCAGAAGGCGGGACAGAATGTCAGGGTTCAGAAGCAGTGGTTTGTATGGGGGCTAGACTTCTGGGTGTTGAGGAAGCTTGGGAATGGTCGTGAGTACCATGCTAAATGTTTTGAGGATGGATCATCAGAATTAAGTCTGTTCTTTAGAAACATCGTTAGTAGCTTATGGGTCTGTAATGCTCTCTATACCATGGGTTCAATGGACAAAAAAAAAAAAGAGACAGATCAACATGTTATTTATTCTTGGTATTCCCTGTGTTGCACATGGGGCTTAAAAAATGTAGAACTGAATGGAAATAGCCTCACTCATCTTTCTACATAGTAGTGTGTAAAGGGATGGAAAAGTGAGCAAGAGAAGGGTAGTAGGTAGCCACACACTTAAGAGTGACGTGCTGGATAAAGAATGTGGACAGGACCACGGAGAACACAGAAGCAGGGATGGCCGAGTACATGCAGGACTGTTAGTCGGATGGAGTGCTCTGAGGAATGGGAGTTTCCAGTTTCTGGGGCCCCTGGAAGGCTAGGCAGAAGTGGAGGAAGCCTAACCTTGAGGACGAATGGTGAATCAGAAAGGCAGATGGGGGCAAGGATGAGACAAGCAAGAGGTGCCTGGGGAAATTCTGCTGAGGACTTCTTTCCTGTTCTCAGGAGGAAGCTAAGCTACCCTGGCTCTGGGGGAACCAAGGTTACAAGCTAACTGATTTTACTCGGAAATGCTTACAAGTCTGCAGCACCAAGTAACCTTTCATTCAAGAGTAAGGAACATTATCAGATCACATGTTCCACACTCTGGCCCTCTCTCTTCAGAAAATAGCGGGGCTGGCAGGACAAGCTCGGGGGTGAAGCCATACCCTGCACTGGCGTGCAGGAAGAAGACAGTGACATCTCCAAGACTGTCCACAGCTAACCCTACTGTTGAAGGCTGGCTGGGTAGATGGCCTCCCATTGCTGAAAGGCTATGAGTGGAATTTGGGCCATCAAGAATGGGAGAGTCGAGATGGACAACAAGGACCTACTGTATAGCACAGGGAACTTTAGTCAATATCCTGGGTTAAACCATAATGGAAGAGAATATAATAAAGAATATATGTCTATGTATAATTGATTCACTTTGTTGTACAGCAGAAGTTAACACAACATTGTAAATCAACTATACTTCAATAAAAAAAAATAATAAAGTGAGTCTCCTAAAAAAAAAATAATGATAACGGAAGAGTCAGACTGGAGGGTAGACTAGATAACATCGAAATTCTCTCCAATTCCAAGATTTCCTAAATATTATCTATTAACAACAAGCTATTTATTTTGGATAATACACTCTTCTACCATCCTCTATCATCTAGAAAGTAGATGATGGGTTATAGATTTCGTTGTCCAGCTCATTTTCTTGCAGGTGCCGGACAGCTTCTTTGGGTTGTTGTTGGTGGCACCAGCGTTAGCAATGATTATGGTATCAGAATGATGATGACGATATTTAGCGTTTGTGTAAAGGTTCATGCGTTGCACATGGCTTTCCACGAGCGCTGCTTCGTTCGTCACCGTGATAACAGCGAGAGGCGGCCACTGTCACTATCAGGCCCTCAGAAAGGTTCCTTTGCTGACTGCGCTCGCTCCCCATCCTGCTCACTGCGTTGTCGAGAAGCCTCAGTGCTTCTCAAGAGGCTGGCGGATCCACATCAGCAGCACTGACAAACGCATGAGAGGATCCTAAGCTGGGGCCTGAGATGAGCCACGTTCTTAGAACTTGTGCAAATCCTCGGTGTCTAGGCACAGGTGAGGGCTTTGGGGGGATCCCCTATGAAAATTGGGGAGTTGACCTCTGAACTGTGACCCCGCATTGCAGCTCTGTCTGTTTTTGATCGACTCCAGACTTTTCCTGAGCTGGTCCCTTCCTCTGTCCGGCCTTCAGCTTTACCTTGAAGGCCCGAGGTTTCCAGGCCCCTCCACCTGGGGAAATGACAGGCCAGCCTTTGGGGATGAATAGCAACCAAGGAGCTGCTGCTTGGGCAGCTCCTTTCGTAGTTGTTCTGACCAAAACAAAAACAACCAAAAAAACCAGGGGCTTTTCTTAACTGGTTGATTAAAATCTCCGTTTCTTTTATCGCCCTGGTGCCTAGCACCCTAGTCGGCATATGGGAGGCTATGAATCAATATAGACTATTGGAATAAAACATGAGGAAAAATGAAAGAAAAGAACACAGTGCCTCTGACCCCCCTGCATCACCACACACCACAGCAGAGGCTGAGACGCAGCCCCCCCACCCCAACTGGAGGACAGAGGAAAGACCCTCATGGTTTAAAGTGTGGTCTTGCCCTCTAGGAAGATGTTCCTCTCCCAGCAAGGCCTTGAATGACCATCGGGTCACCAGGAACACTGCCAAGAGAAACACCCTCTGGCAGCCACCCACTCCTCCCAAGAAACAATCGGGCCTTCTGTTCTTTAATGCGTGTCAGTTCCCATCTCTGTCACTCACCTGCACATGTCACAGGTGATGCAGCTCCGGTGCAGCGTGACAGGCCACCTGTCACCCTAGGCAATGCTGGGAGCTATGACAGCTTCAGAGTGACACCGGGCCCGGGTGGCTCATCATGCAGGCGTTCAGGGGACAGAAACTTAGAGCTCTCTCCCGGGGACCCATCCCGGTGCCGCACAAGGAGTGACGGCCACCCTTCCCTGCCTGCCCGCTCTCATCCCAGAGGAAGAGCACCTGCCAGTTAATCGCCCAGTGGCTTTGTTCTCCACGTCCTACGACCCGCACTTTTCTATGCCCGCTTAAGGATGCTGGGGTCTACCCCACGTTCACGGGGAGTCCCATTTCTTCGGGGAGCTAGACTCTGAAGACCCCTTCTTGCATAAGACACTGCGCCCTTGTGATGGGACCTGGGGAGAGAGGGCCTGTGTTTGTCTTGGGACCATATAGGTCAAGAGCTGGCAGAGCAGAACGTTGTGGGATCTGAAACCGGGTGAGCACTGCAGTTCCTACATCTGCCTGACGGTGGCAGCAGCAGCGCTTGCAAAGCCCAAGAGTGAGCTGAGAGCAGGAGGCCCAGGGCTGCCTCTTAGTACCAGGAAGAGAGTCAGGGTGCCCAGGCAACGGAGCTGGGGCAGCTGAGGGTGGGCAGAGGGCCTGGAAGGGGAGAGCAGGGCTTCCGGAGGGCAGCAGCTCCCCAGGGAGGCTCACTTCCTTTCTCCTCTTTCTGATGGATGTGAGAGCAGAGCGTTAAGGGGGATGCCTATGTAGAGTGGCAAGAGGTATGTGGACACATTTCAAAATGCTCGAGGGGCTTGGCAGAGCTACAGAGACAGGGGGTAGAGAGCCCCTGCCAGCGGCGTTGCTACCGGCGGTGATGTCTGTCCTGAGGGTGATGGATGGGTTAGTCCTCCCAGGAGGGCGGCTTGCAGCCAGGAGCTCCACTTCTCCCCGGGGAGCCCACTGCCCCTCCCAGGTGTTTGCTCCTTTAATGATCTGGGAGCCAATATTTCTGCTGCTGCGCCCCTCTGCTGCTGAAAAAGCCAAACAGACATGCTCAAATTAGTCCTCATCATCCCTGATCTCGCGGGCCGGCTCAAGAGGAGCTGCTCTGTTTTCACCTGTGGACAGAAACAGGCACCATTTAAAAATTGCCATGTGCCACGGCTGCTTGTTTGAAAGTGTGTCTTTCCAGGCAGGGTAACTGGATCCTGACACAGGCACGGCTAGCCGATGCCCTGCGCTCTGTCGGAGGGAAAGGGAGGAGTCCTCTTGGCCCCAAGAACACCTTACCTCTTCCTTTAGCTTCTAGGGGGAGGTAGCTGCCTTATTCACCTTTTGAGAATTACAAGTGGGTTGGACCTCTACCCGGGGTCGATCCACGGGTGGCATAAACTAATAGAGTGAGATGTGGGATGAAGGAAGGTGAGGCATCACTGGAGCATCCCTCTCTTGTCTTCTCTGTGTGGCCTGAGGAGCTGGTAGAACTGGCTGTTTATGTTGTCTGAAATCGTCAGACATTGTGTGACTTTCCATTAGGTTTTGGTTGCCAGTGGGATTTTATATGAGGTTTTGCTCAAGCCAGAGCAACTTCCCACACCTGAGTCACCACCACTGTCCCTTGCTGCTTTCTCAGGAGCGTGGAGAGCTGCCATCTTCCGTCCTCACTGTCTGTCTTCCTAGGGGTGGGGGAGGGTGCGGTAGAGTTGGGAGGACATAGGATGCTCCGTCCATATTACTAACAGGTCCGCTGGCACATGGCAGGTGATACCTTGAGCATCTCATGTCAGAAAAGAAAACTGTTGGCATAAGGTTTGCAAAACCTTGCTTGAAACTGCAGATGTGATGCTAACACAGGTCAGAGAGGAAAAATAGAGCTGCATAATTTGCGAATTTGCTAAAAATAGTAGAGATAGCTCTCTTCCCCACATAAAAAGATGTTATAGCAAGGTGGTATGTGCCCTTTGTCCCCTGCCTTCCTGGCCCCCTGATTTGGCCACCTGCTCCCCTTTCTCCTTTTACAAACACTACCCTCCCTCTGGGATCCTTCAATAGAGAGGGGAAATGGTGAGAACAGAGAAGAAGCAAAACTTCTAATAGTGTCATTGTGTTTCTCTTTCGACTACTAACACCTGCGGTTGTTGAGCTGGAACCAGCCATGGGGAGGCACTGTTGAGGCCTATGGCCAGGTCCTTTGCTGAGCTTGCCTGCATTTGCCTATTTAATGCTCATAGCAACCTGATAAAGCCAGGACTGTCATACCCATTTGCCGATGAAGACTACTGAGGCTTAGATTTCATAACTTGCCCGAAGGTCGCGCCATGGATAAGCACGGAACCACCATTCAAACACTCGGATGAAGACCCAAGTCCTTTGCCGCCCATCCCTTCAGGAAGAATTCTGGTCCCACTAGTCCCTTGTAAGCCACAGAAAGCCCTGGCCGGACCTGTGGTCCTCCTCGTTCCTAACTTGTGGGGCTTGTGGAAAAGAGCTGGTAAAAATGGAAGAAATCATCCTTATGCAAAAGCACAAGTAAGAATTTGAGAAGCTTTACTCCACGGCTGGTGCTACTTTTTACTTCCACAACCCAGTTCCAATTCAACTTAACATTTTGAAAACCAAGTGCAGATTTCTTAACAAGAATCCATCACCACCTAACTTTTCTTCAGTGGATTAGAAAAAATGTGAAACCCCATTTTGCTTAGGGAGAGGTTAGTCTGCTGTTAGCCGTGCACTGTGAGAACAGAGCTACTTGACGGGAAAAGGCACTCAGGACATCAAAACCCTCCTTTTTGTCAAGTCTAGAAGAGTAGAAATGTCAGAAGACCACATGGTTCTGAAATGATTAATACTGGTCGTTAGGAAGAAGTAGAAAAGACTCTTGAAAAGCAGGGGAGTCCAAATGCCGTTCAGACTTCGACTCTCCTCACTTTGGATCCAGCAGGTACATCTCATCTTGTGTCAGAAATTATTTCTGAAGATAACATGTATCTACCAAGACCATGCTTGAAATCACAATATTGGTTTCAGATAGACACTTAAGATAAACTAGCAAAACATGAAAGTTCTTCGAAGTTTTCAAAGCTCCTTTAAATCAAATCAGAGGAATACAGAGGAAGAATGCCAGGCAGGTAGATCTCCACATGAAAGACGGAAACCTCCTTCTTATTCCACGGCCCAAGCCCTTCAGTGGAACACACGGATCACATCAGCAGTGCACTGTCAGCTGTCACCAGGGCTCCAAATCCATGTGGATGCCCGTTTCTCTGGGCATGAGCTTTGCCTTGGGTTTTCTCTTCATCAGACCAGGGCACAGGTATTCACAGATAGAAATCCATGCTTTATAGGTAAAAGCAGCTGAATGCTGAGCTGATCAGAATCAAGAAATACCATCCAGAGAAACAGATTACTTTCCTCCCCTTTTCTCCTGCAAATAATAATAGAATATCTACATTCCCCTCTTATTATCAACAGATATTCACCTTCTAAAATCCATACCACTGAATTCCTGCCAAGGAAAATAAAAATATATACACTGCTGTATATTTAAGAGAAATTCTCTTAGTCTTCTTACATTGTCAGCGTCTTAGTCTGAGTCTTCTTATGTTTTCCACCTTAAATGTTTACACAGGCATGGCAGGGCTGTTTACATCTTTCTTAAGGGCTGTTGCAACCATATGAACTGAAAAAAGTATTTTCACATCCAAGTATGAATATCCTTTACACCGAACAGTTTTGCTACTTTTGTTGAGTAGGGTTCAGAGTATTTGAGTGTCCACGAGGCACCAGTGGGGGTGGGGCGTGGAGGTCACAACTTTCCTCTCAATAAATACTGAGATGTTTTAAAGGAACAGCGTCATGGATACTTGTCTGTAAAAGGAAAACGAGTTTCTGGCGGTGTGTTTTCTGGCATGGGACTCACCTGCATCCACTCTATCCCCGGCCCCCCAACCTCACCTCCATGTGAATCTTGCTTATATTAACTTAGGCTATACAAGGGGTCTCGGGAGTGGGTTTTGTGTGTGTGTGTGTGTGTGTAGTACGCGGGCCTCTCACTGCTGTGGCCTCTCCCGTTGCGGAGCACAGGCTCCGGACGTGCAGGCTCAGCGGCCATGGCTCACGGGCCCAGCCGCTCTGTGGCGTGTGGGATCTTCCCAGACCAGGGCACGAACCCGTGTCCCCTGCATCGGCAGGTGGACTCTCAACCACTGCGCCACCAGGGAGGCCCCTTGGGAGTGTTTTTTAACCAGAGGAAGTAAGGTGACCCATGGGAGCTGCCTCTAAGTGTTTTAAACCACATTATCTTAGGATGACTTACCCAGTGAGAATGGACCCAGGAATCGCCATGAGTCCTGAGCTAGGAAACCAGACAAGCACCAAGGCCAAGAACATATAATTTAGAACGTGGTGGCTCTGCCTGCCCATCACTGTGAAGAGCTGTGAGGATCACTCCTTTCCGGGTGACTCTCAGCCCTGATCCCCTCAGGGAGCCCGGGAGAGCCACGTGAGGGTCTGTGCTGACAGGAGAGAGTGTAGCATAGGACGGCCATAGATTTTCTTCCACCTGCACTTCAGAATGTTGAAGTCAAGGCTGTACACCAGAGATGCTCACGTCCATAAAGGAAGGATGTTCTGGGTCCAGATTCTGCACGTATATAATAAGGCACCACAGACATTGATATTTGCTTCATTGTGAACTGGGATCTGCTAGCTGCTTACTGTCATTTTATTTTTCAATTAGTAAAAAAAGATGTTCTCATCATTGGGCCTCTGGGCCTCCTTCTTCAACCCAAATCACCGATAGGAAACCAAACGCAGGAGCTGATGAATATGGTGATGGGAGGAGAGAGAGAGGCGGGGCCGGTGCCAGATTTGAAGGCACCCTCAGCGCCCCCAGGGGCTGCTGCGCGTGCATTGTGCACGTTCCCAGATGTCTGCATAATGATGTGATGGGAGAGAGGAAGTGGGGAAGACACAGGTGTGTGGCCGTCAGACTCGAGAAGAGAGACAGATGGACAGACAGAAAGATTGAACCAGCTGAGATGCGTGCGGGAGACAGACATTCTAGTCTCCCAGAGATCAAGGACAGCGTTAACTCTCCCAAGCCAGGTGGGGACGCTGTTGAACACAAGAAGGTTTTAAAGGTTCATTATAAAATACTTGAGTAGCTTAGCCATGAAGATGGGCACATGTGCCTGATTTGGGGGCACAGAGGTCTCTGTCTTTGTATGGTTGTATGTTCCTTTGATGGTGTCCTGACACCTTCAGGATGAAGATCTTCAGGCCATAGGTCTGGCCTCTCTCCCTTGCGTGATCTCTCACGCACCCTTGTCTCCGGCCCAGCCAAGCTAGGGGCATCTCTGAGTGCCCTCTCCTCCCTCACGCCTCCTGGCTTCCTCACAGGTCTTTCTTCCCAGTGGAAATGTTACTGACCTTCATCAATAGAAATTGACCAGAGGCCAGACAAGAAATTCAGGCAAGGCTTTACTGGGGCCCCTGCCACAGCAGGGGGGAGTGAGAACAAACAAGTTCCCTTGTTAGCTAGCTGTCCTTCCAGGTGCCTAAGCAAAGCAGAGTGTCTGTTATGATTGCATTAGACACCACTTTGGATCGTGTAGGTCTTGAGATTCCATCAGTGTGCTGTAAAGGCTTCAGGAGGTCTCCCTCAGGTTAGCCACGTAAAGAATTTGGAAGCTTAGTCCTTCTTGCCCACCTCACCACCAGGGGCCGTAAGACTCCATAGAAGGCCTGGGGGCTGTTGGCCCCTTGTCTTGGTGCACGGCGAGGGCTGGAGTGGCCAACCCTTTCCCGGGCCAGCTCCCAGGCCTCCAAGATGCAACATGGGAGGCCCCAGATGGGCCTCTGAGCTGGCCCCCACCCCACGCTCACTCTGAAATCCCCCCCAGCTCTACCCCGGGAGCCCAGGGAGAGACTCCATCAGCAGACAATGATAGCGTCTTCAGATAGGTTTACAAAACGTTCAACCCTGGGAGAGCCTGAATCCAGGAAAGGTTATTTTGCTGCTAAACTGTCCCAAGGGGAGCATCACAATCAACTCTGAGCCTGGGGCTCTGGGGAATTAAAGGAGAGACAAGCCCTGAGAATGAGTATAATCCCACTATGCAGAGCTCCCCCTATTTATTTCTTCATATGGATGAATTTGTATATATTTGCATTTTGTTCTATCTGATAATATGCGTAGAATTCAAATTGAAATGACTTGAATAGATTTGAATATTAATGAGGCATATAAAGGCTGCCATCCCTGGCAAAGTCCCCTGGCAAGGGAGCCTGTGGTGCAGGAGCTCAGCCTTCTCCTCGGGCACCCGCTCCACCAGACACCAGCACCGTAGCCCAGGGCAGGGGAGGGCCACCCTCGGGGAGGAGGGAGGTGCCCCCCTACAGCTGCCGGCACCAAGCTAGGAGCCCGCTCCACTGAGGGGGTGCGTTGTAGTAAACAGCCCCCAGAGTGGGTTTGGCTTCTCGTCAGACATCCAGACACATGGTTTTAGCAAGGTCATGAAGGACAGGAGGTTTTCCCACATGAAGAAAAGCCTACTGCCTTTCCGTCCTAGAACTGGGAGGTGAGGGGCAGAGTCCTGTTGCAACCAGACAGGTCCAGGTGAGGGTAGCGCTTCCTCAGGGACCCATCCAGGTGCTGTGCTTTCTTCTGCCCTGGGTCCTGGAGCTCAAGCACATGTAACACCTCCTGGTTATTTTCTACAGGATGATGACAGTTTGCCCATGTGTTCTCAGTGGGCCTGAGGGCTGTCAGTTCTTCTCGAGGCTCTGGTAGGAAATCACTAGATACTGGTCACTGCACCCTGCCTGGGCCTTGGGTTAACCTCCAAGAAGAAATAAGATAGAAAGGCTGTGAACATAAGAACACCCCGTCTGGGGCTCACTGGCCATCTTTCTTCTCTTTGTCTAGACATTTGGGTAGCAGTTTGTCCTAAAAGGTGTCCTGTGGTTCCAGGCTTCAAATATTTAACACTCAGCATCAAAATTTGTAGGCCCATCGTGTAAGAACAGCGTTTTCTGGCAATTTGAATTGGGTTAATTGTTGCCTGTTGTATAGAGTATTAAGGATTACCATTTCTAAGTGATCCCCAAATTATTTGATTTTGTCCTAACTCAGTCTTGGCTGGTTCCAAGTTTAAATCCATAGCACCCATTCTAGTGGCTAATTGTGAGAGCAGGTAACAATGAGAATATACTTGGGAGTCATTTAGTTTCCTATTCCATGAGCTCTCATGTATACCCCATTTTCACTTCTAATTCAACAGTCTGAAAACTAAAATCATTGTATCCCCTGTTGTGGTCCTAATCTCACTGAAGGCTACCCCCATATTCCCAGTACCTTGTTCTGAAATCCAAGTTATCACCAGCCTCTTTCTCATCTCCCATAGCCAATCAGCTCTCTTATCAGAACACATTTTCTCTGCACCGTCTCTATTTTCTCTTCTGTTGCCCAACTTGTCCTCATCATTTTCTCCCAAAGTATTAGAGCATCCTCATAAGTTCCTCACTTTTTGTTCCAAAGTCATCCTTCACCGTCGTCATTCTTCACTACTTGTAGCTTCCTAAGATACAAGTCAGATTTACTCTTATCCATCTCAGCAAGTCCACTGGTTACCTGTAAACTGAGCCCCACACCTCCCCCTGGAATCTGAGTCTACACCATCAACCCACACTGAAAGTACTATACAATCTGGCACCAGCTGTCTTCCCAGCATCATCGTCTCTCCATTTCTCCTTGCTCTCCTAGTTTTAGCCAAAAAAAAAAAAAAGAAAGAAAGAAAAAAAGAAAAAAAAAGAAAAAAGAAATGATGTTCCCTGGATATACCATGCCTTCATGTCTCGTCATATCCTATTCCCTCAGCATAAATATTCTTTCCTCATCCTTTATTAAAATACTCTTCCTGTTTCAAGGCTCAGCTCAAACCTCACCTCTCCCATGAAGTCATTTCCTGTTTGCAGCTTAGAGACGCTGCTTTCTCTGTCCTCCCCCCGACATGATGTAAATATCCTGTTGTATCAGGTGATCGATCCTGTCCAGATTGCTGCTTACCCGATATCTCACCAACTCAATCACAAGTCCCACAAGGAGAGAAACTCTAATGTTTTAACATTTTTCCTATCATCTGATTATCTGTGACCATCAACAAATGTTTAATGACTGAGTACATGAAATGAATGAGTGTAAGAGATACACTGTTGTCTAGAGCTTGTCCGGTTCTCTGCAGCATCCTGTTCAGCCCTTGCCCCATCCAGCATCTAATTGTCCTGAAAAGACACTGATGTTTATTAAGCGCTTGCTACACAGGCCAGGTGCTTCTCAAGATCTCATTTGATTCTCCACAAAAACACTGAGATGAAAAGATCGTTCGTTCCATTTTGCAGGTGAGGAAACTGAGTCTCAATGAGTCTAAGAAATTTGCGGCAGGTCATACCTCTGGTGTAATAAAGCCAGAACGGAAGCTCAAACCTTCTGCTTCCCCATCCAGTGTTCTTGGCACTACCCCAAAGCTGCCTCTATAGGCAGCCAGAGCAGCCCGATTCTCGGCTTCCCCAGTCTCTGGGTCAGGCTTCACTGCTCTGGGAGAATGAGTTTCCCTCAAATCAATCCTGGATGCAGTTATTATTTTATAGGGATGTTGTAAGTTGATAAGGTAGCTGTTATATGTTAATAACTACTGTAATGTTGTTCTTAAGGCCTATTACTTGTGCTGGCTTGTATTTTAATGTGTGCAAAGGTGATTACAACTTTAATATGAATGTTAAACAGATTAGCTGATTTATCTGTAAGATAAATAAATAAATGAAACCCATACGCTCATTTCTATTCATTTCTTTCTCCCTCTCTGTCCTCCCCCCTCTGTTCAAAAGCAGATGTGGTCTGTGGAGCACTGACAATGGAACAAAAAGAGAGTGTTTTCTCGGTGATAAATAGTGGTTATAGACTCGGTCTTTCGTTCCGAGTGAATTTGGACTGTGCGTCCTTAATAGCTGCTTGTCTGAGACTTTGTGCTTTTGACTGCATCTGGGAGATCGGTTCTGTTTGTGAATTGTGCGTTCACCAATCTTTCCCTTGAAATTGTGTTTTCCACCTCTGGGAAGCCCCCCGATGTTTTCTCAGTACACACTGGAAAGTGTGCCAAACTTTTAGAAAGGCAAGTATATCCCGATGTATCCTGGGGCACAGGACATAGAAGGGGAGACAGATATGAAAACAAGCAATGGTGCAGGAAGTGCAGAAAGATGGGGCCCGGGGTGTCTGCACAGAGTTATTTATGTGGGAGCAGACAGGAGGGATGCTAACCCACCATGTGGGGAGAGCTCTCAGAGGACACTTCCTCTAGGAAGTGGAGCTCCAGGGATGAGCTGAAATTAGCTAAGAGAGTGGCATGGACATATATACACTACCAAATGTAAAATAGATAGCTAGTGGGAAGCAGCTGCATTGCACAGGAAGATCAGCTCCGTGCTTTGTGTCCACCTAGAGGGGTGGGATAGGGAGGGTGGGAGAGAGCTGCAAGAGGGAGGAGATATGGGGATATATGTATATGTATAGCTGATTCACTTTGTTATACAGCAGAAACTAACACAACATTGTAAAGCAATTATACTCCAATAAAGATGTTAAATAAATAAATAAAAGCAAACATTCAAATCCAAAACAAAAAAATTAGCTAAGAAAATAAACAGGGGGTGGAAGGGGGTGGGGGAGGGAGCTTAGGGGAAGGGAAGGGCATTCCAGGCAGAGGGAATGGCATATGCTAAAACCTGGATGAATGCAGACAGTTCCGGGAACTACGAGGGGCATCGAGGCCATTGGTAGCACCAGTGCTTTCATGCACTGTGCCCAGAGCCAGAAGTCAGGGAGCTTCCTGGCCTGGAAGTGTAACTTGTGTTGGATGGGAGAGGCAATAACCAGTGTATGGTTATTGGGTGCTTTGCTTTAGGATGTAATTGCTGCAGAGGGCAGGCAAAAGGAAGAAAGAGTGCAGGTTAGTCACAGAGATTCCACACATAGGGGTGGAGGAAACTTAATTGAGTCATTGAAACGGAAATTCGTAGAGGAGGATGAAGACACACCCATCTGAGAGGACAGCAGACATGACACAGAAGGATTGCTAGTGGGAGAGGAGTACACAGCAACCCCTCAAAGAAAACATCAGAGAAAGAGGTACAGAAGCAACCCTGAAAGAACCACATGATTGTGTACACACAGAGCATAGTGATACATTAAGGTAGCGTTAAAATCTAACACCAAATTGTTAACAGTTATCCCCTGGACTTGATGTCACAGGCTTGGTAGGAAGCACCTTGGAGTGGACCAGGGTAAGGATGAAGATGGCAGTACTGGGCATCAAGGAGGCACAACTGTGGTGCAGGAACCCACACTCCAGGGGACGGGAAGCGTGGTGGGCAGAATCTGAGTGAGAGTACAAAGAAAAAAGAAACGGAGGGGATTACTCTGGCTATGTAGCATACAGGACATGCATGCTCTTTCCCGATGCAAAGTATAAATTGGCACAGAAGTAAGTTACTGCCCTGATGGGGACCTTCAACTCCCTGGACATTGGCTGGAAGGCCAGTCTGGCAAAAGCAGAGTTCTTGACATATTTTTAATCACCTTATAGGCAGCTTGATTCCTCAGAATGTTGAGAAAAAAAATCAGTTAGGGATTCGGACACTCTGGGCTCAAGCCTAAGTAATTTTCTCTCTTTTAACAAATATTTATAGAATAACCAAAGTGTGCCAGGCATTATGCCAACAAGACATAAACCTCTTGATGACTTAGGCACATAGTAGGCACTCAGGAAAGGCATGTTCAAAGAATGCAGGAATGAATGACTGAATGTAACAGGAACCTTGAAGGAAAATGAATGCTCATCTTCAGAATTATAATAAAAACAGGACACTGGGCGTGATCAGAGGCCTATCCTAGGCTGTAGGCCTATTGGTGAAATCCACAGAAAAGAAAGATGTAGAAAGGGAAAGCAAAAGGAAAGGTGGTTCCAGAAGGGTGGGAGCTTCAAAAATCAGAATATACTTTGACAATACAATACAAATCATCCGGCTGAAGCATTAGGCAGCATCTAAAGAAACCAACATGGCTACACAGACATCACTCCAAGGGGCTCAGGTTGTAACAAGACGCATAGAAAGGATGGAAGGTGGGCACCTAGCACAGGGTGAGTACAAAAGAGGAGGAGGGCCAGGTGACATCAAGGCCCAGACTGAGCCAAGTTTGCAGAAAAAGAAAAAAGCAAACCATGAGAAAAGACAAAATGGAGACTTTTAGTACTTCTTAAGAAAGGCGCAGAATGTTAATCAGTTACAGAGAACTTCTCCTCAGCTTCTCTTTTGGTTCTGTCTTTTCTATTATGCTTTTCATATTTAAGGGAGAATAAACTTGGTGGAGATGTAATTGAAACCTGAGCAAGGTGGGATGATGGTAAGAGTCTCTATAAGGTTCAGAGTCCCAACGATCAAGGATTCACTGCCAGCTCTGCCCCTTCAGAAACTTGTGCCAGCAGTGACCTCCCCTGGCTCAGTTTACCCATCTATAGCATAGAGGTAATAACAAGAGTATGGCTGTCGTAGATCTCTGTTGTATACATTAAAAAATCTGATGCAGGGCTTCCCTGGTGGCGCAGTGGTTGAGACTCCGCCTGCCGATGCATAGTACACGGGTTCGTGCCCATCCCGGGAAGATCCCACATGCCGCGGAGCGGCTGGGCCCGTGAGCCATGGCCGTTGAGCCTGCGCTCCACAACGGGAGAGGCCACAACAGTGAGAGGCCCGCGTACCGCAAAAAAAAAAAAAAAAAAAAAAAAAAAAAAATCTGATGCAAATAACACACTTAACGTCATAACACATAAAAAATTCAACGAATGTTAGCTATCATGATGATGATTAGATGTTTAAAACAAATCTGATGACACGACCCAACAAAATTAACTTCCCAGGATTTTGAAACAATTTGAAGATAAGATCCTGGAACCATTCTGGGTGAACAATAATCAAGAAATAATGGAAAATATGAGAGTCTGGAAAAATACCATTTTTTTTTTTTAAGTGGAGGAGTAGATGGCAGTAGATTCTAGAAACAGCAGACAAGTGGATTTCACAGAGACCTCTGGGAAGAAAAATCTGCAGGAGATGAATTTGATGGTTCATCAACACCCAGGAAGTCACATGTGGTCACTTGAAACCACCTTGGGCTTGCTCAGAGCAAGTCATGCTAACATCTCATTTAAGAAAAGAACTTAATTTCATTTCAGAATCTGTCTTTGTATTATTCACAAATTTGATAAACAGATCTTCCTCTGTCTCAATTCCAGAGTCTTAATTGAAAAGGTTTGTTTACTGAAATCTCAGTATGAGCTAACAGTGTGACATGGTTACACACACTGGACTCTTCTGCTGCCTCAGTAGAAAACGCTGTGTTCGTACTGCGGACAGTAGCACTGGGGACAGTAGCGGTACCACTCTCTGCTGATGTGACCACACCTGGGAGGTGTGTGCTCCTCCCTGAGGTCACATCTTAGCCCCTTACAAACAAGGGCATCCGAAAAAGGCTGTGAGGGCCAGGGTGGTGAAGAGCCTGGGGATGATGTCATCTATGGAAGGGTGGAGGAATTGTGTGTTATTGAGGCAAGAAAGGCAAGACTTCAGGGCTCTCCAGCTTTCTTGTGCATCAAAATGGCCTGGATGCCTGTTTAAATTGCAGATTCCTGCGAATCCAATCCCTAGATTTGTAGAGATTCCGATCCATTAATCCCCGGAGGAGCCCGGGAAATTACAATCGAACAGACATTCCAGGTGGTTCTCATTCCAGGGACCATATTTTAAGCAGCACTGACTTAGAACAACAAAATAATTGTCCTCAGAAATAAAAGTTAGAGTCTCCCATGTGGCTGAGAGGACAGAACCCGAATGGACAAGTCCTCAGCAATCCTGCCAGCCCTTGGAGGGCGGGAACCCTGGCTATTCATTCCTGTATCTCTGCTTCCAAATATGGCATCAGGCACACAGTAGGAGGGCAGCAAATACTTGTTTCATAAAATTACAAGAAGGTAGAAGAAAGAACTTGGCAAGAAAGAAAGCTTCTGGAAAACGAAGCACGTGGCCTTATTAGGCAGCCCACATGCCATCAACAGCCATCTTTATGGGGAAACTGGATAATCATGTGTAAGAGGTGGTGGCACTAAGGTGACCTCCAGCATGTTCCACATTCTTAAAACTCAGTTAAAGAAATATATTGAAAAAATTATTTGACCAAGTCCAGAGATAATGGAGTCAGAAAAGTAGAGAGAGGAAAAGAAAGATGGTGACGTGCACTGTAGAAAAAGGCAAGAAGCAAACATTGGACATGCGAAGAGTTGACCAAGTCGAACAAGCATAAAGCACTGAATATCTTCATTGTGGACTTGGCACCTGTAACATTTTACATGGTATGTAACTTAATTCCACCCCAAACACTCATTGAGCACCTACTATACACAGACAGGAAGCAGAGTTAGAGCTGGTCTCGGCCCTCCAGGAACTCACAGGACAACAGAAGAGATCATGAGTCCTACGTCTGCCCCCAGAATTACAGAACATGAATCTGCCTCTTCTCGGAGGGAGAGAACATGTGAGCACCACAGGGAAGGACACTATCTGTCACATAAATCACCACATCCCAAGAGTTTAGCATGTACCTGGCACACTGGGAGCACCAGTAAATATCTGTTGAATGAATCAATGAGCAATAGAAACTAACATTTATTGAATCCCTTTTTGCAGGACAGTGTATTACATACTTTGTATAAGTCATTACTCTTAATTTTTCCAAACTCTGTAAAAAACATTATCCTTGTTTTACAGATGTCCGAATGGAAACATGGTTGAGTCACTTGCCAAGGTCATAAAGCCTGTGTTTGAGTTATGTACCTCCTAAACTCAGGCCATTTCTACTACACCGTACTAGTCTAGATAACTCGGTTTTGGACAAGTGGATTGAGATCCAGAGAGGGGCAAGGTCTCAGTCAGGATCGCCCTGATAGTTTTTAACAAAACTGGGTCCAGACCGAAGCTCAGAACACTGGTTTCAGCTGACACCGGGGTTCTTGGTCACACAGCAGCAGCTGACCTCACTCCACCACTGCCTTGCTTCTGCTGACCATTGCAGGCCCCTCGGCCTTCACATGGGGCACATGTGCCTTAGCCAGCTCTCTCTTTGCCACTGAGCCGGGGCGCTCAACGTTGGGTGGGTCAGTTTGAACTTGGCCATGTGGGTGGGACTAGAAATTGTCTGAGAAGACTCCCCTACCGTAAAAATGAGCAGATTTTCATGCCAGGGGATATTTGGCCTATGATTCAGAAGCCTGTGACTAACACGTTCATGCGGATTGGTCTCAGGACTCAATTTCTGACTTTTTTTTTTTTTCTCAAAACTTAGAGTTGGCAGTGAAATAAGTTGTGTGCTAAATTGTTCTCCAGTCCCTATGGACTGCCCTTTGTTATACAAATCTAATTCCCATTGACTTTGGCCAGCATCCTGCTTGAGTGAAAGAGAGGGTAGATTAAAGGCTATCAAGGCAATCAGAGCAAAATATTGCTCCTTTTTCTCTGTTACTTTTTATGTGGATGATAGGGAAAATGAATAAAAGGATTTTCTTTCCCCACCCCTCTGCGATTGTTTCAACTAGCTGTACCTAACATTTTTCAAGGCAAGAGAAGTATACCAGGGAAGAAAGAGAAGGTGTGCATGTGTGGTGTGTGCACACATGTGGCACCCCTGCAGGCACTCCTGGGTACTGTATCCATCAGGGGCCTCAGTGGCAAGCAACATGAGCCATCTAGCTGGTATAAACAGTAAACAATATTGGGCAGGGCACAGAATTTCAGAAGAGCTGACGACCAGCCTCTGAGGTGGTCTACGTAATACCCCAAACCATCCTCAGAACTCCTGCTGCTGCCAGAAGACACACTGATCCTGCGTTGATCTGGCCACAGCTGCCAACCCTGTCAGAAGGATGCTCTGATTAACCTCTTCTCGACACCACCAGCTCTCAAGACTGAGTCTGGGAAGTGGGTCACATTAGCAGTGACTGGGTCCTGGGCCTGCACTCTAGCTGCAAGGGAGGCTGTGAAAACCAGGATCTGCATTTTTGCAACTTCTACCTGGAGGTGGGAGGAGCCTCTGTTTCCCAACAAGACTCATGGATAATGAATTTCCCCCAGTAAAGGAAGGGTTACTCCTGCTGGGCAGCCAAAAGGAAGAACATGTCCACCCCAGACACATCTGGTGTGGCTTTCCCTCTTAATTTGGGGGCGGGAAACACAGCATGTGAAGGAATATGTATGCATAATCCTGCTCTCTCTCTCCCAGGACTTTTCTGTACAATCACCAGGTCTAGGAAATGTGTACATAGTGAATATACCCTGTGATATTTTCCAGTGAAACAGGCGCTGAGGTGTCAACCTCTCTAACTCATCCAGAATCCTCAACTTTCCAAACAAGAGAAACCAGATGAGCTTCGGTGTCGCTTTGCAGCAGGGGGTTTATAATCATAAATAGAAGGGGCCGTATAAATTCTCTACCATGAATCTGTCTCTCCTAGACTGAATATTCAGATGCTGCTCTTACCTTGTCGGGTTCAGTTTCTGGCCATCCTGTCTGTACAATGGACTGAGCCCAAGTCACACAGAACCTGTGTATTTGGAAAACCACTGCAAGTGAATCATTAGAGTCTTTTGAAATAAATAGCAAGATTTCCCTGCCTCTTTATCTGTAGGCCTTACAGGATGGACCATAGGAAAGATGCAGAAACACTGCCTCAGTGCTCTTTGCTAATTGGAGGTTGGAGACATTGATTTATAAGAGGTGCCTTCCATGATAACACCTTAGGTTGATCTCAGAGCAGAGAATCAGAACAATTTTTTTTTCTCTTCCATGGTTCCTTTCAGAGCTCTTCCTGCAGTAACTCCCCCTCCTAGGATTGTTGAGTTAAGCTAATGTGATCATATTTTTATGGGTGCAAAAAACAAAGAGGCTCAATGACATGCCAAAGGTCAGATGACAGGATGGGGAAGCAGCACCCAGAACAGGGCATAAAAAGCCTGTCCAGCTTCCAGTATCTTCTAACTCTCATTTTCACATCTAGCTGTTATCCCTTGAGAATTTCTAAGCAATTTGTAATGATTACAATCTTTTCGGTAGACATCATTATTCTCAGGTCAGAGCTGAGAAAACTGGGCACTCAAAGAGTTGCCTCTGCATCCCCTATTCATTCAAGAATCAGAAACAGACCTTGATCATTTTTCACTAATAGTTTAATCTCCAAACCATTGCACTTTTCATGATGTTTATTCAGTTCTGTTTCTAGAATTTCTGTCACCAGAATTGTAGATAATACAGTCTGCTCATAAATAGTCAAAAACCACCTAAATAAGGATGTGCTTCTTTGAGCGAGATGACAATAAAGAGATACCAAGGAAGGTGAAAGCCGTTGTGTTGGGGGGATAAACAATAGATTAAAGGAAAATTGAAAAGCAACATTTGTTTAATATTTCATCTCTTAAAACTCCCTGAGCCCTTCAAAGCCACTGCAAGTGAAGGAGGTGTTAGAGGCTGGAATCTGAGATAGAGGCCATAGCACTGCCACAGTGCCAGTCTGTCCCTCTGCTGCTGTGTGGACAGACATCTACTAGATGCTCATCAGATACTAATGTGAAAGTATTTCTTTGCTTCCTTAGGTGTCACTTATTTGGAACTCAGCAAACGTTGTTTTTGTGGAAGCAATGTTCTAAATTAGACTGGATTCCTTAGTCCATCCACAGAATTTTATTTAACTAGGAATGTGGTTGAAATACTCTGTGTTTACAATTTTATGTATAATAGAAAACACACCTGTCACCACATCAATGAACTCATTAGCAATTCAATAATTGAATTTAAAAAACGGTAAAATCAAAACTATTCAGTAGTTTGGTATTTAATAAAAATCAGATTTCTTTAGAGGACAGTATATTAATGCAAATCATGGCTTTTCTGGACCCTGAAATGTTGTCAGGGCATTTGTCAGGGTTTAAAGTTTGATGGTACAGATTTATTTTATTTCATTTTTTTATAAATTTATTTATTTATTTTTGGCTGTGTTGGGTCTTTGTTTCTGTGTGAGGGCTTTCTCTAGTTGTGGCGAGTGGGGGCCACTCTTCATCACAGTGCACAGGCCTCTCACTATCGCGGCCTCCCTTGTTGTGGAGCACAGGCTCCAGATGCGCAGGCTCAGTAGTTGTGGCTCACGGGCCCAGTTGCTCCGCTGCATGTGGGATCTTCCCAGACCAGGGCTCGAACCCACATCCCCTGCACTGGCAGGCAGATTCTCAACCACTGCGCCACCAGGGAAGCCCCAGATTTCTTTACGTCTAATTTAGCTCTAAAGTTATGGATTTCTGTTTCATTGATACCGCTATATCACTTAGATTTACACTCATCTGTGGATGATACAGGTGACCCTTGAACAATGCCGGGGCTAGGAACGCCAATCTCCATGCGATTGAAAATCCACCTATACCTCTTCAGGTGGCCTTCTGTATCCGCGGTTCCACATCTGCGGGTTCAGCCAGCCATGGATAGCGCAATATTGTAGTACTATTTAATGAAAAAAAAATCCATGTATAAGTGGACCTGCACAGTTCAAACCCATGTTGTTCAAGGGTCAACTGTAATAAGAATGCTGTAATAAGGAGAATGTGAGAGACTAGAAGAAAGGGAAGAAAAGAAGAAAGAGGAGGGAATTTCCTAGAAGACTCAAATTAAGAAAAAATTAAAAGGGAACCAAATAGAAATGTGTACAGATATGGAAAGCAGCATGCCTGAAGTAGAATTAACCGAGCTGTGAAGAGTGAAAAACAGGAAGAAGGATTTTTCAAATGCATAATATCCCTGAGAGGAAGAGGATGGTGGTAGGGAAGGTTGCAATTCCCCAGTCAACCTCTAGGTGGCAGTGTCAACCCCAGGCAGTTTGGCTGTTCTATGACTTGGGTAAAAGAAGGCTAGTTTCAGCTAGGTTTTCTTTTGTACTGTGTTGTCTGAACTCAGGTAGAGTTTTGCATTAACTAAGCATATTAACACAAGACTTTGATTCCTCTCATTGGTTTTGCTGGAATGACATGCCAACCCTTCAATACCATTTTGTTTGAGCACTTGGACCCTGGCACTGTGCTGTTCCCAGGCAGTCAAGAGCAGGGAGAAGGTGGAAGATTAAAAAACATGGAAACGCTCCCCTGCTGCCTCTTTCCTCGATCCAACAAGAGAATCCTGGAAGGAACCCAGCTCCAACTTTGAATAGATCCACAAAGCCATATTCTAGGATGGCACGCCATAACTAAGTTACTCAAAGTAGCCTTGTGTCATCAATGGTATGAAGACCATCAAGGCCACCATCACAGTTTGCTGGAGGCTCTTTCACTGCTGCTGTTTCTTCCCTTTATTCACTTGGGTAGAATTTGTCTCTGAGGAGGACATTTCCTGTATCCTAATGTGGGATTGCTTGGAGGGCCTTGGACTCCCTAGGCTGCATCATCACCCTGCCCACAGCTCCACAACCCTGCCAGGAGGTCTGACTTCCTCTGCCCTGGTTCACACCCACTCGTTCTTCTGGGCTTTGCTTGGATATCACCTCCTCAGTAGCTTTCTTTCACTCTTTCTGTGAATTCCCACAGCACCCATGCCTATTCCCAACCCCATCTTAGGACTTGCCATACCACACTGAATTGCCCATATGTTTTCCCCTGTGGTAACCCCCTCTCCCTGGAAGACTAGTGATCCTAAAGATAGAAAATCTGTCTTATTTCTTCTTCCACTGTGCCTATGGGAGACATTCAGCAAGTGTTTATTGATTAAGTGAATAAAGTGAAACCCCCTTGACCAGATGTCCACTACACTTTTTGCCCCCAACCTGGTTTTCACAGTTAAGTGGCTTCATTGGCCCCTGAGTGCCCCCTTCTGTCCCAGCAGAAGTGTGCTGTACTCGGAGCCTGGTCCTCTGATAGGTGGTCACAGAGCAGGTGCTCAGACATCTAGGTCCAAAGTGACTCCCTCCCATCATAGACCTGTTCCAAGGATGTGGCAGAGTTTTTCTTTATCCGATAAGATGGTCAAAAACACATCTAATCACATCCTGTTAGAGCTGAAGGGACTTTAGTGATCATCCAGCCACACCCACTATTATTTTTACAAATGAGGGAACCGAGTCCCAGAGAGGTGTGATCCCCTTCCTAGAGTCACACAGCAAGCCTGCTAGCAGACCTGCAACTGGAAATTTCATCTTATACCCCTGCCGTTTTTCTGTGGCAAGGTGCTATTGTGTACAATTCCTGATCTGTGGGCTCCTGAGAGCCTGCTTCTGGGATAAAGTGAACAAAAAGGGTGCAGCCTTATAAATGGGCTAAATAAATAAATATGACAGCATACCCATCTTAGAGCAGCTTTCTTCAGGAGGAGCTTAGCACATTTAATAGGGTGCTTGTAAACAAGAGCTATTTGAATAGTTTCTCCAGCACACTGTTAACATTTATATGTGCCCCATTTCATCTGTAATCTGCTTTTACAAGGCACTGGTGAGCCTTTGATGGCAGCAATGAATGACCCAGACGGCTTCATCTCAAGTGTTCAAACCGAGCTGAAAATTTGGGAGAATCTAAGGTATTCATCTCCATAAAAAAATCCAAACACATTAACTAAAATTGCTCTTCTCCATCCAAATACATTAACTTTTTCTTTCTTTTCCCTTTCTTTCTTTTGCATTTTGACATTACCATGTTCTGGTTATTGCCCACATCTGGAGCATGGCAGCTGTCCTCTAATGTGCAAGCTGCGGTGTGTAATTTGGAGAACTTGAATACAAATATCTGTTAATTTAAAAAAATACAGAAGCATGTTTGTCAGCTTGTAATTATGTAAAGAAGAACACCACCTCCCAAACTAATTTAAAAAGCAAAATGAAAATAACTTTACCAGTGGCTTTACAAAATCCAACAACTCTGCATTTAGCCATTAAGTTTCTTCTGATTATCCCAACTTCCTTTGCAAACATCCATGAAGTTTCTCTGGGGAAAGCAGGTGGGCCCAACAGGGTAATCAGGAAAGTGGGCCTGGACTGACAGTCAGGTCACTGGATTCTGTTATTTGCCCCTTATGGTAAGTGGAGGGCAGGGTTTCTCAGCCTCGGCAGTGTTGATATTTGGGGTTGGATAATTCTTTGTTGTGATGGGCTTCCCTGTGCACTGTAGCATGTTTAGCAGCATCTTTGGCCTCTGCTCGCTAGATGCTCACCAGCATCCACCCATCCACCAGTGGTGATCCACAAAATGGCCCCAGACATTGCCAAATGTCCCTGGAGAAGGACTGGGGGAGATTGCTCCCAGCTGAGAACCAGTCATTTTTATTTGCTGTGTAATATGAAGAGCACAGGGCTTGGCTTCAGAAGACGTGGGGTTAAGTGGCCCTTTCATTCTAATTATATGACCCTGGCCAAATAACCTGGCTTTTCTCGACACCAGCTTCCTCATCTCAGCGGTGGGTTGCTGTGAAGGTCAAGTGGAATGTGGAAGATTTTCAGATGTAGAAAAAGGCATTAGGAAAATAGGTTGTTATTATTATTATTGCAAAATGGCGCCTGAGGTGAAAGTTTAGAGGAGGGCCACAGGGCAGCTTTGTGCAGTGGGAAGCGATTCCGTTAGGACTTTGGCCTGGTTAACACAGGGCACCAACTTGTTGACTTGACCTGTTAACACAGAGCTCTCCCACACTCCGAGACTGGAGGGGTAGGTGGGGTTTGCAGTGTTCTTCGGAGAATTGATGGACCTGGTGAAAGAGCACTGGGGCAAAGAAAGTCACTGAGGAGCAGCTAATGGAGATGGAATAATTTTATATACACAAGATGAAGGGCTGTACGAGGGGCTTCAGTCCCCTCCCCATACCCTCTCTTCTCCCTGTAACAGGTAGAAAGGTGTTTGAACTACTCAGGCTCCTATGAGGTTGTGTAAATGCCAGACCCCAGGTCAGAGAACATTTCAGACCATTTTCTAATGGTGTTTTAACAGTAAAGAGATTGCCCGCTTCTGGGCTCATGGGAAGACAGGTGGGTGGATGGATGAGAAGCTCTCAAGGGCCCTTCCAGCTCAAGAATTTTAGGATTCTGTGTTCAGGGCTGGGTATTCTGGAATCCAGACCGTCCCTTAATTCATCCACAGATTTCTGGGGAGACACTGATCTAGCAGGAGCTGCCACTCACTGAGGCTGGCTCTGTGCTGGAAAGTGTGCTCTTAGGTTTATCATCTCCAGACAGTTCTGTAAGGTAGGTATAATTCCTGTTTTCCAAATGGGAAAGCTGAGGTGTTTACAGGTGAAGTAACGTAACACAGAGCAGGGACACATGATTTGTAAGAGCAAGCTTGTCATCCTCTCATCCAAATCGATTAGGAGAAGGGTCTGTGGCAGGTGTCTGGACTCCAAGCTCACAGGTACCTGGGGAAGCACAGCCATCGAGCTGCCACTCGCAGACAGAACTGTCAGGTCCCAGCCTAGCCCGCCTCCTCGGCTGAGCGCTTGATGGCCCTGTGGCTGAACTCTGAAGGCCAAACATTATGGGAGGGTTTAGGAGGATGCCATAATGTCGAAAATAAAAAATAAAATAAAGACAGGAGGAAGACGCTGACAGCTTGAGTAGAGCAAACACAGTCAATACACCCGAGATAACAATTTCTGCAGAACAGCGCCTCGCTTACCCAGACCCCCAGGAGATGCCGCCGCTCTGACAGCCTGCAGGAATTCTGACTTGCTGCACATCTTTTCATCTCCTGCCTGCTCCTGCCGACTTTTTCATTTTATGTTATTAAATATTAAACCCTGTAAACACTTTCATTTTTCTGTGCCAGATTGTCAGTCAAATTACCCTTTTGTAATAGTATCAAATCATATAGGTATCACTTAGTTTCTGGAGCCATTCGAAAATCCTATGGCAGGAGCAAACAAGGATGGACCTGAACTGCTGGTCAGGATGCCTACATTCTTTTTTTCAGACCCTGGCATCAGCTAACCCCTTATATCTATTCAAGTCAGATTGTTTTCTTTCCAAGCAAATAGAATTGGACGTGCTACTAAGACACCCACCTTCTCTCCAGCAGATTTAAAGTCGATTGGAATGACTTTGAAAATTCAAAATTCTAGAAGTTGAGCCCCATCAACTCAAGAAGCTGTCTGTGGATTTAGACAGAGCACATCATCAAGGTTACTGTCTTGATACCCAGAACACGTCACGTTCTGTCACTTCTCTGGCTGTCATTTGCTGGTGCTCTGGAATTGGTCATTATTTCCCAATGTTAAATATCCAAAGAAAGATATAATGAGGCCAACATGATACACAAGGAACTAATATATTCCAAAGTCAGAAAGAAATAAGATTGTTAAAGTGACTGACATTTTGGATGATCCATGTCTCCTCTCTCTCCCTTAACAAAGACAATCACAACTTTATGATATTTAAAATTCAATTTTGAGATAACACAAAAGAAAGGATAATTGGTTCCATGAATTCAAATGTCAGTTACTTGTGTGTTAGTATTTTGTGATGTTACCAGCATTCCAGGACCCCACTGTGAAAGCCAAGGCATTCCTGAGAATTGGAATCTGATGGTAACTATTGTGCAAAGAGAAGAATAGACCACGACTCTCCCTCCCCAGTAACTACCAATGTAGTCTCCACTTCCTAAGTACCAGTTTTCAAAAGATAGAGCTTATGATGTGTAAACACCCAAAAGCCTCCTTGTAAATAAGCAATACCATTGACCAACTCAAGTAGATTTGTCAATAGTGGGAAATAAATCAACTAAATTTAAGGGATTAAATCAAGTGGACTTAAGATTTTACCAGGAGCTTTAATTAAGGCACCATCCTGTAGCTCTTTGCTGGTCTCCCCAGAGCACCCCTCCCACCCTTATCTCCAATCCATCTTCTCATTCTTGTGCTGCTTTTTCTGTGCCCTAGCTAAAGCTATTTAAACTTTTCTTGGCGCTAATGACCCATCTGTTGAGTTGGGAGAACAACAGTCTGAGGCATCTGGTAGAGGGTGGTCCTCTTTAATGAACGTTTGGACAGTACTGTGAACATGAGGTACTCAGTATTAATATTGCTTTCCAATGCCATAGACAGTCTAATGAAATGATATCTTAATCTATGTCACAGCTAATTCATTTTGGAACCGAGTCTACTGATTCAGTTTGGGTGTCACCGAGATGTATTTTTCCTTGGGACAAATATTGACCTCCTGAGCCTCCATCAATACTTACATTTTGGGTCAATAAATCTCAGTGTTGACCTTGATAAAAGTCAACAATCTCCACAGAACCTCAGGGTCTTCATCTGTGCTGCCTTAGTTCCAAGGCTGTCACTTGATTCTGTTTTAATAAATCCTTATTTGCAGGAGGTTATAACACAAGCTGTTGGCATGCCCTCAGGGGTAAAGTTGCTGGGTGTATCCCCCAGGCATTGGCATAGAAATGCTGAGGTGAAACTATCCCAGTGCTTCTTAGAAAATCCATGATCTTATGTCCATACTTCTCTTCCTGCAGGGAAGGGCTTTCTAGGAGGGCCTACCCAACATGAAATAAGGTGCGGACTAGGTAGATTCCTAACAGAGTCTATCAAACTGGACGATTCCATTCACTGAGTGTTTGAAGGCTGTCTGTCTACTTGGAAGTACGGGGTGCTGCATACATGCAGCCCAGTGTCATGTTTGCAGACATAGGACATTAATCTGAGCACACTTATGGTCATCAGTAATGCTCTTCATCACCAAAGAGATTATGTCGCTTTCACTCCAAACCATGAACATGCCTGGAATAGTCTATCAGCTGGGCTGAGACCAATTGTTTTATATGTGCAGATTTAGCCATTCAGTAATTGTGTCCATTGAATATTTTTTAGGAAACTGCTGTGCCAGGCTCTTTGCCAAGGTGAGGTTTTGCTCTCTCTTGAGCCCCACAGTTGCCCACTGCCTGGTAGGGACTGAGAATACAAAAATGCATGAGGCATGGAGGGAACTTTGTAGTATAGACACAGTTGAATGCATTCCTCATTCTTCCTACTTCTCACCTCATTCAAACCCTCATACCCCCACCTCTCCCATCATGAACGAGTTCAGACCAGGAGCTGGTGCTCATGTAAATCTCTCATTGGAGTCACATGCCGACAGGACTAAGGTCATTCACTCCAGGGATAGCTCTTCCCACCACTTTCAGACACCTTGCCAGCATCGCATCATCTGTGATCTTTGGGGAACAGTTGGGGGAAGGGGTTGCCTTGGTTAAAGACACAAGAAACACGTTTTGTAAGAGGAGGAGGGGTCTGCTTTTGAACCTATGAAGAAGACGTTATCCAAGAGGGAGGGCGGACAGTGATGAAGTGACAGATCAACAGGGTGGGCGCTATGTTCATCATGTTTTGTCTTTGGGGTTTGCATTTAATTGCTTTCAATATAGATTTGAGGAGAGAGTGGCTCATCACAAAGTATTCTGTTCAGAAATGTTGCACAGATAAACAGATTTCTAGAATAAATGTATGTAAAACTCAAAACTCTGTCCAACACGTCTTATGATGAATGAGATATTTTTATGTGTTTCCCATTGATTTATCTGCTTTTAATGGGCCCATTTGCAAGCAGCAGTGCTTCCAAACTCTCAAGGATGGTGTGTGTATCTGTGTGTGTGTATGTGTATGTGTGTGTGTGTGTGTCGTGAAGGATGGTAAAGGGAGAAAACTAGCAGTTCATTCATTTCAGAAGGCTAAGTGTTGGAAGACTAGATCTCTCCTATAGCTCTTCCTCTCTTCTCCATTATTTGTCAGTCCTATTAGTAATTCAGGCTATAAAAGCCTATTTTTTATTTACCTAGATTTTTCCAAATAGTTGAGGAAAATACATTGATAGAAGATGAAAGGGAAGGGGCCTTTTGAGTTATTCACAAGTAGGGTCTATGTTGTCTGAATTTTTAGCTTAATTGTCTGCTTTCCATCTGCATTTTTCTGGGTATCCCGGGCTGAATCATCTCGATCCAGGAGCCAATTCAGCAGTCTCGTCTCTGGACCGTTAGCAGCTGCCTGGAACCACAATTCGAATCAAATCAATCTTGATGAGTTTGATTAACTGAGCTCCGGGAGTTTTGCTTGGTGCTGGTCCTTTGAATCAAAACCTTAAGATCTCAGGCAGTGTGTGCTGGGAGAGCTCTAAATGTACCCCAGGGCCTCTTTAGAAAGACTGGGTTTGTCTCAGTGTCCTAGGCTCCATTTCTGAAAATGGCAAAATAAAAACAAAAACAAACAGACAAACAAAACCTGTCATAGCAGAGCTTGTCCTGTCCCACAGGGGGTAGTTAGGATATTAGCTGCCCTGCTCTTAAGATGACTGCTTGTTTCTGTTTTCCTCATTTCACATTTATTCATGGAGGATTTGCCTTTTATTTATTTCTGGCAAGTAAATTAACTTCTTTTTATCCTTTCATGTCTCCTGAGTCGTGTCAAGGTCTTATCATGTACTCTGCCTTCTTCCCTACTCCCAGCTGACTTCCAAGGGAAATCATTCATTCATTCATTCAATCATTCATTCAGACAACAGCCATTTATTAAGTATCTGATATTTGCCAAGTACTTTGCTGGGAACTGTGGAATTTTAAAAAATGGATCAATCAGGATTCCTGTCCAGAAGGAGAATAGAATGTAGCATAGAAAGACAGGCCTAAATAAGCATGTACAATAAACATTTGATGACATGATTAAGAATGAGTTAAAACAGTGCTAATGTGCATAAGAGGTGGGGGAGTTAGATATGAGGGGAATCAAGAGGTCAAGTCTACTGTCCTTGAGCACCAGTTGGATTTAGGGAGTGTCAGATGCATGGCCCCAAGGTTGGCTAACAGGGTGGAAGGTGGGGCATCCCTTGACATAGGGACCAGTGGAGGGGAGGCAGGTTTGTGTAGCAAGTGCTGTCATCTCCTTTGGACTCACTGAATGTGAGTGAACTTGATGTCTGGGGAGGGGTCTCAATTTGGCAGTTGAATATATGATATTGGAGCTTGAAGTGTGGAGGGAAGGATCTGGACTAAAGAGAACAATTTGGGCTATTTCCACATAAAGGTGGTGGTTGAAACAATGGGAGTGGGTGAGGTTATCTAAGTATAGCTTGTGGAATGAGGAGAAAAAAGGCTAAGACAAAGACCCAGTATAAACCAACATTAGAGGTGTATTAGTCAGAATTTTCCAGAGAAAAAACAAAACAATAAAAAAATAGAACCAGTAAGATGTATATAGAAAGAGAAAGAGATTACGTAAAAGAAATAAACTCATGTGGTTATGGAGGCTGGGAAGTCCCACGGTCTGCTGCCTATAAGATAGGGAACCAGGAGAGCCACTGATGTAGTAAGTTCTAGTTCAAAAGCCAGCAAGATGAAACCTAGGAAGAGCCAATGTTTTAGTTCAAGTCCAAAGGCAAGAAAAAGATGGATCTTTCATTCAAGCAGTCAGACAGGAGGAGTTCCCTCTTACTTATGAGAGGGTCAGCCTTTTTGCTTTAGTCAGCCTTCAACTGATCAGACGGGGCCCACCCACACTAGGGAGGGCAGTCTGCTTTCCTCAGTCTACTGACTTAAATGTTAAGCTCATCCAGCAACACCCTCACGGGCATACCCAGAATACTGTTTGACCAAATATCTGGCTCCCTGTGAACCAATGTAGTTGACACATAAAATTAACCATCACAAGGGGCAAACAGAGGAGAAGGAAGGGGTGCCAGAGACAGAGAAGGTAAGAGAGGTAAGAGAAATGCTCTCATTTGTAGGAATAATGTCTCAAATCACCTTAAACACCTTTTACTAGGAAGGTTTTGTATGAGTATTTTGCATTCGTGTGCACACTTCAACATGATTGGGCAAAAAAAGCTATGTGTAAAAAACACTGTGCTAGGTATTGTAGGAGAATTCACAAGTGAAGGTGATTCCATACCATCAAATGTAGTGAGAGAGGTTAAATGTATCTATAGATAAAATGGAAGAGGAAGGATGGGGCTGAAAAAGTGCTAGCCAGTCTCAGGGACTTGAATGTGGGTCCCTGTTATACATCATCGCTTATTATGGCCGGATGGGGAGAGATCCCCTCAGCCAGAGGATGGGAGTTGGGCTAAAATGGAAGAGCTTCTTACAGATGCTTGCACAATGTCAGAAGGAGGATGGTTCCGTGGAACACCAGCCCATGTAAACTTCACTTAAGATATGGGCTCCTCTGGGGACATCCCACGTTCCACCATTCTGTCTCTGTGCTTGATGAATGGTCATGATCACACAATTATTCTTACATATTCACACTCCCAGATATCCTCTTATTTTTTTTTTCTCAAAAATCCTAAACTGCAACTACTAGAAAGGGTGAGTTAACATTTCAGTGCCAGGCACTGTGCTCTACATACATTATCTCCTTTACCTCTTCCAACAATCCTTTGAGATTGTCCAACAAAACTAAAACTTCAATCCACTTAAGATTATAAGAAGCTGTGAGGATTAAGAGACAGTAGAGGACCCCCGTTCTCCATTGTGCTTTGTAAACTGTGTAGCAGCACACAATTGAACAATCTTATTGAGTCACGTGGCAGCCCTCAAGATAGATGGCACCCTGCCCATTTTACAGAGGAGGAAACCGAAGTTCCTTGAGACGGATTTGCTAGTGAGTAGTAAAGCTGGCAGCAAATCCAGGTCTTGTGATACCCAGATAACCTGGTCCTCCAGGTTACCCACAGCTACTTGTGCAGGAAGAGGTTAAGGCCTACCCTCAGATTTTGCTCTTGTCCAGGCAGAATTCAACCCTGACTCCACCCTACAACAGAGCCAACCTGCCTCCTATGCCTTAGAAACTTCTCTCATCCAAGAACTCACCAGATTGCCACGGTCCAGCCTTTCTTTGCAGCCTGTGCTCTTTCTCAGACTCAGAAAGTGCTGAGATGGCAGTGCTAGAGCCTCTGTTCTCAGGTACACTGAGCATCAGGTAAGGTACGTTTGAGCTCGCACCTTCCCCTGGCAACATTTTACAAGCATTTGCCATAGAAAATTCAAAATTAACACTTGACAATTAAGCTCTGACTTGAGAGAGCCGTATATACCATATGTGTAACCCCTGGACATTTCAGTTTCCAATCTGCACAAGTAAGATAACATTCTGAAAATGAAACGTAATCATTAATGAGCGATGTTCCTTAGGATAGATTGATCTGCAGTAGTGAGCAGTCTCCATGATCTGAGCAGTGGCTGATGATAAAGAAGAAGCAGGAGAGTCGTAAAAAGGAGAGAGATGAGCATCTGAGCCTTGAGGTCAGTCCCAGAGGCTGGAAGGTGGAAGGCCAGCTTCCATGAAACACTGGCCAGCTCTGTCTTCCTGGGGCGTAGCTCTGTGAATTCATCAGTCAGCAGCAGACATTGGCTGGGCCAGGATGGGGTTAATGGAGACACAGTGGGGAGACACCAAAGAAGCGGAAAATGTGGTCCCTGCTGTGAAGACTTGGTAATTGCATTGCAGAATCAGACGATATACACATGAAGTAGATTAAGCACACCACCCAAGAGGCACCCACACGAGTACAAATTAATATGGGGCCTGATGGTTGTGGGCCTGTTTTCCTGCCTCTGTGTCACCAAGGATGACAACTAGAATTGCCTGGCAGCAATTGTAAAAAGTACTTGTAGGTCCTTGTCGAGAAGTCATCAGGCCAAAAGAGTGCATTGTGATTTCTTATTATATTTAATGTAAAATTGAAGCATTTGGATATTTCCAAAGTGTAATTTGTTCTGATGGGTGGGCCGACAGTGAATTGGACTGCTTCACTAGGGAAGAGGCAAAAAGTAAATTAAACAAATTAATGACTGTGACGCATTCCAGGGAGGAGAGAATGCGGTTGATAATCTGCCCCCACCATCACCCCTAACAAAAATCATCAGTTTTATTGCAGTCACATCTCCTTGGGCTGCTGCTTCTTATGGGTATTCTTAAAGAAAACTTCCCCTCCAGTCATTTTCTTTAGCCCAATAAGCACAGTCACTAATTTTCTCTCATTTGGAGATTCCCTCCTGGAACTATATGCCATTAAAATGGTTGGACATGTGGAAATGGGCTGATGGAGATATGAGGATAAAGGGAGTTTCAGACGTGGAGAGACTTTGTCAGATGGAATGACTCTAACATGGGATTCACTAACCAAAAGAGAAAGATCCTGCCACGGGACGGTGAGGAGGGGAGCCAGGCCCCGGGCCCGGAAGCATGCAGGAGGCATCGTGTGCCCAGAGCACAGCTCAATGCCCAGCCTCTGCCAACTGCTCATTGGCCGAGTGAGCAAATGAGTGAATGGATGAATGAATGAATGAATGAACTCACGAACAAATGGGTCACTGAGTAAGACAGATGAGCTACTGAAACAGAGAGGCGGACTGGAGTCTGGGAAGCAGGGTGGGGCAGGGGTGGGGGCAGGATGCAGGACTCGCGAGCAGGTAAGCATCAGTGGGAACCATCAACTGATGGTTGAGGGCAGCACAGAGCACAGCATGGGGTGGGTATGCAGGCTTGGCACGTGTCTCTTGGGGCAACATGGACCCATAGTTGTGTGTCCCCTTCTTCATAGAACTTTTTACATCTTGCATTTACTTGTGTGATCATTCAATTCATGATCACAGGATAATATTCAAACTATTTAAGAACTGGGGTATCAGTGGCACCGGCCAACCAGAACAGACACAATCCCAAGGGACACCAGCTAAAAACCCAGTGTGACCATCCAGAATATCAACCCTGACTGCATCTCAAGACCTAGGTTTTCTGAGGATGAGTATCATGTTTGTTTTAATACCTGTTAAAGCCTCAGCACCTAGCTCAAGCCTTTGATACAAATATAGTTGCTCATTTAGACACTGTATCTGCTCTGGGTGTAGCAGCTACTCAATAAATACCTGTGGAATGAGTGAATGCATTATGTAGGGAAGGCATGGACTGCGTGAAGTGAGATGGAGGCAGGGAGGTTTCCCTGGCCTACCCAAATGGCAGGACGGCCTGCCTTCCTTTGGGGGGCCACATAGGACCGCCCTGGGGCCTTGACACACAGGAAAGGGAGGGCAGAGGCAGGTCCAGCAACCCACCCCCTCCCCGGCAGCCCGGGCATTTCCTCCAAAGTGCTTTCCTCAGCTTGGGTAAATAACTCTGTTAATGCTCTCCAGACCTCTCCCCTTTGTTAGGGAGCACAGTGTATTAATTAAAAACCACAGGCAGCTCTAAGTATCTCCAGAACAAGGATTAAGCCAGCTTTCTGTCAATTGCTTTCAAAGCGATTGCTTTTGCTTAAGAAATGCTTTCTTTAGGTGTTAAAGCAACGCGCTTTCCACGGTTCCATCTCCTCCGTTACCTCCTTACCCTTCTGGTCCCTTCCCCTAATTCATGCTTCAAACCAACTTCAGCGGGAAGACCACAGTGAAATGCCATGTGCCTGAAGCAGTGCCCCCTTGGACAGACACAGCTCACTGGGTTCTAATGTAATCAGAGCAAGGCCAGCATAGTGAGCGGGTCAGTCCCTTGCCCCTGCCCACCTCTCAGCTTCAGCTGAGTTAAGGCACGTATACCATAGTCATATCAAGCATGTTTAGATGTGCCAATGAGGGGGAAGCAAAAGACAGGGCTGGTTCCTACGTAATGTGTCTCAGTTTACTCTTCTTTTTTGCGTCCGTTACATGGGTCACTTACAGGATGACAGTGCACCTGAAGACCCGTTTTTGCCTTTTACGCGAAGGGACTTTCTGATAGAGTGGTTCAGGGGTGAGCCAGGCCATCCATCTACAGGGATGCAGCCCACCAGTGTAGGCTCTCAATATGACTGTTCAAATGAACCGCCCAGGAGATTGAACTCTGTGGCCTTTAAGGGCCCTTCCTAGGTTGAAATGTAATGTTGTGAATCAAGCTGTCTTATGAGGTTTGAGGTGAGTTGAGAAGACTGTCTCCTCTCCTCCATGGACAGGCAAGGACCATCCTTTCTGGACCACCCACTCTACCCGGCCTGTATAGTTGTTCCCCCCTTATCCGCGGTTTCACTTTCTTCGGTTTCAGTTACCACGGTCAACTGCAGTCTGAAAATATTAAATGGAAAATTCCAGAAATAAACAATTCATCAGTTTTAAATTGCATGCCGTTCTGAGGAGCATGATGAGATCTCATGCTGTCGTGCTCAGTCTCACCCTGAATGTGAATCAGCCCTTTGTCCAGCACATGTGTTAGCTGGTTGGTAGCCGTCTCAGTTATCAGATGGACTGTCAAGGTATTACAGTGCTGGCATTCAAGTAACCTTTATTTTACTTAGTAAAGGCCCCAAAGTGCCAGAGGAGTGATGCTGGCAATCCGGATACACCAAAGAAAAGCTGTAAAGTACTTCCTTTAAATGAAAAGGTAAAAGTTCTCGACGTAATAAGGAAAGAAAAACTCGAATGCTGAGATTACTAAGATCTATGGTAAGAATGAATCTTCTGTCCATGAAATTATGAAGAAGGAAAAGAAATTCATGCTAGTTTTACTGTCACACCTCAAACTGCAAAAGTTAGGACCACAGTGCATGATAAGTGCTTATTTAAGATAGAAAAGACATTAAATTTGTACAAGATATTTGAGAGAGAGTGACAACATTCACGTAACTTTTAATGCAGTATACTGCTGTAATTGTTCTATTTTATTATTAGCTGTTGTTCATCTCTCACTGTGCCTAATTTATAAATTCAAATGTATCATAGGTATATATGTATGGGAAAAAAACGTAGTCTATATAGAGCTTGGTACTATCTGAAGTCCCAGGCATCCACTGGGGGTCTTGGAATGCATCCCCGAGGATAAGGGGAGACTATTGTATAAAGGGCTGGAGGGGCACGTGGGGATGGGGGTGGGAGATAGATAGGAGACCACGAGAAAGGCAAGGCAGAAAGAAGCAGTTCTGAGCCCCCAGACAATTTGTAATTTGCAGATCTTTACATTATAAGCAATGAATATTAAGTAAATCAGTATGTTCTCCATTGAAGTGATAAATAATCAATCAGCTATCATAGCACAAAATATGTCTGAATTCTAATGTGACCATAAAATAAAATGTCAAATCTGAGGGAGACTTTTTTTTCGAGAGACCTGGTATGAACTTCCCGAATTCCTCTCTCATCCTCACTCGAGCGCAGGCAATGGCTGTCTCCATCCTCTGGTACCTATGGGGACGATCTCAACACCTCTGTCCCCCTCATTTGGAAACCTTGAGGAATGACTTAATATACAAGAGATAGTCACAGCCCCTAGTGAGAATTTAGACTCTGCACACACACAAACACACATACACACGTACACACACACACACACATATACGCCTGGCAGACCTGCACCTTGTCGCACACCATTCAGCAGATTGTGCTGTGAAACCCAGCCTCAGCAAAGAAAGAAAGGGGGAAAGAAAAGATCTAAATCAGGATAACATAAATAAGCCTGTGGCAGGCAGAGAAAAACCCAAACAAGTAATAACACCAGGGAAAAGTCACTGCTGAATTTATATGAAAACAGGATGTCACAAAAACTGTTTGAGAGACCTCTGAGAGGCAGAAATCACAAAAATTCTTTCCTGCCAGCCTGTGGTTTGAAAGTGTAAGAATTACTCTTTTGTGAAACATTGGTGACGAATTTGATTATTTTCTGTCAGCAATCAGCCTTTTTGTTTTATCATACTTAGTAGATTTGTGACTATTTCTCTCTCTCTCTCTGAAGTGTGTGTGTGTGTGTGTGTGTGTGTGTGTATTTCAGTCACATTTGCATCTTTGCTCTTTTCTACAGGCTCTTCTCTTTGGGCTATCAATGTGTTCAAGTTATAAACAAATATACAAAACTCTATTTGTTCTTAAAACCCTCATTTTTCCTCTAGTCCTGATCTTTTTCCAACCTTTTCCAGGACAAATATATAGAGGATAAATGCATACATATTGGTCCAAGCTCATTTTGAGCCTCAGGCCCGCGATTGGCCTTTTTTTAAAGCATAGTTTCAGTTCTTCTTTCCTTTTTCCTTTGGTCAATGGCTTCTTTCCTCAAGGTGAGTTCACTGCTGTAGATTTCAGTGGAGTAGAAAGGATGGCCGGCAAGCGGTCAGCCGATTCTGTCTCTCTGTGGGATTGATGGGACCAGTCCCTTTGCAGTTCCTTCCATCACTCAGAGGTTTGGTTTGCCTTCTGGTTGCTTTGTTTCCAACGTCTCATATGCCAACCTAATGATGGGGACAGCTGTCTTCACAACTCAGCTGCTATCAGCCCTTCCATGATGAGGAAGAGGTAGGATGTGTTCCTCACTGAGAACTTGGCCTCAAATCCTAGTCCCCTGACACAACAACATCTTCTTGTTCAGGATTGTCTACTACTCTCTGAGCCACTCCTAAGTAGAAGACACCCATCCACCCGTAGCAGACACCTCATAACTTCCTCCTCGTGTCAACACTCATGCTAGTCAGTAAGGCATTATTGAGCATTTACTGTGTGTTCTGCAGTGAGCCAGATGCTATGGGCAATAAACTGGAAATTGTAAGACAGGGTTTCTGCCCCTCTGAAGCTTATGTTCTAATTAGAGAGAAAATCCAAAAATATGAGTGTCCATTATCAAATGCTCAAAGCGTTTCTGTTGATGCACATGCCTCTCTTTTTAACCTCAGGTCTCTGGATTATTAGGCTTTTTCTGTTACTTCTATCTTGTCTTAAAGCAAAAGGTACGTGTGGTTCTTCTCTCCCGTGGCTATTCTCAGAACCTGTGCTTTATTTACCTCTTATGGCAAATAGATGATGGCTCCCAAAGATGTCCATGCCTAATCCTGAAGGCTGTGAATATGTTACCTTTCATATAAAAAGCGACTCTACAGATGAGATTTGGTAAAGGATTTTAAAATGGGGAGATTATCCTGGAATATGTGGTTAGACCCAATGTAATCACAAGAGTCATTATATAGAGAGGCAAGAGGGACAGAGTCAGAGAAGGGGATGTGACAACAGAAGTAGAGGTAGGAGTGATGCAGGATCCTGAGCAAAGGATGCAGGCAGCCTCTAGAAGCTGGAAAAGTCAAGGAAATAGATTCTCCCCCAGAGCTTCCAGAAGGAACCTGGCCCTGCCAACCCATCTTCGAATTCTGACCTCCAGAACTGTAAGACAATAAATTGGTGTTGTTTTCAGCTACTGAATTTGTGGTCCTTTATTATAGCACCAATAGGAAACTAATACACAATCATACCATCCCTGGTTACCTGACCCGCATTTGCATCTTTGATCTCCTTTTCTACAGGTCATGTATTGTCAACGCATTTAGGTCATAAACAAATAAACAAAACTCCATTTGTTTTTAAACCCTCAGTGCTTCTCTATCTCCTATATATTTTTCAACCTTTTATAGCCAAATTACTTTAAGCATGGCCTAAGGCAGTGATTCTCAAATCTATCCCCAAAATGACCCATGGAGTCTTTAAATAATACATCTTCCCAGGCTTCCCCACAGACTTGCCTAGCTGGGGCTCCCTCTCCATCACTGATCTTTGGCACCTACCACACTAGAGAGAAGATTCTCAAGGAAGTTTATGACATTGCTCCTCTTCCCCCATTTGCATAATCACTCAACCCACTAGCTTTTCCTTAGTCTGCTTGCTTTGAAACTCTGCTGCATTTAACCATACTTCAACTTCTTCTGGAAGATTCTTTCTTGGCTTCTAAGTCCCTTTACTGGTTCGGCTTTCCTAATTTCTCCTTAACTGCTCATTTGTTTCTTTACTAACCTTAAAGATGAGTCATCAGATCTATCTGTTTATCTATCTATCCATCATCTATCTATCTATCTATCTATCTATCAGTCTATATCTATCTGTCAGTCTATCTATCTGTCAGTCTATCTATCTGTCAGTCTATCTATCTATCTATCTATCTATCTATCTATCTATCTATCTATTGGTCTATCTATTGGTCTATCTATCTATCTTTATATCTACCTATCTATCTATCGGTCTATCTATTGGTCTATCTATCTATCTATCCATCTGTCTATCTATCTGTCGATCTATCTATCTGTCAATCTACCTATCTATTGGTCTATCTATCTATTGGTCCATATCTATCTGTCAGTCTATCTATCTATCTGTCAGTCTATCTATCTGTCTATCTATCTATCTTTCTATCTATCTATCTATCTATCTATCTATCTATCTATCTATCTATTATCTGTCTGTCTATTATCTATCTCTCTAGCTGTTGGTCTATCTTATCTATCTTTCTATCTATCTATCTATCTCTGGTATTTTCCTTGTTCATCTCCTTCCTCTCTCTCATGGAGCTCAGCTCTTATCATGGCACCATAGAGTCCCTCCATCTTCTGTGTGGACAACCAACTGCTAAACTTGTAGCTTCTGCTCTGACCACTCTTCTAACTCCAGCATCACTTTCACAACTGGATGCTAAACCCTTCTCTGTAAATAGCTACCCTTTGTTAAATGCTTTTAGTCTTCACCACATCCCTACAAGATCTTAGCCCTGTTGTCACAGATAAGGACACTTAGGTTCCTGGAGGTTATGCAACCAGCCAGAGGTCATATCTCCCTGTGAACCAGATTCAGAATGTGCCCTCAACATTCTGTTGGTCACCAGAATTCTCGATTCTTCTTCCAACAAGTTTTCAGAATCAAACTATATAGGGAGCTGACCTCCTTCTTTGGGGGATTCTGAAGGCCTAAGTCCATGATCATTCCTATGTTTCTTACTAAAGCCAAGAGTGAATCTATCTGTGTGTACATCTCAAAGATGATCTGTCCAAGAAAAGACACCAGCTTTTCTCAAAGTGGGGAACTCTCTATTTTTCCAGTTATTTAAAAATTACCCTTCCTTCAGTGCTCAACTGAATGTCTCTGTGCACAGAGCTCTTCCAGACCAAGCCCACAGGGAAGAAATCACCCCTTTACTGAATTAAGGGTGTTCAGGATGTTCAGAATAGGGTCGATATAGTAAACACTCCCATCCACAGCCATCCCAAACCCAAGTATCTGGGAACATGATTCTAGGGTGTTGCCAAAGGTGATTCAAATGATGACATATTGTATTAAACTTGGGAATACTTTTCTCTGCTATCTAGTAACTGTTTTTTCTGAACAGGACACCTAGCTTAGAACTGTTTCCTATCTCTGAGTAACTTCTCTGCTCTCATGGGACAGGAATCCTCTCTCTAAACTGAGCTGGTCTTGGAAATTCCCCTTTATTTGTGAAGGTTGATCTTTGTTCCCCAAGAGGTCGTTCAGCCCAGATCTGTTTCATCACTTTTCTTTTTTTTTTAATTTATTTTTTTATTAGTTTCTGCTTTATAACAAAGTGAATCAGTCATACATATACATCTGTTCCCACATCCCTTCCCTCATGTTTCATCACTTTTCTACCAAGGTGTTTGGGTGCTCTGTGCAAATGTAACCAGTTCTAGCTTCCTGGAATTCCTAAGATAAGTATGCAGATGGGTGGTTCCCCACCCCTACCCTCAACGGTGCAATGCGAGATGGGAGAAGAGAGGGACCAGCCCAGATCAGCACCAGGCAAAGGCATTCATTACCAGCTTGACCTTAGAGAAGGATGTATATTCCTACATGGAGGAGGAAAGTGTGAGCTTCTTTTTAATGCACCAAGCCTAAGTAGAGTCCTGAAGGTAGAAATAAGAATAAATGATCGACAAAGTTGGCCGTAATGAGGAAACTAGTCTGGTTGAGCTGGAGCACTTATGAGACGTGAAATTAGTTAAGTGTGCAGGGTCAGATTCTGAAGGCTCTTAACCACCAACCATTAGCCTTGGTGTTAGGGCATTGAGTATCCTTGTATATTTTAAAGCTGGAAAATGATCTAATGCTTAGGTTTCCACAAATAACAAACCAAACGGAAGAAGAAAAAAGTTGCCAAATATCTTAAATTCCTCTTGGGCCTATAGCCTGAATTATCTTGGACCCCAAACACACAGACGTGTGCAGATTTTCTTGGATTATTTATTTTGGTTTGAATGTACACAGTGGAGAACTCGATGTGAGCTTGGCTGGTTGCTTCAGAGAAAAGGACTGTGTTGTGTATGCATCTGTTGATGCAACTGGTACCCAGACCATCTGTGGGTGGTTCCTGCCATTCTTAGCAGCCCTCCTCTCTTGCAGAAAGAAGGCTCCTACACTGAGTCATTTGGTGGCCACTGAATTTTATTTTAGAGATGTGTCCTAAATACTCTGAGCTTCCCACTCACTATGCAGAAGAGAATACCCTTTGAGAAGAGGATTCCTATTTGTCTAACAACAGCATGCTGCCCGAGCAATCTCTCTCTTTAGTCACAGGCTGAATGAGGACACGTTCAGCCTTTGAGCTCCAAGGGTGAGCGCATCCAGGGAGGACGCTTAGCAGCCTGTTAGGGTTTGAGTCTGAACTATACCTTTATGTCAGTCTACATATGAAGATGCATGTACATCACCATTTCAGTGTTCCAGAAGAATCAGAATCATAAAATTTAAGAACTAGAAGGGACGTGGGAGTCCAACTGCCTACAAATCATTAAACTCCCTTTATAGCAGATCCAATTAAGAGTCATTCTGGAATGAAATAATGCCATTTGCAGCAACATGGATGGACCTAGAGATTATCATACTAAGTGAAGTAAGTCAGAAAGAGAAAGACCAATACCATATGATGTGACTTATATGTGGAATCTAAAATAGTACACAAATGAACCTATCTATGAAACAGAAACAGACTCACAAACATAGAGAATAGACTTGTGGTTGCCAAGGGGGAGGGGTGGGGTGGGTTGGATTGGGAGTTTGAGGTTAGCAGATGCAAACTATTATATACAGAATGGATAAACAACAAGGTCCTACTGTATAGCACAGGGAACTATATTCAATATCCTGTGATAAACCACAATGGGAAATAATAAGAAAAAGAATGTGTGTGTGTATATATATACACACACACACATTCTTTATATATATATATATATATATATATATATATATATATATATATATATATATATGTATGTATGTAAAACTGAATTACTTTGCTGTACAACAGAAATTAAAAACATTGTAAATCAACTATACTTCGACTTTTTAAAAAAAGAGTCATTCTGCTTCTTCTTACTAGCTTCTTCTGACAGAAGACTTACCACCTTACAAAGATATCTAATCCACAGTACCCAGTAAGCTCATACACTGCTTCCATACAACACTTCCAGAGAGACTGAGTTATACGTCTGAAGCTCACCAAAAATCATACTTGCAGAGCCAGCAAATTCATATCTAGGAATTTATCTAAGGAAAGAAATGAATCAAACAATCAATTAATCAAGGTATTATATTCCTCTCAATAGTAGTAAGGAAATTAACTGAATTACAAATCTTGCTGTAGAATAATAAATATTAATGGAGAAAACCAGTAATAGCTAATATTTCGGCACTTGCTCTGTGCCTTTGCTGAGAGCTTTATATGTATTAGTTCATTCATTATTCACTCAGCTCTGCGATGTTTACGGAATGTGTGTCTATGCGAGTGGGTTTTGGAGGCTGGAAGGGTTGGGGATTCTGTGAACACATTAGGGTTTGTGAGGACCAGCTAGCAGTGTCTCCTCCCTCACATCCCCTCCTCTCACTTCTGAGTTGCTGTCCCGCCTGCAGGCCTCTGCCTCCCTGGAGTTGAACAAAACATTTCCCCAGTTTGCTTACACCATGAATGGGGTCAGTTACCTTTTCCTCCCATCCTGTCAAGGCGGGCACCCCAGGAGATAGGATTTCTAGGAGTGCTTTGAAGAAAGAGGGAAACAGCATTGGGCAAAGTTCTGAAGAAGGAAAATTGAATCCCATGGGTCTTTTACACGCATGTTAATACTTAATTGTTTTCGTTGTTCTTTGGAAGCCAAAAATGCCTCCTAGCTTTCTGGACCTCACAACCCTGGGGAAGAGCTGTGTTATCTGTCAGACACTGGACTGTAAACCCGGGTTTCTGCTAGCTGTGAGCATAGCCTTTTAGAGACCTGGACCTTAGCTAACATCACAATGATCAGAACTGTATCCAGGTCCCCCCGAGCTCTCAGTTGCACTGAAATCCTTCTATAAAGGGGGACGGGTTCATGCCAAAGAGTCTTTCTTATGCCGTTCTTAAAAACTTGACCATTTTTTTTAATGATTAAGTATGATTTCAGTAATACAGAATCAAAGGAGAAAGATATCAAGCGTGGTAGGTATTATACTTTAAGTTGATTACAAAAAGCATGTATTGAGGGTTAACCACTAGGCAGTGGATAGAAAATCAATTACACGGTAGTTAAACATCCAATAATATGTGTTTTAATGAACAATTCATATTTAACACCTCTTATGAAATCATGGGCTCTATTGGAGTTTGGGGGAACTAAGCTGCAGTTGGGATGTCTGAGTTAACTCTTGAAGAGCCTGGCTCCATTTAAAAAAAAAAAATTGACATGTAGTTGATTTACAAATGTATTAGTTGCAGAAATATCACTCATAGGTGGAATCTGATGCCATGTTTTGTCAAACAGCATTTCACAGCCTCATGGGAAGTGAGGGCTGGTTCACTTCGGTTCTAGCATCGTGCCTCCTGACCCACACAGCTTCTAAAAGTCACCATCTAGACTAGGCTCAAAGACGACACTGACATCACATTGGCCTGAAAGAGCAAGTCGTTATTTTGAAGAACTCACTAGGATGATGCTGTGCATTATGAAATGACATTTCCAGATTTCTTTAGGTAACTTGAAGAGCTACGGTGTCCCAGTCCATAGAGACTCATCTCTCCATCATCTGTCGTATCACCTCTTACGTGATATGTGATAACCTGACCCAGAGATCTTTATCTTGAAAAGGTGTTTGTATGTACTGTGTGCGTGTTTAAGTCAACTCAGTTGCTATTCATGCTTTCCCTTTTCACTACACTGTCCAACCAAATGTGGTTTCAGGATAGAAAGAGGCCAACCGGTTTTGAAACATGACAAAACACCCACACTCCCAGCTTCATTGAACGTTGCTCTGGAATTCCCTAGCTCTGCTGCTGCTCTGGGTTCTATAATGTGTGGCTACTCTTTTCAAAGGAGTTCACAGTCTGTGCCTCTAGAATCAGACCATGGGAGAGTCCTTCAGTTTAGCCAATTCACAGCTCTTTTACGGTTATAGGAGAGGTGAAGGAAAGAGCAAAGACTGGAAGACAAGAAGAAAATAGCAGTGTGCATGTGGCGTTGAAAATGAGAACCAATGAAAGAGAGAGAATACAAAGTGGGTACTTCATAGGTAGAGGACGGTGGTGGGGAAGGTTAGCTCCCATGTGCGAGATGCTGAGTGGGCAAAGGACCATGGGAGTGAGTAAGCTCAGAAAACACCGGCTTTGGCTGACATCATGGAGATCAACAAACAAAGCTGAGGAAGGTAGGATGGTTAGCACTTAGGAGCTTGGGCTGTGGACCCTGGCCAACTAGATTCTTTCTGCCACTTGCTAGCTTTGTGGTTGGGAAGTCAACCCCTCTACGCCTGGAGACATGATACCAAGTACCTAGTACAAGGTCTGCCACATCCTAATCACACAATAAACCTTGGTTGAACAATGTGTGCACAATGATATCTACCTTATATGGTTGTTTTGTCCAGATAAATTGCAAAACCCACATGGAACATTTAGTGTATTGCCTGATGGATAATAACTGTAACATTAATAATAACAATTCTTATTATTACACATATTAGTAGGATATCCAAGTGTTTGATTTTCTGTAGTCATTTAATCTTATTATATAAGTGATAGCCTTCTTGTTATGATTACTGGGACATATTTTGTGAGCTCTTATGATTGTGAGTGACATAAAACATGTTTTCAAGATACATTAAATAAATGAATCAATTAATTTGTAGGACTTCAGAGTGGAAAGCCACCTTACTGAACATCTAGTCTAGCCTGTAGATTTTATAGGCATAGCCTATAGATCCTTTTCTGACAATATATAAATACTATAACTAAAGCAGAATAGCATTTTATTAATGAGGAAACTGAGGCCTAGAGAGATTAGTTGGTTTGGACTGGGTGACCCAGTACATGAGGACCAAATCAGAACTACAGCCCAGGTCTTGCAGCTCCCAACGTGGTAGCATGTCATGTCAACCAGATCTTCCCCTCTGGGGGACAAGGGTGGCTGGCCAGTTGCAGAGCCTGGAGGCTGCTGCCTGAGATGTGACTTCATTTTGCAGTTTCAGGGGCCTTACCATCATTTCATGGGAAGAAATGAAACTCGAGTCTATGCTCCAGGTTCTTGTCCTCACAGGGGGTATTTGAGCCCCAGCTGGAGGGCTCTGGGTTCCTTCATTCTGGTTCAGAATTCTTGACAGTTCTGGTTAGGCTTCCTGACTTGATCTGAATTTCTAAAGCACCCAGCTCAGGATCTGAGATTTGGAGAGGCACCACCTAGCAGCTGTCACCATAGGTTGTGGGAAGGGCACATGAGGAGTGCCAGGAGTCAGATGAAAGAGATCAGTGCCGCTTGCAGAGGGAAGTGGCAATTCTCCTTAGGCGGCACATCCCTACTTTTTATGGCTGATGTGCTGGGTGGATCAAAGGGAATTTGCACAGAAAAAGTAATGAGGAAAGAGAAGATATGGTGACTGTGGGGGGACAAGAAGTGAGAAGGGTGTGTGGGTACCTGCATCCAGGAAGCATGTGGTCTCACTTCCCTTCCAGCCTGGTTGACTCCAGCCCGTTCCCTCGGAACTTCAATCCAGGGAACCCTAGACCAAAGGATACCTGACAAGTACTCAATAGGTATTTGATGAATGAATGAATGAACCCATGAATGAATAGAACTTTAGGGAAGATCTAATAGCTGAAAGCGATTAAAGGTCCTTAATGGACCTCAAGTGATGAATATAATCAATACGGCTGCAATGATTAATTCCAATAAAGCAACTTTAAAATAAAGCACTAACAGAAGCTTGAAACTGCAGAATTTATGGTCATCAACATGCTTATTGTTGTCACCATCTTGATGGTGACCTGCCTGGAATTCTAGCCCCTCTTTCCAGCTGCCCTAACGAGGTGGGAAGGCTTAAGTCTAGGAACCCAGCAGAGGAGGGGTACATCTGTTGTGTGTCTGATGAGGCTCTTAGGGTGGAAGAAGGTGAGCAACTTTCCCCAAAGGCACCAGAGTAATCCTGAGATCTGTTTCCGCACAGCTTGGGGGAGCGTATCTGAAGATTTGCTCAATTCCAAGTACAGATTAAAATGATACTGAAAGGCCCCAGGCCACATTCTTCCAGGGACCTTGTGGAGACTGGGGAAAAATGACTTTTTTCAACAGGACGGCAGTGCTGGCTGGAAGGAAGGTGAAGAAAGAAGGTGTAGGACTCCTTCCTCGGTCCCTCCAGGAAATAAGCGGAGGTGTTCTCATGCTGCAGACACAGCCAGCCATGTCAGATCCACACTTGTGGCTGAAGGTTGCTGACACATCGCTGAAGAGCTCTAGATGCTGGGATGCCCGAGAAGGATGGCAATGTCTTGTGACAAAAATCACACTGGACAGTGGCCAGGTGGGGACGGGGGCTGCAGAGAGCGGGGCCCTGAGAATCTGAGCACGTGTCAAAGCGGTTTTGTCATCGGCAAAGAAAACCAAAAGCGAAGCCTAATGGAGAACTCGAGGCAGACAGGGTGTGTCAGTGAGATTTAATTTGTTTCAGAGCAGAGGGAGGTGCGAGGGCGCCCGTCCTTGATTGCAGTGGACCCGCGAGGTGGGCACAGATGGAGGGCTGGAGCTCTTCATCCCAGACGGGACGTGCCTCCACCCGTCCCATCAACCTCTTCATCAGCATCTTGAATAAAAGGCAAGTGGAAAGAGGGCAGAACACAGCCTGCAGATTAAATCTGGTCCGAGCCAATATCTGACAATCCCCCATGCTGTTAGCCAAATGAAAGCTAATGCAACTATGAATTAACAGCTCTGGGAGCCGGGGAGGAGGGAAGTGGGTTCTCCTCCAACTCAGCTCCAGCCCAGATGGAGACGGAGACAGGAGCCCCGGGAAGCCAGTGTGTGCCCCTCAAGCATGCAGGTGTTGGAGGGGGTGGCGGGTGTGGGCGGCCCCCTTGGGCTGCCCCGCTCTGGTCTCAGAGTCGTGCCTGTCTCCCATGGAGCCCACATGAGCGCTGCCTCTTCTGGAAGGTTTCAATGGCAAAGACGCCCTGTCCCCTCCGAGAAAAATTGGTTCATGCTGTCATCTTCCTCCCGCCCACCTGGAGCGCGACTCTTTCTTCACAGTGAGCCCTGGGCAAGGTTCCCTGGTCTGTCCCTCGATATCCAAATGAAGTCCCCACCAACCTGAATCCAGTGACAGTGTATCCCCCAAACCTTGAGACCTAGCCATTTCCCCACTTGGTGTTCACTCACGGCAACAGGATGCTAATGAAACAAAGAGGACAAAGGGGAACACAGACGCCTTCCTTTCACTTATGGAGATGGCTCTTTAATGCTCCCCTTAGAGGACATGCCTGCTCTTGACCCCTTACATCAGTCATTCTGGTCCCCCTGACCCTGTGGTTGTGCCCACCTCCCAACCTTCCACTCCACATGGCACTCATGCTCAGAAGTGTATTCAGTATTGATGCCTGCAGTTCATTTAGCTTTCGGTCCATGATTTAATCTCGCCCTGGGCTTGTTCTCACCCGTACTCCGTGGCACTGTGTCAATGTGCTCACAAGCGCCTAAGAGGCAAAGTCGGCCATGTCTAGGCAATTCTGTGTGTACAATGCAGTCTGTAAAGGGGCTTCTTTTGATGATGACGGTGATAATGATATCAGGTCATGCTGAGAGGGGCAGAGAAAAGCTGTGATTAGTTCCAGGAGTGAGGCTTTCTGTGGCAGAGATGGAATCTCCATCCCTCACTGAGACACAGCTTTCACTGGGAGTGAGAGGAGGGAAAGGATGAAGATGAATGTCTTACCATGAGGGCTGCTCAAGGCCCAAAGGCATCTCAACAGCCAACCCCCGAGACCCCCAAGAGAAAGGCCCAGTGGAGCAGCACCAGGGTCCATGACACTGATGGGAACATTTATCAGAGATCTGCACATGAGAGTGCCGGAGCAGAGGCTTGTCCCAAGAGACTTTGTCTGCAGTAGGTGGGAGGTTGGAGGGAATATCTTAGAATAAAATCTTTTAATGTTCCTCTCCACAGCATTAGAGCCTCCTTAATATGACACATCAGTGCCCCTGCGTACTTTACTGCCTACATGTTAATGAGCGGAGCCCAGGTAACAGCGCCAGTGGGTGGGGACAGTTTACAAACAGCTTGGCTTTGAGATGCTCAGGGACAGAGAAGGAAGATGAGGTCGCATGAGGGCAGCAAACCTGGAGGAGGCTGCCTCCCTGCAAGCCCTGGGCTCTCAAGGAGAGCCCCCAGGGAGTGTCCTTGCTCTAGGAGGGGCCACACAGAGAGAGCCAGGGGAGACCTGAGACTCCCTTCTGCTGAAGGACCCCATTCATTAAAACAATATACAAAACACCCTCCGGTGCAGGTCACATGGCTCCCAGGATGAATGCAGGTCACTGTCCCCGACTGGCCACCTTCATGGTACTTGAGTGACCCTCTCTAGCTGGGAGAGCAGGGGAGGGAGTGGGACCTGGGATTTTACAGAATGTGTAAGCCCCTGTTTTCTGAATCCAAGGTAACTGATTCTTTGTTACCAGGTTCTTGAGGTCACTTTGTTACCATGATAGGGTGATACAGTGGTCAGTGTTAATCAGGCCCTTGGGAACACTGCAGATTGTGTGGTGATGAAGATGATGATGATGATGGTGATGATAACATCATGTAACAGGTTCACCATGGGCCAGACATGGCAGTAGGTGTTCTAGATGCCGGTATTATTTAATCCTTACTCAACTATTTGCTTGATAATGCTGTGACTCCATTTTTATTAAGGAGTAAACTAAGTCTCAAAGAGATTAATAACTTGATTACAGTTATAAAGCTCTTAAGTTAGGGAAAATGCAAAAGTATTAATCATTGGAGGAATGTATACACAGCTCGCTTGGACTGTGTTATATTACAGAGTACTTGAACCAGAAGGGAATTTAGATATTATCTGGCCCAACACTTTTGTTGTTGTTGTTGTTGTTTTGCGGTACGCGGGCCTCTCACCGTTGTGGCCTCTCCTGTTGTGGAGCACAGGCTCCGGACGCGCAGGCTCAGCAGCCATGGCTCACGGGTCCAGCCTTTCCACGGCATGTGGGATCTTCCCGGACCAGGGCACGAACCCGTGTCCCCTGCATCGGCAGGCGGACTCTCAACAACTGCACCACCAGGGAAGCCCTGGCCCAACACTTTTTATTACTTGGGTGAAAATAACTGAAGCCAGGAAAGCTGAAGAGACTCCTGTAAGGCTAAAGCCCTGGCAATTGGCAAAGCTGGTGTGAAAGGCTAGTTTCTGTCGAATTCTAGCCCTTTGTTCTTTTCACTTTGGCAAACTCCTTGTCTCATTGTCTTCCCGTTTGGAGTGCTGCAGGATTTTCACTTTTAAGTAACTTGTTGATGGCTTGTGGTGAATTAAGTGCATGATGGAACTAGAATGTCTACAAATTGGAAAATAACCAGGGGGAAGCTTGTGTCCATTGAGCAATTATAGGTGCGCTGAGACAGACATCTGGGAAGCCCACCATCTTCCCCAGGGAGGCAGCCATCTCCACCCGGCCTGCCTGGGGAACGCTGCAGAGTTGGAGGTGTCTGGTTCTGGTCCTCAGACACTTGTTCATCCAGGCTGGTACCTGAAGACTGAAAAAGGATGAAGAAGAGGGAGTGGGAAAATGAGCAGAGATGAGGCCTTCCCTCTTATCTACCTGAGTGTGCCCAGCACATGCTCCAGACTGGAGTGATATAAATGTCAGTTTATGTACCACACTGGGCTGGCTGCCAGGAAACACCTGCAGAGTAAATTAAAGGCAGATTCCTAAGGCCTTCTTCCAGAACTTCTGATTCAGTAAGTCTAGGTTATGATTCATCTGTATTTTAAAAAAATTGCTTCCCAGGTGATTCTGATCATCGGCCCAACTTGGAGGCACTACTGAAGGCTCTAATGTCACCAGACAAAACACAGGGGAAGCTGCAGAGATAAGCGACAATGTGGCCAGTTAAATAAAAGAAGGTGGTATAGGGTTTGGAGGGATGTTTTTGGTTTTGTTTTAACTATAACTCCTGGGCTATTGCTAAGAGAGACACTGAGGATGATTCCAACATTGAGAAACAAGAAAAAAAGGTTTTATGGGTATGATCCATTATTTGAATGCAAATGAAATTTTCCATAATTACAACTTCTTGGCCAACATGAAGGCTCAATTGAAATAAAATCTTGAATGGTGTCTGAATTATCTAGATCAGTTCTCCTGTATGCATTGTCCCTGGTAGTCAACAGATAAAGCTTCCATCACACTAGGTAATTATCTGGATAAGTGAGGCAACTAATAACTCCACAGTAAACCAGCCATAAGTGAATTTGCTGGGACAACTTAGGCTGATGGAACCAGAGGAGAGGAGCGAACCAGAGCGTGGTCCAAAGGGCTACATGGCAATCATGACCTCATCCGGTGCTGTCAGCATTTAAGGGCTGAATTACTGCCTATAGGAGCAAAGGTGGGGGACAAGGATAAATTAGAAGTCTAAGGTCATCCCTCAGTTTCCCAACAGGCAGGCTCCCAAAGTGAAGTATTAGGAGCCATGTGACTGGAAGAATACAGCAACTTCAATACTGAGAACATGGTCTTAGCACGTAAGATGAATGTCTGGACACTCTGTGGTAGCAGAGGAGGGTGAACACACACACACACACACACACACGCAGCATAGATATGGGAAAAAATTTACATCTCTCCATTGTAAATTTAAATGAAGTCTGGAGTAGTGAAGGCCATTTGGAAGGTCTGCTGAGCTAATGGATCCATAATGACTTTTAAAGCTTCACTCGGGTAAGAAATACTGTTCATTTTTTAATTGCATATAATTATACTTTTTCATAATCTAGGGTGGCATGGAAAAAGTAAATCTACTGGCTTAGTTATCAATCTTTTTATTATCTGGAACCCTGCTGAAATAAAAAGAAAAAGAAACAACTATTGTTTTTCTAATCTAGGAAAAAGGATTTTTAAAAATACTCTCAATGTTAACTGAGTTATGATGCTTTTGATGGGAAAACACTGGTTAGCTGCAACGAATGATTGATACTCCTTTGGGGGAATGCTCTTTGTAGAAGTGCTGGGCTGTTCTGACCTACCTGTGGTCCACACTGCTTCTTGTCCTGGAGGAGCGGCATTTGATGGTCTGTTCAATAAGCTAAAAGAGTCCATTTTTGTCCCTAGAGGTGGACTCTGTGAAAATCTTCAAGCTTGAAGGGGCAGGAGTTTGGGGGAAGGGACAGTGAAGAGGGTGGTAAGAAGTCAAGGGGGTGAAGTTCCTGGGAGCATAATCAGATTTCTCTTTCTGCTGGGTTTCTCCTAATGATTTTCCCAAGGACCTTGTAGGACCCTGTGGTTCACTCAGAGTGGCCCTGGGGAAGAAGATGTATCTCTGAAGGACACGGGATGATAACTTGGCCAGGAAGATTCATTGCTTTCATGGAGATAAGATTTGCTGTATTCTCAGTTTCTTGCAAAGTGGAAATGCTGAATCAATCGTATGTAGGGAAGCAGCCTCATCTGGGAGGAATGAGGGCGAGTTCTGGTCTACAGGACCGTGCCAAAGGAAGGAGGGACGTTTTGCTCATGCAGGTACAGCATAGTTCTCCACATCCAACTCTCCTTGTGTCTCATCTCACTAATCCGAGAGATGCCCTCAGCCTGCGAGAGGCACCGTCTCTAGGAGAAAGCAGTTGGGTGTCCAGTGGAGGCCTGTTAAGTGAGGCAGCCTCTCGACAGCACCGTCCCAGCCCTTGCTGAGCTGCCACGTGGGCCTGTCTTCTCCCTGGCCCAGCATTCCATGGTCCCTCGAAGAGGCATCAATTCCGGTCGCCCTGTATTGGAGTGAATCAATTATTCAGTCATTGTTGGGGAGGCAGTAACCCAGAAAGAAAAACTAATTAAGCTCTTAAAGGTTGAGCAACCCATTTGGGTCTGTTGGAGATGAATGATGTTGCAGTGCATCTCAGAAGGGGGAAATGACTTCCTGTGAAGAGCCAGCAATTAGCAATGAACATCTCTGAATCCCTTCAAAGTATTTTTTACCATCCTGCCCTAGTCCCAAACCAACATACACATCAAGCCCATTGACAGCTCAAGGATGCTACAGATTATGCATGTTACACCTAGAATAGCAATAATGACCGTCACGGTGGTGCCTGTGGTATGTGCCTGGTGCTGGCTAAGAGCTTCTCTCACTGAAGCCTTTGCCCAGGCAGGTGCTAGGTCTGGGCTTCACCCTCCACATGGACTCCTTTCTCCTTTTTGCCTATTCTAGGCTCCAGGAGCTGTCCTCATGCCTGGTGGTGCTGAAAAGCGGTGTTTTAATCTTTACTCCTGTCTCTAGAAAGAAACAGAACCTCACATCTCCCATGGAGAACTCCTTTACTCCCCTCTACATCCTGTAATCAGTGTGGGTTTCCTGAAAAAGGTGGAGTTTAAGGTACAAAAGTAGTTGTAGACAGTGAAAAGACAATTGGGTCCAGAAAGTATCTTTATTTTACAGTTTAAAGTATGAACATTGCGATACACATGGAAACATTGTGAGTTTTGCTAGCTAGGGAATCCCACTAGGGATCATCCAGACCCATTTCCAAGTAGATGATGTTTTTAATCAGTGGTGACCTAGAACAGCTGGTCCCTTTATCCTAGGGCATATGCTTTATTCCTTTAATTTCCCTCATAGTGGTCAAGACACATGCCAGCTGAGGATCCTGGCACTGCCACTTGCTAGCTACTTGATCTTGAGCAATTTACTTAATCTTTCTTAGCCTCAATGTGCTCAACCACAAAATGGGTATAATGATACCTAGTTTTCAGAGTTGTAAGAATTACAGAAAAGATAAAAGGCAAGTACCTGGAGTCAGAGACATGGTACCTAATCAGTGCTCAGTAGGTGGGTTTTGTCCTTGTCACTGTTACTACTATTAAATCCCTAGATTCAGAAAACTGGGTACAAGTCACTCTTCTTCCACTTGCTGGCACTTTGACCTTGGATGACTTGCGTAGTTTTTCAAAACCTTAATTTTGGCATCTGTGAAGTGTGACTAGTAATTTCTACTTTACCAGATAGCATTAGGTTTTGCAAAAACAAACAGAAAAGCCAACCACAATGGTTTAAACACGTAGGGAGCCATTGATCTCACTTAACAAGCCTGCCAGGGACACGATGCTAGAGTTGGTTCAGCAGCTTGACCTCAGCAGGACCAGCGCCTGGGCGACTCTCTGGGGTTCTCTTGGCCTTTTCCACCGGCTCTGCCCTTTGTGGTCCCAGTATGACTGTTGTCCATTTAAGGCATCATCTTTGTCCTACGCATAGAGAAGGAGGAAGAGGAAGGCACAGAAGATATGTCTCTTTTTGTCAGAAAAGCAAAAGCTTTCCCTACTGCCCACCCAGCAAACTGATGCTCACATGTCACTGACCACAACGGGGATGAGGGTCAGACCAGCCAGCTAACAGTGTTTGCCACGTCTTGTAATAGGGTTGCTGAGAGAATAGATGAGCTGGTGTACGTTAAAGCATTTTGTAAGTGCTTTACCAAAGAAAGTGATTATCCTCACCCCAGCCCTTGCACAAAGCAGAGACCAGTCAACTGATTAAGTGATTAACTATATTGTTCAGGCCTTTTAACCCACACAGAGATAAATGGAAGGCGATGGTTGTTTTAGGACTAGCCGACAGGTCATACCCTCTTTCTGACCAAGCTGGGAGATATCCTGTTTGATTCTGTCAGCGAGATGATGTTCGAATTGGGCTTGGTGGCTTCAATTGTCTCTGCTTGATCTAACTATGAGGCCACATAGTTAAATACAGCAACTTTCTAGTATCAGCAGGAGGTATTCCTGAAAGACCCGTTCGCCAGTAATGGGGTGATGTGGAATTAATCACAGGTAGTCTTCTTAATGTGTGCCCTCCCATTCATGTACCCTCATGACGTCCTTAATCAGCATCCGCTATTTTTTAACAGCTTTATGGAGGTTTAATTTACATACCGTAAAATTCACTAAATGCACAATGGAATGATGTTTAGTAAATTTACACAGTTATGCAACTATTGATACCATCCATTTTAGAATAATTCCATCTCCCTGAAAAGGTCCCTCATGTCCATTTACAGACAATCCCCAGAATTGTCCCCCACCCTACACTCATGCCCGCCTTGCTCTAAGCAATTGCTAAGCTACTTTCTGTCTCAATGTTTGCCTTTTCTGGTCATTTCATGTCAATAGAATTTTAAAATATGTGGTCTTTTGCTTCTGGCTTCTTTCACTTAGCATGTTGTTGAAGTTCATCCATGTTGTAGCATGTATCAGAAGTTAGTTCATTTTTATTTTTAAATAGTATTTCATTGTATGGCTATACAGTTGATGATAAACATTTAAATGCCTTCTACTTTTTGCTTATTATGAATATACTGCTATGAACATTTATGTACATGTCTTTTGTGGCCATATATATTTATTTCTCTTCAACAGATATCTAGGAGTAGATTTGTTGGGTCATGCAATAAATTTATATTTAACATTCTAAGAAGCTGCCAAACTGTTTTCCACGTTTTACCAGAGTGGAACATTTGTTACAATCCATGAACCTACGTGGACCCATCATCACCCAAAGTCCATAGTTTAGATCAGGGCTCACTCTTGGTGTTGTACATTGTATGGGTTTTGACAAATGTATAACGGCATATGTCCACCATTACACTATCGCACAGAGTAGTTTCCCTGCCCTAAAAATCCTCTGTGCTCCACCTATTCACCCCCTCTCCCAACCCTTGGCAACCACTGATCTCTTTACTATCTTCATAGTTCTGCCTTTTCCAGATGTCATATAATTAATCATAAAGTTTGTAGCCTTTTCAGATTGGCTTCTTTTACTTAGTAATATGCATTTAAGTTTGCTTCGTGTCTTTTCATGGCTTGGTAGCTCATTTCTTTTTAGCCATTGTCTGGATGTACCACACTTTCTTTATCCATTCACCTAATGAAGGACATCTTGGTTGCTTCCAAGTATTACCAGTTATGAATGAAGTTGTTCCTATAAATATATGTGTGCAGGGTTTTATGTAGACATAAGTTTTCAATTCAGGTAAATACCAAGGAGTGTGATTGCTGGATTGTATTGTAAGAGTATGTTTACTTTGTAAGAAACTGCCAAATTGTCTTCCAACGTGGTTGTACCATTTCATATTCCCACCAGCAATGAATGAGAATTCCTGTTGCTCTTCATCCTCACCATCATTCAGTGTTGTCAGTGTTTTGGATTTTGGCCTTTTGGATAGGTGTGTAGTGGTATCTCATGTTGTTTTTATTTGAAATTTTCTAATGACATATGACATTGAGCATCTTTTCACATGCTTGTTCTCCAGGTATGCATCCTCTTAGGTGAGGTGTCTGATCAGCTCTTTTGCCCATTTTTTTAAACCAGGTTATTCATTTTCTTATTGTTGAGTTTTGAAAAATTCTGCTTATATTTTGGATATTAGTCCTGTATCAAATGTGTCTTTTGAAAATATTTTCTTCCAGTTTCTGACTTGTCTGTTTTTGCCCATTTTTAAATTGGGTTGTCTGCTTCCTTATTATTGAGTTTTCAAAAGAATTCTTAATATGTTCTGGATATAAGTTTTGTTGTTGTTTTTTTTGCGGTATGCGGGACTCTCACCGCTGTGGCCTCTCCCGTTGCAGAACACAAGCTCCGGACGCGCAGGCCCAGCGGCCATGGCTCACGGGTCCAGCCGCTCTGCGGCATGCGGGATCCTCCCGGACCGGGGCACGAACCCGTGTCCCCTGCATCGGCAGGCGGACTCTCAACCACTGTGCCACCAGGGTAGCCCTGGATATAAGTTTTTTTTTTTTTTTTTTTTTTTTTTTTTTTTGCTGTACGCGGGCCTCTCACTGTTGTGTCCTCTCCCATTGCGGAGCACAGGCTCCGGACGCACAGGCTCCGTGGCCATGGCTCATGGGCCCAGCCGCTCCGCAGCATGTGGGATCTTCCTGGGCCGGGGCACGAACCCATGTCCCCTGCATCGGCAGGCGGACTCTCAACCACTGCGCCACCAGGGAAGCCCTAAGTTTTTTATTATTCATCTGATTCAGAAAATGTTCTCCCAGTATGTGACTTACATTTTAATTTTCTTAATAGTGTTTTTTAAAGTACAAAAGTTTTCAATTTTGATGCAGTCCAATTTCTTAATGTTTTTCTTTATGGATGATTCTTTTGTTGTGTATTGAAAAACTCTGCCTAAACCAAGGTCACAATGGTTTTCAACTATGTTTTCTCCTAAAAGTTTTATAGATTTACCTCTTACATTTAAGTCTATATGAATTTTGGGTAAATTTGTGTGATGTGAGGCAAGGATCTCAATTCACATTTTTGCATGGGACTATCCAACTGTTCCAGCACCATTTGTTGAAAATGTTACTCTCGCATTGAATTGCTTTGGCATCTTTTTAAAAAATCAATTGATCATAAACCTAAGACTTTATTTCTGGACTCTCAATTCTATTCCATTGATCTATATGCCTATCCATATATCAGCACGACACTGTAGGGGTTACTGTAGCTTTAAATCATGTTTTAAAATCAGAAAATGTAAGTAATCCAACTTTGTTCCTTTTCAGAATTCTTTGGGCTATTCTGAGTTCTTCCATTTCTATGTAAATCTTGTCATTGTGTTGTCAATTTTTTCAAAAAAAAATCCTGCTGAGATTTTGATAGGAATTGTGTAAAATCTAAAGATAATCTGGGGAGAATTACCATCTAACATTTTTGAATCTTTCTATCCATGAACATGGAATGTTACTCCATCTATCTGAAACTAATTTCTCTCAACAATGTTTTTTAGTTGGCCGTGTACGAATTTTTCACTTTTGTTAAATTTATTCCTAAGTGTTTAGTATTTTTAGGCTACTGTAAATGGGATTGTTTTCTTAGTTTTATATTTGGATTATTGCCAGTATATCGAAAGAAAATTAATTTCTGTATATTGATTTTATATCCTGTAACCTTGCTGAATTCATTTATTAGTTCTAGTAATTTTTGTTGTAGATTCCTTAGGATTTTTAATATGTAGGGTCTTCTACAAATAACGGCAGTTTTCCTTCCATCTTCCTCCTAGTCTGGTTGCCAAGTATCTGTTATTGAATTTGAAATTTTACAGAACACTCAAAAACAGTAAAGAGGAGGTCCCCAGGGAAGATAGTGTGATGATTCGGGGGAGGAAGAGCCTGCAGATTGGGGCTGAGGTGGCAGAAGGGACCAGGGAGTCCCTCATTAGATTGTGATGAGTTTGGACTCACTTATTCACCTTGCAAAGCGCTAGGATGAAGGAACTGCTATAAGAAAGGCATGTCCAGGTTTGATGGTGGAGACTTTGATAGTGAGACAGAAGATGCATTATTGTTGAGGCCCTTTCAGAGAAATTGAACTACATACTCCAGTATTTTTTATTTTGTTCCATGAAGAAATTGTTTGTTCCCTTCCCATTATTTTGGATGTCCTTTTCTGCTCAGTAGGGAATGGTTGGTACATGTACACTACCCCTTCCAAATGAAGGTGGGGAAACAGTGACACAAAGGTAGCCAGGTGAACAGTCAAGAGGCCTTGAGAACATGAGTTTATCTGCCATCATAGCAGTAATTCCAAACCATAAAACCATGCTTCCTATTCTCCAGTGAAGAGCCTTTTAAATAATCCCTCATTATTTATTTTTTAAATTTATTTATTTATTTATTTTTGACTGTGTTGGGTCTTCGTTGCCATGCATGGGCTTTCTCTAGTTGCGGCGAGTGGGGGCTACTCTTCGTTGCAGTGTGCAGGCTTCTCATTGTGGTGGCTTCTCTTGTTGCGGAGCAAGGGCTCTAGGCATGTGGGCTTCAGTAGTTGTGGCGTGTGGGCTCAGTAGTTGTGGCTCATGGGCTCTAGAGAGTAGGCTCAGTAGTTGTGGTGCAGGGGCATGTGGGATCTTCCTGGACCAGGGCTCGAACCCATGTCCCCTACATTGGCAGGCAGATTCTTAACCACTGCGCCACCAGGGAAATCCTCCCTCATTATTTAATATGCAATGGCTATATGGTTATATGAGCTGTTATCTATTTATGTTGACTATTAATAAATGATTAGACCATATTGTGTGGGTTTTAATAACTCCATAGGGAGGGAAGTGTGGCCAGGAAGTGAAATCTCAAGCAATTACACATTAGTAGGTTGAGTTATTTTTTTTCTAACACGCAGAAGCTGTTCACTTACAAGTAAATTGAACACATAGGCCTGCAGCCCTTACTTAGGATTCTGTCCATGCAAAAAGAAGGCACTCACGGCAGATGCACGGTTCCTGGTGGGAAGAACCTGCGGGGAGCAGGCGTGGCAGGGACTGCCCAAGGCAAGAGCTGATGCTTGTTAGGTTGGATGCATTGCACTGCGCCTTGGCTTTTCAAGTGGGCTGAAAACCTCCATGGGGACAGGAATGTTGATGGTCATGGTCATATCTGTGTGATGCCAACCAGGGCTTTTAAAATGTATTCTTCCAAATCAGATATGTACCCCCCCACACAACTTGGTCTGCTTGACTGCTTTCCAGATAAGACCCAGGAAGCCACACTGCACCCCTTACACACATGCCCTTCCCCATTCTAGACAAACAGGTGAGAGACTATTGGAAAATCAGGATTAGCGTGTCAGCCAGGGAGATTGGACAGAGGCAGAGAAAGCACCAGGATTCAGCCACAAAATGGAAATGGACTCAAATCATTTTCCTGTCAGCAAGGATTTTCAAATCAATACCAAGCCTCCTTGTTACATACTTATTCTTTTTCTTCTTTTCTTGCTGTCTGCTGAGGGTGATGATGAATTTCTTTCTCCAGATAGCTGTAGAAATAAGGTCCTTATACTTTCCTAGGTACCAGGGTGCCACGTCCATACCCACCCAGGTGAGAACACAGCATTCCTGGGTGTCAGCCTACCACAGGGCTCTGCAGCATTTGTCACCATCTTTTCTCTTTGCTATAATGGGAATTGAATTCACTTTTCCAGCCTCACTGCTCCCATCTGGAAACTGGTGAATTTTCCTAGGATGCTCTAAGGAAGAATGAGTACAGGTACATGACTGTTCCCATTCCGCATTTGAATTGTTAGACAGCCAGTACTACTCAGGGTCCTCACTGTTACAGTTGCTACTAGAAAGCAGATTTGGACATAAAACAAATTCATTCTCTAGGATGGCCATCCTAGAGGGTTCACTAAGGACTCCCTTCAAAAGAAAGGTATTGTAAGATTGTCCCAAACATGGATCCCACAGCACTTGGGCTCCTGGAAGACAGGGAGGTTCTCCTCTGTAAACTCCTTCTCTTTCCATAACCACCAGTGAATGCTTGTGGAGTGATTGACAGCAAAGGATGGAGATGGAAGGGAGGGAGGGGAGAGAGATAATAGATTCCAGTTGCCCATTTGTAAATAGGGAAGAACATTTTGTATTCTATTACAAGTTAATCACTAAAGGGATATTGCCTATAAGCTAAAATTATACATAATGGTCCATCACTGGGAATCCTGCTTCCCAGGTGATGAACATTAAGCTAAAATACCTTTGTTTAGCTCACAGGAGATATCCTGACCAGGCCCACCTATGAATGACTGCAGGGAGGAAGAAATTAACACATCCCCTCCAGAAGCTGATGGGAACCAGGAAGTGTTTGACTTTATTTCCTCGCCTTTTAGTATAAAAGGAGCCTGAATTCTAACTCAGGCAAGGTGGTTCTTTGGGGGTGTGAGCCCACCATCTTCTCGGTTTGCCAGCTTCCAGAATAAAATCGTTATTCCTGGCCCCAGCAACTGATCTCTCCATTATTGGCCTGTCGTGCGGTGAGCAATACGAGCTTTGACTCGGAAGCACCTTCATCCAATCTTGATTTCAGCACAGATGATGTGCCAAGCAGTGCAGTAGGTTCTGGCAATAGAGCAGTGCCCAAGAAGCAGGCCCTTCCCTCAAGGAGCTTAACGATGGGCTAGGGAGGCAGACACACATGGATGATGCACATCACAGAGGGCTGTGGGAGCTCAGAGGTAGGGTGTTCAACTCCCCGAAGGTTTCTGAGAGAAGGTGAGTTGTACACTTCTTCTATGTGGGAAGGAAGATGGCGGAGTGAACAGAATGTAAAAGCCTGGAGACAAATGGCTTTTCCGAGTGTTCAGGGAAGTTGGGAAGAGTGGGTGTAGAAGAGGGTGGTCAGCTATGACGCTAGTGTGATACCCAGTCTGTAGATGATGAAGGACCTGAGAAGAGGCTGTGTGAAGGATTTGGGACACAATCCTGAGAGCAAGGAGGGCGGGTGGGGAGCATGGGAGCAGCGTGACCCAATAGGCAGTTCAGTAAGCCCCCTGCATTGTGTTGCATATGGGATGGGTTGGGGGAGCAGAACTGAATGCAGGGAGGTGATACAGGAAGATGGCAGACCCAGTGGTGGCATGGGAATGCAGAACATCCCGTGCCCACCCCTCAACCTCAGCAGCCTTCCTCAGCATCGGTTCCAGGCAGTCACTGCAGGAAAGGGCAGAAGGCCGAAACCAAGAAAGTGGATGCATCACAGACACAGCTTTTAAGCTTGGAGAAACTTTGAGGGACAAAGGGAAAACGCCTGCCGTGGAGCTCTAGAGCGCTTAGGAAAATTAGCAAAAGGCTACCCTAGAGTAGGGTAGCAAGGCGATGGGCATTAAGCATGGGTTTGGAGGTATTGGGGAGTAACCCAGTTCCAGTGCCTTGCACACAGGGCTCCAGAGGCACGGGTGAGATCCAAACGTTGCAAAGAATGGGGGAAGAAAAGGCTTTGGCGCGCACAATAGGGTTCATTCACAGACTTACTGAGTGGCTCCTGTTACCACAGTAACATGTCAAGGGTTTTGCAGATCTGGGAGGAAAAAAAATAAAAAAACAAAACCCTAAGTTAACAGTAATCAAAGCAAATTAGGTCACTGTTACGAGTTATTAATTTTAATGCATTAAGAAAAGTGTGTGGGGGGAGTGAAGGGTTTGTGTGTGTGTGTGTTTTAAACATGGCAAATGGGAAACAGCAAAAAGTACAACAATAATTATGCTGAAAGCAAAGTGAAGTGTTCCATAAAATGTAAGAAATGAACAAATTACATGCCCCTCCTTCCTCCTCCCTCCAGTGTAGTTAGGGGTGGGTGAGGTGAGGAGGGGGCCCGCAGCCTCTCGTGCAATAACGAGCTCTCGGTTCACATCTCCCTGCATGTTCACGGGTGTTACTTAAGCCAAGCTGAAATTCAGCAGTGAAAAGAAAGCACAGAGGGGCATTTTTCTGGGCTGAGTTATGTTTAGTGTGGAATCGCTCTTAGGCAAATGTGCCATATGATGAGGGGAAATTGGAAGCCGTGAATAGATTCTCCAGGAACGTTCGTACCCAAGGGGACTCCGGGCAGCCTGGCTTTTTTTGGATGCTGGGCCTGGCTGACTCACTCCACAGCCTACTTCCCTGATGGGGCTCTGGGTCCCCCAGCTGCAAATCTGGGTCATGTGCCGCTCCAGCCTGAACAGGCTTGGTATGCTTTTGTTCTGTCTTATTTGACTTCCCTTTTGTTGTTGTTGTATTTGCTTTCTTTTTATCATGTTCGGTTTTGCTCTGCATCTTTGAGGCAGGACAGAAAATTCTGCGTTCCAGATGATGTCATGTGTAGAACTGACCTCCTTTTTTCTATACACACAGTCTCCCCCTCCCCCTGACACTCTGACCTCTTCCTGAACACAGCCTCATTGCCCACATGCCCACACATTCCCCCTTTCAATCCCTGTCCAGGTGGCATTTGGGTCATTAGATGCTTTTCAGATTTGGGAGGAGAAGCTAGGACTCAACTCTGTGGCTGCATCACCTCCCTTGACTCTTAGGATCTGACCACACTGTCCTCCTGGAAACTCTTCTCCTTTGCCTGTAAGATCACTTCCTCTCATGTGCCTTTTCTACAGTCACAACTGGCTGTGCATCCTCCCCACTCTCTGAACCCTGCTGGCTGCCCACATTCTTAAAAGCTCCTAAGGAATCTGTGTATCTGACCCTGATAACTCCATCTCTCTCTCTCTCTTTTCTCAGGGTGACTTCATCCTCCCTTTCTCATAATTTTACCAATTGGGAATCAGCTCATAACTCCCAACACCAGAATCTGGCCTTCATCTTTTACCTAAGCTCAGAGGAACCCCCTGGAGATCTCCATCCATGTAGCTCGTAAGCACCACAAAACCATTTTTTTAAAAAACGAAACTCAACTTCCCCCTCTCCTCGGTAACCTCTTCTGCTTTTATCCTCCCCAAGCAAACAAATAAAAGAAAGCAATATTATATAAAACAACAGCAAAAACTCTACTTGTCTTTTATTTCTTGTTGACATTAAAACATAGCATCTGCCAGCCAGTCATGCAGGTGAGAGGCACTTGAGTTAACCAGGATCTCACCCTCTCAGTCCCTGCACGTGGATAATACTTCTGCAGTAGCCCACAATCCTCCCTCTCCTCCTGCTGCCACTGTTGCTGCTGTGGTTCCAGCCATCACCCTCTCCAGCTCATGGATGGCTCTCTCAGAAGCAGCGTCAGTCTACAGGGTCTCCCTTCTCTAGCCCATTCTCTACACTGATTTCAGAGCTGTCTTTCCAAAACCTGGACATGATCAAGGCATTCCTACCTAAGGTCCTAGAATAAGCTTCTCGTTGTGTAAAGGATGATGTAAGAAGCATTTCAAGGTCCAGTGAAATCTGGCCCCAGTCAACTTTGCCGACCTCAATTCTGGCCACTCTTCCCTACCCCATGACTAGCCCCATATCCTCTAGTTCCTAATGCTCCGTGCACATCTGTCTGTCTGAGCCTTTGCCCATGATCTTCCCTCTGATGGCATCCACACCATCTCTTCTCCATCTAGAAAACTCCTACTCATCTTCAAGACCCCTGAGGTCCCCGTAAAGAGTGAATCTCCCTTCCCTGGACTCTTTGGAAAATCCTTTACCGTAGCACTTTTCACAATCTCCTGTGTTTAATTGTACACATTCCTGGTTCCCCCATCAGATTCTGAACCCCTTGAGAGACACCATCTTTGAATCCTCATCGAACATGGGGAAGTTTATGCTTTTAAAAAAAATTCTTTATTCATGTTTTATTCTTTTCCTCAACGAAATTCTCACTTACGAATGGAAAAGTTCTGAGATGTCATCATAACCTATTCAAGACTGTAGATCCCAAGGTGGCAAAGCTTAAGTGAATTGAGAGGTAGAAGTACTATAAATACTGATCAGACAGTCTCCTCTGGAGGATGGTCTCTCTCCAAGGTCACGCATTCTAGGGATGGATACTCTGAGATTTGAGAACACATGAAGGCACCAGGTGAACAACACAGCAAGCTCCTGTGCCTGGCTCTTATGTGAATCTGAAGGTTCAGGAGTCAGAGGGCAGAGGGTGGGAGGGTGGAAAACACTTGAAATTCTGGTTTCTTTTCTACTCTATTGTTAGGAGATTTGAGTAAAAGTCATCTCCACATTTTCCAGTAAAATAGTCCAAAGGGAGAGTGGTCAAAGGAGAACATTCATTTTTCATTTATTAAAATACTGTTTATTTTTATGATAAAGAGAGAAGGAAAAATGTAATCCTGGTGGAATCCCACAGAAGTCTGACCAATCTTATGCCTAGCATTGCTAAGTAAGAACAGGTATAGAATGGTGGGTATAACTGAATAGTACATATTAATATATGAGTGTGTATACAAGTAGTCATAAATCCAACTAATATTTGTTGAGTAGCCACTGTGTCCCAAGTAAGCAATGTGTGTGTGTGTGTGTGTGTGTGTGTGTGTGTGTGTGTGTGTGTGTGTTCCACATGCTATGTTGGGAAGCTTTCCTTTCAGTAATTTGTATGACCCTCATCTCATCTGTCTTAAGTACTTCCTGGACACTGGGAGAGAAAGCACATTTTTTTTTCCCCAGAAGCTAATTTACCTTGTGAGTGGAAAGCTCCATTTTAATTGATTCTATATTTCAAGATCCAAGTAACCTATAATCTCAGCTCAGTTATCAGTATTTTGCCTGCCCGGTCCCTTAGCCTTGGACATGCAGATGGTGCAGGCAGACAGCCACTGGCACGGCTCAGGAGGAAAAGGAACAGCAGCTCAGGGTGATAATCTCCTTTCGATTTCTTCCCCCTTCCTTTTCCTACACCCTCTCTCAAATCCACTAAAACGGGGGGAAATCCATAGCAATTAGAAAAACTTCTGACCGATACCTCTTTCTCCTTTGACTCATTTTTTTCCTGCACCCTCTTTAGTATTCAGAAGGCACCCAAACATCAGAGGTTTCCATGATTCTTGGCTGTGCTCAGTATCCCAACCACAGAGTGGGAAGGGATTTTTACTGGATATTTCACCGTTCCTTTCAGGCTGAGGCCAGGTGGCTTCTGTCAAACTCCCAGGCATAATTCTGCCAGCGAGCCACTGGAGCAGTGATGACAACAGTTCTGCATAGGCAGAGAGCATGTAGAGATGTGAATTAAGTGGGGAGTAGCCTCTGACTGGACAAGGTACCCAGGGAGTCTCTCAGCTGTCCCATAGAGCTGTGGGTCTACCTGGCAGAACCTGGGAAGGTGGACACACACAGGACTTCAGGTTGGCCCTGCAGAGAGCTGCACCGGTCACCAAATGACAAGAAAATACTCAAATTAGCCCAGTTAGGTTCAATGATGATCCTGGGCTCTATGTTAGGAATATTGACTTTCATTGTACAACCCACTAGCTAGACACTTGTCTTCCCATCTTACAGAAGACAAAACTGAATTGCTTAGCTCAGGGGGCACAACGAGCAGGCAGTTGATCCAGATTTCAACCCCAGGTGTGCCAGGATCCTGCCCTCTGTTACTGATGGGCAGGATGGACCTCCAACACTGTTTTCCGGTATCTCCTCCGCTCCTCTCCCCGGCCCCGATGTGATGTGTGGACAAGGCGTGGGAACACGGGGCAGTGCTGTGCAAGGTTGGGGTCATAGAAAGGACGTAGGAAACAGGAGCAGAGTGCCTCAGCTCTCTGCCTACCACGCACAGGACAGATGACTCTTCTGGACATGGATGTCCCAGGTGCTGGTGTGCCCGATTCCTGGCGGCCTCAGCCTGCTGGAGAGCCCTGTTCTCTGTCCGCTGTAGGTACAAGGAGGGTAACTGCCTGGGAACGTACAGGGCAGAGGGGGAGGAGAAGGCCGGCGCCTGCACAGGGGGAAAGTGGCGGAGATGGGAGGGTGGGAAGGACAGCCAGGCAGTCTGAATGCTGATTCCCCGGGGGTGACTCCGGGATGTCGGTGTTCTTGGGCCCTGCGGAGGGTGAAGCTGGGAATCTGGCGGTCACTGACAGCAGGAAGACATAATGCCAAGGAGGAGAGGGCAGGTGGGCAAGGTCCCAGGCGCTGGCATCTGCTCTCCAGCTCAGCCCTCAAGCTGAGTTCAGCTCAGGCCTGACAGCCTCCTCCATCTAATCTGAAAATTCCCCCATCTGCCTCAGGCGGTTCTGTGACTCCATGCCTGTGTCATGGGGCAGCCACTGACTTTTCTTGCTCTCCACTCCATCCCTTCCTCATTCCCAGGCTCCCCTTACTGGAAGGAAGCAGCGGCCTGCTGCTGCCTGGCAACCTCATCACAGGGGCTGGGCCCCCTCTCAATGGTCAGGACACACGCATGTGCGTGCAGGATCCCAGGGCATTGACAGCCCAGGGAAAGGGCAGGAGTTACCAGTGGATTGTGATGGTGGGTGGCAGGTGGAGAGATGGCAAAAGGGCATTGGCCAAACCTTTGCAAGGGCTTCCACGATCCTGTAAACTCTCACCTTTTTCCCTTGTGGGAGGAGAGAGCTGGGAAAATGAGCAGAGATCTTTCTAGAATAGTCCCTTTTAAGTTCACACACACCCTTTCCCTTTGCCCTAAGAGCACAGCTCCCAGGCATAGTTATTATTCTTTCCCTGTCTCCTCTGCCACACCACACACACACACACACACACACCAGACACACACAGTCATGCTGAATATCCATGCTGTTGGGAAGTGAATCAGGCTACTAATAAATTCTATCCTCAACCTCCAGGGAACCTAACAAGGTGGGGGTGGGGAAGCCAGGTGAGGTGTCAGTGGGCTGGGGGACAGTGCATCCAGTGTCACCACTGTAGTCAAACAGTGATGGGGCTGCAGATGAGCACGGGAGCAGCCACGTTAGCTTGGGGAGGCAGGGGTTTTAATGGAGCCAAGCTGCTCCTTTTTCTTTTCCTTCTTCCAAATCCCCAAATGGCCCTACCTTTAAATAAATGCCGTGCTGGGGCCAGTTTCTGGGAGGAAGTGAACAGAAGAGACTGCTGAAGAGCAATCTGCGGGTCTGGTGTGTGAAGCCACATATGTTCCTTATTGCAAATGGGCAAATATAAGACTGACATAAAATTAATGGGCATTAGATTTCCCGCGTGCCTGGAAATCCTCTCTATTTTAGATCCCGATCATTTTTTTCATTGAGCAAATACTTTGGAGTGCTTGATAAGTGCCTGGTACTATAATAGGTGCTGGCAGAGAGCTCTCTGCAGGTTGTAAACGGGACAGAGAGACCGAATTTGTGTTTTGAAAGATCACTGTCTCTGCAGTGAGGAGAAGGGATGAGCCACAAGAGGACACGAGGGTAAGGAAAACCAGTTGGGTGGATTCATCCAGGTGAGGATGATGGTGGCCTCAATTAGGAACATGGGGAAGGAGCAGGGGGCATAGAGTCAAGAGATGTCTAGTCTCCCAGATGTAAAGCCACTGTTTGTTGAGTATCTACTATTGACAAGGCACTGTGACAAGTGCTGGGAGTAGAGGGATGAGCAATATTGAGGAGTAAGATGAAAAGAGCTTAGTGTTGCATTGGTCCTGGGAGCTGAGGGTCAGGGAGAAGCTGTGACAACTGATGCTATAGTTTTGTGTTTGAACAGATGGGTAGATGGGCAAGCCTTCACAGCAACTGGGACCATGTGAGGAGGAGAAGGTTTGGAGGCAAAGCCAGTGACTTCCATTTTGGACATATCGAGCTGAAATTCATTCTGGAGCCTTTAAGTAGAGATGCCCAGTAAATAGTTGGTTATGTGGGGCTGGAGCTCAGGAGAGAAACCTGATCCAGGATTATGAAAAGAATCTGGGCAGAACTCCCAAGAAATACTAACATTTAAGAAAGGAGCAAAATGTAGCTGTCCAGTTTTCCCAGCACCACTTACTGAAGAGGCTGTCTTTTCACCATTGTGTATTCTCACCTCCTTTATCAAAAATAAGGTGACCATATGTGCTTGGGTTTATCTCTGAGCTTTCTATTCTGTTCCATTGATCTATATTTCTGTTTTTGTGCCAGTACCATACTGTCTTGATTACTGTAACTTTGTAGTATAGTCTGAAGTTCAGGAGCCTGATTCCTCCAGCTCTGTTTTTCTTTCTCAAGATTGCTTTGGCTATTTGGCATCTTTTGTGTTTCCATACAAATTGTGAAATTTTTTGTTCTAGTTCTGTGAAAAATGCCATTGGTAGTTTGATAGGGATTGCCTTGAATCTGTAGATTGCTTTGGGTAGTATAGTCATTTTCACAATGTTGATTCTTCCAGTCCAAGAACATGGTATGTCTCTCCATCTGCTTGTATCATCTTTAATTTCTTTCATCAAGTGTCTTACAATTTTCTGCATATAGATCTTTTGTCTCCTTAGGTAAATTTATTCCTAGGTATTTTATTCTTTTTGTTGCAGTGGTAAAAGGGAGTGTTTCCTTAATTTCTCTTGGAAGGTGTGGAAACCTAAGTTGATGTTATAAAATTTTATTTCCGGGCTTCCCTAGTGGCACAGTAGTTGAGAATCTGCCTGCTAATGCGGGGGACACGGGTTCGGGAGGATCCTACATGCCGCAGAGCAACTAGGCCTGTGAGCCACAACTACTGAGCCTGCGTGTCTGGAGCCTGTGCTCCACAACAAGAGAAGCCGCAATAGTGAGAGGCCCACACACTGCGATGAAGAGTGGCCCCGACTTGCCACAACTAGAGAAAACCCTCACACAGAAACAAAGACCCAACACAGCAAAAATAAATAAATTAATTAATAAACTCCTACCCCCAACATCTTAAAAAAAAATTATTTCCTTGGGTCTATAGCAATACACCCTTCCCCCCATCTGGTGTCATAGGAATGTCTTGCGTCCAACTGCCCACTCTCTCTAATATGCATCAATCAGGATTGCACACATGTACTGAAGTCCATTGGCAGTGGCTGCCTGGCCTTCAGTGTAGGAAAAGATGCTGAAAAAGAACACTATACGTGACTAGTAATGTCTGCCATGGGCACAGGCATGAAGAATGAAATTAGAACACTCCCTAACACCATACACAAAAATAAACTCAAAATGGATTAAAGACCTAAATGTAAGGCCAGACACTATAAAACTCTTAGAGGAAAACATAGGCAGAACACTCTATGACATAAATCACAACAAAATCATTTTTGACCCACATCCTAGAGAAATGGTAATAAAAACAAAAATAAACAAATGGGACCTTATGAAACTTAAAAGCTTTTGCACAGCAAAGGAAACCATAAACAAGATGAAAAGACAACCCTCAGAATGGGAGAAAATATTTGCAAATGAAGCAACTAACAAAGGTTTAATCTCCAAAATTTACAAGCAGCTCATGCAGCTCAATATCAAAAAGCAAATAACACAATCCAAAAATGGGCAGAAGACCTAAATAGACATTTATCCAAATAAGATATACAGATTGCCAACAAACACATGAAAGGATGCTCAACATCACTAATCATTAGAGAAATGCAAATCAAAACTACAATGAGGTATCCCCTCACACCAGTCAGAATGGCCATCATCAAAAATATCTACAAACAATAAATGCTCTTGAGGATATGGACAAAAGGGAACCCTCTTGCACTGTTGGTGGGAATGTAAATTGATACAGCCACTATGGAGAACAGTATGGAGGTTCCTTAAAAAACTAAAAATAGAACTACCATACAACCCAGCAATCCCACTACTGGGCATATACCCTCAGAAAACCATAATTCAAAAAAAGTCACGTACCAAAATGTTCATTGCAGCTCAGTTTACAATAGCCAGGACATGGAAGCAACCTAAGTGTCCATCGACAGAGGAATGGATAAAGAAGACGTGGCACATATGTACAATGGAATATTACTCAGCCATAAAAAGAAACGAAATTGAGTTATTTGTAGTGAGGTGGATGGACCTAGAGTCTGTCATACAGAGTGAAGTAAGTCAGAAAGAGACAAACAAATACCGTATAGCTAACACATATATATGGAATCTAAAAAAAAAATGGTTCTGAAGAACCTAGGGGCAGGACAGGAATAAAGACTCAGGCATAGAGAATGGACTTGAAGACATGGGCAGTGGGATGGGTAAGCTGGGATGAAGTGAGAGAGTGGCATGGACATATATACACTACCAAATGTAAAACAGATACCTAGTGGGAAGCAGCTGCATCACAACCAGAAAAGGGGGTAAGTACAGTGGTTGACTTGGTGGTCCGTGGCATCTCAGCTGGATAGGGAAGAGAGTGAAGATGCAGGGTCTGTAGGATAAGGAGAAAGAAAGAGGCCAAAGAGGGGAGGTTTCAATAATATCCAAGAACGTATCTGTCTTAGAACACATCCTGAGCTATAGCCAAGGAAGATCAGGAAAATTAGGAAGCTGTGAATAGGAAATAAACCATCTAAATTTATTCTTTCAGAAAAAAGGACCATGGCGCGGTCCCACAAGAACAAAATAAACGCCAATAGAACCTCTTCACAGGAAGACTTCTTTAACTGGAAATCCCAAATCCAGATCAAATGGATTAAATTCCACAGTGAAGTGAGGATCTTTGCATTTAGAGAGATTTCACTCTACCTTTCTTCCTCGGAACAGTGATTTGATAGCATTATTATAATGCTGTGTACTTGTCTCTGTCTAATCGATAGGTCTCTTGAGGTCTACAGATGCATCTTATAGTGGTAAAAAAGACATTTTATAGGTAGAGTCAGCAGTGGGAGAGCATATCAGACTGTGTAAAGGCAATAAAGCATGAGTGTTAGGAGCATGAGTTTTGGGGGTCAAATCTCTAACCTCGCCAGTTATTGTCTGTTTGACTTTAGGAAAGTGATTTAACCTTTCAGAGCTTTCATCTATACGATAGAGAGAATGATGAGTGCTTCATGGAACTGATATGAAGACTAAATGATAGAATTACATGATGAAATAAATGATAGAATTATAAACACAGCATTGTGCCAGGCATGTAGTAATGGTTCAGTAAATGACAATTAGTGATAGTAGTAGTTCTGTTACTGATTAAGGCAGAAGAACAATCTAGACTCTATGGCTCATCCCTAGGTAGCATCACCTATGGCCCGCATTTGCTGATGCCAACTGAGCTGGTCCCACAGATCACCCCAGCCTGCGCCAGCAGCTGCTGCCTGTCCTCCTTGGAACCTTACAGCCTAAAACTTCTCCATATCTACTCTGAAAGTCATGTACTCTTATCTAGCCCCTCTCAGGAAGTGCTTCTCTTCCAGAGTACGGCTGACTGTGGGAGCTCAAAAGGCTTCTGCACAACAGGCCTCACTAAACTGAAACACGTCTCGGCCACTGTGGCTCAAGCACCCAGAACAGCTGGATTGCAGCTCTGGTATCTCCCCCAGCCAGAGGATCAGGCTCACCACCCACGTGTCGAGGCCCTGGGTGGTGGCTCAGCATCAAGGATCTGGTTATCAATTATTCTAATTGTTATACCTCACCGTGGCCAGAACTGCTGAGGTTTCAAGTAGTTTCCATCCTCCAGATCCATGAACTTGCCCTTGGCTTATTGAGCCCAACCACACTAGTTTAACAGAAGTGATTTTAATTACTCAACTGGAACTACAGAAGGAAGGAAGTGAGGAGGGTGTGGGGCTGTGATCAGTGTTTAAGCAAAGGGCTGGCGTTCTCCTATCTTAGGGGCCGCTCCTGATGGCTGTACCTCCCACGAGCTCTCCCCCACCCACATCACAAGAGTATCCACGCTGAGGGATCAGACATATTGAAACCCACAAAGTTTCTATGCCTTAATTCTAAAAATTACATGTTTATTTAGAACTTGGAAGGTATGGAAACCTAAGTTGATGTTATAAAATTTTATTTCCTTGGGTCTGTAGCAATACACCCCTTCCCCACATCTGGTGTCATAGGAATGTCTTGCTGGTCCAGCTGCCCACTCTCTCCAATATACATGGATCAGGATTGAACACACGTACTGCAATCCATTGGTAGTGGCTGCCTGGCCTTCAATGTAAGAAAAGACGCTGAAAAATAACACTATGCTTGACTAGTAATGTCTGCCATGGGCACAGGCATAAAGATTGGAAGTACCCTTTCTATGTATTTGCAAACCCGATCTTAGATTACGAACTTCTGGGAGGCAGAGAATGTATCATTTTTGTTCTCTGTGTAAATGTACCTGACATATGTCATGAGTTGATGATGATGGCGACAAATATTTATACCAAAATACAGTATTTTAACTAGTTGTAGCCAGCTAAAATCTGATGATTGTCCTTTACCCCTTAAGCTTTGCTCGTCACCTTGTCAGAGAACAAGCAACACAGATCACAAAGTCTTCACTCCTTATCCGAAAACTACTTGGCTCATCTAAAGCACTGTCATAAATATTAGACACCAAATTGTCAAAATAAATAAAGAGGGAAATTTTGTGGTGTGGCAAATTCTTCTCTTCTCCTACTAAATCATGTTTATTTGCTTACTTGAGATTCACTAGATGTCCCCAGCATCCAGCAATGCTTTTGAGACTCAGCTGGACACATGCAGGGGAGAGGGAACAACCTTATAAGCAAATTAATGACAGACATTTTTTTTTGCTTCAGCGTCATTTATATCACTCAAGTCGTGTGTCCTTCAACTGCTATGTCATGGGTCCCTGTCTTCCCTCTGAGAGGCATGTATATCATCATGTGCTAACCTCATAACACACATGCCAGAGATCAGCGTGGACTCTTGTGGAAGCCCAGCTTGAAGAGAAGAGTCACAAGATCCAAATTCTGCCTCACCCCTGTAAAATTCCCACTAACCTTCTTTCTAAGTTGGACTATTCCGAAGTTGGTATCCCCTACCCCATGGTCTATATCAGTAAGTTTGTTGTTTTGCTTTTTAATGAAGGTGGAAAAAGGCTTCTGCAATGAAGCCTCACGGGCTGGCTTTCTACACTGATCAGTTGAATTCGATAATCTAGTCGTAGGGCCAGAGGATGTTCAGAAGAGTCTGTCTCTCTCATGCGCCTTTGTCTTGCTCTTTATTAGCTATGATGTTAATGAATGGTTCTCAAAGTGTGGTCCCAGAACCAGCAGGATCAACATCACCTGGGAACTTATTGGAAATGCAGATATGGGTGGTCCTCCTAGACCTACTGAATTGACAATGTGCGGGTGGGACTCAGAAATTTGTGTTTTAATAAATCCTCCTGGTGCTTTGAGGCATGCTAAACCTTCAGAAACAGTGATCTCCCTGAAAAAATAGCACATACTGAGAATCAGGTGACCTGAAATCTACTCCGGTTTTCCCACTGTCCAGCTGTAAGATCTTAAATTACTCACACACTATCTGGACCTCAGCTGCTTTATAAGGAAACTAAGGATGACTTTACCTCTGTTACCCATTTGGAGTGTCAGTAGGCTACAGTTCATCAGTAGGTGTGGAAATGCTGTGAGCAGTTTGAATATATTTTTCATATGGCTAGACTTTTATTCATTCATTCATTTAACAAATATTTTTCATCACCTATATGCTCTGGGTCTGGAGGATGCTACAGGAAGAAGACAGATGAGGCCTTTGCTGTCATGGAGTCTACACTCCACACTGGATCCTTTGTGATACTGTTTAATATTTGCAAACAGTTATACAATCCGTTTTGAGATTAGGTTCAGATCTCTCATGGGAATGGGAAAATGTGAATTGCTTTTACCAAAGAGTAAGAATCAGATTATGTCAAGCATAACGAAGCAGGAGTTGACTACAACGCAGCTAAAGCAATATCAGCTACCAGGAGAGAACATAGGAAGAGATTTAAAAACTGTCAAACTGGACCTTGCCTCTCTACGATGGAGGCTTGGATGAATGGTACTCTAGGCCTCATCCAGCTTATGATACTCCAGTTCTTCTCTCTCCATTTGAGCCAACAACTGTGGCTTGGCTTGGCTTGGATGAAACTATACTATTCAATACAAAGAGTAAAGCAAAGCATATATTTCCTGAGCTCTTTTCCAGAATCATAATTGGTCAGATCTCTACCATCTGAGATATGGGCCTGGTGAGAATAAACAAATGTTCATCAGATGGATGGACCCCAGGACAAATTTTTAGAAGTAGGATTTTAATCCTTAGCCACTATCATTGACAATCAGCTGCTTTTTCTTTTCTCTTCAATCCAGAGCTAAAATTCAATTTCCTAAATTTTATGAAAAGAAATGAAAAATATGCTGGGGGGGGAAACAGCGGCTCAGGAGAGTTTTTGGACTTCAAAACCCTCAAAAATCTTTTAATGATTTAAGTGTAAAGGAATCAGAAACATACTGATGAAATTCCCCTTGATATCCACATGGTGCTTACAAACACTGGAGGGAAGTTTCCAGCAATGAAATCTGCTATTTTTTATCAAACCCAAACCATTTGAGATGACTGGTGAACTCCAGTATGGTGCAGTCATATCTTTTTCACAATAATCCCTTCTCCCCAAAGGCAGAAGGGGAAGGAAAGACCTAATTAAGGAACACTGGTTTTGAAGGTCAGAGTCTTAGAGGGGGTGTCAGGTTATATCCTATGCTGAGTTGTTTGTGATGTTTACACTGACCCACAGGTGTGCTGTGAATATACAAAATTCAAGTGGCAATTGTCTAATCTTCTGCTACTTTCCAACATGCATTTGGCAAGACTTGTTGCATCTTAAGTTTGAAAACAGTAGATTTCCAAGCTGTCATAATATTGAGGTCTCACGTGTATTGCTTGTTCTGCATAATTAATTATAAAGTGATAATTGTACACTAAGATATTTTCATTCAAACATGAAAGTGAAAGTCTCAGCATCTTTGCCTCCAGCGGACAGAAGAAAAAGTGAAGTGGTGTGTGCTTTCCAAGCATTGACAATGCCTCTCCTTTCACTGAGGCCAGCTGATAAGGGGCTTGGAGGATCTTCAGCGGGTCAGGCTTTGGCACCTACCTGTTGTGAACCCTGTGCACTACTTTCTGTAGGTCTCACCCAGTCTTGAAAGTTGTCCCAACAAGCATAGTCCAACTCTGGTCTTCTTCCCTCTGAAATCTGGTGGCCCGCACAATATCTGTATAATGTATCCCTGAATTTTGTACTCTCTGTAATTCTTTCTGGTCTTACTGTCTTTGTAAACTCTCTGAGAACAGAAACCATGCCTCATAATTCTGTGTCTTCCAAATCACCCTGCAGAGTTCTAAGAATATAGTGGCACTTGATATATACTTTCATTAGCTTGACTGCCATAACAAATAACTCCAGAATCTCATCGGCCTACAACAAGAAATGCTGACCTCTTATTAATGTCACAAGGGGGGCTGTGGGTCAGATGTGTCTCTGCTCCACGTGACTGCATTTAGGGCCCTGGGTGAAGCAGTAACACCTCTCTGAGACATTTCTTTCTCATGACAGAAGGCAGAAATTGGTCAAGCCAGATCAGACACCTATGGTCAGAGCACCTACTCACATGAGGCATCCCTCATCTTTACTCATCTTCTATCAGCCAAAGCAAGTTGTAAAGCAAAGGCCAGTGCAAACCTGACTAATGGGTGAGGAAGGAAACTCTGCCTACAGGGAACACTACAAGTCACATGGCAATGGGGGGAGGGAGTCGAATTGTGGGCAGCAAAATATAGCCTACCCTAATGCTGCTGATGGATTGTACTCGAGGTGGGGAGAGCTGACCTGCTCTTCATGAGCGTGGATGGATGTGCTGCCTGGTAACAAGCCGCCTCTGAAGGAAGCATGTAGGCATCAATCACAGGGACCCCTCCCTGGCTCTGCAGACCTCACGATCCGTGTACCTCTGCTCTGCCCAGCCACTTCCTGTGTTCTTCCGTCAGCACTTAGGTGATGGTCTCTTCCCAAGCAGACTTGGAAGGAGGTACTTTTTCAAGTATTCTTTGGGTTTCAAGTAACAGAAACTGACTCTACGTGCCTAAAGCCATAAAAATTTTTGCTAACATAAACAGAAATCCAGAGTTAGGTGCTATTGAATAAAGGCTCTGGGTCTATTTTTCCATCTTTGTCTTAACTCCTTCTTTCATGGATTGCCTTTTTACCCCAAGCAAGCCTCCTTCCTGGCCATAAGATAGCTGCCAACAGCAATCTTGGCAACATGATTCTGGGTTTACATCCAGGGAGAGAGAGAGTGTGTGTGTGTGGCTTTCTATCACTCTCTTAAGAGTGAGATGAGTTTCCAAACACCCCTCAGCAATCCTCCCTTGCATCTCATTGGTCTAAAGAGGGCCACTTCTGAACCGATGACTTGTCAGGAGATTGGATAGCCCTTAGACCCATCAGGCTCATCCAGGGAGCTGGTCATTTCCCTAAAGAGTATTGCTGCTATTCAACGGAGGGGAAATTGAATGGATCTTGGAGAGTGAACTGCATTCCCCAGCTACATTTGGAAAATCTGGTATCACCTGCAGTCACTATTGATCCCAGATAGCTCATGAAGAATATTGGAAGATGGGCGAGATGAGCCCAGCCTCCCTGGGCCCTGCTCCTCGTGTTGGATCCACATTCGAATCAGATTGGGTAGTTCAGGCCAGAGGTGCATTCTAAATTTCACCTGCCTGTCAGCCACCCTTGTTAACTATGTTTGCTTGGCTGAGAGCCTTTCCAAGGGAGCCGGTGGTTCCCTAAGGATTGCCTCTCATGCCTGCTTTGACTGACTGGCACACCCCAGATGTCAGGACTCAGCACCCCCTAGCATGCCACCATGATGAGATGGCACTGGTAGTCATGATAATGAAAGAAGTTCATCACTAGTTTTCATTATCATGTCAAGCCCTTCTTGGCTATGCTTCACCTGCCACACCCATGGGAACAAAGAGAGAGGCTGGTAGTTAGGCTGATAAAGCGGGATGGTCCATGGTGCCTCAGATTCAAAACAGAGACCCTGGACACATAATGAATGACAGGTGCAGAAGCCCCATAGCTACACAGCATGACCTCCAGGAGGAAGGTGAAGTGCCTTGCCCTTCCTCTACTTATCAGGATCTTATTCCAAACTAATAGACAGGCTGGGTTATTTCTATCTAGCAGCTCGTGGTGGGCTGACTGTTCTGTATGTGTGCGAGAGGTCCTCCTGGCTGATGTGTAATGTGGCAGGTGCTCAGGGCCGGGGCCAGTAAAAGTGCTGAAATCTTCACACACACTTGCTGGAGGAGTGTGAGATGGGCAGGAGTGATTGGTGTGGACAGAAGTGAAGAAATACCTCAAACGGTGGCAGACAGGGTCCAGAGAGGCAAGGAGAGGGAAGACCGGCTCGAGGTACCTGTGGGCTTCACCTTTACGTCCTGAATGCCACGTAGCTTGCTTGAGGTGTGGACTGTCCACATACCTCTGGGGAAAGTGGCCGTGCTACTGATGGCTGTGCTTTGGTACTATCTTGTCTTTCTGAAAGGAGAGCTCGCCTCCAGATGGGCTTTCTAGAGGCCTGACTCACTTCATCTGGGCTTCTGAACCCCACCTCAATCCTGCTGGGACTCTGAATGGTTTGGGCTCCTCCATGGGTGCCTGGGCCTGGAAGCAGCCCTCCAGGGCTTCTTTCCTGGTCTCTACTGAGTCTTCCCACTACCCACCGGGGCAAGAAGAGGAGATTCCTTCATAATAATCCCTCTGCCGCCACCTCCATCTCTCACGCCTACCACTTCCTGGGGGTGTGTCCACATGTAAACTCATTCCTCTTGGAGCGGGTAAGAGCGAGGCCACAGAAATCTGGGCTGGAGCCTTCTCTTCTCTGGCTGTCAGTGGCCAGCAGGGCGCAGAGGTAATTTAATGGTTGAGCAGCCTTAACGCTAGAATGCCCTGCTCAGTGTCTGCCACAGAATCCACATCGGATTGGGCCATATGGAGACTTCACCAACAGATGCACTGGATGTGTCCCTCTGTTGCAAAATCTCCATTAGGTTTTTTAAATTAGACAAATATCAGTGTTTCATTCGGGATGAGAAGCAGTTTTCTGATTGCAACAACCATGCCACTTTCAAAAAAGCAGCTCAGCATAGGGACTGCCTTTCCTCTGGGTGCCTCCTTCCCGCCTTGTAGCTCCTACTCGGAGAGGAAGAGTAGACCTGGGAATACGTGATCATCGTTGTCATCGGCAGTATCCCGAGCTCTGCCATACCTTGGAGCTTCCTGCTTCTCGTTGCTTCCCCTGCCTCCCTTCCCCTCCACCCCACCTTCTTCTGATCACAGTGACTCCCCCACCCCCCAACAGAGGGTAAATTACAGGAGGAGTGAGAGTGGCCCAGGGCAGTTGCAGAGGGAATTGTAAAGCCCAGCCTTCCTTCTTCTTGGCTATTGGAACACATCTCTTTGTGTCTTGCTCACTGCTAAGCCCAAGGGCCCGGGGCAGAGCCACTGCAGGGCTCCTTCTGCTTCTGGTATCATCTGATAGCAAGGACACTCCACCAGAGGTGTTCCCTCGACCAGCTAAGTGGAGCCAGAAGTGTTGAACACTTACTGAATTCCATCAGACTACATACACTGTTTCCTGGGAAGTGGGGCAGGAAACAGTGGCTGACGTGTTAACATAGATTCGTCCTTTGGGGCTTGGGGCCCAACCCACCTGCCTTAGTAACCATGTGACTGTGAGGATTGTGAGTCTTGGAGAGGCTGACAAACTTGCCCAATGTCATCATCCACAAAATGGGGATACTATTATTTACCCCATGGGCTTGTGCTAAGAATTGAATGGGTTAGTTTATGAAAATCCCTCAACAGGGGTCTGGGCCTTCGTAAGCTCTCCGTAAGTAGTAGCAATGTGTATCATGAAAACGCCCCACTGACCACAAGTCTGTCCATAGGCGCCTCAAAACCTTGTTATGGGGCTTCCCTGGTGGCGCAGTGGTTGAGTTTCCGCCTGCTGATGCAGGGGACACGGGTTCGTGCCCCGGTCCGGGAAGATCCCACATGCCGTGGAGCGGCTGGGCCCATGAGCCATGGCCGCTGAGCCTGCGTGTCCGGAGCCTGTGCTCCACAATGGAAGAGGCCACAACAGTGAGAGGCCCGCGTACAGCAAAAAAAAAAAAAAAAACTTGTTATGCCCCTTGTCATCCAGATGGACGACTACAAAGTTCCAATCGAGGATTTCAAGACCTTTCTACTTGTTAGCCACCAACTCCAAAAAGGCTTTAAAATCCCTCCAGATGATCCCTTCTTTGCAAAGTACTCCTTGGTTGACCGCTTCCTCTTCTTTTAAATGAGGGCCTTTATACCAAGGGCTGTGCCTCCATCAAATAGCTGCCCCCTTTCCCTTCTTGAGCATGAAAAGCCCACCTCCATGGAGGTCTTTTCAAAGTCTGGATGCTTCTGGGAGTGGAAGATGAACCCGTATATCAGTTGCAAGGCACAGACACATGGTAAAGGAAAGGATATCTGGTGGTAGACTCTGGGCTGAGTCAGTTTGTTGCTTTGAGTTCAGGTAGAAAATTTAGGGTGATTTTAATGACTCTGAAATGTTTTATCTTTTACGACCCCCAGAACTGCTGCTCTGGCACCTTCACAAATTGCCGGCTTTCCATCCCTTGCTCCCTGCCATCTTCAGTTAATGCAGGGTCCATTAGGACTTGAGAAACTTATTATTGCAATAAAAAAATATAGCCTATCCATATCACAGACCATATATCTGAATCTTGCCTAACACCCTCCAGGGATTAATACATATTTTAACCCAGTGTTTTACAATGCCGATGCTTCGACCCCCTACACAGCCCTTCCCGCTGATGCTAAGACAATAGAAGCAAAAGGTCATCTCTGAGGTCAGGATGCCGCCTCTCCTGGGTTTTTGGAGAACAAAGCGCATCTCCCCTCCTCTGGCAGGCCTCCCAGGAGACACCACGCCTCCTGAAAGAGTGGAAGACACCACGGAGAAGGGGACCATCGTGACCCCAGTCAACAGAGCCTGTTCTCAGTTGTAAATTACCCATGGGGGGTGCATGTGCGTGGGGTGTGTGTCTAAACTGAGATCACCATCTCATCACCAGAGCCACCCCTCGGGACCTGGTGCTCAGCTGGTGCTGAAGGAGCAGGTTCTGCCTTCATCCTGTGAACACCTTGGGTGAGCTACACAGCGTGCCTGGTGTTTTCTCCAGCTACGAAGAGTGCTTGCTCTTTTGCTTTGAGGAAATATCAAGCTAGAGAAGTCCACACTCAAGGCCATGGCCATTTATCCATGACCAAAAAGCCCACAGCTGGGACCTAGGCTTTAGTTCCACAACCCCCTCTAACCACTTCTTCTCCATCCCCACCCCCTCCCTGCCCCAACATGGCTAATTTCTACTCAGCCTTCAGAGCTCCACACGCCGGCCATTTCTCTAAGGATGCCCCCCATTCCCCCTCAGCCCCTGGAGGATGCAGATTACATCTCCTACCCTTCAGGGTCATGGTTCCCTGTATCTTCATAGTGCTCATCTAATTTGTAATTACATGTTTATGTGACTTTTTCCAACATTCATCTCTCTACTTAGATTACAGGTTCCATAAAAGAAGGAACTATTCTAGTTGATCTGTTGCAGAATCCCCAATTTCTAGTAATAGGACACACTTAACTGTGTTGAATGAACGAATGATTTTGAGCAAATTACTTAACTCTCTTAGCCTTCATTTTTCTTAACAATAGTAACAATAGCTGATGCTTCTAAAGTGCTTACCTTATGCCATGCCTATTCTAAGTATTTTATATAATAATGATAATTAATCTTCCTAACAACCCCATGAAAGGGTCACTGTTATTTTCCCCATATTACATATGAGAAAACTGAGGCACAGAGGGGTTACATGACTTGCTCAAGGTCACACAGCTAGTAAGTGATGGAGCTCCGGTTTGAACCCAGGGAGTCTGACTCTGGAGCCCCTGCCTTGGTTGGACAAAGTGATCACAAAAATCTCTTTAGCTCTTGGTGTCTGTGAATTTAGAAGCTACCCATTGTCATATCCACCTAGATTCATTTATTTAATAACTATTTATCAAATGCATGTTATGTGTCTGGGAACTGGAGCTACCACTGTAAACAAAACAAAGATTCCTGGAACTTGCGTTCTGATGAGGAGAGTCAGCATAGTAAACAAACTACACAGCAGATTTGGCCAGTTAGATAAGAAGTGCTACAGAGGAAGATAACACAGGGGAGAGGTTTGGGGGTCTTGTGGGTGGTGGTGTAATTTCATGTCAGGTGGTCAAGGTAGGTTCTGTTGAAAAGGCAACACAAGAGTAGCGAGCTGAAGACAGTGGGGTGGGGGGCGAGCCATGCAGAGACCCCCCCCAAGGGAAGGGCCTGGACGGGATGGAGAACGTGCAGAAAATGAGTGGGAGAGAGAGTGGGACAGGCGAGGCTGGAAGTTAGCAGAAGCCAAGTCCTGCTGGCTCTGTGTTCACCTCCATCACTTTACACTCATTTTCTGTTTACGAGTTCGGTGCACCATTTCATTAGACTAAGGGAAAGATACATTCATCTTTGTAGCTCCCAAAGTCAGCTCTGAGCCTTGCCACAGCTGATACTCAGAACACTTTTTGAATTAATGCTAGAAGTGCTAGAAGAGCTCCAATCCTAGACTTCTTTTGTTTTCTTAATTTTGTTGCTGAAGTTCTCTTAAGCTTTATAACCTGTCCTTTCAATGAAAGGTTCCTTGCCTGGCCTGGAATCTGCAAAATGTCAGATGTCTTTTTCTGCTATTTCACTGTGTTATGTGCCATTGGTAGTGACCTCCCAATTCAAATTCCTCTGTATTGCAGCCACCCCCAAAGTGTGGAGGAGACTATGATAGTCTTTGGTGAATACAGTCATAGCTATATTTGCCACAGATAATGATTTGATCAAATGCAGAGCCCTCCCTCTCCGGAGATAGCACAGTCTTCAGTGTAGATGTGGGAGTACGTGGAGCTTAAGATCAGTCACTGTGTCCAAATATTGGAGGGTCTGGGGATAGAGTTCAAGGGCATTTCCAACTGGAAGAGATATAACTTTGCACTTTGACCAAATCTCAAGTCGAAATTCAAGTCCAACAGCAACTGTAATAGTGACACCCTCTACTGGTAGGTTCATTGACTGTGTGCCGGGCCCCATGTGGGTGATTAGACATGCATCAGAGAGGTGCCTTCATTTGAAAAAATAAGGAAGCTGTGGGTTCCTTTGTAGACTTGCTTCCCTCTTCTGAACCTTTCATCATGCTTTTCCTATGTAGAATGGAATAACTCAGAAGTAGAAAACTGGGGTTCAGCCAAACCACTCTGATTTCCCTCCATGGCCCCCAGAAAGGCAGAATAAGTCATGACAAGGCAGATGTCCCAGAAGATTTCCATCATGTCCCTGAGGCCAGATGCAGCCTCATACGTATGTGGGGCTACAGAGGAGAGCTCTAGGGTCTAAAGGGATGGTAAACTTTCAGGATTTAATTTGTTTTATAATGTGTACAATTCACATCGTCTGCTTTTAATACTATTCCTGATTATTAGTGAACATAATGCTCCCATACATGCTAAAAACAATGAAAGAAAATGAGATCTGAAGCAAAAACACTGTTTCCTGCAGCAGGAGAATCCCCATCTGCTTATCTGCTGGAAGGAGAGTCAAGTTATGGGCAGCGGCAGCGAGGAAATCGTTTGTAAGTTCCTCACCATCTGGGAGGCTCTGTGACTTGTCTCTTTGGTAGTCATCTTACTGTTAATACCTCCCTTTTCTGAGCCTCAGTTTCCCTCTGTTGATGAAAGACTAAGGATCCCAGTTCTTTCCCGTCCTCCCTACCTTTGAATGATTCCCTTTAGCAAAATCCACGCCACCAACAAAAAGACCTCGGCAGCCACGCAAAGCAGAATAACTTTGATTTCAGAGACTGGGAGCCACGTCTTTGAACCTCCTGCCTCTTGAGTGGTCATCAGACAGAAAGAGGCCCATCAAAAAGTCTTCAAAGGAAATGGAGGGCCTGAGGAGAAAGAGGACCGGTGTCTGCAGTGAGAGGACCTGGAGAGGGGCAGGTCGGAGCTGGTACCCACCGCAGTGTGATTGCAGCCTAGGGCTCTGCACACCGCCCAGCCTTGAAGCCCACCTGGCATTTTGTTCTACAAAGCTTCTGGTTTAGCAGATAAAACGAGTTTTGACCCAGAGACCTGAACTGACAACTTTGTGTACAAACCCCAAACAGAATCGCCCTCTCAGCTCTTTCTTCCCCACCACGCTTCCCCACGCTGCTGCACCAGGGTTTTTGCACTGCTGGGTGTGGACGAGGGAACCCTGGGGTCCTTCGGGGAATTATATCCCCCCTGAAGCAGCTCCCCAGCCTCCCAGCATGGAGTGACAGCCGGTTGATAGGGCTCCGTGTTGTCAGGTCGTGGAGATGCGCGATAGCTCCATTTCACACACGTCTCCAGTGTTTTGTAAAGGTTCACAGTCAGACAGGTTAGACAATGGTGGTGCCTTTCAGCAACTGAATCTTAAACCCATCCAGCATGTAGGCTGAGGCTGGCGATGTGATTGCAGGTCACAAGCACAATGGTCCAATAGGGCCTGAAAAGAAAGACCTTCCCTCCCCACTCTCTGACCCCTGGGCAGGGAACGGTAAATGCCACACATGGGCTCCTCAGCTTGGAATCCCAATGAAAAAGGGCATATAGGGCATATAGGAAATGCCTATCTAGTGTGTTGATGAATTGCAATTATTTAGGGCTGTTTACGTCTTTGATACCATTTTGCAAATGAGAAAATAGGGCAGGTGAAGGTTAGAGGATTTCCATCCATCTCACAGGAAGCCTGTGTACATGGTTGAGACCCGCAGCTAGCAGCCCCCTGTATAAGCCCCCCCTTCATTAAAAAACATTAACCGTCCTCACCCCACCCCCCAGCTGTGCATGACAAGTCCTGCCCTCTAGGATGGAACCCTCTGAATCAAACCTAGCTCGGCCTCTACAAATTGAGCTGTGTGGCCCTAGAGCCATCCATCCAGCAGTGATACAGAGTGGACACTAGGTGTAACACTGCCCTTTTTTCCCACCCAGGGAATGACCCAGACGCCCTCAGCTTCTCCTTGGAAACATTGCCACAAATATCTATCTGAAGATGGGTTTGTACATTACCTCCTATATCTGCATCATCATCTTCATCATCATCATCATCATCATCATCATCATGTCAATTATTTTTTATCTACTTGACAATAATACTTGGAGCTGTCCTAGATACCTTCAAAGAACATTTTCACAGTTTCTATTCTCTGGGTGGGGTCTTAACGTCTCAGAGGGATAGCATCCATGCTTACAGATGCAAAGAGAACGTTATAAACATTGAGTGAACATGGACTAAAAATAGATAAAGCAAGATTAAATATGTACATTATGCAAACCTCCCCCTCTTGACCACCTCCCCCCCCCCAAGCTATAGATGTGCTAAATGATAGCAGGGGGCAGATTTTCTTGGCCCAAGTAAGAACAGTCTTATAAAACAGATGATTTTTTTCCCTGCTTGTCAAAAACATATATAGAGAGTCATCAGTGGAAAGCCATCAGCAGCTGAGCTAAGAAGCGTGGCTGAGAAATTTTAAGGAAATATTATTAGGAATGACCTCTTATTCACAAAAGATTTTGCGACCGAAAATCTGTTCTGTTGATGTTGCTTCAGACCAGGTCTCTTTTATCAACTGTAATATCCCTAGGAGTAATCAGTCTGATTGGCGTCAGAGACGCAGTAAATATCAAAGCACAGTTTAACCGACAACAGCAAAATAACAAGTAATCATAAATGTGTGGGCCTTTGGCCATAAAAATGCAAATGTTTACCTTGAATGTTGATTTAAACCACCTAGATTTTGCGCCAAATGAAGCTTGAAATGTATCATCTGAAGTACAGTGTCCAACAGATAAAAATAGTCCTAAATGCTTTGCCTTTGTATGAAAAAGACGTTTCCAAGGGGATGGTCCTCTTAGAGCCAGGCAATTTGCTCTATGCCATTTTCATAAAATCATAGTATTTTCAAGTTGCAAAGGACCGTCGGGGTCTTATAATCCAGCCGCCTCCCAATGCAGAAACCCCTGCTCAAGAATTACCTCCAGGCCGGGCTTGAAATATGCTATCTACCCAGGGCAGGTCTATTATAGGGTCACCTTGGGGAGGATCGATTCTGTTCCAGGGTGAACCAAGGGACTGCGTTCATTGTTGGGCACCTGAAGCTGATGTGAGCCTCCAAATCAAGGTTCACAAATAACCCAGTCTCCCTAGAGGAGGTAGCAGGAGGACTGGTGATATTTGGAAATTTCTTTGGTAAGACCATCTTCTTATTTTTCCAGCTGGCAGCATCCATTTTCATGCTGACCTATTAAGGTGATTGCAGAAAGTGTTGGTGGCCCAATATATCTCATTTCCATCATTGCCAGCCTCCTGCAATCACAACCCCTGGACATGTCATAAATCCAATAGACTGAATGGCTCCAGGAGCTCAGCAAAGAGGCTGCAGCTTTTTTGTTTCCACTTAGGCCAGGGTTATGAGTAGCAATAAACTCAGCAGTCAGGTCCAGAAGTGTGATAATAGGGGGAAATGAAAAAGGGTTCGAGAAAGAAAAGCAAAGCCAGAAAAATGCTCAGCGTTCCTTGCTTTGCTGAGTTCTCAAATTCATTAGCAACCCCAATTATTCAATTCCTCCATTTTAATCTCTAATTAATCACTGCCACAGACACTATATCTATGGTGGGTGGAACTTAAGTGGCCTCTTCTTAATAATTGTGCAACTATGATCCCTGTATTGTTAACCCAGAAAAAAAGAGAAAAAAACTTTATTAAATAAAAAGAAAGAAAAGAAAACCATGAATGCCTAAAGCTCATACCAAATGGTAATTGCAGAGAGACATTATTTCCCTCTAAATATAGCAAAGATGACTACAAGGCTTCTAGCATTTTCCTATAATAATTTCTTAAATCAAAAGCATATTTGTCGATTTGAGGATGTACCCCACAGCTAGTCTTTCTGGAATAATTAGACAAGCTAGAAAACAACAGGCAGAGGTACAGTATGTTGCTGGCTGAATGATGAGACTATTTTTTGCTTATTTCACAAGGTTGAAGAATCCTGGGCTTCCATTTAAAAAACTTATTATTCGGATGAAGTAATGAAATAAATATAGACAGAGATGTTGGATGAAGCATTTTGGTAACCAGATTTCTGTTTATTTAAAGAAAAACTCCCTGAGAGAGGGAAGGCACATCTACATAGCCTCAGAAGGAAATGTGATTAAAACTCAGGTAGGAGGAAAATAGAACACAAAAGTACATCTCTTCCACAATGATAGGCATGTAAGAACTAGATTGTTCCATACAGGATACCGGAAGGGAGCTGCGTCCTAGTGTTTGCCCAGCATCTGTCCACTTCCTAACACGCTGCATTGTAGTTGTCGGTTTTCTCACTCATCTGCCCCATTAATTGTGGACTCTTGAGGGAAAGGAGTGTGCCTTTCATTTTTGTACCCACAGGAATTAGCACCTTGCCTGACACGCAGCAAGTACCAAGTACGTTAAACAAATCTGCTGCATTAAGGCAGTTACAGTTAGGAGTACATTCTTTTGAATTCCCTTTTGTAAAGTCTTAAACTAATTTTATGAAATGCACACTTCAAAGTCATGAGAGAATGTATATTACATACAGACATGTGAATGTGTGTATATACATATTTCAAATAGGTTAACTTGACCCAAAGAATCAAACTAAGAGTAAGCCAGGAATTTTAAGCAATGGGAAGGAAACTCTTCCTCTATAGGAGAGACACAAAAGCATGCTCCTTCTGGCCAGAACTGGGTCTCTTTTGTCAGTTATGTAGACCCCTCCACCCAGTGGGTATTTCCTTGCCAGGGTCAACCATAGCTCCTTTAGGTGGCCCCATAGCTCTGTGCACGCTCCACCAAGGTAACACCATCGGACCAAGGCTCTGTGGGTGTTTCTGACTGGAGGGTGACACCCAGGGGCCAAGATGTGCTTTGTGGACCCCAGAGTGCTGGGCATTGGAGGTGTTACTCATCGTTCTGTGGGGGAAAAGAATGGGGCTGCAGAGGTTCTGTTCCAAGGCTCTTGAAATGTTTCCCACTGCAGTAGGGGTGTCCCAAGAGCCACTTGGCAACCAGCTGGGGTCACTGCAGCTGTGAATTATAAGATGGCATCGGTGCCAGGCAAACTCATTGGTTGTTTCTTTGCTTCGAGTAGGACAACCAATTATTGAAAGGGTTTGCACTGGGCACCCTCAAGATGCATATATTTTATTGAGACCGTCAAGTGAGAAAAGGACTTTTTTAGTCTCTACCCTCAAGAAGTTTATAGTCATGTAGGGGAGATGAGTTAGAATTACAAATCCATGCTTGGGGCTGGTCAGCAATCTGTCAGCATCATATGATGGCAATAGACACCCAGTAGGGTCATAATTCAGATGATCTTATGGGGTATCAAGGGCTTTTAGCCCCAAAAAGATGTTCCCTGCAAGTTTATGACTGTCCCAAGCCATCACCCATTCTTTCTCCAGTCAACATCCTGTTTCTTTGCTGATCGAATTGACCCTGAGTGCCCTCTGACTCTCCACATATCCTTCCTGAGAAAATGGGGCTTGATTTGCTGTGACTGTGGAGATTTTTCAGACTAGCAACTAGCTGTCTCCTCTTCGAAAGCCCCCTGCTCCCCAAGGGAAAGTGGACAGCTTCTTGCCGCAAGGGTGAAGATGAATCCTTTGTCAACTTTTCCCACAGAAAAGAAAAATGATGAGAACTGAACACTAAAAAGAATCTGTAACTTGAAGCAGGTACCATGTACTGGTTTGAGCCAATATCCCAGCAACTGTCTGTTGGTTCCATATTTTGGTCTTTGCCATTGATTTCTACCTTGAGTCTCCTCCAGGTCCCTTTCTTCTCTCCTCTCCTCTCCTAACTTGCCCTCTTTTCCTATAGTTTCCAAGAAAAAGCAGCTACTTGACTTAACTTGCAGTTGTTTTGAAAGTGTCTTTAAATAAGTGTGATGCATTCCTTCCAACAGAATATTCTGGAAGAACTCAATAGCCCTGAATATATACAATCAGTACTTTGCCTGAACCATTGATACCCTTGCCCATCACTTAAATATCATTACAGGAAAGATTTCAACAAGATCATGGCATATTATACTTTAAAGTTTGACTTTAAAGGATGCCTGGGCCTTGCTGAAAGGCATTAGTAATGGAATTCTTTATCTCTGAGCTTAATTTATTCTGAGGAGAATAGGGCCATTATCTTAAATCTATTTTTTTTTCCAACAGAGAAAACAGGCCTCAGAAGTCCAGCACTTATAAAGAAATCATTGTTTAATTACTTTTTTGTTTAACCCTTTGCAGAAGGAAAGGGAGTGGGAATGCATTATTGGCAAATGAATATACATTCCTATTGGGTTGCCATCAATAGACTTCCAGTATTTCTTTTCTTGTCATTTCTATTCCTATGCTTCTCTGCATTTCTCACATACAAGAACTCTGCAGTCAAGGAAACCTGAGTTGTACTGAATCCACTTTCTTTTTGAGCATGGGTGATGAAGTGGTCTTTGGTTTGAAGAATGTAAGTGATCGGTAACTGGGCGATTAGTGTTCTGGTGTTAGGCTCCATACTTGGTGTAAATTAGACATGCAAGAGCTGTGTGTTGACACACCTGGGAACAGACACACTTGCCTGTAGCTCCTTGACTCTGGCAGGGTATCTCCACTGTGCAAAACACCTGGTTTGAAGAGTAGAGAAAATGATCTATCAATGGACTCCTCCTTTTACAAAACACCAACCACCAAGCAATTAATAGGCACACTGTTGCTTCCCTCCCACCCAGCAAATTTGCTTAACTGAAGGGCAGTTTGGGATTTGTAGAAGGAGACTTGAGCTCCAGGAAAGACTCTAAGAAGATGCCATATGTCCAGGACCTCTTCCAGGGCCTCTACTTGCTTCTTTTTTTTTCATTCTAATATGTAAAACTCGACCACTAGGCCCCCATGACACATTTTGGGCCAGGTTTGGTGATCACTTGTGAACTAAATAGAACCAAATATTATAGAACTTCAGGAATAGCTGCTTTGCTAGCCTTAGGCTTTATCAGCCTCCCTAATCCGCCCTTTTGCTTGCTGGCATCTTTCCCTCATCCCTAGGATTCATCTGGTCAGACATGCCAGTTGGTGAGAATGGCATGGCTTTCCAGAGGTTGAGGGGTGCTCCAACTTTGAGGAAGGTTTGTCTTACACTACATTCTTGAAGATTGATTAGATGGAAGGAGAAAAGTAGGCACCATTATAATTCCAGGATCAGAGAGATTATCAGCATTTCACATCTAACTTTCAGCTCCGCTCCTTCCCTTCCCTTCCCTTTCCTTCCCTTTCCTTCCCTTCCCTTTCCTTTCCTTTCCTTCCCTTTCCTTTCCATTCCTTTCCTTTCCTGTCAGTTAGGGTACATGACACTTCTTTCTTTTTTTACTGCTATTATCAGAGCTTTTGTGTTTGCTGGTTGCTGGGTCACATTTTACAAGTGCAAATGACTTGGATGACCTCCACCCACTTCTTAGCTATCTTCACATCTACAGAGTGAAAGGCTATAAAGAATTCAGACCAGGTTTTTTTTCATCAGCCTCTCTGGATGATCATTATCTCCAAGTCAAAAAGTCAATGCACTTCCCAAATTGGAGTCATATATGTAGGAAGCCTCCATTTTACAAGAATGTAGGACATCTCTTTGGTTTCTTTCCATCCTGGTGGGTCAGTTAGTTTGTAATTGAGTCTAACTGACCTTCTACCTTCTGTTAGACTTTACTACCTAGAGTCACAGGGAACTGAGAAGTGGGAGAGATTTTCCACCTGCTTTTGAATCCCTGTCTCATGACCCATCTTACAGCATCCCTACTGATTGTACAAGATAAGTAGGTTCAGAGGACCATTGGAAAAGGGAGTCTGGATTGTAATCATCAGAATCACCATTTATGTTGGAATTTACATACTCCATGTTCTAAGTTAATGTGCTATTTTTTTAATTGAATTTAAGCTATGAAGACTTTGGCTAATCATATTTCTCACCCAATGGACATTGTCACCCATTTAAAAAGAACTCTCTTTTCTATATTTTTTTACCCTTATTTCTGGTCCTCACTCCTATTTTCCTTTCTCTACCCCTAGGTAACTATTCTATGTTTAATATATGTCTTTGAATATATATGTAAATATGTAGCATTTCCTATGTGAATGACTTTAATTTACCTAAATGACATTGTACCACATATATAATTCTGTTTTCTTCTTCCACCCAACTCTATGTTTAAAAATTGCTCATATTGTTAATGTTTACCCAGTTATTCTCTCTAATTGATGCAATTATGAAGTTTTATTTCTCCATTCCCTTTTGATGGATCTTTAGGTTGCTTCTATTTCCACTCCCCACTACCATGAACCTGTTTGAGAATTCTGGCATTCATACACCCAGACAAGATTTCTGGGTCTTAGGATAAATAATTTTATTAAGTACTGCCAGATGTATTCTAAAATAATTGACCAGTTTACATTCTCACCACTAGTTCACAGGGGTTCTGTTTCCCATCCATGTTCACTAACTTTCGGTATTCTCCACTTTTCTAGTTCTTGCTAACCTAATCGGTACAAGTAGCATTTCATTGTTACTTTCACTTATTCTCATTACTGATAACTTTGATGTTAAATCTTTACTCTCAACTGTCCACAAGATAGGAAGGAGTAGCATCAAAGAACAGAACCAGGGCCAACAACCTGAGGTTGCCCGAAATGGAACACTTGGGTCTAGAGGGCAGCTGTTCAAACTCCCCAACTTTTCTGAGCTGCAGGCCTCATAATGACTGCTCTACTACTGCAGGAATTCAGTGACTCGATAGTGCTTGATGGGCTTGGACAACCCAGGCATCTATTCCCCTTCCTCAGCAGAGGCAAAGTTACATGCCCTCCCTGGACCCAGCTGCAACTGGAGGTGTCATACATCAGTGGATATGTGCAGACTCACTTAGTTTAATGTTTCTGTCAAAGTAGCCCACAAGTGCCATCTTATCAGAGGATCAATTTTATATCAGAGGATCATTAAATTCTTTTTTCATGAGAATAAAATGGGCTTTTGCTGCTGTTGTACTGCTGCTCATCTGAAACTCGAGATGAAATCAAAGTGCAAGAGATTTAACCAAATTTTCCATCTTCAGAAAATAAGCTCCACTGTAAATGTATCTTTGATGTGGCATTGTGCAGCACGGAGAGAGGAGAAATAAAAATATTCTAATGGTTCTCTTATACACAAACAGGGGGAGGCTGTAAATTTAACCCTCTGTGGAAGCAGCGTTTCACTCTCCTTCCCACTGGCAGTGAGGTAGGGAGCGGGGTCAGTTAGGAGTTCGACAGGTGAGTGACAGAGGTCTAACCCCCATGATAGACCGTGCTGGGGTCCAGTTGAATTGCACATTCATTTGTTATTTTTTCCCAAATAAGAGAACACTTGGGGAAGGCTTCTGATTTTCTATGAGGGTTTGAGCACCTTCAAGGGAAGCCTTCCTAAGCTGTGTGATCCAGGGCTGGCCTCATTCCAAGACTGACCTCTTCATCTTGGAGTTTCCCATCAGCCTGGGAGGAAGGCTCCACCCCCAACCTGGTGGGCCTGGGGCCAAATTTCTGCTCTTCCCAGTGGGAGCACCTGTGCTCCTCTGGTCCAGTGGCCAGAAGGGATTGTTTTAGTGCTGAAATTGTTTGCGGTCCATATTTGTGAGGCACTTTTCTTAGGCTGATAACTTGGATTGTTGCAAAAACAGGGAATAAAGAGGTCAAGGCACAGCATGCTCGGAGGAGATCAGCACAAGAAAGGCACTTGGGGCCCATTACTCACTGCTACTCCTTCCCTGACCTTTGCCTAGGGTCCTGTGATTGCAAAGTCCTAGAAGAACAAATGAACAGAGCCAGAAGCATCAAACAGGAGCCATGGCGATGCTTATGAAAGTAGCCCTGGGAGGAGCACAGTACTAAATGCGATTGGGGGTAAGGTGTGTAAACAATAGCAAAGGAGAAAATGTGCTTAGATAAGAAATAAGGAGGAAAACAGACACAGAGATGAAACCCATGGTGAGAGTGAATTCTCAAGTGCTAGAGATTACCGATCGCACCACCCCTCCCCCAGGGGTCTGAGCAGAGTCAGAACTCTGGGTGGCATTAAAGTCCTGGCCAGTTCACACAGTCTCCCATACACTGGATGGAGGGCACTGAAGCCACCGATGGGACCCACATTCTCCATATATTTTTGTAGGGCATCTGTGCCATTATTCCATCCACTGGGAATACCCCTCACTCTGCCTGCTTCTTAGATTTTGATGTTTTCTCCATTCCGAGTAAAGAGCAGGAGAAGTCTTTAGAAAGCATGCCCGTCAGTGGTCCTGCAAGGGCCGCGGTTACCTGGAGGGGGTGTAGAGGAGAGCCGTGAAGCCTGCTCAAAAGCCCAAAGCCCAATGTTGGGAGAACTCAGAGAAGCCTTCTTACTGGCTCAGCTTTGCTCTGAGATGCTGCCCCTTCTCAGGGCTCATTTCCCCTTTGCAGACTAGCAAAGAGGCAGTTCTGTCTTGGATGCTGTGGGGTTAGTTGCTTAGCTATCCAACCACCTGGCAGTGGATTAGAGCACTCACGGTATCCTGAAGAATTACGTCTCTGTGATTAATGGAGGCTTGTCTTTTAAAAGGCCCGGCTACATTTTATATTTGCCATAAGCCATGCGTGTGCTCTTCAGAGAAAACAAGAAGAAAAAAAGCCATTTGCAAGATAAGTAAAGAGAAATGTAATCCCTTAGTGGAATGAAGGGTGCTTTGAAATGAATGGGGGATAATCCTTTCGTTGTCTGTTACAAATGCACTGTACTTCTGCATTATCTGGCTATGAGAATGTGCCATTCGCTCTGGTGACAAAGCCACTGCAGTTTCTTCTCTTGATGTCATTTTAAGTGTGTGCTACAAAGTAATGTTTATCGTCTGGGGTCTGAGGCATCTGCCCGATGGGGGCAGCTGGGTCGTGTGGCCACTGAGGCTCCTGACACAATGAGTTCTGTTTCAGGCTCAGGACAGCAGTAAAAGGGAGGCTTAAGGCAGGGATGGAACGAATGTCCATCCCCCACCTGCTCCAGAGGTGGAAGGACCTGGCGCTCTGCTCACAGGGCCTTTCAGTAACCAGAAGAGTCATAACTCAGACCCTCGCTCCATCTAAGACCTGGGACTCATCTCCCTCTTCCAGGGTCTGGCATTTAGTTCTCTTAAAGGGAGAGCAGGAAAATTCCAAGGGCTTCTCAGAAGTTTTGCTTTGAATGTTTCTTCCTTCCTCCCACCTCTTCTCTCAAGCCCGCTCTGCTTTGCTTTTCCTTCCTCCCACAAGAAAGATGCTCCTTGTTGGGAGGAAGCTATCATGGAAGCACTAGAAATGATGGCAAGCTGCAATATCCGAGAATCTCTGCTCCTGGGAGTTACTTCCTTTGAAGCTCAAATTTTCCGACGCTAATCTGTTGATTCTCACCGAGACCTTTGGAGCCCTACACCCTGTAGATTCCCAGAGAAGATGGAGTGTTATATGAATGATTTTATGTCTCCCACTCTCAGTGCCTAGAAAGCTCAAGAGCTCATCTGATCACTGGTCAAGAAAATATTGGAGGGACAGGAGTGGTGAATGATCATGTCACTTCCTGCTTTAAAGGCTCCAGTGGCCTCCAAAGTCCAAGGGCAAAAATGAAGTTCTGTGGCAGGGTCTGCAGAGAGCTCCCTGCTGCACCCCCAGCCTGACCAGACAGCCTCAGCGGGTCCCACCCTCCTCTTGTTCTTTTAGCTCTTTGCTACTTTCTGTCCTGCGACCTGCATGCATGCTACTCTCTCTCCCTTTCCCTTTTGTCTAATAACTTCTACTCATCCCTCACAGCCCAGCTGAAGCATCACTTCCTCAAGGAACCCCCCTTGGACCCAATGAGTAGATCGGACCATCTCTTCTTTCATGGCACCCCATACCTCTTTATTTTACTTAGTGTGATTAAAAATGAAGAATCAGTTGGGGAATTTGCTGCTTGCTGTGGTCTCCTCACACTGGAATACAGGCTCAAGAGGCAGGAAGCATGCCTGTCTTGTTCACCACTATATCCCTACACCGGGATAAATACTTACTGTACTGAACGAAGAAATAAATTAAAACAACCCTAGCTTTCTCTAGTTTGCATATATAAACCTCAATTCATCACTTCCTTTTACTCTCTTAGAAGGAAGACAGGAAGCTTGAGTCCCAATAAAATCATATCATCCTCTGTGGTCGCCCCAGATGTGATGATTTAGGCATGTCAGGCCTGGAAATAGATTTTGTCATGACTTCCTGCAGCTGCACCCTGGGGAGAATTCTGCTACGGCTCCTTCAAGTTCATCATTGGCATTCCTACCGCCTCATTCAACATCCAAAAGCCCACACAGGGCACTGAGTCACGTGTGGTTCTGAGATAGGCATGTACAGAGACCATCTCATGGGTTTGCATTCTGCCTCCTGAGAGCTTACAGTCTAAGAAATAGAAACTGATTCTAGAAAATAGTAACTGTATCCAGAATGTCCTGGCAACATGATCAAAACCTGAAACTATGAATGTTAAGGCATTTATAACATACATGTTTAATAATATAACATTTTTCTTAGCAGGAAGGAGCCAGTTTAAGTGCATTTGGAGGTAGGAAATGGTTAGTTGGCTGAGACAATTAGACAAAGAGGATGTGAGGCTTGGAAATCCAGGCAAAAACAAATGATTTTCTCATAATAACCCAGATAGCCAGGCCTTCAAGAGGGTCAATTCCTCCAGAGTCTAAAACTTCGAGCCTTTCAGGTGGCTGGTTCACTGGTTCTGTTTAGGGCATGAGCTCAGCAACAAATTAAGTAAAGTGCCCCCAATAAATGCTAATAGGTCCCAAGAGGAAGCAGGGGCATCCCTGTGCATACCAAATGCACTCATTAGCATCCCTGCCATTATGAAGAATAGCAGAGTGACCTTGCAATCATTAGAAGCTTAAAACGCTATGACTTAAGTTTAGGGGGATACATATTACATTGTAAAACCTAATTAGTGTTACCTTTGCTAATTGCTGCCTAGCACTGAGCTGGATAAAATAAATGCATGATGGACATTCCAGGGCAACAGACATAACCCCATCACCGTTTTTAAAGGAAGTGAAATTATAGAAGCGCCATTGGAAAAGGTGTTTATCTCAATTGTTCTGAGTGGTTTGAAGGAAGCGGGGAAGCGTGGACAGTGAGTGGATTTATCGGTATGAACCCTAAATGCTGACGTCTTCTCTGGAGAACACTGTGCTTCTCTAATGTGAACGCAGGGACGCCAAACAAGAGGGGAAAATTACTATGGTACCAAAATCCCTCCCCGGCATGCAAACAGCTGTGCAGGGAGATAGTGAAAGCATGTCTAAACAGGGAGTTAGAATACTCAGCACTGGCCCAGCCCAGACCCGCAGCCGGGATGTCAGGCAGTGTGCTGTGTCCAGGAGTGGTTTTTGTCCACTAGACCAGCTGGGCCTGAGTCTCACTCATTCACACGGGAGACCCAGTGGGCTCCCTGCACTCACGTGGGGTGTGAGGAGATTCACAGCCCCTTTACCATGCCGGGGCTGACGTGCGCGCAGTGCCAGGGGCACAAAACTCAGATCTGGCCGCAGTCTCTACCCTGTTACTGCAGATGACACCAAAATAGCAGAAAAAGAATTGACCCTCCAACCACACCCACCCAAACCACACACACACTCACACACACACACACTCACTCACACACACTCACACACACACACTCACTCACACACACTCACACACACACAGCCTTGCCTTGCTTCTAGCTGTGCTCAGCATTCATAATGAAGTTGTGAAAGGGAAATCATTTTCTCAGGGTTGTCATTTTTTTTTCCTCCTTAAAGATAAGTGATAGCTGATTTTTCCAAGAAAAAAGTCTGTCACTGTGTCTCTCTCAGAGCCCCTCCTGTGTGTATCCTAAATGGCACAGATTAAAATCAAGTCATAGATATTACAGCCAGAAGCAGTTGTAAAGATAGTTTAGAGCTTTGTTTTCATGGTGGGTTCTGAGGAGGGCTGGGGTGCTCCGAGGTCTCTCAGCCTCTGCTGGGGCAGCAGGGTAGGAGGGGGACCAAGAAAAGCAGAGCATGCTGGGACCTCCTGCCACCAGACCAGCCCCTCTTAGCTATTGTAAATAGTGAGTTTGCACGTAAAATTTCATTTGGAGAAGAAAACACTTCCACTGCTAAAAAATGGTTGGAAATCACCAAGGCCACTGAAGACCTGGGAGGCTCTGTGACTTCCCTCAGGCTGCACCCCAAGGCTGGTAGGGCCGGGACCGGCATCCAGGCCTCACGGTTCAGTGATCTGTCTCCAGGTCAGGGTGGAAGGAAAGTGAAGAGTGCCAACTGCTCCCAAATCTGTAACAAGTGACTCCCTAAATTACATCAAACCCAGGCTTACTTTTGCAGACATTCTTAGGTGGTCTTAGATAAGATGCCTTCCCCTGAGCTAGATTTCCCAAGGATCATGCTCCTCTTTCAAAGATAACAGGAACCTCAATGAAGGGGGGAAAGGGGTTGGCTTTTGCCCACTACCGCTGCTCCAGCATCACCTCCACCACTGCTGCAGCTCGAGGCTCAGCAGGTCCTGGTGGCCGTTCTTCTCTGACTCAGCTGGTCAAGGCTGGATTTCAAAGCTAAACTGCTTCCCTGTGGTTTCCGGCGTCTGTGCATTTGCCTTGATTGTTAGCCCACGTGGCTTCTCTGGGGTCGGCTTCTGCCATTTGCTGCCTGACGGTGTTCGTGCCAGCAAGACAGACTAGCGGCTGAGAACCTTCTACATCTGCAGCCCAGGAGTCCCTCCATCCAGCGATGGCGGAGCCTGCCAGAAGCAGCAGGATTTCATAGCACTGCTATTTCACCCGCTTCCTCCCCATCACTGTGTGTCCTCGCAGCTCCCCTGTCCTTTAAAAGCACTGAAGATAAAGCAAACAAACAAACAACAACAACAACAAAAAACAGAGCTGCTGATAATTAAAATTAAATCTTTGTTCCACCAATGTCTGAAACTCTGGGAAGTCATTATCAGAGTCAGACAGTGATATTTTGATATTCCAGGATCTTTTTGATATGAGGAATAAAGTTTTAAGGCAGGAGAAGATAGAGCACCATGCTATTTCCTAATCAGCCTTTATAATTTGCAGTATCTTGGGACTCTTCTCAGATGTTTCCACTGTGGCTTATGTACGCTTCAAACCCATGTGCCATTAAATGCAGAAACTGGGCACTGAATTAATGAAGGGAGCTTCAAAAGCGTACCTCTTTGGCAGACTGAAGATCTGAGGGCGGACTCAAAGAGGGTGATGGCGCTTTGAAAATCACTAAGCACAAACAATGAACCTCATTAAATAAAGTCAGTGGAGTGGGCTCAGGAACGGAATAAGGCAAGTCGGGGACAGAAGGGACAAGACAGACTGAGGACTGGCTCAGTCGAGGGGGCTGGGGTTGGAGTGGAAAGCATTGTGTTTGGGGAAATCACGTGACCCCAGAAGAAGCCGTGTTAAGGAAAGTAGTCAGGAGGATGCTGGAAGAACCCAGGGTACAGGCAGCCAGCACGCGGACGATGATGTTGATGGCCTCCCGGAACGAGCATGCTGTGAACTAGAGGCACTCTGAGTTTAAGAGTGGGGCTGCCGGCTCCTGTCTTACTCACCCCAGCAGCTTCAGGAATGTCTAAAGAAGGCAGAGCTTCTGAGCAGGGTCTGTAAAGGAAGAGAGGAGCTGAGGACAACTGCTCCGCCATCCAAAATGAAGTCCCCAAAGGTTGGTGAGGTTGTGAGTCACCCTGTCATACAGAAGCTGAGCTGGGACTTCCAAAACCCTCAAGGCACCTCTGTGTGGGGTCAGGGAGTAGGAACCTTAGGGGATGATCTCTGTTCAATGGGAGAGTTCTTCATGAGATTCCACTGAAAACTAGCCAGCACTTTGGACGATCAGAGTGCCAGACCAGTGGGTAGAGTTTTCAGAAGTAGCTTAGTTCCACCGGGTAATACATGGAGACATTTCATTAAGACACAGCAGGAGCATGAAGAACTGCTCAGCGTTGGAGCCCAGCCTTCTCCCTCTAGACCCTCCTGCAGGAAAGCCGAGACCACTGGGGCAATGCAAACCCTTCCTGGACCATCATTGCTAGTCAGGGCGATCTCTCGTAGGTACCAGGCACTCCCTGGGTCCAGGTAGGAGGCCAGTTCTCTCGTGAAGCTGCTGAGCCCCACAAAGCATCCCCCTCCACTCCCAGCCCTCTGCCTCTAATAATTATATCTTCATTTTAATTCAAGAATTTAACTACAGAGATAAATTTAAATACACTGACCCTTTCCCCTAGAATGAAAGGACGGAGGATCCTCCACCAGATAGTTACATGTGGTTGCAGCTGGGGGTTTATTTAAACTAATTTTATTATTCATGACACTGACAATTTATGCAGTGAATGCAATTATAGGCTATGATTGGCTGCCACCGCTAAGGGCGAAAAGTGTCACTTCCCTGGATACGCAAGAAAGAAAGGCAGAGGATATTAGAAAAATAATCAGTCACAGGGATATTTTTTATGAAGTTTTCCCCCCAAAACCTTCACTGAAGAAAAAAGCTAATTTAATTTCCCAAACACCCTGCAAAAGATATCTAATTATCCACTCCTAAATTGCTCTCATAATTTTTCCAAAGTTCTCTATTGTTTATGCCTCTGTGAGTTCTCCTCTGCAAGCAAAGAAGCTGTCGTCTCGATGTGCAGGTCCCAGTAAAACCTACTCACGGTGATGCTTTCGCTGCTGGGTTCTGAAGGCCTGTGCAGCCTCCAATACGTTTGTCCATTTAATTAGGAAATATTTGAGGAACAGACTTGAATTGTTATTATCTACAGTTGGAAGAGGAGTAGAGGGAATTGACTTTTTCTTCCCCTTTTTCCGAAGAGGAGCAGTCAAAAAATATCATTGGACATCAAGTCAAGACTAACTGTGGTGCATCCACACGGTGGAATACACTTTGGCAGTAAAAAGCTGTGAGTTACTGATACACGCAACAATGTTAGATGAATCTCAAAATAGTTATGCTAAGTGAAAGGAGCCCGCAAAAAGGAGTTCCTAACATATGATTTCATTTACATAAAGTACTAGAAAAAGCAAACTCATTTTTAGAAACAGCAGATCACATAGTTGCTTGAATGGGCGGGAGGCAAAAGGGAGAGATTACGAGGGAGAGAGAGAAAACTTTGGAGGGAGTGTTGGAAATGTTCATTATCTTGATTGTAGTGATGACTTCACGGGTGAATACATATCAAAACTGATCAAATGGAGACTTTAAATACGGGCAGGTTATTGTATGCTGATTATACTTCAATAAACCTCTTACAACAAACACACACCCCTAGTTAGATCTTGGCTCCAGCATTTACTAGGTATGTGACCTTAACCTCTCTGGATGGTGGTTTGCTCATCTGTAAAGTGGGGATGATAAGATCTTCTCTGACTACCCCACAGGGTGTCATGAACATCAACATGAGAAAACAACAAACCAGGTATATAAGTACTGATAACTTCACAAATGGACTTCCTCAACCTCAATCCCTGGAGAGGTAACAGGGGTCAGTGCTACTGTCCCAGAGCCTAGCAAACAGTCAGCACTCAGTCTTTGTTTAATTGAAATGATGGACGTCTGATGTTTAATGATTAGTAAACCTCCATTGGCACCACAGAGTCTAATTATTATCTATTGATTGAATTTCTGATAGGGACTCATAGAATCCTGGAACAGCACATCTTAGGATGGAAGGACATCAGGAGAGCCTCGGCACCACATCCTAGTCTCAGATAGATGAGATGTAAAGACGTCTAGTACCTGATTCGGGGCCCAGCCTTTAAAAAGGATGCTTAAGCATCCTTTTTTTTTTTTTTTTTTTTTTTTTTTTTTTTGCGGTACACGGGCCTCTCACTGTTGTGGCCTCTCCTGTTGTGGAGCACAGGCTCCGGACACGCAGGCTCAGCGGCCATGGCTCACGGACCCAGCCGCTCCGCGGCATATGGGATATTCCCGGACCAGAGCAAGAACCCGTGTCCCCTGCATCGGCAGGCGGACTCTCCACCACTGTGCCACCAGGGAAGCCTTTAAGCATTATTTTTAATGGAGGAGAAAGTGGTGATCAAGACGAAATTCCTAGAACTTTCGATGTGCTCTCCTACGTTATTCCCTACTATAGGAATTTATCAGTTGAGAGCCTGGTGTGAATCTGGTAAGAGCCTTTTAAACTCACAGCACAGCCAAGTGGAACTGCAGTGGGGGAGCTCCCGCACTTCAAAGCCTCTTGCAGGCCTCGGAGAGCTCCAAATTGTAAATTGTCTGATGCCAGCTTTCGTGGTTGCTGTCTACATTAGCATCCTAAACTCTCAGAATTTTCTCCCTAGCTTCCTGGCAATCAATTCAGCCCACTTGATCACACATCTGCCTCTCTCCAACCAGTACTAAACATTTGTTTATGTCGCCCTTTGCAGATCTCAAAGTACTTTGGTGTAATTATCACACTTAGTCCTCACCTTGGTTCTGTGGGGTGTTTAGGATAGATCCTGCTAGGATTCCTGTTTGTAGTTAGAGGAATTGATGCCCATGTCAATGAAAGATTTGCCCAAGATCCCTCACTGAACAGAGTAGAGAGAAGAACCAACTCTCTACCTTCTAACGTTGTTTCCCATACTCTCTCTACTCACGCCATCCCCAGGGAGATGGGTGACCTCACCTCCACTTAACTGATGCTGAAAGCAATGTTATGCCTATTCCCACTTTTCATATGTGATGGAGAGAAGTAATGTGACCTACGTAATAAGGTCACCCGGTGGCTGAGTGGGGATTAGGTCCTGGGAAATGCAGCCTCCTCTCCACTGTACCAATGACATCTCCAACACAGGCAGACCTTGTTTTATTGCACTTTGCAGATATTGCATATTTTACAAATTGAAGGTTTCTGGCTATCCTGTGTTGAGCAACTCTATCAGCACCATTTTTCCACCAGCACTTGCTCACTTTGTGTCTCCGTGTCACATTTTGCTAATTCTCACAATAATTCAAACCCTCCACCAGAAAAAAGATTATGACTCACTGAAGACTCAGCTGATAGTTAGCATTTTTTAGCAATAAAGTATTTTTTAATTAAGGTGTGTACATTTTTTAGGCATAATGCTATTGCACATCCAGTAGACAACAGTGCTTTATTGCAGGGGTCTAGAGCCGAACCTGCAGTATCTCTGAGGTATGAAGTTCATTTCAAACTCTTGAAATGTGTGTGTCATTCTGCTGCCTTTACATTCCTGGCCAGGTTTGGGGAACCCTGGGGGTGTCAAGGGATGGGGGGTAAGAGAGGTTGAGAAATGAAAACCAACTCAGTGGACCAGCCCAGATCCCTGCCTCTCCCATCCCCTCCCTGTGGTGATGGATAGGTTGCAGAAAAGCATACCTCACTCCTTGCTGAGGAAAGAGTGGTGACCCTTTTGACTTCAAGAATTTGGAAAAAGAACAGCATGGAAGCTAAATTTGGGCAGATAGGAGAGTCCTCCCTAGAAAGCACGCTGACCGTGACCATAATCAGTAACGCTCCTTTCTTCTTAGCCTCCAATCCCCAAAGCATCACCTGCCGTTCCACCGACAAAAACATGCTTGTCTTTTTGTCTTAGAGTGATGAGTGCGTGCTTGTTCTAATATTCGTGGGCTACATTCAAAACTGAACCCAGGCAATTATCAAGAGTTTTGGAAAGTCAGACTCAGATGTCTCAGATGACACGATACCTCAATTATTCAGAGGCCACCGTTTCCAAACTGCCTTCTATAATTTGGTGTCCTGTTCACCTTGCATGGGTCCCTACACATCCCCCCCTCCACCTTCACTCTCTGCCTTTCCCAAGGTCTTCTGGGAGGCTAGTCAAGGTGAAGCAGTGCAGGGCAGGAAGAACGATCTCTAACTCATGGGTTAACCTTAGATTTTGACTTTCCTGAGCCCACTTGGAAGCATTAGCCTCTTTTTTGAATGTTGAAGGTTTCTTTTTTCCCCCAAGGAGACATTTATGAAACGGATCACCATTGGAATGTGAATTTTCCTGTCGGGGTGGGACAGAATAAAGAATGTGACCCTTATTCTCTGCTCATAAGAGGGGCCTCCCTCCAGCCTCTTTGTCAGTTATTCAGAGGACAATCTAAGCCCTCCTGGCACTGGGTCACCCTGCAGACTGGTGCTCCCCCGTCGAGGCTCAGCCCAGCATTCGGTGCATGGGACCAAGCTGTCCACTGATGGCAGCGCTCGGCTCTCCAGCCCGACGGTTCAATAATGCTCTAATTAACTACTGCAAACTTCAGAGGACCCACTAACTGTAACAGAGAGATCAACAGAGGCTGCACAGATTTAGATGTGCGTACTAATTACTGAATTAGCCATCACCTGTTTTGGAATGTAGCACTGAAACAGGGCTGCATTTTCAGGCAGAAGACCTTCAGTTTAAGAAAAAAGTTCATCTTTCATGAGAAAAGTGAACCCCACTTCTTCTCTGATGAGCAAGACCCTTTTGTTGGCACCAGTAGGTGATAAAGCGAGGGCTGAGGCAATGCAAATGAAGCGGGTACCTGAAGTACCCGTGCACCTAGACCTCAGGGGAGACTCTGAAGGGGAAGACAGGGGCTGCTTAGAATGGATATTAATGAGGACTTTGATATCAGGGAGGGAGCCATGCTTGGCATCTGTGTGCTTCATGGCTGTACCCAGACCATGTTTCTGCATTTTCTACATCTAGCGTGCACCACCATCTTGATGCTAGTAATGGGTCAAAACCACTTAGCATCTTCATTAGGACTGGAAGGAACAGCATGGGGACAAGCTATGTCAAAGGACAGTGAAGAGGAAAGGGTGTAAGAATCAGGAAGAGAGGAGAGCAAGGGCTGAGAGAGAAGAGAGAAGACAGAACTCAGGTGAGAAACAGATTTGGACAGGTGAAGAAAAGTAACTATTTCTTAGTCCCATTCCTCATTTTTACTGATTAGCTTCAATACCCCGTAATCAGTGGATTCAGACAGCGGCGAAATCATGCTTACCCTGTGAGCCTCATAATGTTTTAGATAAAATATTTGTTGCCCAATAGAAAAGTGAGACCTATTTTTCAAAGCCCCAAATACCCTAGAATGAGCACAATGGGGCACGCCCGAGGCATCCAACGTGAGAAAGCTCGGGAGCCAGCTGGCTGCCGTCTGCTCTGTGTTCCACCTAACTGATACGGTCTTATTCAGAAAAGAAAGGACTCCTGGTTACCATGAAAGAATTCCCTGCAAGACAATAATAAGGCAGATTCAGCATTTCTGTTTTTTTCTCTGTTGGGAGATGATGATGCTAACGATGATGGTGCTGGCCATGACGGTGTTCATGACTAATACGATCTCCGCGTTCACACACAATGCAAACAAAACTTGACAAGATCTGAGGGACGCTGGGATTCTAGGATGATCTGTCCTTAAGCTGTCTTTTCTAAGAAATTCACTACATTTGATAAGAACGTGCCTGAAAATTTCTCAGAATATCCATTTGGGGAATACACTGCATTTTCATGCCTCCGTCCTTTCTCTGGGGAGGCTGTGCTATGAATGAGACCGACACGGGCATTGCAGAAGATGTCACCACACTGAGATTCTTTATGTTTCCCACTGTCTTCCTACTTGAACGTGAATCTTCTCAGATTTAACACACCTCTGCCTGTGAGATCTTTCTCACTGCTGAAATGTAAAAATGACGGGACTGTTGTCCAGGACGGAAGAATACAGTACCCATGGTCATCTCTTGGCATCAAATTCCTCTCCCCTATTCAAAGCTTTAACAGCCTTTGAAAGAACCCTATACCCTACCACTGCCCAATCTGAAGGGGTGGGGTGGGGGCTTCTATATTAACACTAAACCCACGGAAGGGTTTTCTATTTAAAAACAATATCCTAGCCTCTTAACCTTTTGTCCCCTTCACCCAACATCTATTCACAAAAGGTTGGGTTAAATTATGAACCCCGGATGCTGTTAAACTTTGCACATGTTGTGTCAATTGTCTTAATTTGGAGAAACCCCATTGCCAAGCAACCCCTGGTTGTCTTTCTCATATTGACTGACTGCTGCACCTCTGTGCTAAAATATGCTTGTTGTGCTTTTCTAGATGAACTTTTCCACTTCATTAGCCTCTGCGGAGAGGTGACATCATTGCTTCTGAGCTCTCGCACAAACTTTGCAAATCTCCTTTTCTCATTTCTCTAGGAATAGGCCTCAAAATCTGTCATCTAGCTGATCAATTAATTAGTTTCCTGGGTCATGACCCTTGCTTGCTCGATTGTTTGTTATTCTCCCCCATAGAGCACTGAGCTGTCCTTGGCTGCAGAGATGTGCAACCTGTATCAGTTTTGTGCATGTGCCTGTAATCAACCTGCCCAGCCTTCCTCAAGACTCTCCAAGCACATCCTCCCTACATCCTGACAGCCTGGCTTTGTAGACTTACACATCTCTCTGTGCTTGGACTTGGAGCCCAAACTATAAACTTTTCACACTCATGTATTGGGAGATACCTGAAGCTTGGGTGGACTTCATGTCAATATAAAGAGAGATTTGTCAAATAAAGTGGTCTAGGGTCTGTTCATTGGCACCTTCTAAAACAGTGTTTCTCCAATGATAGTCCAGAGCTACTTCCAACAAAATCATCTGTAGTGATTGTTTAAAATGCAAATCCCCAGTGGCCACCTTCACATTACTGAACAGCATTTCTGGTAGTGGAGCCCAGGATTTTAACAATCTTTACAGGTGAGTCTTATACACGCTGAGAACCATGCAGTATTAGAGAACTTTTTTTTTCTTTTACTTTGGCAAAATATTTATTCACTGAAAGGTAAATCAGTTTGTAAGAAATCCCTCTAAGTTTGAGGGAAAAAATTGATGAAGAAAGGCATCAAGAGGTCGCTCCAATCTGCCCTGATTGTTCTCCAGTTCTAAGGGGCAGCAATCATCCTAGGACTTCTCTCCACTGCACTTAGAGAACTTTTTTAATCTGGTAGACACGAACAATTGTTTGTTCATCTATATAGACCTAATGCTTCATAGACTCTTAAGGTTGACATGTGTCATAAGCATCACTGAAGTCATTTGTGCCATCTCCCAGGGAGCGCACACTTCCTCCAGTTTTATATTTGCAGAGATAAGGAGCTTATGACTTCAAGAGACCTCCACTGAAGCTGCTCTAATGATCAGAAAGTTCTTTGTACTGATTCAAAGCGTCCATCTTCCCCTCTCAGTTCCAGTTCTGACTCTGAATAAATATGTAATGGCCCTTCTTTTACACAACATGCTTTCTAATACTGGATCATAAATTCAAACCAACAAGCATTTTGGAACATCCTTTATGAATCCATAAGCCAACCTGTGTTCAGCTTTGGAATTCCAAACCTAAGTTTGGTGCCTAATGCTTGCCCATGAGATTTTTATATTGTGATGTGGGGAAAAGAAAACTCTATGTAAGGATGTGAATGCTAAAATAGAGGCGTATGAGCATGCTAAGGAGAGAACAATGAATTCTTCACTGCAGAAAAAGTACGCATCATGTAACTTGAAGAGAGTGTTGGATTTTTTCCAGGTGGAAAAACGAGTAAAGGACATTCCCAGGTGCCAGCATGAGTAGCGTTATGGAAATTGTGATGGTGACCATGCACTTATGAACCAGTCCAAAGTTGTGTGTGCATAGAAGATAGGTAGACAGGATGCAGGGGAGGAAGCAAGAGTAGAAGCACTGGGTGGGAACAGGTTGTGAAGGGCTGTAAATGCTGCGTTGTTTGGAGATATCTCTCACCACCCTGGTGACCTGCTTTGCCTTTGCACATTGCCTTGTTTTCCTCTTAATGATCACTGGCTTCTCCATGACTCTTTACAACACGTGATGATTCTCCTGTCTCCTCAACTGCCAAGATGTTAGGCTCCTGATTCAGTATCTGATTCAGTCCCTGTTTGGAAGAGAGAAAAGTAAAGTAACAAACCCTAAGGACTTTCACTTAAACAGGAGGAGGTTTATTACTTATAAGGATATTTGCTCTAATGGGAAGCATGCATATATGCTGAGTTGGGGTGTTAGCAGACGGGCTCAGCTGGCAGACCTTTGAGGTCTATCTAAACTCTCACCTCTTGTCTCTCCTGCATAGTCATCAAATGTCCAACAGATCATATCCAGGGGGGTGAGGGGCTTTGCATCCATGGACCCTGAACCTAGGAACTCCAAAAGTTTCTTTGTTTGGGTGACGTTTAAAGTTTCTGTAGAACTGGAAAGCTGCCACTCAAAATGCATCCATTAGTCAGTCCAAGCATGTGATAGAAAATTTTCCACCAGTCAGGGAGTCACAGAAGGGGAGCAAAACCAGCTCTTCACTGCACTTCAGGCAGCCAAGAATGTCCAGGATGGCTCCTGCCATTGCAACATTTGTTGGCATCACCAGAAAGCATGAAAGATAATGGAAATAAGATTGCAGACAGCAGAGGTTTTAGGGACAGGGTTTCTGCCTGCGTTCTGCTTTCTGCTGGGATGCCTCCCTTCCCAGTTTCTCTCTGTGCTGAGAACCAGAACACTTCCGCTGGTTACAATCTCACACACACAAAGGGCAGGGTGGACAACCCAGCCAAGTGTTTTATAACAGCAAACTGCAAATACACAGGTATGATGTGTGCTCTGAGTTCAGTTAACCAGGGAAGTGAACGCTGTAACTATGGGGTTAGATTTACGCCCACCAGCCCACCCTACGGTGCCTTAGCAGGATGAAATTCTAAAATGCCCTGTACTGAACAGGAGGTCTGCAGTTCCTGATCTCAAGAAGAAGGTGAGGTATGCACCTGCTCCTACTTTAACAAGTGGCTGGCAATTTTTAGATACATTTGAAAGGATCCTTCAGTGAAAAGTGTTTTCAGAGAATGTCAAGAGGGCATGAGTCAGAGTGAGCAGAAAGATTCCAGAACTAAAGTGCTCATTTCCCAGATGTTCCAGAGTACAAAGAAGTGATATGGAAAATGACCTTATCAGGGGCCAATTTAGGACAGGACCCTGCCCACTCTCGCACCCCAGGAAAACTCCAGAGTGGATCTTCTATTCTCCAAGCGCTGCTTAGCTCATCCTACTTTTAGTTCAAAGTAATAAGTACATTTTTCCCCAGACGTTCTGACACTTGTTTTTTGAAAACCAGGCACCCCTTTTTTTAAAGTTGCATTAAGAGCTTTAAGCAAAAACAGCTCAGCCAATTGCTGAGACAGGTCTTAGCCTAGGACCTTCTGTCTCAGTGACCGTGACCGAGGAAAGCATAGTAGGGTTGGTTCTGAACCAGGCTCTTTGGCCCAGTCTGAACTGTTTGTCATGCCAGCCTGTTCATGGGTTCTGCAATCTTTGACAAGGGCATGGCTCTGGAGGAGCTCGGAGAAGGGAAATGGGATCAGCTGGCACCTGAGAGAGGCCCCATTAGCAGAGCACGAGGAGAAGGGAGAGGCAGCCGCACACAAAGTTCAGCCCATTTATGCCACTTGGTCCCGTTCTGGCTAATCAAAGATACACTCCCATTAAGTACATTACACTGACACTGTGATTGGTGGAGAGAGCAAAGTACTTGTCAGCTGAGTGAGTATTGGCTGTCACTTCTGTTATCCAGCTGCCTGCTTATTTGCGATTTTATTTTCAGATGTGATTGACAGCTGGATGGCTCTGACATTCTCAGCGCAAACATACAGCCTGTTATTATGCTTGCATTAACATTTTTATAAACACACGGTGCACATTGGAAAAGTAATTATGTGTCATCACTTCAGTGCTTCATCAAAGAAAAGTTTACTGTGTAATTGCTCTGTGATTTACCTAGGTAGAATGTGTTACATTCCACAAAGGCTCTCTCTATTTAATAGTTTACATTTACTCTTTAAAATACACAAGATCCTGTCCCAGGGGCTTCCTTGGTCTAAAATAAACTTGGCAATATAATTTAGCTTTCCATAAATATACTTAGATATTACTGTGGAGTACTTTTCCATAATAGTTATTTAATGCCAAGTGTAAATATGCAGTGCATTATGCTGGCTGGGCTATCAAAAAAAAAAACAACTTTTTGACGACAAGGAAAAATAGGATATTGTTACCTTGGTTTCCACGTTAAGAAAAGGGCCTTTTGCTCTTATATTTATATCCATGCTTTTCACAATGACATCTAATTTTACAATAAAGTGACTTGAGCTGAAGCGCCGAGCAGTAGAATCGAAAATATTGGTTCATGTTAGCTTTTCAAGAGCTCTTCTGATGTAGCACTGAAAGAGGTATATTCTGGAGGAAAGCACAAATGATTGCAGGGTACTTGGGCACCGAGACAAAGGGACTGTTTGACTGATGTTCATTCAGTGGGATCTCTCTGAACAGCTGGATATCTAGGGAGCAAAAGGTAGGGGTGGATGGGTTGAAACAAATAGCTGTTGAAAGCCCCCAACAGAATCTCAAAACATAAATTGCTTTTATGGCTGATATCGGTCAGGCACTTTGATTGTCATCTGCTTTGTAATTACTGAGGAACAATTCCTTACAGCTACAGCCAAGATCAAATAGGTAAAGCTTTCCTAGGATGCTTTGCACATCTGGATTAGCCTCCATCTGAGAAAGGGTAGGCATGGAGAAAGGACAGAGAGGAGAGGGTGGGCCAGATGTCTTTCACAATAACTTGGACCTTTCCTACTCAAGGGGTCTCCTTGGGCACAGTGCTTCCCAGGAAATACCACAGCTTCCTCCTTGAACAGCTGAGATGGAGAGTGGGGCAGTGGTCTATCCTGAGATGGGCCAGTCACTCAGTAAGGGACGTGGCGGTGTAGGTCTCTGGAGATACAAACTTCTGGGTCACGAGGCCAATTGAGTCCTTGACATGATCTTTGCCATGAATCCAAGTGGTCTCTTTGCCAAAGGATTATTCTGTTGGATGACCCACTCGGTACTGTACCAACGTTAAATGAATGAACCACAAAAATCTAAGTGAAATCCAAAGGCTTTTGATTCTCTGGTTATTTCTCCACTCTTTTGGGATAACTTATGCCTTCATGGAAAGTGGTTTAGCAGTGAGAGAAGCAGCGAGACATGGTAGAGGTTGCAGGCTGATCTTGAAAACGGAGGTGGGAAACTGACATTCAGACACAGATAAAGAGGAGCAGTGAAAGGATCAGAAGTGGGTGAGGGCCGTGGTCTTGACCAGAAGGGCTTATCGTTATCCCAGTAGCATGACATCAATTCATCTGGGCCTAAAAAGTAATGGCAACTTTATCAGCTGCTTCCCCAGTGCAGCTGGCGGCCACAAAAAAGAAACAGTTAAAACACGCGTTTCCAGATGTGTATAATGGTTCAATAATTCCACATCAGTGTATATTAATCCTCTCTGGAAATTGGCATTAACTCGGCTTTAGCACCAATCTAAATAAACACGTCAGCTCTTAGAGCAGGAGTTTCTTTGCATAACAGCTGCATAGAGCATCTGCATCCTGGTTATAGGTTCCCTCTACATTACCTCTGAAATGAGCTCCACTCTCCCACTTTACATTTAGCCAAACTCGGGATATTTCCTCCTTTTGCTGTCACTGATGAGAAGAAAGATGCCATTGTAATTGCCAGTTGGCCTGTGGAGTAATGCCCTGTAATTGACAAAGATTGCTTAGCTGCAAGAAAGAAGGATACACTGTTTAGGAGAGATCATCTTCAATATTGTATTTAACCCGCACTCTTTTTCCACTTTACTTTTCACCTGAGCCCTGGAAAGGATGTCTCTCATTCTTTGCTGTGCTATTTTACTCTTTGCGGGAGAAAAAAGAAGTGCAGTGAGGTCCACAAGGGAACACTTCGTCCCTTGGGAGTAATTTCACTGAGTTGGGAGACTTAAAAGCTTTAATATGGTTATATGCTGAACTATCCAAAAGCAGAATTTGTTCCCCATCACATTTAACACACCCCTTGACCTGCCAGTCCCAAGGGTGGCCAAGGCTTATGCCATTTTTCATCCGTGCCTCCAATTACTAGGTCAGATCTTCAGATCTTCATTATTCTCAGAGGGTTTTTTTTTTTCCTTTGCTCCTGAATTCAGGGTTGTGTTACATTTTTCCTTGAGAATCACAATGACTCTTTTTTTTTTTCAGAGAGCTTTAAAAAATTGCACTGTTAGAAAAATATATATACAGGTTAAAATGCATTTTTCATGTCCTTTCATACTTTATTGATATTTTTTCTCTCGTTTTTCTTACAAAAGAAAGTTCTAATGCAGTTTTGGGAAGAAAAAAAAAAGCAGTCAGCAGTTTCTCCCTCCCCCAGGAGTAAAAATACTAGACACCTTGCTTAAGAAATGCAACAGCATATATATCTATATCAGCAGCTGTATATAATGGGAGTGGGAGGTGGTGAAACCCTATTAGTCACCTGTAACTCAACTCTTCCTGTTACACACTATTTTAATAGCTACAGGGGACTTTTAACTCCCCACAGTTTCTAACTGTGCAGTAAAGTTTAAATGTCCTTCGGGGAGTTTTTGATGTACCTACGGGATGTTCAACCTGAAGATGGAATAATTGTGTCTAAAAGCTAACACTACCTAGAGAATATGTATCTGTCCATCTCTCTCTCATCCACATACATACCTGTCTCTCTCCCTGTGAATGAAAGGTCGTGTGTGGAGTGGAAAAACACTGAGTTAGAAATCAAGGGTATCCAGGTTTTAATCTCAGCTCTAAGACTCTGGGTAAATTATCTCACCTCTTTGAGTCATCTGTGAAATGAGAAGCTTGGATTATATCTCTAAGGAGAAATCAGCCTTGACACTGCAACTGTTTAGCACCTATTACATTAATATTCTGCCTTCCCATGCATTAAAAAAATGTAAATGGTGAGTTCAAGATTGCTGTTATCACATACTGCTGTATGCCACTTCCTTTATGTTATGTAGTTTCCGTCACCCCTGTGTTTTTGTACGCCATCTTGAGCCCAGAGATATTGTAGCAACAATTCAACCACTCTCTCCCTGTTCAAAGTTATACTGGCACATTCACAAGTTATGCTAGACAAATAAAGTTAATAAATTGGGATGATTTTCTAAATAACCCAAGTCAAAAATGCTTTCATCTAAATCAATAGATGCTGAAATTATTTTAGCTCCCAATGTAATTTACTTCATTTTTCTGGGGTAGACCCGTGTGCGTTAGGTGTGTCAGGGAAACTGAGGAGAGAGATGAGTAAAGGAACAGATACTTTCCACTGCAGGATCACAGATCTTAACTGTCAACTGCTTGGGTTTTGTAGGTCAAATAATTTACTTCCCCTGCCCCCTTACCGACCAAACCCTTTCCACTCAGGCTTGCATTTGGTTTGAATGTACAGAATCCACAGGAAGATTTGGAAAATACAGTCATGCACTGGTGTCCACAGAGCATTGGCTCCAGAAACCCCCCCACAGATACCAAACTTCACAGATGCTCAAGTCCCTTACATAAAATGGTATAGTATTTGAATATAATCTATGCACATCCTCCAATACACTTTAAATCATCTTCAGATTACTTGTAATATCAAATTTAATTTTTGCTTTATGGGACTTTCTAGAAATATTTTTTTAGCATTTTCAATCCGTATTTGTTGAATCTATTGATGCAGAACCCGCAGATACGGAGGACTGACTGTACTTGTATACATGCAATACAGTTTTCATAAACGAATCCGGTTCCAGGTGTAGCTCAGCTATTGGCTGGCCATTCCAGAAAAATCTCTTGCCCCCAGTGGGTCCACACTGCTTGCTATCAGCTAAGAAGCATACAGTGTTCCTTCTCAATCCGTGGTCTCTTAACAGAGCTGGACATCTGCTTGGTCTCCCCTTTCCTGTTCAAACATCTGCCAAGCCTCCTATCCACCCAGCAAGAGGTCCCCAGCCTTGCCTTGGCCAAGTGCCACAAGCAACTTTTATATTTATGCAGACTCAAGCAGCCTCCCGCCCCTCCCTTGTCCGTTCTTCCTTTTCCTTGGTCCTCATTAATACAACTCTTTTCATCATTTCAGGGTTAGTCTGTCTTAAAGCTTTCTGTCTTCTCCTGTAGGGGTTATCAATTATGAAATAGTCTGGCTTAATGATAAAGTCATTCTTTTTTTTTTCATTCATTAAAAACTATTTACTGGGCTTCCCTGGTGGTGCAGTGGTTGAGAGTCCACCTGCCGATGCAGGGAACACGGGTTCGTGTCCCAGTCCGGGAAGATCCCTCGTGCCGCAGAGTGGCTGGGCCCGTGCACCATGGCCACTGAGCCTGCGCGTCCGGAGCCTGTGCTCCACAACGGGAGAGGCCACAGCAGTGAGAGGCCCGCGTATCGCAAAAAAAAAAAAAAAAAACTATTTACTGAGTGTATACTGTGGGCCAAAACCTATGATAGATGCCGTGGGTGCAATAACGAACAGCACAACGTAGTCTGTACAAGCTGACCAGCTATGTGCTTATTTTTCCCCGAGTGTGATAGGAGATTCAGCTATCCAGATGGTCACCAAGCTTCTTTATACCACATTGACACCCCTTCTCCACATTTTTCTTTTCTCTAGTCAATGCCTTTAGTCTGGGAAACTGATTCTAGTAAGCCTGTACCCAGCAGGTGTGTTTCTGCAGGCCAGCTGTAGCAAATCTTGGTCAGTAGAGAGAACAAATGCTGATTCTGGAGATAAAAGACCCAAGCCTGGTCTCAGTGGTCTATTGAGCTAGTGGTATTTACGCCCAGAAAGTTCTGAAGGGTAGATAGAAAGATGTACTTTGAAATGACTATTTCCAACACGAGGTCGCCTGGCACACCCCACCCCCCATCACCAAAGTCAAGCATGGCCATGCTGTGCTCACCACCTTCAGGGAATCAGAGATTTAATTTCAGTTTCACCTCCAAGCCTTTGCCTGTTTCTAATGTCTTATGATATAAGGACAAGTCCTCCTGTGAAATGCCATGTTTTCTCTCCAAGTATTCATCTCATTAACGATCGTGCTGTGTTACTCTGTTTTCCCTGTACTATTCTGTAGATCATTTTTGTTACATAGATACAAACTCTTTGATATTATAATTGTGAAGTACATATGAAGACAAATGAATAGGGCATAATGAGAATGGATTGCCAATAAAAGCTGAAAAACAGTGAACCAGTTTTAAAAGTGAACCCTTATCCAGAGCACTGTCACTTTGAATGCTCTGTAGAAGGCCCTTGGATGGAAGAAGCTTATTTTTAGTCTAACGATGATAAAGGTTTGACTTTGGTAGCATCTTAATTATCTGACAAAAGCCAGAACCCTGTGCCTTGCTTACCTCTAATGTCTAATGCCTTCTACTGCCATTAAAATGATCGCCACGGCTCCAGAGAGAAGCAAGAGATAGCGGCATTGGATTTCCAAGATGTGAATTAGAATGTAAAGAGTCACTTGGTTTTGTTTAAACAGATTACAAAAATAATGGGTTGCCCTTAAAAGGTCTGTTTCATATATTATTATCCTTCACTTGTGACGCCCCTGGCAGGGCTATTCCCAATATTGTATCTCCCGTTAGTTGCTATAGGGAGAATAGTGGTTTCTGGGGGTCTCATCTGTGTTTTTGTCACTTTGCCTCTGATTCTGAAGAGCCAAGAGAGGATGTTCAGAGTCACACCTGGAGGTATGCAGAAGAATATAGTGGTTGACTGGTTGATGTAAATTCAGAAACTCTGAATTCACAGAGGGCTGGGAAAATATAGAATGGGGCCAGAAATTGAGATGGGGTCCCTTAGAGGCCAATGAGGATTCCTAGAATATGCAGGAAACAAGAGGAGCAGACACGGACCTCTGCCAGGTCAGGGTCAATCACATAACAGGAGAGCATGATATAGACTGGCCTGTTAGCTGTGTGACCTTCCCAGGTCACTTGACCTCTCTGGACATTCATGTCTCTGCTACAAAATGAGGAGGCTGGACTGGGTGTTCTCTGAGGTTGCTGAGCCTTTAATATTTCATGAGGCTCTGGGGGCTGGAAGTTCACAGCTATGCATCCAATCAGAGCCAAGCAGGAGGCTGAATTCGGAAAACATCCCCTCTCAAAGAGAGAACGTGCCTGCGGAAAAGTATTTGAGCAAACATTTTGTAGGGTTGACCCAATTCCCACATTAGGAAATAATGCCCGGGCCCATATGGCTAATTCCTTCCCAAACTGTTTGTTTGCCATCACGCAGACCTACCCTGAAAATAAAGTGTCTAGTCGAGTTTCAGAACCCAAATGGAGCAGAATGCAAATGAGCAAGATAATGATGAAAAGTACATTTACTTTGAAAATTCTTTCAGATGCAGTCATCAGAGGCAGAGGCACCATGAGTGTTGATTTTTAAACTACGCCACTTCGTGATTCGAGCATATAATTTTTACCTTGGATAAGAGATGCCATTTATTGAATGCCTTTCTCCACTCCTTTTTTTTAACGGTTTTTTTTTTTTTTTTTTTTTTTTTTTTTTTTTTTTTTTGCTTTGGCAAGTACCTAGTCTTGTTTGCAAGCATGGTTGGAGATCTGAGATACAAGATTTTCTGTTGGGTTGAAAAGGAAAGGACTTTGACCCCACTGTAAACCATGACCTAGGTCCCGGGAGGTTAGGAGAGTACCTGAAGACCCTGTAGTTGCTTCATCTCCGACTCCTATCTGTTTTATGCCAGCTGGGAATAAGAAACAAGAATGAAACCAAGGCCAGAGGGTTGCATTTGAGTAACAGTTGGGCGGGTACCTTGTATTACCTTGGTACCTGAAGTATACACAGCACAGCGAGATGCGAAGCTGTGGACATTATTGGGTTAATCTTGATGGTGCAGACCCTCAGGCTGGAGAGATGGGATTCCTTAGGGGAATTTTTTGGGAGGAGAGAGAGTGAGAGGTGATCTTGGTGTCCTAATCTATGGCCTTGCTGACTGGATTAACCTTCTAATTTCCAGTCTTGGCATCCTTTAATATTAGGTAAAGAGTTACTGTTTCTTTGCTTGAAAAGGCATCTGTCCAGCACACAGGTAGTGGAGTCAGGCCAGACAGATGCCTGGATTCCTTCTGTCTGGGAGGTCGCTGGTCCCTGAGTACTTGGAGGTGTCCCAAAGGCCTTTGTTCCAGCTGTGAGTCACTCCTCTCCTTAGCTTTTTTTTTTTTTTTTGTCGCGGTATGAGGGCATCTCACTGTTGTGGCCTCTCCCGTCACGGAGCACAGGCTCCGGACGCACAGGCTCAGCGGCCATGGCTCACGGGCCCAGCCGCTCCACGGCATGTGGGATCTTCCCAGACTGGAGCACGAACCCGCGTCCCCTGCATCGGCAGGCGGACTCTCAACCACTGCGCCACCAGGGAAGTCCATGTCCTTAGCTTTTAATGCGATGAAAAATAATTTTCCACAGGCCAGTAATTGTATAAAAATTGCTTTTTCTTTAAACAAGGATTATGTTTGAACCTTTTGAGCCAGAAGAAAAATGTACAGAGGGAATCATTAATTTTGAATAAAAACACTTACTTTCCCATAGCCAACAAAGGAGTGAAATGTGAAATTGGTGTTTTCTCCAAACAACCCAGCACCGCTCCCCAATCTGTTTGCTTGATCTATTATCCAGTCACCTGCAAAGTTGAATGTCTTGTTTGGCCTGAATCTGACTTTTATTCTTTTCCCTCTACCTATTTTTTAAGGACTGTGTTATATGCATACCTCAGACTTCATTTGCATCCCATTAAAGTAAAACATTTTAAAGTTCTTCACAGCAGAAGTAAATCTGACAGACTTTATGAAGCTATTATACCTGCAGGTATTTTATACTTTTAAAATACATTCTTGTCAAGCTATCTTAATTATATTATTATATGTACTTTTGAACTTGTATCCGCTATTCCATGATATATTACACTTTTGACAGAGCCCTCCAAAAAAGCTACAATTTCTATCAAAGTTCTTTGGCTGAACAAAGATGTATCTGTTGTGGATTCTGGAGGTATTTGTTCATTTACACACTGGAATATGTAGCCATTGATGGAGCAGGCTGCTTTAATTTTCCGTCCAGGTGATGATACATGGCCAGTGGCTTTCAGGACCAGTGGCCAGAAAAGTAGCTGATCTACAGTTGCCTCATAACTCAGCTTCAGAGGTGAACACTGGCCATGGCCTGAATGCCCTCAGGCCTGCTCTTGGAGTTGGGCTGTCTTTCAAAAGACCACAGCTATCACTGGGGCGCTCTATGGCACACCAAGACCACAGAGGGTTGATCAGTATCTTGTTTCTTTCTCATGTCTATACAGCACCGTGTGGCCACACGGAGCAGGAAAGTGCCCCCACTCACAGAGAAGAGGAAAGCAGGGCTGGACTGGGCTGGAGACAGAGAAAGGAAAGCTAGAGGCTCCGTAGAACTGTTTCAAAGGTAACACAGCCCGTGGTCCCTTCGAGGGGCCGCTGCATCTTTGATGTAGCCACTCTCTGCATTCAGTGCAAAGCGGGGGGCACTGTGGTCCGTCCCAGGCAGCCTGACCAGATTAGGGGTTATCCTGAATTGGATGGATCATGCCTTCTCTTCTGCTTCTGATGGCAGGGCGTCCTCACGGTGCAAGCTGTGTGAGAGCAGCCACAGGGATGGATGTTTTGTTGACCTGTGTCCCCAGCATCCTGCATGGGCCCTGATGAAACGTGCTGAATGAGGGCTGAGATGGTTTCGGGTCCATGTGCACCAGGCTGTCTGCTGGGCTTGGGTTTCCCTTCCTTTTCTCATCCACCTGCTCTGCGTGTCCTCTGAGAGCTCCCCACACACGTGGCTGACCTGAGGGACACAAGCTCGTTGTCATGGACGTGCTCAAGCAAATCCTGCAGAAGGGATTTCTGCTTCCAGGAAGAGGCTGGTGCAAATGACAAAAAGGCCCTTTTCCCCTACGTCTAGATTCTCTCATTGCGGGTCTACAGGGTAACTCAGCTCTCCTGACAAGAGGCCAGGAGAATGACAGCAGCGTTATTCAGAAGGCTCATCATTCTCTTGCATAAAAGCTTTTATCCCCTTCTTTTTCATGGTCTTCTGATCCCCGTGAGGTGTATCTGTATCTGGCATTGTTGAAAGTGCAGAGAGGGTAGGTGACTTACCCAAAGTCACACAGCATAATGTATCATGGAATGCTCTATACAGACCAGCTTGCCTATCATTCATGCCATGAACCTCCCCCTTGATTACCCTTGAGCTCAAAGGTGGCCCTGCATGTTCCCCTCCCACTCAGACCTAGGGGTCCTTTATCAACGGTGGAGGGAATCACTTGTTTGTGCTTCCTCTTCCTTCCCAAGAACACACAACCATAGTCTGGGCATCAGAGCAGAAGGCCGTGTGCTCAGCAGACCCTGGCCGGCAGGGCACAGCTGTTTGAGGGATGGAGACTGCTTCTGAAGAGTCTATTTGGACTGTTTTAGGCATCATCTGTTGGCTTTACCAAAGGAGCCTCCATGGATGCTCTTGATGTCTGCTCCTGGCTCCAGACCCCAGGCCAGTCCAGCTTCCAGGTTTTCGGCAAACCTGCTTGTCTGGAGAAATGTGCTCCGTGCCTCTGTGCTCAAGTAGAATAGTTTGGGTCCAATCTTTCTGTGAGGCAAGAAGAAAAATCCCATTGCCCAGTGCAGAAAACACACATCCCAGCTATCACCGTGTGTATCCTGTGGCCCGTGCAACACCCTGCTCCAAGCCCTCCTTTGTTCTCTGTACAGAGTTCCAAGGCCTCCACCGAGCACAGACCATGCAGGGTGCACCCCTGCTCCCGTGCTCTCTGCTCTCCTTCCTGGCAGATGCAGGAGGTGGGCGCGCCCCAGGCCTCCTGGAGTTTATGCTCACATTATCACTGCTGCCTTTGCAATGAGTAGAATTGCAAGAGAGGTTGAGGGAGCAACTGTTTGTCCAGTTTGGGGCCTGCCAAGCCTGGCATGATGAGGGTGTGGTGAAGCCAGGAGGACCTACAATTGGAGGGGGGTTGGCATGGGCCAGACCAGGAAGCTGCATTCTAGTGAGATGTTTGCCTCTCACAAGGTGGTATTGGATTTTTGGTGAAGGACCCGCCGTCTGGGGCACTTGCATCTTTAGGGGCAGGGATGGAAGCCCAGGGGGAGGACTCCAGTTCTGCTTTAGCGCTTTAACTCTGACCCAGCAGTGGTGAGCCATCTCTGAGTAATGATCCACTTGGCTGGATGGGATCTCCAGCTGGCCTCAGCCCCCAGAAGCCAGGCTGGTTCCATTGTCACCTTTGATAATTATATCCTAAGCAGTAGTCAGCCATCTAATGGATCGACTGTCGAGTGTATGGCACAGGCAGTCCTGGCATCTCAAGGAGGGCGTGCAGAGTGGGCCATGCTGCTGGGGAAAGGAGGAAGATACACTCTGCTGCCCTGGCAGAGTATGAGGCTGGGCCAGAGAGGACGCGGCCTTGGCCTTGGACTGAGAAGAGCCCTGCCCCAGGACAGGGATCGCCTGGGCCACACACTCACCAGCACTCACCTCTGCCCATTAATCATGGTGTTCTCCGGCCCCAGTTTCAGAGGAGGTGTTCGTCTACACATGGACCAGATGAGCTTTACTAAAGATAGCGCTGTTTAGGGACATTTGAAGCTGATTGAGGAAAGGGTCCTGGTGACGCCATGTGAAAGGCCACTCAGGGTTGGTACACAGGATAAATAAGATAATGGACTGATTACAAGGCACTTGTGAACACTGTGGCTTCGAGAACTGAACTTTTATCACTTTAGAAGCCAGAGAAAGGCACAGGGATTAGGTTGCTTTTGGACAGAGGGGTATTTTTTTCTGTTACCACAATCCAATTTAAAGACCATTCGTGGAGCACCCACTCTGTGAGCGGGATTTACAGTAAAGACTAAACGTGGCACAGCCCCTGCTTTAAGGACTTTGCAATCCTAGTTTGGAGCGGGGTAAGGCCGGGGGCTGATAAATCAAACACCCGGATGAGCACATCCCGAGAGCAATGCTGTCAGCCTCCTGTGGGCATGTACAACACTCAGAGCTGAGGGTCGAGGCATTACAAATGGTTGACCTGATTTATGACACTTGAGCAGAACCCTTTTGGACAACTGGGGGATATGATCTATTAGCAAATGTGCCTATCCCTACAACTAATAAAGACCCCACTGCCCTACTTTGGGTTCTCCCAGAAGTAGACGCTCCAATTCGAGTGCAAGCAGTCCATTTGGGACGTGATCCCTAGAAACACTGTAGGAGAAGTGGAGGAAGCCAGAGAAGGGAAGGCAGCCAACAAACAGTTCATTATGCAGAAGTCACTGTGGGACAGCCAGAGCTCAGGCTGCCCAGACCAGGCCTCCGAATCAGCCAAGCCAAGGGGCAAGGAAGCAGGGCATTTGTCCCCCTGCCCCCACCTGCCACTGGCTGAGAACTGCTTCTGCCTGAAAAACCTCCCTCAGGCCGAGGGTTCCACCACAGACAGCCTCTGCACGTAGAGTTGAATGCTGCTGAGAAGATACAACAGGGCACCAGCCACGTCAAAGACGATAATAAATAATGACCAGATGCTACATGTATACAGGACCTCCACTTCTGCACTACACTCCTAGACTTGGTCATATTTTACCCCATGACCAGCCCGTAAGCAAGGCTGAGCAAGCACCATAGCTTAGTAGGCATCATGAAAAAGTCTAAGCAAACCCCAACCCGACCCTCCAGAGGTCACTGAAGAGTGAAGGTGAGGAATCAGGGGCAATCTTTCTCACAAATGTGCCTCTCCCCCTTGCTCCACCTAGGGGCACATTGCCCATCCTCAAACCCCACTGGCCCCCTTTCTCCTGAAGCCCTCTCCAGCCATAACGAGGACCTACATTGATCCTTTAATCCCCCTTTCCCACCGTGTACCACACAACCAAGCAAGAACCAAAGGCTGCCTTGCTTAGCTCTCTGGTTGCCTCTTTTCAGGCTCAGCTTTGCCTCCTTTGTGGCAGGAAGGTTTTTGATTCCCTCCTGTCCCCCACATGCCTAGCATGCCATAGTATGTGTTTAATAGACATCTGCTTGATTACCTTGAACTGGTCCAACATCGAACTTCCCTAAAGAGAACTGGCCATGCCCTCCTACCATGCCCTCCTACCTCCTACCTCCTGCCCCATGGTCTGCCTTGAGCACTTTTCCATAATGAGAAAAGAGAGAAGTTTCCAAATCTGGAAGCTCTCTGGCCAATCAATAAATGATCAAGTTTATATTGAATGCCTCTTGCTTATCTGGCTCTGAGGTTAGGTACCACAGGGCATACAGGTATATCAGGCTTGAGAGGCCTCCTTAGGGAATCCAGTTTTATTGCAGAACTAAACTAAAACCTAAAATCAATTACCTCAGAAGTAATACTGGGCTGAGAGTCAGTAAAGGGAGTGATTAAAGGCTCATCAAAAAAAAAAAAAAAAAAAAAAACAAGAAGAAGGCAGAAAGTCTGGGTTCAGATTCTGGCCAACTTACTTACCTCCTAATGGAATGTAAATTTAAAGAATTACCTCACAGAGGCTAAGCCTCCATTTTTGTCACCTGGAAATATTAACAGCATATCCCAATGGGGTTTGTGAGAGTGGAAAGAGGTATTGCATGGAAACCATGTGGTGCCCAAAAATCACTCAGTGAAATGTATTAGTATTATTATCTAATACAGGTATTATCTATTCTCTAATTTGAGTCACTGCTGATTCAAAGTGCTATGGAAGTTTGGGGAATTGAATAAGCAGAAAGGCTTGGTCATGGAAAGAGGGATGGATGAAATGGGTGTTAGGTTGGCCCTTGAGAGAGTTTAGAAATGGGAGGGAAGAGAGAGAGTCTTCCAGGCCAGGAGAACAGCTGGACAGGAAGTTGATGGCAAAGGTGTGCAGTGTGCAGGCATCTCGGGGCACCTTGCCCCAAGGGGGTAAATGGGAAGGCAGTCAGGCATGTAGGTCCTGAAGGCTGGCATGCCTAGAGAGGAGTGATTCGATTTGCTTGGGGGAATGGCGTGATCGTGGTGGAGTTTCAAAACAGTGATTCCTAATGGAGGTCGAGGATGGTTCTAAGTGCAAGAACCTGGGAACGAGGAGAACACAGGTTGTGGGGAGGGAGGTCCACCCTGCCTAGCCAGTTCAGGTAGAAAGGGAAGCAGAGTTTCCCTGCAAGACACAAACTACTTCCCTCTCATTCTGTTTCTTCCTAAATGCTGGGCAATCTTTGGCTTCTCCATAGTGTTTAGACAAGAGAGAAATCCCAGTCCACCACCCTCCCCCAATCGCTCTCCTAGGATCCCAGTCCAGATACACAACCGAAGCATGCATATTTCTCTTTCTTCTATTTTTGTGCTCCAAAGATGGCCTGACATTGGTAAATCACTGCAGCAGGCTTTAAATGATGTATGAAATGAAAAATCCCTTCCCTGTGTATTGGGAGACTCCCGCCCAGCAATGGGTTGGCTCTGCTGGGCTGGCTACTGTATTATTCAGCTCAGAGGCAGCCAGAAACTCAGTGGAGGTGAGAAATTCAGGATCACAAAGGAAAACAAAGTTAAAAAAAATTTTTAAGGTAATAAAAATATCTACTGAAACATTTACATGCCTTTCTCCCTGTCTCTCGCCTTTTTTTTTTTTTAATTGCTGCTAAAGCTTTTTGGATAGGAATACTTTTTCTCTGCTTCTTTATGCATTTTTCTCCCACCCAAGTGTCTGCTCTCATTCCTTAACTTCCCCAAAGACAGAAAAAAAACTTTGTTTCAGAGTCCTGCACAGTTGATGGCATTTCTGTTCCTTTCTCAGGGACAATTTTTAGTTTGACTTTGCTCCTGTGATTAGTTCAGGATGGCCAAGTTGAGAGGGACTTCCTCATCGTCCAGGTAGGCTCCCACCCCATGCAGTGTGGCCCTGCAGGGGGTACAGGATGGGCGTTGCTGCAGCAGCCTGGGTCTGCTTTAAGAAGCCTCAGAGGAAACTGTCCACCTAACCTCTACCCCAGGATCTGCTGAGCCCAGGCTAAACGCATCCGTGATCCACTCTGTGAACTCCATCAGTGCAGAGAGCACCAGGCAGCCTCAACTCACAGCAGCCGCCTCTTGCCTTTCAGACAGAGCTACAAATAGACTGAGGGCTTCCTCAGTCTGCAGGGAGAGCGGGCTTCATCAATTGGCTTTTAGCCGATGAAATAATTATTGACGGACTTCTAATCTTGGCGCAGAACAGTCAAGAGGCATTTTAGCTATAGAGGGTAAATGGGATCATCCCAGGATAAATGTAGCAACGTGGCCTGGGGGCAGAAGAGAAGGAGGCTTTGGGATCCAGGAAACACGTGGTTAGAGCCTCTCTGCGCCTGGAGGCAAGTCGGGTGAGTCCGTCTGCCTTGTCGGAGGGGCCCTAGGTGTGTGTGCTGGGGTTGTGCACAGGTGTGTGCAAGAAGGGGTGAGGAGGAGCTCCGTGCTGGGCACTGGGCGTGGAAACACGAACGTGACACGCACACCGTCTGTGCCTACATGCAGGAAAACACATAGTGGAGTAGAAAACTGCGGCAGAGCAGCGAACGTGCGCATGCGCGGGACAGAGGCGGGGGTCTGGAGGGCTCGGAGCATGTTCCGTGCGGCCCCGCAGCCTGGATTGGCATCCTGGCTCTACCAGCTTCAGGGGCATGCAGTTGGGCAACACATCTCCCCACTGTCCCTGCGTCTCCTCAACCGTAAAAGGAGGATAAATCTACACCAACTCAAGGCTTATAGTGAGGGACAAATACATGTAAGGCACGTACTTCAACGAAGCGTATGTCACTATTTCTTATGGGGAGAAGAGCAAACCAGGGACACCCGATCTGGGGAGGACCTGGAGTCTAAGACCAGTTCACACAAAGTCAGCTCGAGTCTTATATTTGCTTCTAAAAGGAGAGGGGCCACGGACGGTCATCCCTCGGTATCCATGCGGAATTGGTCCCAAGACCCTCACAGATATCAAGATCCACCGATGCTCAAATCCCTTATATGAAATGAGTTCTGCATCTGCAGATACAGAGGGACCACTGTGCTTTCCCAAGTAATAAGAATTTTAGAACTCTGCCGCTGCTCTCACATCCACCATGTGGCCATCACGTGTCACCATGTCAAGGCAGATGTCATACAAGGCACATGACCCTCCTACTCCCACTCCCGCTTTTCTCCAGATTTCACAGGGGGGAAGGGGAGGGCTGATGCTCCAATATCATCATCCTTAGGATCATTCTGGAAGCCATTGTCCTCTCTTGCAGGAGACAGAGATTCTGGGGTGGAGTGGAAGACTGAGTTTGAACTGGGTGCTACTAGTTTCTTAGTGGGCCTGGGTTTCCTCATCCATAAAATGGGAATAATAACTCCATCTTCTTGACTTCACAAGAGAAATAGAGAAGGAAAAGGCTTTTAAAAACTGTAGTGTGGGGCCTCCCTGGTGGCGCAAGTGGTTGAGAGTCCGCCTGCCGATGCAGGGGATACGGGTTCGTGCCCCGGTCTGGGAGGATCCCATATGCCGCGGAGCGGCTGGGCCCGTGAGCCATGGCCGCTGAGCCTGCGCGTCCGGAGCCTGCGCGTCCGGAGCCTGTGCTCCGCAACGGGGGAGGCCACGGCAGTGAGAGGCCCGCATACCGCAAAAAAAAAAAAAAAAAAAAAAAAAAAAAAAAACTGTAGTGTGCTCTATACTTTGCAATACACATTATCTGTCCAGACCCTCTTTTCAGCCAAGCGTTCAGCTTCCGTCAGGATGCACAGGGAGGAAAGAGGGGGAAGAAAGTTAATACCCGTTTCACCACCTATGTCATCCGAGCCAACCCGGCCATCAGTGGGTTAACACATGGTGCAGCCAGGTAACAGCAGTCCCCGCAGAACTTGTTCCTGGCCACCTGGCTCCAGGAGAGCTTTGGCAACCAGTTGAAACCTGCAGCCCCCTTTACTGTGTGAGCTTTGGCATAGGAGGGACGCAGAGTGGAGGAATAGCAGCTATTGGGGGTTCTGAAAAGCCCACAAAACCTCCCCTGCATATCCAGCTTCACGTGACTTCGAAGATCTCAGCTTCACTGACTCTTCCTCTTCTCCCCGCAACTGTGTGCACATGCGAGCACACACACACAAATGCACACGCATTCCCCCTTCCATTCAAATATCCGGAACCCTGATTGGACTGAGCTGTCTTCCTGGGCAGCTGAGAAGAGAAGGCTGGACCCCAGCGCAGAACAGCAGCTGAGCAGTCCTTGGTCATTTCCCCCAGGTAGCACATTCCAAGCCAGCAGCCCAGATGCTGCAGAAACACCTCCGTACTTTCTCCCACACCTCCGTGTAGGGGAAGAAGGCAGTGAGGACATGGCAGCCAGGCATCAGCAGGCGCTGCTGACAGCCTTTCAGACAGAAGGGAGCGTACAGGAAAGGAGGAGGCCAGTCCCTAACCATCCCGCTTCCTACGCCTGGAATTAATGCCTTGTCGCTCACAGCTCTGGTCTCCCAATGCTGGCTGTCATGGCCATGGAGCAGGTGTGATGCCCAGGAACTCCGTGGTCAGGGAGCCACAGCAAGAAACTGCCAGCAAAAGTCCCACTCTGCCTGCTTCTTGAGTGCCTGGCAGTGTAGATTCAGCCTCAAGGGTCTACACTGTCAGATGCATCACTCTCTGGCAGGTTGATTTCTCTGTGCCTTCTCCATCTCTCAGAATCATAGAGTGCAGAACTGGAAAGGACCTTGGTGTTATTGATAAAATAACATCCAGTGGGGTTAGAATAGATGGTAGGAGTAGAAGCTAGTAACGGGAGACCAGAAGTCAGTGCCTGCCTCCTGGTGCGATGCACTTTCTGTTGCCTCAGCATTGAGAGACCGAGTCTCCTCATTCATCAGGGCTGCTCATTGCCAACAAGGGACAGGGGCTTGAGCTCCCCTTCCAAGCCCACTGCCCATGTGTCCATGTCCATTAAACCAGCACACCTGGTATCTGCTCAGATAGTTTCAGGTCTTCTCAGATCCCAGGAGGAATGGAGATTTTGTCAATACCCACAGCAGAGGCACTGGCTTGATTTCCAGTAAGAGTCAGTGAAGCTGGGAAAATTACTCACTACAGTTTTATTGATATTCACTCCACTTTGCAAATGACGTGGGATGGTTCTGACAGGACGTCTTAATGGGATTGGCTGAGAATCCATTTGGGTGGATGTGGGTTAATGGGGCTGAATAGACTCAAGGGTTCAATTGCATCGGCCCTATTCCCCAGGCATCTCCTCCACCATCAGGAGCAAAACGACAGGACGGTGCCCAGCGTGATGCTTGGAGGAGCACTGCTGCTCAGGAAATTCTCAGGTGTCTTTTCCTCTCTCTTCTTCCATCACCTGAGTAGCATCCAACCTCTTTACTTGGCTGTGGCTTTGTTCATCGAGGCTGCTCACTGCCAAGAAGGGCAGGGGCTGGAGAGGCCCCTCTCCAAGGCTGATGCCCACCTGCCCAGGTGGCCACCTGCATATTAAACTGGTTCTGATACTGACGGTTTAAAAACAGGTGACTAGAGCTTCATCTTCTGCAGCAAGATTTCTTATCACCGGGTACAATCCAGTGCACCCAGACATATGTGACAGCCTACTGGATGAACATGTCCCGTGGACTAACCCCAGGGAAACACTATCAGCCCATCCCTACTCCAAATCTAGGAGGGAGAGAAGTAATGACTGAACAGTTAAATATGGATTCTCTTTGACTGCCAGACAAAACTCTAATACACAAACATAATTAAGTTCAGAGCTGCATTTGGGAAGCCTTCTGTAATTTCTGTGTATGTGATTTCCATGTATCATTCCATTTGATTCTCACCAATATCCTGTGAAATAAGTGGGGTTAGAGACATCTTGTGAATTTCCTATGTTGGTCATTTGCTCGTTTACAGGCTCAGATCCATTCCCCATCCTTCTCCTGCAAAATATACCTCCCAGACTTCCTTCCAACTGGCATCTGTGTAGGTTCAGCCAATGGAGCCTCTGTCAAGGGATTAGTGGGTAGAGAAGAGGTGAAGCCAGTATATTTCACCCCTTCCATCCTGGTTTGGGTGGCCTGTAAGACTGTAGTTTTGTCTCTTTGGTGGTCTAGTTCCCACTGGGTGGCCCTATGCCTCCAGCTTTGGCCTGGCTGCCACCTGTTGCTAGCCTTTGGGCATCCTCACCCTCCCCTTTTAGACTACCTGGCATGGGTTCTGTCCACCTGGCTGCAACCTGACCAGTACATTACCAGAAATGATGAAACTAAGCCCAGGGCAACATAACTACCATGTACCGTGTGTTTATTGCAAAACAAGTCCTCATACTTCCAGAACACACGCTTTCCGAACCCATGTGAGGGCAAAGAAAAGGGGTCAATTTGATAGCAGTTAATACAACTCAAAGTAATACAACTCTAGGGAACCCAGAGGGGAAAGCACAGACATAAGCAGGGGAGCACAGAGGAGAGAGAGTTTGTTTGCAGGTGGGGCATCAGTAAAGGCTTTGTGGACGAAGTGACGTTTGATTTGTGTGGGATATGATTGTGCTGAAATTTGGTGTGAAAGAAGGAGATACTGTTTCCCACACTGCAGAGAAGGGTCAAGTGTGGGACACCCCACTTTCAAAGTGCCCACGGCTGCTGCCCTGCATTTGTCCCTGTGCCCCCCTCCCCATGACTACCAAGATTGTCATCCTCCTCTCTCAGACCAAGGCAGTTGTCTCCTCGCTGGTCTGCCTGTCCATTCTCCACCCTCTGTTAGGAAGTGTCTCTCTAAAAAACACACATCCCACCAAGCCAGTCTTCTGTCTAGACACCTTTGATGACTCCCTGTTGCTTATGGGACTGGCCCAAGCCTGAAATCCAAGGCCACGTATGGGGACCAATCACCAAGTCTCCAGTAGGCCATGTGCTTCTCTTGCTTTGCTCAAACTCTCCCCTCTGCCTGGAATGCCCTCCTTTTAGTTTTCAACCAGTAAATTCCTTCCCATCACATAATGCTGTTAAAGGATATGACTTCTGTAACTCTCCCTGGCACTTCTACCTGAAACACAAATACAGACAATCTTTTCTGTGCTCCCAGAACCCATTGCCCACACTTGTATTGAATTGTATCAAACTGTCATATCCTTATGCATTTACCAGTCAGTTCCCACACTAGGAGCTCACAGCTCATCTTCTACATCCCAGCACCACGCACCCAGAAACTGGCACATAATAAATGCTCATTAAACATTTGTTGCACTGAAATGAATTCCATTGTCGTCCCTCCTCCTCATTTCCTTGTACTCCCTACTCCCCTCCTGAATTCCTCTACTTAGACTAGAGGTCAGAAGCGTCTGTCCCCTTCCACACTGCAATGGGCTCTCAGAGGCGTCTGTGGGACTGGAGGATGAGAATGCTGAGTATCCCCTGACACTGACACAACTTCATTTGGGGTGTGCTTTTCACACAACAGTATTTTGATAAGAGTTGAATACAGTTAGAAAGGTAAATAATAGAAGGGAAGAAGGAAATTAAGAAGAACATTAGAAAAAGAAAGATTTGTTCTCAACTGACATACAGAGAGATAAAAATGGAGTAAGGCAGGTATACTGGGAAGAAGTGCTATGTTGTGGGAAAGAGAAATAGCCAGACTCAGGCTGAGGCTGGTGCTGTGACAAGCAGTCTCCCGCACCCCATGGCCTCTTGGTCCACCAGCCATCTTCTCCTCACCCTGGTTCACTCGCAAGTTGCCCTCTCTTCCAGGCAGCTGGTCTGACTGCACCTTGGGAAGAAAGTTCTTCCCACAACTGTGCTCTTTCTCAGGGTTAGGTAGTACTTTATCTCTAATGGCAATTAAATTCATGTATGGTTAGGCCAATGTTTTCAGTCATTTCCCTGTGTATGTATGTGTGTGTGTTTTCCCCCATTAGATTATTAACAAACTCCCCAGCTGAAAGATCATTTCAAGACAGTCCTTTCCTTGTCCCTCTTGGCGTGGCTCCCTGCCTGTCCCTTGGACACTGCCCACTATCGTCCAGTCCAACCGTCCCTCTGTGTACAGAGAAGTTATATAGCACCACGGTTAGAAGAATAAACTCCAAAACCAGAGAGCCTGGCTCCCAATCCCAGCTCTGCTAAATGTGGCTCTACAGCCTTTCGTGAATTTACGTCTGCTTCCTCATGAGTAAAAACAGGGATAAAGATAGGCGGTCCCTCATGGGCCCACTGCAACAGTTAAATGTGCTAATGTATATAAAGTCCTGAGAACAGTACCTAACATGGACTAAGCAGACTATGAGTATTTGCAATTATTATGATGATATTTTTCACCTGCAGAAGGTCGTACTCCTCCCCTCTTCCCATCTGAGCACCAGGGACAAGACTCGATCTTCTTGAAATTGTAAAGTCTCCTTTTCCAAGGCTCTGCCTACATGGATAGCTCAGCAAAATTCAACTCTTTTCCTTGCAGAACTTCCTTAAAATGTGTGTGTGCCCCAGCAGCTCATCACGTAAATTTGAGGGAAACCAGGATCCTTGTCCACAGCTTGAGTCCTCAGTGGCTGAGATCTCTGTTCTGAGATCTCAGGAGCCCCAGCCAGGAGCAGTGCAGCAGCCTTGTTTAAACCACACTTCCCTCCTAAATTTTTATCCCCAGCGAAAACCACAATTTCTCCTAGCAGCCCGGCATCCTACCTCAAAGTAATACAACTCTAGGGAACCCAGAGGGGAAAGCACCTCTCCAGCTGTGCACCGGCTAGTGTGCAAATCCTTCAACACAACCAACCCTGCCCCTCCTCCTTCTCAGACCCGAAACTGAAAGTCACATACACACACAGAGACACACACACAGAGCTGACCAACCTCCTAAGAGATCAAAGTCAAAATATGAGTCTGCCTTGTGGATGACAGATGAAGGCTCACATTGGCTCTGTGTGTGTGTGTGTGAGAGAGAGAGAGAGAGAGAGAGAGAGAGAGAGGGAGGGAGGGAGGGAGAGAGAAGGAGAGAGAGAGAGGGAGAGAACATGCTAACATGCTCTCAGGGGTCAGAACCTGGAGTTTAATCCCTTTTGCTGATAACAAACATGCCCAGTGGCCCCCGGCCCACCATCACAGTCTTCCCCCCGCCCCACACACACCCCATTCTCGGCATTTATGGTGGGTCTCTGGTGTATTAAGAGAGAAATGCATCTGGCAGTCTAACATCCGCTGTTTAAGTCCTCTTGCTTTGTGGAATCAGGCCCAGCAGCCCCTCATAGTGGCTGAATCCAGAGCATCCTTTGATAGGATATGGGGCATCCTTCAAGGTTAATGAGAGAAAAGCTCCTTTGGTCTATATCTGTGTATTTCGCTGCCATGACATGAGAGCTGAAATGGACCAAATTTCTTCCCAGCGTGAGCCCACAGTAATATTTCTCCAGCTTTTGTACATGAGCCTCTTGGCCTGGTTGGCTGAGGTGGTTGGCAGGTAAGTGGTGCCCTGGCCAGGTGCCAGCATGTTAGAGCTGTGTGTCTGTTGCTAGTTCATCTTCAGCACCAGCTCTGTGCCCTTTGGCTGTCTGGAGCAGGGCTGGGGCACCCACACCAGCTAATTTCTCTGAGGTATATTGTGGGGGGTTTCTCTGCCTCCCTCTGAGAGCCTTCCACTACCTCCAGCCCCTGCCATCCTTCCGGGCACATCCCCTGCAGCGCTGGAGAACCAGGCTCACCCCTGCACCTTGGATGAGCAGGTCTGCCCAGAGACCCTCCTCCCTACACGTCTGCTGCCTCCTTGGGAATCAGTGTAAATGGAGGATACAGGTAGGTATACCATAGAGTTGATGTGAGATCCAAAGGCCGTCACACACGCATAAATGTCGGTGCCCTTTTTTTCCCATTCGCCTGTCAGGTTTCCCGCCTCCTGTTGACAGTTGCACTCACTTAAGAAGCTGAATGCTCATGATATAACGTTAAGTGGGAAAAAATCAGACAGTAGAGCTGTGTCCCTGGCATACTCGCCATCGTATAAAATTCTTAAATATATATATATATATATATATATATATATATATATATATATATATATATATGAATATATATAAAATTTTATTGGAAAATACTCAACATGCTAATGGTGATTATCACTGGATGTTGGAACTATGAGTTATTTGTATTTTGTCTTTATAGTTTCCTGATTTTTCTACCATAAGCAAGTGTTATTTTTATTTTAAAAGAGCACTTTAAAACACCAAGGCTTAGAAAGATCAAGCGGTTTAAATACTGTGAGAAAAACTTAAAGACCATCTTGTCTTCACCTGTTCCCAACTCCTACGTTTAGATGCAGAGGCAAAGTCATGTGGTTGAGAGATTTTATCTTTGGTTCTTAATCCCCATCCTAGCTATGCATTTGCATTTCAAGGGAGATCTTGATGGATACTGTGGCTTAAATAAGGTTAAACGGGCTTCTTTACTGTGGAATTTTCCAGAGCCTTCAATGTATTAAGGTGCATCCTGACTCTAGAGATAAGTAGCCTACGAAGTGTTCTCCCACATTACCCAACGCTAGGACCCTTTCTTCAAGGAGCATTTGAGGCACTTTCAGCCCAGGACCAACTTCGGGAAACACCAGGCTTAAGGCAAAGAGAAGGAGAGCTCTCAGGGTAGATGTTTTAGGGGCAGGCACGTCTCCCCAAATCTCCTGCTGGCTCCATAGCTCCTGCCTCCACCCACAGCCTGGACTGGGTTCGGGAGAGTCCAGATCCTGAGAAGACCTGATGGGTGAGCCACGAGTGCCAGCAAAGGTGGTGAGAGGGAGGAGGAAAACATGGTCCATCGCCCCCAGGTGTGTCTGGTCGTGTCATGTCTGGCTAGACCTTACCCAAAGGTGGCCATAGGAACCTTGGGGGATGAGCCCCCCAGGACGGGAAAGGCTGGTGACAGGACCAGTGGGAGAGCATGACCCACTGGGCGGCCAGAGCCTCGGCTTTTACAAACTGTGGACATAATGCTGCTTGCTAGAAAGCAGTTCTGGGTGGCGAAATGGCAAATTTGTAAAATATGGTAAGGGGGCCCCCCCAAGATCAATGTCTATGAAAGCCAATATAACACGACGATGATACGCCCAAGCTCCTTAGCCAAACTCCCCTGTGATGAGTCCTCCTCCATCGTGCTCTGGACCATCAGGCTGGGGCTGAACTTCTCTGCCTCTGATTCCTCCTCTGTAGCATGGGCATTACTTGAAGACAAGGATGACTCTACATCTGTGAAAGATTATTTTAATGAGGACTGTGGCTAGTTATTCCATGCGGAGAGAAAGAGAGGTTGAAATGACTGCAGGAAAAATATTGGAACCTTGTGCGTTGCTGGTGGGAATGAAAAATGGTCCAGCCACTGTGTAGAACAGTATGGTGGCTCCTCAGAAAATGAAACAGAATTGCCATACGATCCAACAATCCTGCTTCTGGGTATACACACAAAAGAACTGAAAGCAGGGACTCAAACAGCTGTTTGCACATTATTTACAAGAAGCAAGAGGTGGAAACACCCAAGTGTTCATCGGTGGATGAATGGATTAAAAAAATGTAGTATATCCATACAATGGAATATTATTCAGCCTTAAAAAGAGAGAAAATTCTGATACATGCTATAACATGGATAAACTTTGAAGAGGTTACGTTAAGTGAAATAAGCCAGACACAAAAGGACAAACACTGTATGATTCCACTTATCCTTTATAGAGACAGGAAGATTGGTGGTTGCCAGTGGATGGAGGTGGGGGAACAGATAATGGGGAGTTAGTATTTAATGGGTACAGAATTTCAGTTTGGGATGATGAAAAAGTTCTGGTTACAGATGGTGATTATGTTTGCATAGCAGTGTGACTGTACTTAATGCCACTCAACTATACACTTAAAAATAGTAAAATTTTATGTTATATATATTTACAAAAAAAAGAAGTCTCAACATTAAAGAGAAAAATACAATCTAAAAAATAATATCAACCCCATGGGGAGTTGGGGCCATAGGTCAGAAGGAGTTTTTCCTGAGACTGGAGGCCCCCTGTCCTTCAGGGCTTTCCAAGTGGACTTGGGTGAGATAATTCTTGTACCTTGGTTGTTGATCCAAGTGTTGAACTAATTGACCTTGGAGATCAATCACCATGTATTTATTTTCCACCCCACCATGAATACCATTGAGACTGAGACATATATTGTTATCTCTGACATTTAAAGTCCCTGTCATATATCTAGAATGAAACATAGAATCAAGTGTTCTGCAAAATAGGTCCAGAGATCTTGAAAGATGGTCAAGAGAGTGTTTTTCTAAGTGTGTGTAAAAAATAATTTTGACAATTTTTACAGGATTGGTACAATGCCATGGGAAGCATATGCATGGTGACAAAAACTTGGAGGGAGACTGCTTAAATATGAAGCACTCTCTGAGGCCGGTGGAACTAGGGTGTGGATTTTTTCATGTTTTAATTTCTTTTGTGTTGTTAAATATTGTTTTAATAATTAATAAAATGGACAAAATGATAAAAGTAACATTTGAGAAACTAAATGCATGAAAAGCATATGAAGACTGACATCCCTTCTTTTACTCATTTAAAAACCCAGGGCTTCCCTGGTGGCACAGTGGTTGAGAGTCTGCCTGCCAATGCAGGGGACACGGGTTTGTGCCCCAGTCCAGGAAGATGCCACATGCCGTGGAGCGGCTGGGCCCGTGAGCCATGGCCGCTGAGCCTGTGCATCCGGAGCCTGTGCTCCGCAATGGGAGAGGCCACAACAGTGAGAGGCCCGTGTACCGCAAAAAAAAAAAAAAAAACCCAGATATGGGGAGTGAGATGAGCAGAATATCCTGCTTAATATAAATGAAAACAGCTCCTCATATTAAAGACTCAAACTACAGCCACAGGATAACTCCACAAGATGGCAGTTCACAGAATCAATAAAACTCCAGTTTGTTTGGAAAGTCAGGTTGCCTATATGCCAAAATACATATTTTTCAAATTGCTTAATTTACATTTGAAAAGACCCAACCTTAATTCTTCAAGAAACTGAATAGAAAGACTGAGAGAAAGGAAAGGAAAAAAAAAAAACCCACAACACAGCCATTTAAGCATCTTTTTTGGCTCTGCAATATACATAACTTGATTGAAATTGACAGCATTTGGAAAAAGGAAAGATTTTTTTTCCATTAAAAAAAAAAAAACAGCAACAACACAAAAAACTTGCCAGAGTTACATGAAACCTTTGTTGTCAGTGAGCTTTTAGTGACTCCAGAATAGCGGTGACACACATTCTGACAGGGGTGCACAGCCTACCATTGCTTGGCTGTGGTGGGACATTTAGCTCAGTCCCTTAACCCTCATGCTTCAGTTTCTTTGAAAATTAATATAATAAAAACACAGCAGCTATTTTGAGCTCAGATATAGTACCTTGAATTTGAATTCACAAGGTGCTTTCTCTGCTGTCACCACATCATTGTGTCAGTGATGCTCTCAACTCATCATATCGAAGTAGAGACGGCATAGGCTTCTGAGTCCCAAAGCTGGGTGACCTTGCACAGACGACCTCTTATCTCAAGACTAGGTTTCCTGGTTGCAGTGAGAAGTGAGGAAATGTATACATGTGGTGGTTGGTACAGAGTAGGTGCTCAGGAGTTCACCCCTTTCCTGCCATGCACATAGAATACAGATGGGCTTCAGGGAGAATAGATGATTGGTCTCAGGCTAGACAGCTAATAAATGGCAGAGTTGAGCCTAGAACCATGACCTTCTAAGTTCCATCAAGCCCAGTGGCGTTCTGCTGATTTCCTCCCCTCCTTCTTGTCTAGAAAGCTGGGCTTTCCTGAAAGCTGTGCTTTATAAAAGAATGGCAGATGGAAAGTAGCTAGGTCAGGTGGGGTGGTGGAGAGGCCATGGCCTGCTTTATAGCTGCTCCTGCGTCCCCAGCCTATTTGCTGGAACCACCTGCCCATGGGCACCTTCATGGCCCCAAGGGAGCTCAGAGGAACCATCCAGCTTTACACTGTCCCATCAAAAATCAGCAAATAAAGAGCTCGCCTCCCTGCCAGGATGTCTTAATCACTCTCACTGGGGGCCTGAGTCCACCATTCACAGCCTGCAGGCCAGAAAAGAGAGAACCACAGGGAGGAGACAGGGTGGGTGCCCTGAAAAAAGGCACCTTGGGCTTGAGGGGGGTGAGCATGTGGCTCCCAAGCCAACAGGAAAGGATGATGGGTATGCTCTCTCTGGCTGAAACGAATGGTGTGGCTTGAGAATGGGGGAAGGGAGCATATATTACCCAGGGTGACTCCCAGGGCATCCCCCTTGGTAGTTCCAACAACTTATCAACCATACATACGTGTTTATATAGCACCAAAGCGATGTCACTGATGAAGCTTCCGCACAGCCATGTAGAGAGGTGCCTCCCCGTGTGGACGCATCACATGCGTCCCCGAAATGCCTGCCAGAGCCTACTGGTGTCCGTCAGTTTATAAGTCATGTTCTGCCCCCGGTCCAGGACTTTTCCCACTGTACCATCAGGATGTCACCTAGGGCAGCACAGCCCAATGACCCACACACTCAGGTTTCCAAAACACAGCCCTTTCATTCAGTACACATGCACTGGCAGTCTGGTCCACGTGTAGTTGGACACAGACAAAATGATTTGAGATCAAAGCCTTCTCTGTACAGAATCCTTCTCCTTCCTGCCCCTCAGAGCTCCTACCAGAGAGCCTAATGCCCTGGCACCTTCCACGTGAGCTAGAAGTCATCTGAACTCCAGCAGGTAGCGCTGTCCTGCGTTTGACTTGGTGTGCAGTGTTGATGAGGCTCAGGGCCCGTTCTATCCCCTTGTCTTGTGGTCTGACTGCCTCTGCGGCCTGGCTTTGGGTGTGGGGTCTCCTGGTGGAGCATGTGTAGTTTTCTCCCAGTGACAACCCTCCAGGGTCCTGGTCTTTTAGCCTCACTGCCCTGCACAGTTTGGGCCCCTCACAGGTTCCCAGATCCAACATGTCGATCGCTTGAGTCTGTCTTTTGAATTTGGTAATAAACCTTTGCCGAAGTACTGTTCTCTGGAGTCCTGGCGAAAATGTCCCTCTGTTGGCAGCAGAGGTGGTGACAGGGACCGTCCACTCACTGCCACCCGCAGACCCTTATTAGTTTGTGAGGTTGGCTCATGGTCACCATGGAAGGGGCAGGGAGCCTGAGCACAGAGCCATGAGGTCCAGGAGGAGGAGGGGTCCGGAGCCTCCGTGGGGACGGGCCTGGGTTAGCTTTGCCTCCATCTTCCATCCTAAGGAGACCGCCCCGTGGTACCTTCCCCTCCAGAGGGCAGGAGCAGAGCTGCAGAACCCCGGCAGTTTCCTCTCTACCTCCACTTCCTCCTCTGAAAAGTGGGAATAATAAAATCCACCTGCCAGGGGGCTTGTGCCACTCAATGAGATAACGCGGGGGAAATCTCTCTAGAAAGTCCGAAGTGCCCGGCGGGCGGTGGCTGTTGGCACTGGGCCTTTGCTGTTTAACTCTGCCTCCTCTGCCCCGAGCCCAGGCCAGACAGATCTCAGGGGCCTCACCTTCCACTGGTGGCCCAGGAAAGAGTCCCTGCTGCGACCTGACAAAAACAGATAGTTTGTGATTACTATTCACCTCTTCTTTTAGAAAGTGCAATGAATAAAACATATGCAGTTCATGGACACTAAAGAGTCTTTTCATATCAATTTGGGAGGAGTTGTCAGCTTTGATTTATTAAGTAAAGTTCTGAAACAGGTTTCCGATGGGCTGGCAGCCTCCTCGTAACGGATGAGCCTCAGTTGGCTGCATGGTGACGGACTTGCATCCCGCCCCTGCCACCTTCCAGAGAGGCAGCCCTTGAAGACGCAGCGCACGGGTGAAGGCAGCCTTGTGCTCTCTTGGTGGATCTGCCTATTTTCCATAACCCCTGCCTTTGGTGTCTCTCTGTCTCTGCAGTGCTCCCCACCCCATACCAGTTCTCCTCCTTCAGACCCCTGTCTCCCACCACCACCCCCGTCGCCAAGTGCTTGTGACTGGAAAACATTACTGGGTGTTTCAAGCCTGTCTCCTTCCACACCTGGTCAAGGTGTCCCATCAGTCAGGAGGGCCAGGGTGGCTGGGAAGACCCTCTAGGAGCAGGGTCGCCTGGAGACCCCCATTTCTTTGCCAGGCTCCATGGTCTCTTTCACAGTGGTCAGCACTCTGCTCACTTGTTCATAGTACAAGCCACTAGGCTGTATAATTCCTGGGGCGTGAGGCTCGGCAAATCCACGCCGAATGCAGGAGCTGGGGCTGGGATTGCTCCTTCTTGTAGCCAAGGGTTGAGTGAATGACTCACCCACTCCAATACCCACCATGAAATCTCTTTTTTTTAATTTTTATTTTATATTGGACTATGGGAACTCTGCTCAATATTCTGTAATAACACAAATGGGAAAAGAATTTGAAAGAGAATAACTATATGTATATGTATATGTATAACTGAATTACTTTACTGTACACCTGAAACTAACATGAACTGTCTCTCTAACATGAAATAAGCATTTCACCAGCACCTATATACTTGGAGGTCTTCCAAATTCCCTTGACCTCCAGGCAAGAGTGAACACCCATTAAGCTGCTTCAGTGGGTTTTCTGTTAGTGTTTTTCCTTGGTTTTTGTCCTGCTCAGAGACCATATCTTGGTCACAGAGAGCTGTTCTGTGTTGCCCCTTGCTGCCCTGATGGTACAGGATGTTGTCCTGAAGGGCAGGAGAGAACGAGGATGCCACTCTATAGAAGTAGGAACCAGCCTCTCAGGTAGGCTTTGGATCGTGTACAGTGAGGCGGGGAGTCTGTGGAACCGTTTTCAGAGTGCCAAGTAAATGCCTTGCTTTTGCAGAAAGGAAAGAAAAAAATCTGTGATGCTCTGTCTTTCTGAACTTGACCCATATTCTCTCCTGATTTGGAGGTCAGCTCTCAATCCAACCGGAGGATGTCATACTGAGTCAAACTCACGGTCAGCCCACTGTCTGCCTGTGACAGGGGCCGATAGGACACTGAGCCTTTGACGGATGGTAGTCCAGTCCACCTTCTGAGAATAAACATGGGTCCTCATCACCCATGCCTTGCCCTTCCCAGCCCCTTGACTGTGGCTCTGTCATCTCTGTGCCACCTCTTAGAATGTGTCCTTTAGCCTCATTGTATAAACCGTCACATGTGGGCCAGAGCCAGGTCTGACCATGAAGCTCTGCGGATTCCTCTGCCTCCAGAGGAGGGACCATCAGTCCCACCCTAGCACTGCGATCCCAGAATTAGATCCCAAAGGAAGGCAATCCGTGAAAGACATCAGGGGACTCAGTCTGAAAAAGAAGAGGGTGAGCCCTAGTGTAATCATGGTTGTCCAGTGGATATGTGCTTATGACAAGAAGAAAAGGGCAAGATGTTGGCCTCTCCACCTGGAACAGAGTGGATGGAAAAGCATTTGCATCGTGGAATCCTGGGAGATTTAGACGTGGTACAGGGGCAGTTTTCTCATGACTAAGAGAGTTAGGTCCTAAACAAGTTCACAGTTCTTTAGTGGTTCAGACGCAGGCAGTTGAGCAGAAGGAACCATGTGGCAAGGGGCAGACTCAGCACTAAGGGTTGGATGTGCCATCTCAGGCCGTGGACCTGTGTGCAGAGACTGACATAGACAGGGCTCCGCACGGCAGCCCCATCCGGCCAGGCTCAGCGATTCTTCTTCCTGCCGCCCCCTCCCAGGGGTGCTCCGTCCCTCCTCTGTCCCACCTCTTCACTGCTGCAGAGCTCAGCAGAGCCTGGACACATCCAACCACTCCTCACCCGCCCCATCCGTCCTGGCCCAGAGCCTGTCTGGGGACACAGGCTGAGGGGGAAAAGGGGGAGGAAGGCTTACTCCCTAGGACTGCCTCCTATTTCTCCTTGTGTCAACCCAAAGGCTCATTTTGACCATTTATATAGCTTTGTCTTCTCCTGCAGAACCTAGTTAGAAAAAAGACAATTGTTGGGTAGGTGCACATAAGAGTAAGGATTGTTCGTGATCCTTTCTAGCCAGCTGGGAGAGCATCAAAAAGACCACTGTCAACAATAATTAGAAAGGGTCCCTAGACACTGAGCATGGCTCTGAAGGACAAAGACGACGTTGCAGGGCACACAGGAATGAATAAGTTTCAGGTTTATTGCTGCAATTAATTGAAATGTAATGAATATAACTCTCTTTCAATAAGCAAACATTTATCAAATACTCATGATCCTTGGTCCTGGGAATACAGATCAATAAGGTGGGACTTCGGCCTTTGAGGGCACAGCCGTCTAGTGGGCCAGACTAACATGTAAGCAAATAATTAAGCATAGTAATCTTATAAGTATTCCAGAGAGATCTACACAGTATGCTGTAGACACCAGAGGTGGGATTCCAATTTTTTTTTTTTTTTTTTTTTTTGCCGTGTCACGCGTCTTGTGGGATCTTAGTTCCCCGACCAGGGATTGAACCCATGAATTCAGCAGTGAAAGTGCCGAGTCCTAACCACTGGACAGCCAGGGAATTCCCAGGGATTCCCTTCTGAATGCCTCCTCCATTCCTGGCACTGTGCTGAATGCTGGGGATGATAAAGAAACAGATATAGGCCTTGCCCCTCGAGGAGGCTTACAGTCAGCTGAACACACCCCAATCTGCCCAGGGAGCTCAGACAGGGCTCCAGGAGAGAGAGGACCCAAGGCTTGGAGAAAGAGCTTCAGTTGTTCCACAGACACACAGGGGACAAGGGCTCTCTAAACAGAAGAGACAGAAAGCACAAGAATGTAGAGATGCGAAAGCATGACCCACTTGGGGAAGTATGAAGAACTTCTTTGCTTCTTTTTTGTAACCCCAGCCCCATCTGCCCTTTCAACTCAGACCCATGAGTCATGCATGGGAAATAGGGCTATGTCACTGAGATACAGTTTGAAAACATTAACTGAGATCCTTAGACTTGACTGCGGGCACTGGAACAATCTTGAAAATTTTGATTCGGATGAGCCCGTTTTCTTGTCCATGAGACTCCTACAGAACTCATATCTAAACCAGAAGAAACTGGTCTGGATTTCAGTAAGTTCTAGAGCTGTGATTTGCATGAATTGCCTCTTTCTGCTAATAGGAACGATAAAAATAATAACTCTCTCCTAGAACCCTGTCTCCAAAATGACATGAAAAGGCAGTGATTACCAGTGTCAGTAGATACCCATATAATTTGATCCCGGTAGTGGATCTTATTTTTTAATGGATCAATCTCCCAGGGATTTCTCAATGTTCATGTCCCCAGTGAGATGTCGATTTTATTGCTCTAGCTGTGTGCACTTTCCTTCCTGAAATCAAGAATACAGAAAGCAATCTGTAAGGCACACAGCAGGAAGAGGATTCATCCTTGTCCACTTAAATATTCATGGCAGCTTGCATTTTGGTTCAAAAAGACACTTGTCTATTTAGATAAGATTTAATTTATTCATAATTTACCTAAATTTGCAGGCGCATGCATGTACATTTTAGCGTAAAAGTAGCATAATACATAAAACATCACCAAAGCATGCAAATTGTACACTGACAGCAGTGGAACCCGCCTGGATGTTTTAGGGAGATAACACATTTCCACCAGAGCAAAGACCTGAGCACAATGGCCTGGGATTGTTTGCCTGTAATACGATGAGTCATCATTATCTTTTTATCCAAGGCAGACTTCTCATTAAAACCTAAAATGTATGTAATATAAAGTGATGCTGAAGAACAGCTTTCTGAAACCAATGTTGTGCTTCCTCCTCTTCTCCCTGGTCCTTTATTGTTGTACAGCCGACCCCTTCTCCTCCCCCAGCCCTCAAACAAAATAAAACAACATATTTCAATGGCCTCTAAGTTTTCGGTTAATTAGTGACAACCTTACATTCCCATTCATTTACTCGTTCATTCAAGTAATATCCATTGTCCACTTGTTGCATATAAAGACCATTCTAGGCTCTCCCAGAAGCCTTGTAGAGCACCTGATCTGTCTTCTCCACAAGACAATGAGCTCTCTGAAGGCAGATGCTGTGGCTTGTCCTGAGACAGGCTGGGACCTGAGACCTGGGACCCTTTGCTGCAGTGCTTACTCCTGGACAAACATCTCCTCAAGCAATAAAATACAAAGAAACTATAAGGGACTAAAAATAACTGCATGCATGAGCAGTTGGGGCAAATTATGGACAACAAAATACAAAAAGACCAAAAAAAAAAAAAAAAGCCCAACTGCCACTTCTGAAGAGCCAGGAGCAAGAACAGGGTGTTGGGAACAAAAGCGGGGTACTACGCACGCCCCCTGCGCTCAACACCACCAAAGGGGTGGGCAGACTACTTAAGCCACCCCTCCAGGCTGACCCCTGGACCTGCCCTTACCCTCACCCCATGTAAGGAATCAGCTTGCCCCCCCTCAGGGAGAGAGCAAAGGAACCTGTTACTTGTTTTTGTTGGCCCCAATAAAGCCTTGTCTGAATTTCTTTTCTGGCCTCTTATCAATTTCTATTGGTTGGGGAAGGCCAAGAACCCTGGTCAGTGTTGCGGTGCCCAGCCCTGACCCTGGCATATTGTAGCTGATGGATAAATGTTGTTAACGGTCTGGACCATTGTTTTCAGCAGCATATGGGAATTCTTAGAAATAGAGAGGAAAAGGAACTTTTCATGAAAGTTTTTGCCATGAGAACTTTCTCGTGACTTGTCGCTGGTCATGAATCTAACAAGTCCTTCATCCTGACTCTTACAAAAGAAGAAAAACCCAGTTCTCGCCCAGAGCTGGCAACAGTGTGCCTTCCCTTCTTGGTATGCAGGGTCTCTCCAGCCACAACACTGTTTACAGGTTTTAGAGGAGGAATTAGAGAGACATAATCTGAAGAGAGCGTAAGAAGATTTAAAGGAAGGGGATTTGTTTGGAGTCTTTGCTACCTAAAGGCATTAAAACTGTATAATGCCAAACAATCCCGTTTTTCTTTATTTATGGATCATATATTCCCCCCGTTATTACTGTCATATATTTTTCCAACCTGACAGCTGGTAACACCGAAAATTCACTGCTAGCAAAAAATTCCATTTACCACTCTCTCCAAGATAATAATTTTAGAATTAAAGGAAAAAATACATATACATGTCTATGCAAAAATATCCATATTTATTTTTAGCGCCTGAACTCATACTCCAGACTGAATATGGATTGGGGGTCTAGAATCACGTTTTGATCAGAGTTCAGGGGGATTCTTTTAAAAACATAACCCTCAAACATCCTCTCTTACCTGTTAGCTATTAACTCGGGGAAGAAATATCAGAGTAGGTCATCCTGGTTTCCCCAGAGTTGGTGTAATTTAATTTCAATTTGTCAAACGTGGCACGATGGCAGAGATTTATTTTTCCTCTTGATTTATTAGAAATATTCTAAAAGGGGCAGTCTGTCACTCAGGTTATTTAAGCCAGTCCTCTTGTTGAAGTTTCTTTTCCTTTGGCTTACAGTCCAAATCCACAAGAAGGGGAAAAACAACCAAAGAGATAAAAACCACAAGGGGGAAAAAGAAAGAAATCAATGTGTTTTAAACCTGATGACAGGATGGGTTGTTTAAATTGCTTCGGCACATTGATTTAAAGCACGCCCAATAGAAACCTCGATTATGTTAACAATCTTTTCCCTTCATTTCAATCACTGTATTTGCTGTATCTGATTACCTACAGAAAAATGATGTCCAAATATAATGTTGAATATGATTTTATTATTATTATTTGTTAGAAGAATGATGGGCAATGACTTAGATGTCTGGGGACAGGATTAGTAACATAAATAATGTGAATTCCAAATAACCCAAGATACTGATAAATCAACTGCATGTTTAACTATAGGTTATGTCCTAGATGTATTTCTGAAAATGGCAGTTCTTTCAGGCTTCAGGGATGCAGAGAGATAAGAGGTAATCCTGGCCATAGACTGCAAGTGGTGGGAAATGTCCTCCCATGTGAAATGAACAAAGCTTCCAGTGTGAGAGGCTGTGTTGTGTTTTGACAAAGTCACCTTTAATCTCAATAGTTTGTCATTGAGATACCATTGCCAAGGCCGCCGGCATCTTTTGTAAAAATACTTCTAGTTAACCTACCTGCACTTCAACTCAGAGGCAATGGAGCCATTATTTCCCATGTTGCTTTGATATTTTCACACCATTGTGACTCCCTGATGGTGGTTAGGATTGGAAATAATGGGAAGTGGTCTTTCCATTCTGTAACCATATCTTAGACAGATCTGGTTCCCGAGTAACTGTTATGGAAATAACCCAATGATAAAGAATCCAACTGACCCATTCACTAGGTCTCTGTTTCTACTCTGAGTCTAGCACCATCCTTATATATGAGGATTGTTGTTTTTCATTCAGGATTGTGAAAACTTATCTGACTATATGTGAAAGTTTGTTTTTTTGCACACTGAACACGTGCTTTCACATATGCTGTGTCCTTCAGTCTCATGAAGCTGGTTAGATTTAACCCATTTCACCATTGAAGAGACTGAGTTTTAGCCAAAAAGGTCACTCACCTAAGGTCACCCACTTGTTAAACACTGAGATTAGATTTGAACCAAGTGTTTTGTTTTTTTTTTACTCCAAAACTTCTATTCTCTTCTCTACACCACATTACCCTGAAGCTGTTGTTTTGTTAGATTCACCAAAAAATACCTACTGAATAGCTTCTATATGTCAGGCCATCAATGTTCGAGGTGCTGAGGATCAAAGCAAGTATCCACTGAGCCTACTCTTAGGGGCATGGTACATAGATTAGTTTTCTGTGTGTTGGAAGAGCTATGCACAGGGTATCATGAAGGCGTATCCGAGGTCTCCATGCCCACCAGGCTCAGGGAGAACTGCCTGAAGGAGCAGACCCTGTGTCAAATCTTATCATGAGACACTTACATGATTCCTCTCTCCGGGCAGTGTCCACCTTGTGCACATAACTAGAAGGTCTGTTGACCCATTCTGCAATGAGGAGGTCAAGGACAAATCTATGAACATTTTCTCTTCCCTACACAAGTCAGAGGAAGCCAACCTTCTTGCTAGCATGTTCTTTCATGAGGTTAAAAAAGAAAAAGAAAAAGAAATAACTCCATCCTCTAGGCATCTCAGACAGGCATCTTTAACCAGATTGTCAATACAGTAAACACTTTTTGAACTGTTTGGTTTAATTGAAGTTCAAGTAGCCTGTTCATCTTCCTTATAGCTGCTTGGCTCAGATGCTTATCATATACCTTAGAATCCTGGTAGGGAGAACAAAGGCTCTTTATCAAGGCTTTGCTGGAGTCAGGATTTATACCAGGCAAGAATCTTAAAGGTATCAGATTTAAAAGTGAGTCTATGGCACCTTTATTCTCTGCCTACCAAATTCCCATTCATTCTTGTGTGAGTTAGACCCACACCCTTGTGTATAGTTAGAGAAAACCACCCTAACAAGAGACCACCTTACTTCTGACATCAGCTGGAAGTCCAGGAGGGTCCCCAAAACCACCATCAGGTTTGATCATTTTCTAGAGTGACTCATCGAATGCACTAGAAGCTATTATAGTCATAATTCAGGTTTTCTGCAGAAAAAGGATTAAAATCAGCCAAGGAGGGAAGAAGACCTCAGGGCAGAATCTGGGCAAACACCAAATGCAGAGCTTCATTTGTCCTCTTCTTGTGGAGTCAGGATGGTCACTTTCCTGGTGTCCATGTTTAACAACACACAGGGAGAATTGTCAACCAAGGATACTCACCTGAGCCTCAGTGTTCAGAGCTTTTACTGGGGTTCCATTGCTTAGGCATGATTGGTTGATAGACTGATCGACTGCTCTCAGGGTCGATCTCAGTCTCCAGGTACATTGATGCCAGGCAACCCAAAGGCCCCAACCTAAATCACATGGTTAGATTGCATGGTGTGAACCAAAGCCCCCCAGACAAACGAAGGCACTGAAGACACTGGCAAAGACACTGACAACAGCCAGACCTCTTTGGGGGCAAAGTTAAGTAATTACCGCCCCATTCTCAGTACCAGCTCAAAGATGCACTCCACCGTGCAGAGTCTGCTTTCTCCCTCTGAGTCCCCGCAGCACTTTGTCCAGGTCTCTGTTTGCACTGATTGCATTATAAACTCCTTGGAGCTGGAGACTGAATACTCGTTCTGCCTTCAACACTCCGCACCTATAGGGTCAAGCACATAGTATGTGTTTAATAAATTTTAATTGGGTTGGATTTTTCTATTTGATGAAGAAACTCATCTTTAGATTTGTAAAGAGTTTGGATCTTACTAGTTGCTTTCTTTTGTTTTTCTGGTGGACATTTATGGGTTTTAGGTGTAATTCTGCCCTTACACCCAAGTGCAGGACATCAGAAATATTTTTTAACTTTCTACCAGCCTGTAAAACCCTCGGATGTATCTCAGTTTCCACTGATGGTTGCAGAATCTTCTTAAGCCAGAGCAAATGCCATACACCTTCCTGGGCATGTCGATGATGTTTATAGGAGAAAATTACTTCCAAGCCCTGGGAAGTATAGAGTCCAAAGCAGCTATTCCTTGCTTTGTGTTATTTCTCCATTTGGTGACATTATTAAAGATACGTCTGCAGGAGAATTCAGCCCACTGAGAATCAAGCACAGGACTTTGAGGAGAAAAACTCCACTATCTTAGGAACAGAACATTTCAAAAAATATATAAAAAGGAGAGAAGTGGCAGGGAAACCACTGAAAAATGCACAACTGGATGCACCTGGGTCTTTTTCCCCTGATATCTGTTTGTTGTTGCATGTTTGTTGTCTTGTGGGTGGAGCTGCTGTGCTCTGAGCATGAAGAGTAGGCGGAACGCTCACAAAAAAAGATCAATGATTCGCTTGAGCTGAGCTTATAATTATGTGCCAGCTGTGGAGTGTTCCTAGTGTGTCTGCAATGGTGGCACAAACTAGGGGCCACTCTGCCACCTGTGCATGTGAGAGTGTTTTGTCAGTGCAACACCATGCAGCTTGCCATGCACCCTGTTAGTGAGGATGGGTTGCAGGTCTGTGTCTGCTGACACACCTGTCATGAGAATTCTCTTCTTTACAAATTTGGGAGAGAGCAAGACCCTTAGATGGCAGAATTTCAAACCAAGAGCATCTCAAAATAATATTCAGTAATGGCATTTGGAGTGCCCCTGAGTGATCTGATTTCCAATGTTTTCTCAAAAGTGAGCTGCTGAGGTGATATACAGTGTCATCAGCTGTTCTCTCTCCTGCCAAGAGCCAGGGTCTGAGAGTGGAATTTCTTGGGGCTTGTGAAAGGATGGGAAAGTCCACGTTGTATCTATGACTCAGGCTTTTCTCTTGGCCCCAAATCGGATTAGGTGCTAACTGTTATACTAATGAGTAGTTTCACCCTAGCTTGGACCTCTTCTGGTGGCTACGGTCAACTGGAAGTTACACTCTTGAAAGAAATCAATCCCCACCCCAGTTCCAGGTCATGTGAGCTATGGCACCCTCAGAACCCAGCCTGCAATAGGAGGTCATATGATGGGGTGACCCTACAGAGGGCCTCCAGGGATTGTAGGTAAACCAGCCTCAGACCACAATTTGAAATTCTATATATATCACTGTGTATGTAATGGCTGCATTTCAGCTATCCCTGGTACAAGATTATAATGTAGAAAAAGATCTCAGAAAACAAAATTTCTCTCAAATGCTGTCCATTTGGGTGGTACATTGGTGGGACGGGGGAGGTGGAGATGATGCTCAGAGCAAAAGAAGTTGAGAAAAAAGATGCAGTGGACCCTGAGGACTAAAACAGACTTTCAAGGGAATAAAACCTCAGGAAGTGGCTGGGTGTTAATTCTTCCTCACAAGACTGAAGTCAGATGTAGGCTGAACATCATTTCCAAGAGTCTAAGGCTGAGTCAGACCTGTAAAAACAACGCACAAGGAGAAATGTGGAACTCAGGAAGACAGGAACGATCTGTGTACGATTTCAAATCAACGCTTTGTTGAACATGGCTGAGAGCTCCGTGTGTCAGCAGGCTGTTCATCTGCCTGGAGCCGCACCGTGCTCAGGGGACTAAAGGTGTGAGACGTTCATTCTTCATACACGGTAATGTGTCACCAGCCGTCTTCACAATGGAATTCCAATTTGCATGTTTCAGTGCAAAGGAAACACTTTAAAGACTCCGTCCATCGCTGTCTTAACGGAGTACTGTTGATATTCCAGAGGGTTTTTATTACGTGGGAGCCACAGATGAGTAGACAGCAAGACCAAACATAGCTAATACAGCAAATGTTCAGACAGAGGTAATAATGCGTTTCTCTGTCCACAGGGAGGTGGCTGTGTGGACCTGCAGTGGCCAACTGGTCTGGGGACCATAGGTGCATCCCTTTTGCTGTAGACGATTTGAGCTTTGCACTTGGGTGTGCCCATTTGTGATATGCAGGGATACCTATTTCGTGCTTTTAAGGGCTCGTTGCCCTGTGAGCAAAATACTTAACCGAGAAAAGGGAAGAAGATTGGGCTGCAGAGGAAAGCAAGCTTGCTTCATCCTTGTGCTGTCTGCAGGTGGACGGGTGGACCTGCGTGACAAATCGCTTCTGTTTGAAATAGTTGGAACTGAGCATCTCGGAGACTAGATAAGCGAACTTGAATGATCCAGTTAGGAAGATAACAGCAGTGAGAAGAGGGCACGGACAGCCGTGTGCGGGCACATTCCGCTGGTGTAAAGGTGGTGTGGCAGCCTGAAACTCGGGATTCTCTGCTTTGGATTGCTTCAGTAGAGACCTTTAACATTTTTTTAAATTTTTTATTGGAGTATAGTTGCTTTACAGTGCTGTGTTTGTTTCTACTGTATGGCAAAGTGAATCAGCTATGTGCACACATATATCCCCTCTTTTCTGGATTTCCTTCCCATTAAAATTATTTCAGCATAGCTTGATCTGGGCACCACGGCTGAGTCCCCTTGAACACATCCATGTTCAAAGGAACGTGCCATCTGGGCATCAAACAGAAACACAAAAATAAGCACTGCTAGGTCTTTGAAGAGTGAGGGTTCCGGGGAAGAGTCCAGGCAAAAAGGAACAGGTTTTCCTAGGTCCCAGTCGCTGCATCGTGGTCCATGCTGACCCTTTCAGAACCTACATCTGCTCATTATGACATTCCCAGAACACAAGCCCAGTGCTACCTCTGAGAGCAGGGCCCTTCGAAAGGAAGACCCTTTAGCAATTTAAATTTCCGAGAGTAATACTGTGGCCCCATGAGTTTATTCTTCATCTGATTCTACCCTAATGAGATACACAGCTCTGGCTCTGAGTAGTTCTGAATGTGCAAGGAATCTGCTGTCCTGAAATACAGGATATTCCTTAGGATAATTTCAGCTACTGGGAGGGGCAGGAGGCTTGCCTTTCTGTGCAGCCTCTTCCAGGGATCTCCTTACAGGAATAGGTTTATTATAAATTTTCACATGCTCATTTATTTATTTTCTCCATCATATTTATCTCCCAAACGTATAATCATCGGGTGAGCTTCACTTTAAAAACAAACATACATTGACTCCTAGACCTTATATTAATGGATGCTGTTTATTCTCATTTAATGCAGCCCTGAGCTGAGGGGGAAACATCTATTCACACAGTGCATGTACCTATGGTGGTTTTGAACATACCATCAAGCGCAGCAATGACTTGACCCTGTTGTTCCATTCAGACCCCCACTTGCTGTGGAATCTGGGACACGTGCTCTTTTTCCTATTTTAAAAGAAAATGAAGAAATATTTGATGGAGAAATAACATTTAATTTTTGAGAGTTTCCAAGGTTTAAATAGTATAAGAAGTAAAAGACCAATTAAATATAAAGATTTAAGGAGCATATTATTTGTACAGTTGTAGAGATAGATAGATAGATAGATAGGTAGATAGATAGATAGATAGAGATAGGGTAATGCTTGCTTGTCAATCAGTTACATGCCATGGAGGCAATTGCTAAATAATGTTTTACAAATAATGATACATTTCAAATGCTCAGCCAATAGTATGAATGTGTCATTAGTTCTTTGACCACCTACTGTGTCTAACTATCACCCTAAATTATTTCTCTAAACTTACAACCATTGCTTTAATAGGATAGTAGGATTCCTTCAGGAAGTATTCCAGGCTCAGTATCCTTCAAGCAAGCAAACGAACAGAAAATACAGATTTTTCTGTTGTATGTAACCCCAGATTATAAGGTAGGGGTAAAAATTATTCAAGGACATATTTAGCAATTGCTGAACCAATTAAGGAGGGTAGTAGTTGTCACTTCTAAGGTGCCTTGGGACCTTCAAAATTATGTACTTATTTTTTTGGGGGGAAATGGTTCAAAAGAATGCTTTCAGGCTATGCAAAGGTCACCCGGTGGCCTAGGTTTTGTTTTTTTTTAACATGTTTATTGGAGTATAATTGCTTTACAATGGTGTGTTAGTTTCTGCTGTATAACAAAGTGAATCAGCTATACATACACATATATCCCCATATCTCCTCCCTCTTGCGTCTCCCTCCCACCCCCCCATCCCACCACTCTAGGTGCTCACAAAGCACTGAGCTGATCTCCCTGTGCTATGCAGCTGCTTCCCACTATCTATCCATTTTACATTTGGTAGTATATATAAGTCCATGCCACTCTCTCACATCATCCCACATTACCCTTCCCACTCCCCATGTCCTCAAGTTCATTCTCTACATCTGTGTCTTCATTCCTGTCCTACCCCTAGGTTCTTCATAAAGTTCTCTTTCTTTTTTTTTTTTAGATTCCATGTATATGTGTTAGCATACAGTATTTGTTTTTCTCTTTCTGACTTACTTCACTCTGTATGACAGTCTCTAGGTCCATCCACCTCACTACAAATAACTCAATTTCATTTCTTTTTGTGGCTGAGTAATATTCCATTGTATATATGTGCCACGTCTTCTTTATCCATTCATCTGTTGATGGACACTTAGGTTGCTTCCATGTCCTGGCTATTGTAAATAGAGCTGCAATGAACATTTTGGTACATGACTCTTTTCGACTTATGGTTTTCTCAGGGTGTATGCCCAGTAGTGGGATTGCTGGGTTGTATGGTACTTCTCTTTTTAGTTTTTTAAGGAACGTCCATACTGTTCTCCATAGTGGCTGTATCAATTTACATTCCCACCAACAGTGCAAGAGGGTACCCTTTTCTCCACACCCTATCCAGCATTTATTGTTTGTAGATTTTTTGATGATGGCCATTCTGACTGGTGTGAGGGGATACCTCACTGTAGTTTAGATTTGCATTTCCCTAATGATTAGTGATATTGAGCATCCTTTCATGTGTTTGTTGGCAATCTGTATATCTTCTCTGGAGAAATGTCTATTTAGGTCTTCTGCCCATTTTTGGATTGGGTTGTTTGTTTTTTTGATATTGAGCTGCATGAGCTTCTTGTAAATTTTGGAGATTAAACCTTTGTTAGTTGCTTCATTAGCAAATATTTTCTCCCATTCTGAGGGTTGTCTTTTTGCCTTGTTTATGGTTTCCTTTGCTGTGCAAAACCTTTTAAGTTTCATTAGGTCCCATTTGTTTATTTTTGTTTTTATTTCCCTTTCTCTAGGAGGTGGGTCAAAAAGGATCTTGCTGTGATTTATGTCATAGAGTGTTCTGCCTATGTTTTCCTCTAAGAGTTTTGTAGTGTCTGGCCTTACATTTTGGTCTTTAATCCATTTCGAGTTTATTTTTGTGTATGGTGTTAGGGAGTGTTCCAATTTCATTCTTTTACATGTAGCTGTCCGGTTATAACAGCACCACTTATTAAAGAGGCTGTCTTTTCTGCATTGTGTATTCTTGCCTCCTTTATCAAAAATAAGGTGACCCTTGGGGCTTCCCTGGTGGCACAGTGGTTGAGAGTCCGCCTGCCGATGCAGGGGACACGGGTTCGTGCCCTGGTCTGGGAGGATCCCACATGCCATGGAGCAGCTGGGACCGTGAGCCATGGCCGCTGAGCCTGCGCGTCCGGAGCCAGTGCTCTGCAACGGGAGAGGCCACAACAGTGAGAGCCCCGCGTACCTCAAAAAAAATAAATAAATAAAATAAGGTGACCCTATGTGCATGGGTTTATCTCTGGGCATTCTATCCTGTTCCATTGATCTATATTTCTGTTTATGTGCCAGTACCATACTGTCTTGATTACTGTAGCTTTGTAGGATAGTCTGAAGTCCGGGAGGCTGATTCCTCCAGCTCTGTTTTTCTTTCTCAAGATTGCTTTGGCTATTTGGGGTCTTTTGTTTTCCATAAAAACTGTGAAATTTTTTTGTTCTAGTTCTGTGAAAAATGTCACTGGTAGTTTGATAGGGATTGCACTGAATCTTTAGATTGCTTTGGGTAGTATAGTCATTTTCACAATGTTGATTCTTTCAGTGCAAGAACATGGTATATCTCTCCATCTGTTTGTATCATCTTTACTTTCTTTCGTCAGTGTCTTATAGTTTTCTGCATACAGGTCTATTGTCTCCTTAGGTTGGTTTATTCCTAGGTATTTTATTCTTTTTGTTGCAGTGGTAAATGGGAGTGTTTCCTTAATTTCTCCTTCAGATTTTCATCATTAGTGTATAGGAATGCAAGAGATTTCTGTGCCTTAATTTTGTATCCTGCTTCTTTACCAAAGGATTCTCTATGTATAGTATCATGTTATCTTCAAACAGTGATAGCTTTACTTCTTCTTTTCTGATTTGGATTCCTTTTATTTCTGTTTCTTCTCTGATTGCTGTGGCTAAAACTTCCAAAACTATGTTGAACAACAGTGATGAGAGTAGACAAACTTGTTTTGTTCCTGATCTTAGTGGGAATGGTTTCAGTTTTTCACCATTGAGAACAATGTTGGCTGTGGGTTTGTCATATATGTCCTTTATTATGTTGAGGTAAGTTCCCTCTATGCCTACTTCCTGGAGGGTTTTTATCATAAATTGGTGTTGAATTGTGTCAAAAGCTTTTTCTGCATCTATTGAGATTATCAAATCGTTCTTATCCTTCAGTTTGTTAATATGGTGTATCACATTGATTGATTTGCATATATTAAAGAATCCTTGCATTTCTGGGATACATCCACTTGATCATGGTGTATGATCCTTTTAATGTGCTGTTGGATTCTGTTTGCTAGTATTTTGTTGAGGATTTTTGCATCTATATTCATCAGTGATTTTGGCCTGTAGTTTTCTTTCTTTGTAACATCTTTGTCTGGTTTTGGTATCAGGGTTATGGTGGCCTCGTACAATGAGTTTGGGAGTGTTCCTCCCTCTGCTATATTTTGGAAGAGTTTGAGAAGGGTAGGTGTTAGCTCTTCTCTAAATATTTGATAGAATTCGCCTATGAAGCCATCTGGTCCTGGCCTTTTGTTTGTTAGAAGATTTTTAATCACAGTCTCAATTTCAGTGCTTGTGATTGGTCTGTTTATATTTTCTATTCTTCCTGTTTCATATTCGGAGGGTTGTGCTTTTCTAAGAATTTGTCCATTTGTTCTAGGCTGTCCATTATATTGGCATATAGTTGCTTGTAGTAATCTCTCATGATCCTTTGTATTTCTGCAGTATCAGTTGTTACTTCTCCTTTTTCATTTCTAATTCTATTGATTTGAGTGCTCTCCCTTTTTTTCTTGATGAGTCTGGCTAATGGTTTATCAATTTTGTTTATCTTCTCAAAGAACTAGCTTTTAGTTTTATTGATCTTTTCTATTGTTTCCTTCATTTCTTTTTCATTTATTTCTGATCTGATCTTTATGATTTCCTTCCTTCTGCTAACTTTGGGTTTTATTTTTGTTGTTGTTCTTCTTTCTCTAATTGCTTTAGATGTAAGGTTAGGTTGTTTATTTGAGCTGTTTCTTGTTTCTTGAGGTAGGATTGCATTGCTATAAACTTCCCTCTTAGAATTGCTTTTGCTGCATCCCATAGGTTTTGGGTCATCGTGTTTTCATTGTCATTTGTTTCTAGGTATTTTTTGATTTCCTCTTTGATTTCTTCAGTGATCTCTTGGTTATTAGTTTATTGTTTACTCTCCATGTGTTTGTATTTTTTACAGATTTTTTCCTGTAATTGATATCTAGTCTCCTTGCATTGTGGTCAGAAAACATACTTGATATGATTTCACTTTTCTTAAATTTACCAAAGCTTGATTTGTGACCCAACATATGATCTATCCTGGAGAATGTTCCATGAGCCCTTGAGAAGAAAATATATTGTTGTTTTTGGATGGAATGTCCTATAAATATCAGTTAAGTCCATCTTGTTTAATTTATCATTTATTTTCATTTTGGATGATCTGTCCATTGGTGAAAGTGGGGTGTTAAATTCCCCTACTATGATTGTGTTACTACTGATTTCCCCTTTTATGGCTGTTAGCCTTTGCTTTATGTATTGAGGTCCTCCTATGTAGGGTGCATAAATATTTACAATTGTTATATCTTCTTCTTGGATTGATCCCTTGTTCATTATGTAGTGTTCTTCTTTGTCTCTTGTAATAGTCTTTATTTTAAAGTCTATTTTTTCTGATATGAGAATTGCTACTCCACCTTTCTTTTGATTTCCATTTGCATGGAATATCTTTTTCCATCCCCTCACTTTCAGTCTGTGTGTGCCCCTAGGTCTGAAGTAGGTCTCTTGTAGACAGCATATATACGGGTCTTGTTTTTGTATTCATTCAGCCATTCTATGTCTTTTGGTTGGAGCATTTAAACCATTTACATTTAAGGTAATTATCGATATCTATGTCCCTATTACCATTTTCTTAATTGTTTTGGGTTTGTTATTGTAGGTCTTTTCCTTCCCTTGTGTTTCCTGACTAGAGAAGTTGCTTTAGCATTTGTTGTAAAGCTGGTTTGGTGGTGTTCAATTCTCTTAGCTTTTGCTTGTCTGTAAAGGTTTTAATTTCTCTGTTGAATCTGAATGAGATCCTTGCTGGGTAGCGTAATCTTGGTTGTAGGTTTTTCCCTTTCATCCCTTTAAATATGTCCTGCCACTCCCTTCTGGTTTGCAGAGTTTCTGCTGAAAGATCAAGGGGATTGCCTTGTATGTTATTTGTTGTTTTTCCCTTGCTGCTTTTAATATTTTTTCTTTGTATGTAATCTTTGATAGATTGATTAATATGTGTCTTGGCATGTTTCTCCTTGGATTTATCCTGTATGCAACTCTTTGTGCTTCCTGGACTTGGGTGGCTATTTCCTTTCCCATATTAGGGAAGTTTTCAACTATAATCTCTTCAAAAATTTTCTCAGTCCCTTTCTTTTTCTCTTCTTCTTCTGGGACCCCTATAATTTGAATGTTGGCATGTTTAATGTTGTACCAGAAGTCTCTAAGACTGTCCTCAGTTCTTCTCATTCTTTTTTCTTTATTCTGCTCTGCAGTAGTTATTTCCACAATTTTATCTTCCAGGTCACTTATCCGTTCTTCTGCCTCAGTTATTCTGCTATTGATTCCTTCTAGAGAAATTTTAATTTCATTTATTTTGTTGCTCATCATTGTTTGTTTGCTCTTTAGTTCTTCTAGGTCCTTGTTAAATGTTTCTTGTATTTTCTCCATTCTATTTCCAAGATTTTGGATCTTTACTATCATTACTCTGAATTCTTTTTCAGGTAGTCTGCCTATTTCCTCTTCATTTATTTCGTCTGGTGGGTTTTTTACCTTGCTCCTTCATCTGCTATGTGTTTCTCTGTCTTCTCATTTGGCTTAACTTACTGTGTTTGGGGTCTCCTTTTCACAGGCTGCAGGTTCATAATTCCCGTTGTTTTTGGTGTCTCCCCCAGTGGCTAACGTTGGTTCAGTGGGTTGTGTAGCCTTCCTGGTGGAGGGGACTAGTGCCTGTGTTCTGGTGGATGAGGCTGGGTCTTGTCTTTGTGCTGGGCAGGACAGCATCCGGTGGTGTGTTTTGGGATGTTTGTGCCCTTATTATGATTTTAGACAGCCTCTCAGCCAATGGATGGGGTTGTGTTCCTGTCTTGCTAGTTGTTTGGCATGGGATGTCCAGCACTGTAGCTTGCTGGTCGTTGAGTGAAGCTGGGTGTTGATGTTGATTTGGAGATCTCAGGGAGAGCTTTTGCCATTTGATATTATGTGGAGCCAGGAGGTCTCTTGTGGACCAGTGTCCTGAACTCAGCTCTCCCACCTCAGAGGCACAGGCCTGACACCCGGCTGGAGCACCAAGACCCTGTCAGCCACATGGCTCAGAAGAAAAGGGAGAAAAAAAAAGAAAGAATGAAAAAAATAAAATAAAATAACGTTATTAAAATAAAAAATAATTATTATAAATTTTAAAAATTAAAATAAGAAAAATAAAAAAGAAAGAAAGAAAGAAGAGAGCAACCAAACCAAAAAACAAATACACCGATGATAACAAGTGCTAAAAACTATACTAAAAAAAAGGGTGGGGGGGACAGACAGTACCCTAGGACAAATGGTAAAAGCAAAGCTATACAGACAAAAATCACACAAAGAAGCCTACACAGACACACTCACAAAAAGAGAAAAATGAAATATATATGTGTTTATAAAAAGGAGGAATAAACAAATCTACCAATGATAATAAACTCTAAACACTAAACTAAGATAAACATAAAACAGGAAACAAATTAGATTCAGAAAGCAAACCCCAAGTCTACAGTTGATCTCAAAGTCCACCTCCTCAACTTGGGATGATTAGTTGTCTATTCAGGTATTCCACAGATGCAGGGTACATCAAGTTGATTGTGGAGATTTAATCTGCTGCTCCTGAGGCTGCTGGGAGAGATTTCCCTTTCTCTTCTTTGTTCTCACAGCTCCCGGGGCTCAGCTTTGGATTTGGCCCCGCCTCTGCATGTAGGTCGCCTGAGGGCGTCTGTTCTTCTCTCAGACAGGACAGGGTTAAAGGAGCCGCTGATTCGGGGGCTCTGGCTCACTCAGGCCGGGGGGAGGGAGGGGTGCGGATGCGGGGCAGGCCTGCAGCGGCAGAGGCCGGCATGACGTTGCACCAGCACGAGGCGTGCCATGCATTCTCCTGGGGAAGCCGTCCCTCAATCACGGGACCCTGGCAGTGGCGGGCTGCACAGGATCTCGGGAGGGGAGGGGGGGATAATGACCTGTGCTCGCACACAGGCTTCTTGGAAGCGGCAGCAGCAGCCTTAGCGTCTCATGCCCATCTCTGGGGTCTGCGCTGATAGCCGCGGCTCGCGCCCGTCTCTGGAGCTCCTTTAAGCAGCGCTCTTAATCCCCTCTCCTCGCGCACCAGGAAACAGAGGGAAGAAAAAGTCTCTTGCCTCTTCGGCAGGTCCAGACATTTTCCCAGACTCCCTCCCGGCCAGCCGTGGCACACTAACCCCCTGCAGGCTGTGTTCACGCCGCCAACCCCAGTCCTCTCCCTGCGCTCCAACCGAAGCCCGAGCCTCAGCTCCCAGCCCCGCCCACCCCAGCGGGTGAGCAGACAAGCCTCTCAGGCTGGTGAGTGCCGGTCGGCACCTATCCTCTGTGCGGGAATCTCTCCGCTTTGCCCTCTGCACCCCTGTGGTTGCACTCTCCTCCACGGCTCTGAAGCTTCCCCCCTCCGCCACCCGCAGTCTCCGCCCACGAAGGGGCTTCTAGTGTGTGGAAACCTTTCCTCCTTCACGGCTCCCTCCCACTGGTGCAGGTACCGTCCTTATTCTTTTGTCTCTGTTTATTCTTTTTTCTCTTGCCCTACCCAGGTACGTGGGGAGTTTCCTGCCTTTTGGGAGGTCTGAGGTCTTCTGCCAGGGTTCAGTAGGTGTTCTGTAGGAGTTGTTCCACGTGTAGATATATTTCTGATGTGTTTGTGGGGAAGAAGGTGACCTCCACGTCTTACTCCTCCGCCATCTTGAAGGTCTCCCCCTTAGCCTTCTTACACCACTCTCATTAACACAAGATAATTTGGGTCTTTTGATGCTGTAGATCTCAGCAACCTCAGCATATGATTTTCTTTCTTTCTTTGGCAGAGAACTTTCATCTTTTCACTTCAGGGAGGCACTTTACAGCTTCTCTTTGGCATATCTGAATTGCCAGCATCACTACTCTGGTGCTTTGAAGCCATTATTAAGTAAAATCAGGGTCACTTGAACACAAGCACTGCAATACCGCGAGGCGCTAAGTGACAAATGGCGGGATGCGCTTAGGTTGTTATTTAGAATAGAAGAGGATGATGATGGATGTATGGATGGATGGATGGATGGATGGATGATAGGGTGGATGGATGGATGGATGATAGGGTGGGTGGATGGATGGATGATGGATGGATGGATGGATGCATGATAGGGTGGATGGATGGATGGATGATAGGGTGGATGGATGGATGGATGATAGGGTGGATGGATGGATGGAGGGACGGATGATGTATGGATGGATGGATGATAGGGTGGATGGATGGATGGATGGATGGATGATAATGTGGATGGGTGGATGGATGGATGGATGGAGGGAGGGATGGATGGATGGATGGATAAAGCACGGAGAGAGAGAAAGAAAGAGAGATTGATTTAATAAATAATGAGCATATCCTCCAAGAAAGCTGTGCCCTGAGTTACTTTACTGAGCCCAGCATTTCTTTGGCCGTCACTCTCCTCCTAGAACATCATCTTAGTGAAGGTGAACTTGCACCAGTGAATAGATAGGAGAACAGTGATCTCTAAATTGAGCTTAAGCCACGAGCTATCAGTAAGTGCTGTGCCAGGCATTTGCTACTTGCTCAATAACCTTAAAGTAAACATCACTGTCCCTGTTTTCCAGATGCAGACAGTGAGGCCCATATGGAATAAACAATGTGCATAAGACCAGAGAGCTAGCAAGTGGCAGTGCCAGTTTTCAACCCCAATTTTGTGTGATCCACGATCCATGCTCTTAATCCCTATGCTGAGGTTTAGCATCTGTAAAGTCTGGGTGATGATAACACCCAGGATGATATTCTTCACGTAGGTGAAGTCATATGTGGATGTACAATTTGGCCACAAAGCAACATTCCAGTAATTATGATGTGATCTTTCTTCTAATTGCTCTAATGAAGGACCAAGGGTGATAAAATGCATGGAGGGCCCAGGCTCCAGGCATCAGTGACATAAACAATAATACCATCCCTTGGCACAGGTTGATGCACTGTTAGGAAGAAATCACTTCAAGAGCTCTCACACTTCAGCCGCTATGCTCAGTGAGTTTTGCATCCAGGCAGTTAGAAAATGAATGCATCTGGCACCACCAACACCTTTCTGAATGCCTGCCTGTCCAATCCCTGCTTAGCTGGCTCTTAACAGCCGCACTGAAATCGAAGCCTTAAGAGATGACTGTCACCAAGCCACCTGTAGAATCCAGGGATGCAAAAGGATAAGCCCCTCATTTAATTGTAAATGGAGCTTATGGCAGTCCAATTCAGAGGACCATCACTTAGAAATGTTAATGCTGTTTATTGTAGCATGCCTGGGATAATGGCATTTCTCAACATCTGTTTTCATTTAAAATTTCTACGTTGCCTTTGTGTTCCGTTCTGTGGACGCCACTTGGTAAGGATGCCGTTCATACTTATGAAGCAGGAGGATGGAAAGTGACAAGTGGGAACCCAAATGAAATATTATTAATAAATATTTGCAGCTGCTGCTGGGACTTGTTGAGTAGCTGCCAGCGTCACTGACAGAATTCATCTTGCAAAATGTACCTATGATGAATATCAACCAGGAGTGGTTAGCAAAGGTTGTTAATTCATGAATGACTTGCAAGCACACCAGCGACTCAGTCGCCACCAGTAACAGGATGCATTTTTTTTCTTGTGCAAGGCAACCAGGAGCTTAAGGTCATAACATGGTCATCATTGCCGTACTCTTGACTCTCTTTCTGTACCTTGATAGGTTTAGTCTGGAAGACAGATAAAATAAAAGAAGCAGAAGTGTCTGCGTGTTCAGGGAAATGAACTGTGGAAAGACCATGCACATCTTTCCAGGCTCACATCAAAACTCACTTCTTGGGTTTCCCTGGTGGCGCAGTGGTTGGGAGTCCGCCTGCCGATGCAGGGGACACGGGTTCGTGCCCTGATCCCGGAAGATCTCACATGCCGCAGAGCGGCTGGGCCCGCGAGCCATGGCCGCGGAGCCTGTGTGTCCGGAGCCTGTGCTCCACAACGCGAGAGGCCACAGCAGTGAGAGGCCCGCGTACAGCAAAAAAAAAAAAAAAAAAAAAAAAAAAAAAACTCACTTCTTCCCAACAGGCTTTCTGGCAACATCAGCCTTCTGGAACCCTCCCTTCAGGCTCTCAGTGCACTCATCTGACTCTGTCACACTCATTTATCAATAACATTTAATCGTATTTTGCCTTTTGTGGTAAAGCCTTATAATTGTGCATTTCGTCTCTTCCTGTGTGTGCTGTAGGTTCTTAAAGGGTATCCATTTTCACCTCTTTTCCTCCATCATGGCCCCACCATAACTCCCATGCTTGGTCCCTGACACCTAGTCATTCTAGGTGTCTACATGCTGTACTATCCCACAACTGTGTTTTTTAAACACTTTTATAACTATTTCAATGTAATTGCTTTCTTTGTATCCTATATATTTTGTTTTATATTTGAAAACATTATTCTGAGAAGAGGTCCATAGTGTCAGCAGATTGCCAAAATTTAAGAATTCCTGTTCTGGGTCAGGTGTTCAGACTCTAAGCATAATTTTGAGGGTGTTTCATACCCAAGAACCCCATTTGTATTGTTCTACCTGGAGCCACAGTGTCGTAGCCACTAGATGGTGGAAAGCATGCTGGAGCAAGAGTCAGAAGGCCCATATTTATATCTGGACACTGCCTACGGATAGCTGTGTGGCTTTGGGCAAGATATTACCCTCTCTGAACCTATATGTCCTCATAGCAAACCTTAGGTAATATAATTCCTGCCTCACCCGTTGTCATGAATAGAAATGAGATCATTTATGTGAAAACACCTGCACAGGTAGACCTTCCCTAAACATTTTTTGAATCTGATTCAAGGCCGTGGGCTCTTCAGCCCATTTGCATATGCAGATATCAGCTCGTAGGACTGACAAGAATGCTTTTTTGTCTCCCTCCTGCTGGGACTTGGGGGGTCTGCCTGGAAGCTTGGGGATGGCTTTGACAGCGAGGTGCCAAGAGGAAACCTGCCTCCATTTCCAGCCCTGTCCCCACAGGCAAACCAGGCTGAGCCAAAGGGTTCACGGGGATCAGCAGGAAAAGGGAAAACAATTTGTTTGGGGGCCCTAGAGTTAGATACTCAGCATGCTGGGCTGGCAGCGTTTTTCAGCTTTAATCAGCATCAAGTTGATCTCATTTTGAGAGATGCTAACAAATCCAGGCTATCTACAGGTAGCTCCCACCAGACATCCCCGGCCCTCCACCTGTTCCCTGCCCCTTCCCCTGCCCTCTTGAAGGCCAAGGGCACCAAGGTACCTGGACTGCTGTTCTGGCCCCAGTTGTCAGCATTCTCCTCTATGCTTCAGCTGGGGGCAGTGGGCAGCAGAAGTTGTGTTTTCTCTTTCAGTCTTGACAGGTTGGTTGTTTTTATTTCCTCCTCTCTCTTCTTTTGTTGAGCTGCATTTTTCTGAAAATTAATTTATTGTGACTGAAAGGACTGCAGACAGAGAACCCTGGAGACTGATTTCCCCCTATTTATCCAAGATATCAACCTGGTGCTAGCAGGGACCCACCAATGAGACCAGCCAGGCTCTGGAGTTAAATAGCTTCTGTTCTCTGAGGAGCTCAAAGCACTTTAGAAACATGAGCTCATTTGGGGTCCGTTCTGACCTGGATTCAAAGTGCCCCACGATCCTCCCAGGACACAGATGTCTAAGACAGCCCGCATTCCTGCTGAGGCCATTCTGTCTGCCTAGAGTCAGAAAAATGGAGGCATAAAGCCCAAGTAAGATGAGCCTATAATGAAAAGCAAATGCCCTGGACATTAGATGAGGGACTTTAAATTTGCCCACCAGCCCCCCACCATGTCCTCCAGGCTTTGGTTTCTGCCTTAGCTGAAACGGAACACTTTCTTTTCAAAGGATCAGAAGAAATCATGAATATGAAAGCACCTAGCATGATGTGTTGCAAACAGTGGATACACAATAAATGTTTGTTAAATCCAGAATGTCCAGAGTGATGCAGGCCAGTGGGTTCAGTGCTTGTTGTATTGCCAAGGATGGACAGTTTAGTCCCTTACATCCAGCACCCATTTCTCTTTTTCTGGATTATCTCTAAGGAATACTAGATTTATGTGGTGGATTACAGAGGGTCACAGAGTCCTTGACATTCTTTCCATTGACAGGTGGGGTCATTGGATCCCATTGAATCTGGGCAGGACCTCTGGCTGCTTTGACCCACAGGAAATGGTGGATGGAATGCTGTGTATTTCCTGGCCCAGCCCTTAAGAAACTACCTCTGCAAACACTCTCTCTGGAAGCCCTGCTCTAAAGAAGTCCAAGCTAACCACCTGGAAAGGTTATGGAGAAAGACCGATGCTGGCCAGCCCCCAGGTCTCCCAGCCAAGCCAACCCAACCACAAGGAACATGAGTGAAACTGGCTTGGACCCTATACTCTAGACCAACCGAATAACCCAGATACCCTGTGGAGCAGAAGAATCAGTCAGCCAAGCCCTGTCTGAATTCCTGACCCATGAATCAGGAGCCCTAATACAGTTATTTTAAGTCTCTAAGTTTGGGGGTATTTTGCAGTACAACAATAAAAACCTCAATGCTACACAAGTTATGAAAAGTACCCAGGTCAGACCACCTTCCTCAAGAACACACATAAGTTAAAATTAAATTAAAACAGGAATTGGGCAGGCTTCCCTGGTGGTGCAGTGGTTGAGAGTCTGCCTGCCGACGCAGGGGACATGGGTTCGTGCCCCGGTCCAGGAAGATCCCACATGCCGTGGAGCAGCTGGGCCCATGAGCCATGGCCACTGAGCCTGTGTGTCCGGAGCCTGTGCTCTGCAACGGGAGAGGCCACAACAGTGAGAGGCCCATGTACTGCAAAAAAAACAAAAAAAACAAAAAAAATAAAAACAAGGATATCTAAAAAACAGGAATTGGGCAAAGTCTGTAAGTGCAGGACCTCCTGAAATTTGAGAAATGTGCCTGGATTGCAACTGGGAAGGGAAAGTTCTAGAGCAGTGGGCAAGGTCCCTCCCCGCTTCACTTTTCCATATAGCAAAGATAATCGTTGTTATGTTTGAGGACATAACTAAGTGCTTTATGGAACAGTAATACCATCAGCCAACCCTTGCCGTGTGTCAGAATGCATTCTGGTATCTCACACGTATTGGCCATTTCTTCCTGACAGCAATTCCATGAGATAGCTCTCACTTTCATCGCCATTTTACACTTGAGAAAACTGAGGAGAAGAGAAGTCAAGTATTTTCCAAGGTTACAAATTTAGAAGTGCATTGTAATATTTAATTCTCCCATTAACCCTATTGTTGCTGTAACAGATTACCAGAAGCTCTGTGGCTTAAAACAACACAAAGGTACTATCTTCTAGTTCTGGAGGTCAGAAACTCCAAATGGATCCCACTGGGCTAAAATCAAGGTGCCAGCAGGGCTGCCTGCCTCCTGGATGCTCTAGGGGAGAATGTGTCTCTTTGCCATTTCCAGCTTCTAGGGGCCACCTACACTCCTTCGTTCCTGGCCCCCTAATTTCATCTTCAAAGAAAACAATGACCAGGCAAGCCTTTCTCATACTGCCTCATTCTCGAAGGAACTCTCCTGCCTCCCTCCTTCACTTATGAGGACCCTTGTGACTACATCAGGCCACCTGGATAACACAGGATAATCTCCCCATCTCAAGGTCAGCTGATGAGCGGCCTTACTTTCATCTACAGTCTTAATTCCCCTCCCCTTGCCGTCTAATGTAACATGTCCACGTGCTCCAGCAATAAAGACATGGACATGTCTTTGGGGGGAGGAGGGAGGGGTATTATTCTGCCTACCACACCCTATAAGATGGGAATGGCTAGGTCTCCCTTTTATAAATGTGGGAGCTGAGGTTCATGGCAGTTCAATAATGTTTCCAAGGTCACACACACCAAATGTCACTTCACCTGAAAACTGTAGGGTCTCTGGCTAAAAAGCAGGAGTATTCTAGAAAAAGGCCAGGTAAGCCCCTTCCAAAAGCAGGGATGTTATCTGGAAGTGCACTAAACAAATCACCACGCCTTTCCACCAGCCCGTGGAAATATCATTTTCTATCAGCTTTACGGCGGTGAGAGCGTTATTGGGGGTTTTCCCCCTGCCAGCTTCTCCAGCCTGAAAAAGAGAGAGAGAAATCTTGTCTAGGAAAACCCCTCTGAGAGTGCTCACTTATCTGTCCCTGAGAATTGAAGAAACACCATTTCTCATCTCCAGGAAAGCCTTCTGATAATGAACTCTGTGATAAGGGGACTCCATTCACCATGAAGCCACAAATCGTTCCAGCACATCAACCCTGTCAGTCCCAAGGGAGATAAAGAGGGAATGTTTTGGAGCTCTTTCAAAATATTTTGTGTGCCTCGGACCTAGAAAGCTCCAAATGTGTCCCACGTGGCACTTTGCTAGCCCTGCCTCGAATGCAAGGCTGGCTGTCCTGCACACGCGAGACATGGCAGCCAGCCAGACACCTGAGGGAGTGTCCTTTAATCCTCAGCAAAACGCCCCCAGGTAGCTGTTAACCTCTCTTAGTTTCCACATCTGCAGAATGGGGATAAGTCTGCTGTCGACAGCCAGTAAGTGGCAATAGGATGCGAACCCAGCTCTGTTTGGCCCCAACCCCATACCCTGGCCACTTTGCCTTCTGCCCCCCACCCTGCTTGCTCTGCCTGCTGAGCCTCTGCTCACTACTCGGTCTCCCAGGGACACCATCTGTCACTACACCTCCCATCCATCAGAACCTGTCATCTGCCCTTCCATCCCACCTCGCCCACCAAGAAGCCTGCCCTACTTTCTCCCACTCAGTTCCCTCCTTTCATCAAAACCCTCTACCTCTTCAAGGGCGGTAGCCCATAGCTATGTGTCTTTATTCATCTCCCTCCCTGGGTTTGAGCCATAATCCCAGGAGAGGTTGTGAGCACAACTGGGACAGAATCCATCCCTTACACAGCATTTCCCTTGAGTTCATCATGGACCCGCCAGAAGATGAGGGGCACAGGTGTTTGATAAGGGTAGCCTGATCTGCAGATTGGCCTACTTTATCTTTAGAACATCTTGGTTTTTATTTAAAGAAGCTTACTATCAAGTTTCATTCAAAAAGTTAAGGAGCTTGCTGTACACCTGAAACTAACATAACATTGTAACTAATTGTTTAAAAAAGAAAGTTAAAGAGCACATGTAGCACCCACAGCCAGTTCATTGCTGGGTTCAACCTCAACCTCAGGGGTCCTGGCTCCCACTGCAGCATCCCCTCTACCCCATGGGCCAGCTGTAATCTTTTTCTTAAAGAAAATTGCCATGCAAATAAAATGAGACAGGGATTTTTTTGTATGTTTTGTTCATGGGTGGGGCTCCCAGCAGCTGGAACAGTGCCTAGTACAAATATTGCATGAATGAATGAAAATGTGGGAAAATATTTTGAATACAGATTTCAGATGCATACCTTAATTAGCTATTACTTAGATGACTAAGTTCATTAGCCCTCATCAAATGGAAACCAGATGTTCTGGACCCAAAACAAGTGCAGAGTCCAACTCTGAATTTTGGACTTTTGGACTGAAGTGGGGTCTGGATGATGATATTATGAACACCCTTCCTGGATAATTCTGATACATTAGAGAAATGCAAATCAAAACTACAATGAGGTATCACGACACACCAGTCAGGATGGCCATCATCAGAAAATCTACAAACAATAAATGCTGGAGAGGGTGTGCAGAAAAATGAATCCTCCTACACTGTTGGTGGGAATTTAAATTGGTACAACCATTATGGAGAACAGTATGGAAATTCCTTTAAAAAGTAAAAATAGAACTACCATATGATCCAGCAATCCCACTCCTGGGCATATATCTGGAGAAAGCCATAATTCGAAAAGATACGTGCACCCCAGTGTTTATTGCAGAACTATTCACAATAACCAAGACATGGGAGCAACCTAAATGTCCAATGACAAGGAATGGATAAAGAAGGTGTGGTACATATATACAATGGACTATTACTCGGCCATAAAAAAGAATGAAATAATGCCATTTGCAGCAACATGGATGGACCTAGAGATGATCATACTAAGTGAAGGAAGTCAGAGAAAGACAAATATCATATGATATTGTTTATATGTGGAATCTAAAAAAAATGGTACAAATGAACTTATTTACGAAACAGAAATGGAGCCACAAATGTAGAAAACACACTTATGGTAACCAAATGCAGAAGGCGGGGAGGGATAAATTGGGAGATTGGGATTAACAGTACACACGACTATATATGAAATAGATAACTAATAAGGACCTACTGTACAGCACAGGGAACTCTACTCAATACTCTGTAATAACCTATATGGGAAAAGGATCTAAAAAAGAATGGATATATGTATATGTATAACTGATTCATTTTGCTGTACACCTGAAAATAACACAACATTGTAAATTCAACTATACTCCAATTAAAAAAATAAAGTACTCCATTAAAGAAAAAAAGAACCACTGCTTTATAGCAGAATTGTTCGTTGTTGCTTCTGAACCTGGCGAAGGGCTCTAAGTTATATTGATAAGTTGTCTGCAGGTAAAATCCTTTTGACAGGCAGAGAGGTTAGCCAAATTGTCCTTTTCACCATTACTCAGAGAGGTGTATATCCTCCAGTCAGTCTTCCAAAGTCTGGCCTGAGCCTGACCCAAAGGACCCTGCACATAGTAACTGTGGGAGGAAACCAGCTGAGACGCTCTGATTGGGAGACTGCCAGGAAGAACCATCCATCAGTTCTGCCAGAGACAATGGCAGGATGGAGCAGCCCCCGCCGTGGGCTTGCCCACTCTGCTCGGCCACACCTCATTACCTGAGAAATTGATATCCTGTTGTTTTGTTTTGACAAGCTAGGTGGAGCCATGTCAGATAGTTGCTTCCTGTATTTGTCCTCTTTCTTCATGTTGCCCTCAGCAGCACACAGGGATGGACCTCAGCAGCACACAGGGATGGACCTACCCTCAGAAAGCTCTCATGCCCCTCAGCCTGGGAGAGGGTGGTGTACCCTGAGAGACACCCCCATGGGCAGGAGGAGCCTGGCAGACTAGTCCATCACCCCAGGCTGACTGGCAAGCTAGGGACCCCAGGTTTTCTGCCACCCTTCTGTTGACGTCATCTCCTTGGGGCCCCGCCTGTCCTTCCACTAGGGTGGTGAGGGAGTACATACCTAAAGCTGCCCACATGTCCTTACCAGGTACATGCCTTTCCCTGCTCCTTTTCCCCTGGCCCACCATGTAAGCTCAGCGCAGTTCAGTAAAATGTATTGGGTGTTCACATGACCCAGGCCCTGGGCCAGGGCAGGGATGTGGGTATAGGTATTCCCTGCCATTGGAGGGTTCAGCGTCTAATGATGTCTCGCATTCAAGGAAGTTGAATAACTGTAAAAATCCCTGCAGAATTTGGGGACCAGTGACCAAGTAACGGACTCTAGGTGGAGGCAGGTCTGGAGTCAACAATTACAAGCACTTTGTAGTCTATATAGTTGGGGGAATCCTGACAATCAACAAGGATATCTCTGCAGTATTTCCTAAGCCTCCACATAAGGATCTCTCTCTCTCTCTCTCTCGCTCTCTCTCTCTCTCTCTCTCTCATACACACACACATGTACACACACACACACACACATACCAATTTCTACTTTAAACAACATGTATAGTAAAGCGGAACGGTTAACATTTTATTGTCATCCTATAGCATTCTGGGTGCTTTGTATACATACTTTTATTTAATATATGCAACAACTCTGTGAGAGATATGGCATTGTAATTAGGCGAGAAAATTGAGGCTCAGAGAGAGGTTAGGGAACTTGCCCAAAGTCACACAGCTTGTATATGACAGAGGCAGAATTCAAGTGTCTGCCTTACTCCCAAGCTGGTTGAGCACCTCAAACTCTGCCACATGGCCTCCCTATAGAGACGTATTTGCTTCACTGTTCACCCTTCCTAAGTCGTTATTTGCCATTTTGATGAACCAGAAGCAGTTGCAAAGGGCTGGCCTATCGTCTGTGCCTCTCCTTCCCACTGGAGGCCCCCGGCCACCTCCCCAACTGTGAACACATTTCACGTGGCATGAGGCTGACTGCTCCCCTGCCGTGTGGTGCGCCTGGCCTAGACTTGCCTCACAAGCTGATTTTTAACAGATGCTCTCGCCCACCTGAGCGCCGCATGCCAGGTGTCTGCTAGGTCTCAGCATCCTCGAAAGGTTCCTCATACTCCCGACAAGATAGAGCGGCACTTCTATAGAGCATAGTGACCCTCCTAATAAGCTTGGGCTCTTTCGAGGCTCTTCTACTGAAGCCACTGATTAGAGAGCTGACTGGCCCACCTGAGGCATTGGTGAAGAGAAACCCCCAGAGCCAAACAGAAGGGTCACTGAGATCTAGAGTCTGTACCCTTGGGCTGTTAGGAGTGAACGAGTCAGAGCTTCTTCCCCATGGGTTACCAATGGGTGAACACAGTGACCCCTCAGCCCTCAGATCAGGGTGGAGCTGGGGCAGCCAGAGCCCCAGGGAGTCAAATCCAGATTTGAGCCCATCACCTGTTTATTCCATGCACCATAAAGATATTATCATTTTCTCTGTGTGTCACGAACAAGTTTTGGGAGCTCTAAACAGGGAGCTCAGTGGAGTTTCCTGATCCCTTTGACACGTGACCTTGGGTTGGACTGGTCTTCTGTATGTGACTTCATGAGAGTCATTTTGCTTTCCCTTAGCCCAGAAGGATGAGAAAGCAAGGTATCCTCTTCCGGTCAGAGTGGGGGGGGGGGGGCGAGGTAACTGAGATAAAGATCCTATGATAAGACATCAGAGACTTGGTCATGTGGATGTGTAATTGGTCAGAGGAGTGGCAGGAATGGCCCATCTCTCCGTCTGGCCCCTCCCATAAGCAGAGGAAAGAGCAGCATTGTCAGTCCATCCTCTTTGCCTCTGGAGACTGGGAGGCAGACGCCCTTGGTCACCTGCAACCCTCGTCCAGCAATGGCATCTAAATCACCATAAGCTTTTGCTAACTGGTTCTGCCATGGCCACTGCCCTCAGCACGCTGCATCCTCCCTCTTTGGAAACCGATTCTGACTCAGAAAATCTGCATTTCTTTCCTTTATACTTGACAGTTGCAAAAGTAAACATCTGCAACACAGTGTGTGCTGTTTATCCTCTGGTCTTAGATGGGCTGCTTATACACTTGGCTTTTTTGCTGTGTATCGATGACCCAGCCGTTTAGATTGTTTTTCCTTTTCTGTTAATTTCAGTAGAGTTGGCTTTTTCCTGTTTGGTCTTTTTTCCCTGCACTCCTACGATGACGTGCTGTTTTCCTGGGCCCTGTTTTTAATACAGCGGGTTCTCCCTTTCATCAGGTAACATGCTCCCTGTAACTGCTTTTGACTGTGCCCAGTGTAAATACACTTGCTTAACGAGGCTCTGCTCAGCTGCTCTGCTAGGTGCCAAGTCTATGATTAGAAGGAATGCTGTGCTTGTGCCATTTCCGCATGCCTTTTCAATAAATCACTTATTTCTCTTCTCTGAGTTTGTTTCCTGGACAATTATTGATCATGGTGAGCCTCCCACAGCTCCCAGAGTAGCTCTGGTCTGGAACAACATGGCAAGCAGGCCTTGGAGCAGACAAGAGCCTGACATTTTGCTTCTGCTGACCTCCCAGATGGGGTAGAAAAGGGGTGGGTGAAAAGGAGAAGATTGACAAGCAGCCCTGACACTTTGTGAGCACTTGGGAAATCCCTGGTTTGGAGATTTGTACTTGGATCTGACCTTAAAATTCAGTATTAGGGATTATAAATGAAAACATAGCCAGAAATTTCTTTTTCCCCCGTGGGTCTCCAACTGTACAATTCTAAGTGGTTCTAACACACTTAATTCAGAACTGAGGCAATGAATCCAGAGCAGACAGATGAAACCTGCCTTCAGCCCAATTCTAAATCCAGTGGCCATTATAATCCTGTCGGCTTGTCAAACAGTGGATTTCTCACTCTACCTCAGGAAATTTAAACTCAAGAAGAAGTATTGCAACTAGAGATTATCATACTAAGTGAAGAAAGTCAGAAAGAGAAAGACAAATACCATATGATATCACTTATATGTGGAATCTAAAATATGACACGAATGAACCTGTCTACAACACAGAAACAGACTCATAGACATAGAGAACAGATTGGTGGTTGCCAAGGGGGAGGGGGAGGTGGGGAGGGATGGACTAGGAGTTTAGGGTTGGTTGATACAAGCTATTACATTTAGAATAGATAAACAACAAGGTCCTACTGTACAGAACAGGGAATTTTATTCAATATCCTGGGATAAACCATAATGGAAAAGAATACAAAAAAATATATATATCTGTATAACTGAGTTACTTTGCTGTACAGTAGAAATTACCACAACATTGTAAATCAACTCTACTTCAATAAAAAATAAATTAAAATATACTTCTTTTAATCTTTTTTTTTTTTTTTTTTTTTTTTTGCGGTACGCGGGCCTCTCGTTGTTGTGGTCTCTCCCATTGCGGAGCACAGGCTCCAGACGTGCAGGCTCAGCGGCCATGGCTCACGGGCCTAGCCACTCCGCAGCACATGGGATCTTCCCGGACCGGGGCACAAACCCGTGTCCCCTGCATCGGCAGGCGGACTCTCAACCACTGCGCCACCAGGGAAGCCCCTTTTAATCTTTAAAAAAGAAGTCTTCCCCCAAGGGGAAAAACAATTTGCCTCTTGTCTGTGAAATTTTAAGATAACTGAACTGACATACCTTTGAATGATAATGAATAAGTACTGTTCTTATTTGTTATTTACCTACTTTCTAATTTTAACACATAGCACTAGTGATAATTACCAAATTCTATATTTATAGAAAGCTGACTCTTTCTTAAGAATCCAATGGGGCAATTATCTCCATACTGTATGTGCTGTTTTCCTATAAATGTTGAAGATTCAATAATTACCACTAGAACTTGCTGTGACATTTTGAATATGGATACATAATAAGGAAGGAGGTCATTTCTTCATTAATATTCAAAACACACACTAATTCCTGTTCTTCTCTGGTGGATGAGCTCAGCTCTGGGTTTTGTAAGAACTTTACATAAACCAGTTTAAAACTCTGTCATCATGTGGCTTTTACTTATTGAGGGTTGATAAGTGCTGTAATAAAGGGAAAAGAGAACAAGAAGTATATCTTATAATAAAAATAATAGCTCCCACTATTATTATATATCAGGTATGGTGTGGCTTCAAATTTGTCCTCTTCATTCTCTCAATACCTGTACAAAAAAGGCATTATCCTTCCCCCATGTTACAGAGAAGTCAATTGAGGGTTCAGAGAAGTTAGTCATGTGCCTGAGGTCACACAGAGGAGTGAGAGTCAAGAACAGAAGCAGGACCGTCTGGTTTCACAGCCTCGTTCCTTCCACCCAGTCACTGTGGTGGCTGAGCTGGAACCTTGGTGACCCCAGACTTTTCAGTGGGGAAATAAAGTGTGTCGAGGGTTGTTATGGAAATGAGCTCAGAAGCGCTACTTGCTCCTATGATCCTAGAGAAGAACGATGAATGTATAAACCAGAACCTTCCGTTATCTGTCTCAAGTAAGTCATCACCATAAGAGCCGACCTCCAGAGCCAAAAGAAGGGATCAGCAGGTTTAGGTACTTCCGTGTCCATGATTAATCCTTTAAATTTAGGGTAAATTGCAGGAAGGTAACCAAAAAGAACTTATTTTTGTTTTGGTTTGTTTTGGCTGTGTTTTATCACTTTGTAGATTTTGAATAAGAAGTTTTGAGTGAAGGACCCCATTCACTGACTCATTACTGTGACCTATTTGCTTGAAAGTCATCACAGATCTAAACCTCAATACAAATGATCTAAGCTCGTGAGTCCTAATGGCAAAAGGGTTCATGCTAGTCAAGGTGCTTATGAAGATATTAAGGCTAAGTGAACAAGGGAATTCGTTCTTCAGTCACTCTTTGGGCAAAATTCCCACTCACTGCAGTGAAAGTCAAGTGGGCCAAATCTCAAGGTAATATTTTGGTCCAAAATACTTACAACTTTTTAACTGAAAATATTGTCTTGGCAGCATGAATATGTGGGAAGGAGATAAATGAGGGACTGCCTAAGGAGAAGCTAGCAACAGGGATCAGAGATGGATCAGATATTCCACCAATTTATTTGTTTCATACACAGGTGGTGAGAGGTGCTTTGGACTAATGAACATGTTTTTAATGATTTTGAAGTGAATGCCAAAGCCTTGTTAATGCTCCAGCCACAAAGGGAAACAAGGCTGCAAATGCCTTCATCTCCCTGAATCCTGGGTATCTGAAGGCACAGTCCTTGAATCAACTTATTTTCAGCTCAAGTCCATTGCTGAATTATTTTCGCTAGATAGCTACCGCCTCCCTAAAATCTTGCAGTGATTACAAAGAGAGGCACATCCTATTTCCATGATGGAAGCCAGTTTACGGGTCTGAACTGGGGAAAACAGGGCCTGACGCAGAGTGAGCTGTGGCTAATGAAATGGAGGAACAGGCATCATTGCTTGATCTGCCCATCATGTTGTGCTGTGCGGTCCCACCTGGCCGTGGACTCCCGCTTCCCGTGGGAGTGAGGTGAGCAGGCTCCCAAGGCCCCTTTCCCCAGGACAGCGCCATGCTCTCGGGCAGGTGAATGGAGATGATTCACACAGGGTCTGAGAGACAGTGCCCAGCCCAGAATGTGGACTACAGCTGAGCTTGATGGAAATGCAGGTACTGATTGCTTGAGCCTGGGTCTCAGCGAAATAGTAGCTGCTCATCCCGATGAAAAGAACCTGAATTTCCAACACAGAGGCTCAAACTAAGAAATCTTAATTACTAACAATTTCCTTTCATCTGTAACCCACACAGGTTGGAGTCTAGTCATCAAATAGTCACTAGTTATATACAAATAGATAAACAGCAAGGACCTACTGTATGGCACAGGGAACTATAGTCAGTATCTTGTAATAACCTATAATGGGAAAGAATCTGAAAAAGAATACATGCATACATATATACATATATATGTACGTATAACTGAATCACTTTGCTGTACCCCTAAGACTAACACAGCGTTGTAAATTAATAATACTTAAATTTAAAAAGTGGTTATAAAAGCTAGTCCCTAGCATATGTGACGTGTGTACCATGTGCTGAGTACTGGAGATGCATCTCCAGGACTTGTGGGCGTGTTGTCTTACCTTTCTAGAATACCTTGTTCTGTCCACTAGATAGCATTCAATGCGGATGCTGTCAGAGCTCATCAAGAAGTGCTGTCATAAAGTGTGAACACATTCCGGAGGAGCTCTGCTGCCTAAACCAGAAGTGCTTGGCCTGGACAGCCTGCCCCATCACTGCCCCCCCCATTCCTCGCCACTATCAACATCAGCTGCATCTTCAAAACAATGTGAACGAGAGCCTACTATATACACAGCTCTGTCATAAATGCCCCAAATACCCAAGTAAGAAAGTAAAGGTCTATGGTCTTCTGTTTCTTATGATCGCAATAGAAAGAATAGGTTAAGTGGTAGAAAATAGCAAACTGTTTGCTTAATAGGTAGAATCCGTTATATCTTGACATCAAGGTGAATTGTTCAAACGGAAATCAAGTTTAAAAATTCTCCAATCCTGGGACTTCCCTGGTGGCGCAGCGGTTAAGAATCCACCTGCCAATGCAGGGGACACGGGTTCGATCCCTGGTCTGGGAAGATCCCACATGCCGTGGAGCAACTAAGCCTGTTCACCACAACTACTGAGCCTGCGCTCTAGAGCCCGCGAGCCACAACTACTGAAGCCCGTGCGCCTAGAGCCCGTGCTCCGCAACAAGACAAGCCACCAAAATGAGAAGCCCATGCACCGCAACAAAAAGTAGTCCCTGCTCGCCACAACTAGAGAAAGCCTGAGCACAGCTACAAAGACCCAAAACAGCCAAAAATAAAAATAAACAAATTTATTTTTAAAAAATGTTTAAAAAGAAATTCTTCAGTCCTAAAAGTGCCATAACCTTCTCAGTGAAAATAGACAGTCTGTGATGTGTCAGTATCAGTGCTGGAGGAGTGGGAGGGCTGGATTCAAAAATAGTCTCTTGACTGTAAATTAATGCTTTGAGGGCTTGGTCTGATTTGTTTTGGTCTTAGAGAAGTCCATTGCTAATGTGGAGTGCTATAAAAGAAGGCATAGCTGTCGCTGGCACTGTTCCTGCCTAATGCACACTGGCCCCCATTCATTCACTCATTCACTTGTCTGTCCATCCATCCAAACAGTCAACAGCTATTTATTGAGAATTCTTCATGTGTCAGGCCCTTTGTAAGGTTCTAGAGACACAGCAAGAAATAATTCAGACACAGTGCCCCTACCCTTAACAAGATAGCAACCACATGGAAAATTCAGAGAAGGACCACATGACTCCATAACAAAGTCATTTGGTTTCTGGGTCAAAGTTCTCCCTGGAGAAGGAGGATGATGGGAGGGAGGGCAGGAGAGTGCTGAGGAGGACCTCCTTGAGAAGAGCAGCCTTCTTAGAACAGGAGGAAAGAGGCAATTGCGGACGTAAATGGGCCCTGGTGATGCACCAGGAGTGGAGCTGCTTGTGCTGGCTTCTCAGAGCCTGGTCGCAGCAAGAGCTTAGAATCGGGGCTTTAACACTCCCGTTGGTCCCTCAGCAGGGACCAGCACATGACCAGGGTGGCCGGCTGAGCAGGCAGAGAGCCTAGGTGGCTGATGGAAGGGAGCAGATGGGGTTTGTCAAATGGGCCGCACAGCTCGTTAGCGAGCTCCCTCTTTCCTGAGCACACTCCGACATTCACCCAAACACCTGCAGCTGTCGGGGAGACAGCTCAGAGCTGGGGAGCTTCAGACAACCTCCAGAAGAGCATCACACTCTCAGGGTTGCAGCCAGGACCGCAACAAAAGGTGGCAACTGCTCTCTCCTGCTCAGCCTCCCTGATTAATTTGGTATTTCAGACTCAGTAGCCCATGAGGTCTTCATCTCTTTCAGTTACTCCTCCAAACAGATGTCCATTTTATGAACCACTCCTGAGCCTTGCCTTGGGAGCCAATTCCCCTCCTCCACATGAATGCCTCTGGCTTCAACCAGTTTCCAGAATGTTGCCAATACCCAGGTACAGGGCTGAGCACAGAGAAGGTCTCTGGGCTGATCGTTTTTTGCCTTATGGTTCCATGCTCCCATTTATGGGATGTTTGCAAGACACTTAACCTAAGGAGAAAAAACACGTTACAGCTTGGAAACATACAGAAACCAGAGATTCTGGAGGGACCCTATGGGACTTGAGGGCTTACACAAAATGTTTTAAAGTGCTGTCCAGAAAGAAGGCCCCCTGGAAAGTCCTCACATGTCTTCAGGAAGCTAATATATGGTAATCAGAGCCGTGTGCAGCGGCTGTAATTTTCGACAACGTAACAAGGAAATTATCGCTATTTTCCGCTGTTGCTGCATATTCCTAGGATCCTTGCTTGCTGGAGAGGCATGAATAGGAGATTTATTTTGTATTGTTAGACTGTCAAGGCACTCTAGAGCAACAACTTTTAAATGATAACTTCCCAAGCTTACAGGAGTTGTGAATTACACGCTTTTAGTCCAGTGCACTTGAGGGGCTGACAGCTCTCCCCTCCCCCTCATCCTTCCCTCCGTGCCCTATACGATCAGTGACTGAACACACCGCCCTTCCCAAACCCAATGGGATCATTATGAAAATGACAGAAATCTATTTAGCCACGAAGCGAGCTGAGGCAACTGACGCGTCATCGCAGAAAGAGAACTGTTTTACACCTCGGCCCCTGGGGGCCCGAGGAAAGCCTTCTTTGCCAAAATTGAGACCATCTCGAATTAGCTGAATGTGAGAAAGGATTCCGAGGTTGGGTGGGGGAGGGAAGGAGGGATGTGCAATGAGATGGGACACAGTTTCAGGGAAGTTTTGTCAAATCTTCCACCTTAGCAGCCACTTAGTCTTGGGGGCTGCCCAGCCGCTCCCTAGAAGCGGGCGTGATGGCAAAGCTTTGTACAGGGCAGCACCCGATGTGCTTTGACCTTGACCTCTAAGCAGCTGATGGCCTCTGTGAACCCTCCAACCTCTCCAGTTAGCACAGAGGGATTGAGTTAATGAACAAGTCTCTTGAATGGGGTTACTAACAGATGATCAGTCTAAAGACACTGAACGCAGCAATTTCATTTTTTACTCCTGCCTCGCCCTTTCTTTGCATCCACATAGCACTTCGAGCTCTCCTTATTCCACGGGCAACTGAGGTTGCTGAAGTGTCTCTCTCCCCATCGGTCCACTGGACTATACAATCCTTTGAGGGCAGGGTCAGTGCCTTATTGGTTGTCTTCTGTGTCACCCAACACACTCGGCACTTAGTATGCACGTAAATAAATGGTCACTGAATTGAATCAGGGTCCCCGCTGATCATAACGTCATCATCCCCCTTGATCGTGCCCCTTCTTGAGCCCAGAGGAGGTGGCACCTTCCCCTCAGCCTCCTGCCTAATTTCATTGGCTCCTGGGGCCCGTGAGTCAGGGCTTGTTTTCCAGATTGGGTGAACCTCTTTTCTCCACTGCCCCTTAATGAAGGTTCTGCTGAAGCCAAGGGCTCGTGTTGTGAGACTGTTGCTGGTTTACTCCTGCCTGCCGAGTTTGGGTTTATTATTAGAGGCCTGTACATAAGGGCTGGCTGCTTGCCTGTTTTTTTTTTTTTTTTTTCCTAAGGCAGCTAAAAACAGAATAGTTGCATTTGTTTTTTTTTTGGGGGGGGGAAGAACAAGAGGTTTTGCAAACAGTTATTAAAAAAAAGCCGAATTGGTCCATTTTGGAATCTCCCGACCTTGACAGTGTCCCTCTAATGCTCTATAAACATTTGTTTGGGGTATTTAGTAAGCTGCCAGCTGACAAATGGCAGAACTTTTTGCAAGAGCCCCTTATCTTTTCTAGAACCACTGAGATGGCAAAATATATTCTCTGTCTCCACAATTCACTCTCTATTTGCATGTGGAAATTGGAAAGCAAGTTGTTTTTCTTCGTTTGCATGACAAAGCTCAGACCCCAAAATACAATTCAGCATTTAATTTGAGCTAGTTAGTGAGTGCAAAAAAAGACCTCAGCCCCCGGTTGGCTCCCTTTTGCTGCTGCTGTTTCTGCTGTTACAATTGAAACTGATGTATAACGCTAAGAACATAAAATACCTCCTTGGGCAGTGCTGCAGTGAACCTGGGGAGTCGTCTGCCTCAGGGGGTCACGGGGGAAAAACAAACCCCATGAAAAACTGTCTTTATTTTAAGGCCTGAATAACCGGGTTTCAATTTGGTAGAGGCCTCCTCCCCGCATGAGAAGGGGGCCACTCAGCCCTGGGCAAGGCCGGAGTTGCTAGAATGACCCCTTGGAAGCAGCCCCTGATCACAGCTTGCCAAAAGCGGATCATGAGAACGAACTTAGGACAGGTCATGTTTAAATGAGCGCTCTCCTTGGCTAATGACTCCCCCGCGGCATCCTCCCAGGACAGTGGTGCTCTGTTCCTTTCCCCTCCCAGCCTCCAGAGGGCGCTCCTTCCGCCAAACTGCATGCAACTGTTCCTGCCCCAGGGCAGTAGCTGCTCCCTGCTGCTTGCAAGGATGGAGCAGAGGGCAAGCAGTAGAGGGCACTTCCAGTCTGCAGCGAGCCCTCTTCACTCTCCTTGGGACATTCACCCACTCCACCTGTATCCAGTGCTGACTGTGGAGATGAGCACCGTGCGAGGCACTGAGGGACGCAGATAGCCTATAATGGAAACAATCTGATTCTCTTAATCAGTTTGCTGTACACTTGAAACTAACACAATATTGTAAATTCACTATACCTCAATAAAAAAATAAAAAACTTATCAGAAAAAAAAAAAAAAAAAAAGAGGATCCGCTCCATGCCCTCGGGGTCCAATGAGGGAGGCAGGAAAATGACAGGCACTTATAACGCCAAGTGAGTCCATGCAGTGAAACTTTGGAATCAGAAATTGGATCAGATTCTGACTCTGACATCCAGAGATTCTATGTCCTTGGGCAGGTTACTAACACTCCCTAACGTGGGTTTCCTTTCATCATCTTCCCCTAGGAGCGCGATGAGCATTATATAAGGCAATATATGTGAACCATCGAATAGCGGGTACTAAGTGCTGAAGTAGTCATGTCTGTCCCAATAAAGAACAACCTCCAAAGAGGAGTCCCGACCCGTATCGCAGAGCAGACATGTGGAATAACCTCAAAAGCCTTCTAGAAATGCTTAAAAGACCATTTTGCAAAATTCAGGTGATAGGTGAGGGGAAAAGACATTCCAGGCAAAAGAAGTGACAAGTTCAAAGACCTGAAGATGAGAAACAGCAGAGCATCACTGGGTACCTGCGGGTGGTTTCATGTGAGGACCCATTCGGCAAAGCTGGTGTTCGCTGTCATGGTGGGTACATGTCCCAGGGGGGTTCGGGATGACTTTTTTTTTAAGTTTTGAATTGAAATGCATTTTAAAATTTTTATAGTAATATATGTATGAGTGGTGAAACGTATAGCTAATGAGAAGCTCTCAAACACTAGAGGCTGAGGGTAAGTTTGAGGGCTGCCTGCCAGTTAGAACATCTGTTCCCTGCAGAGAGCGGGAGACAGGGCTGGACAGTCTCATTTACCAGAACTATCCTTTCTCCTAACATCTTTCCCACCACGTGGAAATGCAACCATAATTCACCTTGGTGATCTGATGATTCTCTGTGCTGAGTTCCAAAATTTCAGTGTGAGAAGTTCCCTCATTAAATGAGAAGTGCAGGGTGTTATCAGGGAGGGTCTGATAGAAGAACTAAAACTCTGGCAGGGACTAGGGTCTGAGCCCTCCGCCCTTCTACTTTCTCATACTGTGTCCCACTCCCAAACATGCCTGTGTACTGGACTTTCTCTGGGTCTCAGTGACACCCCCTCTGCAGAAAGCAACATGGTTAATATCTGATCCTCACCTAATAATACTACAGGCAGACCTCAGAGGTATTTCAGGCTCTGTCCCAGACCACCCCAATAAAGCAAATATCACAATAAAGCAAGTCACACCAATTTTTTGGTTTCCCAGTGTATAGAAGTTATGTTCACTATACTGTAGTCTATTAAGTGTGCAATAGCATTATGTCTAAAAAAACATGGCACATACCTTAATTAAATAGTACATTATTGCTAAGAAATGCTAACCATCATCTGAGTCTTCAGCAAATAGTGGAAGTAACAGCAAAGATCACTGATCGCAGATCACCATACTAAATGTGTTAATAATGAAAAAAATTTGAAATTTTGCGAGAATGACCAAAATGTGACACAGAGACACAAAGTGAGCAAATGCTTTTGGACAAATGGAGCCATTAGGCTTGTTCGACGTACAGTTGCCATAAACCTTCCATTTGTAGAAAAACGCATTATCTGTGAAGCACAATAAAATGAGATATGCCCGCATTGTTATCCCTAACTTATAGGTTAGAAGTCGAAGGCGTAGCAGAGGTCATATAACTTGCCTGAAGTTATCCATAGCAAGTATGCCATGGAACTGGGGGGTAGCACTCCAAAGCCCAGGAAAAGTGACCACTATACCGAGTTCCATCTCTGGCTGAATAAAGGACTTTTGTGATTACTATTTGAGCTTCCTGTCATGGAATAATACAATCTTAGGACTGGCAAGGACTTATACTCTTACACCCGCACCCCCCACCCCCAGTTTATAGATGGAGCTCGGACGGAGTAAGAGACTGCTAGCCCAGGGCCCCAAGGCTACTCTGGAGGCAATGCTAGGTAAAGGATTGCATTTGAAGGAAATCTCTTCTTTTTATTACCATCACTATTAGTACTCAAATTGTTATTGTGAGTATATGAGGGAAAATATAATTCATGTTCTTATTATCTCCATGAGGCTCATCAAGGCTGAAGAATCAAGACAATAGCTCTCCCTGAAGATCTTAGCTGGGTTTCCATCTTATTCATTCCCCAACCTCTCTTTTTGTTTGTTTTTCTTTTTTTTTTTACAATTTGAACTCAAATTGGGATGCAAGGTCTGGATGTTTGTACAACTGCTGGGCTGGTGACTGTTCAGGCATTTAATTTGGCACGTGACAGGCTCCGTGTGGATTTTAAAAGTTTGTTGAAATAGTTGAAGGGAGAAGTTGGGGACACAGGCATATTAAGAGGACAGCCAAGGAGCAGACGACACTAGGACATGTAGGCCACCCACCCCACCACTGCCCACTGGGTTGGGTTTGAGCCTCTGGCCCCATGGAGATGGAGAGGGGGCTTGGATGGAGAGGCTGAGCTGGAAACTGTCTAAGGTCTAGGGTCCCAATAACTCCTCCTTCCTTCCTTCCTTCCTTCCTTGGTTTTTCTTCCTTCCTTCCCTCCATCTCTCTCCCTTCCTTCTCTCTGTCTTTCTTTCACTTACATAATAAACAAATATTGAATGTCTATTACATACTTTGTACTGTGGAGATAAGCAATCACCCAGAAAATAAATGTTCTTCAGATGACAGGATGACTGGGTGGGGAAGCATTATTTAATTTATTCCTAAATGAATAAACAACAACTTAGACACAACAGTCTGCAATGAGATCAAGTTTTCTTTTTTGGCGGGGGACATCACATCACACTAAACATTGGAGTTCAGAGCAAAACCGGATGAGGTGGGTTAAGTCTGGTAGGGGAAATTGTCCAAATAGGGCACCAGGACCTTTGGGGAAGATGAGCAGAACACTTGAGTAATTAAAGCCCCTCCATCCAGAATGGCTTCTAACAGTTGAATCTCCTTTCCTCCCCAGGTCTATTTATTAATGAGAGGTAGCCCTTCTCCCCACCTTTAGGATGAGACCTAAATTTATAAACAAGTCTTTTATGGTTTCTAGAACACTTGTCATCACTGCCTTATTTTTTGTATTCATGTATGAAGGAATTAATCTAAATACAAAGATGCTGTTTTAGTACATTAATGTATAAATATATACACACATACGTATGTAATTGTTTCATTATAGGTTAAGACCCATCTACAAAAACTCCTCAGACCTTATGAACTGTGCTCCTTAAAGGATTAGCCTTAAATCTTTCTTCATCTCAATCCCCTTGCAACCCCTCCCAGAACCAGACAACCGTCCAACCTCACCTATCCTTTGATCTCAACCCTTAGCTAAGAAATGTCCAACAAGGCACTAAAATGTGATTCTTGACCTTTTTTGTATCAGCGATCCCTTGGAAAACCTAATTAAATCCTGGATTTTGCTCCCTGGAAAGATGTGACCAACATTTGCAGATGGTTTATCCACTCTTAGGGATCTGAACATTCCCAGGTTGGGAACACCTGCTTGGAGCAAAAGTCGTTATAAATCAATGACTTTCCAATTTCTGTTAGTAAATGTCGTTGTAAATGTGACCTATGACTTTTAGTTTCATTCAGCAGACAGATGCCCATATTTTTTGTTTTAATTTGGTTGCACCGTGTCTTAGTTGCAGCAGGCAGGTTCGTTAGTTGTGGCTTATGGGCTCCTTCGTTGTGGCATGCGAACTCTTAGTTGCGGCATGCATGTGGGATCTAGTTCCCTAACCAGAGATCGAACCCGGGACCCCTGCATTGGGAGTGCGGAGTCTTATCTACTGCACCACCAGGGAAGTCCTGCCCGTATTTTTTTAAAACAAAAAGAAGTTACAAATAAAAGCAGGCAAGCATATTTCATAGTTTCTTTCTCCCTCACTAAGATGATTTGTCAAAAGATATTTACCCACAGTTCACCCCCTCCTCCTCCCCATCCAAAAACCAGTTTCAGACCTATTTCTCAAGGTGAAGTTCACCAGGGGACTCAGATCGGCTTCCTCTGACATCTTCTCTTAAACCTCTAAATGGATCACCTTCCCCTCCTTCCATGAACAAGAGGAGATTTGCCATCGGAGAGAATCTTTCAGTTTGTAGGCATTTCCCTTCCACCCTTATGTATTTAAGGAAGAAAATTGCCACTTATTTGTACAGAGTAAGTTGGCTTATGAGCCATAATAGGCTTCTCCACTCTTGCTTCTGCCAGGAAAAGGTCATCTTCAGACTCTTGCACTCCACAGAACTCAGGGATTCTTGACAGTAAGTAGAGAAATCACACGCTCCTAAACTGTAATTTCCTTCTCAGATTAAGACATCACCGGTCACAGGTGTTTGGTTTCAGCAGGTTTATTTTCTAACATTGCTGGCTGTTGACTGGCATGTACATTGTACCTCATGTGCCCTTATCGAAATACAGCCAGAGTGTCTGAGACACACATAAGCACAAACCTACATGCATACTCCCAAGCAAACATATGTGCATACACACACACAAACACAGACACGCACACACACACACGCCTCTGTCTTTGCTCTTTTCAGTTTGGATAACTCTTCAGCGTACCACTCAGCAATGTCTTACTGCAAAGGGCCCTGTTCCAATTTGATTTTATTAGCCATTGCCTTGGCAACAGATATAGATGTTGTATGTGTGACAGTAGGATCCCAGGTCCCTGTGGAGCTCTTACCCTTGAATGTATCTAGTTTACAGCTGAGACAAAGTGAACATAAAACAAGCAGGTTAGAAAAGAAGTAAAACCCATGTAGTGTCCGGCTGATAGCACAGTTGCCTGAGGGATGCATGTGGAAAGTTAGCTCTGATCGTACTGGGATGGAAAGCCTCCTTTGATTAAGCAGTCGTCTGCTCCAGCTTACCTTCACCTGGAGACTTAGTAATTTACAGGAGAATTTCATAGTAGCCAAACATTATAATTTGTATATATTATAAATCCCACTAACAATACGATTTATAATACATATTCTTCCAGTCCTCTGACAGAAGGCTCTTACCTCAATCCTCTGATGATGCTCATGGGACCGGAAATGATGCTGATCTCTCTTAGAGAGAATCATGAGCTTTCATCCTTCTGTGCTTTTGCAAGAGCTGTTCCCTCTGTTAATAATGCTGTTCCTTCAAATCTGCACGTGGCAACCTCTGTTTCTCATTTTCAGGGCCCAGCTCAGTTGTGTTCGTCCCCGTGAAGCCTTTACATATTCCTCTAAACAGAATGGCTGTAGCACACATCAGGTCCCACTGCGCTGTGAACATGCCTTGTGGAACCGTATGTTACATTCAATCAGTTAAGCCCGGGCTCCTTGGACTGGGTGTTTCAGAGGCCATGTGTGCCCCTCAGACTCTTGTCTGCTCCGCCCAGCACCTGGCATCCTGTCTGGGCTGGCACTTCGTTTTCACGTTCTCAGTGTTTCTGAATTGATGAATGAAGGAATCAATTAGGTGACTCTGTAATACTCATTTAGGAAGCTCCCTGGGAAAACGGCTCCCTTATATATAGAAACCATGTTTCATGCTGTGTGAATGATGAGTCTGGGACTAACGCTGTCTCCCTAGGCTGAGCTTCCTTTGTTTCTGCTCCCACCTGCCTTCGCCGTGCCCATGTGCAGGATGTTTAACTTGCTTAACTTCTCCACTTGATGTAGGGCCAATGCAAAGAGAGCCAGAAGCAGATGATTAAGGCAGCAGGTAGTAACTGGGACATTGGAACTGGATTCCTGAATGTCTGCTCTCTTTCCTCTTCTTCTCTGTCACAGCCACAGACAACTGACTGGTGGCATCATCTGCCCATGGAATAACAATTGAGCAGGTTGTAATGAACTGACTGGGGATTTAGGGTGTTTGGAGGCAGTGGAGTGGAATTTTGTTTTAGTTTTTCTTCTCAGATTTTAGGATGGTTCAACTTTTTATTTTAAACCAATTAACTAAGAATGTTTCCTATGACAGGCACTGTGCTAGGCCTGTGTGTTTCTCACTTATGCCTGCCCCAAGCTGTTGGGTGGGTGTCATGATTCCATCTTACAGGTGAGGAACAGGTCAGGGGGGTAAAGTGTCTGGCCAAGGTCCTGCAGCTGCTAAGCAGCAGAGCAAGGATTTGAACCCAAGGCCTTGGACTCAGAACCTTGTGCTCTTTGCACCGCCTCCCAGTGCTCACACAGCTCGTGTTGGGCGAGAATTGTTTTCTCATCTGACTTCCACATAGTAGAGATTTGGGGATGGGTACCCCATACCAAAGACCCATGGATCATGAGGTACGTCTTGGGCTGTGTGCTCAGGTGCTACATCATCTATATCCATGCTCATACCTGTGGCAGCAATATCCTAGCACCTGGCCTGGTGTTTGATGTAAAGTAAAATTCAAGAAATGTTTGCGTAAATAAATCAATGAGAAATGATGTATCTGTCTGATGTCTTCAAAGACTCTGAAACCATCAATTAAATTAACCATACTATAACTCTGAAGATAGAAGAGAAAGTGAGTACATTTTAAAAAATATTTCCTAGGGCTTCCCTGGTGGCGCAGTGGTTGAGAGTCTGCCTGCCGTTACAGGGGACACGGGTTCGTGCCCCGGTCCGGGAAGATCCCACATGCCGTGGAGCGACTGGGCCCGTGAGCCATGGCCACTGAGCCTGCAAGTCCAGAGCCTGTGCTCCACAACAGGAGAGGCTACAACAGTGAAAGGCCTGCGTACCGCAAAAAATATATATATATTTTTTCTACAAACTTACGGTTACCAAAGGGGAAAGGGGGGGATAAATTAGGAATTTCAGGTTAACAGATACACACTACTAAAAATAAAATAAATAACAAGGACCTACTGTATAGCACAGGGAACTACATTCACTATCTTATAACCTATAATAGAAAATAATCTGAAAAAGAATATATATATATATATATGTGTGTGTGTATGTATAACTGAATCACTTTGCTGTACATCTGAAACCTTGTAAATCAATTATACTTCAATTAAAAAAAACAAGATTAAGGGCTTCCCTGGTGGTGCAGTGGTTAAGAACCTGCCTGCCAATGCAGGGGCCACAGGTTCGAGCCTTGGTCTGGGAAGATCCCACATGCCGCAGAGCAACTAAGCCCATATGCCACGACTACTGAGCCTGTGCTCTAGAGCCCGTGAGCCACAACTACTGAGCCCACATGCTGCAGCTACTGAAGCCTGCGCGCCTAGAGCCCGTGCTCCACAACAAGAGAAGCCACCATAATGAGAAGCCCGTACACCGCAACAAAGGATAGAACCCGCTCACCGCAACTAGAGAAAGCCCGTGCACAGCAACGAAGACCCAACACAGCCAAAAATAAATAAATAAAATAAATATTTAAAAAAACAAAAAGATTAAGCCAAGGTACACAACCAAGGAAAGAATCAGGTACTGCTTTAAAGAAGATAATCACATTTTCAACTTCCTATCTAATTTAGTACAAACATGTTATGTCTCATATAAAATTTTTGAGGAAAAACATCCATAACTTCTATGATGAAAATGTTGAGAAAGAATTAGGAGTAATAAACTTCCAGAATATTTTAAAATTTGAGACACATATAAGTAATATAGACTTACCTCAGACATAGGGGTTCCCCAGAAATCATTCTGAAACAAAGTTTTTAAAGGTGAAAAAAAAAGATTTTCTATAAAAAAGGAAACTTAAATGTAGGGGTGGAGTTTCTAGCAAATCCTCGGTTATGCAGAATAAACTTAGTTAACCATTAATCCACATCTTTTTCAAGCACACAAGTTAAAGTTTTACTAAAACTCAGAAAGCCCAAGGAGCTTGCAGCTTTGCCCTTGTCAGATCTGAGGGCATGCGTGCACCCAAGATGCGAGTTCCTCAAGGGCCAGCCCTCCTTCCGTCTCCCTGTCCCTCACCAACCCCGACAGCCAGCAGGCATCCTATCAGCTGGAGCTTCCAGAAGCTGCGGCTCAGAGCCCAGCCACTGCTCTCTGCCATCCCATTATCCCCCGTCACAGCCGCATCCCCTGTATAATGATCCCTGGCTTCCTGTTTGCTTCCTGATTGTCCAGGGCTTGAATAGTTCTGTTCAGTCGGAAGGGCTGGAGGTCACTCCTGGCCCTCAGAGGCGGCCTGTTTGTATGCTGGGGACAGAGTGTTGCATCTCCGTCACTAATGGGGCTGAGAAGGTGCCCAGGGCTCATTATTCTTGAGGGAATCCTGAAGGTCACAGCCCCACAGACACTGTTTGCAGGCAGAGGAGGCAGGAGGGAAGCATATTTAAGATATCTGAGAATCTTAGCACTTGGTTGTTTGTTGTGTTTTTTTTTCCCACGTAAAAGTGGTATAAGGTTTCTGGTATTGCACTGCAGTTAAATCTTAATCAAGGGAGAAACCCCTGCCTGGAGTCCTCCATACCTGGCATATGTGCCATTTACACTAACACCCTAGTGAGATTTTCTTTCTCTAGGTGCCCACCTTCTCTAACCCAGGTTATCATAGTGCAGCCCCTGCTTTATCATGACAACATGTCTTTCCCCAGGCCAGAAGGTGGAGCTCAGGCCATGCAGAGAGCTCAAATGAAGACACGGGGATGGGCCAGCTTTCCTGTAGACGAAGAGGAAGGCCCTCGGTCCCACTTGGGTCAGATTCTAAATGGCCCAAATTAATTAGTTTTCTGTCAGTCTAGACCACTTCCCTGAGATATCCCAAGAAATTCTTAATGATGCCAAACCTGTGTGCACAAGGGATGTGCCCTGGTTGCAGTCCAGGCCCCAGCCCTTTAAGATCTGGCTACAGGTGACCTGGGGCTGTGTTAAAAATGGTCCGTGTCTCTGGCTCCCGTTGGGATCCCCCGGGGGCAGTTTCAAAGCAGCTCCAGGGCTTGGAGTCCCACCCCCAGAGATTCTGATGCATTGGTCTGGAGCAGGGCCTGGGCATTGTTATTTGTTTGAACTCCTCACATATTGGAAAGAGCAGTGGAGTGGAGACCACCCCTCCAAAGCAGCTCACGTTCTCACGCTCACCCCAGCAACCCTAGGCCTGTTGGCCCTGGAACCCCCAGGAGGGCAGCCTCCACTCCTTCGGAAGCGTCCCCATAAGAAATCACTCACAGCAAGCCTTGCATCATCCTACTGGAAGTTTATTAACATTGGTGCCAGAAGGGTTTCCAGGGATGAGGAAGGGTCTCTACCATCTCTCTGTCTCTCTTCCTCTCCTCCAGGCCAACCCCTTTCCTCCCTCCTGGCCCCCCTCTCTCTGCAGAACGACACCAGATACCTCCTTAGTTTTCTGCTAAACTGTTATTTCCACCTGGGCTCAAGTTCCCAGGAATCTCCTCTTCCCCGAAGTTCTCATCATTTTATTTTTCCAACAAAAACCATTCATACCCAAGAGAAATCTGGGAGAACCTGTTACTATAATAATGTTTCCTCCTCTCCATAATACACAGAAACATACACACACACACACACACACACACACACCTCTTTGCAGTTCACCAAGCTCCTGTGTGTAAGTCCTCACAGGTGCTCTGCTGTGATAGGCCTTATTGTAATCTGTGTTTGAGAGACTGAGAGACTGAGGCACAGCAAGACTGAAATCACAGAGCCGCTGAGGATTTGAACCCACCTTTAGACCCCAAACCCATGCTCTTTCCTCTTAGAGCACTTTGCTTTCTCAATCAAAAAAAAAAGCATTTCTTAGGCTAATGCTCCTCCATACCATTTCTCTAAAGAGATCCCTGAAGATGTGCCTGCCGTCCAGTTAGAACGAGAGAAACCAAAAGGACTGGGAGAACCTGAAGGGCAGGTCCAGAGTGAGCTAGTTAGAGGCTCCATGTGTTAAAACGATGGTCTGCGGCCCCCGTGTGTCCCCCTGGTGCCCCAGGCCACTATGGACTTGTAACCAATACTAATCCACCAAGTCAGGAGAGGAGGCTGCTCTGAGACCCTCTGCTTTTGCTAAGGAGGGTCTCTTCCATTCTTTTTTTTTTTTATTTTATTTATTTATTTTTTTTTTTTTTTGCGGTATGCGGGCCTCTCACTGTTGTGGCCTCCCCCGTTGCGGAGCACAGGCTCCGGACTCGCAGGCTCCGGACGCGCAGGCTCAGCGGCCATGGCTCACGGGCCCAGCCGCTCCGCGGCATATGGGATCCTCCCAGACCGGGGCACGAACCCGTATCCCCTGCATCGGCAGGCGGACTCTCAACCACTTGTGCCACCAGGGAGGCCCTCTTCCATTCTTTTAAGGAAGTAGCAAATGGCAAGTTCTTTCCCAAAAGCAATGTGTTCCTAATTCTTTAGCAGCCCTGGCTTTTCTGGAACCCAGCACACCTGTTTCTGTGGCCACTGGACGCAGAGCCCTGGGCAGGCCTCCTGGGAGGATCCCTGGATGTCAATCAGCAGGTTAGGGACCCCAGCAAGTGATATGCTAAAGGTTCTGGCAAAGGAGCAGGCTGGGACAGACAGGAAGATTCAGATAGTTTAAAAGCGAAAAGAGCTGTGTGCCTGGGATCCCAGAGTGGTGGGGGGCGGCTCTGAGGGCCACCCTTGGGGGCTCCTGAATTAGGGAAGCAGAAGGGGGCTGCACAGACACCTGCCTGGGGGCCCCGAGTACAGGGGTATCTTCCCTCTCCACCTGGCTGGGGTGGGTATAAGGAGCCATCGCTTCCACAGTCATGAGCTTCGCACAGTAGGGAGTAGAAATCCACCTGCTCCGAGATATTCCCCTTCCTCCTCCTTGCCAGGCATACAAGGGAGGCAGAAACCATGGAACAAACCCGTGCGTTACTTTGCAGTGTCCACAGGCCCTCAGGATCTGCGTGGACGTGCAGATGAATTGTTTTAAGCGAGTCTCAATGCCATTATTTCATTTTCCTTCCCATTCCGAATTGTTGATGTTTAGAAATAAATTGCTCCCGGTGCTTCTGATTTACAAGGACAAAATGCAAATGCAGAAAACAGGGTCAGAGGAATGATTTGAATTTCCATTACAGTTACAGCTCTTTTCAACTATATGATTCTGTGCTTTCCTCATCTTCATCAGCCTGGTGTTGACAGGGCTTGGAGGCTGAGGCTCACGCTCCCATCGCTCCCTCAGCAGCCCTGTCACTTGGCCCCAACTGCCGCAGGCCACCCCGTGGATTAGGACTAAGCTCCACACTCAGCCACGAATCAAACTGGAGTGCCCATCAGGACTTGCTTTGGGGGATGGTCAGGGAGGAGGGTGTGGCCGCCCTTCCCCGGTAACCGATGAAGCTGGAGGGTACCAGACACTGACCAGCAGATTCTTCCTGCCAACAAGAGCCACGCCTTCAAAACTATCAATATCAAGCAGTTCCCTGGGCCAGATACTGTGCTAAGAACTTGATGTGTTTTATACTCACAATAGCTCTATGAAATAAGGTTATCATTAGCCTACTTTATGGATGAGAAATTGAGTCTCAGAGAACTTAAATAAGTGGCAGAGGTGGAGGTGAAATCCAAATCGTTTAGATATTCAGAGCCCAGGTTCGTATTCCCTGCACGATGGTGCATCCCCCAAATTCGGTGACAGAAAGCTGAAGTAACACCCCCAGAGTCCTGGTTTGCTAATTACAGGTGGTCCTGAAAGTGGGCTTCAGGGAATCTGAAGGATGCTTTTCCCTTTCCTTCCCCTACAGGCACCATCTCCCCTGCTAAACAGTGTGCACAGACCTGCACAGTATCAGGCTTTCTGGTCCCAGCCCTGATATGACCCCGCACCCCAGACACGCTGTGTTTGGGATCTTCCCCACTCCCCGCTCTGTGCTGGTTCCCCACCACTCGCAGGCAGGCCTTTTACTGAGCCCCAGCACTGTGACACTCTTGCTCGCTGAGCTGCGGCTTTGCCTGGGAGCATCAGCATTTAAAAAGAGCCAGGGACAGGGTGATACTTAACACAAGAGGGGATCCACGCCAACATCTCAAGTGCCCAGTGGGCGCCTGCTCAGCGCTTCACTCAGGAAGGAGGAGAATTTCAATCTCAGTGGCAGAGACATTGGGGCATTTCAAATCACACCCCTTAGGCAATGCAGTCTGTTTAAGGGGAAGGCTGGCTCTGCCATCACGATTGTGATGTCCCCTCCTCCAGCCATGCTGGCTGGCTCTCCAAGGCTCTCCTCCTTCCTTCTAGATTCAGCAATGCCCTCGCCCAGTGCAGCAGGACAGGACCTCACAATGAAATCCCTCCATCCAAAGGAAACTTCAAGGCCGTGCCCTGGGCCAGGAACTATCACCAACTGAGCCCCTCCCTTTTTATCCTATTAGCCAGGTTTTTTCAGTTCCCCATTTTAATGTATAATCAGTCAGGTCTTATTTGGTGTCTCGCCTTTTTTTCCTTTCCCTGTCACTCCCTGGGTCATCTCTAGAGACTCGAGAGTATGTTCAGGATTCCAACTTTATTGCATTAGCAAAAATAAAGTCAAACCTATGTCCCCCCGTGGATACAAAAGTGTCCCAGTGAAAGGTTAGTCTAAATCACAAATTAAATGAAGACATGATAGCAAAGTGGCTTATTACTGACTGTATGAAAAACAAAATAACCAGACAAGATAATAGTTCAGCATGAAAAATGTGCTGTCATTTTTGATTCATGCTTTTCCCAAAGCTTGCGTGAGCCTTTACCCGGCGTGGGAATGAGCCTAACATTGCAGAGGCTGGGCTGGCGTGGGAGAGCTGTTTCTCTACAGGGATCGGGTGGGGAAGAAGAGTCAGGGTTCAACCAGCTCTGTAATTAATTTTTTTCATTAATAGGCCTTATTTCTTAGAGCAGTTGTAGGTTTACAGGAAAACTGAACAGAAAATTCAAGTACTCCACATACACTCTCCCTACCCCTATTATTAACATCTTGCATTAGTGTGGTATATTTGTTACCATCAATGATCCAATATTGCTATATTTTCATTAATTAAAGTCCCTAGTTTACACTAGGGTTCACTCTCTGTGTTGTACATTCTATGGGTTTTGCCAAATGCATAATGACACGTATCCACCACTATGGTACCACACAGAATATTTCACTGCCCTAAAAATCCCCTGTGCGCCATCTATTCATCCATCCCTCCAAACCCCCAACCTCTGGCAATCTTTGTACTGTCTCCACAGTTTTGTTTTTTCCAGAATGTCAATAGTTGGAATTATACAGTATGCCACCTTTTCAGATTGGTTTCTTTCACTTAGCAATATACATTTAAGTGTCCTCCATGCCTTTTCATGACTTGATAGCTCACTTCTTTGTACTGCTGAATACTATTCCATTGTCTGGATGCACCACAATTTGTTTATTCATTTACCTATGGAAAGACATCTTGGTTGATTCCAATGTTTGGGAATTATAAAAAGAAAAAAGAAAAAAAACTGCTTTAAACATTTGCGTTCAGGCTTTTGTGTGAACACAATTTTTTAACTCATTTCAGTAAATACCTAGGCAAACAATTGCTGGATCAGATGGTAGGAGTATGTTTAGTTTTGTAAGAAAACACCACACTGTCTTGCGAAGTGGCTGCACCATTTTGCATTCCCACCGGCAATGAATGAGAGTTCCTGTTGGTCCGCACCTTCCTTAGCGTCTGGTTGTAACTTCAGAAATAACCAGGTTACAATATTTTTGTAATCATAAAAACCAACATCATGTAACATTTTCACACATATTCTCTCATTTGATCTTTGTTACCACCCTGTAAGGAAGCTCTTATTATCCCCATTTTATAGATGAGGAAACTGAGACTCAGGAAGATTATGTGAAAAGCCCAAAGTCACACACTAAGTGACAAAAGCAGAGCCTGGAGTCCAGTCTTCCAAGGACAAAGTCTATGTTCTCTTGCTTCTATCCCAATGAACCAGCCAAAGAGATGGTGCCCAGGGGGGAGCTATGGACCCAGGCCAGCAGGTTCTACAAGGTTCTTCCATGGTTAACTTACCCAGGAGATAGACTGAACAAGTCCTAAGGGTACCTAAAACATCTTTCAGATAAAATTTTATATTCAGTGTTTAAAACAATTAACTCCAGCCATCATGAGAAACATCAGAACATTTTTGGACTTCCTTACCATTATTTTTTGTCTTAGAATTGTTTTTATTTTTAAATAACAGAGGAAGGCACATGCTAATATTTTCAGTGTTTAGTGCCCTTTAAAGGTTTCAATACAGCCCTGATCTCCCTCTATTCACAAATCTCTCATCCTATCATTGGAAACTCAACTATCAGAAATTTATTCATTTATGCCTTTATATAACTTTCCAGATTTTCAGTCAGCACCTATTAAAATCCAGGTACTGGTTGAGAGTGAAGAGAAGCAACCTGTGTATTTGGATTGCAAATTTATTCACAGTAGAGCTCAGGAGTTATTCCTATCTGCCTATCTGAACTTCTCATGGGTGGGCTTTTGGTTCACTCCAATACACTTGATCCAATGTAATAATTTACACATTTGCCCTAGTTAATTCTCAGTCTCTTTGAGTGAAATTGTTTAGCCTCTCAAATTGTGCCCTCTTCCTGCAACTGCCCCCTATCACATCCTCTTTGGAAAGACTCACGTGGCCTTGCATTGATTCTTCTGTGGGGTTCACTGTTGGTGAGCAGTGGTGTCCTGCTGAGCCCCTGATGACATCTGGTCTACCTCACTGTTACCTGTCTCTTCTTTCTTTCCTTTTCACGCTCTGGCTAACTCATCAGACCCTTGACTCAGCATTCATGTGCAAGAGAATTAAGGAAGGTTCAAAAGGGCAAAGTCACCCCTCCCTCAGCCCACCTGAGGTCTGGTGGAAAGATGGAGGAGGGCGGTGGCTGGTTGAGCCAGGACACCCGCCTTATCCACTGGCTCGGAAACTGCTCTCAGACCCCTTTGCTTACAGATGCTGGGCTGCAGCCTCCTCCCCTTAGTCATTCCTTTTCATAAGTGCCCTAGAAATTCATTTTTTTTAAAGAAGGGCAAGAAAAGGAAATCGATCTGCATGATATGTTCAATTTTCTGCAAATCCCATAACCATCAGGAGTGGCCAGGCTTTCATTTCCCATGAGCTGAGGCCCAGCTGAAACACCCATGAGCAGAAGTCTGGTGAGATGGTAGCTGACTGCATTAGGCCCCAGCCAGGGACGATGAATTGGGTTTTTTATCGTAACACTCTCTGCCCTTCCTTGAGGATTTAATACCTCAACTCTTTCGCATCTCATCAGGTCAAAAAGATAACAACCAAATCGTCAGTACAGGCTCCCCAAAAAGGGCACTGTTTCCTCAGGAAGAGGTTTCCTAAACACAGACCTTTCTTCGGAAGCAGACAGAGTGTGCAGGAGGCAATTTCTGATCTTTTGTTCACAGAGATGGTTTTTTTCTCAGCTTCCAGCAGCAGAAAAAGGCCATTCCAGGGACCTCGTTTTTTTCCTCCCAAACCTAACAAGTGACCTCATTTTCATTTGCATTCTCATTTGCAAATCCCCCTACCACCAGATTTAGTCAGTATATTATTGTATTCCTAATTTTTAAAAGAACACAGCCCATTTCTAAGCAGTGCACAATAGGCATTGTTCTTGTTTATGATGTTTCCATCCATCATTGGCTCCTCTGGGAGCAGGAGTGGGAACAGGAGACAGAGGCAGAGCCTGGGCCAGCGGAGGAGACTGGGCCAGGGACCACCGAAGGGTACCCTGATCCGCGTCCGAGCCAGCTGTGTTCTCACCACATCTGGGGTCAGGGCTGAGATCATCTTTCCTCTGACTCACTGGTGGTGATGTGTGCTCATTATTTACTCATCCGTTCCTATGCTGTTTAGGTTTACCTAGGGCTGGGTGGAACACATGCCAAAACAATCAGAAAAAACAATTGATCAAATGGTTGGGTTGTTATTACAGTGTGTTTTTTTATTTAATGAAGCATGAATTGAGCACTAACGATGTGCTAGGTGTTATGCATGTCAACGTTTTGCAACGTTTACGCATATAAACGTTGCAATAACCCTATGCATTAGGTTTAACTAGTCTCATTTGATAGATCAACAAACTGAAACTAAGCAAGCTTTAGTTCTCTGACCAGTTGCACCAAAGGGATGAGCCTCTTTCCATGAGAACTGTCAGACTACAACTTTTGACTCTGTGCCTTTCCTTTTACTATTCACCCATCCTTTCATCCATTCATCATCCGATATATATTTCCCAAGCACGTGGACCAAGTCTGTTTAATTTACTAGTATCTACCCAGGACCCAGTGCAATGCCTGGCCATCTCAGATTGAGAGAAGAGAGACAAGTGGACCAGAAACAAGGGAACAAATCCGTGGGGTCGGTGAGAGGACCACACAGACAGAGTGGGCGAGGGGAATTAGAGATGGTTCAGAATTCCAGCCTGGGCAACTAGGTGGACAGAGATTTTAGTTACTAAGATAGAAAAGACTAGAAAAGGATGTGGTCTTGGGGAAGCAGTGTGATTAAAGAAGTTAGTTTGGACCAGGGTCAGTTTGGAGTGCCTGTGACACATTCAAGGGAGGGTGTCAAGAAGGCAGCTGGATACAGTGGAAAAGTTTGGGCTGGAGATGTTGATATGGGGATTGTCAACCATATATGATGGAACTGATGAGATTCTTAAAGAGAGTACAGCATAGAAAGGAAAGGTTGAGGTCAAGGGCCCATGTTTAGGAAACAGGAACCTGCCAGGGAGGCTGAGAAGAAGCTGAAAGAGAGGGATGAGCAGGAAGAGCAGAGCGCTGTCACCCGGGCAGAGGGGAAGTGTGTTCAGAGAAGTTGGGAGGAGATGACGGTGTGGAATTTTTCCTGCAGCTCCAGGAGGGTAGAGGCAGAAGGCAGATGGACCCAAGATCTGGCCACCTAAAGGTTGGCATTCATCTTGAGTTTTTGCAGCATAGGGGAGAAACCAGAAAAGGTCGGCTCAAGAGTGCATGGGAGGAGATAAAGTGAAGCTAATGTGTGTAGATGACTTTGGGGAGAAGTTTTCCTGAGAAGGATGCAGAGAAAGGGGATGACATCCAAGATAAGGTGTGGAATCTAAGGTAGATTTCAAGAGTGGGTGGTAATTGACTATGAGTTTGCTTGCTTTTTGCCTAATGGGAATGATCCAGGGAAGAGAGGAAGGGCTTCAAATGCAAGAAAGAGAGGAGGTAGCTGAGGAATCCTTGTGAAGGTAAGAGGAGATGGACACAGAGCACATGGTGAAGGCTTGGCTTCTTTCACAAGAGACATTAAATGTGAGAGGACAGAAGAAGGAAAAGATGAAGGCAGATGTGGTAGGGCTATGGATTTCATGGTGGAAATATCTAGTTTCTCCATAAAGTATGAGCTTCATCAACATTTAACAAATCAATGTTAAGTGCCCACCATAGGCACTAGAGGTGCAAAGGGGATTAAGAGTAGTCTTTGCCCCTAAAGGGCTCATGGTCACATGGGGGAGACAGACAACTCGTCACATGCTGGAGGTCTGCACAGGACGTGGAGTGAGTGGCAGTGGGGGAAAACAACCCAATCATCAGATCAAAGAAATCAGCTTGAGTTGCTGGACAGGGTGCCCAGGCTCACACACTAGTAGGTGCTTAATAGATGTCACCCTTTGATGATGACAATTATTTAGAATTCTGATTTTCTACAAATGGAGGTCCTGATTTGGGAAATGAAATCTACAAAACAGCCCATTATTTCCCCTTCCTTTTCCTATGATACTGCTGATTCAATGTACAGCTGCCTGCACTCCTCCAGATTGAACTCTGACCATCTCCAGATCAAAACAGTCAGTTTCTTTGATAGTGATTGTAAGGCCTTTGTGGAGAAGTGGTGACGATGGGTCTGGTGAGGCTAAAGTTGGCTTTTAACCCAAGCATCATGCAAACTACAGCACGGTCTACCCTACATCCTTAAAGCAGGCCTCTCTAAGGTGAACTTAACACTGCAGGTTTCCCTGCAGCCCAGTACCCCAAGGGGTGGCTGTGCTGCCCCCTTGGACCTATTTGACAGGAGTGTTTGCATTCTAAGAGCTACTGGTAGGAAACAGATGAGGGAGGCAAGGAAAGGAGCCTGTCCCTGACTCAGTCTCAAGGCCAAGGGCCTCAGACGCTGCAGAAATGCAGAATGCAGCTTGTACCCTCTAAATCAGAACAGTGAGAAGAATCGTGTCTCGGCCAGTAGAAGTGAAAGCCCAATGAGAACAAAAAGAACTCGGACCTGCAGAGCAGCCCTGAGAGGCAGTGTCCGTGGGAATGGAAAAGAAATGATTAGAAATGATTTCCTTCCAGATTGCGAGGGCAGCAACTGAGCTGTTCTCCTCTTTTTCTCAGCCCCAGCTCCATCCCCCATTCTCCCACACCCACGATGCCTAGCAGGTGTCAGAGGAGGCAGAATATGTCTTGGCTACGAGCATGGGCTCTGGGCCAGGCTGCCAAGTTTGTCATGTATCAGCTGTGGCAAGTCTTGACCTCTCGTTACTTCTGTTTCCCTATCTGTAAAATGGGAATGATGGTGGTAATAGTACTAGTAACTGTATCATTGGGTTGTTAAGAGGATTAAGTGGAGTAGTTCCTGGCACAGAGTAGAGAGTTAATCAATAAATAAAACTGGATAAATGCCAGAAGGAAGCAGGGCCAAGAGTGGTTGTTTCGGAATAGACCGGCTTCCATTGTGAGAAGACAATCCAGTGAGGCCAATTCATCAGGAGCGTTCCCTTTGAAGGCAGGCTGTCTCTGCTGGTTGACAGGATGGCAGCCTCGGAAACAAAGGCCCAGGCGGAGAGCATCTGTGCTTCACTGGGTGGTGAAAAGGAAAAGAAATAACAAGAAGCAAGTATTGTATTCCTGAAACTGGCTGTCCAAGCTGTACCATCTCTGCCTCCAAACTAAGGAGCTGCAAGAACATTTACATTCATTAAAAATTTATCTTTCCAGGAAAAAAAAAAAAAGACGAGTCTTCTTTTCCTCTAGTGAGAAACATGAAAAGAAGATGCTAGAAACTGGCGTGAAAATTTGGGTCTCCCTTCTTTATCTGTGGGAAGGAAAACAGTGTGATGAAAAGTTCCATTGTGTTTAGGTGTGTTTATGTTGAGTTAGGTGGGGTTGGTTTGAGCTTATTGTTCTTAGCATTTGGCAAGGATTTAAATTATGTGAATAACAGACACCACGGGCTGTGGTGTGATATGATTAATTGTGCAAACTCCGTGCACGTAAAGCAGGCTGTTTCCTTGTGGTCCACACATTGCAAATCAAAGAGAATCCTGAGAACATGTACAATGGGGAGGACAAAACCCATCCACCTGGGGATTGATTAGTTCCATCATTTCATCCTCCTGTCATTCATTACATCAGCTGTTCCCTCCAGTCAGTGGCCCCCTGGCTTGGCTAAAATTACATCTGGCCCATTTTTTCACTGATAATGTAACTGGACCCCCCGGGCTGGCCCTTTCCTTGCTATTATGCAGGCAGATGCCCCAAACCCACTGTGCTCCATCAGCCAAGAATTCCTCTAACTACAGATAAGGGGATGCAGAGAGAGACACTGCCTCTCCCTCAGACCCCCGCTGCTATGGCTGCTACTGATTGCTCATGTGGAAAGTACAGCTCCATTTCCTGTCCTCTTTCATACTGGTCTTCATTACTGGCCGCCTGTCCAAAGGCTCCAGCCCAGTTAAGAAATCAAGTGAGGGCTTCATCCAAGGTGCCCTGCAAGCAGGACCAGCCTAAATAGGGCTCCATCACTTCAGCCCAGGGAGCCCTGGGGAGGGGAGCCATGGCTCAAGAGTGGGCAAGGCATTTGCTCCATGGCTGCACAGCTGTGAGCAGGGTGCAAGCCTGGAGTTGGCCAGCTTCCCCCAGTAGCCTAGATCAGCAGAATGCCAATCACTTTGATGAGAAAAAGGCCCCCCAATCTGATCCTGGAGGAAGTCAGTATGTCCATGTTAGGAAATCATCACACCATTTTTCCCAGGCTGTGTTCACTTTTATGTTATTAATTTTTATTAAGGTTCTTTTATTATTGATGACCATTATTACATTTTTCTACACATATTATGGAACCCCACTCTACTATTCATATGCATTGGGGGACAGAACTTGACATGTTTCTAAAATAACCTCTTCCATTAGGATGTAATATTACCACATCATAGAAAATTTGGAAACTAGAGAAAAGAAAAAAGAATCAACTCAAATCCCATCAGTCTAATACAAACTCTATTAGCATTTTGATGAATTTCCTGTGAGTCTTCTTCTTATGCATATTTTAACACAGTAGTAATTATCTTTACTTATATTTTTATCTTCCCTTTTTTTTACTTAGCATAGTTTTCATATGCAATTTCCATATTATATAATTCTCATAAACAATCATTTTAAGTGTTCCATAATATTCCATCAAATCTATAAACCATAATTTATTTAACCCTATCTCAGTGATTGAATATTTAGGCTGTTTTTGCTATTACACTTATAGATTTTTTGGTATTTAGAATTATTTTCTGAGAACAGATTCACAAAAGTGGGATTACTGAGTCAGAGGGTAGGAACATTATTTTGACCGCTGATACACACTGCCAAATTGATTTCTAATGCATGTTTTAGTCTAACCATATTCCGTAAGCTTTTTAGTCAGCAGCGTTGTTTTTATTTTTGGGAGGGAAGGAGACATATGGCCCAGGAATGGCATCGATATGGTGACAGTCTGGGCTGTCTTGCTCTTTAGAAAGAAGGCCCCTCGAGAAGGCCCTTCTCATGCCCTGGAGCACTTCACACCACAGGACACTTGGTGAACAAGGAGGAACAAACAGGACCTCTGACCGAGGAAGAGGCAGCCTTGGAAGAAACATATCAGTGTGTCTCTTTGTTAGGGTGAAAAGCAGGAAATTAACGTCAGACTTGTCATGCATAATTCAAAATGCTTGTTTCTGCTGCATTAAGACATTTTCTTACAGAGAGCCACCTGGCCAGCTGTCACCAGGTCACATGTAAATAATAGAAAACAACACTCTGAGGGCATTGCTCTGGATGGATCCCCACCTCCCCTGCCCCCCATGCTTTCCACACCTCTTTACTCCCATGGGAGCTCAGTAGGGTTTGGTGTAAGATTCTCCCCCTACTGTATCTCTGTGAGCAAAATGTAATTAAGAATTCATGAGATCCTCATCTTCCTTGACACACCTGGCTTTTCTACCTTCAGACAGGTAGAAAACCAGAGCTGTCATTGTCCAGGATTGGAAGGCAATGCTTCTTGAAGAGGAATCCACTGGCCAGTGGTGGTTCATGAGGTTTCTTCTGGAAACTCATAGTTGACCGGTGTCATACATCCATTTATGATGCAACTGACTATTCTTTTATTTCTAGCACAAATTAGTACTGTGTTTAGATGCAAGACAAGCTCTAAGAAAATTGGTGATAGAGGGTAATTCTGACTTTAGGACTGCCACTCAGGCTGTGCAGGTTGTCCATTGCACAAGAGCACCTGGCTTGGGGGGAGTAGTTGGGGGAGGAGGTGGCAAGTAAGTTAAGACTGATACCTAGCCTACTAGCTACTACCCAGTATATATACCCTAGCATGAGGCTATGCCCAGGTAATATTGTTATTCTAGGAGTACCATTTTTTAAATGAACTTTTTATTTGAGAACAGTTTTAAATTTACATAAGGATTATAATACAGTACAGAGTTCTCACATACACCCCCACCCAGTTTCCTCTGTTGTTAATATCTTCCATTAGTATGGTACACTTGTTATAATTAAGGAATCAATATTGATACATTATTATTAAGTCCATGCTTTATTTAGATTTCCTTCATTTTTACTTAATGCCCTTTTCTATCTCAGCATCCCATCCAGGATACCACATTACGTTTAGCAGTTTTGTCTCCTTGGGATGCTCTTGACTGTGACATTTTCTCAGATTTTGTTTGTTTTTGATGACCTTGCCAGTTTTGAGGATTCCTGCTCAGGCATCTTGTAGGATGTCCCTTGGTTGGAATTTGTCTGATGTTTTCTCATGATTTAGACTGGGGTCACTGGCTTTGGGGATGACCACAAAGGTAAAGTGCTACTTTCATCACATCATATCAAGGGTGCATTCTATCAACATGACTTGTCACTATAGAGGTTAACTTTGATCACCAGGCTGAGGTCATGTTTGTCAGGTTTCTCCAGGTAAAGTTACTCTTTTTTACCACTTTTCATATTGCTTTAGAAGGACATCACTACATGCAGCCTACAGTTAAGAAGTGAGGAGTTATTCTCCACTACCTCAAGGGCAGAGTATCTACACAAATTATTTGGAATTCCTTTGCATTGGAGATTTATCTAGCCTCCTCTATTTATTTGTTTTACTTATTTATTCAATCATTGATTTATAATATGAGTCCATACTGTATCCACATTATATTTCATTTTTTTAAAAGCTTCATCATTTGTTGGTGACTCATCAAAAGCAGCTCCACAATATTCTTTTCTTCTCCAGAGCTAAGGTGGAAGATGAAAGTGGGTGGGCCAGGTGGTCTGCAGAGCCGCCTGGTGCCCTTGCATGATGCATGGGCCAAAGGGAATTGAGAGGCACCATTCAAGGGCACCTTTCTCCGTGTGATTTCTGCTGCTGTGGGAGAACAAATGTTTTTATTAGGAAAGGAGATGAACCCCATTATTCTTAGAATTTTAGTGTCAGGCGAAACCTTAAAAATGAGGTCCAAATAATTTTTTAATGACACAGGGAGAATGCTTATGATAATTTAACATTCAGGGAGAGGAAAAGCATGTTACAAAATTGTTCGATTTCACTCTGCAATACACTATATACAGAGAAAGCAGAATACACCAAAATATTAACAATGGTTTCCTCTGAGTGGTGGAATAATGGGTGTTTTTAATTGCCTTGTTTATACTTTGACATATTTTCCAAGCTTTCTATAATGAGTACACATGACTTTTATCATCTGGAAAGGAATGCTGAGAAAACACTTTAAAGATACCTAATCCAAGTCACCTCCCTATTGTAGAGATGAAGAAACCAATGCCTGGAGAGATTAGATTGTTTCTCAACATGACACAGATATCAAATCGAAAGGTCAGGAACCCAAGTGCTAGCATAGAGCCTATCTTCTCCACAGCTCCCATTAGAGAGTATAGCACATACAAATTAAGCCCTAGGGAAATATCACCCCCACTGCCACCCACACCACATACCCATCCACAACCCCCCTTTCACCCCGATCCAAAAAGCCAGAGTTAAAATGGCTCCCAAACCCTCGCTCCACTTCACCCAGAGACCTGGGAGCTCTTGCCTTCTCTAGGGAGGGGAAAGGAACTTTTATTTAATATCTGAGATAGGCAGGCATTGTGCTGGAACTTTATAACTCGCTGAAACCCAACAGTGAGAATGGGAAAGAGAGGGTGGGGAGAGGAAGACTAACACAAACTCATAACAAACTAAGCCATAAGGCTGCTGCATCCCCATTTTACAGATGAAAAGGCCGAGGCACAGTCATGGCCACCAGTAGCAGAGCTAGGATTCAGACTTACCCCAGGCTTTCTGGCCCTCCTGTGGACACCATTACCATTCAGCCTCTCTGCTGCACTATGTTTCAGGTGCATATTCAAGGCTCCATAGGCATTTGTTGAATTCGTGTAAAGACCTCAATTGTGTCCCATGCCTGAGATTTCATCAGGCTCTCAAATCTCACCCTGAAAACACCTGCCAGTCTAGCACACGTGGCCTGGCCTGCATCCTGAGGTGATGGATATGATGCCAGATGTGGGCATCTGGGCACTTCTGGGTACCCATTTACCTTTGCACAGGACATCCCCCTAGCTTGATGACCTGTCAAGAGGCTGCTCAGGGAAGATATATACTGATGAGAAATCTCAGCCTCCAGATTCATTTTTCAAAGAAGCCAAGCAAATCTGGTGATTTATTCTCTGTCATTCTGATCCCAGCATATGTTCCACATCAGGTAAGTGAGATAGAAGGGATGGTTCAGCAAACATTAAGTTAAAAGAAACCCTGTCGGGCTTCCCCACGAATAGCTGGTTTTTATTTAAAGCCACAAAGTAATTAATTACACTGAGAAAAAAGCTAAGGCTCTCTCCTGCACCATACTTCTCAAGCGTGTTCAGCTAGAAGACGCTGTTCTTACACAATCGCGGTACACATGCCCACGCTGGCTTGGGTTTGTGCTGCTTCCTCATTTTATTCCTTCTCATCTGGTGTCCCTTCTTGTTTTCCTTTGAATCTGAATCCCTCCCTACCTCTCTCTCCCTGTGCTTCCTGCCCATCTTCCCTCTCCTAATCCTTCTGCATCTCTTCCCTTCGCTGGGACTCCCGTTTCTGGTCTCAGATGTTCCGTCCTCCCTTTCACACATGACCTGGGGCTTCCCACCACCAGTGCATGCAGCCAGGTTCAGCCCAGCTCCCCCTCCAGCACTGCCTCTGGTGACAGACTTAGAACTTGTTCTCTCCATCCCTGCCAGCTGTGCATCTGCTCCTGAAGCTGGTATACATGGTAGCAGAGCACTTAGCTCAGTCATTTCTGCTTGATCCTAAGAAGGGACCTGTACCATGTGTCATTAATTCATGAAACTAATCTGAATAGGAGAGAACGTCAAGACTCTATTTGGCTACGATGGTGACTGTTGTGGATGGAGCCATGTGGATGGACAGATGGGAGGAAGGAAATTAAAAAAGTATGGAAGGACATTATCATCTCATTCATACATACATTCAAGAAGCATTTATTAAGCACATACTGTGTGCTAAGCTTGGTGTCAGATGTTGAGAATATGAATATAAAGTAAAACGAGATTCTGATTCTAAACATTCTAGTTGGTGAGACACACATGAAAATAACAATTATAAATACAAAAGGAGACCGTATAAATAGTGATTGGGCAAGGTTTTCTGGGACTACAGGAGAGGATATTATCATTCAGGTGGGGTAGGGAGAAAGAGTTAACATAGGTTTCCCAGGACACGATTTTGCAGACAAACAATTGTCGGAAAGGAAATAAATGTGTTTTAGGGAGAGAGAATAGCCCTGTTCCCAGTCACTGAGGAATAAAGGGTTGAATCCTGTTAAAAGACCCACTAGTAGAGCATGGATGGGACATGGGGGAGGGTGGGAGACCCACGGAAGATGAAGCTGCAGGGTCTCAGGGGCAGGTCATGGAGCCTTATAAGCCCTACCAAGGAGTCCAGACTTCAGTGCGTGGGCAATGGGGAGCAACTGAAGACATTTAAGCAAGGGAATAATATGGTCCATCATACATTTTTGATAAAGCATTCTGACAGGGGTGTAGATTAGCTTATAGGTTTCCAAGACAGGTGGCTGGAGACGACCCTTCAGATAAGAGATGATAAAGGCTATACCCACAGCAGCGGTGATGGGCAAAGATGGAAGCAGCATTTGTTGAGTTTCTGCTGTTTCCTAGGCACTGAGCTAGATGCTTTCATACGTGTTGCCTCATGTGTGTGTTCAGAAGCATGTACACAACTGTATAGCTCATCACACCAAAACTAAGCACACAACTGGTAGACTATAAAATAATAAGAGTGACAGTTCTTCTGCACTGAAATGGTATAAATGGGTCCTTGAATGGAATTGAAATAGCTTGTGTTGGTGTTTACATGGATCACGTGATAGCTTTTGTTCAAGAAGAGCTAATGCGCACTCTCCATGCATCGCTTGTGGGAATATATGTCGGTACAACCTTTCTGGAAAGCAGCACGGCCCTACTTTTCAAAAGCTGTAAAATATGCAATTTTTGTTCCAGCAATTTCTATTCTAGAAATTCAAACTAAGGAAAAATGAGGGATGTGTGCAAAGTTAACTAAAAGGATATTTATCGTAGCATTGTTATCGTAGCAAAAATATAAAAGCCATACAAACTGCAACAATTGAGGCCTGGTTAAATATGCTATAGCACAACTGTACAGTCACATAGTTTGTAGCCTTTCAATGCCATAGCGTGGAAGTATATTCACGGACATGGAAAGATGTTCACACAGATTTAGCCTCTCTTCAAAGATGCAGTCTAAATAAAAATGGGTGATTGCTATGCAAACACAACTTTAAGACAAATCCCCTGGCATCCCCTTGCACTAGTTTCCAATATATTTTTAAGTGGAGAAGCAAGCTACAGAACAACATATATAGCGTGATCCCATTTTAATTAAAAAGAAAAATATGGGCATGTGAATCTCATGAATATATAACCCTAGAAAGGGTGGCATGATATCTACTGAAATGTTAAATGTATTTATCACTGGGTAGGGAAGCATAGGTGTTGGATCATTTTTATTTTATTCTTTTGGATTGTCTATAGTTTTTTCATTTATTTGTATAATGAGCACGTATTTCTTATATTTAAAAAAAGAAAATAGGAGGAAGGAAGTCCATCACAGTCCTTACAACTGTTCAGAGGGTAGACTTACCCTCTCTTGTTGCTTCGTTTATTCAACCATCCTGCTTGATGTACCTATTATTTCTAAGCATCATGGAAGGTACCAGGGATGCAAGGATAATGTAGCATGATTCCTGTCCTCAAGGAGCTTATAATCTAGCAGGAAAACTGATTAATAGATAAATAGTTATAACATGGTGCAGTAGGGAAAGCAATGATGGAGGTGTTTACATCATTTGATGGGCTCACAAATGAGTCCTGTAGGTGATTAAAAAGTGACTTGCATTGGGTGGTTGTCATTCTGCCCTCCATGCATCTCCTCTTGTCTTGTCTCAACTGGGAAAGAGGCAGCGTGGTGGGTGGACAGAGTACTGGGTAGGAAATCGGCTCTGGTCTGGCCCTTCAACTAACCCAGGAAACCGTTTTCATCTTTGTCATTTGGTGTACAAGACCTTTCTCTGCTTCCAACCTGCATTTCCAGTCTCATCTCCCATTCTTGCCTTCATTAACTCTGCGCCCTGCTTCTCACCTGAACTCTCACTGTCCTCTTGACCTTCCAGACCCTTGAACAACTTGGTGACTTGAAATGTACTGTTCTCTTTACCTCTAACCCAGCCTTCTCTACCTCAGCACCATTGACCTTAGGGGCCAGATAATTCTTGGTTATGGGGCTGTGCCGTGCCCATGCCTTACAGCATCCCTGGCCTCCACTCTCTAGAAGCAGTAGCCACCCTCCAGTCGTGATAATCAAAAATGTCTCCAGACATTGTCAGATGTCCTCTGGGGGAAGAAAGTCTCCCCAGGTTAAGAACCACTGCAGTCACCAACCATGTAACCTCGGAAAGGTCACTTAACATCACTGGGCCTGAGCCATCATCCAAAAAGTCAGGACATGGAACTAGAAGCAAGCAAATATCCTGTGGCTGTGATGGTCCGTGGTTCAGTCAGGTTTACTGAGCTCCCTGCATCTTCTCCACATTGTGCTATGGGTTAGGGGGACACTGGGAGAAGTCCTGTTCCTGCTCTCTCAAGTTGCTGGGGAAAAAACTGTACATATCAAACAATTAACCAGCAACAGGCTGCAGCGTGTAAACTGAGTCCAGTTCTAAGGCCCTGAGCGTTCCTGCACTGCAGTCTGGCTGGTGATGCCATTCTGGGTCCCTGGGACACTTTCTCTCTTGACAGTTGAGCTTTGGTACTGCTCACAGATGGCAGTGCTGGCTGACATCTCTGAAGAAGCCACATGGGGCACCTAGGGTTGCAAATCCAAATTTCTGAAACCTCACAGAGGCCTCATGTGGCCATTGCTGTCCTGGGCTTCCAGGGGCTTCCCTGGGCAGTGCCTTGAAAGCTGGGCACCGCTGGCTGGGTGGGAGGCCCCGTCACCCAGGGCTCATCTGAAAATGCTTCCTGTGGAGAAGAACAGCAAGCAGGGGACTCGGTGAAAGGAAAAAGGACATCCACTAAACCATCCCCTCCGTTCTCTTTGGATTACCATGAAGTTTTAACAGTCAACTTCTGTGACTCCAAAATCCCCAAGCTTTGGATAGACACCCTGCATTGGGTCGAGCTAGAGCCTCTTCCTAGAGAAGGACTCATCTCTCCTAAGGGACCTGGATTAACCCTGGTGTTTGCTCACGTCGTATGGAACCCAAGGTTGACCTGGTCTTGCCGTCAATGCCCTGAAACTGTGTCTCTGCTAAGGCTTATTTCTCTAGCCCTTGTTCATCATCTCGTTTGACTCCCAACCACGCTGGGAAGTAGGTGGCAGTGTCTTTATTCTACCAATGGGAAATCGTGGTTCTGCGAGGTTTCATCACTGAAGATGGACAGAACCAGGACCCGAAACCCAGGTCTCTGCCTCTCTCCATGCTCACCGCCCGGCCCCGCAGGAAGCTCCACCTGAAACACATGTTCCCTGCCCCCTGTTCTTCACTCCTCCCTGTGCAGGTGCAAAGGGAGCCTCGGAGAGAGCAGAGGGCGTGGGAGGGAATCCCCTGCAGACAAGCCTGGACCAGCTTCTGGAAGCCAGGCCCCAGCAGAGCAGGCAGAGACCCAGGGAGCCCCCAAAGAGAAGGATGCCCCACAAGCGCCTGAGCCAGGCCTGACCGCCCTCTGGGGCAGCTGCCAAGGCTCCCACCATGCTGCCTCTGGAGCCTGGCCCCTCCCCCTCAGGAAGAGCAGTGGTCCTCCAGGCTCAGCACCCCAACTTCCCCAAGCCACAGGAGTCAGGAACCTCAAGGCAGCCTCTTTCTCCAAGTTCTTCAGGTAAAAAGAGCAGGGACATTGCCAGTGTGATGTGAGAGAGCCCCAGACTTGGCTTGAGAAGAAGCCAATTCAAATCCCAACTCATTCCCTCATCTACAAAATGCAAATAATAGCATTTCCTCCTCCAAGATCTGTTAGACTTAAAAATAGAAGTTAACTATATTCAATATCTTGTAATAACCTATGATGGAAAATAATCTGAAAAAGAATAAATATATATATCATATATATATAACTGAATCACTTTGCTATATATCAGAAACTATCACGACAATGTAACTCAACTATACTTCAATTTTCAAAATGGCAGCGGGGGCGGGGGGGCAAGCGGGGAATCACTGCCAAGACCAGCACACACAAAACATCACATACATAAGATATTTTACAGTACCTGGTCCATGAAAGGCAATTTTTTTAAAATTAGGAAATGTTTCTTGAGCACTTATTATGCACCAGGAATGAGAACAGGCCCTGAGGACCTGGGGGAATGGGACAGGCTCCGGGCATCCTCTGTGGTCTGGAGAGCCAGGCAGGGCCTGATGGGGCTGCTGAGACTCACTTAGGGGGCCGTTTGGGAAGCTCAGAAGGAGGGAGGGGGCCAGCTGTCACGGCACTGTCCCAGGACTCATATTTATCTCCTGGCGAGTCGAGACGGGCTCCTGGGTCAAGGAGCTCTGACCACCTGCCTTCCCCATACAAAGCTGGCATTACTGGGAGTGTCCATACTGCTGGGAAAGATCTGTAACTTGATGCTTCACTCAGTGGGACTGGGGAGAATTCCATTTTGCTATCGGGAGCCAACTTCCAATGCATCCATCTGAATTTTTAAATCGATGGACTCCTTAAGTGAGTACATCTGGCAAACAGCTCCTCTGCCTGTCTCCCACAGCTTGCATGTTCTTTGACAAACCACCAGGAGGTGAATGCAGTGATTTCTAAGAAGGAGGACCTATTCGGGCACCATGGAGCTGGGCATTTGTTGTTTACCCCAATTGCTTAGAGCCAATCAAGCCTAGTGGGCAACTGGTTATCGATAGCATAATGGGAAACCCTGTTGTTATTTTATTAAGGTAAACCACATTTGGGACTCCTGGGGTGCAGCAGGGGTCCGTTCTGGGGTGCCGTGGGGTGAAGCAGCTCACAGGCAAGAGTCCAGGACTTGTTCCCAAGCAGCCGGGAGAGGAGTGGCACCTTGACCAGTAGAAGCTTTAGAAATAGGGGTAGGAGGCTGGGCCGCAGCAGGAGCCGGCTGTCAGCTTACTTTCCATTGAGGGTGCAGATCCAGTTGGCCCGGAAGATGGGTCAGCATCTCCGAGAGAGCCCTGCCCTGCAGGAGCCAGCCCAGCCCAAGCGCTCAGCTGTCCAAAGGAGAATTTTGCCAACTGGAGCTGAAAGAACTTGACAGGAGTCCCACTCTGCCTCTGCCCTGGGGGGAGGCACAGGTCATGCCGATGCAGTGCTGCGGTGTAGCGTGTGCAGCCCACACCCACTCTCAGCACACACATCCCCCACCGTTTGCACACTGCACACATGGCCTGCGCTATGTTTGGGGCATGGGTGGTGTTCCGGGTACAGGTAGCCCAGAGCTCTGACGACCAAAGCAAAATTCCGTAACTGAAGTAAATCCAGATCACTTCCCCCTCCACTTGCGTATCTGAGGGCAGAGCCCATCCCAAAGGCCACGGAGGCCCCATTCTGCTGCCAGGGCACCCAGGGCACAGGCTCTGGGCCCCAGCGGGAGGTGACTGAAGTGCCTGCTGGCATGGATTCTAAGTTCTTTCTCTCTCCTCCTGCACATGAAATAGTCCTTCCTAAGGCCTGTTTTCCTGCTGTGTGAGGGCCCTTGTCCCTAACCCCCATCTCTACTCTTTACCCCTTCTTCATTTATTTATATTACCTGAAGATTCCATGCCAGAGCCTGGACACAAGTCCCTAGCAGAGCACGGGCCACGGGGAAGGCATTTGGTACAAGGGGCTTCCCTCCCATCCCCTCCCTCTTTCCCTCCAGGTTTTGGTGTTCATTCTGTTACCCCCAGGACCCCCATCACTTCTTCCAACCCATCACAGCCCCTACAGCCCTCTCCCCTGGCCTCGTTCCTATCGGCCAAGATATCTAGGGGGCAGGGAGAGTAAACAGGGGACCAGTATGTGTCCTGCTGCCTGGAGATTTGGAAAGTCCCCAGAAGTATCCAAAGAACTGTGACTCACAAAGGTTTTTGCTTTCCATCAATCATTTACTCAGTAATTACTGTCTGCCAGGTTCAGTGTTAGGGACTGGGGCCATAGAAACAAATAAGGCATGTGGGTCCCAGGCTCCAAGGAACTCACAGGACACACACACACACACACACACACACACACACACACACACACAGCTTGACGCTCTTCCTGTGTCTGAAGCCAGCACTCTCAGAGCAAGGAGAACTGTCAACTGTATCCATTACTTCATGTCTCTGCAGGGACCTAGGTTCTAGACCCAGTGTTAGTTCTCATACCTCGTTGGGCTTTAAATTAGTCAGAGTTCCGCAGAGAAACAGAACCAATGGAATGTGTATATATAGAAAGAGAGATTTATTTTAAGGAATTGACTCACAAGATTATGGGGCTGGCAAGTCTAAAGCCTGCAGGGTGGGCGAGCGGGCTGAACACCCAGGGCAGAGCTGCAGTCAGAGTTCGAAGGCCGTCTGCCGCCAGGATTCCCTCTCACTCAGGGGAGGTCATTGTTTGTTCTATTCAGGTCTTCAGCTGATTGGATGAAGCCCACCCACAAGTAGAGCGCGTTGGAGGGTAATCGGCTTTATTCCAAGTCCACCGACTTCAATGCTAAATCCAAAAAACACCTTCGCAGAAACAGCCAGGATATGTTTAACCGAGTACCTGGCACAGGGATCAGTTGACACATGAAATTAACCATCACTGTCCCATTAAATCAAGAAATTGAACTGCAGTGAGTTGGAAGATTCCTTCATTTCCGGTATTTTAGGAGACTAGCAGCTCTGGTAAACAAGACACAGACAGTGCTTTCCCTGTTGGAACTTTTTAGAGAAGCAAGCTATCCTTAGGGGTTTGCCCAAGATCAATGATGCCGCCAGATGATTCCACAGCGGACCCCTCTCCCCAGCTGACTCCAGATGACGAAACCTCAGGACATGACTTTGCTCAGTGGCCTAGTTCTAATGTTCATGGGAATCACCCAGGGGCCTTTCAACAGACCAGTTTCCCAACCCATCTGTGAAGATTCTTATTTGTTAGATGTGGCATCGTGTTGGGGGCCTGGGCCCTAAAACCTACCCAGCAAGAAAGTAGCTACTTGGGACCTGGGAAGAAACACCCCCAGGGCAGGAGGCTGCCAAAAGTACCCTGATTGCCTCCCCAGGAGGCTGCTTGATTAAGGAGCCCCCAGGTGACTTCATCTGGTGTGATCTGTGGACCCACTTTGAGATATGCTGGCCTGACCTCTTCAGAGCACCCCAGGCTGAAGCAGTGAGGGTGGGGGGGTGAGTGCAAAGGGGGTAGGTAGGTGCCTTTGGAAACACATCGGTTAGCAGCTTGCCACTCGCCTTTGCTCTCTCCTACACGTCTCACGGCTCACCTGTCCCTCCCACCTGGTGCCTGAAACTTCCTCCCCACAAACCTCTTCCTCAAGTTATCCCACATTACAAACCAACCCTGCTGGGGGGAAAGGGAGGTGCCCAGGTTGGTATTTTCACCTGTACATGTGCTGCCTATCACTCTCTATCCCAGAAACCCTCTTAGCAGCCTCAAGTTTGAGGGTCTGCTCCTCCAAAAAATGACCAGGAAGGAATTTAGCATCCCTCCTGTGCACCGTACCCCAAAATCTTACTGCTGTGGTTTGTTTTTAATTTGTAGCATCACTTTCCTCCCAAACAACACTGGGAGATTTCATCAGACCTGATGATTTGGAGTCTAGACTAGATAAGAACTCCCATTAGTGAGAGCTACACTGGGTCTGTCTGCCCAGGAAAGCAGCTGGAGCCTCCCTGCTCTCCAGGCAGGTGGGGAGATTGTGGTTCCCTGAGATTGCCCTCTCGCCACCACCCTGAGTCAGGCAGCAGGTGGAGAGGAAGGGGTTTAGGGAGCAGGACTGGGTCAGAGGATTCTAAGATATAATTAAGGCAAGAGGATGCTGCTTTCTACTGATGGATGCTCAGCCCGTCCACAAGAAGTGTACAGATGGGCCTCAGATCTTTGGGTCAGGAGTCGATGCCTGCAGGACAGAAGCCATGTCTGGCCGGATTAGTCTGCACCAAATCTATTGCTTCACCTGAAAATGTTTTTTAGTAAAGATGTTGATTGGTGACAAGATGATCTCACTTTGGTCACTTCTAATGGTTCATAGCCACGGAGGAAACCAGTCATTCATTCACCAACTATTTTTTCTAACTGCCCACAGACACCAAGATAGAGCCTGGAGATACAGTGCAGAGTAGGAAAGACAGTGATGCCCTGCCCTGGTGAAAGCCCACAGCAGAGCCAGGAGGAGAAGCAGGCAAATGATTAGTCAGATGGGGGATGAATAACAGTTTAAGTACTCGGAAGGAGAAGTTCAGGGAGTACTGTAGCATGGGAAGGAGTACGGGCTCCCTAACCAGGCACTGCAAGTGCAAATATTTCTGCCAAATGGTCTCAAACAAGGCTAAACCGCAGTTTCCTCGTCTGTTAAAAAATAATAATAAAGTGAAGGGATGAAATGTCTTTCCTTGCCAGGTGGGTTAGTGATGACGGAGATACAAGTGTCAGAGCCAGAGCATCTCACACAAGACTTGGTCTGTATCCCTTTGCAGCAAATGTTGGTTCCTCTTTCTGACCCTCCATCTTCCAGTGGTGCCGATGTCCGTTCCCTTGCCTGCCCGGGGTAAGACATGGAGCCCAGGCAAGGGCTTCGGGAAGAAGCCAAAGTGAGTCTTCCTCCAAGGCTGTCTTGAGGATGAGTCCCAGGGGGTCCCATGAAAGTTGAGGGAGCCTCTCTCATCGGGCGTGACTGGGTGGAAATATCAGATCCTTCAAAGCCTGTGCAACCAGCTGCCCTGTAATCACTTGCAACAGAGACATGATGTGCTTCGCCTTCCATTTTATAACAATCAAGGCATTTTTTAAAAGATTCTGTTAATTGCCATTTGCAGACGATTATTATCTATTCAGAATCCCCTGGCGCAAATGAATCACACACCGTACATCGTGTCTGAGCTCTCGCAACCCGTTCACTGACCCCAAATGCCGCTGGGACTGGAGAGACAGGAAAAGAAAGGGGCTGAGTGGCAGGGAAGGCACAGAAGTCTTGGGAGAAAACCAGAAGGCTCCTTCGGGTGTCTGTAGGTCAGAAGCGGGTGAGTCGATTTATGATCTCTCTGGGGTATGTTTAAGGCAAGAGAAGAGAAAGAGCGAATGGGTGGATTCTGCTCACAACTGGTGCAGCAGAGGTGGGAGGACCCTGACCAGCTTGCAGCATGGAGGCTCCACCCCACACCCAACTCAGGCTCCCAGCTGCTGGCTCCATCACTGTTCCAAGTTGAGCTGCAGTTATCCTGACTCTGAGGCTTGGAATGTGGGAAGGAAGGAAGCTGGACATGCCTGCAGAGTCTAGCCAGGAGTTTGTTTTTTTTTTCCACTGGGGAACTTTGTGTATTTTTCAGCACCTATATATTGAAAACCTGTACAGCACGTGATTGCCTCATCCTATGCCTGTCAAAAGCCATACTGAATACAGAAGCAGAAACACGGACTCTAGTGTGATGTCTTGTCCTTGGTGTCTCCTTTGGGTTCCTGTCCCACTCTTGCTTTCCAACTGTCCAGGGACCAAGGCCGAGGCCACCAAGTGGAAGAAAGGTGGCAGCTCGGGGGGAGGAGGCCTGATTGGTCAGGATAGCCAGGAGTTTTTAATGGAATCTATAAATCCTCCCATAGAGGGAGTTGGGAAAAACAGTAATCAACAGCTGTTACCCACAGAGTTCTAGCTATATGCCCAAAGCTCTGTCAAGTCAACCCAACTAGTTATGTATTGTTAACACTCACTTTATAAATGAGGAACCGAGGGTCAAGGAGATGAAGCCAGTTGCCTAAGATCACACAGCTCGTCCGTGTTGAAATCCACATCCTCTGATTCCAGAACCCCAGATGGAAACTGTATTATAGTCTTCTGTCTCTCCCCAGGGGGCCAACCTATGTAATCTCACCAAGGACAAATTTTTACTTCCTTATGCTTCACAGGGCCTAGCATCAAGCAGGATATTCAGGAAACATTTAATTAAAAGTTGCTAAATGAAGGAAAGAAGGAACCAGGGGATTGAGAAGTCTGTCCGTGCATTTCAATGTTACATGGAAATATGCAAAGTGCATGAATATCGTATGCAAATCAACCTCTCTCATTCTCATAAACTGCCTGTATTGGTGTCCCATTGGAGAGAGAAGAGGGTTGCATGGGTTTCACTGGGATGGGCTTCCCTTCTTGATGACAATATCTTTCAGTCATGGCTCCTGTTGACTTGAGCAGATATTGTAGGATGTGTGTGACTCCAGCCTCTCTTGGTCATCTATCAAAATTCTATCCATCCTTCAAGATTTGCTTCCACGGAGCCTACCCTGACTACTGGCCCTGATCGAATCTATTAACCCCCTTCCATGTTCTGGGTCCTTTGCTAGAGGAGACACTTGTAAGCAGGTAAATCTATTGGATTTTGTGCAAAATAGAGGTGTCTATGAAGCATAGGAATAAGAAAAAGGAGTGATGGGCAAGAGACAGGGCCTGCAGGAAGGTCAACGGAGGTTTCACAAAGGAAGAGATACCTGAATGAGATCTTAAAGGCTCTGTAGGAGACTGACAGGTAAACAAGACAGAAAGGAGATTCCAGGGGACAGCCTACACAGAGGCATGGCAGTGTCCCACAGAAATGTGTATTTTGGAAGCTATGAGTACTATTTTATTTTTAATGATTTTGAAACATAAACCAGATTATGCTATTTCACTGCTAAAAATGCTTCACTGGTTTCCACACACAGAGAAAGCAATCTTGACACCTTGCCATGGCCTGCCATGTTCTGGTCCCTACCTTCTGCTCAGACTTATGCCAGGTCCCCTTGCTCCCAGATTCATCAAGCTCCAGCCACAGCAGCCTTCCTTCTGTTCCTGAAGGATACCCAGCTCATTTGCACCTTAGGACCTTTGCACTTGTATCCCATGTGCCTGGAATTCTCTTTTCTCAGCTCCATTCCCCCGCCCCCATTTTGGGGAAAGGATGCTCATATTCAAGTCTCAGCTCAAATATCACATCCCCCAAGAGTCCCACTCTGACCACCCCATCCAAAGTACTCTTCCAACCCACCTCCAATCATCACCCTGTTTTACTTTCTCCTGTGTACTTCTCACTGTTTGAACCTACCTTATTTATTTCTTTACTTTTTATTGTCAGTCTCTTCTACACACACTAAACCGTAAGTTCATAAGATCCTCAACCTGCCTGACCCATTCACATGCATTCCCCAGAGATCAGGGACACACAGTGCCTGCCCCTAATAGGCCCTCAGTATTTGTGGAATAAGTGGATGGATGGATGGATGGAATAAATAAATGAATGAATGATTGTTGTTCCTCCTTATGAGGAACCATAAGGATGGAGAGACATTCAGGGAGCCAACCCCACTGGGCTTTAGATGTCCTGCAGATCATTTATCCTATAGCTGATGGGGAAACTAGGAAATTATCATTCTCACCAGACAACTTAGCATTTGATTATCTCTTGCTTTGCATTGGCTTTTGAGAGTTTCTTATGCCTGAAACTTATCTCACCAAATCACCAACCAGATAGTGTGAACCAATTTTTGCAGAGAACTCTACGTAGTCCTTCTTTTACTGGGTTTTCATGGGCAAGCTTCTGCTTGTAAATCCCTCTGGCACTTGGTTGAACATAGAGTAGGTTCTCAATAAATACCTGTTAACTGATTGAATGTCTGAGGTGGTCCCTTAAAAGAGTAAAAAGAAGGAAACTGGCATATCCAGCATGATGATGTCTGGACACCAGGCTAGGGCTTTACATACTCAGTCCCCATAGCTGCCTTATGCAGTGTGTGTCATTAGCCCCCTTATGGTAAAACTAGGGCTTAGAGAGGATCGACAGTGGGTCTTACAGCTGAGAAGCAGCAGGGCCAGGACTCAAGCCTCAGGCTCAGAACTCTTTCCGTTGTTCCATATTGCCCTGCAATCCATCCACAGTCCTGGCCTTAGCAGCCCCTGGGAGTGTCTGCCCCAGAGGCAGACTCAGTGGCCACAACTTAGTCAGGAGCTCAGTGGGCTCCTAAGTGTATCTGGAGCCTAATCACTAAGGACGTGATTAGGCCTCTTGCCCTGAGGATGCCCCCAGCCCCCTCCCATTAGATTTGGTAGAAAATGCCCTTGGAGTTTCCAAGAGGCCCTTTGACCATGGGGCTGGGTGCCTGGTATAAAACACATAGAGAGGTAGTCTGATTCCTAGGCTTGCTGTCTCTTCCTGTGTCCTGGTGTGTACTGCCAGTCCCTCCGTCACCCCCATTTGAGCCTGACACCCCCTGGAAAACCCAGTACTTTCACCAAGAGGCTTCTAGCATTGTTCCTAAACACCCATGCTCAGCGGGAGTCTGGGAGCCTCAGCCTTGCACGTCTCTTTGTTGTGTTAAACCAGCCTGCATATCTCATGTTGAATGTTCCCCATCCCCACAATGCAGCCACGCCTCAACCCCCTACTGTCTGCAGAGCCCTCGGTCTCTATGCCTGGACCAGTCCCTGATGGCCAGACAGAGTTAGTGCTTTGACCCAGCTCTCTGTGCCTCAGTTTGCCCATATGTCAGATGGAGCAATCTCTTTCTCTCACCTCCACAAGGGAGTCCTAGGGACTAATTACTGTAAGCAAATCACTTTAATCATCGTAATTATCAACAGCACTTTATGATCCCCAGTCAGAAAGACGATCCTTAAGTTCTGCGACACCCCTTCTTCCCTGCCCAAGGCAGAAAGTTAATTTTGTAAGTGCCTGTTGAGATTATGAAAGCCCCAGCAAAGAGCATCTGTGAACAGGATGCATTTGGGGAAATGATCATGGGATAACACTGCTGGCTCCACCATGGTTCCCTAAGACCCAAGTGATACCTTCCCCTTCCCAGAAAACGTGTTCGCTGGGTCAGGGATATATGGTAGTATGCTTGTTTATCTTTTTAATGAAATAAAGGAAAATGAAAGAGGCATAATGCCACTTCTTAAGAGGAGGAAAGAGAGAAAGAAAGCAAAACAGCACAAGATTTCAACCCTGCCCCCTCTCTCCCCAGTTTTTTTCTTCTCTATGTAGGAGTGAGTGTTCTAATTCTGCAATGCTGTCATTACTGTAATGGATTTGGCAGGTCCATATTACAGCACCGAGGCTGTCAAGAATGGATGACATGCTGTCTGTTACGGGCTCCTACTGTTCTCAGCCAACCGAGGGCCAGGAAGACAGGGGAGGAGGTGGGGGGCAGAGAGACTCCAGTTGGTTTAGGCATCCTAAGAGATGATCATTTTAACCCACTCACAACATTAGGGATGAAATGATACTAGATGCCACTCCTGGAGGGCTGGCGAAGGCAAAGGGTTATGGGGATTGGAAGTAAACAGCATTGTGAGGAGATGAATTAACTCCACTGAGAGCTACTTTCCACTGTGGCCAAGCTCAGATTGCTTGCGATGGATTCTGTAGCACAAAGTGGAAACTACGGAGCACTGGGTTATGGGGCTTGGTGGGAAGGGGAGCGGGGGATGCTTCCTTAACGAGGTAGGCAGCAAATTAAAAAAAAAAAAAAGTTTTCACTGAGAAAAAAAACGGTGAGCTCGAACCTAGTAAGAAGCTGGCTCTAATCACTTCCTCACCTTTCAGCCAGGTGGCAGGAGCGGGAACGATTAATCACCCTGAGGAGTGAGGTGGGTCCCACTCTCTCCGCTGAGGTCAACTTTGTTGCTGTGCAGCTCCTTCTAAAACTGCCTGGTTCCCTTTGCCTGACCTTTGACCTCATTAAAGGGAGACAGTGAAGAAAATTATAGTAGCACCCTCTTCCCAGGGCCCTAAGGAAAAGGGCTTTCTGCGATCAAAAATAACTGTAGAAGTAAATAATGGTGTCCTGGCAATTATCAGAACATTGGGGTTTTTTTTTGTTTTTACGTCTTTATTGGAGTATAATTGCTTTACAATGGTGTGTTAGTTTCTGCTTTATAACAAAGTGAATCAGCTATACATATACATATATCCCCATATCTCCTACCTCTTGCATCTCCCTCCCTCCCACCCTCCCTATCCCACCCCTCTAGGTGGTCACAAAGCACCAAGCTGATCTCCCTGTGCTATGCGGCTGCTTCCCACTAGCTATCTATTTTATGTTTGGTAGCGTATATATGTCCATGCCACTCTCTCACTTTGTCACAGCTTACCCTTCCCCCTCCCCATATCCTCAAGTCCATTCTCTAGTAAGTCTACGTCTTTATTCCCATCTTGCCCCTAGGTCCTTCATGACATTTTTTCCCTTAGATTCCATATATATGTGTTAGCATACGGTGTTTGTCTTTCTCTTTCTGACTTACTTCACTCTGTATGACAGACTCTAAGTCCATCCACCTCACTACAAATAACTCAATTTCGTTTCTTTTTATGGCTGAGTAATATTCCATTGTATATATGCACCGCATCTTCTTTATCCATTCATCCAATGATGGACACTTAGGTTGCTTCCATGTCCTGGCTATTGTAAATAGAGCTGCAATGAACATTGTGGTACATGACTCTTTTTGAATTATGGTTTTCTCAGGGTATATGCCCAGTAGTCAGAATATTTTTTATTCCACGGCCAAAAGCTGGAGCCACAGTCCTGCCTGAACATAGCCTGAGGAGAACCTGTGATGAGGAAGCCCGCCTGCCGCGTGCCCCATGAGGGCCAAGGAGCAGGTGCAGCAATGGACTTGCCGGCTGTAAGGCGCCCCTGGTCCTCAGGAGGACATGGGCTCATTGGTCTAGGCTTTCCCTTTGCTCTGCACTGTCTGCCATTGGGAGCTGGCCCGGAAAAGAGAAATACTGGGAAGAGAGTGGAAAAGGACACAGGGGCTTAGCTCTGTGGGGTTTTAGTAAGTAGATAAATCCATAGATGAACTTGACGACCATTAGGTCAAGACTTTCCTATTTCAGCCCTAGAAGGTTGTCCATCATCATGGCCTCCATTTTACAGATGGGGAAACTGATAACCTAGCCAGTAAAAAGAGTTTGCAGAACCATGGAATATGGTTGGCCTGGGGTATTTGGTGATCATCAGGGGCTTCTGAATTACCAATCTGTGGCCACAGAAGGCTGGGAGACTCTAGGCACTTTCTTTTTTTTTTTCTTTTTGCGGTACGTGGGCCTCTCACTGTTGTGGCCTCTCCCGTTGCGGAGCACAGGCTCCGGACGCGCAGGCTCAATGACCATGGCTCACGGGCCCAGCCACTCCGTGGCATGTGGGATCCTCCCGGACCGGGACATGAACCCATGTCCCCTGCCTCGGCAGATGGAGTCTCAACCACTGCGCCACCAGGGAAGCCCCTCTAGGCACTTTTTATTACACTCTGATCTTTCACGAAAGGCTTCCGTTCTCCATCTCTAGGATGTCATATGGTCCCCTTGTGCTGTCTCTAAGCTGATACCTTTTACCTTTTCACCTGTATACCAATTGATTACACCCCAGAATTCTTCAAACTGCAGCGAGGAACTCTTTCACTTGACAAACAGAGCTGAGGTATCGGTGGAAGTGACACTTAGATGGTTCAGTGCAGACGATCCAGGAGTGTGGGACTCTTGGCCTAAGGCTCAGTCTTAAGGGGACCTGCCCCTTTGGGTCCTGAAGTCAGATCATGGAATAGCCATGTTTATGGGGCCCCAGAGGCCGACAGCACAAGCCCCAAGCTCCACTCGTGTGTAAAATAAGTTATCAGGTTGGCCCAAAACTTTGTTCGGGTTTTTCCATAAGATGATACAGAAAAACCCAAACAACCTTTTTGGCCAACCAAATACAAACCCAGCCTTCCGGACCTACAAGTCCAGAGAGAGAGAGATGGTGATAACCAAGATCACATTAACTGAGACCCATGGAATGAGTGGGGAATTGTTTTGGGGATGGAGGTCTAGGTGTCATTGGCCCATGGAGGGCTGGCAGACTCCTGAGGTGGTGGGAGTGCCATAGAGAAGGAGGTGGACATCGGAGATGGATGTGAGAGGAGAAGGTCCTCAGCACCCCTGGAAAAAGTGCCTCTGCTGAGAGCAAACCGGGAGCAACACAGCCCTGAAGCCACCATGCCACCTGTTTGTAGGACAGACATTCGTAGCTTCCCCTGAAGGCAGAACGCAGCACAGTGCAGTCAGCTTCTTCCGTCAACATCTAGTTAAGGTAGGTGGTGAGAGGCAGGACACAGGGCAGAACCGATACTTGCCAAGACCACTGGCGCTGCTGCTTTCGGCCCATTGACCACAATGACCTGCTGTCTGATGGCTTTCCTGGAGAAACCGAGTTATCTTTCATTTTGTCCCAGGGTATACGGGTGAGTGGGTTAGACAGGGGGAAGGTTAGCATTCTATTCATTCTGATCTGAATCCTTTTTCAAACTCAAATGGCATACATAATCTTCCCCTTAATTAGAGCTTCTGAAATATCACAGGGCATCTGTATAACACCACCTTTCCTTGCCCTCTACAGAGAAGGAGGGTGGGAGAGCTTGGCTGGGGAAAGAGGTGGTGGGGGCGGCAGGTGTGCAGAGTTGTAGGGGAAAAAAAGATACGGGAAAAGAGAGGAAAGATTCCGGGGCAGAAGCAAGGGGAGTTGGAATGTTGGCTGGAAACTAAGTGGGATCCTTAATCAGAGTCTGATATCTTCAGAGAAGAAAGGGAGTGAGAGGGAGGGACAGAGAAATGGAATTCACTCAGCACCTACTGTGGGTCAGGTGCTTTAGGAACATTCCCGCCCTACATGTGCACATGTGAAGGGGGCTGCTTGCATCATTCTGACCTGACAGGTGAGGAAACTGGGGCTCTAAAGCCTGGAAACTCATTCAAGGTCATATAGCAAGAACGGGGGCGGGGCGGGCAGACTTCAGTCCTGTGCTAAGGGCTCCACGCTCACCTTTCCCCAAGCCCCACCTGTGCTTTGGCCTCTCCTCGGGGGCACACTACCTGAGTGACTTATTAGGCTATTCTTACAGATTCTATGCGTGTGTCATGTGGCTCCAGAGAGGCTAGTCCTCTCAAGCCGAAGGTGCCTGTCAGCTGTCACCTTTGTAATGCCTGTCGCCCCCTGCACCCCCATGTCTTCACCCCTCCCCCTCCACCAGAGCACCATTCAGGGCTCAGCAAAGGATGAGAAGTGAGCAGAGCTGCTCTGCCGGGCCCTCAGCACAGATGTGGACCTTCCTGAGGTCATTTGCCTTGTGTACTGAAGATGACACCGCAGCCACAAGGCTGGCCGTGGAGTTGTCACATTATGGAATGCCAAGCTGGAAGGAATTCCAGCCATCAGCTAGCCTAACTCCCTTATTTGGCTTGGGAAGATAGAGAGTTGTTCAAAATCACACGGCTGGTTAATGGCAGAGCCAGAGTCAGTTCTCGAACCCTGCCCGAGACCAGACCATGAGAAGAATGTGTCTGGGAGTCAGGACGGTGCTCCTGGGCCCCTGCCCCCCTCCTCCTACCTTGTCATGCTCTCAAACTTCAACCCCAGGGGCGCAGAGTATGAGTGGCCTCTGAGAGTGTGTCTCCAGAGCTGTCAGCCACAACCAAAGAAAACAAAGGAGAAATTTGGGGCCAAGCGTGGTTTAGAAGGGACTGTTGCAAAAGATGGCCCCAGATTCAACAGCTCCTACTTAGCTTTTACCTGCAGGGGCCCTGCCTAGCAGATTGACAAAGGAGAACAATAGAGGAGCCCCCATCCCAGGTCCCCCACTGAAGGTCTCCATAGCAAAGGTTTCTGTTTAGGGTCATGTGACAAAGACCCAACTTAGCAATGTTGTAAACCACAGAAGCGTTCATTTCTCTGTCACAGGTAGTCAGGAGGTAGGCAGAAGAGCATGACCCCCATCTCTGGTCCCCCATGCTTTCTCCAGCTCCCACTGTTGTGCCCAGATACCAGTCGATGGGAAGGGGAGAAACAGAAGGGAAGCACTTGTCTCCTTCTCTTAAGGGCAGAGTCCAGAAGTTGTATACATCCCTTCTGCTCACATCCTGTTGGCCAGGAGTTGATCGCATAAGGGGCAAGGGCAGATGGGGAATGTGGGGCTTATTCTGGGCAGCCTCATTCTCTCCTAATATTTAGGGTGTCCTTTAGTAGTAGCTAAGAAAGCAGAGAAGAATGGATATTAAGGGACATCTAGTGGGAAAAAAAAAGACATCTAGTAATGTTTGTCTCAGTGAAGAGATTATTTCTAATGAAACTTATGCATCTTCTTTGGGAGCCCAGTGCAACCCAGCTCCCCCAGCCAAGAGAGGGATCCTTCTGCAAGGCATCCCCAAATGAAAGGTGAGTAAGCCAAGATGAACAACCAGGAGGCCCAGAATAAATTCAATTATGGGAGGTTCAGAGCTAGATATCAGAAAATGAGACTGAAAGCAGGGAGCAACCTCCTGGGGAAGCTCCTTAAGAGATTTTATAGGAAAGAAGATAAAACCAGGAAGAAACAGCACAGATCATAACTCTGCTCCAGCCCCCAGGGGCTGAGTGGGGTGCCCACTGGTCTACCTCGTACGATCCAGTGATGCACAGAGACTACACGGTAATTATATTTGTACAAGATTAGTTAGCATTAAGAGTAACTTTGTCCCAAAGTAATAACAGTATAACTATATAATCTGCTTTGTGAGTTAGGCTTACATTTGCTTCCTAAATCCTCTTCCCACTTACTGATCTTGACATTGCTTGGGGGTGGGGGGAGGCAGGAGGAATGGACTCTGGACACTGCTCTCTGCTGGTGACCAGCGGTGAATCACCATCCCTGCAAGTCTCAAGGAGTAAGAAATTGTCCGGAGAGGCCAATCCACTGCAGTCCCCCGCCTCGGTGAGCCTCAGGGAGGGAGAGCTGTCAGTAGCCTTTGCCTGGGCAGAGCGCCGGGGCCTGACAGGCTGACTGCCATCCCTCCTCCCTTATTTAGGCCGTACATGACCCCGAGCCCCTGTCAACTCCATTTCCACCCAGAGTTTCCATTCTTCTCAGACTGGTCAAGACAAGGACTCCAAGCCCTAGCCGACTCCTCAGAAGAAGGGGTGGGTTGGAGGAAGTGGACCACCTCCATGCATCCCCCATGGTCCAGCATCAAGGAATATGAACTGATGAACTGACCTTCAGCTTCTTATCCCATGTATGGCTAGCAGTATTTGTCCCACAGGGCGAAAATGGACAAGAGAATAACCACTTCCCAAGCTACCCCAAACCAGACTGACCACCTTTAATAGTAACTCCTAAAATATGCATGGCACTTCCCAGCTTATAACGCATTTCCACAGCCATTGTCTCATTTAGTCCTCAAGATGATCCTATCAATAGGTATTATCACTCCTGTTCTACCTCTAAGACTCAGAGAGAAGTAGCTTGCCCGAGATCAGGTAGCCAGTCAGTGATGGAGCTAAGACTGGAGTCCTGATCATATGACGTCAAGTCTTAGACTTGTTCTAGGACATACAGTGGCCTCCCAACTCCTAGCAGACCCTGGGTAGAGCACTAGCATCAATGGGCGTGGTGCTGTGTTATAGTGGATATGCCTTGCTCTGTGGTAATCCTCCTGTGTAGTCTTGGGTTTCTGGTTGAACCCCAACTATGATGTAAGTCAGTGAGAGCAGGGACTGCCTTTTATGTGCTCCTTTGGATCCCTCCAGAGTCAAGCTCAAGGTGGAACATAAAGGTGTTCTCAGGGCTTCCCTGGTGGCACAGTGGTTGGGGGTCCACCTGCCGATGCAGGGGACACGGGTTCATGCCCCGGTCCGGGAGGATCTCACATGCCACGGAGCGGCTGGGCCCATGAGCCATGGCCACTGAGCCTGCGCGTCCGGAGCCTGTGCTCCGCAACGGGAGAGGCCACAACAGTGAGAGGCCCGCGTACCATAAAAAAAAAAAGGAGGTTCTCAGATATGAGTGGATTAGTTGTTGATGGTCCACAGAAATGCAAGCCGTAAGAACATGCTAGAATGAAACCATCTGAAGGAGCAGCTACCAGGAAGGAGTGAGGACGGTGCAGACAGGCTGGGTGTGGAAGGCTCCCATTCTCTATGACAGCTCTCCCCCTCTCCTACTGCTGGAGCTCGGTTGGAACATATTTGATGATCTACAGTTCTCAGTATGGGAGCAATGAACAATAAATAGGAGCCATGAGTTGGCAGCCTCCCCAGAATTCCAGAGTGGAGACCAGTGGGTGACTCCCAGCCAAGAGGAGGGAGGAAAGGAGAATCTCAGGCTGATCAGAACCATGCCTGACACATCTTAAACACCCAGTAGATATTTGTGATTGAATGAATGGGGAACCAGAGCAGAAGGTTCTTGGGAATAAGGAGAACTGTGCTAGATAAAAATCAGTTGCATGGGAAATCTCAGAGGTCTTTATGTCTGTTTAGGGAGTCCTGGGGTTGAGCTGGGTTTGGGTAGGGTGCCTTTGGACGCTAGACCTATGTTTGGGCTTGCTTAGCTGGCATTACATATTTCCCATTTCTTCTCCATGGCCATTCTTCTCTAAAAACACCTCATCCAATTTTATTCCTTATCCAAAGAGAATTGAATCTCTTTTAGAGATATTGATAACTTTATTTCAGAAAAGCATATTTCTTATTGTCTGAATAGAAAAGTGTATAAAATGTTAGATGTATTTATGTCCAGTTCTTACAGTCAGGCTTCCTTATGTCATAGAAGTACCTTCTCTAACAGTATATTTGTTCATACAGCTAATGAGCTTTTCCTTCTAGAAAATTCTCTTTAAAAGCAGGCCATCCTCCTAGCCACATCATAATATATGTTGTCTACTAATGATTGCCAAAGATTTTTCTTTTATCACTAGCCCCTATCAGTAAAAAATTTAGCATATACCCAGAGTATATGCATTTCTACATAAATTATACACATGTACTCCGGTTCCAATGTATTACATGCATTAAAAATATATCTGCAAAATAGGCAATATAGAATTAAGAGATGAAGTACTTTTTTTCCTGTACTCCAAAGGATCAGATGACTTCCTGGGGTGCCCACAGCCCATTTTGGAGGCCACTGGCTTACACAAGATGACACCCAATGCACCCCAACTAAACATATTCAAAGAAGAATTTTACATTGCCAAATCATTGCTGAAACATCTCATTCCAAAAGGTCCCATTCCACCTTGTAAGGGTTGAAAAAAATACCAACATGCCACATTTCAGATCGGTCAAAGCTTTTTCTGCCCCAGAAGCAGTTTTGAGGGAGAAATTGTCATCTAGTGCTACAGTTATGCAAATGTGATAGTTATTTTTGACACTGGTAAATAATAGTTCTGTATGCACAGGCACTGTGTTCTTATCTTCTCATGCAAGGTCTCAAGTCATAATTTAGATGTTCGTAAGTGATTAGCATTTTGGAGCTATGGTAAGCAATTTGTGCAGTGTTCCCCATCTATCTTCTGCATTGAAAAGGTGATTAGCACCTTGGGAGTGGGGAAGGGAATACCTAACAAAATGCTTCTCTGATCAAGGCAAATCAAGCTGGCTGATGGATGATTGGCTGATGTACGTATATAAGCCATACCCTGGGTTGTCCTGTGTTCATGTTGGAATTAACGAAGGCTGCTTTTATCAGAAATTCACCTGACTTCTCTTCAAATGGTATGAAAATCATTACCCCTCAATATAGTATTACTACAAATTATTTGACGCAGAATAAAAATATACACGCAACACTGGTAATACAACAAGCATAGTACTGTTATAAAAGTCTTTAAAAGACTACAAGACAGCATTGCCAGCCGACTCTAAAAATAGCTAATTGAGGAAGATTCCTTTATGCTAATGCTTTTAATTGCCTGGGCAGCTTTATAGAAAAGTCAGTTACTGGCTAGTACTTTGAGAAGCTTAATAGCCAAAACCAGGAGCCCAGTTAAATAGTGTCACAGCGGGAACACTGGTTCCTTCCTGCATGGCTGTACTGGATGTCTTTCTGGCTAATTAGTGAATCACAGCCATTGTGCAAATGAGCACCTCCTGATTGGCAACAGCTTGTATCTCTCCCCACCACCCATGCAAAATGAGGCCAACTGAATGGCTGTTTGTAGTCCAATGTAGAATGAGGGAATGGTAAAGTGTTAGAGCCAATCTCCTTCAGAGATCACATAGTCTAACTTCTCAATTTACAGATGAGGAAACTGAGTCTTCAGAGATTAGGATCCTTGCCTAAATTTCCTCAGTTAGCTAGTGGTAAAGCCAAGCTTAATTTCAGGCTTTTAAACTTCTAATAGATTCTGTTCTTTTCTGCCTTTAATTTTTATTTCATCTTGGAAACGTTGGGATGCTACACACAGAAACTCATGAGACCCTATTATAGCGACAGGGAAACTAAGGTTGATAGAATGAAGTGTCACCAGATCAAGGACTCAAGAGACCTGTCATTTGAAGGACCCTAAAACCACAGACTCTCTGCCCATCACATGGGAATTGAGCCTTTTCCCATGGGAAAATTCCTGGGTCATCTAACACCATCATGAAAGGACATAGACGTGACTTTCATGAGTCCTTGAAACACTTCCCCACAGTGCTTAGGAAGTACCCAAGGTTTTCCTATTTCCCCACACCCCCGGGGTTCTGAGCTGAGGCCAGTGGCCTCAGTCATAGCAAATTTGGATTATGAAACCTCTTCTCTTCTGAATTGTTGGGACTGACTTTTTCTTTTCTCTCCTTTTCTTTTCTTTTTCCAATTCCTTTGTAATCATCTCAAAGCCAAGTGCTCATTTCCACCAGAACTTTAAACATTGTGCCTCTATGTAGCACAGCTTTTAATTTTCCTCCCTAACAGAAGTGATTGTTTATGTTGTAAATGCCACATTAGTCTCCATGAAATGGAGATGGAATTGATTTTCATTTCAGAGATTTCACAGCTTGCCCCAGAACTTTATGCTTGATTGCCAATGCTCAGAAATGCATGGGCTTCTGAGAGGTTCCGAAATGATGTGTGTAATATATAAAAATGTGAGAATTGGAGCCGCATTTGTTGGGAGACAGACCCCTGTGTCTCAGTAGCTGTGCCTGTCCAGGTACTCAAAGAAAAACAATGCCTTGAGGGACTTCCCTGGTGACGCAGTGGTTAAGAATCCGCCTGCCAATGCAGGGGACACAGGTTCGAGCCCTGGTCCAGGAGGATCCCACATGCCGCAGAGCAACTAAGCCTGTGTGCCACAACTATGGAGCCTGCGCTCTAGAGCTCGTGAGCCACAACTACTGAGCCTGCACGCCACAACTACTGAAACCCCTGTGCCTAGAGCCCAGGCTCCACAACAAGAGAAGCCACTGCAATGAGAAGCCTGCACAGAGCCATGAAGACCCAATGCAGCCATAAATCAATAAATAGACAGATAGATAGATAGATACATTTATTTATTTATTTTTTAAAAAATGCCTTGAGTAGAGGTGACACCTTCAAGAAACAGACTTCAGTCTCAAGTCAGCTCAGCCACAGTACCACCATCTTTCCCCTCCAGAAAGCTCTGGAAGATTTATTCATGGATCCCTTATTTCAACAAGCATTTCCTGAGCACCTGCCCAGAGCTGCGTGGGCATTAAAGGAGTGAAAGGAGGAGTAGCACACACCTTGGGAAGTTTATAACCTAATCGGGGAGAGAAGATGCAGGATGCCACCAGTGTATTTGGCAGGGACACGTGGATACACTCCAAACTGAATACAGAATGTACACTGCTCAAAACAAAGGAAGGGAAAAGCTACAGAGGCACATGAGGAATGGAGGTGGAATGAAGAGCCGATGTCAGATTGACCCAAAGGAAATGTTTTATTTTTGCTTGTCTCCCCTGCTGCTCACAGAGCTACAGTCCCCTCCTCCTTGGGGAACCTGTTGTTTTTAACTGCTGAAGCCAAGATGACAGATGGCTCCACTCTCTTTCAGAGATGTGAGATAATGCCACTGGCATTTCATGGGCTTGGACAAATACTACATCTGTTCTGGTCTTGGTCATCTATTGGCCTAATCATCCAGAGGGCATGCCTTCCAAAGGACCCGCCTTACTTTCCTGGAAGCCCCTTCCTCTTCAAGAACTCCTTTGAAGCTGGAGCTTTTAGAATACAGTGAACATTCAATACAATATAATTAAGATATTCCCTATCATTCTATTGCCTATTACATTGGACAGACCATTTCAAAGGTCTACATTTTCATACGGGGTGGACAGAATGGCATCTCTGTAGCACACTACTTTTTTTTCTGTGCAAGTTTTTTTATTTTCTAACACAAATTTCAAATGTTTTCATTGAAGTATAATTGACTTACACTATTATATTAGTTTCAGGTGTGTAACATAGTGACTCAATATTTTTATGTATTACAAAATGGTCACCATTATAAGTCTAGTTATCATCAGTCAGGATACAAAGTTATTACAATATTTTTGACATGTATATATATATATGTAATATACCTTCAAGCAACTTAGGCTGTTTCCATATCTTAGCTATTGTAGATAATGCTGCAATGAACACTAGGGTGCATAAACCTTTTCAAATTAGTGTCTTCATTTTCTTCAGATTAGTACCCAAAAGTGGAATTCCTGGATCACATGGTAGTTCTATTTTTAATTTTTTGAGGAACCTACATACTGTTTTCCATACTGGCTGTATCTGTTTACATTCCCATGCAAGTGTTCCCTTTTCTCCACATCCTTTCCAAAACTTGTAATTTCTTGTCTTTTTGATAATAGACATTCTGACAGGTGTGAGATAATATCTCATTGTGGTTTTGATTTGCATTTCACTGATGATTAGTGATGCTGAGCATCTTTTCATGTGCCGTTTGTAGTACCACACAAATATTAGTATTATCTATTCCAGTTCTGTGAAAAATGTCCTTGGTATTTTCACAGGGATTACATTGAATCTATAGCTTTCTTTTAGTAGTACGGACATTTTAACAATATTAATTTTCCCAATCTATGATCATGGTATATCTTTCCATTTATTTGTCTCATATTCAGTTTTTTCACTGATGTCTTGTAGTTTTCAGAGTACAGGTCTTTCACCTCCTTGGTTAAATTTATTCCTAGGTATTTTATCTCTTTATTTTATTCTTTGTGATGCAACTGTAAATGGGATTGCTTCCTTATTTTCTCTTTCTGATAGTTTGTTATTAAGTGTATAAAAATGCAAAAGATTTCTCTATATTAATTTTGTACCCTTTACAAAATTAATTCAACTTTTTGGCATTCATTTATTAGTTCTAATAGTTTCTTGGTGGAGTCTTTACGGTTTTCTTTATGTAGTATCATGTCATCTGCAAATAGTGACAGTTTTACTTCTTCCCTTCCAATTTGGATGCCTTGCATTCTATTTTTTCTTGTTTGATTGCTGTGGCTGAGACTTCCAACACCATGTTGAATAAAAGTGGCAGGAGTGGGCATTCTTGTTTTCTTCCTGATCTTAGAGGGAATGCTTTCAGTTTTTCACCATTGAATATGATGTTAGCTGTAGGTTTGTCATATTGAATATGATGTTAGCTGTAGGTTTGTCATATATGGCCTATATTATGTTGGGGTATGTTTTCTCTATACACACTTTGTTGAGAGTTTTTATCATAAATCGATGCTAGACTTTGTCAAAAGCTTTTTCTACATCTTTTGAGATGATTATATGATTTTTATCCTTTGTTTCGTTAATGTGGTACATCACATTGATTTTTCAGGTATTGAACCATCCTTGCATCCCTGGAATAAATCCCACTTGATCGTAGTGTATGATCTTTTTAACATATTATTGAATTCAGTTTGCTAATATTTTGTTGAAATTTTTTGATTTTCTGTTTATGAAGGATATTGACCTGTACTTTTCTTTTTTTGTAGTGTCTTTGTCTGGTTCGATATCAGGGTAATGCTGACCTCATAGAATGAATTAGAAAGTGTTCTTCCCTGTTCAATTTTTTGGAATAGTGCAGAAGGACAGGTATTAACTCTTCTTTAAAAATTTGGTAGAATTCACCTGTGAAGTCATCTTCTCCTGAACTTTTGTTTGTTGGAAGTTTTAATTACCAATTCAATTTCATTACTAGTAATCAGTCTTTTCAGGTTTTCTGTTTCTTCCTGATGAATCTTGGAAAATTGTATGTTTCTAGGAATTTACCCATTTCTTCTAGGTTTTTCAAATTTTTGGCATATGATTGTTTACAGCAGTCTCTTATGATTATTTGTATTTCTGTGGTATTGATTGTAACTTCTTCCCTTTTATTTCTGATTTTATTTATTTAGGTATTCTCTCTTTTTTTCTTGATGAATGTGGGTAAAGGTTTATCAATTTTGTTTATCTTTTCAAAGAGCCAGCTCTTAGTTTCACTGATATTTCCTATTGTTTTTTATTCTTTATTTCATTTTTTCCATGCTGTTCTTTATTATTTCTTCCTTCTACTAACTTTGGGCTATGTTCTTCTTTTTCTAATTTCTTTAGCTGTAAAGTCAGATTGTTTATTTGATTTGTTTCTTGAGGTAGGCCTATATTGCTATACACATCCCTCTTAGAACTGCTTTTGCTGTGTTCCACACGTTTTGGAAATTGCATTTCCATTTTCATTTGCGTCAAGATATATTTTGATTTCCTTTTTGATTTCTCCATTGACCCATTGGTTGTTTAGTCTCCATGTGTTTATGTTTTTTCCAGGTTTCTTCTTGTAATTGATTTATAGTTTCTTATTGTTGTGGTCAGAAAAGATGCTTGATATCATTTCAGTCTTCTTTAATTTATTGACACTTGTTTTGTGGTCAGACATGTGATCTATGCTGGAGTTTGTTCCATGTGCACTTGAAAAGAGTATGTATTCTGCAGTTCTGGGATGGAATGTCCTTTATATATCTATTAAATCCATCTGGTTTAATGTGTCATTTAAAGCCAATGTTTCCTTATTGATTTTCTGTCTGGATGACCTATCCATTGATGTAAGTGGGGCATTAAAGTCCTCTACCATTATTGCATTGCTTTCAATTTCTCCCTTTACATTTGATAATATTTGCTGTATATATTTAGGTGCTCCTATGTTGGGTGCCTAAATATTTACAAATGTTATATCCTCTTTTTGGATTTACCATTTTATCATTATGTAATGCCCTACTTTGTCTTCTGTTACAATCTTTGTTTTGAAGTCTATTTTTTCTCATATTAGGATTACTACCCCAGCTTTCTTTTTGTTTCCATCTGCATGTAATATGTTTTTCCATCCCTTCACTTTCAGTCTGTGTGTGTCTTTAGATCTGAAGTGGGTCTCTTATAGGCAGCATATAGAGAGGCCTTGTGTTTGTTTGTTTGTTTTTTTAATCCATTCAGCCACCCTTTGTCTTATGATTGGAGCATTTAGTACATTTGCATTTAAAGGGATTATTGATAGGTATGTATTATTTCCAGTTTGTTCATTGTTTTCTGGTTGTTTTCATAGTTCTTCTCTGTTCCTTTCTTCTTGTCTTTGTTTCTTCTTTTGTGGTTTGATGAGTTTCTTTAGTGTTATGTTTGTGTTCCTTTCTCTTAATTGTTTGTGTATGTATTGTAGGTTTTGGTTTGTGATTACAATGAAGTTCATATATATCAGCCTATATATAGCAGCTTATTTTAAGTTCGTAGTTGCTTAAGTTTGAATGCATTCTAAAAGCTCTACAGTTTTACTACCCTCTCCATGTTTTATGCTTTTGATATCATATTTTACATCTTTTTATTTTATGTGTCCCTTAATCCTTATTGTAGTTATATTTGATTTTACTACCTTTGTCTTTTAACCTTCATACTACCTTTTTAAGTGGCTGCTCCACTGCCCTTGCTATATATTTGCCTTTACCGGTGAGATTTTTTTCTTTCATAGATTTTCTTATTACTAGCTATGACCTTTTCTTTTCTCTTAAAGAAGACCCTTTAACATTTCTTGTAAGGCTGCTTTAGTGATGGTGAACTCTTTTACTTTTTGCTTTCCTGGGAAACTCTGTATCTCTCCTTCAATTCTGAATGATAACCTTGCCGTGTAGAGTATTCTCAATTGTGTTTTTTCCTTTTGGCACTTTAAATATATCATGCCACTTTCTTCTAGCTTGTAAGGTTTCTGCTTAAAAATCAGCTTTATAGTCTTATGGGAGTTCCCTTGTATGTGACTAGTTGTTTTCTCTTGCTGTCTTTTAAATTGTCTCTTTATCTTTAAATTTTGCCATTTTAATTTTAGTTTGTCTTGAAGTGGTTCTCTTTAGATTCATCTTGTTTGGGACTCTCTGGGCTTCCTAAAACTGGTCTCTTTCCTTCCCCAGGTTAGGGAGGTTTTCAGTCATTTTTTCTTCAAATAAGTTTTCTGCCTCTTTCTCTCTCTCTTGTTTCTATGAAACAGCTACCTCTCCCAGTCTTGAAGGCATGACCTTGTGTAGGTGCATCTGCTGTGTAGACTGTGTGTGCTGGGTGGCATTGGCAGGCTGGGTGTAGCAGGGGTGCTCATGGGCTGGAGTGAGGAGAAGAGGTCCCAGGGTAAGCCATGCAGTGTATAATTTACATGGCAATGTTGGGGGATGGAGTCTTCTGCTGGAGGAGATCAGGAAATCTTATTTTGAATGATTATCATTATTGTTATTATAAACCTTTCTACTTAATTATAACTAGCTCCATTGTGTTATACATATGTATATTTTAATGTTAACAATATGAGCTTTATTGGCCAAAGACACAATCAGTGATTAAAACAGAAATCTCTTGATGTCTAAAACAGCCACCCTAAATTAATGATAGTGTGTAAAGAGCCCCAATTCCACTGCCAGTCAACGAGTGAAATTTCTTTACATCAAGATAACAACTGGGTGTGATTTAATATTTCTGAGTGAGACTTCAAAATTGAGTGCTGGGTCATGTAGGCTGGTGCAAGACTCTCTCCGTGTCGGTCCGTCTGTCTATCTCTCTCTCTTTCTCTCTCTCTCTCTCTCTCTCTCTCTCTCTCCCTGAATGGCAGATGGCAGACACACATGTGCAAGGTAGGGGAAAGGGGGTGGAAACAAGTGCAAATAAGTGGCATGGAGAAGAGTTACTTGAAGCTGTCAGGGAGACACGTTTTGACAGAGAGAGCTGGAATTAGTTGGCTGCCAGGGGAAGCTCTGGAGCAACAGGAAATGGGGGGTGGGCAGCATAGATACTCAGGGAAGCGTCTGTCAGTATGCAGACCATTTCATATGTAGACCTTTTTCTTCTTTTTCTCTGTTTTCTCTCTCTCTCTCTCTCTCTCTCTCTCTCTCTCTCTCTCTCTCTCACACACACACACACACACACTTTTTGGTGTGCTTCTTCTTTAAACAGAGTAGGGGGAGGAGGTGGCTTTTTCAAGTCCACTTCTCATTTTGTGTCGAAGAGTAGTATTGATTTTCCACCCATGACTGCTGAAAATTAAAATTCCTTCATGAAGCTGGGTTCTATTCTTGTTGTGTTCCTTATCTTTTTAAATATGATTCCCGGCACTTCAAGGCTTCATGGCTAAAATCATAATGAACTTCCCCATCCACCACAGTGCACAGGATCAAGAGAGATTTGCCTGCAGGCCCGTGTTTGTGGCTGTAGGAGGGGCAGCTAGGGCCTTGGGCTGGAATAAATGTTTTTTCTCTGGTTACTTAATGCCCTATCTTTGGGCCACCAGCTTATTGACTTACTACTAATTTTCCTGTCAGGATAATTCTTCCAATCAAGATTTAAAACAAACTAGGAGGTTACTGAAGTGCTGAGATTAAAGCCTAATGCTTCCTTTTATTTGATTAAGATACTCTTATCTGGTTTCTTTGGGCCCAATTTAGACTCGGCACAAGCCTTCGTTAAAGGGCCAGGCTTGTTTGTTTCAAGCAGACTCTTTCTTTCACATCTGCCTCTCCTACTGTGTATTTGCCCACTGGGAAGAAGAAATAGATTATTCCCCCCTGAATCAACTTTCAGGCAGCTGCTCAGGGCAACTTTCTTCAATGTCTTGCCATGGAAAAAGAAACCAGTCATTTCCTAAGCGGTGATTTGGGGTGACCTATATTTTTGGAAACTGTTGGATTCACCATCACCTCCTCTTCTTCCAACATGTGGACCCAAAGCCTGAATAGAGAACTGCACTTAGAGGAGAGATTATTGAGAAAGGAGAGACAATCTGGGAAGAACACAGCATGTTCACCTGACACCACTAAATGCACAGACTCACCATGACTTTAAAGGTGGTCTTTTAAATTTATCTCTTATCCCCATTGTTTGCTTCGCAAATGATGTTGAGCCCCTTCACCAGTATCTGAGGAAGATATTATCCAGTTTATAGCCTGTAAACCAAGTAGACTTTGCCCAACCCCTTCTGTTATTTTCTGTATATGTTCATTTGAGCCCCCAAGAGAAAGCGCCCCAACCAAACATCCAACCCAGCTACATAGTCTGATTTGAAGGCCAGAGACAGACGTACAGAGAACATGAAGTTAGTGAGGAAGGTTCTGGGGATGCTGTTTTCAGCACTGAACATCTTTATTTTCCACCAAGTTTTCTTTTAATCTCTCTTTCTATTAAAAGTCTTCTCAATGCTAATGCAATAAATTTAGATCTGTAGCCAGATGCAAAGCAAAACTTTTGGCAGGGAATATTCTATCAAAAGACATTGCAAATGAAATATGCTCTCCCTTGGGGATTATTCTACAGTTTAATTTAATTTGACATTTCAAATTAAATTAATTCAAATGGTTATGCAGTTTCCAGGGAAAACAGACTTCATTTATGATGTTCTGCCACCAAATTGTTTAGCAGCCATCATACATCTCACATTGTTAACGAAGAAAGATAAATAGTGACAAGGTAAGCTCTTCCCCTCATTTCCCAGTCCCGGCCTTAAATAGAACACAAGGAAATCCTTCCAACATCATACGCTCCCTTGCTGGGCAGCATAAATATTTATTAAGACCATTATAGTTAAGACTAATACTATCTGTGGACCCTTCTATCTAATCATTTCCTAGTATGTGATGTAGATGTATGGAGCCTCATGAGAGGAACAGATGTGATGATTCCTGTTTTATAGACCAGGAGACAGGTGGTGATGGTATTTACCCAGCCTCACACAGAGCACCAGGATGAGAGGCAGGAGCTCAGATCCAGCCCCCAGGTTCTCAACCCTCCACTGTATCACGTTATGCTTCCTGCTTGTAGCCCTTCACTCGGTCTTAATATAATCTGAACTAGGTCTGCACTGTCCAAGCGAACAGAAAATGAAGTCATTATTGAGTAAATGAATCAACACAGGCATGCCATCTGGGGAGCTAAGGAGAAGAAGACTCATGTCCCACAGCTGTCTTTTATGTCATTTTATTTTTTAGATTAACAGACAGAAAATTGCCTCTTTTCTTCAGTTGTCATTTTTGTTTGTTGTTTGTCCTAAATAATCTAGGTTACCCACTCTCTTTTGTGAGTGTGGCTAGCCGGGAAAGGAGCCCTGCATCCCTTTGGCGTAGGAAGGCGCTGGTGGCCTCTCAGGGTGACTACAAGGCCCTCCTGCCTGGTTCTGGAAAGTCTGGTTGGCTGTGAGCTGGGGAGGAAGATGCAAAGCCCCGCCAAGGCAGCGAGGGATGCTTAGTGATCTGATGCTAGGTCACTTGAATTGGAAAGGCTTCCTCCAGTGTGGAGAGTGGGCAAGCAAACATTTACCAACATGTTATGTCCTGGGGAGCTTTTTTGCCTGTTTTTCTTCTTTCTTTTATAGCATAGATTTATTGAACGCATGCTGTTCCTCGAGTCTACTAACCTCGTGTCTCTAAATGTTGACTGGAGGAAGGCAGACCATTTGTGGAAGGCTTACGTCTCTGCTATTGCCTTCGTGCCCACTGGCCACATGAAAACTCCAAGGCTTCGCTGCTAAAACAGTTTAATATTATCACAAAAGACGGTGGCAGAGCACAGAAAGCTAGATTTACAGCAGTTCATTGCTACTTCCTTCAACAAAGGACACAAGTTTTAGAGAACAAAGGGGGTGTATCTGTGCCAACATCTCATGCCATCAGCACTGTTCAGCTCAACCCCATTTCCTCCTAACATCCACAAGGAAATATGCATATGCCTTTATTCTTTTTTATGCCTTCACTTTAGAAGAGTTCTTTTTCAGGGGTACAGCTAGGAGAATCCATGGATTTAGAGTTCCTTGACGGGAGAAATGGAATTTTCATTCCTCTGACATGTGAACCTTTAGGGGAAAAAGCAGTAATTATTAGAACAGTGATACTTGGTACAATAGATGCTTGTAAATTGTTCCCAAACCTGAAAGACTTCAGTGTCATATAGTTCTGCATTTGTTTTCAAGTACAACACCCAGTGGGCTTATTCTGTTGTAAGGATAATGCTATTATGCAATCAATATTATTAGCACAGTAATAATAATGTAAATGCTGCAGCTACATAATTAACTCACCAGCTACTTAGCACCTGGGATCTCTTGAATTCATAAATGCCTAACTAATCCTGACATTTTTTAAAGCCATCTTTTCAATTCTTGAAAAAGGAATCCACAAAATCCAAAAGTGAGGAGGCCCCTAAAGATAATTTTGAAAGCCAAGACCCATAGCCACCTACCTAGTTGAAGAGAATCATAAAGGCTACAATGTTTTCAACACCTACCAAGAGCCTGGGAAGTGTTTAAATGCAGTATCTTATTCCATCTTCACAACTCAGAGATAGGGGTTCCTGTCCCCACTTTGCCAAAAGAAGAAACTGAGCCACAAGGAGGTGAGGTAACTCGGTCAACGTTGCATGCCCAGGCAGAGTTGGGATTTGAAACCAGTGGTTTTTTTGCTGTCAAGCCCAGATTCTAACTGACTGTATATAATTCTCTGGCTGCCCTGGTTACAGATAAACACAAACCGAGGAGACTGGACTTTTGTCTCTCTCTTTCTATTCATCTCCTTTCACTTTTCCCTTTGCATTTTTTCCCCTCTTTGGCTTTCTTCTTATAATCAGATAGACACTGGAATTTTACACTGGCTCTCACCTTTATTTTTTTCTTTTTCACTTAACAAAAATATTTGCTAAGAATCCACTTGCAGCAGGTTTTGTAACAATTACTGTGCACAGTTTTTTAACCGATCTTGCCCCTAAGATCTCACATTCCAAAATTATTTTAACTCTCTTATCAAAGGGCTAGATGTGTAGAAAATGATCTCTCTCTGTGACAAATACTAAATGAACTGAGTTTATTTAGCCAGCAGAAGAGGAACTTGAACAGTGTTTTTAAAACAGCTTTCAAGTTTATAACAGAGATATTGAAACCTTCCCAGCTGTTCTCCATGGCTAGCAAAAACAGAACAGAAGGAAAGTGGTTCACTCAAAGCAATAGACAGTCTGATTATGTGTAAGAACTTTCTGGCTGTGAAGAATTGTTAGACAAGGACATGGTTTACTGAGGCGGGTTGTCCTTGGACACCTTTCTGAATAGGACGGTTTGCTTTCTGGGGCATTTTAGACTTAGGGGGAGTAGTTTGAATGAGTTGAGTAGATGCTGAGTCCAGGCTGAGTCCTCAGCTCATCCAGGCTGAGTCGTCTCATTGTACAGAATGTGTTTAGATAGTTTGTCTACACTGTCAACACGAAGTGGAAGTTTCATCAATTTTCTGGTAAATTCTGAAACACGGATATAAGATAAAATATATTTCATCTAAAGGATCCAAATTGATTTCTCTGTCCAAATCACATGTATACACATTCATATAGAGAAACTAGACAAGATCATATTAAGATAACAAACTTAATTGGATTTATAAAAATCTATAAATGTTGTTAGCTTCTTAGAGGTAGGTACCATGTAAATGTAAGCCATCTCTAGAATGATAGCCACTATGCATTTTATTAGCACAGTTATGGAAATGGAGACAGATGAGCATCCGTCACTAAGGACCTGGGTTCAGATCCTTGTACAATTCATGTGATATATCTGAGAGTCTGCTTTCCTCTCTATAAAATGAAAAAGATTACGCCTATTTCCTGGTATGGGGAGAGGGAGCTTAGATTAGAGAGCATTTGTACTTCACCCCTCAGAGTGTCTGCCAATACCAGTTGGTTCTTTCCTAATAAAATGTTCCATGGAACCTCTTGCATGGTCCAGCCCAGGAGCCCTGTAAGGCCTCACTAATGCATTCACTGGCAAGTTGCAACCATATCCCAAGCCTCTCTCAGCCAACTTCCCTCCCACCCCCAGTCTGGGCCCTCGTTTCCAAAGAGGATAGGAGAGGAGTGCTCCTCTCTGGTTTTGAGCTCCTACATGTTTGAGCATTGAGTATTTTTACAGCCAATGTGTCATAATTGGGAACATTTTCATGGCACCTCTAAGGAATAGCAGTATGTTCAATGGGATGGGTATTGAGGAGGAGGTACCATAGTAGAAGCAGTGAACTGGGGATTAAAGGACCCGAGTTTTGGATGCAGGGTTGCCAAGGTGATTTGGGGCAGGTCACCTCACTGCTCTGTGCCTCAGCAGCAATTAACACTTATTCTGTGCCTACTATGTGCCAGGGACCTGTTTACTACCTTCATTATTTTCAATATCCATAGTAGCCCAAGGTAGATAGACAACACACCCTTCCTTTTACAGATGGGGAAACTGAGGTTCAGGCAAGTTGGGAAGGACCCCTGATGTCCGGTGAACAGATGAGCTGACATTAGCACCCATGATGCAAGACGTCATGGCAAGAACCTGTCCCACTCCACAGCCCTGACTCAGTTCCCTCGTGGAAAACAATGAGATTAGATGAAGTTCTCTAGGGTCTTCTATGTCCCAGATAGTTGATGAATCTAATTCTGGACTCCTTCCCAGCCTCACAGCCAGCCTGGACTCATTAAGGGTGGAGTCATGGAAACGATCACAACCATCAATTTCCACCCCTCTCACTCCCACCCCTTCATTTGTCTCCCTTCCTCTCTAAAGACTCTTTGGAAGTTCACTTTTATTTCCTTCCCTGAGAAATCACTGTTGACATTTTTTTGAAAAGAAGGGCTTTTTGGTGAGGGGACAGAATTGAAAGAGTACTTTGGTAAAAAAGTCACTTGACAAATGATCCTATTTCCTTTGAAGATGCTCTTGTAACATTATTATGAGCCGTCTGTTAAGCTCCTCTCCCCTTGCATCATCTTTCTGGTGCTCAGTCCCCCAGAGAAAACAGGCAGGAAGGGAGGATGAGCCCTCCTCACTGGGCACAGAGGAATGGGGCAGTGCTGGTCAGTGCATGTAGCAAAGGCGTAGACAATCCAAGCCAAACACAAATACCAGCAAATGTTCTAGGGGTTGGCAGATAAGTCGTACCAGGAGAGGGCCAGGGAGCCAAATTTATGTAGCCGAGAAAGGATCCAACTCCAAGGGGACACAATCATGGTCTATAAATACCTCTACAAAAACAGTATAAATGAAGTAAGGGAATTAATCAATCGTGTCTCCAAAGCCAGGAGGACAAGGTGCACTAGCCCTCGGCATGGACAGGGAGATGGAAAGCACAGTAGTAAAAAGTTCAGAGCTCAAAGGGGTAAATGGGCAAAGGGCTGGGCTCTCCAGGGCAAGTGGCCATGATCCACCGCTGTCTGGAGACCGGGGCAGGAGGAGATTAAATGCGAATTGAGCTGGAGTCCAAGGAGGCTCAAGAAGGCTAGATGGGGGTCAAACAAGATGACCCAACTGGTTCTTCCACCTATGATTCAGTGAACTGAGGAATAATTACTTGCTTTTGCAAATTGCTTGGTAAATACACTGAGTAAATCAAAGAAGCATTTTCAGCATCAGAGTAGCGGGGGACGAACAGATTGGCTGCAGATTCTAGAGAGATCCCGTGCAGCGTTGGGTTTGTCAGTGAGACTTTTTATCATAACTTTGGATGGCACACTTGCTCTGGTTTAATCCACGTTTATTAACCTGAAAAGCAGCTTCCCTTGTCAGAGGGCAGGCACTCCACCAAGGGCCTTATCCGGCCTCAGCCTGCCTGCCCCGGCGCCTTCCAGAAGAACCTTCCTCCTCTTGCCTCCCCACCACACGCTCTGCCTGCCCCGCCCTGCCCTTCAACAGTATTAATGGCTCCAGCCTAAGTACTTGAACAGAGCCAGGCCTCTCCTCCACAGAGCCTGTTTAGGATGGCCTGAATGCCTGCCGGAATAATTCTAGCCATAGGCAAGCTCAAGAATTATTGATGAAATAACCTTCTGGGGCCCGAGTCTGGGGTTTTGCAGATGCAACAGCAAGATTATTGTTTAAGTGGGGCCTTGATCAGGTGGTGACCTAGAACACATTTAGTTCCTTTATTGCTTTCGCAGCTTCCTGGGGCTAACACTGACTTCTGCCACGGAAGCCTGGGCAGCTTATTGGGAAAGGGAGTGAAAGGAAGTGGACAGTGAGATTGTCTGCATGTCCAGAAGGCCAAAAAGTACCGAGGCAGCATCCTGCCCCGGGATGAGAGGGCCCCGGGTCGCCCTTGAGTCGCCAGGACTGGAATGGCGTAAAATAATTCAGCTTTGCAGCGACTTGCTATTTTCTCCTTAAAAGCTCAACCTCACCAGGTTCGAAGAGCAGATACATCAATGACGAGGGAGGTGGTTATTAAGGGAGCATCCCCTAACAGGGGCCACAGTGCTAGGCTGGAGACAGACCTAGAGGAAGGTCATCTGGGAAGGCCACGTCCAGGGCCAGAGGGGCAGGAAAGAGGGCAGCACCCTTGTGGTGCGGGCTTCAGCTGACCACGGGTCTCTAGGGGGCAAGGGCCACAGAAAGCTCTGTCCGAAAAGAACCACTCTGCAACACATAGAAATGGGTGTAGGGGTCTTGTCTCTCCTCCCTGCACAGGGTTGTTTCCTCACCCGTTCACTTATTCACTCAATTTGTACTGAGTACCTACCCTGTATCAGGCACTTTGCTAGACTTGGAGATTCCACAATAAATAAGATCATTTGCAGTCTCAACACTCTCAAGGAAGATGCAGTCCCAATCACCTCGGGTCCTTAATACCACAATGGAGGGATAGACAAAGCCTTCCCCATGTGCACAGTGGCAACTGCCAAGAGCACTGCTTTGTAGAAAAGTAACATGTGAATCTTTGAAGGGTGAATAGGAGTTTTCCAGTTAGAGAAAGACCATCCAGATACTGGCAATGAGATTGCATGACTTAATCAAGGAGTAATAAATGGTCCAGGAAAACTGGGATATAGAGTGCCTAGTGAGGAAAGCATGAGATAGTATAGCTTTCAGTATTAAGGTCTTATCACACGCTGGCTACGTGGCCAAGAGCTCTGTTTCTGTTATTGTATTTAATCCTTATAACAACCCTCTGAAGTTTAGAACGATTGTGTAACTTGATGAGGGTCACAGCTAGTCAGGATGGAGTAAGGATGTGAGATCTGCTTGACTGGGATGAAGCCACACCCCAAGCTCTATGCTACTGAGTCATGTTAACTGAAGGAAGGGCTAGGAGGCTTGAAATTTTAGAATCCAGTGCACCAGAGCTATAAAGTATAAAGGCCAACCTGCTCGCCGGATAGAGAAAAAAAACAAGTTAGTTACACAGCTGAAAGAATTCCATTCATTTTAAGAAAGTCCTTCAGTACCACGTTAAGAAGTTCAAGGAATTCCCTGGTGGTCCAGTGGTTAGGACTCTGTGCTTTCACTGCCACGGGCCCAGGTTCGATCCCTGGTCGGGGAACTAAGATCTCACAAGCTGCATGGACTGGTCAAAAACATTTTTTTTAAGTTCAGAATCACTGAAGGCAGGACATGAGCATCTGTTTCAGAATATACTCTAGAGGCAGCAAGGCCTATTAGAGCATGGTGGAAACTGAAAGCAGAAAGACTTATACAGAGTGTGGTCCATAAACCACTCACCTTGGAGCCACTAGAGGCTCTTCCCCCAGAACTCCCTAACCAGATGTTCCAGGCCAGGGGCTGGAGAATGTATGCTTGTAAAAAGCTCCCCGTGTGATTCATAAGTACAATGGTGTTTGAGATCAACAAGTTGAGAAGTGAGTGAGATATCTGATATCTGCAGTACTCCAGGAGAGAGATAGCAAGGGCCTGGATTTGGGCAGTGATCATGACAATGTAGAAAGAGGCAGACCTTCTTTTTTTTTAATTTTATTTATTTTTTATACAGCAGGTTCTTATTAGTTATCTATTTTATACATATTAGTGTATATATGTCAATCCCAATCTCCCAGTTCATCCCACCACCACCACCCCAGCTTCCCCGCCTTGGTGTCCATACGTTTTTTCTCTACATCTGTGTCTCTATTTCTGCCTTGCAAACTGGTTCATCTGTACCATTTTTCTATATTCCACATATATGCGTTAATATGCAATATTTGTTTTTCTCTTTCTGACTTACTTCACTCTGTATGACAGTCTCTAGGTCCATCCATATCTCTACAAATGACCCAATTTTGTTCCTTCTTATGGCTGAGTAATATTCCATTGTATATATGTACCACATCTTCTTTATCCATCCCTCTGTCGATGGGCATTTAGGTTGCTTCCATGACCTGGCTATTGTAAATAGTGCTGCAGTGAACACTGGGGTGCATATGTCTTTTTGAATTATGGTTTTCTCTGGGTATATGCCCAGTAGTGGGATTGCTAGGTCATATGATAATTTTATTTTTAGTTTTCTAAGGAACCTCCATACTGTTCTCCATAGTGGCTGTATCAATTTACATTCCCACCAACAGTGCAAGAGGGTTCCCTTTTCTCCATGGCAGGCCTTCTTTTGTAGAGAACTTTTGCAAAGATGTTGTCATCAGGATGTGGTTGGATGAGGCAGAAAGAGAGATTTCCAAGATCGTGCTGAGGTCTCCAGCTTGGGTGTCTGGGTAGCTGGTAATGGTGATGCATGGAGGTTGGAGTTTTAGCTTTGAAAATCTTGAGTTTTTGATGTATCTGCAGGATATGCCAGTGGAGATGTCTGTCCAGTCATCTGAAACTCCAGTGTGGAACTCAGAAGACAGGAGGCAGATCATGGGCAGAGATAGGAATTTGGGAGCCTTGACTGATTGCTACCTCCTGCATAAAGTTGATCCTGGTGCACGAGGCTGAGTTCATCACTTTCTCTGCCACATATCCTTAACACCTGTACAACACACATCCCACCGTGTTGTACCTATTTGCTTTATGTATCTGCTCTTCTACTAAACCACAGGCTGATTAAGAGCAATGTCCGTATGCCCAAGTGCCCAGCACAGCGTCTGGCACACATGAGTTTCTTTAAAATATCACAGAATATGTGCAAGAGAATAGAGAATTAGACAAAATCGATAAAAGTTCTAAAGACCTGATCTCAGGGACCATCAACATTTGCAGGGTGGGTGGAAGAGGGTGGTTAGAGTGGGAGGAGGAAAAGCAAAAGAAACTAGTGATTAGGAGAGAAGAGAGAAGAGAACTCTTCAGCTGCTGCAAAGAGGCCAAGCAGAGCTCTGGCTGGCAGCGGTGACAAGGAATGTTGTCCCTTTCAAGAGTAAGGCTGGGCTGCTACAAAGATAAGCCCCAAACACCAAGCCTGGCCTCTGCCATTTTCACCTGGTTCTTTCCTTGCAAGTCCAAGCAGCCCTGGCATTGTGAGGGTGAGTGGTGAGGCCATGAGAACCCAGAATGTGGCAAGCAATGAGGTGGCCAGAAGAATCCAGAAGGCCACTGCAGGCCGAGCTCTCATGTGGTCCTCCCATGGGAGGGAAGCTCAGCTGTTAGACCACCTGAGACCCCCTGGATACATTTTTTCTTCTCTCCCTCATCTCTGGCTTTGGTCCTATGGGCTTCTTTTCATCCAGGTGTTTGGGAATTTGGGGGAAACACAAAGAACCACTGGAAATGGTCATACCGAGTATACCAAGTATTTACTGTAACACAGCCTGGGGAGTTTGTTTGGTTTTGCTGTCTTTCCTTTTTTCTTTTCCATCTTGGTCTTATCTCACTGGCCTCAGCTCACGTGACCACACTGTAAAATTCTATTTTGTCTTTTTTTCAGATGTTGAAATGTGAACCAAATGCTGTTTTTAACGAATTAGGAAATTGTTTAGGCTTCTCTCTCTTGCTCTCTTTTTTTTTTTCTTTTGAATTGCTATAGGGCGTTCCTCAAAGCTTCAGTTGGAAGCCTGCAACTTCAGAGTAGTTTTCTTTAGGCAGCAGAGGCTGCGCTGTATCACAGAGATATCACCACAGCTCAAATTCAAAGAGTCTGTGGTGGAGAACCACGATACTGGACTTGGAACATAGGAGGGTGATGTTGGGGGAGGTTCCCTGAGATGCTCTCAGGGGGGCGTCCAGAGGCAGGGTGACTGCCCAGGATGGCAGGGGTGCCCACTGGTGGCCAGGGTCTCCCTCTTTCAACTGGGCCTCCAGCCCAGAATATTCAACTACCCAGTAGACATTTCCACCAGGATGGCTCCCATCACCTCAAACCTAAAATGTCTTGAACAGTCGATTGCTTTCCTTACTGAGCCAGTTCTATTATTGTTTCAATCTTTATTTAGTGTCTACTATGCGGCAGACAGAATTTTAAGTGTTGGGGTCACGGTGTGCAGCAAAGACACAGCATCTGGCTCCTGAAGCCTACACTGTAGCAGGGAAAGCAGATCTGAAATATTGTTACCATTGTCCTGATCGCCATAAATAACCGTAATAAGAGTAATGTTGACTGAGTCCTTACTGTCTACCAGACGCCATTGCCGTCACCACTGGACATGGACAGGGAGCCCGGACTTAGTCCAGAGGGTCAGGACAGGCTCTGCACCCTCTTTCTCAGCCCCATGTCGTGTCCCCCTTGGCCCCCATTTGTCCTCAGACACACACTGTGGAAACGGAGGTCTCTGCCTCTTCTGTCCTTCCTCTCCAACATCACCAAACATGGCTCTGCCTCCAGCGCCTGGCCCTCCTCCCGTGGCCCCCTCTGGTCCAGCAGCCTGGCTCCCCCAGCTGGATGTCACAGCAGCCCTGACCTCTCTGCCTCCAGCCTCCCTTCTGGCCTCTCTGCTCTGCACACCTCCTCCAGATGAGCTCCCTGCTCAACGCCTTAGTCACTTATTCAACAAAGATTTATCAGAGGGTCTTTCTCACCCAAACACTCAGGTTACACCACTACCAAAACACGTTGAGAAGACTTGTAAAAAGCCAGTCATCCACTTACTTATTACAAGACTGTCTTAAAATCAGATGGGATCACTTTATGTGTGCATTCCTTCATAGCAACATAACTGTTAAACTTTATGAAATAAAAGACTAACAAAACATAAAAGAAATCAGGTTCTATGTTTCAATAGAGAAACTGATGCCAACTGTGGTCCCTTGACTAAAGACAGCCCAACCTCCTTCACCTAGCACGCTTGCCCTCCCCCCATAGGCCAGCTTTCCAGGTTCCTCTCCACAAATGACTTGTTCATCACTTCCCCAAACACAACATCTGCCTTCTTGGGCCCCATGCCCCTCTCCCTTTCTACTTGTTATTCAGAAATAAGGCCCTAATCAACTGTCCCCTCTCCATGAGGCCTTCCCTGAGGAAGCCAAGCGGAGGTGCAGAAGTAGCTTCTCCCATCACTGAGTTTATTCCGAGATACATCCTCAGTGCCCATGCCTGCCTGTGTGTGTCTGACACACTCATAAGCAGGCCACACAGATGGCCGAGAACCCCTAGGAATCCCTGTGTGCACCTGCCGTTGGTAAACCTTGGCTCTGCTCCAGGAACTGTGCTAAGTGGCCAGCCAGAGTCTCTCTTGTATTCATCACAGCCCTTTAGTGAAGTGGGCACCATCATCATACCCCCATATTACAGATAAGATCAAAGAGGTTAGGTGAGTTGCATAAACAAGGTTATACCGCCAGGAAGTGGCAAAGCAAAGGTTCAAACCCAATTTTGACCTAATCCCATGTATGTAATACTACACTGCCGTTCATCAGGCAAGAATTCCTCTTTAAACAATCATGTACCTCAATTGCCTTGTACAGTGCTTCTCGTGCAGTATGCATTCACAGTTCTATCCCAATACCTCACACAGAGTCCAGAACATCTGCATGTGCAGTAAACACCTGTGACTGAATGAATGGGATTGTTGCCGGGCCCCCCAACAGAACTTCTGAATGAGAACAGCTGAAACCGGGGCCTGAGAGTCTCTATGTTGACAAAACTCCAGGTGATTCGTACACAGCCAGCCAGCCCTCCCCTGTCCACACACTGACATTACGACACTAGTCCAGCAAAAAAACACTGAGGCCCACAGTAGTTAATCGACTTGCCCAAGGTTAGCAGCCTACCTCCCACCCCCAAGCCATTTCTTCTGGCTGGAGCCTTTATAGTCAGCCCCTCTTAGTGTCCACCTGGCTGGAAGATGAGATACTAACACTGGGCAGAAAGCAAGCCCATATCTCCATCTGTCCTGTCTAAGGGGATCTTAAATTGGTTTTCCTGACTCTTCCCTCTGAGGAGGTGATTACTAGGCCCTCATCTCAGAGAAGCTGAGCAGGGGACAGCCTCTGAGCAGCTGACCTAGAAACTCCAAACCGCAGCAAACCAAGTCTTTGACCTGGAAGTGCCTTGTGCTTGGGTTTTGCTTATCGCAGATCCATCATCTTCAGAATCTCCTCCTTGCCTCTCCAGAGAGGAGCCATGTTGCCCCACAACCAGTGTGTCAGTGACGCAACAAAGCTGTTGATCAATAAAGATCGGGCTGCATAACCTCTCTCTGAAGCTGTGTTTGGCCTATCTGGTTTTAAAAGCCACTGTCTGCTAATTTCTTAGCAGCTGGGGTGATGTATTCAAAAGAAAATAAGATTTGGAGTTAGACCTACCTGGATTGATGTCCCAGTTCAGCCACATACTGGCTGTGTGATCTTGACAAGTCACTTGCCCTCTCTGATCCTCAGTTTCCTCATCCCTATTGTGAGGAGAGTTTCATGGGAAATCTCTGGTTCCCTCCAGTTCTGACATCTATGTTCTGTGGTCCATGGCCTGCAGAACTCCTCCTATGATCCAAGTTCAGTGTGATGAACAGACTCAGTTCTGCTTCATGTTAGCCATTCTGAGTTATCAGTCCAGCCCACTGAGGCATGAAAATAAATCAGAAGCAATGAGAGGTTAGGATACATTGTCCTTCCATGAATACCACCCTCCTCCCAAACCCCAGTCTTGCCTTGATAATAAAGCTCCCCTGCATACAGACAGACAGCACGACTTTCTGGGAAATCCTCAAGAAATGCCATCCATATGTTTTTGAATCATTTACACTGAACCCATCATAATATTGTTCTTTGAAGATCCATCTACATTTGTTCTAAAGGCTTATTTTAAAGCTTATGCAAATGAACTAGATTAAGGTTGCATTCTGGAAGCTGAGGCTGGAAAATGGGAAGTTCATTTTAAAGCTTGGTGTAAATAGAGTTTCGCATGTGTTACAAATAGTTCTTCCTTCTTAGCCCAAGTGTCCTCCATTCAACCCCCCCATAACCTCAGCCCGAGAGAAGTTCCCTGGGAGGGAAATGCTAATTGGTGGCAGTTAGGAATCATGGAAAGAGCCAGGGAATGGTAGTCTAATTCTCTGCCTCTTAACTAGCCTTAGGGCATTGGGTGAGTTACCCAATTTTCCTAGGTTTCAGTTTCTTCATTTGGGTCCCACACAAGACCTCTGTGGTTCCCTGATGTAGGCAGCATTAGAATTGCCTGAGGACTAGATTCTGGACTTCTCGCCCTGATCTACTGAATTATAGTCTCCAGGAGTGAAGCCCCAGAGTCGGAATTTTTCACATGTTCCCCAAGTAATTCTGATGTGCGCCCAGATATGAGAACCACTAGCCTAGATAATCTACAAGGATCTCTCCTCGCTACCTACAAGGTTCTACAATTTGTACTGAAGCATCTCTTTTCAACTCATATTTCCCTACCTGCCTCCTGCACTCTTGTATGTGCTAAAAATTCCCATCTATCATATGGCCCATATTGTGGACTCTCAGGCATTTTCTTTGAAGAATCTTGATGCGCTTGTTGAACTCTGGTTGGATGTAAGAAACCATCACTTATCATCCCAGCACACTCTGATGGGTAGGCTGAAGCTTGGAGCTCAGTATCTGGTGGCCTTACAGAGCCCCTGAAGAGTCATTGTGTCTGCGCTATGGAAGCTAGCAGACCCCCTGATGAACAAACACAGCTGCATCGGTAAAATGACTTGCATATTAGCACCCTTCTGTCTATGTAGAAGTTGAGTGAGTAGCATTATGGGAATCTGCATTAGAACTTGGATCTCTGCTCCAAAGCACTGGTGAAAATGGAGAAGGGGGGAGAAGAGAGAAGAGGCCTGTGCTTTGGAAAGGACACCTTGTCTTTCCCCTGAATTACCTCTTCCTACTGTTGAGAACAGAGAGTTGGCCTGTGTTATGTAATGCCCAGGATGGTTTTCCATTCAGTGCCCACGGAAACGAGCCCCTCGTGATGATAACTTCTCCCTGGTCTGTCACTTTCCCTGTTCTCCCACAGCCCCAAAGTCAGCACTGTCTGATGATATTTCCAAGAGCCTTGTCCCTTGTTATACCATGGAGGACTCCCCTGGGACAATGTACAGCTTCTGCTCAATGAGTCTGGCTTTCTCCAAGCAGCATGACCTCATTTTGATGTAAATCTGGCAAGGGTTACCTTCTCTGCTCCCAATAAGGAAAGGATATACCTGAGCCCAGCGAGGCAGAATCAAGAATTTGTCTAACTTTGTCTTTCAGTCCATTTTTGTGCCTCCGCCCCCCTCACCTCTCCATCAAAGCACCAAGCACCCCCCTCCCGGACCCTACCATCTCTAAGTCTCAATCGAGCTATGGGATTATTGTTTTATTAGTCTTCTTTCCCAAGATAAATGAAGATGCTGGAGCAGAACAGTGTCTTACCCATAGGGATAAGTTGGAACCATAAGCAACATGCTTCCGGGTAGGAGAGAGATCTGTGAGTGAGGGGCTTTCATGTGACCCCCAAGTCAGGGCACATTTTGAGTACTGAAGGCTTGTCTGGAATATCCAGACGGACTTTTCTAACTTCCAGACGACTGTGGCACCAAAAAGTAGAACGAATACCATCTCCACTGAATTTAGCAATAGAGCAGTTTAGTTTCCTTCAATCCTATTTATAAAACCATATTTTACACCCCTGCTTCAATTCAGCTCCATCTGCAGTTTCTTTCATTAATCACAGTAGAACTCCCCACTGTAGCTTTCATTACCTGCTCAAAATGAATGTGGAGAGAAAACATAATTAGGTACCACTTTTTAAAAATAATATCTTGAAAACAGAGCGATGACTTAAAAAAAAAAAAAGGAGGAAGGGGGAAGAAACACCATTTGAACTAATGGGCCAAATTACCTCAGGTTAAGGTGGATTTTAAATCAGCTTCTTCTTTCTCTCCCTCTCTCTGCCCCCAGCCCTCCAGTGAATCATGACAAATTTAGAGTTCAGCTGAATAGATGATTAGATTTCCTCGTCTCTGCTGAAACAATGAAATATTTCTGTAATATTAAACCCGTCAAACTGATCAAAGTGCAGTGTCAAAATTCTAAGTGCTCTTTCTTGTCCAATCCCCTCTGCTCTGCCAAAATGGAGCACATTTTATTTGCCAACCCTAAATTCCCTGAGGTTTTTGAAACCTGATCCATGCTGCCTGATTGGCGGGGGTTGGTGCCTTTCTCCTGGAGGTGTTTGCCACCATCCACTCTGCTGGCGGGCGTATTCCCCAAGGGCCGTCTCATCCACCAAGCCCGGCACATGCCTTGACTGTTGTTTGCGCCTCCTTCGGCCTGAAATACAGACTTTGTATGTTACCAAACCGAGTGGCTGAGCCAGGCAGAAAACCCTCGGGAAGAGTGTGTTAGGTGGTGTAAGACTCAGGCAGGGTTCATGGTTCATGGTGCTACCTGACACCTGGCCCGCGACCAAGGGACCAAATGCTACTCAGGGGCTGCTCAACTTTACCCAGATTCCTCAGTTTCTTCTCCTGTAAATGAGAGTAATTCAGTAATGCCGGCTCAGCCTACGGCACAAGGCTGTTACGCTGATGAAGATTAAGTGATTTATGGAGAACCCCGGAGCCAGGCCAGGATGAGGTCACATGAACTCTATTGTGTCACCCCATGCTCTGTGGGCAAGTTATCTGTGGAAGTCAGGCAATTTGCATCGGTGAATCCACATTTTAGATACTAACATGGAACAGTGGGGAGAGTTCAGCTTTGGAGCCAGATCAGTCTGGATTTGAGTTTCCGTTCTGACACTTTCTAGTTGTGTGGCTGTGAGCAAGTTACTTGGTCTTTCGGAAACACAGTTTCTTCGTTTGAACGATGGAGATAATACATACCTGCCTTTTAAGATCGATGAGGTGTTATAAGAATTAAATGAAACATATATTTAAGCACCTGGAACACAGTAGGCTCTCAATAAATGATAGCTTTGTCACTGAGGTGCTTTGTTTACTAGACATTGTCTGGAAGAATAAGGAAACGAGATGTCGCTCTGCCTTTAAGGAGTTTCTTTTCTGACACCAGGTCCTGGGGAGCTGGGGGTGGAGTTCATTTCTTTTTCCATAAACTTTTTTTTTCAGGTAACTACCTGAATCATGAAGCAGTAAACCTCTTTCTGGGTTGTCGTGGTTTTTTGTTGTTGTTTTTTAATGTTGTTTTGTTTGGTTTGGGCCTTCTGTTCTTAAGACCTGCTAGGGCTAAAATAAGAAAGGCCATTTCGGGGAAGGGAAAAGGATGGAGGGAGCCACAGGGGATGGCTACGGTGACTTCACTTCTTAACAAATGAGAAACAAGCTCAAGATTTACAGATTAAGTGCTATTAATTACCACCCAGCAAATATTGAACCACAATGTTGTGCTCCTAGAAAAAGAAACAGGAACCTCAGCCTGGTTACTAAAAGGCTCCATTAGCCTGCATGAACATACATCCCACTCGTGTGGCTGCATCCCATTCATGTGAACCTGCATCCCATTCGTGTGGCTGCATCCCATTCATGTGAACCCACATCCCACTCGTGTGACTGCATCCCATTCATGTGAACCCACATCCCACTCGTGTGACTCTCAGGATTCCAGGGGAGGCACAGGCAGGGCACGCCAGGCAGAGTCTGGGCGGGTGCCTCTAGGAAGCCCACTTGCACCTGTGGCCCATGTCTGGAACAGTGGCAAGGGGGAGCCCTCTGCCAGGAAGGACCAGAGGAGGTGGGGTAAGTGGGACGGCCAATGGTGCTGTTGGGGGATTCTCACCTTGGAATCAAAGACAGATCGGGTTTTGTTCCTTGGCTTAGCTGTGGGCCTTGCACACTTTGTAACTAGCACATGGAAGCCTTAGGTATACTTGTGCATTTAAAATGTCCTGCCCTGACCAACCTTGTGCATACACAAGCCTCCTCTAGCTCACCATGTCCCCAAATGCCCTCATACACCAGAGGATGCCGAGATGGGGAAGAAGCTAACACACATTGATGGGTCGTCACCTTGCTGAGTGTTCACGTAAGTGATCTCATTCCGTCCACCACTGGGATCATTGCCATCGTTGTACTGGTAGGGAAACCGAGACTTCAAGAGCCCTTGCCCAGGTCCTTTACCGGGATCCACATATGACCCAGAAGCCCCTGTTCTCCTCCCCCTGCAATATGCTGCCCCACCCCTAGACCCAGGACGATGGGGGCTGCTTGGGTGGTGGGAGAGCAGAAGGGCGAGCTCACGCCCGCTCTGCCTTCTCCCTGCCTCTGTGGCCACTGCCCTCGGTGCTCTGGAGCTGAAGCCACCAGCACACCCTTTGCCCTGAACGTTTCCTGCTTCCCTCCCATGTTCCTGGACCTCAGCCCGATGCACTGACAGCCACCATTGTCCCCAAAGTCAGCCCCCCAATCAGGAGGACGCATTCATTCTCCTCTTGGTGAGTGCATCCCTACTCTGTACACTCTCACCCAGATTCTGCCAAAACTGCATCCGAAAATTGCCAAATGAAACAAAGTGGGAAACTTACTATTTGAGAAAACTTTAGCCTTTTTTCTTTTCTGAAATCTGAACAAGGGCAGTGCTCCTGAAAATAATGTTTTCTGATGTAACAAATTGCTGGCTCCCTGAATAACTAGAGAGTGCCTTTCCCTCCCATGCTCCCTGACAGTCAGAGTAGGGCACACCCTTTGAGTTCTTTATCCCGGGTACCACAGGGACATGTATGGTGACCCCCCATCCGCCTGTCTCCCTGTGCCCTTTAACCCTACCCTCACCTCAGTTTTCTCATTGTAAAATCTGGAGGCTGGTCTACACGAGGATTTCTCAACCTCAGCACTATTGACCTGTCAGGTAGGATGACCCATTGTTGCAGGGACTGTCCTGTGCTTTGAAGGATGTGTAGCAGCATCCCTGGCCCCTGCCCGCTAGATGCCAGGAGCACGCATCCCACCCCTCCATCTAGTTGTGACAACCCAGAATACCTTCAGACATCGTCAGACATCCTCTGGAGAACAAAATTGCCCCCAGTTGAGGACCAATGGCCTAGTTGATCGCCAAGCATCCTTCCAACGTTCAAGTTCTCTGCTTAGAAGGTGTGTCAACACACAAAGAGCTTGGATGGGGTTGGTTGACTAGAAGTGGACCTCTATTCAAATCACAGCTCTGGCATTTACATTTCAGCTTTTTATAACTGGTCAAATGACTTTGCTTCTCTGAGCCTCAGTTTGCTTATCTACAAGATGGAGATGATAGTACCTATTTCATAGGGTGGATTGAAGAATTCAATGAGAAAATGTATATAAAACATCTGGCACATAGTATATAGCCCAAAAAATTATTCTGTTTTTGTATGATTATAACTGAAAGTAAGCCAGATCATCTGCTTTCTCTGGACAGTCCCTCTTGTGACCCAATTCATACAAATTCACACAACGCTGTCCAGCCAGCTTCAATACCTATGCAAAGAAAGAAGTTAATACATGTATTAAATATTGCTATGTCCTTGCACTACATTAGCTGTGGAAATTCTCAGGCTACATCAGGAATGTAAACAGCAGGGAGAACTAATAAATGCAGTGGTAGCTATGGGCAGAACCAGACCCCTGTCAAAGTCCAATGCCTTTGGAAATGGAAACATCAAGGTATTTATTTTGTACCGTCAGTATTGGGAATGATCCCTCTTATTTTGCCATTAAATTAAGATTATCCATTCCTCTGTTACCCAGGATAAATGCCATGTATGAGATGGGAAGGGATGAAAAGTAGTTTTTAGCTGGATTTGTTCACTCCCAGTGAGTTCATGTCTCCTCTTTGGCTTGGTTCTACCCAAAGGGCAATTTACTTCAGTTCATACAGAAAGAGAAATGGAAATAATATCTATCCTTAAACCAGAGTTAAAGGTTTTGATTTCCTCTTCTCTCGTTTTCCATCTTCCGAGGTCTGACAGCTGTCAGTTACCTTCAAAACCACATTTTCCAGTAAGCCCCAATTCCCCAGTGCACGTTACGGAGCTCACACCCCTGGTCTGGCCTGCCCCACGAAAGGTTTTACTCTTCAATGGAAGTATTGAGCAGTCGCCAGGTTCCAGGCCTGGTTTCTATATTGTGTCAACGAAGAGTGGACGGAGGAGGCTGGAAATGGGGCTGATGGAAACTCTCCTTTCTCTCTTCCTGGTTGACCATCCTTTAGTCTCTGCTGCTCCAGCGTCCCCACAGTGCTCACCTGGCTTTGCTGGTTTCCTTTGCTATTACTGACCTCCCTGCTCTACTCATCGGCCTCTGATTCACACTCAGATCCAGTCATATTTTGGCACACCTGCAAAGTGCTGTTCTCTTTCATGTATTTCATCTCACCTAGCCTTCCCAGAAACTTATTATACAGATTTACAGAGAGGTCAAGGGTATCGTCAAAGGCCACCACTAGGGATTGGTAGAAATGAGTTGACATGTCCCCCAGTTCTGAGTACCAGTGCTTGTTCCTCTCTCCAGCAGTGGCCAACCATGGTCCTGACAGGAAAACCCTTTCTTCCCTAGGATGGGAAACATCCCCTATGAGCCTCTGCACTACAGATGCTGCAATTGGTCCAGGCCATGCCGGTCAGCCCTGCCCTTGACCAGAGACAGAAACAGGGCTGGACCAAAGGACAATGTCATTCCCTGAACATTAATGTCCATGTCTTTTATCCATCATTCCCTCGGCCTCAATTAACACCCAACCACCCCTTCTCTTCCACCTGGCGAACCCCTATTCATCCTTCTAGAATCAGTTCAAGAATCATCTCTTCAATGAAACCTTCTCTGACCTCTCCATGAGTCTCCCCCTCCGTGTGCCTTTAGCACTGTGAACACGTCTCTAGCAGGTGACATTCCATGTCTTATTTATTACTTTCCACAATTCCTAGGATACAGCAATATTCAATCAATGTTTCTTAAATGAGCAAATGGATGAATGGAAAAATGGGGGAGGGGGGCGGTAAATCTCAAGCCAAATAATAAACACAGTATTGGAACTACTATAGAAATGGCCCACGAAAAATCTACCGTAGATTCTGAAAGTAGAGCTTTTTTTATTTTTTTCTTTCATGAAAGCCTGGGAATTTTGAGAGAGAAGCAGAGAAAGGTCTATTTTCTCCCCCCTCACACACAGGTTGATTTCCTTTAGTGCAATGCTTCTCAAGCTTTAATGGGCACACAGATAACCTGGGGACCTTGTTAAGATGGAGATTCTGACCCAGTGTTTCTGGGGTGAGGCTCCCAGGTGACCCTCAAGCTGCCGGACCACACTTTGAGTAGCAGACTCTGATTTCTTCTGGGCTGTGTCCTACCTTGTCTGAAGTTGCTGGCCTGTCACTCTGAGCCCCCAGTAGGGACAGAACGCCCTGGCATCCCTTTGTCAGCTTGGCAAAGCAGCTGTCTGCTGGTTTATTTACCCCCTCCCATTATCACCAGGGGAAGAGAATCCATAGACATGCCACATCTTGTTTACAACGAGCATCAGAAAAGTTAAAAGTGCAAGTATAAAAAAAGATTGCATCAGCAGCCCCTTAGAATCACACATATCAGGGAAAAAAATGGGCTAAAGGAGAGTCATAAAATATTAAATGACACTGTGTCAAGACATAGATAGGGGCAGAAAAATAATTAAAGTAAACAGCACATCAAAACCCTGGCTAAAACCGTTATTTAAATTGAAAGCAAATGTAGGAACAGATCATGTAGCCTTGTATAAATGTGTTCCCAAGAGCCTTTTAAGAATATTAATGATTATGGAAGTATAATGGCTGCATATCAATGATCATGTTTACAGCAAGTGACAGCTCAGAGGGAGAAGAAAAGAGTCTAGATCCTTCCGAAGACGCAACTGGTTTGATCTTCCCTGCACACTGTGTCCCTCCCGGGGACAGAGGGAGTGCTGGGAAGATGATGAAGGTATCCTGAGCTAGCTTTCCTGCGGTGCGAGGGACAGAAGGCGGCTTGGGCAGGGCGCCTTGGCCGTGACCGTGGTCCTCCTCCTTCTGGTCCAAGACACCAGCTGAGCTCCTACTGTGTGTCTGGCCCATGAGTCCTTACCATCTCTAAAAATAAAAATACTTTCCCACCTTACTTAAAAGTTTCTGAAAATTTCAGCAGCCCCAAAACCAGAAAGGGAGACTCTAGAGGACTTTCACTGACTTTTCAACAAAGGGGCTAGAAATTCCCTGTCTGAATTGGAAGGTTGTACTCTTATCAGAGGTGAAATGCTCCAAATATCTCAAGATGCCTCAGTGCCCAGCATTCATTTCTTCAGTATTCACAACAAGGGCCAATCTCCCTCCTCTGATATTGGATTTCACCAAAACTATCCGAGAATCCAGTGGGTAGGCAAGCTGTTCAGGGTCCAAAATGAAACACTTAAGCACTGTTTTCCCCTTAGGGTTCAGCCTCTTGCTGACCTCCGGTTTGCTTAGTTTTCTGGTGAGAGAAAGGGCTCCCACTGGGCCTTTCTTGTCTATGGCCCTCTGGGGTCAGATTCCAAATCTCTCCTTAGGATTCTTCTTAGGCAAAGTCTTCTGATGGGCAGCATCCCAGCATCAAAAGGTCACCTTCCTAGAAGCGTCTCCTCTCTTCTCCGAGATGCCAGCTAAGCCAGAGACGGTGTCCTGGTTCTGGGCCAGGCTTCCCAGGCCAACTCCAGATCAGGAATTGGAGGGAAATGCTTGGTCTTCAATGCCTCTCCGTCTCTGACTCCAGCCTTCCTGGGGCTGGTGATGGATTGGATTGGCCCTTGTCATGAAGCTGTTAAAGCCTACCTTACTTAGTAGAAAGCATAGTCTTATCCAGCTGACCAGAGAGCAACAGAGTTTTGACCACAAGCCCAGCTAACAACAAAGCATTGTTTCCCTTTCTGTGCTTATATTTTCTCAGGGTGGCTTCACGAGGAGTGGACAGGATTGGGGTATTCCTGCAACCCCGGGCTCAATATAGAACTTACCAAGTTATTGCATTATTATAAACCATGAAATCATTTTATTATTAATAATAGCTTCATATTAACTACTGTATTATTCTAGCCATTACTTAAATCCTCCATCCCAAATCTCTGGCTTCTATTGCCATTCCTGCAGGAACCCTGAGTCTCCGAATGGACACATTGGTGGGGCCCCGAGGCAGGGCAGTGAGGAGGTGACATTAACGAGATCCCCACTCCTGGTGCCCCAGAAACCCACCGAGCCACTGGCGGGACCCTCCCTTCGTGACTTTATTCACCTTCCGGCAGCCACTTCTCCATCTCCTCCCTGAGCTGGAGGCTCAGTCCTCAGTTGCTTCCTCAAAGAGCTACCTTTATCAAAGTGGCCACTGTTTCCAGCATCTTGCCTTCCTGGTCCCTTTTGTTCTTTGCTTTTGATTTGGCACATGCTGGGGGCCAGGCTTTTGTCTTTCGGCTTGTGAATAAATGGAAGCACGTGGGCAGCAGCGCCAGCCGCCGGTTAGTTCCTTGTTCTTCCCTAACTGGGAGCGGGAGGGGTCAGGCGGCTCGGGACCTACTTGGGTCTCCTTGGGGCCATCAGGTCTGGTGAGCAGTGCAGAGCTTGGGTGTCCCAAGGCCTGAGTGCCAGGCCCGGTCCTTCCAGCCACAAGGGGTGGCTTCACCCACTCATTCACCAGGCACGGTTCAGGGCACTGGTCTGCAACGACCAATAAAACCACATCTCCAGGAGACAGAAGGAATGTGAGAGGTACACATAAGAATGCACACAAGTCGTGGTGCAGGGGACACTCGGCTGAAGCTTGAAGGATTAAGTAAACACTGGCAAGATGCAGACAGTGAACCTGGTGCGTGAGCCTTGGTGGGACAGGGTCATGAAAGGGCATGATTTCCCCAGGGAGCTGCAAGTTCTCCCCATCTGGCTGGAGTGGAGAATGAGGGTAGAGCCGGAACATGGGGCTGGAGGGGTGGTAGGCAGGGGCCATATCACGGAGAGTTTGCAAACTACAGTCGCCCTCTGTATCCATGGGTTCCGCACCCTCAGATACAACCAGCCACCATTCAGTCAACCGAGGATCGATAGTATTTGATAAAAACAAATTCCGGAAAGTTCCAAAAAGCGAAATTGGAATTTGCCAGGCACCAGTAACTATTTGCACAGTGTTTACATTGTGCTAGGTATTGTAAGTAATCTAGAGATGATTTAAAAGTATACAGGAGGGGGCTTCCCTGGTGGCGCAGTGGTTGAGAGTCTGCCTGCCGGTGCAGGGGACGCGAGTTCGTGCCCCGGTCCAGGAGGCTCCCATATGCCGCGGAGCGGCTGGGCCCGTGAACCATGGCCGTTGAGCCTGCGCGTCCGGAGCCTGTGCTCCGCAACGGGAGAGGCCACGGCAGTGAGAGGCCCGCGTACCGCAAAAAAAAAAAAAAAAAAAAAAAAAAAAAAAAAAAAGTATACGGGAGGATGTGCGTATGTTATATGCAAATACTAGGGCATTTTGTATAAGGGACTGGAGCGTCTGGGGATTTGGGTATCCATGGGGGCTCCTGAAACAATCCCCCATGGATACAGAGGGAGGACTGTATGCTAATAAGTTGGGAAGTGGAGAAATGCAGATGGATTTGTTTGTGGTTAAGAATTCTCTCAAGAAGCAATGAAAAGAGTGGTTTAAAGGGGGAGCCTGAGGTCAGAGAGCCCAGTTAGGAAAACATGGCATCATCTTAGCGAGGGTTTTGTCAACTCTGCACCATCCACATTTGGGACTGTAAACTCTTGGGGGGTGGAGGCTTGTCCTGTGTGTTGTAAGATGCTCAGCCGAGTCCCTGGCCTCCACCTGCTGGATGCCAGCAGCAACCACGCAGTCATGACGATCAAAAATGTCCCCAGACATCGCCAACTATTCCCATGGGGGCAAAGTCTCCCCCGAGTGAGAACCGTTCATCTAAGCAGAGGATGATGCAATCCTAAATCTGGTGTGAAGATGGGGGCAGATGGAAGACACATGTAGGAGTCAAGCTGAGAAGGACTCGTGACTTACAGATAGATGTGTGTGTTGGGGAGAAGGGCTGAGGCCAGGATGACCCCCAGGTCTTCAGTGGATAACTAGGGCATGTTGGAGGTGCACTGAGATGTGGGGAAGAGAGGGCAGAGCCGACTTGGTGGCAGCGGAGATCAGGCTGCTTGGACACACAACACCTGAGGGCCTGTGGGTCTCTGGGTCAGGGGCCAGTAGGCACTTGGCTCCATGGGACTGACGATCAGAGCCCAGGTCTGGGTGGAAGACACAGATTGCAGGCTCTGGGATTGATGAGGCTGCCCCCAGGAAGGGTGTCCTGGAGAGATGGGGGCCGAGGATAGATCCTAGGGACACCAACATTTAAGGGTCCGGGAAAAGGACAGGTCACTGAGAAGAAACAGAGGAGGACGGTGTCCCAGAAAGAAGACGGGGAAAGAGAGTTTGCAGAAGAAATGTCAAGGAAGGGAAAGGAGGAAAGTGTCCACTGATAACCTCAAAGGGTTGCTTTTGGAGAGAATGTGAAAGATCTGTTAAAGGTTCATAGTGCAGGACAAACATGCTGGCGCTCGGTGGCAACTAAGTCCCCCCCCACCCAACACCACTGCCACCACTGCTCCCTGGGCTTCTGGCTGCCTCCCCAGCTCATAAAATACAGGTGCATGCCCTTGGGGTGGCTGCACTGCAGCTCGTCCGTGTCCCTGGGGGTGCCCTGGGCCTCGCAGTGGCCACAGCAGGACCCAGGCCCAGGCCCACCTGGGAGCACCGGCCAGCCTGTCCCCTGGGCGCCCTGCTGTCTCCAGGAATCCAAAGGCCAGGAGCGGCTCCTATCTCCCTGTCCCCCCTGGGTTTACAAGGAGAACCCCCGGCGTGTTAGGTGACTCGCTCCCCGAAGAAGCAAGGAGACGCCCTGTTGACCCGCCGAGTCCCTCCAGGGCTTTGTGAGCTCCGCTGCAGTGACCTAGAGGAATGGTCCAAGTTCCAACTCTCTGTGTCTCCTGCATCATCCCTAAGACGACCCTCCCCAGGCTCCACTCCGTCCTTTCCTCCTTTCTCTTTCTGTACTTTACCCATGCACCACCCTCTTCCCCGAAAGAATTAGGGTTTTTGTTAAATCAGAAGTCTTGTGTTTCTTAGAAGTCTGTTTCCCCTGCTTTATTAGGCCATCTCTTTCCAGCTGCTCTCTTACCCCACCTACGATTCAGGCAGGACTCAGGTGAGGCGAGGGGAGAGGACCAGCTTGTGTTTGTCTGGCCTGGGGTGGGCACCCATCACCCTGGCCCGATCCAAGCCCCAAAGCATGCACACCTGCCCCCAAGCCGCCTCCTTCGGAGTCTCCCCAGCAACCGGACAGCCCACTGCCCGGCCCAGCCCCCCCATTCCTCCCACCCCTTAAGCTTCAGAGCCAGGGCTCTGTTCCCCAACTGCAAACGGCATCCCGGGAATGGGGGCAGCGAGAGATCACGGCAGGAGCCACGGGAGAGGGGAAGGGCGGTGGAATCAGTGCAGGGCGTGGGAGGGACTGGGTGCAGAATCTTTTGCCCAGAGGACCACGTTACTTAATGGACAGACCTGCCCCTAAATCCTTTACAGCCCTTACTCCATTGATCAGTACTCGGGGCTTCTTCTGCCTGTCTTCCCCTCCCTGTACAAAGTCCAGGTTGTCCAGTGTTTCTTGGGTTGTATGTCAGCATCACTGAGCCTGGAAACTAATAACTGTGTACAGCAGGCAGCCAGCTGTCTACCCTGTATCATTTCAGCTCAGGTGAACAGATATCCCTAAACTCCGTACAGGCCAGGCAGGGTGCTTAGCACTGGAATAGAGCAGGATCACCCTGCCCTTCTGGGGGCCTACACTCTAGTGGGGAAAACACATCCATGGACACCGCACTTTAGTATGTGGGTAAGTGTGATGTGGGTGCTATAGAAGGACATCCATCACGATACCCATTCTGCAGAGGGGAAAACTGAGGCTCAGGGGCTTGGAGTGACTCAGCCAAGGTCATACGGGGTCCTCTGACCCTGCCCCTCTGTGGTCGTGCTTATTTCACTGGGACTGGCTGCCCTGCTGTGACGGCCACCTTGTCCACCGGTGGCCCTTCCCTGCAGCATCATTTCCCCGTCACGTCCAGCCCCTCTGATTCTGCGCCCCTTCTGTGACTCTGATATGCCTCATGAGGGACTGCCTTTGCCCCATGTCCTGTGTGATGTTCTGGAGGCTCCCAGGCAGCGTTGCCCTGCTTCTCTCCGAGCTGTGGGGTGTGGAGTCTTTGGGAGAAATACTCCCACCTGGGGCTGCTCTACTGCAAGCTCTGGGCCTCCTCATCCCTGGGCTTGGGGGACCGAGGGCTCCAGGTCAGCATCCTGCGGGCTGCAGATATCTCCACTGTGTCCGAGCCAGGTTAGTCACTCAGATGCTGCTGCGTCTCATCCCAACTCCCCACCCCCCGAGGAAGATACCAGTTCAGCCCTTATGTCCTCACAGACACAGTGCTTCAGTAGCAATCGTGGAAATGGCTCAAGCTAAGTCAAATCTGATTTTCTTTGGGGAGAAAATTGAATTCTCCACTTTGTGAGATAGACAGAGAGATTAGAAGAAGGAGGACCAGAAAAGCATGGCTCACCCAGGGAGGGACAGCCAGACACTCCCGAGGGGCAGAGGGAGGTGTCCGTGCAGATCGGAAATGCTGGCTTGGTGGGCCGGGCCCTGGGGGAGAGCTGAGCAACTCTCGGTCTTTGAGCCTCACGGAAGCCAAGTCCTCCAAACTGAGCCTCGTCACGGAGCCAGAGCACCGTTGTCCATTTACTTCCTCATTTTAATTTTAAGATCTGTAAACTCTGAGGCCTTTCTTCTCAGGCTGCGGCCACCAGAGGCAAAACCTCAGATTTCTGGTGGAGGACACATTCCAAGGGAGCGTGGAGGTGAGGAAGAACAGGTAGCCTGAGCTTCTGCGAATCCAGGCTGGTGGCAGGTGAGGGACGGCCAACCCGCTGGGTGCAGGGAGTGTCCACATGGGATCCCTCTCAGCCCCACCTCTTCTGGGGAAACACCCGCTGTACGTGCGCCTTTGCTGTTCGTCTCAGTCATTTCACACACATGTATTGATGGTTTCTCCCCGGGAGGCTCTGTGCAGGGCACTGGGAATTTGGAGCTAAGGTCCTGTCCTCATGGAGCTCTTAATCAGGTGGGGAAGATGGACTTGTCTACAGTAGCCACGACACACCCTGCTGAGACCTCTGATAGAGGTGGCCCAGAGGATAAGGTGTCTCAGAGGAAGAAGCAGCTGACTGCCCTATAGGAGTGGCTGAGAAAGAGAGGAAACTTTTCAAGAAAGGGGGCATCTGAGCCAGGCCTTGAAGGATGAGTAGGAGTTTTCCAGGAAGAACGTAGCAAGGGGGCATTCCTGGCACAGGCAATAGCATAAGCAAGGTTAAGGAGGCACAGACACATGGCGTGTTCAGAAATGGTGTGTGGTCCAATACAGAGTTTCACTGAGAGAAGGGAAATGGCAGGGGTGGGGAGAAGAGGCTGGAAAGGTAGGCTGAAGCCACTCAAAAAGAGGCATCTTGAGAAGTTTAGACTCTTCCATGAAGCCAAAAGTTTACCCCAGAGAAGTTCCAAAAGAAATAATGGGAGATTTATGAGAGAAAATTCTAGAAAACATGTCAGAGCTCTTCCATGGATTTGTGAGGGATTTGTAAGTGCTCCCCTAGAATCACTGAATGTCAGAACTTTAAGAAACTTAGGACAGGATCTCTGTGGTTGTCAAGCTGAGTTCAGCGGAGCCCCATGGTTCCACGGAAAGGCCTTCGAGACCCACTCCAGGATGCTGGGTTTAGAATGAGAGGGAGGGCGCTCAGTGTGGTGGTCTGCAGGGCCCCAAGGACAGAGACCACCAGCCCTGAACATGCTCTCCCAGAGTCCTCCAGCAAGGTCGGCGCCCTGATGGTCCATGCCCCTGCCTCCTCCAAGCAAGGCTGGCTTCTGAGGAAGACAGGAGCACTATTGAGCACACATCCACACTCAGAAGAAAATGGGAGGGCCAGCCAGCTTGTGAGTGAGCAAGGGCAAGCTGATAGGCATGATACTGTTTTTGTTTATGGACCAGCAACAATGAGATGTAAGGAAATGTAAAAAAAAAAAAAAAAAAAAAAAAGTCCAGGTGGGTGTTAGCCCAATTCCCAAATCACAATGGTTTGCTTTGTGCCTGGAGTCAGGGAGTCAGGCCACTGATGCACAGGGCACCAAAATGAACCCTTTTGTTTCGCTTTAATCGTTGCTGATAGCACACCCTGCCAGAGATATCATAGCTTTGATCTCTCGGCACTGATGTAAGTTTCTGGAGCTCAGTAGCATCTCCCTGAGATTAATTCTTCATGGCACAGCCGGCACCACGCTGTCCTCTTCCATATACATCACACCCAGTCACACGTCCCTCTGGCCTGCGCCTTGGTGGTTACCCACAGGCTTAGGGAAGAACCCCCTATGTCCTGCCCTCCAACCTCCCCTCACCAAAACCCACGCTCGTTAAAGCCTTGGTAAAATGAAAAGGCCATTAGGCAGACAGCAGAAGACAGGCCTTTGCTTCCTGAAGCAGCCACTTTTCAGGCGAATTCCTCACCTCTCCGACCCTCAGTCTCTTCATCTGTAAAACAGGAATGGAAGCACCTACTCCCACACGCAGCACACCGCCTGGCACAAAATCAAGGCACCATAAATATTCATCAAATGAGTGGTTAATTGACTGGCTGATCTGTGATACAAGGGAATGCAGGAAAGTTGCTATTATTAAGGTTATTCAAGTTTAGTAAGAACTCTTGGCACATAAGCAAGGCTTGGTCCTGCTTCCCATGCTCAGCATTCAAGAGGTGTGAGTCCAAACCTGGACTCAGTCTTGGCATGACGTATCTGCTGAGCAGTGGAAGAGACCTCACCAGCCCTCGGGGAGAGAAAGGTTTCACTCCAGCTGGAAATTCATAGCGCCCACCCATCTCATCAGCAGCCCCTCCCAGATCCTGCCTGGGTCTTTGGAGAAAGCTGATAGGGAGTGACATGGCTCAGAACCTCCAGGGTGTCCATCTGCTAACTCACTCACTCTGCATCTTATCCACAAGAGGAACGAACTCTGACAAGTCTGCATGTGTGTGTGTGTGTGTGTGTGTCTGTGTGTCTGTGTGCTGGACCAGGGGCCTATCTTGTGATGATGTTTGTGTACCACAGCACAGGTGTTTAAGGTATAGAGAAAATGAACCAACCTCAAGGAGATGGAAACCAGAAATTTTACATAGGAACCTATCTTGCCATGGCCAGGGTAGAAGACACCTATTTTTGAAGGGTGACCTACTTTCAGGCGTCATGTTTTTCTCCCCACTTGTCTCTTAGGTCACCCATGGAGTGAGTGAGGGCAGGGTATGGTCTCCATCTCTGTCCTTGTCAGGAGGCTTGGGTCTGAGAAAGAGCCAGGCAAGACACAAAGGCTCAGAAGAAGCAGCTCCAGCAATTCCTGTTCCCACTGAGCATGCCCCTGGATCCGCCTACTTACTTCTCCTTTCATCACCAGAAAGCTTCGTGAAAGCAACCAGCTCAGAGTCTGGTTTCCTGCAACTGTGTTCTTGAAGAGAAGAAAATTCCCAGGGACCCCAGATGGGGAGAAAACTGTGCCGGTGGTTACCGTCTCTTAAAGGATTCTGAGTATTTTGTTGGTCTGGGGGCTTGTTTGCCGAGTTCCAAGTCCCAGAAAGCATTTGTGCTGACCCCTGTCTTCCTTCTTTCCCTCCTGCCTTCCTTTTTCATATCATATCGGATCATTTATGTAATTCAACAAAAATTAATTGAGCATTTACTCTGTAATCAGGCACTGGTCTAAATGCTAAGACTATAAACACAACACACAGTTGCTACTTTCAAAAAGCTCACAGTTTAGAAGAGTAGAAAATACTATGTTTGCTTTGGTTGCTCTACTAGGGCCTTTATTTTATTTGTTTATTTTTTTGCTTTGTTTTGGTTTGGCTTTGGGGTTTTTTGGCCACACCATGCAGCTTGCAGGATCTTAGTTCCCTGAGCAGAGACTGGACCTGGGCCTCCAGTAGTGGAAGCACTAACCACTGGACAGCCAGGGAATTCCCTGGGGCCTTTATATTAAAAGCATGGAGGAGAAGGGTCCAGGAAATGGTTTCTTGCCCAAGGTGAGGTGCTAGGTAGTGTCGTCCCAACTGTTTACTGATCCCACAGAGCATGTGAGTCAGGAAGCCACAGAGAATCCATTTGAAAAAAAGGATACCTCTTCATAGCAGAATGTGATGGACAGAGCACGGCCCCTCCCCCTCCTTGCTTAATCATTTCTGGCTCCCTCTCCACTGCCCCACCCCCATGAATGCAGTGTCCTCTGGTTCAGCCCCGTTCCCTTTTCTTTCCATTGTATTCCACAGACACAAGAGCCCTGCTGATTAGGAGGGCTACCAGGGTTTCAGTGGGGAAGTCCAGCTGTGTTCACTGACTACCTACCCCGTGCCCAGGCCACAGGCATTGTGCTAGATGCCTGGCAGAGACGACTAGCCTGCAGTCCCTGCCCATGAGGGTCTTGGTCAAGTGCCAGACACTGCAATGCCATTTCCATGGGCAGCCATAGATGATGAAAGAGGGATAGAGAGGCCAAATGTTGATACTGTCTTGGGAGACAAAGGATGGTTTCATGATAGAGGTGACACCTGGAGCTTACCATGTAGTGAGAGAAATGATATTTTGTGCAGAAATCACTATGCTCCCAAGTAAAACTAAAGCACCATGGAGCAAACAGGAAGGAGCATACATCTGGTTAGAAGATAAGGAGTTCTTCATGAAGAGGTGCTCTTGGATCTGGACTTTGCCAAGGGCTAGAATTTTCAGCATTATTCACTCAGCCAATATTTACTGGATAATTATCATGTTCTTCTAGGTCAAGAGAAATGCAATGATTTAGAAGACAGACAAAATTTCTCATCCTTATAGAGTTCATCTTCTAGTAGAGAAGACAGAAAATGAACAATGTAAATTAGCTAGAGAAGGGGTTCAGAAAACTTCAGGGGAAGGGTTAGTTAATAAAGAGTTTAGCCTATAGGGCCATATGGTCTCTGTCACAACTACTCAGCTCTGCTGTTATAGCACAAAAGCAGTCGTCGGTACGACTGTGCTCCAATAAAACTGTATTTACAGAAACAGGGAATGAGCTGGACGTGGCCATAAGCCATCATTTGCCAAGCCCTGATAGAGTATGTTAGATAGTCAGAAGTGCTCAAAAGAAAACATAAATCAGGAAGGTAAAAATAAGTCAGAGTAGAAGGGGGTGAAATTTTAGTAGGGTGGCCAGAGAAAATATCCCCAAGGAGGTAGATGCGACTTCCTGTAGGAACTGAGGGAGAAGCTATGCTGGTGACCAGGAGAGGATCCTTCTGACAGAGGGAACATCATGGCCAGACCTCCGGGTTCAAGTGTCAGTGAAGAGGTGATGCTTGGGATGTTTGCAGGCAGACATATTTGACAGACTGGGGAGAGATGCCATACGAAGAAGTCCTAATTTTCTTCCTAGGAAAGGACTTTTCTGCAAATTCCTCTCTTCTGACCAGAGCAGACACATATGGTTCAGAAGCACAAACAAGCTTTTCAACTGGAAGGCGCCATCCTGGTATTAGCCATATATAGCTGTCCCGAGACCAGGACAGTTCTGGGGGCCCCAGTGGCCCTGCCCAGGCATGAAGCTGTGCTTGTCCCCCCATAGCACCCCTGTCACTGTCCCTGCTTCAGTGCACAGGCCTCCTCACCAGACCCTTTAGCTCATCCCCCAGCTCCTGTCTGCAAGCCCAGCGTGAAGCCTCAGCGAATGGTCCTATCTTCTTGCGGAGCAGGTTCCTTAGAGAAGATGCCGGGGAAGCGCCTGCTCTGGGCCACGCGTTGTGTCGGATGCCTTCCTGCCTTGTTGACTCCTCAGAACCGCTTAAAGAGGGAGCTAGGAGGACACGGAAGCAGGGACTGTCTGTGACATCCCCACAGTCTAGTTCGTGAGTGTCAGGAGGTGAGATTAAGTCAGGACCCGACGTCCCTTCCAGTCGCTGTGATGCTCCTTGCTCGGTCGGCCCTGAATGCACTTTGGCTCCCAGCCAGAATTGTTCTCCTTTCATGGCCCCTCCCAGACCAGCTCAGCTGGTGCCCAGTTAGCTCCTTCCGTAGGAATCCCAGTTTCTTTCTTCTCTTGGGCATATGAAATAGACCCTTCTTCCAGACTCTCCCAGCCCCTGCCCTCTTAATGTGTCAGACCTGATGCCCGCACTTCTCTGCGCTTTCCTGACTCCTCCTCCCCTCCTGATGCTCTCGGTCTCCTTCCATTTCCCCAGACATCTTCTTCCACCCCATCCCTCCAGCATCACCTCCAGGCCCACCAGAGCCAGCCACAGGCCAGCACCTTCCTCCCTGATTGGGGTGCTATCAACTGCTTTTCCCAGAACAGTCCTGGCTTATGCCCATTGTCCTGGCATTATTATTAAGACTCCCCATTGCCTCCCCAGAGCATCTCTGCTCAGATGATGAATGTCTTCACCTAGACTGAGCATGGGAGTGAACACTAACTTAAACCTCTTGGATCTAAGTTGAAAATAATTTTCAGTTTGTCACAATTTTCTACTCATCTAATTTTCTTTTTCCTTATATCATCCGGCAATCTAGCATGTTTCCTTGACGTCTGATTTTTAACTACTGTGGTAATGCCTTCTTGAAGGGATTTTGGGCCTTGGCATTTCGAACTCAATATCACCAGGGTGCCAGGAAGATACATCCCTTAAGCGAAGCCCCGCCCTGCAGCGTGCCCCCATCTACATGCAAGCAGCCCTGCAGGGGGGTGGAGGGACAGGGAGGGCAAAACTTCGGAGTCACTCTGGATCTAAATCCATCCCCTCAGCAAATATTGATTGGGCACCTACTATATGCCTGGGCACCACCTATTCTGAGCACTGGGAACACAGGAGTGGACAAAAGAGAGTCCCTGTCCCCAAGAGCTCACATTCTAGTGGCAGGAGACCAACAATCCACACATAAATATACGATGTCAGGTGATGAGAAGTTCAATGAAGAAAAATAAGACAGAGTAAACGAGATAATAGCAGGCGGAAAACAATAGTCAGGACCGAGATCCAGAGGCGGGAGCCTGCACGGCGTGTTTGAGAAAAAGCAAGTAGGTCAGTCCGGCTGAAGCAGAGGAAGTAAAAAGATGAGTAGTAGCTGAGATGGGAAGAGTGAAGGAGCAGCATCTTGATCCTGAGCCACTGAAGGGTCTGAACAGAGGGGCAGTGGGCTCCGACTCACACTGTGTACGGATGGTGTATCCACCGTGGGCTGGGAGGAGGCTGGAGGGGAAAGGAGAGAATCAGGGCGTCTCCTAGGAGCTACTGCTCTCACCCAGGTGCGAGACGATGCTGTCTGGGACCAAGGCGGCTGCCACAGAGATGGTGAGAAATGGTCATTTTCCAAATAAACAATTGAATGTGGAGTGTTAGAGAGAGGGATGACTTCTGAGGTTCTAGCCTGAGCAAGAGGAAGGATGAAGTTGCCGTTTTCTGAGCTGGGGATGATATTGAGAGGATCAGGTTGGGGGAGGTGGGCAGGGTGTGGAGAGGGCAGGCTGGGAGGCATGAGTTTGGGATTTTGGACTTGGCTTTGGATGGGTTACGTTTGAGATGCTCATAAGACATGCAAAGAGAGATGTCAGGCAAGGGGATAGTCTTCAGTATGTGGATGGTATTGGAAGCCACGGGACTAAATGAGATAACCTAGGCAGTAAGGGTAGACGGCCAGAGATGCCCTGAGGTCCTCCAGCATCTGGGAATAATAGAGGCGGGGAAGGACCACACAGAGATGGAGAAGGAGCAGCCATGACCTAAGAGTTTGTTCTCCCAGAGAAGAAAGCATTCAAACAGGAAGAGCTCGGGGCTTCCCTGGTGGCGCAGTGGTTGAGAGTCCACCTGCCGATGCAGGGGACACGGGTTCGTGCCCCGGTCCGGGAAGATCCCACATGCCGCGGAGCGGCTGGGCCCGTGGGCCATGGCCGCTGAGCCTGTGCGTCCGGAGGCTGTGCTCCGCAATGGGAGAGGCCACAACAGTGAGAGGCCCGGGTACCGAAAAAAAAAAAAAAAAAAAAAAGGAAGAGCTGATCAACCACGCCCACTAGGAGTTGACCACTGGATTTGGCAGTAACCTTGTAAAGAACTCCCTCAGTGGAGAGCTGGGAACCAAATCTGAGTGAATGTTCAAGAGAGAATGGATGAAGGGGAATTGGAGATGGTGGGACACAGCCCTTCTGTTCTGTAAAAGAGAACACAGAATATGTCTAGCAGGAACAGGGTCGAGGGAGGTTTGTCCATTTTTTAAAACTCGGAGGTATCACAGCATCTTTGTAAGGAGATGATTAATTAGAGAAGAGGGAAATGATGGCACTGGAGAGGGAGAGGACAAAGTTTGGATCAGTGTCCTCGGGTGGGAGAGAGGGGCTGGGGTTGAGCGACAGAGAGGAGGGTTTGGGGCTTCCCTGGTGGCGCAGTGGTTGAGAATCCACCTGCCAATGCAGGGGACACGGGTTCGTGCCCTGGTCCGGGAAGATCCCACATGCCTCGGAGCAATTAGGCCCGTGAGCCACAACGACTGAGCCTGCGTCTCTGGAGCCTGTGCTCTGCAAAAAGAGAGGGCGCAACAGTGAGAGGCCTGCGCACCGCGATGAAGAGTGGCCCCCGCTTGCCACAACTAGAGAAAGCCCTCGCACAGAAACGAAGACCCAACACAGCAAAAATAAATTAATAAACTCCTACCCCCAACATCTTAAAAAAAAAAAAAAAAAGAGGAGGGTTTGGCCTCAGGGGGAGAAGGACTCAGGAAGTCCCTCTAGTATCGCACCAATGGGGGTGTCTGGCCAGCGTGTGCTACCCAGAACCCAGGAAGCTCTGGGAGGGCCCCGGTGAACTTGGCAAATCACTTATTGTCTAACTCTCAGTTTCCTTGTCTTAAATATTAGCTGGCCATGCCCACCTCAAATGACCATTGTGAAAAGGAAACCAATGAAAAGAATATGTGCAGAGTGCAGTGCTTACCCCATTGTAGGGGTTTAGCAAAGGCCAGTTCCTTCTCCCCTCCCTCCCCAAGCTAGCCCTCCAGGGTTTCCCTGGGGACATCTGACTCATCGTGAGAAACGTGGATGGTCCTTCTGCTTCCACTGCTGCTTCGAGGCCAGCAGGGCTGAAAATAGGAACAGCCAGGAGCTGTCGTTCTCCCAAACACCCTTTTGTATATTTGTCTCAGTAGATTTCTGCCTGTGCGTTTGGTGAGTCATTCTTCTATGACGATTTTTCATTTCTGTGCGGTCTCCTGGAGCTGAGTTCTGTAACCCGCACCTGCTTGCTGCCAGGATCTTCAAAGAGCTACTTCCCACTGAGTGGAGCCCAGCCAGGGATCCCCATTCCTCCGCCAGCGCCACAGGGCAGGGGCGGGAGATGCCTGGCTGCCATTCCAGGACAGCCTGCCTGAGCCTGAGACAGAGAGCAGCAGTGCAGCTACAGGAGACAGAAGTCTCCCTCCTGACGGCCTGAGGGCAGCCAGGGTAGGAGAGAGGCCCAGGCCCGGGATGCAAACCCTCGTCTTAGCCAAAGCTCTGGGACACCCCTTTGCCCAGCTAGGAGATCTGTGAATCCCTGACCCAGAAAGACTGGGCTCTTGTCATGAGGAAAAGGACGTTTTAACTTCCCTCCACAAACCTCCCGAGGAAAAAAATTTAAAGTTCTGTCAAAACAGGTTAGCCTATTAGCAGTCACGGCTCACTACGATCTGTATTTGTTCCATTTGTGGCGTTTATGACAGTTATCCACATTAATTATTTCGATGCTAAAGTCCCTTCTAATTTCTGAACACTGTTCTTTCTAAGAAAGATGGATATTAAATATGCCACACATCAGCACAGGGTGGCATTACAGCATGCTATTAAGTTCGGATGCCAAGACTCAGCAGAAAATAACTTTGCTATTTGTAATCGTAATAAAGTGTTTTATTTTGTGGCTCAAAATGAAGAATAGCATTGATGGAAATGGATTTCTTAGTTTGGCAATGACCCTGAAGTCACCAAGAAAGACAGGGGCCACCAGCCTGGGGTGGGTGGGCAACCCGAGAACAGGGATGGGGGTGGAGGGGAAGATGTGGGGACAGTGTTCCCCAAGTGGTCCCACAGCAGACCTGCCTGAGGGGGGTTAAAAGGATCCATTTCCAGCAAGAACCCTCAGAGATTCGGGTGAGGAGTAGCCAGTGCTAGAACATTCTCTCACTGATGGTTTGCACAGTCCCTTGAGCCCCCATAAGAGAATTTACAGATGGTGGAGGAGGGTGGAACCCCGAGGACAGTAGCCACTTGCAAAGAGCTTTATCTTACAAACTGTGCTCACACATCACTGGACATCATGGCAGACTTGGAAAGGAGCCTCTATTACTATGATTACCAGGACAAAACAAGATAAGTAACCCTCTCCTAACTCCCAACCCCACCCCCCAAAGAAGACAGCAGTGGGTGAAACAGCTAAACCCCAAGAAGGCAGTCTTGAAGGCAAGGTCCAGCCTGAAGGCCGTTGGAAAGCAAAGAAAGCTCCCTCTGTGCAGCTCTTTGCTTAAAAGTAACATTTGAGATTCTGATCTGAACGGGATTTGGTAGGATTAAATGCTTCCTCAAGAACCCCTCCTGCTCAAGCCCGTCCACATCCTCTCGTTTGCTCATTCATCAAAAATGTACCACACAGCTACATGCATCAGGCTCTCTGCCCGGCCCCAGGCCAAAAGTTAGGAATGAGACACGAGTCATCTTTCAAGGGATGGACAGCTAACCAGAGAAACGAAGTCCATGGTCACAGGTTGAGAAAGGGGAACAAACAGATACTGATTGAGAATAACACGTAGATCCCATTTAGGTGGAGTCCAGGAAACAGTGAAAATCAGCTGGTACAAATCAGCCCAGTCAGCTGTTGCTCTCCCAGATCACCGACTAAAGCCACACAAACTCAAGCTAACAAATAATTCCTTTGCCTGGCGTGGCTAGTTCTTAGATCAACGTGGTTGCTATTTCTGCTGGGGAGATAGCTCCCCCTGGTGGTTGGAGGCCTAAGTTTTTACGTGTATAGGACGGTATAGGAATCTTCTGTGCTGAATTGGTCCCCTACCTGGGACAAGCCCGGCGGTCCATGAAAGCAGGCACTTGCCTGTTCCCCTGGAGTATCCCCTGGAACTCAGGGATAACTCCTTTATCCCTGAGTTCGAATCCCAACCTACCTACTTCCTCAACGTTGTGATTTGGGACAAAGTTACTTTAATTCTCAGAGCCCTCATTTTCCTCAACTTACATAAAAATGAGCATGACAGTTCCCTGGTGGCCTTAAAAATGAGCATGACAGTTCCCTGGTGGCCTAGTGGTTAGGATTCCGGGCTCTCACTGCCGCGGCCCAGGTTCAGTTCCTGGTGGGGGAACTGAGATCCTGCAAGCTGCAGAGCGTGGCCAAAAAAACATGAGTGTAACAGCACCAGTGTGGCGTTGGCATAAGGACTAAATAAGGTAATGAAGTGACACCTAGCTCAGTGTGTGGCACCTAGCAGGTCCTCCAGAGATGTTGGCTAGCTTTACTCCTCTTAGCTCAAGATTTTCAAAATCTTTCTTTGCAGCTCCCTCCCCTCCCGCCTCCTCTCCCAAACCCCCATCCTATCCTCTCTCTCCTCTTCCCTGGCTCCCTCCCCTCTTTTCCTCCTCCCCTCTCCTTTCTTCCTCTCTCTCTCCATCTCCTTTCTTCTTTCCCATCACCTCCCCCATTTCCCCTCACCTCCCCGTGCTCCTCTTTTTTCTGCATCCCATCCTCCACCCTTCTCATGCCCAACCTCTTGCCAAAGCATCTAAGAACTGACACGGGCACATTGAGGGTGCTCTCCGAAGATAAATTGCATCCTTTGCTAAGTCAAGCAGGAGCCATCTTCTGCTACGCAGTAGCACTGCGGATGGCTCTTGTATTCTTCAGAGGGGCACCAAGCACCTTTGCGCACACTTCACGCTGGAACACTAGCCCTTCCGCCGCCCCCTTCATCCAAAATAAACAAATAAATAAATATTTTTAAAAATATACAAACAGGGCTTCCCTGGTGGTGCAGTGCTTGAGAGTCCGCCTGCCGATGCAGGGGACACGGGTTCGTGCCCCGGTCCGGGAAGATCCCACATGCCACAGAGTGGCTGGGCCCATGAGCCATGGCCGCTGAGCCTGGGCGTCCGGAACCTGTGCTCCACAATGGGAGATGCCACAACAGTGAGAGGCCCGCACACCACAAAAAAAAAAAAAAAAAAAAACACTTGCTTTTTAATTTGGGGACCCCTCGGGGGGCCAGCGGGGGCCGAGTCAAAGCCACCGACTGGTTCAAATGGGCCAACTGGGCACTGGAATCTTTGGGAAGGAATCTGGTAAGCACAGACTAGTTGTGTTTCCTTCCCACACAAGACAGATGGAAGGGGTAAGTAGGCCAAGACTGCTTTTCTCAAGTGATTCTTTCTCTAACAGTTTTCTTTTAGGAGGAAGGAAACAGAATTATCAGATGACAAAACAGAGACATCAGTTATCTGGGTTTGTTCCTGGGGTGGAGGGACAGGAACTTGCACAAGGACCCAATGTTAGAGTCCCAGGCAACGCAGTCACACGGAAAGCTTGTGTGTGAGTTTAGAATTTAAAATACATGTATGTATTAAGTCTGATTCCTCACCCTGTGGCTTGAGACCTATAGGGGAAAAGAGGTCCTACAAATGAAACTCTACTAGCTATCCAGAAGAAGACATCCCTTCTCTACAGTGGGACTTGGTAAATGTGACCCCCTCCCACCTTGGGGCAACTTGGGGACATCCCACTGTCTTGTTGGATTGCCCTCAAAGCAGATTCTGAGACAAAGATTCAAATGCATGTGGTTCGTCTGGGGGGCCGGGATGGTGATCCCAGAAAACACTGGTGGGGGGCAGGGGGTGAGCAAGAAAGAGAAGGAAGGGAGCCAACGAAGGGTTCATTGTCACTGTCGCATTGGACACCACTGTGTGTATTGTGCTCTGGCCCACAGGGCAGCTCTGGGGCATAGGCTTCTCCCATTGAGAAGCGAGGAAATTGGGATATTTGTCCTCATGAAAACCATCCATCATTTGTTGAGGGTTGCTTCCAGGGTGATAACTCCAGCACCCACCCCCTTGCCCTGTGCACAGACGGAGCAAGTTTCTGCAGCTGGAGACAATGCCCCCTCCGCCAGGCCCTGCGGAGTGGCACAGGAGTTTGCACAGGTGCTCCTACGTGCAGAGCTGAGTGCTAAGGGGGGATGGGCGGCGCTCCAACAGCATCCATGCGTGGCCTGTACCACATGCCCCCTCATTCATGCTGCTCTAGCCCAGGAGCAGCACAGTTTTTCTATAAAGGGCCAGAGAGCAAATACTTCAGGCTCTGTAACCAGCCTCTGCTGCAAATATTCAATTCTTCCACAAGAATTCAATTCAAATGCAACAGGATGGGGAGTAGCAAAAGGCAAGCAGGGCACCCGGGGTGTGAGATTAGAGGAGGTGCTGGCTCGCAGGGCTGCGGCTGGGCACCTTCAATGCTGCACCCTGGGCACCTACTTCCCTTACACTAGTCCCGGCCCAATACAGTGCAAAAGTGACCCACCCAAACTGTGCCCCGCATGGGTGCAGCTGTGTTCCGATAAAACCACATCAAGTCGGGCAGACAGCTGTAATTGGTCCCCAGACCGTATCTGGTCCACCCCTGCTCTAGCCAGTCTGGTCTTTGAGGTCCTCTGAGCACCCTGCTCCTTCCTGCTCTACCGTTTCAGGTGCTGCTCCCTGCCCTCCACCCGTCACCTCACCTGGGCCTTTCCTTCTCCGCCTGCAGGTCAACATCACTTCCTCAAGGAAGCCTTCTCCACACCCCTGGCCAGAGCAGATCCTCCCCTAGTAGGCCCTCACCCCCTCCACTCTCTTTCAGAACAACTTATCACAGTAGTAATTGCACAATTAACTGTGTAATTAGTTGTTTAATGTCTGTCTCCCTCCCCCGAACATAAGTTCCCGTCAGTTACCAAGGCCTGTTAAGTCTGCTTCCTAACATGTCTGGAATCTTCCTTCCTCATTGCCTCTACCATCACAGCCCTGGACCAGACCTTCACCTGGTCTCGCCTAGGCCCCTGCAACAGCCTCCTGAGCGTCCCTCCTAGGTGTGTCACTCCTCTGCTTAAAAGCATCCGTGGCCCCCCTGTGCCTTCACGAGGGCCCGTTCAGCCCTCATTCGCCTTCCAGCTTCAGCCAATCCCTTTGCTTCAGTCATGCTGAGTTCCCGGTCGTCCCTGACTTCCTAAAAGAGAAGGCCGCCAGGCCTTGGCATGGGCTGGCTCTCCTGCACGGACGCCCTTTGTCTCCCCTCTGCGCATCCCATCAGTCCAGGCAGTTCACTGAGAGACTTTCCCGGGCCATTTGTCCTCACACCCCACAGCACCCCCAAGTCATGTAGGTCTCGGCACCATGGGCCTCCTCAGCTCCCATGCTTACCCAATTTCATGCTTCTTACACTGTATTACAGCTGACTGTCTACCCAATGTTGCCCTTATCAGACTATGAGCATCCTGAGACCAGGAGCCAAGTATCCAGCACTCAGCACCTTGCCCCCAGCACCTACCACCTAGCACCCAGTACCTACCACCTACCACCCAGTACCTACCACCTACCACTTACCACCCACCACCTACCACTTACCACCCACCACCTACCACCTAGCACCACACCAGAGCTTAGGAGGCTCTGAGTAAGTGACGAATAACCAAAACCCTTGGAACACCTAAACTGTAGCTTTTCTCCAGATGACTGGCAGGGGGCTTGAGTGGCCTCTGGACCTCCCGTTACTTTGTAGGAGGAGCAAAGATGGAAAAAAAGGGGGTTCTGGCCCAAAAGTAGCACTATCTTCACCTGCTTTTCTCTACTGGTAGCTTTTTGGTTGTCACCAACTTCAGAAAGCCAAAGGCCCAAACTTGCAGACCTCCTGTCCCCTTCCCCTCCCTCCCACAAGCCTGACACGAAGAGTGGATAGGAGCCCTAGATCTCGATGTCAGGGGCACAGGGCATCGTGCCTGGGCCCTCACCTGCATCCCAGTTCCTAAGGAGGGGGTACCAGCACGAGGAGAATAAGGGGAAGAACCATAGGCCTCCATGTTACCTTTTCCTCTCACAGCCCTAGGAAACAGGGAGCACATGCTGAGTGGACTGAAATCCAGGGGCTGGAGAGTTGGGGCAGGCAGCAGGAGTGGCCCCCTGGCTTGAAGAGGCCCTGGCCTTTGGCCGTCATAACCTCATCCAGACGAGGGGCCTCCAAGCGTCTCATCCCTCCCAGCCCCTGCCTCACTCAGAAAGGCCCCCTTAGGAATTGCTCTGATAAGTGAGGACAGCCTCGTCTCCACCCCGTGTGCACAGACAGGCACACACACACACGCACACACTTGCACAAACGCACTCCCCACTTATCTGCAGCACACATTTCCTCCTCCTCCGGGCTCCTGGCAGCCTGCTGTACTGTCGCTTTTATGATTGCAGATAATTCACATTCAAACAAACTCTGACTCACCAGAGACACAGAAAGAAAATGCTAGGAGAGTGGGAACACCATAGCTCGCTGCTTTGCTTTCCCTTTCCTGGCATCTTTCATGTTCAAACAGGACCATCGGGAGAGGGGCTTGGCCGGCGGTGGTGGAAGCCCAGGTACCACAGCACTGAGGAACAGTAGGTCGGCGCCACTGGCGAGTGGACTTCCTGGACCCCAAAGGAGGCACTTTCAGTGGAGTGCCAGTTTGTTCGTGTGACTGGAATATCATGTTCTTAGGTGTGTTACTGCTTTCAATAATAAAGTGCTCCATAGCTGACCACGCATGTGGGAGGGAGGCTCTATGGACTAGCTAAGCCCTGGCCTTTGCCTGCAAAGCATCATCGGGAAGTGGTGACTGTGCTAGAAATCTCCACATTACTAATCAGATCTCTTAGCCCATACCCGCTAAATCAAACTTCTACGGGACCAAAGCTTTCCATTTTTTTCCTTACAACTAACATGATTAGTTAGTTAGTTAGTTCTGCTAACTATGTGGGAACCATTGATTTAATAAATTATACTAAGATTCTCCTTAAACTCAGGTGGTTACTTGCTCACGCATCAGGCAGGATGGAGATCCTTGTTTTGCGCTAACTTGGTCCATGAAAGGATGGAGCAGAATCTTTTCTCTAAGGATCTAAAAGCATGTCACAGTCACCCGAGGTTAGCATTTGCAACCTGAAGCCCAGAATGTTCGACAATTAGGTGATTAATTTGATTAGTGTAAACCACAGATTTTTTTGTCTTGAGGAAAGGTGAACTTGGCCAGTTTCTCCCTATGATGAGCTGAGGAGAGATATCTGCAGATCCCACTGCCCAGGGAGGGCGCACCTGGCACCCAGGGCTCCCCTTGCCTATTCTCCAAGGGGCACCTTCCCTGAAGCCCCAGGCTCCGTCGCACCCTCCTCACTGTGAGGACGTCAGTCAGGTTGAGACTGTTGCCATGCATTAATTAAAGTTTCATTAATTATTAAAATGGCATTTATTGAACTCCGAAATCAGCTTTTGTGTTGGTGGGTCTTGTTGCCCTTTAGCGATTCTTTTCCTAATGATTGATTGTGATCTGTTTGACTTGGAATCACTTTTCTTAGTAAACTAAACCAAACCTTGATTTGAGGCACTTAATTATAACTGAGACTAATTTGCTTCCCCTCAGGGCACCAGGGACTCCAAGTCCACAGAGGGATGGGGGAGCCCCACGTCTGCGGGCAGAGGAGGGACGCCCTCCCTGGGAGACTCGAAGGGTGATGGTCATTCATGCAGAGCATCGTTTAGAGAAAGATCCCCCCAAGCTCCATCTGCACACACGTTCACTGGAGCTCTAAGCACCGCCTTCTCAGCTTATTAGGAATGTCAGCTGCCCTGGAGGGTTGCTTGAATGAGATTGAACTGCCTCAGGAGCTAAAGCTGGCTCCCCATCTGAATACTTCCAGGACCAAACTGAATATAAACAGGGAAGGGCGGTGGGTGGGTGGAAAGGACACTGGGCTGTTCCTCCTCCCCTTGGCTCTGTGAAGTCTTGTGTTTCTGACCCCATGAGGGCAGTGGACATGCCCCTCTAGGCAAGGCACTGCTCCTAAAACCCACCTGGTGGCCAGGTAGACAGGTCTGGGGCCGACGACTGCCAGCCTACATGCTGACCGGCACACGTAACATGGAAGCATGAGCACAGGTTTCACGGGTAGGAGACTGGGGTTCATTTCTGAGAGCTGAGGCTCATTTTCCATGTCTCCTGGGAACCCTTACTATCATTCTGAGCTTTGGATCCCCATATCTCTAAAATGGCTGTGACGGTAACTACTTGCAGAGCGTTTATGCGGATTAGAGATAATGAATGTGAAATGCTCGCATGGCAGCGTGATGCTTGGCCACATAGAAGATGCTCAGTAAACAGAGTTCCCATTGTCAGTACGCACCCTCGTGCCCCGCTGCCGCACGCCCCTCCCCGACTTTTTCAGCCAACACCCGCTTAGGCTCCTGTATTAGTCTGCTAGGGCTGCCATAACAAAGCCCCACAAACTGGGTGACTTAAACAAGGGAAGTTTATTTTCTCAGTTCTGGAGGCTACAAGTCCAAGATCAAGGTGTCAGCAGATTTGGTTTCTTCTGATGCCTTTCTCTTTGGCTTGAAGATGGCCATCTTCTCCCTGTGTCCTCACATCGTCCTCCCTTGAGTGTGTTCGTGTCCTCTTCTTATAAGGACACCAGTCATGTTGGATTAGAACCCTCCCTAATGAACTCATTTTAACCTAATTACCTCTTTAAAGACCCTGAACCCAAATACGGTCACATTCTAAGGTACTGGGGGTTGGGACTTCAGCATGTGAATTTGGGGGGACACAATTCAGCCCATAACAGCTCCCCACCACCACCATAACCACACGTTAGCAGATGCTTGTCTGGACTTTAGCTAGGTAGGTGTGAGCTCTGTCTTTCCTGTTTGACCACACCTTCCACCACAGGGCCTGCCCTGCCACCGCCCCCCCTCCTCCAAGAGACCTTGATTGGAACCAACTTCCCCTTGGGGTAGAGTTGGTGGTAAGGCCAAATAGTCAAACCAGAGCCATATTATAGGGGGAGTTTTGGATGCCAGGAAAAGGACTTGGAATTGCTCTAATAATTTCTTGATCCTTTTGCTTAGGGATATAGTAAAACACACTTCATAAGGTTGTTGACAGTCTTAAATGAAGTGAGCACAGGGTGTAATGGTGTCCCATGCAACACAGGCATTCAAATACCAGTGCCCTTCTCTCTTGATCGGAAGGGGTGCACCGAACACAGTGTTACAGAAGAGTCATCCAGCCATGATGGCACAGGCTGTACCGGGGGGGGGGGGGTAGTGGCGCGAAACTGTGGGATTAAGAGGGATCAGGGCAGGAATAGTGGGCTAAGAAGAAGAAACCTTCAAGAGACACCTGAAGGAAGAAACACTGAATTTAGGGGCAGTTTGGATACAAGGAGGGCACAGTGAAAAAGAAAGGGAGAAATTATTGCTAATCCCTTCATCTTAGACCTGGCTTAGTGGAGAGCGGAGCACTTGACAGAAGGAGAAGCTGGAGGTCCTGCAGAAGGGGAAGGGAGGCCCCTGAAGGCACTGGAGAAATGGGGCGGGAGGTCAGCTCAATCAGCCGAGGAGTGCGAACTGAGATTGCCTTGGCTTCTCAGTCCCCTGGTGCCTCTCCTGGATGTGGAGCTGCCCACCTTCCCGACCACAGGAAGCCCAACTGGGAACTGCAGCTTGTTAATTAAGCCATTGTTACTGATGGTGATGACCCCTGGGCCTGTCATCCCCAGACCAGGATTTGAGACCTGAGATAAAGGACTCCAGTTCCAGTGTTCCCCTCCAGTCATTCCCTTGGAAAAGGAAATAGGTAGTTCTATTTGTAGTTTTTTAAGGAACCTCCCACTACTGGGCATATACCCTGAGAAAACCATAATTCAAAAAGAGTCATGTACCAAAATGTTCATTGCAGCTCTATTTACAATAGCCAGGAGATGGAAACAACCTAAGTGTCCATCATCGGATGAATGGATAAAGAAGGTGTGGCACATATATACAATGGAATATTACTCAGCCATAAAACGGAATGAAATTGAGCTATTTGTAATAAGGTGGATGGACCTAGAGTCTGTCATACAGAGTGAAGTAAGTCAGAAAGAGAAAGACAAATATCGTATGCTAACACATATATATGGAATCTAAGAAAAAAAATGTCATGAAGAACCTAGGGGTAAGACAGGAATAAAGACACAGACCTACTAGAGAATGGACTTGAGGATATGGGGAGGGGGAAGGGTAAGCTGTGACAAAGCGAGAGAGAGGCATGGACATATATACACTACCAGACGTAAAATAGATAGCTAGTGGGAAGCAGCCGCATAGCACAGGGAGATCAGCTCGGTGCTTTGTGACCACCTAGAGGGGTGGGATAGGGAGGGTGGGAGGGAGGGAGATGCAAGAGGGAAGAGATATGGGAACATATGTATATGTATAACTGATTCACTTTGTTATAAAGCAGAAACTAACACACCATTGTAAAGCAATTATACTCCAATAAAGAGGTAAAAAAAAAAAAAGAAAAGGGTATTCACAGCTGAATTACAGATCTACTTTCCCATTTTCCAAGAGGAGAACAAATAGAATTCCTGAGGAGGAGCGCTTTTCTGGCTACTGCCCTGGGTGAGGAGGACATTCTTATTCCAGTATTATTTATTTCAGACTTTCAGGCCTTCTCAGATGCTTGACTTCACATGGTCATCCTGCCTGCTTTCGTGGCAATACAACATTGTAAAAAACAAGAAGCACGGGCTGATAAGGTTTTGGGCAGCATGAATATTTTCTGATTCCCTAATCAGGGATTTCTTTCACATGTGAAAAGCAGGTGGAAAAGGGAGACAGTTTATTTCTTGGTCATCAAATGGTACACGGATGCCCTAGGACCTGTGGAGATTATCACCTTAGTCAGGGACACCTACAAGAGGTCCAACAATCTCGTAGTCTGCACGCCACTTATTCAACCAGGTTGCCCCATTTAACACTGCAGGTGAGTGAACAGGAAAGAAAATGAATGAGCGTGGATGTCCACAAGAAGAGCTATTTTACTGGAGGAGTCAGGAAGAGGCAGCTCTTGGCCCCGGGTAGAGGGGTTCCCAGGAAAGTAAGAAGAGCTAATCACGGTGACCAAGAAGAGCTTCGGAGCAATTATTTACAGGAATTTTTCTACTGGAGAGAAATGATCCAGGGAGGGAGCCTTCCTAACGAAGTGCATCAAGGACTCTATGGGAGAAAAGAATGGGTTGGATTGGAATGAAATGGAGATATTATAACTCTGGGGCTGGCAACAGGGCTGAGTGCCCCAAACCCTGGCTCTAAATCAAATTGCCATCCCAGAGGAAGTGCCTGCTAGAACAGCTGAGGTACAGACTTTAGGTGCTGGCAACAAACAGAGAGATCAAGGGAACAAAATAGTACAGAGATAGAGCCAAGTACATACGTGGGAGATAGTATATGATAAAGGGATGTTTCAAAGCAATGGGGGCAAGATCAATTATTCAATAATTGTTTTGAGCAACTGGCTAGACATTTGGGAAGAAAAAAGTAAACAGGATCCCTTCCTCACTCCTTACACCAAAACAAATACCACCTACATAAAAAAATAGACAAAACCAGAAAACAAGAGAGAAAGAAAATGTATCACATACATACATGTGAGTGTTGGTATACACAAAGTTGGAGGCTAAAAAGTAATCTGTGAAAAAAATATTTGTAACACAAATGACAGAGGGCTCATTTCTTGCATTTGTCATCTGAGAGTTCTTGCAATTCAATAAGGAAAAGAGTTCTTGGAATTCAATAATGAGAAAAGCTCTTATGAGCCAGTAGAAACATGAGCAAAGGACATTAGTAGAAAAAGAAAAAATAGCTAATAAACATATCAAAAGGCAAACCACTTCAGTCATCATTGAAGAAAAGCAAACTAAAACAAGGTTGATTTTTTTTTTTACTCTATCAGACAAGAAGAGATTAAAAGTTTGATTATATCGCCATGCCCTTGTGGGCAAAGGTATAGGGAATCAGGCACATTCATATACTTTTGGTGAGAGTACAAAATGTGGGGGGACACCTTTGGAGGATAATTTGGCAATATCTGTCAAAATTTTAAATTCACATGTTATTTAATAAGAATTTTATTTCTAGGAATTTAACCTAGAAGTATATACTTACACATGCCTACAAATACACACGTACAGAATGTCTATCGCTGTGCCCCTGCTAGGAACCAGATATAACATAAATGTCCTTTAATATGATATTAGTTTTATAAAATTATAGCCAATCAGTGCATGACTACGTAGTTATTAAAATGAATAAATCGATCCACATGATTTAGTACTCTTTATGTATTACCAAGCCACCTCACAACATGCTAGCTTAAAATAAAAGCCACTATTTACTATCCTTCATGGTTCTGTGGCTTGGCTGGTTTCAGTCCAGTGGTTCATTTGCTCTGTCTGGTATCACATGGGGCCACTACCATCGTCTGAAGGTTCAACTTGGCTGGAAGGCCCAATGGTTCACTCACTGGGAACTCAGCTTGTACTCTTGGCCTCGTGCCTCAGTTCTCCATAGGTCTCTCCATGGGATGTGGACTTCCCACAGCATGGTAGCTAGATTCCAAGAAGAAACATTCCAAGGACATGAAAGCACAAACAGCAGATCTCTTCAGGCTGTGTCTCAGAAGGTATGCAGCACCACTTCCTTCACATTTTATGGGAGAAGTGGCAAGGTCTTTGTAGCCATCTAGTCCTCCATGGTGTGTTTTCCATTTATACACATATATCTATGTATACATATACATATATACATACACACATACATACCTGCAGATGCATAGATATATATAAAATTTCTGGAATGATGCACAAGAAACTGTTTGTAATTTGGGCATCAATGGAAAAGGACTGACCTCTTTATACTGTTTGTATTCTTACTATAAGCATGCACCATTTTTTAATTTGGAAAGAAACTTTTTAAGAAAACCAAACCCATTTATTAAGCCAAAGCAAGCTATATTCAATAGATAAGCTATCAATTTAGCACTCACATATAAAGTTTGGCCCCAAGATTCCTCCCATCCTAATCATGCAGCCCTATCCCCGCGAGGAGTTGGCTGATCATTTGTAGAGGCAGAAAACTGGCCAAAGAATAAAGGGTAGAGGCTTTTTGTCCCAATGGCTTGGTTTAAGGAGGAGACTATTGCTGCCTTGTGGGTGACGGCCTGTTGTGAACCTCAGGTGCCTTCCTTTTGGAGAACCCGTGGCTTGTTTTGTCCCCAACTTTAATGTGCTTTCTGTGGGAGGCCTTGGGATTGGTGTCATGATGAAGCCAAAAATGACTTGCTGATGCAGACATCCAAAAGTCATGGAAACGCAGATGTCAGGAAGGACTCAGACTCCCCTCTCAGCCCCAACTTGTGAAAACCAAGGCATCCGAAAACAAAGAGCCCTCTGTCTATGGAGAGTAAACCTGAGCCAGATACACACACGTGCATGGGCACACGCATGTGCATGAGATGGTCTCCCCGAGGAAGACTCTGCAGGGCTGTGGCCCCCACTCTGAATTCCACCGCTCTGCCAATATCTCTCAGCCAAAACTTCTAAGTGAGAGACGGTGAGCCCCTAGTCAGCTGAGCCCCGTCACTCCCTGTCTGAATGACCTCAGACAGGTTGCCTAATCTCTCTGGCCTCAGTTTTCTCATCTGCAACGTGGGGATAAGGTGATAACAGTACCCACCTTGCAGGGTGTTGGGGGGCAGGATAAAGTAGAGTGCTTAGCACAGAGCCTGACACATAACAGGTGATCAGTAATTGGTCACGGTGATGCTGCTGCTGACAGTGATGACATGATTTCATCTGCTTTTCACAAGAGCCCCCTGAGCAGGGCTGCTGCACCGTACAGCTCTCGGGGCACCGTTCATCCGTGGTATGTGCAGCTGGCAACCCTTGGCCTTGTGCAGTACACAGTCTGCACAGCTGCCCATGGTAGCCCGGGCCATGAGACAAGCCAGACAAGGTGAACAGGGAGGAATCCAGGTCTCCTGGACCCTGCCAGGCCCCCCACCCCATCCCGCTGCCTCTGCTGGCCTGAGTAGTTTCACAGCTCAGAGAACATGCCATCCGATCGCTTCCACTTTGGGATGCACAGTCACCATAAACCATCTTCCCGCCACCCTGAAGGTAAAGAGGCTCCTCCAGAGCAAGAGCAAGGATTGTCTTCGGGGCCTCCAACTGGGCTCAGTGACAGCTGTGGGTAAGACCCCAAGCGAGCGGCAGAGCCAGGCCTGTCCACCCACCCAGGATTTCCCCTCCTGGGGACAAACTGGGCACAGGGGCACCCAGCTCTGCCGGTCCTCTGCCGGGGCCCTCGCGCTCCCAAAGCAGGCTGGGCAGAGAGGGGCCGCATGGGCACCAGGGCAGGAGAGCCGAGCAGGGGGTCGCCGGCCCCGCCAGGCAGAGTGCACGCATTGTCCTCTGGAGCCGCCGTGCGCATGGCTTTGCTCTGCTTCGTTCCAAAGAGAATGCGTGGTCTGCCGAGGCTCTCGGGCACCGCACAAGAGGAGGCGATCAAAGCGCAGGCCGGGCATCAGCTCCCTCCAGCCTGACACCAGCCTGCAGAGCAGGCTCCTGCCCGTGGCACATCCCGGCCCAAGTGACATGCCCCGCCTGCCGGACTTGGGCTTCGAGTGAGGGTGTGACATGGGCAGCGACGATCGTAGTAATCAGTGTCATGTTATTTCTGAACTCCTGTGCACTCTGCAAGGGGATTGCGCTTTCTTTAATGTGCTGTTCAGCCCAAGCTTGTGTTAATATCTGTGCTGCCGTCGGCGAGGGGTGTCCTGCCTGACAGGCTCCACGCTGAGCATTGTACCTGCATCGTCATTTCATTCTCACAACAGATCTTTGAGGCAGGTAGTATTCTTCCATATTTTATGGATGAGGATGGCAGTGGGGAACAGAAACGTTAGGAGGCGTTCCTAAAATAATGTAGCTAGTTAGCGGCAGAGGCCAGATTCAAAGTCAGGTATCACCAGGCTCAAGCCCACACTCACAGCCATTACGCATTATCTATAAGTTAAATAGGGAGGTACTGTTATGACCCTGTTTTGAAGAAGGAAATTGAGGCCTAACCAAGGTTAAAGAACTGACCCAGGGCCATGCAGCAAGTTCATGACAGTTCTAGGAGCCAGGACCTGAACAGTATTGACTAGTCTAAGAGTCTTAATGAAAGAAAAAATTTTAAACCCTAAGAATTTTTTATGGCACCTTCACAGGATATTCGCCTTCCTTGTTTATAGATGGGAAACCTGAAGTACAGGCCAGAAAAGGATTCGTCCAAACTCTGCCCATGACGGTAGGGGTATCACTCCCCAGCAGGCTGGGGCCGGGCTCCAGGACTCCTCCCGGGAGCTGCCCCCGGGGGCCCATCTGTCTCCTCTAGCAAAGGGGGCTCTGAGGGGCTCTGCACCCCTTTTCTCTTTCACATGCTGTACAAGTTCCCTAGCACAACAGGAGAGAAGCTGCTCTTAAAAGCACTAACCTGGTGACTTTCCGAGGAGTCTTCCATTTCCAAATGACGGGCCACAGGATGACAGGTTGCACGCTTGAAGCCACCAAGGAGAAAGAGCCATTGACTCGGAGCCTGTATGCCTCGCTGCCTCCCTTAGATGTCCTTTTGCTGCAGCATGAACACAGTGCCCGCGGCCCTCCCCTCATGACAGAGAACCCGGGGGCTCGCGGCTTCTCCGCTTGCTGTGTTGACATTTGGATTTATGTTGAGAGATGGGTGTGTAGACCATTCACTTATGACGTCAGCTCATCTAGCAATTCATCATGAACTTGGGGAGCAGGTCTCACGCCCAAACACACCCCCAATCATGGGATTCATTTACTGTCAAAGGGACTGTGTCACTGAGGAATGAACCTTGGTGTTGGAAAGTGGTTGAAATGCGTTGAGATAATTTCTCTGGTGCTACCTTGTTCAAATGGCCTTTTCCTGACAAGGCAGCATGGCTTCCACAAAGAGACACTGCCTGATGCTCGGGCTTTCAGAGGCTATTTGGGGATGAATAGGCTGTTGGGATGGCTTTTGTGGGTTCTTGTTAAATGAAATGAAGCTGGAGGCCTTGATTCTGTGCTTTGCCTACACGGCCAGACGCAAAGCAAAGAGTTGCTGGGAAGGGCTGAGGCAGGAGCTGGGTTTAAAGGGACTGAGCTCATTAGCGCAACACCACCGGGGAAGGTTGGGGATAAGCGCTCTGCCTGGGAAGACCTCAGGGAGATATCTGCCCACCGTACACTTTGCACATTGTGGAACTGGGAGGAGGTTGCAGGAGAAGAGGTTGAATGTGCTGAATGGTGGCACGAACCTGGCAGAAACACAACGCGTCGCCCCTCCACTTCTTGAGGCCAAGCCCCCAGCCCTCTGCCCAGGTACACTCAGGCAGTGTCCGGCCATGGGAGAGTCTCGGCCTGGCAAGAGGGCCCGTGCACCCCAGCCTGGTCCAGGGACAGAGGCAGAAGTCAATAAGGGGCGATCACGGTACGTGGAGCATGATGCGATCCTCACATCATTTTCCAGCCCTGCTGCTTGGAGGACCTTGCTGGGTTCTTAAGAAGAAAGGAGGGGAGGGAGAGATAGGCCACACGACAGATGTGTGGGAACTAAGAGTATGAGGCCACTCTGGTGGGGGACCTCAGGACAGCTCCAGTGGGAGGACAGTGTTTCTCTCTCACCGACATGCCCTCTCTGGAGTCTGAACACTTTCAGGCTCCTGTGGGATACTCTGCTGACCCCTGGAGCTGGAAGAGGAGGCTGTAAAGGGGTCTTGACCATAATCCGTGTTCCTTCATGATGACCACTAAACGGGGGGTGGTTTGAGACCTTAGGCGGGTAACCGGTGGTATCTTGGATTCAAGACGTCAACTTTCACCTCCATCCTCTCAGAGCAGTGCCTTTAACACGTGGCTTTTTATCCCTGCCCTTTCACTTACTCTGCATTTCCTGAGCAGCGAGCACAGGCCAGGCACAGTGTCAGGGGCTGGATAGTGCAATGAGAAACAAATAAGACATGTTTTCCTGTTCTTGAGTTCACAGTCTAGGGACAAATATGGACACGTAAGTTATTAGAATCCCATAACGTATTATAACAAATTATAATACAAGACAAACATGATGCTGTGACAGTAACTGTTGGATGAGGGAGGGTCTAGAAAGCTTTAACAGAAAAAGGGACTTTGGAGCGGGTTTTTGAGGATAAATGAGAGGTATCCAAGATGAGGGGAGGGGAAGATATTGCTGACAAAGGGACAGCATGGACAAAATCTCAGAGGCAAGAAGGAGCAACACACTGGCAAGAAATCAGAGGTGCAGGAAGTGGTGGCGTTCTTGCTGGGCACTGTTTACCCTCCAAGAAGGCAAGGCAGCAGCCAGCCAGCAGCTCCCAAGTCTGTGGAGCCTTTCACGTACAGGATTCTCCTCTGATTCTCAAATCAGCCCTGTGGCTATTAGCCCCATTCTACAGATGAATTATGAGCTTGGGGTTATACACAACTCATTAGCTGCAGTGCTAATGAGAAGGGGGGAGAGGAGGGAGCTGCCAAGAATCTATATACAGTCATCCCTCGGTGTCCCCAGGGCATTGGTCCAGGACCCCCAAGGATCTGCCGATGCTCAAGTCCCTTATATAAAATGGTGTAGTGTTTGCATATAACCTACGCCCATCCTCCCATATACTTTAAATCATCTGTAGATTACTTATGATACCTAATATAATGTGAATGCTAGGTAAATAGTTGCCAGCACACAGCAAATTCAAGTTTTGCCTTTTGAAACTTTCTGGTGCTATTTTTCCAAATATTTTCAATCGTGGTTGGTTCAATCCACAGATGCAGAGCCCATGGATATAGCAGGCTGAGTACAGTCTTCTCCCGCCAGAGTTGGCAGCAGCTTCAGAGCAGGGGAAGGAGGGGAGGAGGAGGGAGGGAGCCAAGGTATCCTTTTCATTGATTCTAACAGGAAATGAACTCCTTCCAGATAAATGGCTCCAAATTCTCTTCAAGTATCAATCAAGTTTCCAAATGATTTCTCTTAGACCCTGGAAACCATAGGTGGAAAGGGAATGGTAACCTGTCCCTGCTCCTAGCCACCCGGAGAGCCCTGGGAGCCCCCCCAGGGAAGTGCTCGTTCTCAGGGCAGTGATCATCCCTGTTTGGGCCACCCTGCTTCTGTTCACGGGAGCACTATTCTTCCTGTCATCCAATCTCGAAACCTTGGAAGTCAGGTGTGGCCCCTCCTTTCTTCCTGAATCCTCTGAGTCACAGCAATGAACTGCTAATACCTCTCACCTCTATCCGTTCCTTTCCCTTTGCATCACTGCCCTGCTTTAGCCCTAAAATGCACCCACGGGCTGCCCTGCTTCCCCTTGTGCCCCTTTTCCCCCACTGCTGTGCACCCGTGTGACCCCACGAGATCACATGATCTGAGGCAAAGCTTCATTCAGCCTCTTCATCCCCCTCCACCATGCAAAACCCTTCTGGCATCATAAGTGCTCAGCAAACGTTTGGTGAATTACGTAGTCTTGAGGGAGTCCACGCTGCCTTCTCAGGGAAACGCAGAGCTCTCTGCATCCAAGAGTCTTCTACCACCAGGTCCAAGTCGCCTTTGCAGCCTTGTCTCCCACTACTTGCTCGGACCTGGCCTGCTCTCCAGAGAACTGGGCCGTCGCTCTCCTCCACTCAGAGCCTGTACTTTCCTACACTACTTTGATGGTGGCTGTTCCTCAAACGAGAAACCTCCTTCCCAGTATCCTCACCCATCTTCCTGTGGCAAAGTGGCTTCCACTCTGTCAAGACCCCAGTGCAATGCCACCTCCTGCAGCGAGCTATGCCAGGTCACTCCTAAAACATGCCTGTTTAGGAAGGGAAGAGGAGAAGCATGTTAACTTACTCGTCTGAGGCCACAAGTCGCATTAGCTCTCTATATCTCCTTTTTATTCATCTGTTAAAAAATAATAACTAATAACTAAAATAATAAAAAATAAATAATTCACCATCTTTATCTCACAAAATTGCCGAGAAGATCAAATGAAATCATGTACATGAAAGTTTTTAGCAAATGATTTTCGGGGGTTAAATAACAATAATTATTACGCCTATATTATAATAATTCTTCTGCATACATTTTTCTCTCCTTGATAAGCTCTAGATCTTCCCTGTCTAATACAGTCACCACCAGCCACATGTGGCCCGTGAGCCTTGAAATGTGGTCAGTCCACACTGAGAGGGTGATGTAAGGGCAAAGATACTTAGCAGATTTTAAAGACAATACTAAAATAAGCATATTAATATTTTTCATCACAATCACATGTTGAACTAATAATATTTTGGGTGTATTAGCTTAAATAACACATATTACTAACATAAATTTCACATTTCTTTTTACTCGTTTAACGTGACTAAAAATTCCACATGTGACGTGTTATATTTCTATGGGACATCACCGCCCTAGAGAATGGGAAGCGTGTCGTATCCATCGTCCAGAGCCCCTTGTGGGAACACTTTCAGTGTTTGTCGACGAACTGTGATGTGAGTAAACTCTCAGCCACCCTGGGGGAGGGTTGGCTGTGATGTTGGATGAGTGGGGACGAGCTGGGGAGGGGCCCTGGCTTTCCCGTCATCGCCGCGCCATGAGGCTCCCTGGCCCCATCTGCCTGTGGCTGTCACACCCCAGTGGCACCCCACACCACCACCGCACCCCTCAGCCTTCAGAAGGCACTCGGGGTGCTGGCCTCATTCCCACTTCCACCCGTCCTGCCTCTCCCCCAATAACTAGGAAGGGAACCATTGATTAGAAGGAAGGGGAGGTGAACTTGGGTGTGACTTTTTCTACATGAAGGTAAAACTTACTGATGAACAACCTGCAGGCATCTCCCTGCACAGCATCCTAGGATCACAGCCCCCTCACGTCCCTCTCTCTTTGCTTCCTGGCCACGAAGAGGCGGCGACTTGGGAGGGAATCTTGGAGCCTTTCCTACTGGGCTCCATGCTGGAGGCCACCTGTCTTCTCTGGGACTCACTGCCAGACCAGGGAGTGGAGCCAGCAGCAGTTGGAGTCACTCAGAGCCCTGGACGGGACACTGGGCGGTGCGTGGGCAGAGCTGGTGCCAAAGCCAATGCCTCAGGCCACCGACACGCCCAGCCCCTCCCCACTGGGCTTCTCGCCTTCTATTTGGATTCCTCACTCAGCAGAACCCTGGCTTTGGTGCCCAAGACACACTAAAAGGATAGCCCTGAGCAGATAGCCTGCCACCTTCAGTACACAGGGGCCCCTGTCTCCACCAGCCCCTCCTTGTCTACCCAGGGCTCACCCACTAAGACAAGCCCGCAGAGGAGAACACCCAAAGTGGGGATATCCAGGGTTGGTGTGTTGTACTTTCTTTATCATTTAGTTCAAATATTCTTTAGTTTTCATTATGACTTCTGCATTAATCTGAGTATTGCTATTAATTATTCATAATTATTAATCTAATAGGCTATTAATTTCCAAGTATTTGAAGATCTTCTAGTTATCTGATTCTTACTGATTTCCAGTTTAAGTATACTATGGGCATATGAGGTTTGCTTTTAGAACAGCATGATCTATTTTGGTAAATGTTTCCTGTGCCCTTACAAAAAACATGGTCTTTTTTTGTTGAGTGCAGTCTTTTATGTGTGTGTACATGTGTGCGAATTATGCCAATAAAAAGATCATTTTGTTAAAAAAAAAAAGTGGGGATATCCTGTGGCCGTGCCTCCTTTTGACTCCATCTTGGGGTTTGAAGAGATTGTAAGACTTTTTAAAATAGAGTCTTAGCAGGCTTAGGAGAGGGATTTGTCTCTCCTGAGTGTCTTTTCTTCGGGATATGTGTCAGAAGGATTCTTAAATCTTCACAAACCCTCCTTTCTCCATGAGCCTGAGAACGTGGTGGCAATAACGCACAGTAAAACACCGCTGACAGACAGATGGAATGCTGTAATTATACACAGGAGGGAGAGAGGGAGCGTTTGCTGAAATTATTAGTGTGGGCAGACAATTAGAGGCTTTTCCAGGAAATTACACTTTTCCCTCCCATCTGCACTCCATTTAGGAGTTTTTACATTCACAATGCTATCTCCTCCTCAGCTGTGCCATTTGCCATTTTGCCCAAATTATTATTGTGCTTGACTTTGCGTTTGCTCCGACTTCGCCAGTGCTCGCGGCTTCTCCTCCCGGCTCCCGCTCTCCCCTCGTCACGTCCAATCTCTTCCCCTTTCACTCTCCCTTCCTCCTACTTCCCTCATCCCCCAGCAGAGAGCCGAAAATGTCTATCAAGAAGACGGCTGCTTCTTGGTAGGCTGAGCCGGATGCGATCTAACGTGAAATGCTAGGAAGGAGGTCAGAGCGATCTGGAGCACTGCTTCCTGCCCTGGGACCCACGCTGCAGCCGTGGGAGAAGCCGGGGTCCCAGGACAGCGGGGCTGGATGAGTCTGGTTTGGAGGGGAGGAAAGAATCCGTGTTCTCTCTCCATCCAATTACACCGGAGCTCAGGTCATTAGGATGGGCCCAAATCTTCTGACTTCTTATGAGCCCAAGGCTCTAGATCCTACAGCCTCATTCACAATAATTACTCATTCATTTATTCATTCATTCATCCAGCACAGGGTCTTCCAGCGGTTATTGTGCTCCAACCACAGGGCTTAACACTGGAAAGGTAGAAGAGAACCAAACGCACTCAATGTCTGCTCTGAGTGAGGGCCTGCGGAAGGTACTCTGGCAAGCAGGAATTATTGTTTTCACATTCTAGATGGGAAACCAGGTTCCAAGAGGTTGTGTTACTTGCCCGAGTCAGACACACTTAGTGCCAGATTCCGGATCTCTGGCTCCAAGGCCAGTGCTCTCCACAGCATCCCCCTGGCCCTGGGGAAATGGAGTGGTCCTGTAGCAGCCCCCTAGCAGCCCTGTCATCTTCTAGATAAACAAGCGCGTCAACAATTACGACAGTAAGTGAGGAGGGCCGTCATCCAGGGGACGAACGTGTGCGGGAGCCAGGCCGAGGGGGGTGACTAACCCTTTGCAAGGAGCCGGAGGGGCGTGTGCTGGAGCAGTGGCCAAGAATGAGCAGACGCTGGTGAGGGAGAGAGGCAGGGAGGGCATTCTGGGCACAGGGGCAGCAGGCGTGCCCAGCAGGGCTGAAAGGAACGAGGTGGAACTTCTTTAATGCATTTTTTTGTCGTTCGGCCCTTTCATATACATTATACTATGTAATCCTCGGGGGCAGCCCTTAGGTAGACATTGCTGTCTCCATTATACAGATGAAGAAACTGAGGCTCTGGAAGGGTGGGTGACTGGCCTAGAGAGGAGGTGGCATAGTGGAGCCTTTACAGGCTGGCAGTTGTGTGGAGGGTGGCTGGAGGGAGAGCCAGCCTGGAGGCGGGGAGATCTGTCAGAGGTCACATCCAGAGGTCAGAAAAGGAGGTGATGTGCCTTATCTAAAGCTGTGGAGGTGCCGGCAGGATTTGGTACTGATGGAAGGTTGGGCATGACGGAACAGCAGGAGTGGAGGATAACTCGAAAGTTACTGCATAAGACATTGGATGGATTGTGTTGCCGTTAAACAAGCTAGGAACCCAAGGAGGAAGAACAGGTTCTGGAATCAAAGGCACGAGGGCAAATTAGTCGAGAAGGAAGCTTTAGCCATGGAGGCTTTCTTAGGCAAGGTATCTGAGCAGGCAGCTGTGTCAAGGAATTGGAAATGTTACCATGAATCAGAGATAACCTCAGTCCTTCCCCACCAAAAATAAATTAAAAACTAAAGTCTCCCAGGAGCGTGACACTCTACGGAAAAGGAGGATTCTCCAGGAGTCAAGCTTCCTCTCCCCGCTTCCTTTGCCTCTCAGATTTCTGTCCCAGCCCCTCCTTGCAAAGCTGCAGAGCCTCAGAGACACAAAAGCCCCAGACAGGCAGTGGCAGGTAGACACACAGACAGAGGGACCCCACACCAAGGAGCTGGCTCGGCCTTGTCAGAGTTCTCTGACTCCCACATGGAGGGTAGCAGAGGCCAGCACAGCTGGCTGGTCATGTTCTCAGGGGCACAGGGACATCAGGGTCTCTGGAGGTGTCTGCTGAGCCTGCAGAGATGGAGGTGCCTTGACGAGGGGCCTAGAGGGTGGAACCTTGGGAAAGGGAGCTGTTGGTACGGGTGCCAGCGTTACCCGCCAAATGGAATTCAAGCCACCACACGACTCAGAGACTTGCAGGGCGAATCCCGGTGGCTTTGGGGTCTCTGTGCAACGGGACCATCAATTAATGAAGCCACTGGGCTGGGAATCAGGAAACCTGATTGCAGTTCTAGCGCACACACTAACTGTGATCTCGGACGGATCGCTTCCTCTCTCTGAACCTCAGACCTCTCCCAGCTCTGTGAGTCCTCTGGCCACACAGACAAGAGAAACCCCAGAAACACCAATGAATTAGAACAGCGGTTGGCAGACTTTTTCTGTAAAGGGCCAGATTGTTAATATTCCCGGCTCCGTGGGCTCTACAATCTCTTCTCACAAATACCCAATTCTGCCTTTGTAGCAGGAAAGCACCATGAATAGAACCCAAACAGGCATGACTGCAACCCTCATACATCTTTATATACAAAAACTAACAGTGGCCAGATTAGCCCACTGTTTGCTGATCCCTGACCCAGAGCATTCTGGGTACAGTGAACCTCACATGTAATCTTCCAATCAAAGCAAAGGATGAGGGAGCCCGCATCCTCTCAAGAGCCCATGGCAGGTTCAGGAGATGAGGCGAGGTCAGATGCTAACCTCTCTTCCAGCCGTCCTTAGAAGGGAATTTTACATTTAGTGAGCACCTGTCCTATACTGGGTCAGACTTCACATACACAATGACTCCATCGTCATTATTGTTAACAGCAGCCCTGTGTTAATAAACTCTCTTACAGGTTAGAAAAGGTGGCTCATAGAGCTTAGGTAACTGTCCTAGGGTCGCATTGCTTGGAGCAGAGTCAGGATAAAACTTCAAAGACTTGGAATTGGCATACTGCCATTCATTAATCCCCCAAAGCAGATTCTTCTTTGTTTGAAGGCTACTCACTGCCCCCAAACCTGCCCTCTTAGCAGCTTTCCCTGCACCCACCCAGAGCTGACGGAGATCTGAGCAATCATCCTCTACACTTTCCTTGCTTTCTCGGCAGTATTTCCCTTCCCCACTTTTAAATGTCATGGAGCATGATGCTGACACAATCAGACAGAATCCCCAGTACAGACAGCCCCGCAGCCAAGGGAGACACAACTCCAGCACACACTCGCTGAGATACAAAGGAAAAGTGCAATTCACTTTACATAGATTCCCATAAATAAGCAATAAAACAGGAGCAGCCATTTTCAGTGAGCATTTCCAAGGTTTGATGAGCTAGGAGTTCAGACTGGGGATAAAACAAAGAGCCTTTTTCATTATTTCCCCATCCCTGCAATTGTCATTTACTGCCTGCCAATTTTGAAAGGGAAAAAACGAATGTGGCTCCCTTAGGGTTGGAGTCTGTGCTCCCATTGCCTGCTGCAACCTGCCAAATTCCACGTCCCAGTCGTGCAAGTGTCACTTTGAGAGCTGTGCCTCTGTCCTTCTCCCTCCAACCCTGCCTGCCCTGGGCTTTGGTCATCAGGTTCACGGGGAAGTGACCCTACCTCGGTTTATACTAACATGGAAAGTTACAGAGGCTGTCACCGTGGACCGATGAGATTTCCCCTTTGTAAACTCACCTGATTTGAAATGCTGCTACTCTGCCTACAGGTGTGTGTGTGTGTGTACACATGTGTGTGCACCCATGTGTCAGGCAATGTACACCTACATGTTCAGTCTGTTTGGAACCATGTCTCATGTCATGAGTCACACACTCCTGTGGCATCTCAACATAGTCTCTGTTTCCTTGTTGACTTTTAAAGCATCCTCCCCTCCCAATGGGAAGTTTTCCACGTTATAACTTCGCACAGTCCACCAGCATTTTTGACAACTTCCTCTGACTTTGCTCCTCACCTTGAGTCCCAGCCATACTTAAAACCAAAGAATTGGCTGTAACCACGTTCTGGTTTTTCTACTAATATTAAGCCACTCTTTCCATTTCCCGAACTCACTGCCCTTCCTAGGACTATTTAGTGCATGTAGAATCCCAGCAGAGTGGCCGCTCACTGAGGCCATCCTCCATAGCCATGCTGCAGGCCTGTGTTATAGATGGGTCACACAATTTAACATTTGATTTTATATTATCATATATTGTTCTCAAGTTGTTTCATCTGTGTTAGACTACTAAGCTCTCTGAAGACAAAAAACTGCACACATACACATAGACATTTCTCAGTCAACCTCTTAGTAACAGCTAGCGGTTGCTGTGTAAGGAATAATGCCAAGCTCAGTGGCTGGAAACACTATAAGCACTTCTCATCGCTCACCTAGCTCTGTGTCAGCTGGGCAATTTTGCTCATCTGGGCCAGGCTCAGCTGAACTTAGCTACTCAGTCATCTGTCTGTAGCTAACCTGGAGAGACTGAGGAATGGCTGGTTTTAAATGGCTTCACTCACATATCTGGTGGTTGTCTGACTGTTGATGGTTATTACAGTCATGCCTGGGCCATATGTTTGCCAGGATCCAGCATGTTGTCACAGGCCTGTTCACACAGCAGCATAAGAGCTCCAAGGGAGCAAGTGGAAGCATGCAAAGGCTCTCAAGGCCTCAGCTCAGAACTAGCACACCCTCACTTCCACCCATTGTCTTGCCCAAGTAAGTCAAAAGACCAGCTCAGCTCCAAAGGATGAGAAAATAGACTTCACGCATCGATGGGAACTTCTGCAGAGTCACATTGCAAAGCATCTGGGACCAGGGAGAGGTGGAGAATTGGGGACATCTTTGCCATCAGTCTGCCATACCCACTAAAGGATGGATACGTAACATAAACCGGCACAAAATCCAAAACTCAGTTCTATTGTGATTATACCCACTTATACGTTCTCATCCTTCTTTGTACCTAGCTTTGATCTCTTCCAAGTTTGGCCATGGTGGGGTCATCCCAGGGCCCAGCTGCAAGTCAGGAGGAGAAAGTCTTTGTTGCTGCCAAATAGATGATCCAGTTGAATTGGATCAAGGCATGAATTTCATCTGCTGTTAGATGAGCCAACCTGTGAACTCACTGGATGGTAGTAAATCAAATATGAATCCGATAAGTTTCATTACCTCCTTTAATAAGCCATCAACAAGCATTCAGGTCTTCTTCAGTCAAAAATGCTGGCCTGATCATGGCCCAGAGAAGAGCCCCAGGATCAAGGGGAAGGGGTTTAGAAGGGATTGTAGGTTCTACCCCACTGGCCAGTCTCTGTCCTTCATGCTAAGACTGAGTAGTCATGTGACTTCAAGCCTTCCTTCAGTCCAGATCAGGGCCATCTGGGAGGTTTCTATTTGTGGCCTTTCCCAATTTCATGAGTACCACTGAGCCCAGTTGAGACATAAATGAATTAAATACAACCACTAATCACACACTCTCATCTTTAGTCTGCAACTGGCTCTTCTGATTTATTTCTTGATTTATGTGTTTGTTCACTTATGTATTTCTTTTGTGTGGGGGGCACAGGGTGCGGCAAGGTTGTTATGTTGGAGTTTTAGGAGTTAAGTGTGATTTTTTTTTTAAGTGCGCATTGAACCTGAGATTCTTCTCTTGAAGATTTGGCAGTAATTTAGTGAGTGCTTATACAGTATGGCTCCTGCCTTTTTAAAATTTTTTTTAAATTGTAGTAAAAACATAACATAAAATTTACCATCTTATCCATTTTAACGCACAGTTCAGTAGTGTTAAGTATATTCGTATGTTGTGAAGCAAATCTCCAGAACTCTTTTATCTTGCAAATCTGAAACTCTATACCCACTAAATAACAAGCTCCCTTCTCCCCACACCCCCCAGCCCTGGTAAACAACATTCTACTTTCCATTTCTATGAACAGTATTCTGTTGTATGTATATACCACATTTTGTTTATCCATTCATCTATAGATGGACATTTGGGTTGCTTCCATCTCTTGGCTGTTGTGGATAATGCTGCTATGAATGTGGACGTGCAAATATCTCTTTGAGCCCCTGCTTTCAAATCTTTTGGATATAAACCCAGAAGTAGGGTTGTTGGATCATAAGATAGCTCTATTTTTTTTCATTTTCTGCATGTCCTCTGTACTGTTCTCCATAGCAGTTGCACCATTTTACATCTCCATCAACAGGGAACAGGGTTCTAATATCTCCACATCCTTGACAACACTTGTATTTTCTGCTTTTTTGATAGTAGCCATCCTAATGAGTGTGAGGTGACATCTCATTGTGGTTTTGATTTGCACTTCTCTGATAATTAGTGATGTTGAACAAGTTTTCATAAACTTGTTGGCCACTTGTGTGTCTTCTTTAGAGAAGTATTCAAGTCCTTGGGCCATTTTTAAATTGGGTTATTTGATATTTTGTTTTTATTGTTGCATTTATGTGTTTTAGTACTATAATAAATGTCCATTCAGTCGCCAACAAACAAAACTAGAACACTGATGGCAACTGTGTAGTAGCCCCATCTTCCTCTGCCCAAAGTTACTAAGCACTGTCTTAAATCTTATGTTTGTTATTGCCTTGCTTTCCTTTTTTTCAAATAAAGTTTTATTACAGCTACATATTTTCTTTAAAAAAGAATATTTGAGATTTGGTTTGATTTTAACTTTCGTTTATTTTATGTATTTTATTTATCATATAAAACATTATTTATTTTTAAGCTATGAATTTATGTATTATGATACGAAGGCTATAAGGCAATATTTATTATTTGGAGGGCTTGCTTTTTTTATTCAAATTCTACTACGAAGACACATCCATAGTGTTGCATGTAGCTGTTGTTCATGCATTTTAGCTGAGGTTTATTGTTGCGTCATATTCCCACAGCACAATATAATTATCCATTCTTCTGTCAGAGTACATTTGTATGGTTTCCAGGTTTTTGCTGTTTATGGATAGTGCTGGTATGACCATTCTCGTACACATCTCCAGGAATACGTGTACAAGAGTTGTCCTTGAGTGTTTTCCTGGGAGTGGGGCTGCTGGCTTGTAGGGCATTTGAATGTCCAACTTCATGAGATGATGCTAACTGTTTCCAAAGTGGCTATACAATTTCACACTCCCACCAGCAACGTACAGACAGCTCTGTAGATCCATGTGCTCTCCAACACTTGATATTGTCAAACTTCTTTTTTTTTTTTGTGGTACGTGGGCCTCTCACTGTTGTGGCCTCTCCCGTTGTGGAGCACAGGCTCCGGAAGCACAGGCTCAGCGGCCATGGCTCACGGGCCCAGCCGCTCCGCGGCATGTGGGATCTTCCCGGACCGGGGCACGAACCTGTGTCCCCTGCATCGGCAGGCGGACTCTCAACCACTGTGCCACCAGGGAAGCCCAAACTTCTTCATTTTTAACAGTGAACTGAGTGAGGATGGTATCTCATGTGCCATTGATACGCATTTCCCTGATCATTAATGAGGTTGAACATTCCTTCCTGTGTTTATTGGCCATATGTGTTTTTTAATCAAATGAAGAGCTTCTGTTCATCAAGACACTACAAAGAAAGGGAAAAACAAGTTACAAAGCGAGACGAGTTATTTGCCACACGCATAGCTGCCAAAAGATTTAGTGCGAAAATTATCTGCAAGAAAAGGACAACTCACCAAATAGAAAACGTGCAGAAGAAACGGCAGGCATTTCACAGAACACCCCCTCCCCCGGTTATTACTGTTAGCCATAAAGATGTGTTTCTATTCATAACCCCGGCTGGTCATATGGTGGAGTTTTCTAACATCAGGTGGAAACTTCTTTCAGTGTAGACACAGTTTTCTAAAGCCTTGTCCTCAGCTAATTCAGAGATTAGTCAGACAAGCCTGCTGCTTTCCCCCTTGCCAACTAGGGAATTCATCTGAGTCCAGAAAAGGTGTTCCCAAGGAGAAAACCTTGAAGCCAAGGGACTCTCACAGGTGGTTACCTAGAGACTCAAGCCTTAGAAAACCCTAAAGCTGAAGGCATGAATAGCCATCCTTTCCAAGGAGAACTAGGTTACAGTTTCCTCATCAGGGCCTTTCCAGAGTATTCCCAGGGGAGGTGGGGAATCTTCCCATCTCTATTCATGCACTGAGGAAAGGGTAGTCATTTCTCTTTCTCTAAAACTGCTCTGAGATTGATGACCAAAAAAAATCTATGTGGAGCTAATTTCTCTCAAACATTCCCTGGAGCCAAAGAAACGGTTAAGTATTTAGGCTTTGAAGGAATTCCCTGCTGGGGTGAGGTTTCTGGTGAAGAGTAAAGAGGAGGGTAAGATAATATATTGAATAAATAAATGCATTGAGGAGAATGGACATGAGCTGTCAGTAATTTTCAACATGGTCTGCACTGCAGAGAATGCCAAAATGGGGTCATTCTGGAGGTCAGCCTGGGCTCCCTTCTCCAGCTTCCTCTAGTGGCTTCCTCCAGACTTCTAGAGGGAAGGTCCAAGCACGAGAAAAGCAGGGAGGCAAAGTGATAAATTGGGACTAAAACAAGAGTCAGCACTCACACTCCTATTCCTGTGTCACTAACTAGCTTTCTAAGGTGTTGCTTGCCATTTGCAGTTAATAGCAAGTATCTTCCCATATTTATTCACTTACCTGTCAGGGGTACCTATTCCCTGTGCAGCAGTGGGAAATCTGAGTAGCAGATTATGCCTTTGGTGCTCACCTGTCAGTCCTGGGCTATCCTCTGCTGGATAGGAGAGCCAGGGAGCCACAGAAAAGTGACAGGCAGACAGGTAGCTAGTTGCAGTGACTTGAAGCAAAACTAACTAAAAGCTGGAGTCTTGCAATGGAAGCTACTAGAGGAACTGGCTAACAAGGTATCTTTTCCAATCTCCAAGCGGGGTTGGGATGGAATAATTAGACATGTCTACACTGGGGAGTGTCAGGGTAAGACAGAGCCAGGTGACAGGATGGGCAGCTGGAAAGTTTGAAGGCTTATCCTCATTCTGAACATTGGAAACGTCCTCTTGGGAGCTTGAAGGAGCCTAGCCTGTGATCTCCCACACACGCACTGCAGAGGATGCTAAGTGACAGGTTGGAACATGGAAGACCGGATTCCAGCATTTCTGTGGCCCAATGGGGTTCATCTTCCAGGTGCCTCGTTGTTCCCGAGTCTAGATGCAGCAAATTCCTACACCACATATTCATCTCAGAGGCCACAGGCAGAACATAGTGGCTCATTTGAAAATCATCTTTCTTAACTATTTCCAGGATTCTTTCCAGTTGTTAAAACAGCAAATCACAGATTGTTGACATTGCCAGCAGGATCACAGAGGTTCAGCTTATCACCTGAAGATGGGGCAGCTCATGTTACTACATCATACACCTCTATCTCTCTCTCCCTCTCTCTCTCTCTCACACACACACACACACACACGCACGCACGCACACACACGCACATACACACACACACTTCTACATCGCTTCCTTACAGCCAAGCAAAAACAAGATTGGGAACAGAAAAAAAAATCCCTCCATCCAACCACCTTTTTGCTTTTATCTCCCCCTTCCTCATCACCCTCTCACTCCTCTTTGGAGCTGAGAGCGCTCTGGGTAGTAAGCATTCCATGTTATTAAGCAAAAATGTCTTGTGACAACAACCATGTCACATCTGAATCTTCCAGGGTTGACAGAGACAAGGACAGAGCTAATGAAATGCACACATTTCCTTCCATACAGGAAACTGGAACAGCAACAGAGCTTTAGAAACACACACTGTCCTCCCTGCAGAAAACTGACATCATGTATTCAAAGCCAGTAACAACAATTCCTTCCTTTATTGTTTAATTACGAGCTGACGCAGCCAAGATAAATGCCCAACCAATCCAGGGCTCAAAAATGCCAATCACTCTTTGAAGAAAGCTGAGGCTTATCCTCTGCTTTTATTATATTTGTTACAATTTGTGTTTGTTCGGTGGTAAATGCAATATTGACATTTAGAACTCCTAGCAAAAAAAAAAAAAAAAAAAAAAAAGATAGATAGATAGATAGAAAAGGCAACCAAAACATCATTTGCTTCAAATCCTTGAGCAGTTTCCAACTGGAGGCCATAGGGGTTTCCTCACTCTTTTTAATTTTATTTCCCCTCCCCCTTCCCAAACATTCCCACAGAGGCATGTTTTCCAGTCAACAACGTATCTGCAATCAATATCTCTTATGTACAGCATGCATGCAATCATGTTCTAAATGGAAAGGGAGGGTTCTTGAATGCACTTGTCAGGATCCTCTGGCTGTGGCCAGAGCTGGATGAAGAGGTAGCCAGACAGCAGAAGCAGGACAGGTGGGAGAAGGATGCTCTCCGAGGTTCCTGATTCAAGTGTTGGCAGTGCAACTGAGCTCTCCAGCTACAACTGTCTTCAAGCCCCAATTATTTTGGGTTTCTTGGTACTGGCATATTAGCAGAGCCAGGAGTTGTTCTTAAGGACGTTCTGTGTCTTCTTCTCTTTGACATTTTCATAAATAAAATTGTTTATCTCTCAAGTTTAACAAGTGCCCAGGATCCCTTTTATAGTCATTAAGCCTTTGATTTTATTGTCCTATTTTTTGTCTTGTTTGGTAGTGGGGAGGGGCTTCTCCCCTGTGAGCAGTGGAGTCCAACTTGGGCCTGCCCCTCTCTAAGGCCACACTCATGTCGCCATGACCATGCTTCTCCCTTCGCCAGCCAGTATCCATGGGCTCTTCCAGTTGTCTCTAGACTGCAAGCATGTGGGGATACAGGCCTTGTAGCATCCATCTCTGCATCCTCAACATCCAGAACAGTGCCTGGCATGTAGGAACAATGGAAGTTTGTTGAATTAAGAGGTTAAAAAACAATGCACTAGTCAATCAATCAGTCAACCGATCAATGAACAGAGCGTGTAAGAGATGTTCACAGAAAAGTGTTCCAGTAAAGTAAAACCCTCTGGAAGCTAATAGAAAACTCTAATTTCTCCCTCACCCAGAACTGGCAGCTCCAAAAGGCTGGGGGAATTTTTAGAAGCTTTGGTCTATACTTTTGTGGTTTCCCCACACGAAAGCTTCCAATTCAGTGAGATTATCTTGATTCCAAGGTTTATTGGTTCAAAAATAGAAAGGTTTTTAAATAACTTTGGGCTAGGTAAATTTGGGGCTGTTATATTAGTGGGCGTACGTGTGTGTGTGTGAGTGTGTGTGAATTCTTCCCTCTCTGTACCAATCAGAGGAGATTTGTTGATGCAAATGACCCTTAAGTCAGTGCTGTATTAGCTTTGGCAAGAAAGCCACAAGAGAAAATAACGACTAGCTCATTGCCGGGCACAAAGCGTAGCTCCGCAAATGTTTGAGATAATATTGGATAAATTAATTCGCTCCTTTCTATGGCATGGTCTTTCCCAAACCCATTCATGAACTTGAGCCCTCCTAGGTGTGTCCTGAAGTTAGGCGTGTCCTACCTATGTCTGCAGCCTGTCTCTTGCCTCTCATCCACTTGAATCCCACCTCCAGCCACGCTCATTACTTGCACTTCCAGGAACGCTATGCCCTGCTGGACCTTCATGTTTTTTAATGTGATGCCTCCTCTTCTCCGTGTGACCTTCCCTTTTATCCTCTACTTGATAACACTTACTTACCTCTCAAATTTTAACATAGGGTCACAAGCCCAGGAAACTGTCCCTCACTGCCCCCCCCCGGGTCAGCACCCTACTGTCCACCCAGCACTGTCTGCCTCAAACCCTCAGCACCCAGGACTCCCACTGTCTCTGTACCCTCTGTCCCAGTTTTGGGGTCGGAAAATTTGGGTCACAGTACCCACATGATAGAGATCAAAGGGCTTGACTTTGATTCTCATCTCTAAAAATATCTCATGGAAATACACCTGAAATTCTATCATGAGTTCTATTCTCTCTCTTTTTTTTATCTTAAACATTAACCACTCCTGCATTATTTTCTTAAAATACCAATACCCTTAAAGCGTAACACAGTAACTTCATAGCATCTTAGGGTGATTCAGTATGCCAGATTTCCTATCCTCTCTGAGAAGACTGATGAAGGAAGTCACCACTCAGAGATCATCACTCGTTGGTAGGAAAGGACCCGAAAGAGGAGGGGGAGGAAAAAGCAAACACTGATTTTCTCTGTCTCACCAGGAGCTGGGCCAGATGTTTTATGCCCATCTCAGTTTATTCCTCACAGCAACCGCATTTTACAGATGAGGGCAGTGTGATTCCAAGAGGCTATGATACCTGCCAGTGTCACCCATTCCAAGCTAAAAGAAGAGAAAGTGACGGTGGCGCTGGAAGAGATGTTTCACAACTACCAGCGCATGACTGTGTGTCTTGCAGACCCCGCGGCTCTAGTGCATGGAATTTGCACACGCCCTCCACGCTGGTTTTGTGCCACCCGCTCTTTCTTCTCTCGGGTTCTGGTGACCTTTTCAGTGGTTAGCGGGGAGGAATATTTTATTGCTTTGCATCAACTAATAGATAACAAAGAACTTTAAATCTGGGAACAACTGAAGATTTAGTCCAATTTTGACATCTGGTCTCCTGATTCCCAAACTAATATTTTCTTTCTTCCTATGAGATGGTACGATGTTTGAAATCTAATGTGTAAAAGAATTCTGAACAATCTTTCTATTGCGTGATTTCGTTTTTTTTAAAAGGTACATTTGATTTGCTTGCAATGTGTTTCTTGCCTGTCGGGACCTGGGATGCTGAAAAGCACAGTCCTCAGGAACACTGATCCAATAGTGTGAGCCTTACAGTGCCTTGAAGCAGAAAGGAACGGGAGTGGGATTAACATTAAAAGAAATTCAATTAAACAAATAGTGACTGAACACCTACTATGTGTGAGGCAGTGGGCTAATTCCGGTGACAATTTGCAAAGCTCAAGCATCCAGGTTATATCACTGATCACATGTGTGTGCGTGCGCGCGCGAGCGTCTGTTTGTGCACACATTCCCTTGGGCACATGCAGTTCTCCACTTTTCCCATGGTGAACTGAAATGAATAAATCCCCATAAACTGCCCCCCTCATGAGCAACCTTGGAAATAAGTCCTATTTACAAATATTTCATCAGCCCCCCTACTTCCAGCCCCATGTTCCCCTGATGACTGTAAGCAATAACATGAATAAAACTCAGAATGATTTCCTCCTACTGGGCATCAATCATCACTTCCTGGGCAGATAGGTAAATGATTCAGTACCAGGCAACCTGGAGGCCTTAGGGAACGTCTGCAAACTCCACAACTCTGGAGCTTGGACCCTAGATAACCTAGCTAGGGAGAGAATAAGCTGGATCCAAGCGGGGCACCAGGGGCACCTTGGGATGGCCCTGACATTATTTCTCCCATTTTACCACCTAGGAGGGAGCTACAAGTCCCTTTAGTCATTGCTGCAGAAAAACATTTTGACACGAACTCTCATACATCATGACGGAGGTTACCAAAATGCACACATTTGCTTTAGCTGGTTTCATTTACTACCCTTTAAAATATTTCTCAGCCTTGCAAACCTTGCTGTGACAGGCAGAGCAGGGGGTGGGGCGGGGGAACCACTAAGTGTTCATTTTTCACATAATATATTCCAATCCTGTTAGGTCGTTCTGCTGAAGGTAATATTTCTGGCATTCATTTAATGAAATTGACATTGATGAATGGTTAATTATACAAATTACATTCTTATTAAATCCCCTAGAATCGGTGCCTTAAAATTTTCTAGCTATGGGCTTCTTATGGTTGATATCCATTTTTTTTGCTCTGAGTAGCTCCTCTGTTGGCTGTTGTTAAGACTCACTCTGCATATTTTTCCTCCTCTAAGAAACTTTGAAAAAGCATTAAGAACCCCCTAGTTAAGGCAATTACCGCAGATAAATTAATCTGCATGGGATGTTTAAAGCCCAGTTCTTGCATATGTTTATTCTGATTTTTTCCCCCTCTCTAGACAGTGTCTGCCCTGGAGGTGGTAGAAAAGAGGGAAAAACTCTGACTCCTGCTGAACAAGGGTCTGAGGGGCTGGGAGGGGAGAGAATCAGCTGCATAAACAACTCCCTCAACTGGCTGCTGGCTATGTATATACCTAATAAAGTAGATGGTGTGCATTGGACTGGTGGGAAAGAATCAATAAATGGTCCTTCGCATGTGAAGTTATCACTCTCAGATGTGTTACCCTGAGAGCAGCCTGCTTCTCGCCCTTTCACTGGGGAATAGAAGGCTGAATCGTATCGTTAAGAGAACGTTTCTTTCTGTCACCCAGACTGGTCACAAGACAACTGATCGTCTTCTAGGCAGCCGCACTGAGTAGGCACCTAGGGGAATTGGGAAGAGTCTCAAGGAGTTCACACGTTTTGGGGACATTCTTCTCAAAGGACAAATGCAGACTTGGATTGTTTCCTCCAACCAGAAGCAACAGAAAGAAGTGCTGCTGGGAGGACCAGACCTGGTTTTCCAAAAGCCATTGTAATCTTTCTCAGTTTTTGAATGCCATGAAGAAGCTGCTTCCTGCTGTGGACTCAGATAGGAGGGGGGCTCCGCTGGGCTCCACCAGCTCAGCTGAAGGGCTTCTTACTCCAGGGCTCTCTCTGGGGACACTTCTTCTCCTTGAATCCACGTCACTCTGACCATCCAGTTGGCTGGGGCAGGATAGGCTTTTTTGCCTAATTTCAACCTGTAAGTAAACGTGGCTTGTGTGGACTGTTTGTGGTAGGTTGGGGCAGGGGGGAGTAGGCTGTGTCAGATCAGCAGTTAGACTGAAGTTCACCTTGTTTCAGTGGGTCCTGTGGGCAAACCTCTTGATTTATTCTGAGTACTAAGTCAGCCAGACTCTAAGCAACACTCATTCCCAGGCATCAGTGCTCAAGTGAAGCATCTGCAAGGTCACAGAGCATAATGGTTAATAGTAGTAACTCTCTAGAGTCAGAAAGATGTGTTCAAATCCAGATTCTACTCCTTCCTGGCTGTGTGACCTTAATACACTTAAACCCAGCGTCCTTATCTACAAAATGGAGGTAATAATAGCACCTGCTTCAAAGGGATGTTGAGAAGCTTCATAACGACATAAAACACCAAAAGCACGTGCAGGGGCTCAATAAGTGAGAGTCATTTAGATAGGAATGTTTTTTCGGCTGCAAGTAACACGACACCCTTCTGACTGCAGCTTAAACCATAATGACGTATACAGGAAGCTTAACAAAAAGTCCATGACTGGGCTTCCCCTGTGGCGCAGTGGTTGAGAGTCCGCCTGCCAATGCAGGGGACGCGGGTTCGTTCCCCGGTCCGGGAAGATCCCACATGCCACGGAGCGGCTGGGCCTGTGAGCTGTGGCCGCTGAGCCTGCGCGTCCGGAGCCTGTGCTCCGCCACAGGAGAGGCCGCAACAATGAGAGGCCTGCATACCAAAAAAAACAAAAAACAAAAATAGTCCATGACTAGATGGTTTCACAGGTGATCTGCCAGCTGAGCAATGTAGTCAAGAACCCAGTCCCCCTCTATTTTACTATTCTACCGTCCATAGCATGTTACCTCTTTTTTTTTTTCTTGGAAAAATACTGTATTTTTAAATTTTTTTTCATTGAAGTGTAGTTGATTTACAATGCTGTGTTAATTTGTGCTGTACAGCAAACTGACTCAGTTATGCATATATGTACATTTATTTTTCATATTCTTTTCCATTATGGTTTATCCCAGACTATTGAATATAGTTCCCTGTGCTATGCAGTAGGACCTTGCTGTTTATCCGTTCTCTGTGTAATAGCTTTTAACAAACGTTATTTTTTAGACCAGTTTTGGGCTCACAGAAACAGTGAGTGACGGTGCAGATGTTTCACCCCTACCCCCTGCGCCCACACACGCACTGGCCCCCCTATTATCAACGTCCACATGTTACCTTTTCATCCTTATTCTCACAAGATGGCTGCCAACGTTTCAAGCATCACAACCACATTCAGTGCAGGAGGAAGGAGGAAGGGGTAACACCAGCAAACCGTTATACCCTGCCTTTCCTTTTGCTTCAGAAAGCAGAATACCTTTCCTAGACACCCCTCAGCAGATTTCATCTTCCATCTCATTAGTCAGAACTTGGCCACCTGCCCAGCTCTTTACTACTAGGTGGGTAAGAGGGCAGGAAGTCAGGAGTGGCTTTTGAGTAGGTCTATCATCAGTATCATCTAATTCAACCTCCCGCCTTCCCGTCCTAGGACGTGAAGCTAGGCCCAGCCATCTTTCTTTCTGCTCTTTAAGGGGTGCATGGCCACCTCCACTGAGACCGTCTCTCTGTGCAGGTTTTGCCACTCTCCTACTGGAAGACGTGGGAATGGATAAGACCAGGCAAACGACCCAGAAGGGTCCTTACTCCTAGAGTCCATTTACTTCTGCAAGGTCACTTCCTTAGAAGCAGAGCAACTCTACCACCACGACCCAGAGACAAAAGTCCTTCTGCGCTTCTTGTCTTTGATGGGTATGGCCTCAGATCCCACCCCCATCTCTGCTGGAGTCAGCTCGTACAATCACACATTACAATTTTAATTGTACAGCAAGGGGCAAGATGGGAGATGTTAATCAGGTGTGCAAGCTCAGAGAGTGAACGTAATAAATAGACTATTAAGTTAACCAAGTTTTCGGCTTCACTAGTGAAAGCCGCCATCTATCTTGCGTGGTTTTCTGCATGCTTCATTACCACATATAACCGTACTGAAAAAATATGCCTTCTCCTTTATAATGAGATGATAAATTCTCCATGGTGGGGGTAGCAGAGCCTTGATTCTAAAGGTCCACGAAGCTGGAGCATGGGGAGGGGGTGTCTGTCTGTGTCCCAGGGCCTGACACTGATGCCGGTGACAGTGCAGGGCTTTGGTGGTGACAACAGCCTGAATCCAGTCCTGAACATTCCCAGGGCACCAGGGTGCCTGGGGACTCAGACTCCTGCCACCCCCTCTCCCCTCATAGAGAAGCAGTAAAACAGGGAATTTCAACCCAACTCCGGGCAAACATCAAGTTGTTGCTGGAATCAGCCTCACCTTGATCTGGTCCAGCAGGTCCCGTGGGCATCATTCTGGGAGCCCCACTCATGCGACTGCTGGTGGACTCTTTGTCTTCTCTCCCCGACACATCCCACCAGCAGCACTTAGCAACTCAGTAGATGTCCATCCCGGCTCTACCGCTCACCGTCTCAGGGGCCTTGGCCAATCCATTTAATCTCTCTAACCTTGGCTCTCTCATCTATAAAATGGGGTTAATATAGCTACCTTTCTGGAGAAGTGGAGAGAATTAAATGAGAAAATGGAAAAGCACCCAGCCCTGTGCTTGACGCCAATATCCTTGTCCAGAGTAAAGATTGTTATCAGATAAGATAATGAAATCTTTAACAGTTACAGTAAACCATATATTACATGGTTCCATTCCTATGCAATGTTCAGAACAGGGAAATCTAAAGAAACAGAAAGTAGGGTAGTGGTTGCCTAGGGCTGGGGAGAGGGGTGTGAAGCCAAGTCTAAAGGGTTAGGAAGGCTACAGCGAAAGAATGTAGGGCTTCTTTTGGGGGTGATGAACATATTCTAAAACAGACTGTGGTGGTAGTCATATATATTTGTGAATATACTAAAAACCATTGAATTATACACTTTAAATGGGGGAATTGTATGGTATGAGAACTATTTCTCAATGCAACTATTAGAAAAGAACCATTCACTCTAACCAGGACATGGAAGCAACGTAAATGTCCATCAATAGAGGAATGGATAAAGAAGATGTGGTACATATATACAATGGACTATTACTCAGCCATAAAAAAGAACAAAATTGTGCCATTTGCAGAGGTGTGGATGGACCTAGAGACTGTCACACAGAGTGAAGTAAGTCAGGAAGAGAAAAACAAATATTGTATATTAACACATATACGTAGAATTAAGAAAAATGGTATAGATGAACTTATTTGTAAAGCAGAAATAGAGACACAGATGTAGAGAACAAACATATGGATACCAAGGTCGGGGCAGGGGGAGGTGGGATGAATTGGGAGATTGGGATTGACATATACACACTACTATGTGTAATATAGAGAATAATGAGAACAGAGTGTATAGCACAGGGAACTCTACTCAATGCTCTGTGGTAACCTAAATGGGAAGGAAATCCAAGGAAGAGGGGATATATGTATACATGTGGTTGATTCACTTTGCTGTACAGCAGAAACTAACACAACATTGTAAAGCAACTATACTCCAATAAAAAAAAAACCTCAATACCTTTAGAGTTGGTAATAAAACATATTTGAAGTGCAAAAAAATAAAGAAAGAAAACACTATAGTAGCAAAAATGGTACCATGTGGTGGCATGTGGCTGCCTACGGGCCTGAGACATATCTCTGGTCCAGGCACATGGAGTCCAGGGCCACATCAGATAATCTTGAACTTGAGAACTCAAAAGCCCCTCAGAATATGTATCCCCAGACTATCAGGGGAAGCTCTTTAGAGAACTCTCAGCACCTTTCCCAAACCCCCCAAAACCAACAAACAAGAAAAAGTACATGTACAGACACTAGTTTGAGAGACTCGGGTCTAAGGGCAGCATGGTGGGGGCCATTCTCCAGAGTCAGCCCAGCAGCCCCATGCGGCAGGAGATGGGCGGGGATTCCCCCATGACTGAAAGAGGATGGAGAGGAGGGACGTGATGCAATTCCCTCCAGGACATTAACGGCATTTGCTTGGGCTTCTCACCTCCTGGAACTTCTTGGCCCTGCCTGCCCCGTAGACACTGTGCCCCGACACTGTGTGTTCCTTTTCCGAGGTGAATTCACCTTTGCCCATGAGATCCACTCTCACCCTGATGCTAAGTGCACCCCCATCTGTAGCTCCAGTCAGGTCTGTCTCCAGAGTTCCACACATAGACCTAGACCCATACCCCATCTCCAATCCAGTCTGCCCCAAACAACACCTGTCATCCTCTCCCGTTCTCAAGCTTCCTTCTCCTACTGGATTTCTTATTCTAGTTTTATCATCATCCATATATTCCTCAAACCAAAAGCATGGAATTGTCCTCAACACCTTCCTCTCCTTCTGTCTCTCGGTTAACAAGTTCATTCCATTCTGCCTACCAAATAGCTTCCTCCTCTTTGTTTGGATTACTTCTGTGACCTCTAAGTAGTTTCCAAGCCTCCAGTCTCTCCTCATTAACCCATTACCCACACAGCTGCTGAAGTGAGCATTTGCCTGCCTTGAATGGCTTCCTGTTGCCTACAGAGTACAGTTCAGTCCCCCATGCATGGCTTACAAAAACCTTTCATGAACTGAGCCTGTGAGTGCATTCTTTCACTCCCCACCTCTGCCATGATGCACTCCCAGTCAGCCAGGAAGCAGCCTCTTTGTTCCTGGGAGTGACAAAGACAGCCGGTAAGCATTGGGATGCCCCTGCAGTACATGCTGGTGATTGACCCCTTTGTCCCCACCACCTGCAGACCCCCAACTAGAGAAAAATGGTCTAATACTGCTGCCTGCAGGCTTCAATCCCATGACATCCAACTCCTCCCCCAACTCTCCTCCTCCACCCCTAACCCCTACATGAAAGCAGATGTAAGCCAAAGCTAAAAGTTTTTTTTTTTGTAGCCTCCATCCAAAATTGAGGGCTTTTAAAATACAGAATTGAGCCGTAATTAATAATATGCCAAGTGCATAATCACAGAGCAAAGCAAAGATGGCCCAGCCCATTAGGTCAGACGTGCTGAGTGCTGTTGAATAGCAGAAATCCACTTCTAAAGTCATGAACAGTAGCTGAAAACGTAAAAGGTCAGATCACTGGCTCAGTGGACTTGATTATATGAAATGAGTGTGGAGATAAAGCCCCCAAAGCTGGGATGGTGTGTTTAAGAGATAAATGAAACCAGCAGGAAAGGGGTGATGCTGATGTCATCCCTCAGAGGATCTGAGAGGCCAGTTGGAGTGGGCAGACAGCAAGCCTGGAGGTGAGGGCCTTCCACAGACACTGAACTTGGAAGTGACCTAGTGGAGCCAGGTGCACCTACCTCCTCTTGACCAGAGGCAGACCCCTTCATGTGTGCACTGGTTGACATCCCCTGCACCACTGCAGTCGACCCCCTACTTTTTTTGAGTAGAAATAACACTCACTCCATCTCCTCAAGCCACCCAGTAGTAGAGACAAGAGGGACATGCTTTATTGCCATCCAGGCTGGAGGGCTGGGGAAGTGTTCAGAGAAAGCAGATCAGCTTCTTAGAATCCATTGATTGTGACCATCTCTGAAGTAGAAGTTAAAATTCTTAGCCCCCAAGCAAAGACCCTGCCATCCTTTCCCACTAACCCCTTCAAATACTCTTCCCTTGAAATTTGGAAGAGAAACGAAAAGATTATTTTCCTTTTGTGGGTCCCCAAGCAGTACATGGGCTTGGGTGACTGCATGATTTCTTGTGTGGGCTCAGGAAGGAGGGTAGGTACTGGGCCCCAGTAACCTGTGCAGCAGCCCTCCCCATAGTGGTGAACACCTGAGCTTGTTCAAGCCCTTCCCTGGTGCCATTGCTTTGTCCGGACGTCTCACCATGGAATCAGGACTTACAGGCAAGGGTCTGGCGCTTTGTAGGTGCTTAAGAGGAACTTGCAAAAGCCGTGAAATTCTGGACAGAGATTACTTAGCATGCTTGTGACATCCCATCCACTTGAGATAGAGATTGGGGGTCAATCTCACAAAAAAAGGTAAAATATAGAGTCTTTGAAGTTCTTTCCAAGCTACAGAATTCCAAAATATTGCTGAGAAAAGAACTGTCCTTCCCTTTTTCTATAACATTACAGCAGAGCCAGACCATCTCCAATGCAGACCCTTGTAAGCATTGAAGATTAGAGTTTGAAAGGGCCCTTGAAGTCCTCTCATTTGAGCCTCTCCATTAATGAGTGAGGATGTGGGGACCCAGAAAGGGTTCACCCAAGATCACACAGTTAGTTAATGCCAGAGCCATGACCAGAAGTAGCTCCATTCCCAGAGAAACCTCCAAATAGATGAGCCTTACTGGTGTATCCTCTGTTAACCCTCAGCCCTTTCATAGTTAACTCGTGGAAAAACTTAAGTGTGGAGGGAGGGAAATACATCCTGGTGTTTAGAGCTTCTTTAAATGCTTCTATGAGCAGAGCAAGGATTAATCAATTTCCCAGTGGAGGAAGATCTTACTAACCCCAACCCAGAATTCTTCCTGGATTGGGAGAATATTCCAAAAATTCCTCACTGTTCTGCTTCGGAAATCTCACATAAGACACATATGTGACCAGTAAGGCCCTGGGCTCCCATCTGTTTTTCCCTGCCCAGTCCCTGTGCCAGCCCTGACTGTGGCGATGAGTGAAAACACAGATGAATTTTGGAAACATATTAAGAAGCAATTATAGATTCCTTGCATTTAGATGCTTCCTCCTTCCCCTTGGGTCCCAAGAATTAACATAAATGCCTTGGTCAGGAGAAGCTATGAAAATATTACCCATCTGGATCTAATTTTCAAAGCTGCTGGGCTACAAAGTGACCAGAGCTAAAGGTCTATTCATAAATTTTCCTCTTGGTGTCGCCTGCCTGAGCCCAAACTCTGCCGGCAACCCACCTGTCCTGACCAGATAACAGATGGGACCAGCTCAAATTCTGCACACACAGCGCAGCGCTCTGGCTGACCAAGCTCTCTCTCTGCCCTTCCCAGCCAAATGTGGCCTTGTTTCCTTGAACTTCATTTGTCTGGGTCATCTGCTTTCCTGTACATCTTTGCGAGTGTGGCTGTCCAAACCAGCTGAATACAAGTGCTCATTGTCTGGACTTGCTTCTCCTTTGGCTATTCAAGCCCTTGACTGCATTGCCCCTTCCTGGACCCAGCTGCACACCTGGGGACCATTTTTTTTTCTTTTTTCTCTTTTTTTTTTAAAGATTTTTTGATGTGGAGCATTTTTTTAAGTCTTTATTGAATTTGTTACAATATTGCTTCTGTTTTATGTTTTGCTTTTTTGGCCCCGAGGCATGTGGGATCTTAGCTCCCCCAACCAGGGATCGAACCTGCACCCCCTGCATTGGAAGGTAAAGTCTTAACCCCTGGACCACCAGGGAAGTCCCATGGGGACCACTTCTATCTTTAATACTTTCCCAGGAGAGCAAGGAGGGCTAGGAGAGGAGGAAACTCAAGCCTGTTTATTATATTACTTTCTGTAATTTGATGAAGAGCAGATTACTAAAAATTGGCTAAAATACAAAGTTTGAGACTTCGAGGTTAACTCAGAGCAATTGGGACACAAAACAATGATTCAGATAGGAGTGAGAGAGTTCACTGCCTAACTAGTTAGCTGGTTTGTTAGTTTAGTTAGGTGACAAGTAAGGAAGGAACTCATTGCTATAGATACAAGGAAAGAAAGACTCCACCAGTTATCTGGCTAGATAGTAAATTCCCTAGGTACTCTTAGGACTGTTTTTATTATCTTTGTATCCTCCTAGCTGTGTGCCTTAAAATTCCCTATGCTTCACCTATTCAACCCTCTCCTCTACCCAAGCCTTTGGTAACTACTTATCTGTTTACCCTTTCCATAGATTTGCCTTTTCCAGTGTCATATAAATGTATGACATACTACATACTGTATATAATTTTTGCAGACTGGCTTCTTTCACTTAGCATTATGTATCTAAGATTCATCCATATTATGGACTGATACCTCATTTCTTTTTATCATTGAATCGCATTCCATTATATGGATTTACCCAAGTTTGTTTATCTCTTCATCTATCGCTTCCAGTTTTTGATGGTTATGAATAAACTTGCTATAATCATTCACACGTGTTTATGCCCACATACGTTTTAAAATCAGTTGGGTAAATCCTAGAATTACAATTACTTGATCATATGGTAAAAGTATGTTTAGCTTTGTAAGAAACTCCCAAACTGTCCTCCAAAGTACCATTTGCATTTCCACCAGCAATGAATGAGTGTTCCCATGGCTCCACAACTTTGTATTGTCTTGTCAGCTTTTACGATTTTAGCCATTCTTATGAGCGTGTAGAAGTATCTCATTGTATTTTTAATTTGCATTTCCCTAATGGCAGATGATATCGAGTATCTTTTCATACGCTTACTTGCCATCTGTATATGTTCTTTGGTGCAGTGTCTGTTTGGATCTTTTGCTCAATTTTTAATTGGGCTGTTTGTTTTCTTATTGTTGAGTTTTAAGAGTTCTTTGTATGTTTTGAATACAAGTTCTTTACCTGATATGTGATTTGCAAATATGTTCTCCCGGTCATTGCTGATTCACTTTCAAAAGATCACTATTGCCTTATACATGGGGCATTTTTAGGGAGCAAGAAAAGAAGCAGAGAGACCAGTTGGGTCCACACAAGAGCTGGTGGTGGCTTAGACTAGAATGGCAGCAGGTAAGAGAAGTGAAGAGATTCTAGATGCATTCTGGATCGAGGACCCATAGGACTTTCTGGCATGTTGAATATGGACGGAGAAGGAAAGGGAGGAATCAAGACAAACTTTTAGATATGAGGCTTGAGCCTCTGGCTGGATGGTGTTACAATGTACCAGCAAGTCAAAGACTGGAAGAGAAATAGACTGGGGGTTGAGGGGTAGGAGTTACAAGTCTGTTTCGGATATGTTACAGTTTTCAATAAGTATTAGACTTCCAAAAAGAGATTCAAAAAGACAGTGTAATAAACAAAGCTAGAGCTCAGAGGGTAGGTCAGGGCTGGATTTATAATTTCAAAAATTGTCTGTATAATGGTATTTAAAGCCTTGAAATTTCATGCAATTACCCTGGGAGAAAAATTTAAGTGGAGAAGAGGGGAAAGCTCACAACCAAGCCCTGGTGTCCTCCAACATTTGCTGGCTGGTTGGGTAACCTGACTCATAGGAGGGCTTGAGTGAGTCATGCAGAGAGTTAGCAAGTATTCAGAGTGTGCCACTGAGACCTGTAGCCTTGTGCCAGAAAAGGTGGATTGATTCCAAACCAGGAGTTAAAAGTCTAGCCACCCATAATTAACAAAGACACCCTGAGATATGCATAAGCTATTACAAGAATTAACTACAGATATGAAAAGGTTGAGGAATATGCCAGTGGGTTAAAAATAGATGGGGTTCAAGAGGGGAAAGTTTCCTGGAGGAGGTGGTCTAAGATCTGAAAACTAAAGAAGAGACAAGTGCTCAAGAAGGAGAAAGACCTTGTAAGCACTTGAAACCACCTTGGGACCCTGGACCTAGAGGCGCCCTTTACTTTCACCTGTTCAATGAGTCTAGTGAATCCCCAGAGTAACCCAAAATGGGCAATCCTGCAAAAACAAACAAAAGAAAGATCTACATAACCATGCAGGGGAAGCCAAGCAATAAAGAGCAAGCGAGTTTGGGTGAGACATTTCTCTAGTTAGCTCCGCACTGGGAGTAGGGATGGAAAATCCTAACAGGTGCAGAAAGCTTCAGGACATCGCTGGAAACCCCTTCCTTCGTCCAGAACGTTCCTACTCTGTACACACAACCCCAACCATGGGCAAGCAGGGGAGGGCTGACATTTTTGTTAATTCTACAATAACCACGTGCCCACAGGAATAGACTCTCCATTGCACACTCAGGGCTGGGGGGTTTTAAATGGACCTGAAAATTATTAAAACCCCAGGTGAACCACCTGGGGCAGTTAAATTTTTAAAAAACGAATGGTCTGCCCACAGCTCTTTATAGATTTGAGACGGCAAATGGCACGTTATTAGCTGACTCTCAACCATAACGGAAACCAAGCAGGGGCCCTTCTGTCATCTGGGGGAGTCGGGAAGGAACTAATGAGGAGGGGCAGGAGGAAAGGCCCCCATGCTGCCCAGGGTCCAGTGGACAGGCCTCTTCTTTCTGGAAGAGACAGGAAGCTCCCCAAGCTTGGGCAGCCCGTCCGACCGTGGGGGACGGGAGGCAGCCTGGGGAGAGGAAAGTCCAGCGTCTTTCTGTAGCCCTTGGTTCTGTATCACACCTTCAGGAGGTGCTGAGGTTTTTCTGAGACAAGTTTCCCTGTATTTGTCATCACGCATGAGTTTGACTGAACAGTCCTGTCCCGCACCCTGGAGAAAAGAAGCTTCAGGGCTTCTCTCCAGCATGCAGGGAGCCCAGGATTTTAACTGCTTTGTCCCAAGATCAGGAAACAGCAACCTTCCCAGACCAGCCAGATCCAGGACCTTAGGTCTTTTGTGAAGTGTTCATAGGGTCACTGCACTCCTGCCCAAAGTGAGCAGGTTTCCCTAAATATCATTGGCCTTATAAAGACACAGACCTACTAGAGCACGGACTTGAGGATATGGGGAGGGGGAAGGGTAAGCTGTGACAAAGCGAGAGAGAGGCATGGACATATATATACTACCAAATGTAAAATAGATAGCTAGTGGGAAGCAGCCGCATAGCACAGGGAGATCAGCTCGGTGCTTTATGACCACCTAGAGGGGTGGGATAGGGAGGGTGGGAGGGAGGGAGACGCAAGAGGGAAGAGAGATGGGAACATATGTATATGTATAACTGATTCACTTTGTTATAAAGCAGAAACTAACACACCATTGTGAAGCAATTATACTCCAATAAAGATGTAAAAAAAAAAAGAAAAAAAGAAACAAACAGGGCTAAGTATAAAAAAATAATAAATAAATATCATTGGCCTTGTTTTTTCCTTAAAATAGTGCCACACACACACGCGTGCGTGTACTGACACACACATGCACACTCATGCACTTCTCAGAAAGGTTAGTTGTGAACATCCCAAATGAGGTCCCAGGAGGGGTCTCAGAATCCAGGTAGGATAACGGTTCCGCTGGGCAGCTTCGCTTGAGCTTCTCTCTGGGAGCAGAAGCGTGGGCTCACTTGTTCGCCGAATGCGTCGCAGCAGAGTCGAAGTCATTACAGCCACGGCCCTCCAGGGAAAACAGGTTATGAAGAGGCTGCGTTTCTCTCTGTAGTCTCCCCCAGTCTTCCCTCCACCTCACAGTTGGAGTCGAAAACTCATCCTTAAAAAACCTGCTGCTTTCCAGGCAATTCCCTTCTGCAAAAGTCCATTAAACACGTCAGCTACACCTATGTGCAAACAGCCCAGCTCTCTCAAAAGCCACATTATTGTTGTTCCAGAAGCACTTCTAGGCAGGCAGTTCTGAACCAAAGTATTTGTCAAGCAACTTAATATTCAACCTTGTGCATACAGTACTTCTGAACAATATTTGCTGGTGGAAATTGTTTGTCTAGAATTCAAGAGAATGGAAATGGACTTTTGCAGTGATTGAATTCATTAGAGGCACATTCTCTGACTGTTTTTTTGATTTCACATAACTCCCAACTTTCAAAGTTATTTCCTTGAGATGCTTTGTCCTACGACATGGAGCCATTTGGAGCTTTTTTTTCTCTTTGCTGTTGGTTTTTTTTTTTTTTTTTTTTTTTTTTTTTTAACGTAGAGTGCTGTCTTTCCCTGAAATAAATTGGACAAAAAGATAACAGAGCTATTGACAAATAAAAATGCCTTGTTGAACAGGTTTCCTGGTCACGCCAGCATTTCCTAGGATGGACGTCAGGTATCTGAACCTTGTAAGACTGGGGGGCGGGGTAACACTGACCCCAAGGCTGTCAGTCAGGACCTCTCCCTCCCCAGGAATCTTTCAACAGTTATTCTCCCATTCCAGACTCAAAATGCATATACCCACACCAGCACTGTTCATTGATCAGCACATCAGCTCAGTGACTGGCTCCTCAAGAACATGGGCTTTTTTATTCCTCTGATGAAAGACCTCACAGTCGATCCAAGTAAAAATGGGAAAAGCAAAAACCCCACCAGAGAGAAAAAGAGAGCTGTATTCAGCTCTAAGTGTTAATATCACGGGGCGAGAAAATGAACCGTGTTGGGAGGGAGACTGGATAACCAGGCAGCACAAATCACTGATATTGTTTTCCCTGTGCCATGGAAGTGAGAAAAGTGTTTCTTCATTGTTCCTAAGTGAAGGAAATGGGTTATTGTTCAATCAGCTTGGCTGTAACTTTCTTCTCATTAGATTTGTCCCATCTTGGTAAACCCTTGGAAGGCTCGGCAACCCCAGAAGAGCGCTAAGGGCACTCGGCTGTCTATTCCTCAGGAGCTGGTCATGCAGTGGGTGGATCACACACACACACACACTTTCCTTCTTCCCTTCCCTGCTCTCAAGATCTTCCTTGCTCACTCATCGCTGCAGGAAGAGGAAGCTGGTACCCGGACAGGAGCTGGAACCCAAGGCTGTCCATTGTAGATACAGCAAGAAGGAAAATAGCAAGATGACTTGAAATAAATTGCCAGGGAGAATTGGATACCAGGAATCCATGATCTTCCTGATTAACCAACATCCCACTGCACTTCTTTATTGTTGATTAAATGTTTCCTCAACTTCTATAAAAAAAAAGAAGACAGATGGTTCTGAATCAAGGATGCAAATCAGCAACTCCTGAGCAGTTCTTTCAAAATAAAAATGCCCAGATCGTCCCAATCCATGGACTCTGATTCAGTAACAACAAAAACAATGGCATGTATGTGCTCATATTTACATAGCCTAAGTAGAAAATTCTAAATTCTTTATATAAATTACTTCATGTAATCCTCATAACAGCCCTAGGAGACAGGTTCTATTATGACTCCCATTTTACAAATGGGAAGAAATGGACACACATAGAGTTTAAGAAACCTTCCCAGGGTCACACAGCTGATAAGTGCTGGAGATATAGGCCTCAAACCCACGTAGGAAGTTTCCAGACTCTGTGCTCTTTACCATTAGGGTTTTCTTATATTTCTACTAGAATATCTCCTGAAATGCATACCTGGCTAAGAGCCACTGTACTAAAACTGATTTTAGATATTCTCATAGTACAATATTTCCCCCAGAACTGGCAGCCTCAGGTGGCAAAACATACATGTGACACAAAAACATCATCCCACAGCATCGCTTGCAGACGGCGTGAGCTGTGTTTGGATGTTATTGTTAATGCACGTCTATTGGTTTGTCACTACCAATGACTAGGCTCACATCAGAAGGACGTTTACCACAATACAACAAAGTTTTACAAGGAACTGCTCTGTGACTTTCCCTGCACTTAATACAGAGGATACATGCTGAGCAAAATATGGTCTCTGCTTCCAGTGTGAAGGGGAAAAGAGACACACCTCAAATAATCATAATATCATAAATAACATATGGAAGGCCATGGAAACCTAAAGTATGATCACAGTTCATTCTGCCTGGAGGGGACAGCATGGGGGCCTTCAAGCTGGACACAAGGGATGAGCTTCATTATCTGCAGGTGAATGTTCTCCCCAGGGCATTCCTGTCGAGAACATAGTGTTCATGGACCAGGAGGCAGTACCCTGTGGCTGCAGCTAAGGATGGAAAGGGATGCAGTTCAGCCAAGTGTCACTGAACCAACCTTTGAGGGACCTGAAACAAGGGAACCAGTTTCCCAGATGCCTTGCAGGGTGTTTGGTCCTGTCCAAAACATCCAAATGTCTGCTAACCAGATGCTCTGCTGGACATTTGGTCCTGTCCAAAACTCCATAAGATATTTGGTCTATGCCAAAGGGGCCTTGAATTTGGTCCTGTCCAAAAAATATCCGTGAGCGTATTTGGTCCATGCCAAATGGTTTTGGACAGGACCAAATATCAAGGACCTTTCGGAGTAGACCAAATGTCTCCATGGACATTTTGGACAGGACCAAATATGACCAAATATCTGAGGACCTTTTGGAGTGGACCAAACATCTTATGGACATTTTTGTACAGGACCAAATGGTCCTCCAAATATAAAGGACCTTTTGGCTTGGACCAAATGCATTATGGACCAAATGTCTCATGGATGTTTTGGGCAGGACCAAATGTCTGCCAACCCCAAGGGAACAACAGTGGGCATCTCCAAGAGCTAATTGGCCTTGGGGCATAGAAGGGGCACAGTAGAGCTGGTAGAGATGGAGATACTCTGAGTAGCTCTTATATAGAAATGACCCCAAGAGGCTGAATTCCTTAGTCCCTTTCAGCATCCCCAGCCCCAACAGAAGACCTGCTGCCTTCTCTCTCTCTGAGGCTGCTGTACTCCCGTCTCATTTAGAGTAGGCGGTGGGGGGAAGAAGAAGCTTTTCTCAGTGCTGAAAAGTGAAGTCCAGCCCATGAGGTTTCATGACTTCCCTCTCCACATCTGCATACTTCCTTTTTTATTCATTTCCTGTCTGTCACATCAGAAAAGGGTAGGTTCTCTGTGATCCTCTTTGTACTTTGCCTGCTACGTATAATAGGTGCTGGGGATGATGATAATAGTGATGGAAAAATGCAAATGATCCCAGAAACAGTACACATCCTCCCTCTGATCCTCAGATTGGTAATAGAGGCTGGAAGGTGCATTAGGGATATTTGCACTCAACTTGCTCTAAACGGCTCCAGTATTAATGGAAATTTTAATGAAAAAGTAAACCTTGATTAGGTTGCCATGCAGAATTCCCCCACTAGGCAAAGTCTGGTTAATTTCCCTTGTGCCGGGGGCATGGGTTCACATAACACACACACACATACACACACACACTCAGCAAATTCCCTCCAGTCTCCAGGCCAGTGACCCTCGTGCTTTCTTCTGCTAGCTTAACCCTCGAGTTTTATACAGGATTGCGTTGGTTCTCCCACGCCTATCATTGGAGCAGGTTCAGAGGTTAGGAATTGCCAGGGAGCTCCAAAGGGAACGTCCAAGTTCTCTCAGCTTCCTTCAGCTGCTCAGATGGAATCTGGAAGTGGCTACAGGGATCAATAGTTTCGGAGGTAGAAATCCAAGGGGCTGGGTACTGTGCCCCTCTCTTTCTGGGCAGCCCTGGAGTACCACTCCTCACTTCCCCAGGTACCAGCTATTTTTACAGCTTCCTGAGAAACACGGAAGCATACGCTCCCAGGAGATGTCTTAATTATGACAGGCAGCTCCATCTATCCCTGTGCCGTAGAAACCAGCACCTCCCTAGGGAGAACCAGGAGTTGTAGGAGAGAAGCAGTCAATGGCTTTGTCTTGTTAAAGCCAGACATGATGTGGAAACTTCCTTCACGGCCCCCTGCCGCATCCACTCATAGGCCCCACTCCAGATCCTCACCTGTCCCATGGGCGGGTGGGCAGGAGCACTGACTCAGCAGCACTCTTCCCACTGCTTCTTCCTGGTCCAAGCCTGAGCAGCGCCCTGACACCTGTTCAAGAGCATCTCTGCCGAGGAGAGACCGGTGAACAGGGAGAGTGGATTCCTGACTCCTGTTCTCAGTAGAAATATATGAGTAAGAAGAGAGATGGAACAAAGAAAGGAAAACGAAAAAGAAAGGAACAAGTAAAATGCAACACTCTAGACAGCTAAAGAGCCTGCTGTTAAGAACCCATTTGAAGCAAAGGTGATGCACTGGGCCTCTTCTTATTTTCCTCCCTGTAAGTCCTTCCTTGATAAGTCGCACTCTGCTTTGCCATTTCCAGCTTCACCGCCTTCTGAAAGGGGCCCTCCCCCTTTTCTGGTTTCTCTGATGGTTGATGGGCAGATTCCCCTAAGTCCCTGGCAGTTGTTATGGTTATGGGCTCTTGGTCATAGCAGTATGCTTTTTCTTTTATTAGTCCCTAAAGCTGCTGTTCACCAGTTGCCCGACTCCTCTGTGATTGCTGATGGAAATACTAAATTTTCCTAAATGATAACACTTTTCAGGAGTAAGAATAAACACAGCTTTCACCTTTCAGACGCTGGTTGCAAAAAAGCTATTCAGGGAAAATCAATCCTATTTCTCTTCTCTCAATAGGCTTTTGGCTCTCTCTTTGTTTCTCTCTTTCCTTCCTATTCGCACCTCCCTCCCCCCACTGCCATTTATTTGCTGGCATCCTAAGGATGAAAAATCCTCTTTCAAAGGCTGGATTTGGTCCTCAGCTTTGTGAATTGAACCAGGGCCTCCTGTTTTCTCGTATATCACAGTAAAGACCTTTGCTCAGGTTTTCTCAACCCTAGTTGCGCATAGAATCTCCAGGGTACTTTTTAAAATTATTCACATTGTGGGCCCACCTTGGACAAATTAAATCAGAATCTTTAGAGGTGGAGCCTGGATGTTTATTTTTTATGCTCCCCCGGGTGATCTTAATGTGCAGCCAGCAGTGAAAACCACTGTGTCTAGCCCCACCCCCAAAGCCATAGACAGTTGTCCTCAGAACCCTGTATGTGCAAACCTCACAGCTCACATCCTTTGGTTTTGTTAAGGGTTGGGGTCAGGGTTGACCTGCCAGAAACAGAGTCAGCAGACCCTCTGGCTGATAGGAAACCCACTGAAAAGACCTCATGAGTACAGATTAACCCCAGACATAGGCTCTCTGACTTACCGAGTAATGTACCTCCTCCTTCAATTACCTTTCAAACTAGATAATTCATTTCTCATTATTATTTGGGACAGAATACAGACTTGTAAAAGTTGTAGGGGACCCCTCTCATGATTCTTGCAAAAGGCAGCTCATGAGCCTGTGTGAAAATAGTATCTGTTCTCTTTGTGATAAACAGCATACAACCAAACAATACTTATCAGAAAACCACATGAGGCATGCCCCACTGCTAGTTGCCATTTATTCTAAGAGACAGAGTCTGTGCCATTTGGGAGCTTATGTCATAAGAAAAATGACACCATCCAAAACACAGTTACCCAGAAGGCAGTTACAACTCTGTGCTGTCTTTTTTCTTTTTCTTTTTTTCTTAGGATGTTTTGGTTTTGAGATCTATTTGGAATATTTCACCAAGATGTTAAATGACAGAAGAGTGTGTCTGTGACACGTAAACAGTGATGGTTTCTTTGGAGTCTTAGTTTCTACAGAGGCTTAGTCCTTCCAAACCTTTCATCTGGTCTCACACGATTTCCCCATCTCAAATGCAGCCTCTGTCTCATCTTTGCTATGCAAAAGCCAGAGCAAAGCAGAGTCGTTTGCCAAACCCCACCCCCTGTAGCTTCCTAGATGGTGTTAATATACAGCCCAAGGAAAACCATATTGCATCTTTTATTGGTTCTTGGAATGGCTTCATCCTTTACTAACCAAGCCTCATCTGTCTCAGAGTCGGTGCATGTTCTAGCTGTGGGACAGTTTTATGGTTTACTGCCTTGGCAATCAATGTGACATGCTGAACAAGATTGCTTTCTCTAGCCTGGTAATAGTCAGGTCATCCTCAAAAGTTTGCTGTTCCTCCAATGGGCATCTGCCTGACGTTTCCATCCACTTACGTGGCTCTCTCGGGAGCTCTTATCATCCAGACAATGGGTTTCCTTCTTGGAAATGGTCCAAAACACACAGTCAGTTCTCAATTAGCCATGCTAATGGAGGCGAGCAGTGGTGCAGGTAATCCAAAATAGCAGATTATCTGAAAATCGCTTTTATCGGCTTGGGAACAAATGCAATGATGCAGTGCATGTAAGTGTGTATGCATGATTGTGTTTCCCAGCAACGTCACATTTTCCATGGATTGTCTGTGTCTTATGTGCAGCAGAGTTTGCATTCCCTAAGGTAACATCATTTGGAAGCGCGAGTGAGCCTCCCACCTGTATCACGAGTAACAGAGGAAAGCCAGCCTGGAGTTACAGGTGCTCACGACGGTATCTCCAGAGGTGACAAAGAGGGCCATGGACCTCTGTTTCAGTAGTTTTGTGGGTACCACCGGGCTAGTCCCTTCCCACCAGGGACCCTGCTTTGCCCTCCATATCCCCCATGGGGTGGCTGGTGCCCACTCTCTGTTCCAGATCCTGGCAGGGCTGTTGGGAGTTACTCCCAGCCACTCTCTCTACAGACTGCACCATTACCCCTGCTTGGTGGCCACACTGAATTTTGATTGCCCCCTTCAACCCTAGGATGCCACCTGGGATGTAGAGCCTGTTAGATGCTGCTGCAGAGTAAGCATCTCACAACCCCAGCCCTTCTTGGAAGTTGATTGCAAGTTCTTAAGGGTCAGCTTGAAAGGAACCACATGGTGGGAAGTGGTTCTCAAATGTTATTGAACATAAGCATCACCAAGGAGCTTGTTTTAATTGTGCATATCTGGGCTCTACTCACAAAAATTCTAGTTCACATGCCTGGGGTGGGTCCTTCAGTTTGCATTGTTGTCAAGCACATCACCCTTTGAGAGACTCCCTCTGAGAATCTCTGTTTACAGGACCATCTGACTCTGCTTCTGATTGACAGTGGGCAGTGGCTTGAGTGAAGATGAACATCGGCCTTTTCAGGGTCTTTTCTTCCACAAACCATTATGTTTTGGTCAGAGTTTGACTTGTGATGGGTGAGTAGAGACCATATATGCAGGTGGGGCAACCCAGTGGGCTGGGCAAAATGTCCAGACACTTGGGTCAGTGAACCTTCTTCCCAGCCTGACCATGCACAGCCAACCCACAAGCCACAGAGCCTTCTTAAATGATGCAATAATAACAGCTACTGTTTATTGAGTATTTATGAGTTAGGCAGCATTACTGTGAATGTTCCACATTAATTTTCTCATTGAATTCCCTTAATCCTAAGAGGTGTTATTCTTATTTGGGAAGGACCTGTGGAGAAGCTATCTCAGTCTTTGTAGAGCCAATTTTAAAATAAGAGAAAAAAATAAACAAACCCAGCATGTTTGAGATTCTTGAAGGAAAGACAGCATGTAAATCAACTAATTATTATTAACATTCATAACTATATCCTTGCAGGCAAGAGGGGAAAATATGATTTTCTGTAGCTTTCTAAGAGATGGTTAAGACTAAAGCAATTAGCTAACTAATTGGCCAGTTGAAATGGTTTTCTGTGATCCTCTTGACAGATGCCCACTGGCCTATTCTCCTTGTGAGATATAAGGGTTAGGTCAATCCAACAGCTGTGACCAACTGCCTAAAATGGGGTTGTCACTCTGGACAATTTCCCATGCTTCAAAGATCTGGGTGGACAAAGTAACAGGTCCAATGGTTTATTTGGTCACTGACCTTCTAAAATAAACAGTAAGATTCATGGTCACCTAAAGAACCCTACTCCTGGTAGATAAACCAAATGTTGTCAGTCTTGAGACAGAATCAAGCAGGGTATAATGGAGAAGCAGGCAGTAAAATAAGGCCCAGAGGCAACAAGAAGAGAAAGCTGTTGACATGGAGCCCTAAAGACAAAGAAAAGGTCTTAACAAGATGCAAATCCCGTTCAAGAAAGCTCTCCGACTCAACAATTAGCCTACCCAGGAATGTAGGGCTGGTGAAGTATAAAAATCAATAGGTTAAATACTTTATGTTGTTTAATCAGATACTTAACACAAATCAAATATTACCTTATTGAGGTTATAAGGCTAAATGAGGGCACCGTGGTGGTGAACATTCATTACTGAGATGCCAGTGGATCATGAAAATAGCAAGATAAATCCCTGAGTCACCTCCGGCCCTGAGATGTGGAATTAGATCAGAAAGCCTGTGCAGGACTTAAGTGGCATCTGTGCTTTTACTTTAGGAATAACTCAGGGAGTTGGGGTTATGAGTTTCCCCAGAGAATTAAGGGTACCAAGTCCTGACATGTATAAAAATGTATTTTTAAAAGTTCTTTGAAGCTGGATACAACTACTGATGTGCAAAAGTGAGGCAGGCATCCACAGTATTCAGGACCATGGAAAGTTCCCCTGTTCTTGTAAGATAGAGCCTTCTCATTCCATGCATTACCATGACAGACAAGACAGTGTTAGGGGATGAAGCTGCGAGTCAGTCATAGAAATACTTCTCTGAGAAGGGATCCCATGGAGATAAGGGGTCTACCAGACCCGTCCAGAATTGGGAGAGCTGTGATTGAGCCACAAAGGAGCTGAGTGATCCTCGGGCTTTGGCGATACCGATCTTCACTGTTAAATTCATGGGCATCCAGTGGTGAGAGCTTTGTAGATTGATCATTACCTGTGCTCTGCCAACTTTGCTACCCTTGATCTAGTCAGCTTATGCCCTTGTCTTTTCCAGTAGATAGTGGTAAAGCCAAAATGGAATTTTACTGAAAACTAAGAGGAAGCAAAAGGGAAAGGAACGATAGAATTACGCATGTATTACCGTCACTAAACACAGGGTTCTGTATCGACACAGTCAGATTGCACAGCTCCGCCTGACCCCATCTGCAGAAACCCCAACTGGTTCTTACTCCTTCCCAGAGCTGACACACAGCCCTCTCCCTCTCCCTTTACTCCACCTCAACCCCCATTCATCTGCAGGCCCCTGGGTTTCCACAATTCCTGGCCCCTCTCTGGGTGAGAAAAGGAAAAGAACTCTGTCCTTTCTTTTCCAAAGAGCACATCCCTGGGCATCAGTTCCACCATCTCTCACCTGGTAAATCTGTGTCCTGCCCTACCTGGAGGCTTCTCCTGATCACTTCTCTCTGGCTTGGTTTTCTTGGTTCACCAAAATATGTTAACTAGCAGGGTATTAGGCTAGACTCTACTTTTTTGGAAACAAACCATCATTTCTCTTATATTCTAAGCCTTTGGTTTTCTCATTGGGGCCCTCAGAGCCTTGGATTCCAAGAAAGTACAATATTGCCTGTACAATCAATGGAGAGGCTGAGCAGGCAGGGCCCAGGACCCCCACCACCCCTTGACACCCACTGCCTTATACCTTACTGATACCAATTTTATATGTTGAGATTCCATGTAAAACCTCATCTGAAAAAAATCTACTTAAGAAAAAAAGATTGGAAGCCATTATTCAAAGATTTCTAGAGACACCAATGATAGCATCTTTTATTCTATTTCCTTCCCAAAAGATAACAAAACAATCATAATAATAACTAGCAATTGTTGAAGCCTTGTTGTGAGCCAAGGCTTTTCAATGCACTGTCTGATTTAAACCTTTCTGCAAATGAAAAAACTTCATTCTGCACATGAGGAAACATAAAGACGATGGTGAGAAACCAGCCGAAAACCTCACAGATATGAATGGCAGAAGCAACAAGCATCTCTCCAAACTCTTTGTCCTTCTGACCTCACTCACCAAACATTGCTCTCGTGAGCACCTGCTGTTTCTGGCTCCAGAGACATCTCCAGTTTTTGACTCCTTGGTGGAGCATAGATAATGGACAGCCCAGAGTCCAGGGAACCCACAGGACTTCCCGGCTCAGGTTCTCATCTCTGCCCACTTCTGGAGGATTCTAATTAGCCTCCAACACCTCCTCCACTCTTTCCTGGGTCCCAACCACCTTTTTTTTTTTTTTTTTTTTTTTTTTGCTGTATGCGGGACTCTCACTGTTGTGGCCTCTCCCGCTGCAGAGCACAGGCTCCGGACGCGCAGGCTCAGCGGCCATGGCTCACGGGCCCAGCTGCTCCGCAGCATGTGGGATCTTCCTGGACCGGGGCACGACCCCGTGTCCCCTGCATCGGCAGGCAGACCCTCAACCACTGTGCCACCAGGGAAGCCCCCACCCACCTTTGAGAGTCACACTGTTTTATTATGACAACACCTGAGTCAGTAACAAAATGTTAGGAACAAAAAGAGCAGGAGAAAGTTAATTTTGGCCTCAAAAGCCCAACAAGAGCTGATGTTTGTTATTGCTGCTATTGTGGTTCCCCCCACTTTAGCAGAGTGGGTGGGATTTCCATCAAGGTATTACCACCTGGAGACCTCAGCCCAGACAGGACTAAGGAGATCAGGCCACCAGGACTTTCCCCCTCATTCTGTGCCCACTGAAACAGCTTTGACACGGCCTTCATACAGCTCTCCAGGGCAGCCTGCCACCCCCTGCTCCGGAGATGACAAGTGTGTTGTGAAAATTGTACCTCGGCTCTCTTCTCAAAGTGGCTTCCAGTCCCCAGAGTGAGAGCACGGTAGCTCCCTTCCCTGGGTAGGAAGGAAAACAACTCGAGAGGAGGAGGGAGAGCTTTTGAGTTGACAAGTGAAGTGATTTTTAACCTTCCAAGTTCAGTTGTTTGTGAGGGGAGGTGGGCGAAAGGGGGGGTACGGGGGGGAAGGTGAAGGAGAAAAGAGTCAGGCATGATTGCTTCAGCAAGTCAGACTTTTCAGAGAAACAAAGAAGGCATTTGTCAGAGCAGAGAGCTGTATAAACCCACTGAGAATTCAGGCAGTTAGCACCTTGGCAAGCCCCTGCTTTTGCAAGCTGTGACCTAATTTCAAGAGATACCACCTATATTGTCTCCCAGATAAACGCAGGCAACAGTAAAAGCTCTCCTGGATGAGGCTCTGACATCAGGAAAGATTATCCCAACTCACGTGACTAATCCCCTTCCTTACCCTTTTCCCCATAACCCAACCCTGTCCCCTTCCCTCTCCTTTTCACAAATCTTTGTCAGAGCTACCAGATCACAATCTGCCAACACAAAGAGACAGACAGATGTGCTCCACCACCACCTGTCCACTGTGGGTGACACCCGTGTTTAATGCAGCCTTGGCCAGTGGGTGAGCGAGGAACGTCTCTCAACATCTCCTTCCATCCTAATTAAAATCTGGCAGCTTGAGCTGTCTTTTTAAAGCCAGGAAAGACCAAGGAGTTACCTCTGGGGTGGATGAATGGCCCTCTGCAGACCCCTGACCTATTACCTAATAGGTTACTAATAAAAGTTAGGGAGAGGAGGCAAGGGCTTTAAAGAGGCAAAGCCTTAAAATATTCATGGTTTAATATAAAATTGGAAAATACTGAGGCAGTGTGGAAGGGAAAGGGTGTAGAGGTTTAGATACACAAGTTTTCATTGAGTCCAAGAGGCTGTGATTCTCAGCGGCTGAGACCTCCGGTGGTGTCAGGCTATGTGGCTGCAGTTGGAGAGGTCTGGAGTGAGGTGGTCCAAGCTCAATGCCCCCTCCAGACAGATGCAGAAGGGGGTTTCATGGCCATTATGTTCTTAGGTGGGGTGAGGGGTGAAAGGAGAGCATCTATCTGAAGCAAGGGAGCTTCCTAGATCATACACACTCCCCTCCATCTTTGAGTTAACGGTAGGAAACGCCTTTCTTGGAGGTCTTCTCAGAAAGACCAAGCCTGTCTCCCTCTTCAGTATTTTAGAGGCAGATGCATGGAGGTAGGAAAAAGGGACAAAGTATTCACTATAATTCCTTTCAGTTTAAGTATTCTAGATCCATCTTCTTGGGATTGATTCTTCATCTTATCACTGAAATGGAAAAAGTCCTGGATGTGATGGAGAAAACGCATCCTTTAGCAGCTTTTTTAGTGATAAAATCAGTATCCCCAGTAGAGCAGGGGCCCTCCACCCTCTGTCCCGGTATCCTAGCCGTGAGCCCTCCTTCATCAACCTAATGATACTGAGTGCAGAGATCGAAGTCAAAGAGATTCTCAAAGTAGAAATTAACGCATCCAGGCTTCCCTTGGAACCAGAGGCCGATGGTGGGGAGATTCAAGGACGTTAAACTCTAGAACTGAGGGCTGTGGCCTCTCTGTGACTAAGACTGGGCTGTGTGCTAGCTTTGGGTCTGGTGTGGTGGAGAATAATAGAGAAGTAAAAGACTCAGCCATGCCCTCCAGGTGGTTCTGTGTAGGGAGAAGTTGGGACATCTCCCCCTGGGTCTCCACATAGGCATGTGCAAGGTATTTTTTCAATTACCCTTTATGGTGCGACTGAGTATGGTTACAATAGAATGGAGTTGTCATTTTCTATATGATAGCACAAGAGACAGGAGAAACTTCAAGAGCCTCCCGGCCCTTCCTACTTCCCTTTCCCAGGTCTCACTGTGCTCCCCCTGTGCAATGTCAGGGAAGCTTCAGGATCACTTGTGGTCTTCCCACATCCTGCCCAGCTTCTCCCACTAGGCACACGGGCTCTGCTCGCTGACCTGGCGAGCAACGTATCACCCTGAATGCTGCCAGGACAGAGCTGGGACTAACTGTCCAGGTGAGCTAGAACGGAACTCAAAGTGAGGCACCTGGAGATTTCTGTTTACAGGATGCCCGCCTCTGTGGTTGCTTTTCTCACGTGATATCTGGTGTTTGCACTGCACTTGACATCTTTCAGAGCAGTTCTATATCCATTTCCCTATTTGCATGTCATGACCACCCTGTGAAGTATCATTATTTTCATCTTACGGCAAAGAACTGAGACACTAGAGAGAGATTCCCTCAAGGTCAAACACCTAATTACTAACTGAGACCTGGAGCCTGGCTTTCTCACTGGGTCCAGCTGGTGCCCCTTCTGCCATCCTGTTTCTGCCCATCTTTCAAAGGGCAATTCACATCCCACTCCCTCTGGGAAGCCTTCCAGGACCTCGCCAGGCCCAGTACTGTCTCCTTCTGACTGTACAAAGCTCACTGTCTGCATCTCACTCGCCTGGTATTCAATCACTATCTTATTTACTTAACTTTTCAGGTGTGTACATATATTCTTCCAAGAAAATTATAAACAAGGTGTCTGGCATGCGCTTTATTATACCTGCTCCCTCTCACCCTTCCCCCATACCAAAACCCAATTAAGAGTGTAGGAGACATTTAACAAATACCAGCTGCTGAATGCATGAACGAATGACTTTTTTAATCAAATATAAATTAAACTGGTGTCTCATCCAAAGCAAAACTTCTTTTTTGCATTAACCCCTGTGGAGCTTTTTCTGATGGCAGTAGAAGACCAGTGAGGTGTCTGGTCCTTTTGTAGCTGCTCCACAGAAGGGAACCTGAGGGAGGGAAATCTGAAGGCCTCTGACCTGGTGGATTTCCTGTAGAGTAAAAATTTCGTATTAAGATTTCAAAAAAGAATAACTCTTCAAAGTTCCCCATTTGGGGTGGTAATAATAGGGGTAGCATTAATGAGGTTATAATAACATCCCGGATGTTTGGGAGACAGTGGGGAATACAGGAGGCTGTACTGCATAGTGATTAAGTGCAGGACTTCAGAATCAGACATCCCCAGAGCCCCAGCCCTGCTGCTTACTGGTTGAATGAATGACTTTGGGCAAGTTCCATGACCTCTTGTCCAAAGTCCCCTGACCTGTGAAGTGGAGGTAATAATAGTATCTATACCACAGGGGCTGTTATGAGGATGAAATGGTATAATGTCTATAAAGTGGCAACTACACTGCCTGACATTTAGCATCTGCCCAATGTACGGTAGCTATTGTTACTACGACCATAGACTCCCTGGGTGAGCTTGGTCTGGGCCCCTTCCTGCCCAGGCTCATTGGCCAGAAGGTGCCAATTCCACATTAAAAAAAAAAAGAAGAGGAAGATCCTGGGGCCCCTATCCAAAGAAGCCCATCCTTCCCTTCTGGGGGGCTGAAATCTCAGCTTTCAAGTGACACCCCCCCGGAAGCACAGCTTCTTCTTAAAGGAATTCTCTGGACGGATCAGAGACCATGTGTGCCTGTCTCCCTCCTGGCTCAGAATTAACAAGCCCCCGCCATCTCATCTTTTCCCCTTCTGTTAGAACAAGGTCGAACTCCCCTTTTCACCTCCTTCTCCAGTTGGTGTAATGACTTCCTCCACCTTGTCTTAAATATCTGAATTCAAAAACGTTAATTAGGGACTTCCCACCATTTTATGGAGCTGTCATGATTAGACCTATTATTACCATCCCAAACGGGAAAACTGAACATCGACTGCTTTATGAACTCTTTATCACAATTAATGCTGTCTCCAAAGCTTCCCATTTATTGGGTGCCCTGGTATAATCATTCCTTATATGTGTTTCAAGACCTTGTACAAGTACAAATAATTTAAACTAATTAGCTTATTATAAAAAAGGAATGAAAACAAATGACACATGAATGAACTGTGAGGTTTCGTATGAAATTAATATCTCCCTAATACCCACAAGTTTGGTAAATTCCTTATGCATCTATAATCAAGCCTGATGAATCCCCTAGATAATTCAGAGGTAATTACGCATGAACTCCTGCCAGTTATTTTAAAGTGCTACCAAAATAAAAGATTTATCCTCAAGATCAAGTTAGGCTCCAGGATAACTAGCACTAACCAGACATGTCCCATCAAGATCAGCCATTAGGGCTTCCCTGGTGGCGCAGTGGTTGGAAGTCCGCCTGCCGATGCAGGGGACACGGGTTCGTGCCCTGGTCTGGGAAGATCCCGCATGCCGCAGAGCAGCTGGGCCCGTGAGCCATGGCCGCTGAGCCTGTGCGTCTGGAGCCTGTGTTCTGCAACAGGAGAGACCATGGCAGTGAGAGGCCCGTGTACTGCAAAAAAAAAAAAAAAAAAAAAAATCAGCCATAAAAAATTGCATTGGCTTTGCATCCCACCTGATGCCTGCACTGACATCTGTAAAAGGCAGCCACAAGCCTCAGAAACATGGAGTTGAGTTTTCATTGGGATTTGTTTGTGAGATATGAGGTGATGAGAAGGGATCCCCAGTTGGAAAAGCCACCAAGGCCCAATGAAACACTGCACACCGTATGTGATCACCAATTCCCAAGAGCCAGTCTTGATCTAGTTGAGGGATCTTGTAACAGGGAACCATTTTCTCCTTTCAACATCGATTGCAGTTTTTTGTTTTTTTTTCTAATACTACATACCCGTAGTGAAATCAGAGCCCTTATTTCAGCAGGCTCATTCAACCAGGCAAAATGAAATTTCCTAGCCTTTGAACTACCATAGCTTTTTATTTATTTCCAGCTTTCTTAAAATATAGCTCATTATTTATTTTCAGACATAGCTCCTGTTTGATTGTATGTTTCTTAAAGACTATGACAGTGCTATTTATTACATATAGTCATTACATATATGTGTGTACATATATACATATATATAATAAATATTTACTAAATATCTCTGTGCTAGGCACTGATATATCAATAAGTAAAAGAGACAATATCTAAGCTTTCACAGACTTGACATTCTAGTCGGGGAGACATAAAATAAACAAATAAGTGAGATAAATAATATGTCAGATGGGGATAAGCACTCCAGAGGAAAATAAAGCCAGGAAAGGGATGTGGAGAAAGGGATACAGTACAAGAGTGGGGTGCAAATTTTAAATAAGGTGGTCAGTCCCTGAGAAGCTGACAACTGAGCAATGTCTTGAAGGAAGTGAGGGATTGAGCCATGTGGGTCACTTAAGGGCAGGACATCTCAGGCAGAGGGAACAGCAAGTGCAAAGGCCCTGAGGCAGGAGCATGCCTGATGTGCTCAGGGAACAGCAAAGAGACCACAGCGACTGGAGCAGAGTCAACAAACGGATGAGTAGGGGATGAAGTTAAAGAGAAAACAAGGAGGCCAGACCAGGTAGGATGCTGTAAATCATGAAAGGGGTTTGGGGTTTTATTCTGAGATGATTAGGGATGGAGAAATAACACCATCTGACTTCAGTATTTAAAAGCCTTGCCCAGACTATGCCGTTGAGAGCATGGGGCAGCAAGAGCACCAGCAGGGAGACCAGTTAGGAGGCTCTGGCAAGAATCTAGGTGCAGGCTCGTCGTAACTTGGCCCAGGGTGTAGCAGTGGGAAGTGAGAACAGTCAGAGTCTGAGCTTGAACACTTTGAAGAAAGAGCCAACAGGATCTGCTGACAGATTCAATCGTCTTTGTAAACTTTTCAGCTCCCAGAAGCATACTATATACCTAGACGGTGCTGAGAAATGTTTGCTGAATGAGTAGACTAAACACATGTGTAAAGTATTCAAATAATTTGAACCTCATCCGGGGCGGGGGTGGTGGTGGTGGTGGACGGGGGTTGGGGTTGAATTTGATTTGATTAGAGGAAAAAGAACACACCACATACCCCTCAGTCTCTTTCCCAGGGCTGAGTTGCTTTACCTAGTAGACACTCATTAAATATTTGTTGAATAAGTGAATAAACGAGTTAATTAAAATGGGTGTGCAAAACCTGGGACCTTGTTCTGACTTCCAATTGAAACCCCAGCAGATAGGCCCTGCATCTAGGGGGGCTTCTTTCTCTGGCCCCTGGCAGAGTTGCAGGGGTAAGTCTGGGCTTCATAAATATTGCAAAATGGAGCCGAGGTAGAGCTGCCCAGAAAAGTGCCTGAAATGATCATCTGGCCTCCTGTTTGTCAGGGTGGGAAACAAGAAATACTTTCTAAGTGCTTAAATGTCATCATCATGACTAAATTGCTGTAGGAATAAAAATTCAGTTTATACTATTGAGGATCATTAAACTCTCTTCTGAATCTGATACCAAAATTGAAATAATTGGCTCGTCGATGGTACAACACAGAATAGAACTATATCGGCCTGTCGGGGGAAGCGTTGTCTCAACATGAAGGATGGGACAGGAACTTGAGTAGGTAGATCGGTTTGGCTGGCAGAGGGTTGCTGTGTGGCGATTACAATTGACAGCCCAGATCATGATTAAAAATACTTGGAGCACAAATTTAGAGTTACAGGAAAATAACTGGATTTTGCAATTAAACCAGAGTTTGAAATCCATTGGCTTTTCCAAGGCATGGTTAAATTCTGTTTCAGGAGGTCAAGTGCAGATCTGACATACCAATACTCAGTGAAGAGAAAGTACCAAATAAGAACAAAATAAATAATGATAATAACAGATTGAGTTACAGTCCAAGAACAAAGGTGTGTTTTAAATGAAAATTATTACTCACAGATGCAGGAGCACAAACCCAGACCAATTCAGTGCTGACTCTAAGGTAGAGAGAGACCCACTGGGTGCTCATATCTTAACCTGCAGATGCTAATGCTGACCTGCAGGGGAGGGGCAGGTTAATTAGCTGCCGGTTGTAAAGCATTATTGCTTTGCTGAGTATTATTATTTTAATAAAAGAGGCTCATGAAAACGTCTCTGGTGGTAACTCATGAAGAATCATTTTGAGGACAAGAGTACTCATACATCATTCTGAGTGTCGCCTATGTATCTGAGTATCAACAAAAAATTTACTGTTTAAACATAAATCTCTGGAAGAAGTTGAAGTTAATTAAAAAGGTTTAACAGCATATGCATTAGTATTAGCCCTGGCCCTCCTTAGCATGGAAGGAAGGGAAGGAAGTAAAACAAGATATGTGAAGAAGCAGTCAATGTAGGCATTTAATTAAATGTGGTCCAAAGCATAGGCAAAGATACCACTTTATCTGCCATTCAGAGACAGGAAAGAGAATGGGAGGCAGGGAATGTTCCCTGAAGAGCGATTCATGTTTTTAATTAACAAAGGCTTTGAGCGTCCTTCCTACATTTTTTTCTTTTGAAACCTAGAATTTCATCTTGTGCCATGATACTTCTGTTCAGATGTGGGAGGCCTGTGGCCAACAACAGTAGCCCAGTTTAAGTACATATCTTCTGATTTGTGCCCAGCTATTACTCACCGATTGGTTCATTTATGCAACAAATATCTGTAGAGCTCTGCATGACCCATGGAGCCCTATAAACTGAGGGGCCTGCCGAGATGGGCTGGTCTCTGCCCTCTGATGGCTCACAATAGAGAAAGACTGGCATGCCAACCAAGAGCACCACGTGGTAAATGCTGAGAGAGATACACATTCCAAATTTGGGGATCACAGATGAGGACGTTTGGGTCCATGTAAAAACTACATGCTTAAGTTGGCCCAAGCCTGTGACTGCAGGAAAACAACTTGGGAATATTTCGTTGCTTTTGTATTCTCATAACATCAGTCTGCCTGCCTCCATTTTCTGGTTCCACTCTCATTCCTAACTTTGTCCTTCCTAACTCCCAGCCTGCATCCCTCTGATGCTAGCTTCAGAATATGCCACATTCATTTCACTTCTGCTCATTTATTCTCTCACCTATTGTTCAGCATTCTTACCCCATCCCTCAAGGTTCACCCCAAGTCCACCTCTTCCATGACGTGTCTCTTGACTCTCCTGAGCTGCAGGGGTGCATAGTAGGAGTTGGAATGTTTGCCATTTGTCAAGAGGGCTGGTCAGAAGCACCACACACTGTAGCACTTAAAATAGTTGATGTCTTTATAACCTCTTGCTTATTACTTGTTTCAAAGATATCTCTTGACCCTCCGACTTAAGACTTTAAGTCATTTAGTAGGAGATCAACAAATGTATCCTTTATAGTGCTTTGCCCAGGCCCACTTCAATTTGATCTCTTTGCCCCAATAATTCCATCCATTATAATTTCTGTCCATCCTTCTCACCTCATCTACAAGTTTTCTGGACACGACCCCATCTTCCTCTAAGATTTTCGCACCAGGCTCTCAGCCCTCTCCTCTCCTTCTCATCACCTCCTTCATCCTGGGTGACTTCTGATCCTTCCAAGCCCCTGACCTCTTCAGTTTCACGACCCCTTCACTCCAGTGACCTCTGTCTCTACCTCTTCTGCATTTTGAAACTCACATCTCAGAATTACTAAACATTCAGATTTTCAATGGTCAAAACCTCTCTCTATCCTTCCCCATTTTGTCACTCCCTCTCGACCTACTCTCTGGTTTTCCCATAGCCTTCCATCTTTTCCATCTTTTCCTGTTTTCCCACCTCCCTCCCTGGCTTCATTCAGTCTGAACACAACGACCACACATTTTACCTCTACTATTGCTAACATTCCAGAATTTCTCAACTTTTTGTCCTTCTATCTGCTTGACTTTGCAGCCCCCTATTCTCAGGACCCACTATGCGCTGGATCCACTTCAATTAGAGCACGCTCATCCCAAAACTAAGAGTTATTTTATCCCCTTCTCGATCATACCCTTCCCCACACTTTCAGTCATCACCCCTAAGAAGATGATTCCACATCCCTATCTCCAGTTCTATGCCTGGCCTTCAGGCGCATAGTTCCGGCTATATATTGAACATCTGTACATGGGTTTCCTGCAAGATTTCTAACTGACCACCTAGAGCATAGCTTACCTTCCTTCAAAAACTCTTACTTTTTTCTGTGTTCCATGAACTATAGTTGACATCATGGTCTTCTCACTTATCTTTCCCTAAAGGCTCAGGGCCAGGTCTAATCCTCCCTCTCCCTCATTCTCTATATCCCATGGGTCACCAGCTCCTATTGACTCTGTTTCTCTTCCCTTTGTTTCTATTATCACTAGCCGTGTTAAGTTCCTCATTTAATCTCACTGAGGTTACTGCTGCCCTCAAACTCATCTCGCTGTCTCCAATTAATCTCCAGTATAATCCTACTCATTTGATTGCCATATTGATTTTCCCAAAATATTGCCACTCCTTTCTCTAAAATCTCTAATAATTTACTTTTGCCCAAGGTTCAAGTCCATACTCCTTAGCATAGCAATCATACGCCACAGTAGACCCTAAGCTATATCTTTGGTCTTATTTCCCACTAGTACTTGCCTCTCTTGTGTGACCTACTCTTTTCCACTTCAGTGTTCATGCTGTTCCCTCTGTCTGAAATAGCTTTTATCTACACCTGTTGAAATCCTCTTCACCCTTCAAGATCATCTCAGATACTGTCCCTACCAACTATTGGTGAGCTTCCCTCTGTGTTTCCCTAACATTTTCTTTATTTATAATTCATTCATTCAACTAATATTTATTAAGTATCTACTATGTGCAAAGAACTTAAATATACATTATCTTATTTCATCCTTACTCTAGTCCTGTGAGGGAGATATCATTAATATTCTTGTTATATAAATAAGAAAACTAAAGCTAAGTGAGTTTAAATTTCCTGCCCAATATCATAAAGTCAGTAAGGGTGGAGCAGGTTTGCAAACCTAATTCTAACGCTCTTCACATCAGCCCGGAGTTACCATTCCTTTAGTACAATCTGCCTTGCATGGTATGGGAGAGAGAGAGAGAGAGAGAGAGAGAGAGAGAGAGAGAGAAATGGAAAGGAGGGAGCAAGGGAGGGAAGCTTGCCCAAATGCCTTTTTTTATCCTTCTGGATTATAGGAGCCTTGAACTCAGGAGCCATACTTGGTTCACCTTTGAATTCTTCACTTAGAGCCTGACACAGAGGACATGCTTGATAAATGTTTACTTTGTTGAACTGAATGTACAGTTTAGAATTTTTCACATATAAAATCATAAACCTGGGAGGGACATAAAACATTATATCATCCATTCCCTTGTCTCAGAAAGACTCTCTCTATGCTCCTTTCTGGCTCCCCCTGCACTTTTTGTGTCATTACTCCCTGTAACTCCAAGTGTTCATAACCACTTTCCCTTCCTGTTAGGTGCTCTTGGCTTTTCTGAGGCTTCCTGTTGGTTTGTGGCCTATTCCCAGGTGTTAGCTTGGAGATGGTGGTCACCCAAGGAAATCAGATGTGTTCTTCTTAGACTGAGATCTTGCTTGGAAAGGGCAGAGGAGAGGGAGAGAACAGAAAGAGGAGAACAGAGTTCACATTCCTGTGAGTCTAGCTTGAACTTGGCCACGTGGTAATCTGCTCTCACAGAGAGGCAGTTTCATTCCCCTCCTGTTCCCAGTAGGAGTCCAGAAGCAAGCTCTGTGTTATCTCCCAGGAATGCTTTACCTCATGTGGATGCAGCCACAGTATTTATAGGAAAACCTGGCACAAACAGAGCCGCTTACTGGTCTCCAAAGAGGAAACAGTGAGAACAAATCACCAAGCCTGGTGAGACCTCTGCAGGAAAGAGTTTGAAACTAGGACTAAAAGGCAGGGGAGCATCTGTCAAAATCTGTTACTTAAGCTGCTGACGAGATTATCGGTGCGCCCTCTGTTCCCATGGGTTGTGGAGATCTACCCTTTCTGAGGGGCCTTGGGCTTTCCATGAAGAGCCCAGCAGCTGCCCACAGGGACCTGAGCTTCATCTGAAGCATCCAAGGACATCTGCACATTTCACAGGGAGGCTCCTCCCCACCGGACACCTGCCTCGTGTATGATGCAAAGAGGGCCCTTTCATAAACACCACGTGGAGCCACAGAACTGACACTCTTGTCCTAAGAAAAAGTGGAAGTCAGGCATAAGCACATACAAGCAAAGGCACCTGTGATGGGGAGTATAATGAACATCATTACATGGGTCTGTGCAGCACTGGAGTAGCAGGACTGAGCCAGGGGACTCTGATGTTGAAGGTCAAGGAGAGGAGGAGAAAACAGCAAGGAGGAGAGGTCTGTGACCCAGGGGAAAGTGAAAGGAGGGGAACCCAAGCATATTCTTTCTTGCTTGCCTGTCTCATGGGCTACTCCTCGCACTGAGTTGGGCAACCCTAAATACAAAGGTCCCCATGGTTCACCCTGAGATTCAGGAAGAAGCTCTATGAAACAGCACCAAGTAATACAAGAGGATGCATCTTTAAGACCAAGTTGTGTGGTTCAGACGAAGTGTGACGGAGTGTGTTTATCTGACTCTTGGACCCACCTAGCCACACTTTTCAGGTGCAGGCAGCCCAGAAGGAAAAGCTGACTTAATTCAGAGGCCAAATTCTTCCTTCAGATCTATGCACGTAACATATGCAGTGTGCAGATTGGAATGATTTTGATGTTGATGATCTGACCTGACAGTCTTGTCTGCTAGTTCCAGATGAGGACATCTTTCAATACTCTGTGTGTCTGTGTGTGTGTGTGTGTGTGTGTGTGTGTGTGTGTGTGGTATGTTCCATCAGTCTTGACAGCCTTCTTTCCCAAACCAAAGTGGGACCTCAGGACCCCCACCCCTCCACTGGCCGTGGCTGTTCCTCCAGGTGGCCCAAGCCAGTCTCCATGCTACAAATGATAGGAACTCTCAGGGACCACTCAGCAGCTGAAGGGAAGTAATGGGCTCAGAAAAATCATAGAACGTCTATGCCTTTTCTTTCTTAGCACAGTGCGGGGGGAAATAAGGCAGTAATGGCATGGGAAGGTGGGAGATTAATTGTCTTCTCTGGGCACATTCATTTCATATTCATTGTCACAGTACTGGTCGTAATGAAGTTACTTAGTATTCATGCAGATGTCACATCAAGTTCCTCCATAGATGTTTTACTGTAATTTAGCATAAGGTAATGGATATCTATATTAAAGTGTTCCCAATTAAGCCAATGGCCTTTCTATTCTACAGGCCAGATTGGATTGGATAGCCATGAAGTGTAAGCAAACTAAGCCTCCTCAGATCCCAGCTTCAGAGGTCAAATCTGAAATGAGTTTAGCTCCTTCTTGTGTCTGTTTCACAAGAATCCTAGTGGCTCAAACATAGCTTTGTAATTGACTGATCCAGAAGGATGAGTTTGAAAGTGGGTGATTGATGGGCCCAATATATTTGAGCAAAATCAACACTGGGGAGAATACTAATTACACAAGTCAGGCCAACCAGCAGAGTGGACACAAGAATAGAGTCAGGATTAGTGAATCACATCTCCAGCCTACAGAGCCCCGAGACTTGCCGGAACTGTGCTGGGATGCAACTGGTGGTTATTTAGCATCTGTCTTTGAACTCTCCTATATTAGAAGCTGCCACGTTAGAAATGGTTTATTGCAGTCTGTGGAGGCACTTTTCAAGGCTTAAGAGATTGGGTTCCAATAAAAAAATACAAACAACTTTTAAATGAGGTTTGGTCAAGCAAAGGAACTTTTTTTTCTTTCCTTTATGCTTACCCAGAAGTAGAAAAAGAAAAGAACCAAAAAATTCAAACAGAAATACAAATAGCTGCCTACACCTTCACTGGAGATAGGACTGATTCAGTCAATACATAAGGTTTGTTTTTTTTTTTTAATGTTATCAAAAGGTCAGAGCCAGTGGCCTTTGAAGGCAAATCTCATCTGACAGAGGTGGCCCTCCAGAGCTTAAATCTCCAGATCCATTAGCACTGAAGTGTTTCTTCTGAGTGGGCTTTTGGATGGTTGGGGCCCAGCCAAGTCACAAAGAAACTGCAGACTTTGGCAACACAGCCCAGGACTGAGAGACACCAGCGGGACCAATGGAGATTCCTCACACATTACTTGAGAATCTTAGTTCATCCAACAAAAAATTATTAAATGGCACTCTTCCAGGCCCTGGGGACACAGTGGTGAGCAAAACAGAGCTTACTCATTCTAGAAAAGGAAGTGGGTAATAAATCAATATCCAGACACTCTGCCTTCTGTCTGCGGAGAGACTGGGAGATGTTTCAGTCATCACCTGGCTCTTCAAGACTGAGGTTCTTTTGAACAGTGGTCCCCTCACAGCAACAGCTTTCTCAGCAAGGTTCCTACACTAAATTAATTTCAAGCCTCCAGCCTGGACTTCCGGTCACCAAGGGTGATCCATGACCAGGACTGGCTGTCCTGGCTGCAGGACATGACTGCAGTTATGAGAAAGTATAGGATAAGTGAGGGGAAAATAAAGAAGAGGGAATTATCCATGGACTATGGGGCTATCCTCCCAGGCCATCTATGGCAAGACAGCTGCCCCATATCTGAGTGATTCTGCTTAAATCAACAGTGCCCCCCATTCCATACAATAGTTGTTTCTGCTTATGTACACTCTGGGAGCCCAGACCAGACCCAGCACAGAATATAGGACAACTCTCATAGCTTTGAGAGCCTAGCTGAAAAGGAGAGTTAGTGAAATATGAGGAATTTCTGGCTCTCCTAAGGAGAAGATCAACTTTAGTTGCAGTCAGAGAACAGACAAGTAGGTTTTTCCCGCAACAGACAAGGAGGTGATGGAATGAAAGAGAAACATGGTGGAGCTCTGGATTCTTTAAGAACAAGACAGGTGTTTCTATTCCCATCTCTCTGGCAGGGTTTTCTTTTAGGAAAATCCTGTCAAGAGGAAGTCACATTACCTAAATGTTCTGAGTTCTCTGATTCCAAAGCAAAGTCGGTTATTGTTCCTGTTCTGAGCTCCCCATTCTCAGGACATTACAATTCTCCCCACACATTGGAGCAGGCGTAAATTTTGTAAAGATTCTGGAGTTTACTGATCCTGGTACCACACGTGTGCCAATGAAAGTGAACACTGCAAAGCTCAATTCTCTTCATTCCTTGATCTTTAATTCAAGTGTCCCCTTCTTCAGAGCAGCTGTCCCTTTCTGCCCCTGACCCAGATGTCTCTCCTCAGGCTCCCATGTATCACGTGGGAGCATGTATCTCACTGTACAGTGATCTCAGTTTACTTCCCAGTCTTCCCACCATCATCTGTGTGTCCCCAAAGCGGGGCTAGGCTTGGTACACTGTAGACATTCTGCAAGTATTATTAAATGAATAACCAGATGGATGGATGGATAGACAGATGTTGGAGTCACTGATTATTAGCTTCTGCTAGCCAAATCTCTCTGTGTACTTTTATCCTTTTTTAAGTGAGCGACCTTCAAAGGTAGCCAGCCTGAGGGAGAAAAATAGGTCCCCGTTTTCCAAGTAGGATTTTTATCAGCCCAGACAGCACTAAGCCATATTTTTAATCAGGATTTAGACCTGATTCTTTTTTTTTTTTTTCTTTTCTTCTAGGAGTAGGAATTGAATTAAACCCATAGGTAGGATTTGCAAGAGGACAAACTAGCTAAGTGTGCCTGCTGGTTCTGGACAAATGGGTAGGCAGAGGCAAGGGTAGGCAAACGGGTAGGCAGACAAGAGGCTGGAGAAGAGAAAAGAAGAGGCTGCCCGGAGACCGACCCTTATAGTGCTAAGCAGGGAATGTGGCATCTGCAGTGGGAACATGAGGCCAAAGGCCAGATGAGGAGCAGACATTGTTATAAATGCATCTGGAGCCTTTGCATTCAGAGCAAAAGAGAGAAGTGACAAGAGGGTGGTTGCAACATGATTCACCCATGCTGCCACTGCTAATTACTGAAATTTCCCAGGTCCTCTGCAATCAGCCCCTATGGAAATCAAAACAGCACACCCATGAGGAAGTTCCGTCCTCCACCCCAGAAAACACATCCAGCTAAAACTCTTCCTTTAGGCTGGATCTAGGTTTTCCAGAATATAATGGGGAGGTATCGTGATGCAGTGGGGAATGAAGAGTAAGGGCTGAGTCATCCGGGAGTGGGGGCAATCTCACCACCCTGCCTTCCTCCCCTCCCCTAAGCAGGCTTCAAGGCCGGGGAAATAAGCGGAAGAAGGGAGGTAACCTGGTCCTTACTAAGTACCTATCCTCCTAGGTGCTTTGACACATCATCTCTTTTTATCCCTCTGTAATGCAATGTAATAGGTGTCCCTCTCATTGTACCGATGAGGACACAGACTTGATGACATCCAGCGACTTGCCTAAGGTCACACAGTAAGTAGTTAAACCAGGATTCGAATTCAAGCTCAGATGATCTGGACTCCCTGTGGGGTGTCATCCCTATCACCCCACTCTGAGGAGGCACGAGGAGCTCAGCCCATCCGGCTGAGACCATAAAGGGCAGCAGAGCAAGGACCCCAGGCAGGTACCGAGAGCGCTGCAAGAGTGCGCTGTAGGGGGTGTGGAAGCACCACAGACAGTAGCACTGGGTCCAGGAGGGCCGCACGGAAGACCAGAAACCAACAGAGAAACCGAAGGGCGGAGACACCTGGGAAGCAGGAGGAGGGGCCCGCACTCGATATTCTGTTTGTGAGCCCAGTATTAAAGCGGAGCTGACACATACCCCTTGGCTTCTTACACTTCTCCTGTCAGGGCCCATTCTAAGGTCTGAGCATCACTGAGCCCTCAAGAGGACAAGTACAGCAAGGGGGAAAGAGGAGGACAGCTCATTTCTAGGGCTTCTGCGCTTATATGCCAGGGGGTCCTGACATCCTCCGCACTGATCCTCCCAGCTCTCTGAAATGGATAATTTCTCCCAATTAAGCAAAGATGCTTAGCTCAAGAATAAAATAACAACAAGGTCCACCTAGTACATGCCATACCTGTGTGTACCTGTATATCCCTTATCCCATAATTCTATGAATATCTAAGGATAATTCTATTACCATTCCTGTTTTTATAAATGAGAAAGCTGAAATTTAGAGTTTTCTGTGATTTCCCTAAGATCCTAAAAATAATAAGCGGCAGAGCAGAGATGTCTTCCCATGTCTGTCACACTAGGGGACGGGATGTGAGAGCTGATTTTGCCTCAGGGAGATCCGAGTCTCATAGGAAACACATCACTTCCTTCGCCGATCCCGCTCACTTCCTGCAGGCCTGTCGAGCCTTCCCGTGACTTAAAACTAGCCAAGTTATTCACAGAATTCTTTAGTGTTTTCACACTGGGAATGAGAAACCAGGGAGGAGGTCTCAGGGGAGAAGGCAGGGCCTCTCCTTCACCCCTCAGGCCTGGGATACACTCGGCTCTTTACAAGGATTTTCATACCTGTTGGCTCTTCAGACTCTCACAGAAACCTAAGGTAGGTAGAGCAGGTATTTCCATCCCCATTTTACAGATGAGGAAGCTGAGGCCCCGAAAGGTTTTGCAACCTGACCAAATATCCAGTTGGCATTAAAGCCATGTCCTCGGCCTACGTCCCTCTGGCTCCTGACCCAAGGCCTCTGCTCTCTCTGATCTGGCAGGGGTGCTCATCACTGGGACACACAGTGACCAGCTGAGAACGCATCCCAGCCTGCAGCCGTCTCCATACTCCCAGTCCCTTTTCTTCCAGCCACCTCCGGCACCAGGCCTTTGACCACTGTTCAGCCCCAGCCCCACTGTCGTGTGGCCCAGGAGCCTGGAGGTATTAAGGGCCTTGGAGCCCCTCAGTCACACTGGCCCTTTTAATGAGGAAGCTTCTCTGTTCCTGCTAAGCCTTAATGTAACCCTCAAGTCCAACCTCCGTGGGACCAGGGAGGAAAAAAACTGGGGACAGTGATTTGCTCTGGACTAGGAGGGGATATACCTCTGCCTTTGAGACTTAGAGGTTTTTGGGTTTTTTTTCCAAACCACCGCACAGCTTCTTTTTTTTATATATAAGCAGATATTCATTTTTTAATTATTATTTATTTATTTATTTATTTATTTATTTATTTATTTTTGGCTGTGTTGGGCCTTCGTTTCTGTGCGAGGGCTTTCTCTAGTTGCGGCAAACAGGGGCCACTCTTCATCGCGATGCGCGGGCCTCTCACTATCGCGGCCTCTCTTGTTGCGGAGCACAGGCTCCAGACGCGCAGGCTCAGTAGTTGTGGCTCACGGGCCCAGTTGCTCCGCGGCATGTGGGATCCTCCCAGACCAGGGCTCGAACCCGTGTCCCCTGCATCGGCAGGCGGACTCTCAACCACTGCGCCACCAGGGAAGCCCCTGAGACTTAGAGGTTTTTTAAGGCCAATCCTTAAAAGAAAAAGTGTTCATTGTGCTCAATCTCAGACTTAGCATTACTCCTGATCTAGGAGACGTTTAGGGTCAAGTAGGGCCCAGAAGCTGGAACTGGCCGCATTTCCTAACCCAGTGCAGCAGCTAATACTCTGGGCTACATGAGAGGCTGTGCTGGCTTTCTTCCCTGGGTGCACAGACCCTCTCCCCTCTGCTCCCCATAGAGCAATGAGCCCCTCTTGGAGACCAGAGAGGCAAGAGGTATAATGGAAAGAATACCAGCAAGGGCCGCCAGAGCCAAGAGGGGCCAGACCTGTAGCCCAGGGATGAGAGTGGCTGTTTTTGGAAATCTGATTCTTTACTGAACAGGGAGCAAGTGGTACTGACTGGGGGAGTGGAAATGGAAATGGGGTGTGAGGAGAGCTGGATGAGGGAGACTGTGATCCCCCAACACATTCCTGCCAGGTATACCCAGAGCCAGGCTAACCAAAGACACCTGGCTCCCTTTGGTACTTTTTTGAGAAGAAAGGCATACCTTAAACCCTCAGGACCCAAGAATCAAGCCTTATTTCCCACAGAAAGCCCCCCAGCCTCTCCAGCCCAGTGGTCTTTCCTCTCAACTCCAGGGTTGTTCCAGCCCAGCCATTTTACCTGCCCTTTGAGCCATCACCCGCTTCACCTTGATTAGGCCCAGCTGCATCCCAGGCATCAGGAGTCAGGCCAGCATTCACCCAGGGAGGCCAGCAACTACAGTACTGTGACAAGCACAGGCTTGAGTGGAGTCTCCTGGCTTGTGCCTAACCAGCTGTAAAATACAGAGGAAAGAGGGCACCTTCCTCATTCAATTATTATGAAGACTAAGTGGAATCATTCATGTCAAGTGCTTATCACAGAGTCTGACATAAAGTACATGCTCAGCTGGGAATATTCACCACTCTCTCTCGGGGAAAGCAAAGTCAGGTCCAAGCCACCTACTCGTTGACAGAGCAGAATAGGCAACTCATGCAAATCAGCTGCATGCAAATCAGCCTTCTACACTGGACCAGAAAAAGAGACTATTCTCCCTTCAAATAGGCTCTTTGGGGGAAACTAAGCCAGATCGCCAAACCAGCTCTCCAGAGCAAGAGAGAATGGCTCCCGGTGGTCAGGCCTGCTTCACATGGAGTGGACTGTACTTCAGTTCACTGAAGGAGGCTGGAAATGCATCTGAACAGGGACATTGTGGCAGGAACGTGACTGAACCATGTGAAACAAGGTCTCTATTGGATACAGCCATCCTTCCTGTCCTTTCCATGTCTACGCTGTAGATAAATTGTCAGCACTCGGGTTCTGCCTAAATAAATATATTGCTGGTACAAAAGTATGCTCTGATGGATGATGAAAAAGGAAGACAAGGTAGTATGAATTTTACCATCTGAGGAATAATTTCTTAAAAGATATTTAGACCCCAAGTGGCATAGAAAAAAAAGGGTCGGTGAGGGGTTAAGTATATTCCTCACCCAGGAAGCCAATCTGCGGCTGAGGAGGCTGAAAGAAAACAGAGAGCAGCCCTTAGCAAGCTGGGAGCTGTCCGAGGTGCTGACAACAACCGTCTGTAGCCTGCGTGCCCAGAGCACCAGGAGGCAGAAAGGAGGGGCTCAGATGAGTAACATGTTTCCCCAGAACCGGCCAGCTGGAGACAGAAGCTGATTCAGAAGGATTAAAAGGGGTACAAAATAGGAAACATAGAGATCCCTACCCTCAGCAGGATGCATCGCCCCGTCACAACGCTGCAACAGCAACTGCCTCCCTGTATTGCCTGTGTGCCCAGGGCAGCTCACACCTGTCATGAAGCAGACAGCTGAGCTGTAGTGCACTGCCCCTGAGTGGACGTACAAGGTACCTGGAAGAAATGGAAGACAAGGGAGGGTCCAGGGAACACCGTGAGCAAGGGTTCAAGCAAGTCCTACAAGGGCTCCAGCCAGGCTGGCCGAGGGGCCTGGACACGCTGCTTAGCCCTGTCTCCTGGGACCCACGGCCCGGCACCACCTTTCCCCTCCACAGTTCTGCTTTGTAGGCAGAACAGAGAAAAAGTGGCACAGGAAGGGGGCTGGCAACAGGGAGCGGGGTGAGCAAGAAAGAAGCAGACACAGGAAAGTAACTGCTCAGTGCTGAGAGCATGGCGGGGAGGGGGAAAAGGTAATCTGTGTACTTGCCAATGTGTCAGTCACAATTACTCACCAGCAAGAAAAGTAATAGTTTCATTATTCACACCTTACGTGGAACGAGCTATTCAATGCTGCCTCCCTCTGAGCCAAATAATGTGATAATTTTGGAGATCATAACTTAATTGAACAAGGAATTAATAATCTCACGTGTGGACATTTTCCTTGTGTGAACCAAATCCCGAGGTTTTCTTCCCATTCTCTGGGCCACAGAGCAGTCAGTCACGGAAGCAAGATGCAGGCAGATTTCTCACCTCAGGGAGAGACCCACAAGGTGAAGTCTCTCTTTGTCTGGGGTTTCTTTAGCCCAGAATACGAGCCTTGGTGAGAGAAATCCAGCTAAATATCATAAGACATTGCTTGATATTCCTGGTTCTTGAAGTGTGTGGTCCCCAGTCCAGCAGCATGAGCATCACCTGGGAACCTGTTAGAAATGCAGATCCTTGGGCCTCCCAGACCTCCTAAACCAGACACTCTAGGGCGGGGCCCAGAAATCTGTCTGATAGCCTTCCAGGTGGTTCTGATGCCCAGTAAAATTTGAGAACCACTGTTTTATATAGTCTAGGTGGCCTGGAACCCAAGAATGAGGGGTTTCTGGGAGTCTGGGCAGCCAGCCCTTCCCACAAATGGCTCCAAATCAGAAAGTGATGGAGAAAAAAGTGAGGCATGTTGCACAGACCATAAGACCAGGGGTCAGGGACCCAGGTTTTCATCTAGGATCCCCAACTTGGGGCAAATTACATAACCTCACTGAGCCCGTTCATCTGCAAAATAAGGATAACAATTCCTGCCTCTTCACAAGATTGTGGGCATAAAATGAGCTAATGGATTTGGAAGTGCTGTGAAAACTACAAAGTGCTACACAAAACTGAGGGATTGTTATTGTGTCAATGCAGGAAGAGGCTGTGACAGGGAGACAAGTACTCCCTTCTCTTACGGATGCAAATCATTTCAGGGTGAACTGGCTCCTCCTGCGCCGCCTCCTTCCCACACGTCTCCCTCAGGGTTTTCTCGCCTCATCTCTTTCCGGCTCTCTTTTTGCACACGCAGTCATACCTGCTCTGAGCAGAGCCCGTGGAAGTGTGACTTGGGGAAGGGGGAGAGAAGGGATCTGCTCAGGACCTTCTACTTTTACATATGAAGGATTTCTAACTGTCTGTGAATAGAAATATTGTGCTGAGGCTTGAGAGTTCAAGTCCTCGTAGCATACTACCTGCTTCAAACCCTGGCTCCACCATTTACCAGCTGTGTGGCCCTCAGCAAGCTGCTTAGTCACTCTTTGACTCAGTTTCCTCCTGTGTAAAATGACTATAATAATAGATCATAGCTGAGGAATTCCCTGCCGGTCCAGTGGTTAGGATTCCACACTTCCACTGCAGGGGACGTGGGTTTGATCCCTGGTCAGGGAACTAAGATCCTGCATGCTGTGGGGCACAGCCAATAAATAAATAAATAAATAAATAAATACATCGTAGCTGATACAGACATGTGAGGATGCTCAATAAAGAGCAGAAAGGATGAAGGAATGAACAGATGAATGAGTATTAACTGGATGCACAGACAGCTGAATGAAGAGTGAAAATGAAGTAGCCTCTGTGTCATATATGAGAAGAAAGTTCCAATCCATCTATACGAGCAGAAAGGTCCATTCCATATATAGAAGAAGAAAGGTCCATTCCATATTTGGGTGTGGGGAACACTGGGCAGGGGTGGAAGCTGACATTTCAGGCAGGACACATCAAGGAAGGAGTGCCTGTCTCCCAGTCGGTCAGGGGCCCCAGAGTGGAGTGGAGTGGAGTGGAAAGTGAGGTATGTCAAGGGATAATCAGACCTGCAGTGCAGCTGGTCACAACGTCAGGTCAAGGGCAGGCTCACCTTTTGGGGCCTCTGTGTGTGATAGCACTAACAGGAGTCCGGGACCTGGTGTGGAAGAACACCAACCCAAACCGTCAGGCAAAAAGACCAATCAGGAGTCAAAGAAGAGCTCCTTGACTGGGGGCAGGGCATGCGTCTCAAAGTTCACCTGTGTGAGGTGAGGCGAGGCACCTGTAAGAGGAAGGCAGGCAGCTAAGCCAAAATCAGAAACCCTACTCAGGGGCCAGCTCCAGAGAGAGGTAGGGAGGTAAATCATCACTGGATAAGAAGGATCCTGGGGGCCTGACTAAGGGACTGTATCTCAGTGGAGTCCTCCCTAGCTCTGGGTCAATGCCCTACTCACTTTCCAGCAAAATCATTGAAATAAGTCTTCACAGGGAGCAGATAAAAGATGGAAGGATTGAAAGAGGGAGAGGTTCCCATCAATTGCTGGAATACCTGCTTCGCTAAATATTGTAGCTAAATATAGCTAGAATTCTTCGCTAAATATTAGAGAGAGCATGCCCCTTAAATTCTTGTCTAGTTACTCACCTGCAGTGGCCTTATCTATAAATAAGAATAGCACCTGCACAAGACATCTGGGGAGGAATGAACCCCACCCCCGCCTTGCCCCCTATACACACACACAGAGGGCTTCTATTCCACCCTACACAGACTTTCAGATAAGTTTAAGGACTATCATTGGGTCCTGGGAAGCTAACTCACTACCACTTTTCCAAACCCACTTATCTACCTTGAAATGGGGACCTTTATCATGCACAAAACTTTACATTCTGTTCCATATCAAAGCTGGCATCCCAGGAATAACCTGATGCCAACAGGATCCTTCTGACCATGTGTCTGGTGGGAAGGATGGGCCTGGAAGAGAACAAGGCAAAAAAAAAAAAAAAACAGATGACACACTTGAATGGGGTAATCTGGAGAGAGTTTAATAAAAGGACTGTTTGCAAGACTGTGTTCAGGAAGTAACACAAGAAAAAAATAGCCTGGGCTAGAAAGAGAGGCGGCCCTTACCGCCCCTGCCTATGGGAGCGAGGGGCGGGAGTGGTGAGAACCGGGGTGAGTAGAGGGAGTGGTCAGAGGGAAGGGGGCAAACGAGGAAAGAGAGCATCTTGTAGAGTAGCCGCCTTAACAAGGAACTGCGAACTCCAGTCAAGAGACACACCAGCCCCGAGGATCTCACCGAGAAAGCTGGAGGAGAAATTGGTTCAGCCTCGTTGTCCTACGTCCCTCTGATGTCCTGCTGAGGCCTCCTCATTGGCCAGACCCAACCCAAAGCCTACGGTGAGGAAGTCTGCTGGTGGAGTCCACACACTTCAGATTCCCAGGGCAGGGGGCAGGGTCCAAAGGAGCAAACGGGCAGTTGCTTTCCAGCACAGCAGTCACTCCATCCCCAGAGAAACAGGGCAAAGCCCTTTCTCACAGCTGCCTTTGCTCCCCACTCCATTTAGCCATTTGGAAAGAAGAGTGTCATGAGTGACCCAAGAAACACCCCTTTGGCCCAGAGGTCCCTCAGCTGGTCCCCGAGCCCTCACCCCAGAGCTTCACCCAGGAAGCTCAGGAGGCTGGCAGCTGCCACTCATTCATGAGCCCGTGTGGGTCCCTGCTGCACTTGCCAGGGTGTGGACACATGCCTGGCTCCTGGGAGCACGGTCCTGACGCATGTCCTCTGTCAAACCAAGTCTGTGTGGCGGGCCCATGCTAGAGAAGAGCGCTACATCCCCCAGAGAGCAACTCAGTAGAAGGACATATGAGACACACACCTTTTGCACAGGCCTGGTCCAGAAGCAAGAAATATGCCTCATGGGTGGGGGGTGGAGGCAGGTGTTAAGGAGGGGCAGAGAGGAAAGGGGAAAACTAAAAAAAGAGAAGCCTTGTAATTAGAATCTGCATCCTGCCTCCCGTGTCCAGCCTTCCTGGCTCTTCCCTAGGATGTGCCCTTTAAATGCTCATTACCAGTGATTCACAAACCGTGTGGTTTTGATGCCTCTGCTGAGTCATTAAAATTTGCCTCCCTGCTACAATTAGACACTTTGACAACATCCTCAGCCGTTCAGATTTTACCCAGAAAAGACCCTTCCCAAGAGCAAGGAGCCCCAAGGGGGCAATGAGGAGGGGGACTGGCTCCAGGTTGCAGTCTAGACTCTGGGCATCTGAAGACTGGGGGAAGACAGGGGTGCTCAGTATCACCCTTCCAGCATAGGCGGGGAGGATGGCCACCAAGTTTCTATTTTCTGGTAGGGAGAGACAAAGAGGAAACAGATGTGCCCTGCCCCAAGGGAGATGTGGGTGAGCCCTCAGAGGGAGGTCTACAGAGGGCTGTTGGAGGGAATTGTGAGAGCACCCACCACTGCTGTGAGAGCCGTGAGGGTGAGATGTACCGCTTTCCCGCTCCCAGGGCATTTACTTAACTGCCCATTGTGCGCTCTCAGGGTCCAGAGTTTAGACATGTGCTCAGAATACAAGGGTGGGAACAGAGCGGGAGGCGCAGGCTGAGTATGTCTACACTGTCACTGGGAGGTGAGCTGCTCACCCCCAGAGCCGTGGGTGACACTCCTACAGCCAGAGGAAGGAGAGTATATTCCCTCCGAGATCTTCCCATGGAGAAGGTGAGGCTGGCTGGGCCTCCAAGGACAGGGAGAAGGTGCTGGCAGGATTAGAGGGGAGAGCAAGGGCTCCATGGAATGAGTGATCAGAGGATGCGGCCAGGAAGCCCTGGAATGACAGGTGAGGTGTGTTCCTAGAAATACCAAAGGACTAACCTTGCCTGAGCAAAGAATGCTCCCCGACGTCCCCAGGTTAGAACCATATTATGGCCTGGTTATATCATAGTATTGTAGGGTTTTATCCCTCAGAATCGCCATTTTCTCATTAGACCCACTCAACAGGCCTGCGAGGTAGGTAGGGCTGCTACCGTCCCCATTTTTAAAAAGGAGCCTGGGCCCTTATCTTCGTCCATTTGGGCCGCTATACAACTTACCTCAGACCAACCTCGTGGCTGAAGCCGCAGGCAAGGTTCTGGAGGCTGGAAGCCTGAGATTAGGGTGCCAGCATGGTTGGATTCTCAGTGAGGACCCTGTTCCTGGCCATGGCCTCACATGGCCTTTCCTTGGTCTGTGCAGAGAGATCTTGTCTCTTCCTCTTTTTATTAGAACATTAATCCCATCGTGGGGGCTCCACCCTCACGACCTCCTCTAAATCGAATTACCTTCCCAAATTCTACCCCATAATACCATCACAGTGAGGATTAGGACTCCAGCCTACACATTTGGGGCAGGGGGACACCTAGCCTTGCCAGGTGGTGGGAGAGATAGTGTGAGGATCCAGGCCTCCTAATTCCTGACCACACTGCCACCCACCCTATCCTGTCACTACACCAAAGAGAAGAGCCCTCCACTGGGCCCCACGAGTGCTCTCTGATCATCTGACATCCCTCTCATCCTGCCAACACCCCCATAAAGAACATCCCTCCCCCCCGCCCGGCCGCCAATGTCACCTCCCTCCTCTTGAGCTAATGAAGCAGCAGGCCCCACTCGGTGTCCCAGTGACAGCTGCTAGGAGCATGTTTACCGACGCCAACCGCTGGACCTGACAAGACGTGTTAATTAGGAGATGATGTAGCGTGATACGACACATCGGCCTCATGGCAGCTGGACGGGCAGCATCAGTCACCATGGAGCCAAGGAGGCTGCCACGACGTTCCTAATTAAGGTGAAGCTTGTCCCCCTCACCAAGTGACAGCCCCAGACTTGGTGAAGATGGTACCACTGGTTTTCCCAGCCAGGGCCACACCGAAGCCTGCCCGAGCAATAAGCTTTGGCTACAGGGCTGCCTGTGGGACCACAGACAGGATAGCAATGCTTCCACCAGGCTTCCAAGGCCCTTAGCAATCTGGCTTCAATCCTGCCACTCCTTCTTGTGCCCCCAGTGACTCTAAGCATCGTGCAATCAATCACCTTTCCCAAGCAGGCCCATTCACACATCTGTGAACTCATTCAGTTCTAAGGCCTGAAATTCTCTGCTCTCCACCTCCTTCTCCTTGTATGGAAATAAAACTACAACTTAGGGACTTCCCTGGTGGCATAGTGGTTAAGAATCCGCCTGCCAATGCAGTGAACACGGATTCGAGCCCTGGTGCAGGAAGATCCCACATGCCGCAGAGCAACTAAGCCCATACGCCGCAACTACTGAGCCTGCGCTCTAGAGCCCACGAGCCACAACTACTAAGCCCGCGTGCCTAGAGCCCATGCTCCACAACAAGAGAAGCCACCGCAATGAGAAGCTCGTGCACCGTAAGGAAAAGTAGCCCCCGCTCGCTACAACTACAGAAAACCCACGCACAGCAAGACCCGACAGAGCCAAAAATAATAAATAAATTAACTAATTTTTAAAAAGACAAAGAGTTACTTTAAATTTAAAAATAAACTAAAACTTAGAGGTTCAGCTCAAATGCTGCCTTCTTATAAAAGCTTTGCCTCATTTCTTCACACACATGTACAAGTACACACACACACACACACACACACACACACACACCCCTTCCTTTGAATGTGGGTTCAAAATTTTTGTTATTCTTTTTTTAAATTTTTTATTGAAGTATAGTCGATTTACAGTGTTGTGTTAGTTTCAGGTGTACAGCAAAGTGATTCGGTTATATACATATATAACTGAGTATGTATATATATATATATATATATATATTCTTTTTCAGATTCTTTTCCCATATAAGTTATTACAAAATATTAAGTAGAGTTCCCTGTGCTATACAGTAGGTCCTTGTTGTTTATTTTATATATATAGTAGTGTGTATATGTTACTCCCAAATTTCTAATTTATTCCCCCCCCACCTTTTCCCCTTTGGTAGCCATAAGTTTGTTTTCTATGTCCATGAGTCTGTTTCTGTTGTGTAAGTAAGTTCATTTGTATCATTGTTTTAGATTCCACATATAAGTGATATCATATGATATTTGTCTTGCTCTGTCTGACTTACTTAGTATGATAATCTCTAGGTCCATTCTTGTTTCTGCAAATGACATATTTCATTCTTTTTTATGACTGAGTAGTATTCCATTGTGTATATATACCACATCTTCTTTATCCAAAAAATTTTTGTTATTCTTTAATGAGACATCAGCAAGCTGATATGCACCAGTACAGCAGTACCAGGGCCAGTTGTTAAAATACTGAAATATTTTCATACTGACAGATAAGGAGCTGCTGGCCCAAGCCCCCTCACCCAAGCTCCTTCTACTATTCCCAGACCCTCTTCCATGGCACCCCTAACTGTCCAGCCCCTAAAGGGTTAATGCTTGGAACAAAGGGCTCTGCTTTAGCCCTGTGGCCTATGTCCATTCTGATTGGTCAATACACTTGCCCTGTCAGTTATTAAATATTTGAATATCAATCCCACTCAATAGTCTGCAGGATTGATATTCAGTCTACATCAAAGCAGGGTGTGCTCTTTCTCCCATTAGAATGTCAGTCTCTATTCCCCTAGGGGTCCATGGTTGCACATATGCCCAGGGCCACTGTTTTCAAAGAACTTGGTGGTAAAAAGGCACACACGCACCCTAAAATCCCCAAAATGCTACTGATTTGAGGCTTTGCTTTTCTGCCTCTAGGTCTCAATTCCATGAGGGTCCATCCTTAGACCCAAGGCTGCAGAAATATGTCGGACAGGGCCAATGTATGTGCCCTAAACCCGACTGATGGCTCCCACCCCACAGCTTTCTTTCTGTTCCAGAACACAGTCCCCAATTCATTGGATAAGCACACAGAGAACACCTACTGTGTGCCCAGAAGTGGGATATAGAAATGAAAGAGGTGCATGCCCTCACCACAGAAGTTCAAACTGCACTGGGTATAGACAAGACAACAAACACAGTACAACAGGAGGCTGTTATAATAGAGATAAAATAAAGGCTGAGGGCTTCCCTGATGGCGCAGTGGTTGAGAGTCCGCCTGCCGATGCAGGAGACACGGGTTCGTGCCCCGGTCCGGGAAGATCCCACATGCTGTGGAGCGGCTAGGCCCGTGAGCCATGGCCGCTGAGCCTGCGCGTGCAGAACCTGTGCTCCGCAACGGGAGAGGCCACAACAGTGAGAGGCCTGTGTACCGCAAAAAAAATAATAATAAAAAAATAAAGGCTGAGCAGTGTCCTGTGGAGTCTCAGAAGAGGAACTGCTCCTAATTCTGCACAGAGAGGCAGGGATGGTTCTCAGAGTGGGAGAGACGAGCTGGCTTTTTTTAAGGATGGGTAGGAATTTCCCAGGCAGCAGATGGGGGAAGATGTTGAAGACACAGGGAATTTCATGTACAAAATATACAGAGGATAGAGGACACAGAAGGGTCAGCAATGACCAGAGTGGCTGGGAACAGGAGGGGCAGGACATCAGACTGAAGATGGGGGTGTGAGATTGAGGATCATGCCAAGGAGTTTATCCTGTCTGCAGAAGGGGCTGATGGAGGTCTTTATGCCATGAAGTGACAAGATCAGATTCGTCTTGTAGCAAGATAATGTGAGTAACAATATAGAGACTGAATTGGATTGTAGAAAGATTGGGCAGCCTGCAGAATTTGACTGAAATGGGATTTGTTTGTAATTGATTTCTTACAATTGCTCTGAGGTTTTTTTACAGAGCCTTTTTAGAAGGAAATATCACTTGTTTCAGGTCATATATTCAAATAGTTTGCATTAGTCTACCTAAAGGTAACTGAGAGTAGACCTGGGTAAGAAATTCTGAGACCTAGATTCCAGCCCAGGCCATGAATACCTCACTGTGTGACCTTGAATAAGAAACTTAACCTCTCTAAAAGCAGTCACTGGAATCATATACTTAAAGTAGTCCCATGCTCAGATCATAAGGCACAGGGTAGGAGCTGCTACCCAGGGCCTACTGCTGCAGGACTAAAGGCATTATGCTTCAGTATTATCAGGCGCATGTAGTGCTTCTGGCTGAAGAGGTGGGAAAACCTACCCTATTCTCTGCAACAGGGTAGGGTCTGACTTCCCAGGGCCTGGCAAGCTTTCAAGATAAGAGTGTAGGACACCTGTGCTTTCTAATAATCAGTGACCTTTGTGATGAGTCACTAGGAAATGCTGTCATTTCCTAGTGAAAAGAACAGTCACCTCTGCTTCACCACCACTACCCTATCCCACCCCCATTCCCAGCATTCTTAGGTCTTGAAAAAGTACAGGCCACCTCCCTAAGCCCTGGATCAGTATCCAAGGGCCCCTTCCGGCAGCCCCGCCCTCATGGTTGGCCTGAAGTCAAGCATCTTGTGGTTGCCCCGCATTACATCATGACAGACGTTATTGATGCTTGGGAATTACTCAGCCCTTTGAAAAATCACAGCCACTATATTTGTCTCCATTAATATCCATGGCAGCGCTTCAGTGAATCAATAGGATACTTAATGCTGAATTACACGACATGCCCAGGCAGCCTGCCTCTGTGGAGCATAATCTGTCAGGTGAATAGCATGGGAGAGTGTTCCAAGCCCAGTGTGACCACACCCAGACTAGGAAGCAGCGACCTGGCATAAATATGCATGTGTTTACCTGCTAGAAATGAACCACAGATTCTTGGTCTTTCCAATTATGATTGGTTTTTTAAGCACCTGATTGTGCTTTTCTTTCCATTCTGGTTTAAGTGAATCATGCTTTGTGGTATAAGAAAGACCTGGAGATTGGCTTTTTTCCTACTAGAAATCAGAGGAGAAGAAAAGAATCATCTGTTTAGGGAAAATAACAGATGACCCAGCTGCACAAACGTACCCCATTCTCTGACCCCCCCCCCCACTGTTCATTCTGGCTCCCTCCAACCCCGTGTCCTTGACCTTGATTCCTATTGATTTGACCCACGGTGTCATTTTCCTTGTTAGTAGCCTGACCTGTCCTCCAGGGATCTCCAAGCACTACATCACCGTCCATCACCAGTGAGGACCGTCCTTCCCAGGCTACAGTTATTACAGGTGAAGGGAAGAGTAGCTCTCCTGTCCTCCTCATTTCAGTTTCTGCCTCTTCGATTCTGACCAGTTCAAGTATTATTTATTGAATTCAGACAACTGCTCACTTATTTTCTCAATAGGCTAAAATAACTACCTGCCAGCCCCTCCTGAACTGAGGGGAAACAGGGGCATAACGTTTATTGCTGGGTTCAACACAGGCCCCACTTCACGGAAAAGGACTTTTCCAGTTGGTTGGTTCATTCTCTTGAGGGCCTAGAATTTCACCATGTATCTTTGTCTGCTAGACTGATATTTAGTCAGTGACTTTCTCCTTGCCTCCTTTGGCTGCTATGCTCTTTTATTTTAAGAAAGCAATAGGAATGCCCCACACACAGCCTAGCCCTGACCCCAGGCACCCTTTCTATCCTTGCTGGCCTATCCCTTAATGCCCCTTTTACCTTCCTTCTCACTCTAGTCTGATTTATCCTTCTTCCTGATTGAAGATTCACACAGATGCTTGTCTGATCATTCCAGTGGCTGCAAAATCTCATCAGCGCATCAGGCAGCCAACATCACAAAATACCAACCCAGTCCCTTCAAAGACCTTGAATTTATAGGACAGGAGCAACAAACTGAGAAGAGCACATTGGAGGGAGTGCCCATGGAGATGCGAGAGAGTGAAGATTCCTCGTCTTCCCCCCACGCCCCGCCGCCCCCGCTTTATCCATTTGCACAGAATCCAGGCTGAGTCCGTTTGCTTTGGGGACGCTGCTCCCCGAGGGGCTTGGCTCGTACACCACCAAGGAGGCGGCGTGTTTTCTGGCGAGGTAGACTGCGCATGTGCAGAGAGCCTTGGCTTCCCTGCCACGTGACACATTATTCCCTCTTCCACCCTGGAGGTGGGTTTCAGAGACGGAGAGAGGAAGCAAGCTGTCCCGCTAGCAGGTTTTGGCTGTGTCACCGCAGACAAATGACTACCTACTTCTGTTTTCTTATCTCTAAAATGGAACAGAGGTTGTCAGGAAGATCAAATGAGATCGTTAGTGGGTAAGACTTTATAAATTATAAATGTGATATAAATGAACTCTGAGAGTCACATTGCCTGGGTTTGAATTCTGCATCCACCTCCCTAGTTGTGTGACCTTGTGCAAAACAATCTCTCAGTGCTTCAGTCTCCTCATTGTAAAGTGGGACCCAGATAGGGCCTGCCTTATGAGATCTGTTGTATGGATTAAAAGCAGTAATAGAGATAAAGCACTTGGAACAGTTTCTGGCATGTACTTAGCACTCTAAAGAGTGTGGCTGCTGTTATTATTTTCCCCTTTTAGAATTCTACCTCCTGGGAGTCAAGATCTAGTCTCCCCTAAAGTATAATGAAAGTGCCAAGTTAACCGCACAGGGACCTGATAAGGGTGTGTGACCTCTTGTTGTGGTCACAGAGGGCACTGATTGCTGTCCTGCCAAGGGGTTATCAGTAGCGGCCCTTCCTCTAGAGGGACCAGGAGCATCATCACTCAAAAGCCAGACCCCGCTACGCTCGTTCCACCTTCACCAAGATCCTCGTCCAGAGAATGGAAACTCGAGGTTCAACGTGAGATAAAATATGTCACCATTTTTATCAACATTTAGAAGGTGCCTCTAAAGAAGAGTAATTAAAACAGCACCCAAATTTGTGATAACTTTTTCTCTAAGAGCACAGGGTTCTCCACTGGCTGGTTTAGCGTGTGAACAATTACTGTATGCAAAGTACCTTAAAGATGCAATACGAGCCACAACTCCCAAGAGAGGTTAGCAACTATAGCAAAATAGTGACACAGATGCAATCCCAGATATGTCCTCTAATCTGTGCTGCGACCCTGATTCCCACACCTGCCAGCACCCGGCCAGCACATGGACAGTACCTCAGAGCTGTCTACTCCAGAAAAAACACAACTGACAGCCCCAGGGACTGCAACCCCAGGTTCCCAACTCTGCAGCCAAAAATGAGCATTTTCCACCCATGTTGGACAAGATAATTATCTTCATAAAGTTTAAGAAACATGATAATGGATCTCATTTTATATAGCACATTAAGTTTAGAATTTAGTGCAAGACAGTAAAACAAATCTAAAAATATAAGGTACTATCGTAGAATCAATAGGGATTATTAGGAGCAGAGTGTTATATCGGAGGCGATGAAGCCTTGGAAATCCAAGAAAATGATATTCTAGTAAAACTACCATAAATGACTATGATTTAATTACTTGGTAAATAAGTTGGTATCTCTATGGGTTTTGTAGTTTCATGGTATAAAAAAAATACACATCAGGGATCCATCCAAGATAATTCTTATAAAGAGTATATCCAAGAGTAGTATCATTTTGGCAATTTATGCTTTTAAATAATAGTATATTATTTTCTTCATAGACCTACTTTTTAAGCCTCTCACATGCTTTTAAGATTTCACTTACCATTAGATGATCACTCTGAAGATTCTCAAGGCTTTGAGCACATGAAATTATATTACCCATGCCCTTCTCCTACTTCATAGAATAGCCAGACTCGGGAATTCCTACAGGAACTTGATATTTCGAACTATTTTTCATCTAGCTGGGTATAATTCCAAACGTTGGTTTAGAAAAATAGGAAGCCATTTTACTTGAAGTTCTTATCACCTGTTCAAATAAACCAAATCAAAAGGGTCTCCCCCATCCTTGACTCAGAGCTGTTCTGAATAGTCAAACAAAGATTAAACTCTTGATTTAAGTAGCTACATCTGAGCAGTAATTAACATGTACATCCAATTTTTTTTTCCTTTGATATGATGTGGTACTGGAATTTAAACCCTGATGAAGGTGCCAAAATTAACTGCAATGGGAAATGAATAATAATTCTTTTAAGATGACTTTGCCCTTTGCATTAGCTTACATTGAGCCCTTTTCCAGACTGTGCTCTGCCCTTAAAAAATCTGCAAGTCAGGCACACAGGTCAGTTCCAAAGATCTATGAGTCCAAGGGGAAAAAAAGGAAAAACCTTGGCTCTATGCCTGTGTCTCTATATGTTCTCACCCCCGTTAGTTGGACACACTCGTCTCTTCTCTAAGAAAAAAGCAGAGGTTGTCTCTTGTGGGTTTGGATGATTTATAAGAAGTTACAGAAGGAATTTCAAGTGGGGTGTAAGGCAGGAAGAAGAGGTGGAGACCCATACAGGCATCTGAAGCAGGAGGGAAGAGGATGAATGTGGAACCAGAGAAGGGACTAACTATAGTTTCTCCTCAGTGTAAACATCCATTGATTTAACTTCCTAGGGCAGTGGTTCTCTATTTTTGAGAGCAATGAAAATTTGAGACCTGAATGAAAGCCCTGGGCTCACTTCCCAGAAGCGCGCACACAACACACATGTGCACACACGTAAGGACACCATTGTGTATGGGGTGTGTGGACCCATCCAAGGGCCCAGAAGTCCCACATTGAGAACTCCTGTATTCTAAGGACTTAGTCTAATACTCTTACTTAGTGACTATCCATGGAATTAACAGTACCTCTGAATCTTGGGCTTGTCAAAAGTATGGGTTTTTTTAGATCTCATCAAATTTCCCTTTTATTTGCGAGCAATATTTTGCAAACTTTAGTTTTCTGCTTCCCTTCTATTTGTCATATCCATTTACCATGTCCATGCCACAGTACAATACCTGTACTATTACTGACAAAGTTTTTCTTCAAAGTAACTTATTCTTCAAAAGAATGTTTGATACTGGATACCACATTTTGAAAAGGTCATGGAAATGCAGGTTATGATGGTACAGATCTGGTGGCACAGCTCCAAGAGGCCCATAGTGAAGGCAATACAACTACTGGACTGGATATGAAGGAAGGTATCATTGGAGATATGGCGATACTGCACATAACAGTAAGTTTCCAAGTGAAGCGACAGGTTCTTTTAAGTGCAGCTGAAGCAGCAGAGGTGATTCTATGCGTGGACAACATCCTCAAAGCAGCATCAAGGAAACGTGTCCCTGATCACCACCCCTGTTAAGCATTCTCATATGCTGTTGAGCCCTGGACCAGTTCATAGTAAAGTTGTGTTTGAAAGACTTCGACCTCCTGAAAGAAGACTAGAATTGAAGTTTCTGTGACTGTTATATCCTTAAGATTGGACATTTAACTGACCTTCTATTTTAACATGGGTCTAATTTATTTGCTATTTCATTTTCCATAAAATTCAGTTGATTTAAAAGTTCGTTTCTCATACTGTGCATCAAGGTAAAAGTTTGAACAATTAAAAAAGAAAAGGTCATGTATAAACAAGAGATCAGCCAATGAAGAATGATCAAGGTGAGGAGGAGTCTAGAATCCAAAGTACTAATTGAAATAATAGGGAAAGTTTAGAAAGAACTAAAGGTAAATACAACAGCTGATAACAAAAATCTCAAGAGGGAAGTAACCTTGTTTCGGGTTTCATGTTGGTTTTTGGTGCAGGAGTCATTACTAGAAGAACCAAGTGTGAACAGTAGGAGCAGTAGGAAAGGGAATAATCTTCCCAACAATTAGGAGTGCCTCCTTGCAATCCAGTCTCCACATAGTATCTTTTTAAAATATGAATCATATTATGTCACCTTCCCATTCAAGCCTATCGGATGGCTTCCCACCTCACCTGGAATAAAATCCAAAGCCCTCACTACGGCAAGTGGGCCCTACACCATCTGGCTTCCACCTTCCTCTCTAGGTTCATCTTCTCCCCATCTTCCTCCAACTTGATTGTTCTCCAGGCCACTGGCCTTCTTTCATGTGACAAACTCATCTCAAAGCCTTGCCATGTCCTGTTTCCTCTGCTTCAGGTGCTCTTCCCTGGATCTTGGGAAGATGGATCCTTCTTGTCTCTTAGGTCTCAGCTCAGTTGTCAGGTCTTTAGCAAGCTCTTCCCTAACTCAAGTGGTCCCCAAACCCAGGCACCCTCTGCCACTGTTTCATTGTCTCCAATGCATTTATCAGCGCCTGAAACTCCTGTTTATTTACTATTTATTTTCTAATACTTGTTTCCCCTGCTAGAAATCAAGATCCATGAGAACCGGCCCTTGTCTGGCTTGCCAGCTTCTGGAATAGTGTCTGACACAAAATAGGCATTTATTAAGTATTCCTTGGGTGGACAAATGAGGAATCAAACAGCATAACTTCCTTGTGAAGTGATTCATGAGTCTTCCATCAATAGAGATGGGTGAACCCAGTCACAGCCCTTATCAGGGATGCTCTGAGAAGCTCCTAGCGTTGAACAGGTAAATGAGTTGAACTCTAATTTTCAGTTCTGAGATTTGCATATTTCATAGGCTCACGTCACAGAGGGGAAAGAGCATGACCAATTCCGACAGGCCTGGGATTAAGTCTTAGTGTTGCTACTTATGCATGGGGGACTCTGGGCAAGTCACTTAATCTCCCTGGACTTCAGTGTACTCCTCATCTGAAAAATGCAAATAACAAGACCTATCTTGCTGGGCTGTGGGGCGTATTTAAGAAGATAACACGTATGATGTACCGAACTTGGTGCCACGTGCCTACTTGGGACGCCACAATGGCAGCCCTAGTTATGCAGCATAGCTTCCTCCACAACCTGTCAACCTTTGACAAGAAGGCTGATTTGTTGGCAATATTCAAGCTAGAAGAATTTGTGGAGGGCATCTTCATTTCCTGAGAAAATAATATGACGCTTCAAATTCTTTTTGAAAGTAAGTAAGTGTCAATTCTGAAAGACAGACATCAAAATGAATGTGTAGTCTTGTATCTCTGACCCAAAAAACAGTTTAACCATGCTATTGATGTAGCTCTGAATTTCTCTGTGGTGGGTCTGGGGGTCCCCTCTTCTCTAACTCCTTCCCTCAGGGTTAAATGACAGACAGGGCTATGTTTCTCCCTGACCCACCATCTAATTGCTCATGGACCAAATCCACATCTGTTTGATGATGAGAGCACACTTCCAACCTGCAAGGGACCCAGATCCACCCATCCTGTGGGCTGAGACTGTGGCCTCAACCTGGGCAGGCCAGGAGGACCTGCTCCCAGAATTCACTTGGTAAATCAGGGTTATTAGCCCAGGAAAGCCTCCTCAAAGGGCATTCTCCTAAGTCCTCAACTTTAGTCCAGACGGCACTCAGGTATCCCTTCTGGAAGAGAGCACGATATAGTGAAATGAACACAAAGGGTTAAGTCATGCTGAGATAAGACTCACTCACTCTAGTTTCTAATTTCATCTTCAGACCCCTGACCCAAGCCTCAGTTTCCTCATCTGTAATATGGAAACCCTATCACCTGTCCCATATGTTGATCATCAACTAATGGGATAGTGTATGTTCAGTGCCCAATTCTCGAATGTTTGCACCCGTCCTTCTCCTTACCCTCTCACCATTACCTCGCCCAACCCCTCCAGAGAAAGGGTGACACCTCTATGCCTAAGAAATTTAGCAGGAGGATAGTCACTGCAGCCAAATAAATCCCCCCTTCCCACGTGAAGTTTGATTTTGGCCATGTTTAAGAAGAATGCCAGGACCTTTAATACTATGCACTCTGAGTTAAAGGAATCCCCAAACCCAGCGACGTGTCCCCCCCTCTTTCCTTTCCCTGCCTCTCCTCGCCCTGTGCTGGCCCCCTCCCATCCATTCTCCCAAGCCTCCATTTCACAGTGCTCCTTGTAGCCTTCCACTAATTGGCAGTGCCATCTCAGGAATATTATGTCTCTGCCTTTGGCTATGCCATCACTTTGAAGAAAGAATCCCTGGGAGCACTCCCTCCTTCACCTGCTGCTTCCACCCCTCCGACTTAGAGGCTGAGCCACGCGGTAATGCAATCACTGTGTCTATGAGACATGAACGAAGAAGTAGCACAGTGTTTCATGGCCAAAGCAGTTATGCATCTCCCCACCAAGACCCAGGACTAGTCTTTCCATTCTGTCCTGTCACCAGGGACATACAAAGGAGTCTGATCCCCGGACATGTGACCGTGGGCCTTAATGAGAAATGCAGGCGGTGACAAAAGGGACCACAACATCCATTACCTGGAGAGCATTCCATCATGGAGCCTGTGCAGCAGAGGTAGTGAGTCTCTCCCTCTGGACCAGACCAACACCTTGCTTGTTGGTGGAGTCGGGGTAGAAGGCTGATGGGAGCAGTAACCAGGTGACCTAGGACTTTAAATATCCACCTCCTCTGGCTCCATTATCATCTGGGACCAGCCTAACTCAATCTATACTCACTGCCGTGGTATCATCAGTTCACCCAAATAGTTGTGTATCTTCAACCTGAGCACCTCTGGGACTGGGGAGCCCTCTATCCCCCAAAACACCCCACCCAGGGTTCTGGCAGGCAGGGTAACACAAAAGTTAAGAGCAAAGGTTTTGAGTCAGACAGGCTTGAGTTCCCAGCCTGCCACTACTACATGCTGGTGGTAACTTTACACATTACTTAACCACCCTAAGCTCTGGTATCCTTGGCTGTAGACTGGGGTAATAAATAGACCTACCTCTTAAAGCATTGGAAGAATTAAAGGAAATAAGCAAGAAAAGTGCTTTGCCTAGTGGGCATTAATGACAGTCATTAACCATCATAGAAATAATAATAAACATTTGTTGAAGACTATGTCAGGAAGTGGATTAGATACTAGGAATACAGGGGTGACAAAGAGGCGGTCTCAAGGTAGAGAAGATGGTCATAAAAGCAGGTGACAGGGAATATGGGAACATAGCTCTATATTACAATTCTTCCTTATAATGCAACAAAATCAGTTTCCCTGACTCTGTACTCACTGGCTCAAGTTCAGCCCCTGGAGCATCTAAAAATCACTCCAATCCCTCTTCCACATGACAGCCTTTAACCTCCTGAAGACCACAAATCATGTCCCCATAAGTCCCCTCTTTTCTAGGCTAAACAGTCCCAGTTCTCCTCTAAAAATAAGAAGCTTGGCTTATCTTTCTACATGCCTTTCTCCAAAGAACAAAAGGTATTTTACCAGCCCCAGCTCATTCATCTTCTCAGCACAATGGGCCCACAAAGAAAGGAAGATTTACCTGTCCTACCCAGGCCTGATACTGAGAGAAATTTAATTTTCCATTTGGGATTCCTCCAGGGTCGTTCAGCTGAGACAGGTCAGACCCCAGCTCAGATGCACTATCCAGTGATTGTGGCCTTCTTTTCTATTTCACCAGCTTTGGCTGGTGAGACATCACTGCCCAGCTCACAGCATCAGGCAGCCAGAAATCCAGAGGAACCTTTGAGATCATCTGGGCCAGGGGTTATCTGCCTGGGCTTCACCATAGAATCTCCTGGGGAAAGTTTAATAAAAACTCCATTGGACAGCCCCATTCACCCACAAGAAATTCTTTTTTTTTTTTTTTCCTGGTCGCACCACATGGCACGCGGGATCTTAGTTCCCTGACCAAGGATCGAACCCATGCCCCCTGCACTGGAAACCTGGAGTCTTAACCACTGGTCCGCCAGGGAAGTCCCAAGAAATTCTGATTTAATTGATCTAAGGGTCTAGGCATCAAAATAGTTTCCAAACCTCCCCACGGCATTCTAATACAAAGCCAGGATTAAAAATCCACCCGTCTAGCTCACCATTTCCTTTTGCACTTGAGAAAACTGTCCAAAGAGTAGACATGATCTGTCCAAGGTCACAAAGCTAGTTAGAGGAGAAGGCAGGATTAGAAGTCCTGGCTCCTGCTTCCCAACCTAGTATCTTTTTCACTAGGCTATCTGGAGGTTAACATCCTGACTTCAAACTAGAACCCAAGAGGTGTGCCATGAGATGCTATAGAGAAGTAGACAGTGGACCTTACTCTTCCAAGCCCTAAACCCACCGTGTTAATCCCGCCCTCTTTTCTAAGTCTTTCTTCTCCTCCCTCACCTCTGTACTCCAGTCTTAAAATGTGTTGTCAAAATGACATCCACAAAGGGAGAACTCTATTCAGTTTTCAGCCAAAAGAAATACACAGGAAAGAACCTCATCGTAAATCAAAAGCCAAAAGCAATTCTTAAAACCAAATTAAGGTCCTAAGCATTCAGCAAAGCCTCTTTAGAAATCAACTCTTTAGGTTCAGTCCTCTGCTAGAAAAAGGCTATGCAGGGGTGGGGGAAGAAAAGAAACAGTATTAAAATTCCAGAAATGTAATCTGAAATAAATAAGTGATATTTTCTGGCCAAGGTAATGCCAGGGTTTTAGTTTCCAGTGTGATAGAGCTACTTTACATTTTAATAAATGCACATTGAGAAAATAATTTTATTGCTCTGATATTGGGAGATTATTTGTGAACATAAAATATTAGAACTTGTCAGGAAGGCATTTATTTTCTTTTTCCTTCTTTCTCTACTACAATATTCTTTCACCTAATGAAAGATGATGGCAAAAATAATTATATCAAACAGTAGCCAACACACACAAAATAAATGTCAAAAAACGAAGGTTATCTGGCACTGGATTGCAAACACAAGAAGGGAAAAACGTGTGTCAGAGCAAGGGGGGATAGTTGCACATCAATCCGATGATTACAGAGTGGGTGGAAAAAATTAAGGCAACTGATTGGCTGCTGAATGTTCAGTTCCCAGATGGAAATCAGAACATGGATCAGAACTCATTAGTCAAATTATCCATTTCCTGTATCCATGTGGAAAAGCCAAACATGTAGATGGAGTACTGTGTTTGAGAAAATACTCTAACCTTAAAATGCTGCCACATGTGAGCCCGCAATCATGGAACTTTGGGATCCATAGCCAGTTTCCAATGGTTCTTGAACCCCTGAAATTATGTGTATTCATACATATACACTTACCTGGAAGGAGATTCTATGGTTTTTAATATACTTCTAAAAAAGCTGTTTATCAAAAATAAATAAAAATTAAGAACCACTGAACTGCTCTAACCCCTTCATTTGAAAAATAAAATAAAACTGTTCCCAGAAAATAGTTGGGGAGTTCTGCAAAAAGTTAAACAGAGAGTTACTCTGTGACCCAACAATTCCACCCCTAAGTATGTACCCAAGAGAACTAAAAACCTATGTTCACACAAAAACTTTACACAAATGTTCATAGCAGCTTTAGTCATAATCGCCAAAAGATAGAAATTCAAATGTCCATCTAATGCTGAATAAATAAACAAAATATGGTATGTCCATCATACATGGAGTATTATTCAGCCATAAAAAGGAATGAAGTACTGATACAGGCTACAATATGGATAAATGTTGAAACCCTTATGCTAAGTGACAGAAGGCAGTCACAAAAGGCCACATATTGTATGATTCCATTTATATGAAATGTCCAAAATGGTCAGGTTTTTTTTGTTTGTTTGTTTGGGGTTTTTTTGGCTATGTCGTGGGGCTTGAAGGATCTTAGTTCCCTGACTGGGGATTGAATCCAGGCCCTGGCAGTAAAAACACTGAGTCCTAATCACTAGACTGCCAGGGAATTCTCCAACAATAATCAAATTCTTAAAGACAGAAAGTGGATTAGTGGTTGCTGGCGGGTGGTTTGGGGATTGGAAGTGACTGCTACAGGGTACAGGGTTTATTTTTAGGGTGATTAAAATGTTCCAGACTTAGCTAATGATAATGGTTTCAAAGTGATGTAAATATACTTAAAACCCACTGCACCGTACATTTTAAAAGGGTGAATTTTATGTTAGGTGAACTATACCTCATTTTTTAAGTGTCCCCCCCAAAAAAATACTATCCCCATTAACTTATACACAAGTTCACCAAGCAGTAGCAGAGGCAGGTCATAGGAGAACACACTGAGAGCGAGTATGAGATCAGGAAGATTAACCCAAATTGATGTCATGTGTATTTATTCACTCAAATATTGATGAATGCTTATTATTTATACATGCCAGCACACCTGGGCCCTGCCGACCCCGACCCCATAGTGAAGCAATAGACGTACTCCTACTCTCTTGGACTGACATTCTAGTGGGAGGGAGATAGTCCACCAAACTCACAACAAATTGTGTAATTACAATAGTGGTGCAAGATGTGAAGGAGAAGCACAGGTGACATGAGTGTGTAACAGACCAGACAGGGCAGGGGGCAGGAGGCCTCCTTGAGCAGGTAGGTCTAAGGAGGTAGGAGCCCAGCACGTTTAAGGAACTAAAGGAGATGCATATGGCCAAGGGCACCAGAGAAGGGCAGAGGGGTGTGTCAGGGTCTAGAAAGACAGCAGTGGCCTGTAGACCAGATAAAGGATTTGGGTTTTTAGCCTAAGCTGATGGGTCTAGCTGAGACGTGATCTGTTCCTAAAGCATCAGACTGGCCGATCTGGGGAGAACGGATGGAGAGAGGCCACATCAGTGTGCGGAGGGCAGGTGGGAGGCCACTGTGGTCTTGTCGGCCAGAAAAAGGGTCCAGGGCCAATGTACCCAACATGCATGCAGGCTGGAGGGTACAGGTGGAAAGGAACCAGGAAAGCCAATTTGTGCAAATGCTGTTACAACATCCGGGCTCTGCCACACCTTCAAGAAAGATATGAGGGCTGCACACAGGAAAGTGAAAAATGGAGTGATGAGGTGGGAAACGTGCAGGTGCTCGGTTACCCACAAAGTCCAGTTCGAAGAAGCACAGGCTGAAAGGGAGTATAGCTTCCGTGTATGTGTGCTCACCAGAGGTGAACAGAGACCGTGGAATGAGTTGAATAGAGAACCGCCCTTGTCGTTTGAAAGAAGCCTAAACCTGCAAAAGACGTTATCCCTGAAAGGTGTTAGAAGTTGAAACTGTATATCGGTTATAGAAGGAAAGTAATGAGAAGGTTTCAAAGGTGGTAGTAACAGTAACAGTAATAATAGCTAGTGCTCACTGAGCATTTCGAGAGAAGAACTGGGCTAAGCAGTTCACACGTGTTAGCTCACTTAATTTTCCCCCGGGGACCTCCACGTGAGGGATGTCCTGTTACTATGGTCACCTCTCAGATGGAGCCACTGTGACTTCAGTGAGGTCACTTTCCCGAGGTCCCAGGCCTAGGAAGGGGAGCCAGACCTGCACACGGCAGTCTGCCTCCCACACTGCCCTCTGGGCCCCTAAGGCCAACGGCCTCGTCCTCCCATCCTCTCCGTCACAGGTGGTGGAGGCTATCCGATTCCTCCTGAGTCTTAGAGATTATGGCTAAGAGTCCCAGCCTTCAGCCCCTGCCCAAGTCAGGCTACGAAGGCCAAGAGGACCTTAGGCTCTGTGAGGACCTGGTATTCCCTGAGGCCAAAGCTCCTGCCAGGCCTGCAGGGACCCGGCCACCAATGAAAATGCTCTCAGGGAGACGGAGAGTCCTCCAAGTGACCACAGAGAAGCGGATTTCTCCAGCAAGTCCTGGTTCCCCTTTGCCCCATCTGCAGTCCAGGCCCTTCCAGGCTCTCCTTGTCTCCCCCGACCCCATTGGCTTATAGGGCCGAAGCCTCACACTTGCTTTACAGCCTGTAGCCCTTCTGTCTACAGTGAGTAGACAGAATAGACGAGGTCAGCATCTCGTTACCATGACCACGCGTTATCCTAGGGATGCCCCCTTTGCCCTTGTACCCAAAGGTTCATTTGTTAATACGAAGCATCACTTAGGGAATTGTTTGACAAGATCCTCTTCCAGATGTGACCTCAAAATGCCCCACCCTCTTGCCACCTTTCCAATGACCTTTTGAAGGGGATAGAAAGTGGCCTAACCGTCTAAGAGCGCAGGCTTTCGAGTCAGACCTAGATTTGCAGCTGAATAGATGAGTGACCTTGGGCCGATTTATTTAACCTCCTTGAGCCTCAGTTTCTTTGTCTGCAAAATAGAAATAATAATAGCATCTTCCAACAACATTGGGCTGTTCTAAGGTTTCCCTGAAACTACCTACATAAAATCTGACCTCTGTGCCTGTCACATAGTAATACTCAATTAATGGTTGCTGCTTTTGTTAGTAACAGTTAACAGAATAAAGGATCATGATGGGGGGGAGTTAGAACAGCGATTCTGTGTGTTAGACTCACCTGGGGAGCTTCTAAACCACTCAGTGGGAGGGGCACCTCACACCAATGAAGTCAGAACCTCTGGTGAGGGAACCAGTTGTCAGCGTCTGTCAAAGCTCTCGGATGGGGCTTCCCTGGTGGCACAGTGGTTGAGAGTCCGCCTGCCGATGCAGGGGACACAGGTTCGTGCCCCGGTCCGGGAGGATCCCACATGCCGCGGAGCGGCTGGGTCCGTGAGCCATGGCTGCTGAGCCTGCGTGTCCGGAGCCTGTGCTCCACAACGGGAGGGGCCACAGCAGTGAGAGGCCCACGTACCGCAAAAAAGAAAAAAAAAAATCTCTCGGATGATTCCAATATGCAGCCAAAGTTGAGGACCCCCGGAACAGGATGACCCGTGATCCCGTTCCTCCCCAGCTCTACCCAGATGAATGTAAGTCAAGTGAGCACCAGAGAGCAGAGGTCCCCCAGAATGACCAGAAGGTGCTGAGCTGAAAGTGAAGCTCTCCCCTTACTCTAGTTTCAGACACACACACCCACCGGTCTCTCCGAGCCGCTCTGGGCCTCAAAGTCACTTCAGGTAGGTTGGGAAGGAGACCTTCCTCACACGTCTCCCAAAGCAGGAAAAACTCTAGTCAGTCAGCCATGTTGTCCCTCTAGGATAGACCAAAGAAAATCATAAGAGATGCTACATAAACAACGTGCCATTAACCCTGCCACCAGCCCTGGGGAAGACACACATTAGCTGTCTTGGCACAAGGCCAAGCTGAGACCTGAAGGAAGCCACCTGGGGGTGCACAAGAGTGGCAGCTAAACCTCAGTCCTTCAGAAGCTGCCCCTCCCTCCCAGCCTCCTTCCTGGGGTTCCGGCCTCAGCAGGAGAGACACACACCCACGGTGGATGGATGGCTGTCAATGTAGCCCAAGTAAATGTGGAGTTAGAGCTGGCAGTAACTTTATCCCTATCTCCATCTCCATGCAAGATCTTTCTTGTTCTTCTACAACACTAATGGCATTTCTCTTCTATAACTGTCCCTCGGGCTGAGTGTTTCTGCTACCCCTCCCCCGACAGTGATCATCTGTTTATCGGGGGCTCCACGCATCCTCAGCCTGGCTCAGGAGCTGCCCTGCCGGCTCCCTACCCTCCCGCCCCAGGCTTCGCATCCTCACTGTGCATGCTCATTGCCCATCTCGGACTCAGAAGCACACTCCCTGCACCAGCGCAGTGAGGCCCCAGGAGACTGCAAGTCACATGTGCTAGTTACCAGCCTACAAGCGGGCGGGGTACCCTGCCTCTGGACCAGCCTCCCCTACTGGTTGAATTCCCGCCCCGCCCGGCACCGCCATCCCCTTAGGCAGGAGGGGTGAGGACGGGACTGTCCTTCGTGGCTGGATCCGTCCAGGATGATTACAGGCTGAGAAAGGAGCTCTGTGATTAAGGAAGCCGTTTGGGGCAGGGGAGAGGAGGTGCGATCCTAAAACACCTGCCTGGGAACCACTCAAGTGAGGCCAGACGTGCACCTCCCACAGACTGAGGAAGGGCTCGGGGGGGCTAAGCGCAGTTGAAAAGCAAGGTTAGTGAATTTAATGAGGTGATGTTAGGCAGCTTAATTCAGCTCGATAGCCTGGGGCTAGAGGAGGAGCCTGAGCAGAAAGTCAGAAGTTAAGGCTGTGCTAATGAGATTTCACAAATGCCATTGTTATTGAGCCTGCAAGGTGGAAGGGAGGCTCCCGGAGGCTGGAGGCTGCTTCCAGATGCCCCACCCAGCTGCCTCCCACCTCTGTCTCCCACCCGGCCCGCCCACCCTCACCCCAGCAGCCGTCCTGGACCCGGCACCCGGCTCAGACTACGCCCCCCCTGGCCCGCCCCTTGGGGTGGTAAAGGGTGTCGGCGGAGCGACAGCTACCACTCTTCCTCCTGGGTGGTAAGAGGCCGGCATGGCAGGCCCGTCAGGTGGCAGAATGTCTCAGGGGACATCATGCCCTGGTCACTGTGACAAGGTGTCAGTCCCCAGCCTTGCAGGGCTTACCCAGCAGTGACTGTCCTGAGCTGAGTGGCGATTGGCCTCGGGGCTCCTATTGGTAGCAGCGCCCTCACTCTTCACCTATGCACCCTGCAGAGCTAGGATGCGGAGAGGAAGTGGCCGGAAGGGAAGGGAGGGGTGGCCAGCCTTGGAAGGATTTGGCCCTTAAGCAAGAAATGGAAGGCTCAGTTTCTCCATCTGTAAAATGGCTCATTGCACAAGGCCCCAGGATGTAGATTGCAGTAGTGAAGGCTCATGTTGACCTTGCTGCTGGAGGTTTAGTGCTCTGAGGACAGGGGAAGCCACCGGGTGCCCACGTGATGACAGGGAGCCATTAATACCGGCTGTAATAGTTCTTGAACCAGGAAAGCTACTTATCTCCGGGCGGGCGAGAGGGAGCCGGGCTCCTGCTCCCAAGGGACAGCCCCACCCGTGGAGAGGCTGCTCCCCCCAGTGGAAGGCGATGGTTATGGTCAGCAAGCTCGGCCCTCTCTCCCCTCCCTTCTGATCTCGCCTTCAGCCCTTCCTCTCCCAGCCTAGAGCTTCACATCCCCATCAGAGAGCAATCGCAACCATCACAGACTCACAGGATCTGACACCAAAATTTGATACAGGGAGTTGAGTTGATTGCCTCGGTTTCCTTTCCTGTAAAAGGAGGCGATGGGCCCATCTCAGCTCTGCTACCCCATTGTTCCCCTGGGCTGGGGGAGCCAGAACCCCACCTCCTGATGGCCTCCTGGCGGGGCTGGTACTCCTGAGCCCGCCCGCCTGCGTGCCCCTGCTGGGAGAGCCCCCTTGGAAGCGAGCAACTGCTTAATGAGGTAAACACGCGCGTGAAATTACAAACCTCTGGAATCCAGGCAAGTTCTCAAGCTGCTTATTTCAGCTAGAAATAACCTGCAGCCTGCCCCCTCCCGACACATCCGGGGCCCTCCCCCAGCCCTCAAATCCCTCCCTTCTTTGCTCAGTCTAAGCGTTTAGAGGAGAAAAAAAAAGGTGTGGAGGAAAGCAAGCCTGTTGATGCATGGCAGTTCGGGCAAGTTTTAAGGCCTCTGCAGAGTTTGAGGAGAATGTCCCTGGAATGTTAAACATGCCGCTGGGTTCCCTCCGCCACTGCCTTGAGCCAAGTCTTGGGGACTGGGACTCTGCAGCAGCCTTCCCTTGCTGCCTATGCTGGAATGTCTAGGGTCTCAGGCTGGCATCAATCCGGGATGTGTAGGGCCACCTGGGATGTGGCCCTGTGACCAACCTAAGCTGGTGAAATGTGGAAGATGGTTTCCAGGGACCCTGGACTCTCCTCCCCCGGGGCCCTTGTGAAATTGACAATGATGATGGTAATAATCCCTAATGTTTCTTGAATGATTACCATGCCTCAGACCCTGTTCTAAAGGATTTGCACATCCTAACTTGTTCAATGCCCACGACAACCCTATGAGACAGGTATTATTATTTCCCTGTATTTTACACATGAGGAAACTGGGACACAGAAAGGTAAGGTAAAGTGACTTGTCTAACATCAGAGCTAGTAAGCAACAGACCTGAAATCTGAACCCAGGAATTCTGGCTCCAGAGCCCACGCTCATAAATACTATGATAAGTTGTTTCTTCATAAAAATAGTATTTTTAAATTAGTATGACTGGCTCTGATTTGAGTGCTTTTATGCTGGGCACTGTGCAAAGACGTTGGCGTACCTTATGTCAGGGAATGCTCTCAACAGCCCTACAAGGCAGATGCTATGATCTCCTTTTCCAGATGAAGCATTGGAGGCTCAGAGAGATTAAATAACTAGGCCAAAGTCACAGAGGTGGGTGAGTAGATGACGGGGATGCCTTCCCAAGTTTGTCTGAATCCAGAGCCTGAGCCCACTTGGAGACATTACCTCCCAATGCTCCCTTCCAAACAGGACAGTCTTAGTGCCTATTTTTCCTGAGCTGAAGAATGAATGGAGGGTCGCTGGGTGTCCCTCTGCCTGTGTGCCTCTGATTTGACTCTGGAGAAAAAGTGCAATAAGAGAAATCTCTGCTTAACTCCCAAGAGGAACCATGTCCCCTGCCCTCCCAGCCCTTGGCTCTCCACCGATATGCCCTGTGCTTGTCCCCCTCATCCTTTCCCGCAGCCCCCAGCATCCCTGCTCAACCCGGGCAGGGATGCGCAGCTCCAGGCAAGCATGACGGAAATGTATGGCCAAGAATGGTGACGTATTTATTAAGTGAATCCGACAACTTTCATTAACCCAAGCAGACATTATTAAAACATGCCGGTTGTCTCTGGGAAATGAAGTGCCCAGTGCAGGCTGCGAGCCAAGCCCCTACTTGTATGCTCCAAGCCACTGAGTGTGGGCTGGGCCTCCCTCCTGGCATCCTGCATCTATCTCATCCATCACTTTCCATGAGGTGGGCCCCATCCTGAGCCCCCATGGTACTCCCTTACAGCAGTCACCACAGGACACCTCGGTCTGGCATCCCTCTGAGACAGGAATCCTAGACCCAGGTGACCTGAGGCCCAGAGACCACAGGTGCTCCATCCCTCCCACTGCCTGCACCTGAAGATGGAGCGGCCTCGGGGCCACTGGCCGACTACATTAAATGCAGCACAGTAAACCTGACCAGAGTCCTGGCAGCGGCTGAGGAAGCACCAGTGGACATGTGGTTTGGTGGGGTCCCCACTTTCTGGCCCACTGGAGTCAGTGACTAGGTAGAGTTATCCCTGGGGGCCCAGTTGGGGCAGGTGGGAAAGCAAGGGTACCAGAGAATATGCAAGAGGATGGGGACGAACCGAGTAGAAAGAGCAGGACCAAGAAAGGCGGGAGACAGGCTGTTGGGTCGGGACCTCCCCTGCACTGTGCGCCACCTGTGATCATGGGTCTTTGCTGAGGTGCAGGAAGCAGTAATAACCCACGATGCAATTTACAGCACGCTGTTTCATAGGCCATCTCCTCCGCTCCTCATAAGTCCTGCTCGGAGGGTGACAGATCGGCCTGGTTTCCCTCTTGTGCCGATGGTGAGAGGAAGCTCAGAGAAGTTAAGTAACGCAGCGAGGTTGCGAAGTCGCTAAGTGCCCGCTCCGGCATGGTTCCCAGGCCTCCGACCCAGCATCCAGCCTTGTTTCACGGCCTCACCTCGCAGACCGCTCGTTTTACTGAGTTCCACACACTGGTGTCTGGCAGAGTCGAGACACTGTTTGGAGTCTGCCGTCCTGCACAACCTCAGAACCATGCGCTGTGCTCCAGGCGCTCAGGCCACGTGCTGTGCACACCTGCCCACCCACAGGAGCTCAGGCCGCAAGGCCAGCAGGGACCGTGCTACCCTGACTGGTCACCTGGCTCTCCATCACCTTATCTACACAGTGAATTCTCTACAGGCCCGTGGAGGAGACTAACTAAACGCTGTGCACATGTCCAGCACAGCCTGGCACACAGTAGGTGTTCAGCAAGCAATGGCTCCTGGCGTTCTTCTCAAAGACCAGGGCAAAACCTATGCAGCGCGGTCAGGATTTATTGACCGCTCTGTTCTCATCCTGGTTTGGGAACAGCGTGTTGCAGGCTTTCCGGGACGGCCTCTTCCCATAAGTACACTCACCCTTGTCACCTCCATGTCCTCGTTTTGGGCTGAGAAATGCAGTCGTCACAATACTGGACACGCTGAGCAGACAGAACAAGGATGGGGCTGTAGCTTATTCATCTTTTATTCCCACTACCTGGCATCTTTCCTGATGTGGCGGATTATCAATACATGTTAATAGGTGGATAGAAGGGAGGGAGGAAGAAAAACTGCCCGGTAAACAAGAAGTGGATGGATGATAAGAATCTTGATATTGTGTGGCTGCTCTACCATCTCAACAGATTCAGTTGCCTCTACACAACAGGACAGCACAGGTGCTCCTTGGTCTCGGAGTCAGTGGGGAGAGGGGTATCCAACTGGGGGACATGGGTAAAAGCCTTGTGATGGGGAGTACGGGTCCTATGCCTACTCCCTGGCCTGTACCATTTTTCTCTTCCTATCAGCAGGCCTGGCCAACCCAGAGCTGCCAGCCCTGCAGAGCCAGGAAAGGTGACGGCTGCAGCTCCGCCGCCAGCATGGAGGCTGCCGGACTTCAGGCAGCGCCCAGAGAGTGGCACGGCTGTGCTGCTGGCAGCAGGCGCCGCCACCTTAACACTCTGAGGCCTGGCCCAGCACAGCTGCTCAGGCGGCCGAGACCCGCACCCATTCCTTCCCTCTCAGCTTGTCTGTGGAGAGGAGGTAACAGAGGGGTGCTCCCCCCTACTTCCACGCCCCTCTCTGCCTTGGCAAGGCTCCTGTCCCCACCCCACCCCTTCCTCCCGTGACCTCTCCTTCCCTAGGCACCGGGGCCGCTGCTGCTCCCTTATTTATGGGGAACCAGGGCTCTCGCCACAGGGAAGTGGGATATTTCTCTCCAAACCAGCTGCTATGAAATGCTGCCAGGAGGGAGCCAGAGCTGGCTGGAGTCCTTACCTGCCTGCTCATTGGTATTCAACGTGAATTTACTGTTTTAATCAAAGCACTAAGTGAAACAGGGAGCTCCGGTATCCTCACCCTGGCACGGCGGGGCTCGGCAGCCGTGGAAATCTGTAGAGGATTCTCAACATTATGGCCCATCCAATGCAAAATGGATTCCCTACTTGGAGTGTAGCCAGAGCCCTCCCCCGCTGGGCGGCAGCGTGATGTAGCTTGTAGAGAAAGGATCTCAGGCTGGTCTCTAGGTCTCAACCACCCAGACTCAGTAATTATGTACTGAGACCCCTGCAGACACGGCTGAGTGAGAGAGGCCTGCATCTCCCTTGGCCACGCTTCCTATCTGAGGCCTTAACCTTTCCCAGAGCAGTTCTCGAAAAGCTCCTTCTCTCTTACTTGTCTTTCTAGCCCACAAGAACTGCCCCAGAACGGAACAGCAAGCTCAGCGTAAATGGGCTTCTCAAGGCCATGGTTCCCAGGTCCAAGGGAGGGTCCCAAATTGGAACCCCAGCTGAAGTGACTCAGGTCCAAGGCTAGGTGGAAGCTTTACACTGATGGTGGAGCCACATTCCCTTCTTCCTGTGATGGAATTGTGAAGTCAAAAATCCTGGACGCAGGCCCTCAGTCAGTCGCTTACGAGCTGTGTGACTTCAGGCAAAGCGCTTACCTCTCTGAGCCTGTCCCACGTGGCCAGATGAGGATGGCTTTGCAGGACGTTGTGAGGATGATCAAATGAAATAGTGTACGTAGATGTGCTGTGTAATCCAGGAGGCGTGTGACCGAGGCAAGTTGTTATTGTGGCATCGCTGGTGCAGGTGGAAAGTAGAGAGGGCCACAGGCCAGGCCTCGGAGGGCGGAGTTGGAAGCCTGCTTCCTCCCCAGTAACCCCCCACACCACAGGCTCCATAACCCCCAGACCTAGAAAGCTCAGAGGGCTAAGGTCTCCCTGCTGGAACCACCTCTGATGGTGCACACACAATGCTTCCCCTCATTCAGAGCGGCGGCTTCATCATTCATCAAAAGGCAAACAGAAAGGCTACTGGGGCTGACCTCTCTGTCACCGCTCCTGGGGAAAGACTTTGTTTTGTGAGGAGGGAAGGGAGCCAGTCCCCATCCCGGTAAACAAACTCAGCCTTTCAAGTAGGTCCTGTGCAGTGTTGATCGTGCACCGGGAAAGCCCACTGCCCTGCCGGGCCTCGCCAGGCCTCGCTGGTTGCTTCTGTGACTTTGCCAGGAGAATCAAAGAGGCAGCCTTGGGTGACCGTGTTTCATCTCAGATGCTCACAGGATCCCTTGTCTCCTGAAACACGTGCTGTCCTGTGTGCACAGCTCTCGGGCTGAGATGTCCACTTTTAATACAGAGGCCTTTAAGGAGAGCCAGATCCTGAGGAAGGAAACATGGAGCTGGGAGGGAAGGACTTGGCTTTCACCCGGAGCATCCTGTGTGCCAGTGTGGAGACCGCGCTGAGGGGGCCGGCGTGGGTCACCCGCTGGCTATGCCTTGTTCTCTGCTCTGTCCTCTGGATTCAAACATCTCGCATGTGCATCTCGAGGGGGCTATTTTAGAAGATGGGTCACGTTTCAGGGGGACGTCGGGAACAGAACTCCAAAAACTACCCTAGCGGCAGAGGTTGTGGTTTGGGACTGAGCAGGAGACTCCAAACTGGTGTCTAGGACTTTCAGGGGGCAGGATGAATGGCATTGCAGGGGGACAGAGAAGAATGGACGGGCAGCGCAGACAAGGTGGGGAAGGCAGGGAAAGGGCCGGCCTGCTTTCCCAGATTATCGTCGGTGCCTGGCGGAGAAGGACCGGCTGAGCAGTGAGGTAGAAGGCTTCTGTTTACAGCCATCTATCTCCCATAATTAGCCATTTAGGAAGAAAATAGCCTTCAGATTCAAAGGTAAATTGACTTACATTGGGATAATAACGTTTGATTGAGCACGGGAAGTTCATCTTTAGAGTATGTGAGCAAACAAATTGCTTTTCTTCCCTGGTGCTTGGGAAGAAACAAGATGAGATTGCAGGTGCTCCCAGACCTGTGTTCCCATCTCCTGTAGGCATTATCTGGCCCAGGGCTTGGCCACCGAACCGAGGGTGCCCATGGCTCCATCTCCGCTGGTTGTTTCCTGATCCTTGTTTTGGAGGGTTTTTAAACTATATTGCAACACACTGATGCAGCAAACCCTTATGATTGTCTACAAGAGCATGAAGAGACATAAATTCCCTCCCTTAGATAGAGGCTGGTTCATAAATATATGTCTTTATTGCTTCCTAGATTGGAGAAATTGCTCTGAGCTTTGGCTTCCTGGAACACAGTGGAAGCAGGGGGAGGGAGGCAAAGGTTTTTAAATTTTGCTTCTGACTCTGGTTGTGAAATCTTGAATGATTTTCTGTAGACGTCACTGCATTCTGAGCTTCTTAGGATGGAGGATTAGGGAAGGGATGAGAAAGTGAGGAGAGAACATATACATAATGAAACTATGTATCTGATATAGATACAAACTGATTGGGACTCAGATAGGGAATAGGAACGCTCCCTGGAGAAGTCAGGTAGTTTTATTTATTTTTTTTTTCAGAGGAAGAAAGTTTGAGTCAGCCTTCGAAAGGTAAGCATAGAAGTGAATTATCAGAGATGCACACAGACCCCCAGGGCCTCGTTGGTCAGGCCTCTTCTGGCACTTTGGGTTCTGGCAGACATTCAGATCATACTTAGGTTCCTAAGAGAAACCAGGAATCACCTCAGGAGAGCTTCATCTCAGCTCTGTCTTTCTTCCACTTATTCTGATAATGTATTTTTAGAATAGGGGTAAAGGGATGTGAACAGCCCATAGATTAGAGCATGTGTGCAGATATGTGTGTGTGTGTGTGTGTGTGCACGCACACGCATGAATGCACTACTACAAGTGGATGTGAAAGGTTTAAGTCCTTGAGTCTAAACATGGAGGAGCAAAATAAAGAAACACATTTTTAGGCTACTAAAGACCTGTATTTGTTATCTACTACTGTGGAACAGTGTACCCCCAAATTAGCAGCTTAACACAGTACACACTTCTTATCTCAAAATCTCTGTGGCTCAGCTGGGTCCTCAGCTTCCATGGAACCCAAGGCTGCAGTCAAGGTATCAGCCAAGCCTGCTGTCATCTCAAGGCTCCCCTGGGGAAGGATCTGGTTCCACGCTTAGTCCCGTGCCTGTTGACCCCATTCAGGTCTCTGCAGGCTGTTGGATTGAGGGCCTCCACTCCTCACTGGATGTTGGCCAAAGACCAACCTCAGTTCTTGCCCCATGGGCCTCTCCAACAGGGTGGCTTTCTTCTGCAAAGCAAACATCAAGAAGACAAGGCAAAGAGTATGTGTGCCACCTAGACACACCCAGAAGTTACAGTCCTTTATGACTGAATTATAGCTGTGACCTCTCATCACTCTGGCCATATTCTCTTCGCTAGAAACAAGGCACTACGCCCAGCCCACACTCGAGTGGAGGGAGTACACCTGGGCTTGAAAACCAGGAAACAGCATCATTGGGAACCTGCCTTGGTCACACAGGCCCTGGGCTTCCAAGTCAAAACCCCTGAATGTGGACCAAGACAATGCAAGCCCAGCCAGGGGTTGAATTCAGGAACAGAGCCCCAGTCTTCTGGTTCTCTCCCCACAGTCTTTTCAACTACGGAGAAGGTCACACATCAGAAGGGTGGTCAGTGGATCGGCTGGAGCCAGGGGAGTGTCCTGGAGAAGCCCACCCAAAGCTTATCTACTCAACAGCTGAAGTAGGTCCCCTGCAGAGGCCTGTGGTGATCCCAGAAGTCTTCCCCAGGCTTGGCAAACCCCTAGGGGTTTTCATATGAAGGAAAAAAGAGGTTTTCTTTTGAAAAAAAGTGGGTCTCAGTTTCTACACAGGTCCCTGTCTGCCTGACCCACATCCAGCCAGATGCCAAGAGAGAAGGGGTGAAGCAGAGAGCCACAAAGGGGGTATAGAGGAATCAACAGCCCAAGAAGAGTGGCCACCTTTTCACTTTAATAATTCAAGGCAACAGAGGAGAGTCAGGGGATGAAATCACAGGCGCAGCAGAAAGCGCCTGCCTCAGAGAGAGCCATTAGGGGCCAAGACACCAAGCAGGAACAATGCAGCTGAGACAATGGACGCTCTGAAAAGCCCTGGAAATAGGGTGCACAGAGTCCCGCTTCTGGGACGTCTTCACAGATTAATAACGTTTTTGAGGATTTCCGAAAACATTTCTATGAGTCAGAGCCTAAGAGGGGCCAATGTGGGGCTCTTTGAAGCGTCCTTTTCAGCAGCTTGAAACGGCAAATGTCTCTGCACCCAGCAAGGAGGGGTGAGGCCTGGGCAAGCCAGGAAAAGCTATTGTGTCTCTAGAAAATGGGAGCCCACAAGGGGACTTTATAACAGCCCAGAGCAAGCCATTGAACTTGGAAGGCAGGCACATGCCTTAGCCCAGGAACAATCCACACCAACAATGCGAGGGAGGCCTCCACTGCTCAGATACAGAAAATGCATGATCTTCAGACAGAGGGGGATGGCATGCTCAGAAGCCTAGAGTAGGCCCCAGAAGTCAGAGATAATGGTTACAAGGCAAAACAAGAATTATTATTCCCACTGTAGAGGTACAGAAACTGAAGCTCAAAGACATTTAATGATTTATCCAAAGTCTCAGGAATAAATGATAGAGCAGGTAATCATTCTGTATCATTGGCATTCGATAGTTAGTAGCAGATATCCAAAGCACCAGTGGCATAAGCAAGCTAGGGGTTAATTTTTCTCTCACATAACATGAAGTTTGGAGGTAAGTAGGCAGCCCATCCTTAGCACTGGCTTCCATACTTGGTTTATACCTCATGGTCATAAAACGGCTGCTGAAGCTCCAGCTATGGCTCCACATTTCAGGCAGGAAGGAAAAAGAAGAGGAAAAAACAAAATAGATGTACCCTCCCAGGTAAATCAGCCATCTTTAGAGAATGGTTTCTGATTATATCTCATTAGCCACCTCTAGCCATTCAAGGGGGGCTAGGAAATTCGTATTTTTTAGTTTAGTTACATTTCCTCCTCAACAATATAAGGATCCTGATGGTAAGTAAATGGGAGAATGTATATTAGATAGGCAAATTTTTTTGCTGTAAGATCCAAATTTCCTGAACCTAAATCCAAAATTCTGTCCACTACCCACACTGCCTGTGGTGACCATGGACAGAATGGCCCAGACTACTGACTAATACCATGTCCCCTGACTCTAACACAAAATCAGTGGCTGCACTGAACTATCCAGAATCCAGAGCATTCCGCTGCCCAGCACTGGTGTTGCACCAAGGACCCCAGGAAAATATGACTGTGCCCACTAAATCCTGGCCCCATTAGCTGTGGGCCAGCTCAGACCTCCTCTCGAAGAGGTGCTGTTTCCTCCGCTTGAAAGAACTCATATCTCTACTTCTGTTAGGGCCGTGCAGAACCAGGCATGGGCCTTTGCTGCCACAGGAGGAATATTACGGGATGTTGTGGAGGAATGAAGTAGCTGTTGTGTTCCACTCTAGACAGAGGTGGATTTCCAAGTGATAACAGTATCGGCCAAGTTACATAGAAGAGTGTATGCAGGCATCAGAGCAGAAGAATGGCACTCAGTTGCATATATGTTTATTAATTCCCCAGCGATCGGGGCAAGTTGCCACATTCTGCCCCACTGATGCCAACTTGTATTCCATGTCAGGGAAGACAAGGGTCCCATTTTTCACTGGTGCAGCAAACAAAGAGCCCGTAACCAGTCATGGGGGTAGGAACATGAGCGAGCAGAGTGGGGCCACTTTGAGACCAAAATAGTTTGGAGCTCCCACTGTAAACTGTGACTCTGATGGCAGGACAATGTGACAGGGTCATTCTTCCCGCCAGCTTCCTCTTCCCCCATTTCCAAATTTCTCCCTATGACATTTCAAGTTACAAGGCTCCCATCTCAGAACTTCGACTTTGAATGGCTTTTCATACTGGCCTTGAAGAAGATGGTGTCATCAGTGACCTTTTTAAAAGACCACGGGGACTTAATTAAAAACCAAACTTGGCCACTTAATTCACACGATCCTGTCGACTCCTGGGTGCTGGAGTGAACTCAGGCTTGTCAGCTTGCAGCCGGCTGCTGGCACTGCCCTTCGGTGTCCCCACACTGTGGAGCTGCAGAGTGACAGGCAGGCTCTGGCCCAGGCCCCAGGACCACGGATGCCGCTTTTGGCGAGAGCGGGGCCCAGCCACTGAGAGCTGAGGGGCTCTGTAGAGAAGCGGAGGAGCCCATCGGGGAGATCGAGGCATCTGTGCAGGGACAGGGCCTCAGAGGAAGAGATTGGGGGCCACACGGGCTTCCGGTGACGGCGAGTCTAGAGCAAGGGCATTCCTCCTATGTCCTAGCTTTCCTCTGAGTGACTCAGCAGAGGGACTGGAACGCATATAATGACCCCATCCTGCTCCCTCCTCCCGCTTTGAAGATTCCAGCGATGGGCAGATGGCTGTGCCCACACGTGTCCCCTGGGCCCTGGAAACCGTACCCTGGGCTCTGCCCCTCTCTCCCAGAACCCATCCCCAGAGGCCACCGAACTCATCTGGAAGGCCAGGTTGGAGGGTGGTGTCTGCTCTTTTTACTTTATTGGTACTGGCTTTTATTCCTGCTTCCCAAAAGAGGAAAGCAGGGCGCATGGTGCGGGAGATGCTGTGAGGAGCTGAGCGCTCCTAGGAGAGCGTGGATAGAAGCATCTTCTCACCACTGCCAGTGTGTGCCTGCCAGGAGACGGGAGGCAAGGTCCTTCCCAGCCACATCCAATAACTGCACACTCAATGCAACTAAGAAACATGGAAAGAACTTCTCAGAGGTCAAATCAGCTGCTTGATCCTAGGTCCAAGGTCCTCACATTCCCATCTCTCCCCCTACAGAAGGAAGAGCATGTAGGGAAAGGAGACCTCGATTCTGGTACTTCCCCCACCACGAGCTGGCTGTGCAACCTTGGACACGTTACTTAACCTCTCTGGTCCTCAGGTGCCACCTCTGTAAAGTACAGTGAATAATATTCTGCAGGTGATGATCTTCTAGGTTTTGTTGCACTTAATTCATTCACTTGAGAGTTTGCTAAGCATCTAACATATGCCAGGCACTCAATAGATCTGAGCATAAGACAGTGAACAGAGCATTCTTGCTATACTCCTTCATGGACATAGATGCTGGACATCAGAGTTACTGGGACTTTCTGGAAGGGAGCCCTTGAAGTTGGTAAACAGCCTCTGGAGAAGACAGCTCAGCCCCGAGGCGGGATCCACCACCTCTGCTTGAATGGCTTTCCCTGTGGTCCATCAGAGCCTAGGGCAGAGGGATTCATCCTGGGAGGTTTTTCTGCCTTTCTAGGGGCCAAGACCTCGGCTGCTTCCCCCCAGCTCCTAAAGGAAGAAACCCTTTGCCAGCCTATGGCTCTGGCTCTTAAATCGTAGCTTATTACAATTCTTTATGACCACGCACACACCAGAGAAAGCTTCGGAAAAGCAGGTGGTGCCTGTGCCTGGAGAAGCTTCTGGCAAGAAGCTCCTGGCTCACTCTGTCACTACCTGTCACCTAAGGCTTTGTCATTTCTTGTCATTCCCCTGTCACTCGCAAGGGGGCAGTGTGGCCTGGCTGAAGGGCGGGTGGTCAACGAGGTCTTTGGGAAAGGAAACCTCATTCTAGTCCTGTCTTTGTCACATAAGGGCTGTGTGACCTTGGGCAAAGCACTTCGTCTCTCGAGTCACAGCAGCGTCATCCATAAGATGGTACTAACAACATATACCTCTCGGGACATGGTGGAGATGAAAGGAGATGATTTATGTAAATGCTTGGTAAATTAATGAGGCTCAAATCAAAGGTCAAGTGTTACGATAGGAAGACCCTGACAAGGGAGGAAGAGGCCAAGATTCAAGTCATCAGCTGAGCGGGTATCTATCCAAGGCCTCCCCGTCCGGGTGACGCCTCCTGCGTATTCCCGTCCCTGTGTCCTCCCACTGGGCACGGCTGGACTCGGCTCCGCCCAGGGGCTCTGCAGCTGCCCCTGCCCTGTCCCCACCTCCACTCTCTGGGGGCCAAAAGGAGGCTGACTTGGGCTCCTTTGTCTGCCCGCAGTGGGTGTCCATCCCTGTCAGGCCCCTCCTCCCTGCTCGAGTGGGTTAAGAGCCTTGGAGAGAGAAGAGGAGGTGGATGACGTAGCTCTCGAGTGATCTCCAGCCATGATGGCAGCCCACAGACCTTGTCATGGGGGCCACAGCTGCGGGGACACAGTGCCACGGGCAGCCGAGGGGACCCTGAGTCCACGGGCAGTGCCTGCTTGGGAACCACGCGCTACAATCAGGTTCTACAACGGGTCGACCAGGCGCTACGACCTGTTGGGCCCAGGGTCCCAGAGCAGCTGCAAAGTGGCTTTTGCCAGGAAACGCCTCTCCCTCAGAACCCCACCCCGCTGGCCTGGACGGCTGAGAACTGCACGGCGGAAGGCTTGCAGAAAACACCACGTAGACCCTAAACGCAAGTTCCTTCTCTGTGGCTTCAGAATTCTATATGATCTTTAGGACAATGATATTTTTTCCTATGTTCTAGTCAGGGCCGCTATCTCTCTATGAGGACCCCTGGCTAGACAGAGAAGGGGAGTTAGCCAGGAGGATGTGTTAGAAACCAGAGAATTGTAGAGCTGGCAGGGGCCTTAGAGAGTTTCTGCTGCTGCTTCTTTGTACCCTTAAAAGTCCCAATCGTGAGGCCTCTGGGGCCCAGAGAGGTCAGCCGACTGGCCCAGACCCTCCAGCTGTGGACAGCCGGGAAGAAAGGACTCTCCCCGCCCTGTAGAGCTGAGCCCTACCCTTCACCTTCCTCCTTAGCTTTTAGCAACTCCCCATCCCTCCCAGCCTACCCCTCTGCCTTCCTCCTTCTCCAGGTAAAGGAGTCCCACATCCTAGTATGTGGGAGAGTGCACTGCACAGCGCTGTGCCCGGCATGGGGGTGGGGACTCGGGAGTGGAAGGGACGTACACTGTGCCAACGCACGACGGAGGGAAAGGAGCCGAGGGATATGAGTTCTTTTCCCCTTTAAGGCAGAAGGAAAGACAGGAGTTCTGCAAATGCGCCACTCCGCCATCTCTCCCTGTGATTTGTCTGTGAGTCGATGAGCAAACACCTGCCCATCCACAGGGCACAGGTGATGAAGTGAGGCCCTGGCCTTTTCCTCCAGAGGAGAACAGTCAGATTGCATCTCCTGATGCCCCAAGTACCACTGCAATGATGACAACAATCCAGTGGGTCAACCTGCACAGCTTCCTGGGGGGACGGATGAGACCGATGACTTCCCAGCTTTGGCCGGGGGGGTGGGGGGGGCAATCAAAAATCCTTTTGAGAATCTGCTAAAAGCTATGGAGACGATCGTCTTCCCTCTCTAAAGCTTTTATGCACATTCACTCAAAATTAAGAAATTGCATGAGTCCCGCAAATCACCCCATCTGTGCGTGCCCAGACCCCGGCTGAGGACGCTGTTCTAGATTGTCTCGCGCATACAGGGCAGTGTGGCCGCAGGGAAATGACCAGCAGGCACGCAAGTCGGGCTGACAGACAGCAGGGAGCAGGGCCAGGCGGGCGTTCCACGGCCCATCCTGAGCCCAGAGGGGAAGCGGCAGCGTGGCAAGCGCGGGTCTGCTGCTGCGTCCACTTAGCACCCTACCCTGCTGCCCCCGTGAGCAGCAGGGGCTGTGGCTAGGGCCGGGGACAGTGTGACAGTCGGCCCGCTGCCGTCAGCCAGAGAGAGCTAGCAGGGTGGAAATGCCGGTGCCCCTGCAGCCCCCCAGGTAACGGTGCTCAAGAACGGTGCCTTTCACGTCACCAGCTAGCAATGGCTGAGCGCACGGGCAGTGGCCACAGAGTCAGTCACTTACTGGGCTTGCTGTCGGGCAACCGCTCTGAAGAGCCACCTGGCCCGTGGTCCGCGTCCACACAAGGATAACCTGCACAAAACAGCATCTTGGTGCCATGGAAAGCCTAGCCCCCAACATTTGCTTCTTCAAAGCCCTGGCACTTTTCCTGTCGGAGGACTGTTCTCCGCAGAAAGGGTGGGCTCCACAGGCTGCTGGCCGAGAAGCCGTTTGTGCAAGCATCCTAACGTGGCCGGACCACGTGCCTCCTCCCCTCGGCCCCTCCTGGCTCCTACGCGTCCACAAGGAAGGCCTGCCAGGCCTTCTGCTCTAGCCTACAGCCCGCTTCTCATTATTTCAGGCCCCTTGCCCCTGTGGCCACACCCAGCTCCCCGCAGCAGCGTTCACTTCCCAGAGCACACACAGCTCCACCTGGGACTGGTTCCAAGCCCATTTCCTCCCCAAGGCCTCCACAGATGGACCTGCGGGCCTACCTGCCCTGGTTCGTTTGGCCCTGACCCAAACAAAAGGGCTACTGACTCCCAGCCCCGGGGAACACTGCTCCGCGTGCAGGAGGCTCACCTGCCATGATGTCTTTGCCATGGTCCTTCCCATCGTCGTGTGTTCCGTCGTCCTCACTGAACCAGACTCCTCAAGGAAACTGCCTCTTCTAGACCGCAGTCTTCTGTGGGAGGCCACCCAGTGTAGGGGGAAGAGCATGAGCTTTGGGATCAGCTGAGACTGTCAAATCCTGGCTCTCCCCGCCTTAGCTGTGCAACTTCAGACTTTGCTCCGCCTCGGTTTTCTCATCCATAGAAAGGAAACCAGGATCCATGCTTCACTGTGTTCTTTACAAGGAGTCAAACAATCACTGTTGGGAAAATACCTGGAACAGGGTCTGAGACGTCACAGGTGCCTAGCGCACTTAAGTCCCCATCCAAGGGGCCTGACAGCAGTTCTAGAATTTTATTCCATGGCCCACCCAGGGCTGCAGACAAGCCCTTCGCCATCGCAGGGACTCACCTCTGGAGAGTCCAAGGCAAAGAGCCCCTAGCCCGAGGATGAAGGCCCCAGAATCTGTCAGGTCCCTGAGGAGATGGAAGGGGAGGGGGTCTCTTGGCCCAGCAAGGGGCCTGGGGCTGCTTGGGCTCCAGGAACAGTGAGCTGTGTGACCTTGGGCAAGACCCAGAACGTCTCTGAGCTTCCTTTTCCTCATCCTAAGGAAAATCACCCTGTCAACCTTAAGCATTATTGTGAAGAACAATGTGAAGTAGGGCGATGTCCCGGGCCTATAACCAGTTGGGGTTTACCCTGCCCAGACTCGCTCCCTGCCAGAACGCATGGAAGGTCACCCTGGGATTTATGCCTGGAGGTTAAGGAATTCTCTTGTTAAAGTGTTTATAGCCTTGGGTTATGGCTGGTTACAAGCGTCAAGCCAGTTGCTAGACTTGAACACCTTAATACCATATTAATGTATTAGATCACTTTCTAATAAGGCAAGTGCCCCAGGAGGTGGGGTAAAATGAGACACACAGGACAAGCAAACTGTGGTGAGAGAAGACACAGGGAGAACAGGGGAGGAAGCACCCGGGTGGGGTACCCAGCTAGGGAGGGTCCTGAGAAGCCTGAGCTTCTGTAGGTGGAGAGAGGGGACGAGGTGGAGACCGAAGCCAGGGAGATGACAGGGCAAGAGAAGGTTTTACTCCCTTCAAAAGTTTTCTGGCCATATTTCCTGCTTCACTCCATCCCCATCTTCCTCCCATCCCCCACTCCACCTACGCACTCCCAGGGAAGGTCAGGATCTTCAGTGACCGGGTCCAAAAGCCCTGGTTGCTACTCCTTCTCCCCCGTGGACGGGGACAAGCAGGCACACTCCTCCCCTCTGCCCGGGAGGACAGAGACTACGGTCTGTGTCCCCAGCTTCCTTGAGCTGGGGACAGCAGCTCCCCTCCCAGGCACAGCTCGGGTCCTAATTACACCCTCCATCACTTTCTCACTGAGGCTGAAATGGGGACAGATCGCTCACCAAACAGTGGCAGTGACCTTCACAGGCCGTTTCACCTCCATCCAGCCCCCGACTCTCCCGGGACCAAGTTCTCTTTCGTCTGGAGCGTTCTCTCCGTGACACAGCAAAGCCAAGTGCAGTCATCAGAGACTAGGGGGCAGGAAAGGTGGGCTTTGGCCCTTGGCCACACAAGAGGGCAACGAAAAGAGCTTTACCCACAGTGGCTCATTTCTGGAAGACCTGGGGACTTAGGACTGGCTGATAGTTGCCAACCCGGGGACTTGGGGACCAAGAAAAGTGAGTGCAATCTTAGACTGCATTAATTGCAAAACGATGCTCAAAACATAGGGACGTGACGTGTCCCTCGGCTTTGTTCGGTCAGACCACATCTGGAATTTTGCATTCAGTTCTAGAAGTCGGTTTGAAAAGTGATGTTAACAAAACAGACCAGGGTGGTTTAGGTTGAAGGATCATGTCATATGAGGAAGAAGCAGGACATAGGCAGTGGTTCAGAACACAGATCTCCAGAGTCAGCTTCCTGGGCTCCCATTTGAGATTCAATAAATGCTCAACAAATATAAACCAGCATTAGTATTAGAATGAGTATTAATTACTATGAGTATTATTATTTGTATCTGTATCAGTATTAATATTTGTCTTCGTATTCATACTCGTGTTGGTACTGGTGTTCGTGTGGGTAGCCAAGGATACTCTGTGCTTCAGTTGGACCCTGGTTGGTATTCGGGGGGAGCCCCGCTCAGAGGATGAGGCACAGTAGAGAGAGGGGCTCTGGGTTGTAACTAAAACAGGACTCAGCTAGCAGCAGGGCCCAGGGATGGCACCAGCCCAGGCCCGGCGGGGTGAGGACACGGGCAAGGTGAGGCGAAGCGGCAGGACTCAGTGGGCCGAGGTGCAGGGCGTTTCTGCAGAGCACAGGTAGCAGGTGCCCCAGTCAGGAACCTGAGGCTGGGGGGGTCAGGGGCTGCACTCCCACCCTCCAGGGAGTGTCCACACCCCTCGGGGCCCAGAGAGGACGCATGTGCTTTAAGTTCAGAGACGTGGGAGTTCTTCCCCCCAGCACTGCCACTTAACGAGCTGTGTGACCCAGTGCAAATTACTCAACCTCCCTGAGTTCCCATTTCCTCATCTGAAACTGAGAGTGGCTGCTTCAGGGGGCTGTGAGGAGGGGGAGGCACTTAGCAGGACCCGCGCACTGGCCCGTGATGGAGTGCCAGCTCCCTTTGCACGGCAAGCAGGGAGGACCCCGAGCCGTCAGAGGTACAGCTGATGCTGCCCCCACCTGCAGGCCCCTGCCCCCTTGGCCGGAGTGACACGGGTCATGGACAAAGCGGCCTGAAAGTCCTGGAAGAGTCAGAGGACAGCTGCGCACCCCACGCGGGCTGGTGCGTCGGTTCCCTCCACGCACACCCAGCCCAGGCTCTTCAGCTCCGGAGGGCTTGGAGGGCCCTTCATCTGCCGCTGGGTTATTTGTCGTCCCTGTTGTCACGAGGAACAGAAGAGAAACATCATCTCCAGCTGGAACCGCAGGAGGCGGACACCTCAAGAGGCATCGGCTTGGGGCGGCAGTAATTTGCTCTGATTGGAAGGCGTTTCGTCAGGTTGCTAGGAGAGACGGGGAAGTGCAGCCAGTTTGCCGGTGCCCAGGGATTCCGGGAAGATCCTGGGGGCCTGTGGCTCCCTTGAAGAATGGGCACCGGGCTCCACGCACCAAATTGCTGTTATTTCTTTCTGCCTGCAGCAAGCTCCCTGCTGGAGTGACGGATGCCCTGGGTTTCCCCTGGTCCCCCCCCCCACCACTGTCTCCCTCACCTCAGTTATCTCAGGAGACAGAATTCTAGCCCCGCTCATAAATCCAGTCACTGGACACATATATCCTGAGTGCCTACTAATTGCCAAGTTGCGTTCTAGGTGCTTGGGGCGTTCCAGGGAACAAAACAGATCCCTGAACTAAGGAGACAGACTCTAAACAAAACATAATAGATAAGTAGATTATATAGAATGCTGCAGTGTTTTAGGTGACGGGAGACAGGGTAGACAGAGCAAAATAAGCTGGTGCGAGAGTGCCAGGGCAGGGCACCCCAAGGGAAACGTTCCACAGGGCTCCTCTCCTTCCCCTCCCCACCCAGGGACGCCCAGCAAGTTTCCACCAAACCACTTCTGGTTGCTGTTTCAGGGAAGGAGAGCCCCGACCTCCTCCAGACTCCTGTTCCCACCCCGACCTGCCAGGACAGCCCTCCCAGGTGGCTTACATTTTACAAAACACTTTTAACATGGAAAATCCTCTCCCTAAGGACACCCGAGGCCAAGGGTGTTTATTCCCATTTTGTGGATTAGGAGACAGGGGCTCCCAGAAGCTGAGTAACGAAGACCAAGGTCACACAGGTCTAGTAAGTGGTGTTGCCCAAATATGACCAGGACGTGGATTCCCATCCCAGCTCTCGGCCACCCTGCAGCATGGCTCTCACTCCCCAGTCTCGTGCCACCCAGAACAATCCCATGAGCCAGGAATAATAAAGCCCATTTTGCTGATGGGAAACTAAGACTCAGAGAGTCTAAGTAACCTGCCTTAAGTCACACAGCAAAGCAAATGGCAGAGCCAGGACTTTGCCCAGATCTGCCTCCAATCCCAGGGCTCTCTCCCTGCCCCACAGATCCTACATCTTCTTACATCAGCTTGTCCTTCCTTCCTCCGAGCCCTCTCTGCACCCAGACCCAGGCTCTCTTTGCATTCAATCACCCCCATGAACACTAAAAAAAAAAAAAAAAAAAAAGATAGATGGCAATGAGAATTGTGTTCAACTATTTTACTTAAGTCATAATCATTCCTAATCTAAATTTGCAGGAATGTATTACACAGTCTAATCATTCACATATATTGTACGGCAGTTTCAATTTAGTGAAAAGTAAAAGCCATTCAGAAGGCAGAAATACGTTCAATGAACATCTCCCAGATTACAGTCCTGCAGTTGGTAAAGCACAGCCGGGTTTTTTTGACTCAGGGGTTGGTGCTGTCTGCTCTGGTTTGGGTGCATTTCCAGAAGCTCCGCCACGTACGGTTAAAGGCTGAGGGAGTCCAGAGCAAGGTGAAGACGCTCCAGGCTGCGGGGTCTGGTCAAGGAAAGGGCTGTGGGTTTGGACTCACTGCCCCTGATGGCCCAGACACCCGGCGGGGGTGTGCTAACCCCTCAGCCTCACCGCCCCACCCCACCACTGTCCCTCCAACTCTGCTCCAGTCCAGACTAAACGTGCCTTCACCTGAACAGAACATGCTCCTTCTGACCGCCGGGCCTTTGCACGTGCCATTTCCTGAGCTGGGAACACTCTGCAGGCCCATCTTATCTGCCTGTCTCCCGTTTGTCCCTCGGGTTTCAGCTTCGATGTCATGTCCTCTGTGAACCTTCTCCAAGAGCCACTGTATCTGGTCGTGACTCTCCTGCACATCGTCAAGGTGCCAGGCTCCTCTCATCAGAGCAGTGGCCACTCTCTATTTGGCCGCTGTCTGACTGTCTCTCCCACTAGACCACCAGCTCCTTCATGGCAGGGACTCTGTCTTGTCCCTAAGCCTAGTCCTGGTAGGAGCTCAGTGAATATCCAGGGCGTGGATCAACAGTCCTAAGCATTTGCACACTGATTCGCCCTCCTCCGACACTTTCAGAGACCTGGCCACACGCCTGCCTCAAGACTTCCCTGTGAGCTCGGCTGGGTGTCCTCCTTGTCTGACCAAGTGACCACAATAAGCCCCCAGCAGGTCAGTGGCCAAGTGATGTGAAAGACGGGCCTGACCACTGGCTCCGAGCCTCCCCCTGCACTGCCTCATGATCGTTGCCTGTCAAGACGGGGAAGCGGCAGCGGCCAAGTCCGCACGGCCCAGAAAAGGTGGGAAGGCTAGATGTGGCAACATAAAAATTGACTTTGAGACCACAAGACCCGAGTGCAACTCCCACTTCTGCTTCATCTATCGTGTGACTCTGAACAAGTCATCTGATTAATCTCTGAGCCTCTATTGTCGGGTTTATAAAGAGGAATGACAATACCTGCTACCTGTCTCAAAGGATTGTATAAAGATCGAATGACAAGCAAAGGGTGAGGAGGAGGGTTACATATTTCAATGTGGCAGTGCCCGTGTGAGCATAGAAGCCACAAGACACCCCCCAACTCATGTACAACAAGGGGGGCTCAGCCGGACAACCTTGTACTTGATCGTGAATATCCAGCTCCAGTCAGGTTACCTAGTTGCCCAGTTACTCCCTAAAGATTTAGACCAGGGAGGTGGCCGCGCTCAGCAACGTGAGTCTTACTGATTTGGGCTGTGAGTCCCTCACGAACTGGGACACATGGACGGGGGCCCCTCTGATTCAAGACCCTCAGGTGCCTCTTCCAGGCCAAACATCTTGCTGTGTTTTCCCAAACATGCACTGTCACCTGAGCTCATCCCTCACTTCCCATCATTGAAATGCGGCCCCATCGGGCAGGGATCCTGGGGCTGAAAGATGCTCTCCAACAGAGAGTTTGTTTTTAAAGACAGGAAGTGAAAAATAATGTTCTTGTTCCAAGCTGCTGAGGGAATTGGGAAGGCAGACGGCCATTACTCAGGCCGGAGTCTTGCCAGGCCTTATGATATCATATTTATTTGCCAAGAAAAATACCTCCCTCACATCTCTCAGACAGTGAGGGGAAGCCAAGGCCCAACCAGTCACGGTTTGGGCGGAAGGTTGAAGACACACAGACCTCAGGGCCTCATGATAACGGCAGCCATTTCATTAATAAAGTACTGTTTAGCTGGATGGACCCCCCGAGTTTGCCAAGCACTGCGGACAGGTGAACAGACGGGCATAAAGGACTCGGCCCAGATCCCTTCCTTCCCTCGAGCGCTCTTTGCCATTTGACGTGAAGGTGGAAAATCAAGCAGTTTCCTACCCAGTCCTCTGCTTCTAAACACTGTTAAGAAAAATGGGACAGATGAACCTATTTGCAAAGTAGAAATAGAGATGCAGATGTAGAGAACAAACATGTGGACACCAGTGGGGGAAAGGGGGAGTGGGATGAATTGGGAGATTGGGATTGACATATATACACTATTGATACTATGTATAAAATAGATAACTAATGAGAACCTACTGTACAGCACAGGGAACTCTACTCAGTGCTCCGTGGTGACCTAAATGGGAAGGAAATCCAAAAAGAAGGGGATATTTATATACGTATAGCAGATTCACTTTGCTGTACAGCAGAAACTAACACAACGTTGTAAAGCAACTATACTCCAATTTTAAAAAAATAGATTGCAGAAAAAAAAATAAAAACAAAAAACCAAGGGATAAAAGCACATCCTGTGAATAAAGGTCCACAGACTGTCTTGGTAAAGGTTCATTCCTTAATGACACACTCCCAAGACCCACACAAAAAATGAGTCCAGAGTTGTCTGATAGCTGATGTATTGAGTTCAGTGGCCGTTACTGGGGTCTGGCCCCCTGTTGGTTGTGAGACACTCGTGGGACTGACATCTGACCTGCAGCTGTAATGAAGTCATCATGAGGAAGCTCTTGCCAGGTCTTAACCAAACCCCTCCTGCATCAACTTCCGTCCAGTGGGAGGGAAGTGGGGGAGCTGGTAGGGCCGAATCTGTTATCCTGAGCACCTGGTACCGGAGGAGAGTTGAGCCCATGTGGAATATTTGGAAGAGCCACCTTTGCTGTACTGTATTCTGCTGCCTGGACAGCAAGACTGGGCCAAGGCCGCGACGGGGGCCAAGCCAGAGAAACATGTACAAAATGGGTTTTCAGGCCCCTGGCGACCGCATAATGGGAAGGGAGGAAGTGGGTCATCTGAGAGTCCAGGAGCGTGAGCTTTGACTAGCTCCAGGGTCAGCAGGCAGGGAGAACACCAGCAGGAGTTGGCCCGACCACATAGACCTATTGTACAGGATCTAGATCTGGGCAGCAAAGGGGCGGGAACCCCAGTGCCTGGGCTCTGGACCACAGGCTGGATACTCTCTCCCTAGTAGCCAGACCGTGCTCCCAGGGTCCACGTGTATTATTTTTTTGCCTCTCTTGAGCACACAGCCCATGCCTGCAAGCGTGCCCCGAATGCCCTGACCCCCGCCAATCTGCGGTTCTCGAATTTCTCTCACGAGGACGGCTTGGTGGCAGTTACACCATCTCATTTTCCTGGAGGTCCTGAGGGGCAGCCACCCGTTTGCACACACTAAATGTCAGCTACGTTAAACTAACACATTCACATCATTGAAAAAACCTGTTTACACATAATAAACATGGGGATAGATGCCACAGAGGAAATAATAGAGTATTGATTAAAACAATGGCCTGTAATGCCTTCTGAAAGGCTGGCGATCACCAGCAGCGGCCCCCCGCTCACAGGCAGCCTCCCTCCCAGGCAGCCTCTGGCTGCCACTCCCCAGACGGAGGAGATGGGCGTTTCCATGGGCCCTCCCCTGAGGAACCCTCACTGCAGGCCAGGCACTGTGCTCAGTGATAGATCTCATTTTATCCCCATAGCAGCTCCTCGGGTGGGTGGTATTGGTTTTTTTTTTTTTTATTGGAGTGTAATTGCTTTACAATGGTGTGTTAGTTTCTGCTTTATAACAAAGTGAATCAGTTATACATATACATATGTTCCCATACCTCTTCCCTCTTGCCCCTCCCTCCCACCCTCCCTATTTTACAAAGAAGGAAGGCGAGAAGTTAAATGTCTTGCCTGGGGTTGTGGCGGGGCTGGGAGTTGAAGCTGGGTCTGCTAAGTCCATAGCACATCCTATCCACATTAATTTAGCCTCCTTTGTGTATTGGTTTTATATCTAAGTATGTAGATACGTAGACGAGAGTGAGGGAGAAGCGCCTTGTGTTAGGCCGTACGTTAGGCGCTGGGGGTCTGGACAAGACTGTTATCGCTGACTTGGCGGTATAGGTGGCACGGCGGTCTGTGAGCAGCTCCACCGTAGCTATGATCCCAGCTATCCTGGGCTGGGAGGAAGGCCGGCAGTTTGCAAACCTGGAGGTCTCAGAATCTCAGAAATGGAAAATCTCATTTTAGAAAGGTAACTCGTTGCCCTAGAGAGGCTGGCAAGCCGAGAGCAAGGGCGTATTTTCCTTGGTAACCACAAACCCCCCAGCACCGAAGGAGTCCACAGCCAGCTGAGGACAGCAGGAGGGTCTGTGACCACGGGTCAGTGGGTCAGATGGAGGAGGCTCCCGCCGAGAGGGCACAGGAGCAGGCCAGAGGTGTCAGGGTTATTTTCCATGATGACGAGTAGCTGGTGCTGGGCAGCGGAGGATGCGGGTGTCTGGTGGCCAAGAACGAACAGCAGCATCCCCCTCACCCCCCATCAGGAATCAGAAGCTCTTCTCTGTGCTGTCATTTACTGATTGTGTGACTTTGGGCAAGTCACTGACGCTGTCTGAGCCTCAGACCAGAAATAGGGATAATCCTACTTCTTTGTCAATGTTGTAAGATCTTAGTAGGGAAATGAGTGTGACTGCAAGAGGTGCTGACCTGTCGTGTGGTCAGCTCTCGATGGACCTGAGTGCAGAAGGGATGCTCGGTCCTCATGGGACCCAGGCCTGCGGAGACCCCAGAGACCTCTGCATTCAGCTTCCCCTTTCCCCACCTGACCCGGAGCTGAGGGTGTCCGCCTGTCCCTGCCGAGCAGCTGGATTTGGAAGGTAAATGCACAGAGTTTGCATCTGCCGAAATCCTTGCTTGGCAGTGTTTTGCTTTCTTCTGCTGTAGCGGAGGATTTCCACTAAACCCTTCAACTGGGTCTGGATTATTGCTTCTGGCAGCATCAGGGGAGCGCGTTCTGATACCAGCTCACACAGGCAAAACACGGAAAGCAGAAACACAAACCGGGGCTTAGGGAGGCTGGTGAAGGCGGCCCCGGGGGTAGCTGGCAATGCTCAGAAGCCTCGCAAACAGGCATCTTCAGAGTGGGCAGTCGTCGGGAAGGAACCCTTGTGTGACCCGAGCAGGGAGGTCACTGAGAGCTCACCCCCTGGTTGGAGAGATGAGAAACCTGAAGTTCAGGGGGGTTCAGTGATTTGGTCAAGGTCACCTGGTAAGGCCAGACGAAACTCACAGGCAGACCAGGGCCAAATAAAGGGGAGAAGTCTGGCTTTGGAATCAGACAGACTTGGGTTACAACCCTTCTGCCACTTAGCTGTGTGACCCTAGGCAGTTTGCTGAGTCCCAGGAATCTGCTTCCCCGTTTGTGAAATGAGACTATGAATACCTACCTCATAGGACCAGGGGGCCACAGGCCAGGTCTGGTCTATCATAGGCCCTCAGTAAGTGGGAGCCCTTTTCCAGCACCCTCTCCCCTCTCCCTTGGGGTGTCTCTGCCTCATCAGGACACCAGCAGCTCTCCGTGTGAGATGCTAAGTGTCTTTCTTACTCTGGTCCTGAGGCCCAATCCTGGCTCAAGAGGAGACTCCTGGGTTAGGCCCTGGCCAGGAGTAGGGCAGAGGTTCTCCCAGACCAGAAGAGCCCAGGGCTTGTTCTTCCTTCCTGGACTCAGAGAGGAGACCGGGCAGTGCCATTCCAGGCCACTTGTGGTTCCTTTTGTCCCCAGTGCACGGAGCCGTGCCGGCCCCTCCCTGCAGGAGGCTCGCCGGAGGGCCGTGCGTGATCCCAGGAACCGTGTAGGGCTGTGCCTGGGCCGGTTGGAGACTATCCACGGCAGGAGGAAAGGAGATTCCAGGCTCCGCCCTCCACATTCACAGTGCTCCACAGTGAGCCTCAAGCCACCTTCCCAGACTTCCCGCAGACCCGCCTCCCTGCCACACTCAGGGCTGCCTCTTGCCCCTCCCGACACTGAACCTTCGGCCAAGCCATTCCTCCTGCCTGCAATGCTCTTCCCTCCCGTACTGACCCGTCCCCATCATCCTCTGTGGCCCGGTTCTAGTCCCAGATCCTCCACGAAGACCTCCCTGGCCAGGCCAACCACGATGGCTGTTTACTCCCCTTTGTGGGTGCCCCTGTGTCCCTAGCTATGGGGGCCTCGGGTGAGCTGAAATGGAGTCTGGCGCATCTGTATACTTTCAGCTTTTGTTCAGTGTCCAGCCCATTCAGCAAGTATGTGTGCATCTCTTAACATAGACCAGTCACAGTGACAAGGGTCAGGTATAAAAAGATGACGTGGCCCCCGCTTTCAAGGACTTTGCCATCCAAGGAGACAGGCAGACACATGAGCAGATACCTGTAACACTGTGACAGAGGAAGGGCACCGGGAGCGGAGAGGGTGTTACCACTGCTGGTAAACCTGTGGGAATTGTCCAGATCCAGGTGCAAATCCAGATGTGGAGAAAGACACAAATGCCATGGTGCTCAGGGAGCTTCTGCCCAGGACTGAAGTCACCCGGGCCCCCTGTGACGTGGCCCGTTCCCTCTGTTCCTCGTCCCTCACACTCTGTCTCTCTGGCCCACCTCTCCCGCTGGCTCCCTGCTTAATCCCGAGCCCCATCCTGTTCATGAGAGAAGTTACTGTTTCAGTGAGGGCACAGGTCCTGGGAGCTCAGGGCGCCCTGATGAGGAAGGCCCAGTAGAAATCTAGTCAGTGAATCAGAGGGATGAACGCTCAGACAACCGGCAGGAGGGTCTGGGGAGGGACGGCCTGCAGCCCGGGGTACCTGGGGACGTCATAATTCACAGAGCAGCCTCAATTCTCCCAGCCCCGGATGGAATCGTAGAAATTGTTTGTTTGTTTGTTTGTTTTTTGCGGTACGCGGGCCTCTCATTGTTGTGGCCTCTCCCGTTGCGGAGCACAGGCTCCGGACGCGCAGGCTCAGCGGCCATGGCTCACAGGCCCAGCCGCTCCGCGGCATGTGGGATCTTCCCGGACCGGGGCACGAACCCGCGTCCCCTGTATCGGCAGGCGGACTCTCAACCACTGCACCACCAGGGAAGCCCAGAAATTGGATTTTATACTCACCTGTGTTCAGGAACTAACTACCCTCCCAAATGATCAATTCCAAGAGCTCTTGGTGGCATCCGCTGGGGGCCACATTGCCATCAACTGTTTTCATCTCATCCTCGGGGCCATGGTGGCTGGCAGGAAGGGAGGCCCTGCAGAGGCCTGGTGAGCTCTGGCACTGAGACCTCCGCTGGTGACCGAATCATGGTGGCTGTGCTGGGGGACAAGCACCGGCTTTGGGTTTGATCCAGATCTGGGTCCCCTGCCCTCTGGCTGTGTGGCCCCAGACAATGGTGCCCCTTGGCCGATCCTCAGAGTTATCCGAGTTAATGGAGATAAATTGCATGAAAAGGACGCAAGGGTACAAACGTGCTTGTGGATGTGGCTGTCCCTTTCCTTCTCAGAGTCAGTAAGCGCAGACCCACTGGGATACGAGAGGCTGGAACTTTCACAATTTCTAAAGCGTGGGCCTGTTTTAGAGACAGAAGAAGCAGGACATGTGCAGTCCGAGGTGCAGAAGGCTGCAGGGCAGGAACAGTTTGTCACTGAATGCAGAGAACCCTCCCCTGGGTGGGGCAGCGGATTCTGGGCCACAGGAGCATCATTACAGCCCCTCCCCCAGGGCCTGAGAGCAGCAGACACATGTGCACACGTGCTCACTCACACACCCGCACACTCGCACACATGTGAGACACTCCCTGTTCACTGCGTGTCCACCCCACAGGGACACGCATGCCTATCTTCCAAGCCATCCTCCCCTCACGGAGGTGCACGTACACACTCCCCCTGTATGAGATGCCCAGGTGGAGGTCACACCAAGGTCACATCACCGTCTTTCCTTTCCTAGACGTGTGAAGCAAGGATTCCTCCGGGGAACTCCCATTTTGCCCTCCTCCTTCTTCTCGAGATGCTGAGGAAGGAATAGTGAGTGAAAACAGGGCCCTGAATGTGCAGAGAGGCCAGGGGGCCCTTCCCGGGTTGCTAGCACCCCAGGCCCCAAACTCCCAAGGGTTGTTTCTCGTGCAGAAGAGAAAGACCGTCTGCTCAACTTCTGAGTAGTCAGTTGGAAGTGTGATTGGCCTTGCTCTGTGTGGCCCTGGGGGCAGATGTGGGATGAATGAGTCCCAGTTGCAGGGCAGTGGAGGACATTTAAGCTAAATTTAAAGGAACTTTAAAATTATTTTAGTTTTCCAAAAATGAAAAGCACAGCCTTGCAAAGTAATGAGCTGCCTGTCACCAAAAGGATCCAAGGGGAAATCATGGGACTACTTCTCAGAGATGCTATAGAGGGGTTCCTGCACCTGCTGTGAGGGTGCAGCTGAGTGACCTCAAAGGCAAGGAGTCATCACTCAGCATCTTGCCCAGCTACTCTCCCTGAAGGCAAAGATGAAGCCTAGAACAGAGGAAGGACGGCCAGTTTCTAGCATGCTGGGCTCCAGTAAGACTCTCCCCCACCCTGGGTATTGGACCCTCACTGATCAAGAGGTGGCCCAGACCTTCTTCTTCCCTGGGTTCTGCCCCCTGTCCCCTGCCATCGACCTGAGCACAGAAGTCCAGAGACTGAATCTGTTCCAGGTGATGAAATTTTGACATTTTGATGAACTTAGACCCAAACTCACTCAGCTTATGGATCCTAGAGGAAACGTTCATCCTTTAAAGACCACCCAACTGCATACTTAATCCATGGGCCATGCACCAGCTCGATAGAAAATGCTGCCAAAACAAACATGTTGCAAAATCTTTATGGATAGGGGGCTTTATGACATTCAGGTCCGCTCTTCCCTCCAGCCGGTAGGACCTCCCTGACACGTGGGGAAGTGCCCACAGAGGCTGAGGGGCTGTTAGAGGGAGTCACAGCTTCTGAGCCCACTTGGCTGCTGGCTGCTATAGGACTGGTAACTAGCATTTACCTGCCCTGAGCCTTAGTTTTCTCCTCTGAGAAATTGGAGACTAACAGAGCCCTCACCAGTTCTGTGTGGAGTAAATGACCTAACTGTGTGTCACGGCGCCCGGCGCATGGAGCAGCTCGCTAAGCCTGGTGCCTTGTCCTTCGGTTTACGTTCCAGCTCAGAAAACCTCATCTGTGGCTCAGAAGTCTCTGGCACCGCACCTCAGCTGATTAAAAAGGCCCCAGGGCTTCCCTGGTGGCGCAGTGGTTGAGAGTCCGCCTGCCGATGCAGGGGACATGGGTTCGTGCCCCGGTCTGGGGGGATCCCACATGCCGTGGAGCGGCTGGGTCTATGAGCCATGGCCACTGAGCCTGTGCGTCCAGAGCCTGTGCTCCACAACGGAAGAGGCCACAACAGTGAGAGGCCCGCGTACCGCAAAAAAAAAAAAAAAAAAAAGGCCCCAGAAACAAAGCAAGCGGGAAGAAAGGAAGCAAACTGACAAGTACGCATGTGCATGTGCGCCCACATTCAGACCAGCGGCCACTCCGGCCCCAGCCTTATGCAGGGCAGGTGTGGTACCTGACACACACCCTGCCAGCGTGAGGTCAGCTCTACGGACAGCATTTTGCAGATGGTGCTGCTGAGGCTCCGTGACTTGTCCAAGTGACATGACACTTCCTACCACTAAGTGATGTGTCTGAAACAGAAGCTTGGGCGGACAAAGCATTGTCTGTCTGTTCACCACAACAGCCACAGCAAGCAAGACCGACTCAGAGTGAACGCTCAACAAATGTGGAAGGAAGGAATGAGTGAATGAATGGTGGATAGAAAAAAGAATCAAAGATGAAATTCTGAATGACTTGAAACTTAGCCACATAAGTCTGACCTCCATGTAAGGCTGATTTGGGCACATTTCTGAAAAAGGAAGGGCCAGTGAAGGAAGAAGAAGCAGAGTCCTGTTCTCAAACCACCAAACAAACTCTCAGACCTAAGACCTCCCCTCGGCCCCCAGGACATAAGGGTAGATAGTCCCAACCATTTAAGTCACTCATATGTGTTTACTGAGTGCCTACTATGTACCAAGCTCTGTGCTAGGTAGTAGACTTGCAAGGATCCATGGAGAGGGTCCCCACCTACAGTCCACATGGGTCGTGCAAAAGATAATTAACCATCCTTGCTTCCACAGAAGTCTCATAACTACAGTACTTGCAAGGTAGAGGGGTGCCCAGCTGCATGCATGGGTGAGAGAGGGCCACATGGAGAGGGAGTTTCCTGTGGGTGGGGTGGGAGGCCTTGAACTATAAGTGGGACGGGATGGAGGTTTGCAGGGAGTGCAGGAATCCCTAGTGGAAGGAACAGCGAGGTCCAAGACACAGAACTAGTCCTCACAACTAGCCCTTTGGTGGAGGAGAGGGCAGGTCAGGAAGCGAGACTGGGGAGGGACGCAGGGGTGAGCATCCCTGCCATCCAGGACTGAATGACGCAGCCCTGTCCCTGGTGGCTCTGGGCTGATCCCTCCCCTCCTCTGAGCATAGGTTTCCTCCTCCATACAATGTTGAAAGGGGTGATTTCTAAGTTCCCTTCCGGTTCTAACATTCTGTGACATTTCTGACTAATGCACAAGATCAAATAGGTACACAAGACCAAAGGCATAAGAAAATACACAAAGAAACGTGGGTTAATCTAGAGCAAACAGAGTCAGAGCTGAAAAGTGTGGCTACGCTGGCGACTCCTGTTATACCTGTGGAGTCCTCCCCAAGGTGTACATCCTAATTCCCAGAACCCCGTGGTCCCTCCCCAGCCCTCAAGGAAGGGGAGGTTCCCAGTTGTCCCCTGGGAAGTCTCACCCATGTGAGCCCAATGCCCCCAGTTGGTGGTACAGAAAGAAGCAATCAGGAGGGCCTCCCCCTCTTCGTGTTTGGCCAGGGGCAGGTGCTGAAAGGACACCTCAGCCCACAGGGCTCCTGACACTGAGAAATGAATGCTTCGGGCAAGAGTAGTGGAACTCTTTCATCGCCCTCAGTTCCCTCGGGTCCGCGTCAGTTCTAAGCTACAGTCTCCAAGGAAGGGGAGGTCTTCAGACTCAACAAATACTAAAGCCAGAGGGCTCTTAGGGATCCCTTTGGTGAGAGGTTATTAGTTTGGACGGGAAAGCACCAGCCCCTTGGACAATACATGAAAGCCACAGTTTTCTCCCCAGAAAAAAATGCCTGCTTACACCTCCAGAAGAGTGTAAGAGCCCCTGATGGAGGTCCCCTTGAGGTCCTCAGACACCAGGTTGTCTCCTATCCTAGTTCAAACTCCCTATTTTGCAAATGAGAAAATTGAGGCCCAGAAAGAGTAGGTGACTCACCCAAGATCACCCAGCTAATTAGAGCAAAGCCAGATCCCCAGGAAAATTGGGCCAGCGTCTGCCCCAAGAAGGGAGGCTCCCAGCAGGGCACAGCATTACTGGCACCTGACCTGGAGCTGGGCCCCTAGCAGAGGCCATGGCTCAACTCTGGCAGGCAGCCAAGGAGAGGGGACCACCAGGCTCCCCGGCGGGCAGGTGCTCTCCTCTGGGTATTGGCCGGTCCCCAGAGCTTTCGGCTTCTGCTGCCTCTGTGTCTGTGTTCTACCCTGTGGCCCCAGTCAGGAGAAGGGACTTGGGCCCTGGCTCCCTGACTCAGCACCCTCCAAGTATCCAGCAGGCTCCATTCCACTCTGCACACAGAATGCTCCTTAGGCAAAACCGGGAGAACTGCATCTCCTTGCTGGCATTTGCAGAGTTAGCTGCCCACATCCCCCCATAGTGTGAGCAGGAGACCTGGGCTTGTGAGTGCTAAAATGCTATGGGGTGGGGGTAAGGGGGTGGGGGTGGGGACAAGATTTAATAGAACTCAGGCTGTGAAGTCAGACAGACCCAGATTCAAATCCTGGCTCAGCCATTATATAGATGAGCTGACATCTGGCAAGTTATTTAACCTCTCCAAGCCTTAGCATTCTCATCTGTACAACAGGATCACCATGGTACCTCTTCAGAGGACCGGTGTAAGAATAAAAGGAGATAATTGATATAAAGTACTTAACGCCATGCCTGGTAAAACATTTTTGCTGCTTTGGTCACACTTCCCAAGGGGTCCCCAGTGTTGCAGAGTCTCACCTTCAAAATCTCACACCCAGCTACTGGCTGACACCCTGGTAACAAGGGTAGGGAGAGATCCCCCTTCCCGCTCTTCCAAGTATTTGCTAAAGAGTGCAGCAGGAGGCCTCCACAGAAGGCTGGGAAGAACTTGCCACCCACTGAGAGGTCATGAGTTTGCACCCACCCTTGGAGATTTCAAAACAAATCAGTCCTGACCTTTCCGGAACGGTCAAATGGCAGTCTTGCCAGGTGGCGAGAGAATGAACAAGTGGTCTCCCATGGCCCTCTGCCATGTGTTTCTCTGCCTGGACCTGGCAGGTTTGGCTCAATGGTCAGCCAACACGGGATGAGGCCTGGAGGTGTGGTGACTCACCTGAAAATGAATCGGAAACCACAGGTAGAGGCCCTCAGTCACATCTATGAAAGGCCTGGAAGCCAGAAACAGGGTAGACAGCCCTCTCCTCAAATGTGAAGTCTCAGCCAGTGGTGAGCTGGTGACCCTGTTCTCGGGAAGGAGAGTGGGTGGGGGAAGAGCCCTGACGGCCCCTCTGCCGGTTGCCCGGGTGTGAATACTCCCACCATGGCCGATCTGAGGCTGCCTATGTGGCATCATGGAACAGAGGTGTCAGTGAAAAAAATGTTGCCTGCCATACCAGTAAACAAAGGATGTTTCAGCCATCGAGCCATCTCATTACAGCTGCCCCTACAGTGAGCCCTGAGGGAACTCAGGATAGAAACAGGATGCCCACCATCTAGCAGTCAGCCACGGCAGTAATCCCGACGGTGCACCCTGGGCATACTCAGGATAAGACAACACGGGAGATGGGCCTCACAGAGCTGAGGTGCATATCAAAGGAATGAGCCCAGACTTTTGCATCTTCCCATATAGAGAAAAGCAGAAAAGTACTAAATTCCTTAACTTGAGATGTCTGGTTTCCTTTAAGTTACCGTAATCTTTTGATGTTCAGACTACCTGGTCTTTTTTGCAAAAACTCCTCTCTATACTGGCTCCCCACCGGCCTCTTCCGAGCAGTCTCTCAGAGCTATCTGAGGGGCTGTGTCTCAGGTTTAGATCTTCAGTTTTGTCTGCCAAATAAAACTTAATTCTCAACTTTTCCGTCGTGCATTCTTTTCAGTCAACGCAGTAATGGGAAGAGATACCCACGTTGTCCCTCCCAAGCTGGTGCTAGGTCCCCACTCCACTGGCTGAATGCAGCCTATATCCCAGGCCCACAGGACAGGCCAGGGGACCAGGGTCCTGGGCTCCAGTCCCACCTGAGTCCTTGTGAAAAACAGGCCCTGGGCAGCTTGCCCTGAGACCAGTTCTTCCTTCTACTGAGTTGCCACCTGCCTGCCTGTAATCTGCACCCCCGTCCGCCCTCTTGCCAAAGCCCTGCGGTCAGTCTCCTCTCTCCTACCTGCCCGACCCCAATCCTCACCTGTGCCTCTTTCGGCCAGGCTTCCAGTCCCTTGCTGGCCTGGCTCCATCCTCCAGGCGCTCCCAGCTTTGTCCGTGTGCCCCTTAAAGGAGGGCTTACAGAGCTGCGTGCCACCTTCCCTGTGTTCTGATCAGTGCCAGGTGGAAACTTCCATCCTCTGCTTGAACTGGATGTGTCGTGAGAGGCTTTTTATCTGGGTCTGTCTGAATAGTTGTTCTGACTCCTGACTAGTTTCGAAGACCCCGAGAGAGGGTCTTAACCTCCTTTCCCTGCCCAGTTCCTAGTATTCACCATGCACTCACTCTGCAGTTACTCACAGCGGCTGGCGAGGTTGGCAATGACCGTCTTCAAGCCTTTTGTTCTTCTGATGCTGCACAGCACCAGCCTGGGACCTACACTACCATGCCAGCCAGGAGTGGCAGCCCCATCAGGACCACCACGACCCAGGGAGCTGGACACAGCCGCCCCCGAGCTGCTATGGGCATCATCTTTACAACAGTTTGGAAGAAGCCTTGATTCAAACTACAGAACCAGAGCCCTCAGGCAAACTTCCTGCCTAGAAAATTCTATTCTTTTTTTTAAATATTTATTTGTTTATTTGGCTGCATCAGGTCTTGGTTGCGGCGCTTGGAATCTTCATTGCAACACGCAGGCTTCTCTCTAGTTATGGCACATGGACCCTAGAGCGCACGGGCTTAGTTGCCCCGTGGCATGTGGGATCTCAGTTCCCCAGCCAGGGATCAAACCCACATCCCCTGGGTTGGAAGATTTTTAACCACTGGACCACCAGGGAAGTCCCTAGAAAATGTTATCCTTGCCTTGACTTGTAGCACACCCCTGCTCTTTTTTTTTTTTTTTTTTTTTTTTGGCCACACCGCGCAGCATGTGGGATTTTAGTCCCCCGACCAGGGATCGAACCTGTGCCCCCTGCATTGGAAGCACAGAGTCCTAGCCACTGGACCGCCAGGGAAGTCCACCCCTGCTCTTTATAACAGTATATTATGTTACTGTTTTAACTAACTCTCATGTATGGGACACTTGCAAGGCACCCAGCCTTGGTTGCGTGCCTTTGGGCAGGTAATAGGGACACACGTCTCCTTACCTCCCAGCGCTCTGCAGCAGTCTCCACTCCTCATCACAGACCAGGAGGTCTGCATTTCACAGATCAAGGAAACAATGAAGGTGGACCCTCAGATCAAGAGCCCAGGAACAGTGGAAGGCTCCACACGACTGTGTGACAAGTCCCATGGACCGTGGGGTCAATGGTCCAAGCTTCCTGGGCTGGCTTCCCTTGGTCTCAGGAGCAGGGAGATGACCTGGCTGTCCTGTCCAAAGCCTGTAAGCCAGGACAGCTCAGGACTTCCTGCTCATCAGGCCCCTGGGTTTAAAGGCCCCTCTGTGTCTTAGACTAGCCTACCTCACTGTGCCCTCCAGCCAGAGAACTTTCTCCAGATTAATCAGAGGTATAAATCCTCCTGCAGGTCAGATCTGAGCCACCAGCCTCCTCCCCATGGCTATGATGTCCTCTGTGGACTGGACGGAGCCCAAGTCAAGGTCCCTGGTGGTTTCTTATGGGCAACAGGTCACACCTGTTGGGATCATGGATCCCACCGCCCACATGTACTGAAACTTTTGAGCTCCATTGCCCCCAGAGAGAGGAGGAGTGGTCCAGATCTTTCCTGGTACCACCCACGCCTGCTCCCAGAAGTAGTAAACAGCCCACGGGTGACCCAGCCAGCAGGTGGTGAACAAATACCATTTTCTCTTGAGGGGTGAATGGTTTAGGTGTCACCTGGAGTCTGGAATTCCTTCCCATTCTCCCACCGTGATATGCAAGCATGCGCCTTCCTCTCCCTCTCTCGCACCGTCTCAGCAACCTCGCCCTCTGCCCTGGCAGGGTTGCCAAGTTGATAGCCCCGAATGGGGTCACCTCTCCGGGGCTCGGCTACTGATGTGTGCAGAGGTCTAGCAGCCCCTGGCACGCCCATTAGCAATCAGCCTCCTACTGGGCTGGCCTCGTGATAAATAAACTTTCATGTTCTTACTAAGTGATGGCTGGTGGTTCAGAATCGGTACCCTGGAACTGTTTGAGGTTGATTCCTTAATCAAAGCTCTCAGGCTCTCCTCCACCCCCTCACCGCTGAAAGGTTATCGGTAAAGAGAAGAAAGGTGCTTTGATTTCTGTTGCTGGGCTGCCAGCTTGGATCTGGGGCTCTGGGGGGAGGCGGGGAGGCTTGGTTTTACCCCAAGCCTTGTGTGCAAATCTTAGCTCTGCCAGCACCAGCTGGGGGACTTGGGGCAAGTCGCAGAGCCTCTCTGATCCTCTCTGTACTCTCCTCTGGGGCTGTCTCAGGTATGATGAGGCTCAAGGAGACCTTGTGTCTGACGGGTGCTTCTAAGCCTGCCAAGCCTTGTAAGTGTGTTAGTCCTGATAACCAGTTACAGCCATATTCTCAGACCCATGTTCAAGTCCCTTAGGGGCAAGGGGCTTCCATGGAGCTTTCTGGAAATAGTGGACCTTCCATAAGGCACCTTGGACAAGAACAGGGGATTAGAACCAGCCCGTGGCATTCACCCGAACCCACTCCCAGAGGTATCCCCCAGAAAGAGCTCAGCCGGTGGACTTGCCTCACACTGCCTTCCTCGCCTCCCCCTCTCCTGTCCACATCTGTGCTTTTTGACGGCAAGAGAAACATGGGGCTAGGGCTTCCATGTAGCTAGATAAATAATTACTAAATAAGTAAATCAATAAAAATAAACAAAGAAAGCCTCCAAGGAGCTTGAATTGCTGCCGTGCTGACAGGTAACTGGCAGATTCGATTTCATTATAAGATGCAGAGCTGTAATGGGGTGTGTGGACCTCAAGGAGGATTGCAGTAAAGAGAGGACAGCAGGGCTCCCTGCCTTCCCCGCCGGCTCCTCTGCGAGCCCCACCATCCACTTTCCTGCCTTGCCGGGTGGGCGGGAAGCTGGGCACTGCCCTGGGGGGCGAGGTCTGGCCAAGCCTGGTCCTCCCCTCCTCGCCAGCCCCACCCGCAAAGCGGCCCAAGTCACGATGCGCTAGTGGACAGCCCTAGGTCGGAAGTGTGGACGGAGGGCAGAGTCAGGAGGGCTACACACTCATGCACACTCTCCTCCTCTGCCCCAGGGCAAGGTGTGCAGCTTCTGGATGGACACAGCCCACGCAGCCAGGCACGGCACGGTGACCGGCCTGTGAACAAGGCAGCTGTGACTGCCCTGGCCTGGGGACAATAACGTGCCATCACCTGGCCTCCCTGCTGTCCTGCTTTTCTACCCAGAAAGCGGAGGAAGCGCCCTCCAGCTCACTGAGCCCTAGTCTACCCCCTTCCATCCCAAGGACCCTAAAAGACCCTACAGGCCCCGCACTCCTCGGACACATTTCCCTTCTTTCTGCCCTCTTCCCGTGTGCCAGGTGAGAACTGACGTCTCCCGCCACCCCAGCCCTGTCCAGTGGGTTGTGGGCTTGAGGACAAAGGCCGGCCATTCCCGCCTGACTCCAGTGAGAAATGCTTTAAATCCAGCTCATGGCCTTTATGGCACCTTCTTGGTTCTTCCTCAGCCTTTACGATTTTATTTGGGCCATAAGTGGGTGACGGGGGGTTTGTAAGCACAAAACTAAACAGCGGCAGTGCTCCTGCTGTCCCCCACCCCCACTCCCACCCCTCCATGCTCCCCTGCCCTACCCTCACCCCCTGCCTCTCTGGAGGCCACCCTTCCTTCTCCAGGCATGGACTCACCAGGGACCTGGCTCCCACGAGGGCTTCTCAGAGCCCCCCGACCACCTGGCAGTTCTGACCTAATAGGCCAGCACCCTCTGGACACACGTGGTCCCCTTCCTCCCACTGGGGCCTGTGCGGGTCACCTGAGCTGTGCGTGCAGCCTCTAGGCTGCATCCTGGCAGAAGGGCACAGCCTGGGCTCTGGGGTCACATGGACCTGGATTTGAATCCTGTCTCCTCCCCTTCCCAGGTGTGTGACTTCAGAAAAATTACCTAACTTTCCTGAGCCCCATCTGATCAATGGGGCTACGAACCTGTGTGAATAGCAAACCACAAATCAGTCTTACATGCATAGCCTCTTATGGGGGCTCTGCCTTCTGGCTTTAGATCTGGTATTGAAGAGAAGGTCAGGGGACAGGGTGGGAGCACGTGGATGTGGGGTGACCTTGCAGGCATCCCACTGACCTCAGCCTTAGTCATTGGGGGCTTTTTTGGTCCTACTAGAAAAAAGAGAGGAGGGATGCCCTCTTTCTGCCTGGCATCCCAGCGTGATTGACTGCCTGTACCAGGCTGAGCATCCCCAGGGGCAGGGCCACAGCTCTCGAGCATCAGCCCCATTCAAACATTAGTCACCAACGTCCAACTTTCTCGTAGGAAAAGTCTAAAAGCCTTCCGGGCCTATGGCCTTCAGCCGTCCCCGTTCCTCACAGGATAAGTAGACTGATGACAGGCCAGGGCGTGGAGGGGTGGCCTTCGTGAGATCGTTTCTCTGTCAGGCTCCTCCACAGAGCAATTAAGCAGTGGGATTAGATATCCTAAATCAGAGATGGCTGAGGTTTTCTTGTACATGTGATAAAACTGCTTCCCATAAAATTTCTCCACCAACATTATTAAACTTCCCCCAATTCCCTGCACCTCTAACAAGAAGATTATGCTAGTAGCGCGAAGAACCTCGTGTATCATCAGTTTTCTTGGCCTCCACATTTACTAGCTGTTTGACCCTGAGTGAATATTTAATCTTTTGGATTACCAGTTTCCTATTATTAGGAACAATAATAGTACTTACCTTACAGACTTGTTACGATAGAAAATAATGCTTGCGAAGTATTCAGCCCAGAGACTAATCAATCATAAGTCATCAGTAAATGGCAACTTTAATTGCACTGGTGAATTAAGTGAGCTTGGCCCCACGGTGGGTGATACCAGCCAGTGGAGTGTGGCAAGGCGAGGCTGCGTCCAGCCCCCAGGGGAGGGGCGGGCAGCCAGTATCCCAATTCCAGGGTGCAGAGGGGTGTGGTAGACTCTGCTGACCCTGGGGGCTGCACTGATGCCCAAGTGGCCCAGAGGAAGGCCACGTCCGGAGTCAGCTGGTGGCCGCGTTGGAACTCTAAGCAATTCATCAGCTGGGAGAAAGACCCCCAGGCAGTATCTGAGGGTAGGGGATGAGCCCAGCCTCAAAGAGAGAGAGAAGAAGGATGACAGAGGCAGGCAAGGTCTCAGAGAAACAGCCTGGGGTCTGAGACTCGGAATCGGTGAGGAGTCGTATCTCACAGAGAAGGGAGACCAGCATGGAAGCCACCAGGCGTGGAGTCAGGCACACAGGTGTGCCCAAACTTCACCACTCACAGCTGGGGGACCCTGGCAAACTCCTTAGCCATCTAAAATGTCCAGTTCAGGGCTTCCCTGGTGGTGCAGTGGTTGAGAGTCCGCCTGCCGATGCAGGGGACACGGGTTCGTGCCCTGGTCCGGGAAGATCCCACATGCCGTGGAGCGGCTGGGCCCGTGAGACATGGCCGCTGAGCCGTGTAATGCAAAATAAATAAATAAATAAAAATAAAAATAAAATAAAATGTCCAGTTCTTTATAAACAAAGACAGCAATAGTAATACCTAGCTTCATAACGTCTGTGTGAGGGTGAAACAAGAAGAGGAAAGTAAATGCCCAGGGCCGTCTTTTTTCCTGCCCATCAGGTACAGACTCGGGGCAGTGAGCAGAGATTTGGAGAAGCCGGAGGACTGGGGACCACATGGGATCCTGCAGGCACAAGGGATCTGGGGCCAGGAACAACACAGACAGTCATGGGCCCCACAGCTGGCGGTGAGGAATTTGCTGATATGCTGCCTGCCTTGGCCACACTGGGGTAGGGCCATGCCAGGCAGTAAATGGCACGGCTGAGGCAGCTGAGAAGGCGGGGGCTGGCAAAGGGCTGCCCCAACCTTGGCCCTTGCTATTGTAGGGAGCCGCAAGGCGCTTACCATCTGGGGCCTGAAGGAGCCTTGCTCCCTGCAGGAGGTAGTGAGGATGGGCTGGTGGCCACAAAACTTTTTTGGAATTATCACAACGATTGCCAGCTCTTCCTAAAAGAGGGTCACTAGATGTGAGCTTTTTTTTTTGGCGGTACGCTGGCCTCTCACTGTTGTGGCCTCTCCTGTTGCGGAGCACAGGCTCTGGACACGCAGGCTCAGCGGCCATGGCTCACGGGCCCAGCTGCTCCACGGCATGTGGGATCTTCCCGGACCGGGGCACGAACCCGCGTCCCCTGCATCAGCAGGCGGACTCTCAACCACTGCACCACCAGGGAAGCCCTAGATGTGAGCTTTTTATGTAATTCATTGTTTTAAAAAATTTAATTTAAGACCACGGATGTTTCAGATTTCTCTTAGAATAATTTAATTGGTATGTAATAGCATAGTTAATTAAATACAAATCAATTGTTTAAGAGACTAATTGATACTTAACATGAACGGTGAAAAACTTAGTTCGAATATAATTAACTCATTAAATAAGCAATGAAAGAGCAATTATGTCTTTACAACAATGTAAAGTTTATAGTGCTTTAATAAACTTAGCATTAGCAAGCAATGCAATTCAAAAGTTACGAAACAGGTATTATTGGTCTATTAAACCTTTATTACTTGTCCTAGAGGCCCAGAGCCATGCACTAGACAGGATTAATAAACCTTTACTATCCCACTCTTCAGGACTCTTTCCTAGAGAGGTTGATCGGAAAACTGTGATCTTTGCATGATTTATGGGCACCCTTGTTGCCTGGGATGTGAGTAATTATGCTGAAAACAGGACTAGGCAGACCCGATGCAGAAAACAGTTTAGCAGAATCATGGTGAGAACTTGCCAAACATGAGACTCCAGCATCCTGCCACCAGGGGGCGATCACCGGGCAGGATGGCTTGTGATGAACAGTCACTTATGAGAGAGGCCATGGGTACAGACCCCCAACCAAGGCAAACCCCAGACAAATCTGCAGCCCCCAGGTCCTTTAGGAGGGCCACCCCACCACCTGAGCTCCTTTTTCCTCCTCGGGACCGCTACAGCAATGATTGCCGTTCATGTAGAAATGACTCCAGCCCTACCTCATGACGCTTCTTTAACTGAACCATTGCTTGTCCTTGACTCTACCTTTTCACAGGTGTATGCCTTACACAACCAACTGGATCATAAGCTCATTGGGAGAGGAAGCTCGTGTTACATATTTTTGTCTTGAGCATCGTGCCTCTCGAGTGTTTGTGGGTTGGATTGTATAGCTGCCACATTTTGTAAATACTTGCTGGTTATGGAGGGGTGGTAGCCGTACTATAGCAGAGGTTACCTGTATCATCCCACTGCTTTTTACATAATTCATCACATTATGAATTGGTCTACAGACCAAGATATTTGCTCTCCGAGGTCAGTGAAGCTGGTTAAAAATGCATTTCTTCAGATCTGAACTTGTGCTCATGTAATCATCCAGGACCTGTTCACTTGGGGATCCTTCAAATACAGGAAGTCCAAAATGCACCGTTGTCACGCGTAACCTCATAGGCTTCCTTTGTCAATCACTTCTTTTTTTTTTTTTTTTTTTTTTGGCTGCTTTGGGTCATCGTTGTGGTGTGTGGGTTTTCTCTAGTTGCAGTGAGCAGGGCTACCTTTCGTTGCGGTGCATGGGCTCTAGGCACGTGGGCTCCGTAGCTGCAGCACGCAGGCTCTAGTGTGCAGGCTCAGTAGTTGTGGCTCACAGGCTCTAGAGTGCAGGCTCAGCAGTTGTGGTGCACGGGCTTAGTTGCTCCGCTTCCCGGACCAGGGATCAAACCCGTGTCTGCTGCATTGGCAGGCGGGTTCTTAACCACTGCGCCACCAGAGAAGTCCCTGTCAATCACTTCTGATCCAGACCCCTCAGTTCCTGCAGTCTTCCCCACTAAAGACCTTGTGGTCGTCATTGTCCCCTTCCTCTGCCTCAGCCACTCTGATGCTTAGCCGCATTGTCTCGGTCAAGACCATCTCTCCGAGTCGCCATTTCCTCTCAGCCACCAGCACCTCTGGTCCTGTGGCCTCACCTGCGACACCCCCTGGCTGGTCCTCCTGACTCACTTCACTCCTCCAGTCCAGCTGACTTGTCTCTGCCACACTGACCTTCAAAGATGCCACCTAACAGCTCATTATATCACCTTGGACAGGGTATTTCGCCTCCCTGAGTCTCCCCTTTCATAGCTGTTTAAAAAAAAAAAAAAAGGAGGGCAAGGAAGGGGATTTGACGATCTCTAAACCCCAGTCTGATACTCTGCTTCTGTCTCCTGAACACCCCCTCGTCAGAACGTCACTCGAGGCCCTTTTCATCCAATGCTGTCTCATTGGATTTGCATGGCAACCATGTGAGAAGGGTTTTACTACCAGTATCCATATTTCGTAGATGAGAAAACTGAAGCCCGGAGAAGCCCTGAGGACTGTTAAGGGCCCAAGTGAGGCTCCAGCTGGCAGTGGTGGTTTTACAGCACACGTGGCCTCCCCTACTCCCCAGGGCCCCCCTGTGACTCCAGCCAGGTCCAGCTGACGTCTTCTCCACCTGTTCTCTGGAACCATCTGGGGAGCTATTTTCAGCCCCTGCACTGCTCTCCTGTGTCAAGGTGGCGGGGATGTGGAGGCTCTGAATGTCCCTCTGAGAAGCCCAGGGTCCTTTCACCTGCTTTCTCCTCTCAGGCTGTCTTGGGAGAGCAGGAAGAGGGGATGTCAGCCTATCGCCTCCCGCCAGGAGTGTTGCAACAGTCTCCCAGCTGCGCTCCCTTGTCTGGTCTTACCTTCTCCCAGCCATCATCTGCCCCAGTGCTAATAGGGTCTTCATAAGATGCAAGTCTGGCCTTTCTTCTGCTAAGCATTCTGTAGGAAAAGTCCAGACTCCTAGGCAAGGCTCACCAGGTCCTCCAGATCTGGTCCCTGACTCTGTCTCCTGCCTCGTCTCACTTTCTCTTCTCCCTAAATCTTTGCTGTATCCACACCAAACTGCCTGCCCATCATGCTCTATTTCTTGTTAGGTAGGCTTCTGGGCACATGCTCCATCTAAGAGCTTCAGGTAGTAAAGGGTTAGTCCTCAGCAGGCACCCCTGAACCATTGTGACTGGGCAAGTTGGGGACAAAAGGGCCCCCAGATGCACCGAATAGCCTCAGAAATGGTGCGGGATAGCCATAAAAAAAGGACAAAATAATGCCATTTTCAGCAACATGGATGGACCTAGAGATTGTCGTACTGAGTGTTATCACTTATACGTGGAATCTAAAAAAAAGGGTACAAATGAACTTATCTACAAAACAGAAACAGAGTTACAGATGTAGAAAACAAACTTATGGTTATGAGGGGGTAAAGGGAGGGAGGGACAAATTGGGAGATTGGGATGGACACATACACACTGCCATATATAAAATGGATAACTAATAAGAACCTACTGTATAGCACAGGGAACTCTATTCAATCCTCTGTAATGGCTTATATGGGAAAAGAATCTAAAAAAGAGTGGGTATATGTATAACTGATTCACTTTGCTATACACCTGAAACTAACACAACATTGTAAATCAACTCTACTCTGATAAAAATTTTTAAAAAGAAAGAAAGAAATGGTGAGGGAGAAGGACCTGGTACCTGTCCATTGTCAACAGCTCAATCCGTGGTTACTTCACAGCTCATTTGTTTCTGGCTGGGGCAATAAGCAAGCACTCTTCTAGCCAATGTCATCCTCACGCTGGCAGCAGGAATGCTCACAGCATCCTGGATTGACACCAAGACACATAGCTGCCCTCCCTCCCCACCCGCCCTCTTTCCCATCACCTCTTGTGCCACCACCCCTGTTGTCCCAACTTAGCAGACCCTCTGGCTGCTCTCCAATTAGTTGGTGCCTCTCACAAGCCTTTTGAGTGGTCATGCGATGCTGCTCTCTGCATCCCCTGCGACCAAGGGATGGGAGTCAAAGAGTCTTGACCAATGGAAATAGCCAGGTCCTAGAGAAGACCAGCTTCTCCCCTCTTCCTGTCTATGTTAGCTTGCTAGGGCTGATGTGACAAAGAGTCACAGACTGGGTGGCTTAAACATCAAAAATGTATTGCCTAGCAGTTCTGGAGGCTAGAAGTCCACAAAAGATGTTGGCAGAGTTGGCTCCTTCTGAAGGCTGTGAGGAAAGGCTCTATTCTAGGCCTCCCTTCTTGGCTTATTGATGGCCGTCTCCATGTTTATATGCGTGTCTGTCCCAAATTTCCCGTTTATGAGGACACCTGTCGTATTGGATTAGGGCTCCCCAATGACCATTTTAACTTGATTACCTCAGTCGAGTCTCTTTGTCCAGATAAAGGCACATTCTGAGGTATTGAGTTTACGACTTCAACATCGGATTTGGGGGGACTCAGTTCACCCCATGGTCCCAGCCAGGACCACTGATCTCTGCTGTCTCTTCTCTGTCTTGAATCATGGCATCAGCAGCCCTGGGATCCCGGAACCTACCCTAAGAATTAGCCAGCAATCAGACCTGGATTCTAGCCTGAGCACTGTTACCAACTGTGCTTTGGCCTTGAATTGTCATTTTACTTCTTGGAGCCTGTTTCTGAAACCAAAATGGAGGAAATCATGTCTGCCTTCCCTGCTTCACAGAGCTCCTGTGAACACCCAGTAAGATAGGGACTATGACGGCATCGTGAAAGACTAAGTGTCCCACAAATGTGAGGTAATATCACTGCACTATCATTATGATTACTAGTAAGAATGAAGGAATCCTTGGGCTAGAAAATGTCCCATCCTCACCCTCTGGAAGTGAAGGAAAACCATTCCATTTATGAAGCCATCCCTTTTTATTCCTACCGAGAGGAAACCTCACGCTTCCCAGACTCCTGTTCCGGTGAATTACAATGTTCATTCACTTCAGACCATCTGCGTCTACCTAATCCACTGTGCCAGGGTTAAGCCCGCCTGATTTCATTCTGGTCCGGGTCGGGGAGAACTGATCACTACCCGTTATTTCTTAGTCATCTCTTTCATTAAATCAGACTTTTCCTGATCCGTTGCCATGTGCCGGGCACTGTGCTTAGGGCTAAGGACGCTGAGCCTAAAAAGGCACTATCCTTGCACTTCTGTTGCTCAGTCTAGAGGCCGGGAGTTCCTGGGGTGCAATCTGGACTTCTCCCTAAGAAACACACCCCTTCCCAGGAAATGTTTCCTTGTGTAGCAGCGTTCCCTAATTCTTTGTTCTCCTGAAACAACAGCCTCCACATCCCCATCTGCAGGTGACACTGGTCTTCTTTGCTCTGAACTCTCCTTTAAGCCAGGATGACTCCAGTCACGTTACTCTTATCCCATGGGTACATTCAGTGCATCTGGTGGATCTGCTACTGATTAGTCCTCAGCCAAAGGCTGCAGCCCCAAAGTCTACGTGGAGAAGACCCCATCATCTTGCTGTTCTAAAATAGGCACCTAGGACCCTGACTCCACCATCGGTCCCATGCCATGTGACAAGGAAGGTCGCAGTCTGGTGGTTGGTCTAGATCACAAAGTGAATGATTCCTGTCCTTTCTATCACATTCTGTCATCTCTCCCCTAATAGCCTGGTGGATCTGGCTTGGTGACGTTTTCCCAAGAGGATGCCATTGGTTCCTGCTTCCCCCACCCCCTCTCTGGTCAGTATCTTTGACCACACCCATCCTCCCCACCTGTGTTTCCAGATTCTCCTCCCCTCCCCCACTTTGGCCTCTGGCCTGCTTCCTCATGTGGAAACAATGACCTCTAATTTAGCTCTGCAATATCTCTCCCAAGAACACCCCAAATTTTCATATATGGACAGCTAGCTAATTCTCACTTCACTGATCCCTCAACCTGCTCTTTCTTGCAAAGATTCCAGTGGCTTCTCCCTGCTTCTCAGTAAAGTCTCAGTCAGAGAGCCCTCTCACTTAATAAATTTCTGCAGTGTGCTTATTAGTGCCTTGTAATGTAGCCGCCTAAATAATTAAGACTAACCCACAAGTGTCAAATTAAATGAGCCAAATACATTGAGAAATTGCCTGGTCCTCCATTTCTTTTATTAATCAGGTTTTTTTTTAAACTTCTTTTCCTGCTCATTTGCAAAAATCAAACATGGTCAGTGAGACTCTTACTTATAATAACCGTGCGTACGTGCAGCCTCTTTCCTCGGGCGATTCCCCCTGGGGGCATATTATATATGACATAGGACAGGGTGCGTTGCAGTGGCAGAGACAGCCAGCCCAGATAGCACAGAGTCAACAGGTTGTCCACGGTCTCGAAATCTTTAGGAGAATCGTGCTTCCTCCATTTCCTTGAGAGTCAAGGGGACTGTCCAGGAAGCCCAACACGAACACTGGCCAAAATCCATCCTGCATCTTCTGCCCTCCACCCCTCAGTGCTCACCTGGGCTCGTTCCTGGGCTCAATGCAAAAACCCAGGCTCCCTTTCTCATTAGGAGCTGCTACTGATATGCTTCAGATGAGCCTAAGAAGTCAGTGGAAAATATAATAGGAATTGTATCATTCTGGTGATGAACACAATATGCGTGCAATTATAATGGGCTGGTTAACTCTGCCTGTCGTCAGCATGTTGAGGTTTCAATACAGCGCCAGGGAAGAGGCTATTGTCTGCTGGAGCTCAGAGCCTCCCCACAGCTTGGGCTTCCGCTGGCCCCCTCCTGGCATGCCGCATTCCTGCCTCTTGAAGGTGGTTGTTAGAAAGGATCCACAAATATAGTAAGTAAACATCAAAGGGGCTTTGATCCCCACAGCTTTCAACAGAGCAGGAGCCCCTGAAGAAAGGGCCAAGGCCTTGGATGAGGGAACTTAACATCGTCAATTTGAGCGCCTGAGATGTAAGGCTGTTTGAAGTGAAGGCGTTTTGGCCGTGCCTTCAGACAAGCAAGCGTGGAGGGAAAGGAAGAGAAGTGAGTGCCTTTGGAGAAGGCGTGCTCAGATCTGCTTCTCTGCTCTTTACTGATAGTCAATAAACCCCTTTAAAGAATCAGGAGATCAAAGCCTGTGACCTCCCTGGGCCATAGCTTCTGCCACCACCCACCACACTTTGTTTTCCTCTGGGGCTGGAGCCCCTGAGCTCGACTTAGCCGTGTCTCTTGGGCCCTTTCATTCTGCTGCCCAGAGAGGCTGGGCCTGGGCCACAAGAGGTAGGTGGAGGGGTAAGGGGGAGGACGAGCCCAGCCTCTCTATGCTCTGACAGCCTAGATTCAGACTGTCTAGGGCTCAGAGAAACACCCAGTGTCGTGGGAGAAGCCGCTGTGACACACCCCTCAGGGGGATCCTCCTTCTCTAAGAAACTGATGGAGAGAGTATCTGGGCATCCAGAAAGCTAGCAAAGCCTGGAAGGAGCTGCAGGCTCCATCCCCACCTCCAGAAATCATACCCCTTATCTATTTACCCAGTTTATGGCAGCTGCCACATTTGTATGACTCCAAAGCAAAGAGGGAGGGGCGGGGAGTCTACGATAATCATAGGAAGTCATTTAACATCTTTGAACTTCAATTTTCTCATCTGCGTAATGTGAATAGCAATAACCGACCTGCCTACCTCGTGCAGTTGTTGTGAGGGTCAAAAGAGAAACTTGGTGTGGAATTGCTTCAAAGTCCACAAGTGCTGAAGACAGGTGAGCAGCAAAGGATAAATACCAGAGAGGAAATCTTGCCCAGTTGGCTGAGGTACTCCAGTCCAACGTTCACACACAATGAGCACTGATTTACAAAATATCCTGGGGGAGAAAATGGTCTCTTGCTTTTGCTACCTGGAATTGTTGTTCTAACCTGTTGTTCCATTGGGTCAAAGTCTTGTGGGACCAGAGTCTATGTCTTACGTCTCTCAGCCATCCCCACCCCTGTGCTCTACACTGTGTTTACACCTCATAAGTGCCGGATGACAATGCTGAATTGCGCCTGAATATAAGGATGAACAGGGATCCTCAGCCCCAGAAATTCACTCTCTCCCAAAAGATAGACTCCTTCTACCTACACCTTGACCCCTGTGTCTTCTTCGAAATTTACCCAGTCACTCCTTTGGCCCCTGTGTCTGGTTGTACTGCTCCATCCTGGCCCCTGTGTCTGGTTGTACTGCTCCATCCTGGCCCCTGTGTCTGGTTGTACTGCTCCATCCTGGCCCGTGTCTGGTTGTACTGCTCCATCCTGGACACTGTGTCTGGTTGTACTGCTCCATCCTGGCCCCTGTGTCTGGTTGTACTGCTCCATCCTGGACACGGTGTCTGGTTGTACTGCTCCATCCTGGACACTGTGTCTGGTTGTACTGCTCCATCCTGGACACTGTGTCTGGTTGTACTGCTCCATCCTGGACACTGCTGGCTGGACTCTGCCTCTTCCCTGGCTTGACAACAATCCCAGTGTGATCAGAGCATATTCCCTATGCCAGGGATATATAGGCCCTTGTTAACCTACAGAGTAATGGTTGTGAACATGGACTCTGGAGTCAGGCTGCCTGTGTTCAAACTCCTGGCTGTGCCACCTACCAGTTCTTTCATCTAAGGCTGCCTGCTTAATATGTCTGTAAATGGGGATAACAATGGCATATACCTCATAGGGTTGTTGTGAGGATCAAATGACGAAATTATTGGTCTTAACTTATGTCTGGACCATAGTAAGTGCTTTCTAAATATTTGTTAAATAATTAAGTAGCCCTGTTTAGAAGAGCAACAAGCTTTACGTCCCTTGCAAAAGGACCTTCACTGACCCCTGACCCATTCCCACCTCACCGACCTCTGCTTTTCTTCCAGAGCTGGGCCTCCAGAAGAGAGGATGTTGTCTGGTGCTGGGCTACATGGCCAAGGACAAGTTTCGGAGAATGAATGAAGGTCAGTGAGAACGTGCCCTCTCAGGGGAAATGGGGTGGGAAGAAGTTATGCCCTACAACTATGGTACCAGGAAAGAGAACCTGGGCCATTTCAGAAAGGACAGTGGACACATCAGTTTGGTTTCCATGAAGCTGTTCAGATAGTAACATGGGGAAGAGTACCTAGTGCCTGAAACACTGTATGCTGATTCATGAGCATTCTTCATATGCTATCTTCCCTCCTCCCTTTGTGTCCCCTCCTTCTCTTCCTCTCTCTTTGCTTCCTTTTGTTCCTCGCCTACCCACCCAGTGCAATTAAATCTGCTTCTATTACCTTTTCTAATCCAGACCTCTCTGCCCTTTTCCTTAATCATTCACATTTCTTGGATGCTTATTGAATTAACGGCACCTCACAGGGCATTTGGGAGGATACTATAGAAGAAGAAGGCAGAGCTTTTATTCTCAAAGAACTTCCCCTCGAAAAACTGCCCTCTTTTCCAACTCCACCGGCCCTACCTCTCCCACTTACTCATAGGCCATTCTGCCTTCCTCTAGCACTGGGTCTTTCCTCTGAGGTTTGACTGGGCCGCAGAAGGCTGGAGGAAGTTATTGACATTGATGTGGAGGCTAGGATGTGAGAGGAGTGCTGTCACTTATGGACCTGCTATAATAAAGAGCCAATCCCCTCATCCCTAGCCATCTGTCTCCATGCAGTTAATAAGCCTCTCCATCAGATGCCACAGACTGTTTGTCAGGATTCAAAAGTAGGTAAACAATGGCTGGGGATGCCATTTATTCAATAAAGTCAGACAAATGAAACCCTGGCTTCTCACCAGCCCAGCTTGCCGTGAGCTGGGCCCCTCCCCACTCAAGGCCCAGGGTCTCTGTAGCCTCATTCCCATTCCAGGCACGGAAAAGGCAGCTCACCTGTACCATCTCTAGCCCTAAAGTTAGGCCATAGCATAGCTCCCTCTTCCTATGCCCCTCAGCTGGCTCTCCTCCCAGCCCACAGACCATGACACTCACAACCCCATGTGCTCCCCGGACCTAATGCCTCACCAGCTGGAGGTTTGTTGCCAGCACACATCATGCTGACAGTTTGACAGCAGTTAAGCCAGCACAATTAAACATAAAGAGTATCACCTCCCCCGTTTCAATGCCTGTCTGTGTAAGAAGGCAACAGCCTCAAGAAGCTACTTCCTCTTTGTCCGAGCTCCGTGGCTGAGCACAGCCAGGGTTGAGGGCTGCACTTTCTGCATCCAACCAGTCAGTATCCCTTCCTGACTTTTCCCTTTCGCAGCCTACCCCTCCCTTCCCAACACCACCTTCTTGAGAGCCAAGGCAGTAACATCTAATTTGTGGAAACTGACAGCATGCCTCTGTCCACGGTGCTGAATAGACACATTCTCTCGCTGGCAATGCTCATTAGAGAAGCTGAAATGAACAGGGGAGCCAAAAAGTCAGGAGTTGGACTGGATTTGAAAGCTCAAGCTCTGAGTGTCTGACCGCAGTAGAAGGATACTGACTCAAGATCTTGGGGCCTAAAAAAAATCATATCACAAGGTTGATGAACACGACTTGACTCCTCCCAAATTTTCACAAGTGACTTGGGCTGCCATAACAAAATACCATAGACTGAGTGGCTTAAACACAGAAATTTATTTTCTCACAGTTCTGGAGACTAGAAGTCCAATGTCAGGGTGCCAGCATGGTCAGGTTCTGGTGAGAGCTTTCTTTCTGGTTTGCAGACAGCAACCTTCTCACTGAGTCGTCACATGGCAGAGAGAGAGAGAGAGAGAGAGAGAGAGAGAGAGAGAGAGGGTGCTCTGGTGTCTCTTCTTACAGAGGCGCTAATCCTATCAGATCAGGGCCCCACCCTTATGACGTTATTTAACCTTAACACTTTTGTAAAGGCCGTATCTCCAAATACAGTCACAATTAGGGGTTAGGGTTTCAACATAGGAGCAGGGGGTGGGGGGGCATCAGGGGAACACAATTCAATCCATATTTTTGCCATAGCAGAAATGTACGATGGTAATACTCTGAACCAGAGGTTAGGAAAATGGTAAGAAAAATAAAGGCAGCCTTAATGTCTCTTTAGATTTTGTTCAAGTAAAGAAGGGAGAAAGAAAGTCAGGGAGGACTAGAGGAGGACTTGGAAACAAGACCAGCACCAGATGACTTCTGAGGACAGTGAGCCTTACTTTGTGCAACAACAAAGCTGAGGCGGCATTTTAAACTGTTTCTTTCTTGTTAAAAAGGGAAGATGCCAGAACAATGCCTCTTCTCTCTGAGTCCCCTCTTCAAACACACACAATCCACACAAAAGGGTTATTCCTTTCCACTGATTGTGGTCGACCTGGTTAGGAATGCTCTACCCCCATCTATACCCTCCGCCAGTGAAGACAAACTGAGAATCAAGCAGGAGAAGGCAACAGAGACATCAGCAATAGCCCGGAGGTAACAGAGCGCCTGACCCCCCAGCCCTGCCTTCCCCTCTGCCTGTGGTTCTAGCCCCTCCCAAATGCCCCCACACACATTCAGGCTCGCACACAACAGCACATACAGTAGCTGCTGCTGCTTCTGGGTAAACAAGGAGACAAGGGGGTGGTAAGCAAGTGAAACCACCGTGTGTGAGGAGTGACAAATCTCAGCTAACAAAGAGGAGACAGGATAGGAGGCGGGTGAGTCACTGAGGCAGAAGGAGAGATGCCGGGGGTGGGTAAGCTTTGGCTCTGGAGGGGTGGGAGGCTGGAGGAGGGGAGGTGGGAGGGGCCTGGAAAGGAAAAGAATGTCTCTCTGCTCCCACTCCAGCCAGGCTTACTACCTCAAGTGCCATATTATACATTTTTTTCTCTCTCTAAAGCTCACATGCCCAAACTCCAACCCGTTTGCACATAAGAAAAAAGCACCAGCAAGCATGGGGAGCTGTTTTATGGTTTATAATTATCTTGTTCCAATACTCAAAGTGATTATAACTTCCACATATTAATAATTGAACTGGAATAGCAGCTATGACATCGATCAAGAAACAGACATCCCTGTCCACACTGCACTACACTCCTTGCTATAAATTGAACAATTGGTAAAATAGTTTTAAAAATTATAATTTTTTTCTCCCGGGTGTTGTTGGAATCAGTGAGATACTGGAACAGTTAGCTGCCTCTTCCATCAAAGATAAGGTGGTGAGCATTATATTTGTAATTTAGAATAAAAATAAAAGACCAACTAGTGCTGTATTAAAGCATGTTTGCTCTGTTTAACAGTATCTAACAGGGTGTCTGTCACCCGGGGAGAAGTCGTCCCCTATTTCATTTGTTTCCTTGTTAATTTGGTATCTTTTTGTTTTCTTTTCCTTCCACTCTCCCCTCTTCACTACACTCCCCCGAAAAATAACAGCTTGAGAAGAAGCAAGAGAAAAATAATGAATGAACAGGAACTTTATAGATCTGGGGTTTATCATAAGCTAGAGTAAACGCAACTGGTGCCGTTAAACTACAAAAAGCAGTACAAAGAAAACACTATTCAAAGATCAGTTAAGGGGCTTCCCTGGTGGCGTAGGGGTTGAGAGTCCGCCTGCCGATGCAGCGGACACGGGTTCGTGCCCCGGTCCGGGAAGATCCTACATGCCGCGGAGTGGCTGGGCCTGTGAGCCATGGCTGCTGAGCCTGCGCGTCCGGAGCCTGTGCTCCGCAACGGGAGAGGCCACAACAGTGAGAGGCCCATGTACCGCAAAAAAAAAAAAAAAGAAAAAAGAAAAATCATTTAAGGAGGCATGTGATAGTTAATGAGAGGTCTGCTCCATTTAGGAGCATGTAATAGCTTCTCGGGTAGAATCTGCAGCATTTGCAGGAATGGAGGTGGTTGGTAAAATGTGTGTGTGTGTGTTCTTTCCTGTTTGGACTCAACACATCTGAGGCATCAAATGCAGATATGGACAAAAATCAATGAAGGGCTGACAAGAAAGGGGCAAATAAAGACAGGCTAGGCATGGGACTATTAGATTTGTTTGACATAATTGTCTTCATGTGATTAAGTACATGGTGCTTTAAGTAGGACCTGCTGGAAGGAGATCATTTATTTATGCATCAAACTTTCAAAGAACACCCACCATAAAAATCATACCAATTTTTCACAGTAAGTGCCAGCCACTGTTCTAAGCACTGGAGCTTTATAAGTAACTAAGACATAGCCCCTGCCCTCACGCTCCCAGTAAAAACACACAGGTGCATCTCGGTGTTCCTGTCACCTCCAGAGGAGGTCCTGCCAGACCACCTTACCTAAACCAGATACCCCTCTTCCCCCCACCATTGTGCTCTGTTGTGACAACCAGCCTATTTACTTTGTGGTGCTTACTCTAACTGATGATTATTCATTAGACTGTCCCCCCTAAGAGTGAGCTTCAGGAAGGCAAGGTTCCTGCTCCCTCATTTCCTTGCCAGTCCCTGGGCCTTAGCCCCGTGTCTCGCACATAGGGAGTAATCAATTTCAACTTAAGTAATTAATTAGTGCCAGGAGTGACAATGGAGGAATACCCAAAGCCACCCACAAGGGTAAGGTGGGTCTGGAGAAGGAGCTCAGGAGGCAGAACGTCCTGACGTAGAGCACGAGTCTCCACATCCCTAGCGATTCCATAAGCCTTACCTCTCAGCCTCTCCTCCGAGACCAGTGCTACAGTCCCTCCTGGGAGGCTAGGACCCGGGCAGGTCAGCCAAGAGGAGGGCTAGGAGGCGAGGCCACCAGTGGGGTTGTCCGTCCTGTACCCACCTGCCCTCCTTCCTCACCCCTCCTACTGCTGGGCCACCTTGTCATCTGGGGCATCACTAGGCAGGTATTTCCCATCAGATATGCAAGGGGAACTGCTCTAACATGACACACACACACCCCATTCCCTTTCCTCTTTCCATCCTTCCCCAATTACCTGATTACCCATTTCTCCCGAAGAGCCCAGAACCACTCACCTGCTCGATGCACATTGCTTACCCAGGGCGGATCCTATCCAAGGGCAGAATAGGAAGCTCTCACGTGGTGTCAGATGAGGGGCTCTGCTTGCCTCTCAGAAAGCCCAGGACTCCTCTGTGTTAGAACCGTGAGCAACTCTAGCGACTGTAGCACAACCCACCCACCCAGGGAGATCTGAGAGCATGGAGGGACTCGCCCAGGGTCAGTAGGAAGTTGCTGGAAGAGCCAGGACTACAACCCAGCTCTCCTGACATCCAGTCCAGCCCTCGTTGAATTCGGAAAGAGGAGGCTGAGGCCATGATCGGAGGGGAAGCCCCTAAGGCTTCGACTTGAAAATACAGAGAAAGTGAAAGGGGCAGGAGAAAACAGGGGCAGAAGACAGGAGACTCCCCACCTGATGTGGGAGAAAATCAGGAAAGACGTGGGGAGAGAGACACAGGCCAGGGAAGACCCTTTCTTTCTATAGAACCAGAAAAGGCTACCGGGCCCTAGGACTCTTGAAGGGGGAAATGAGGAAGAGGATGCTTAAAGGAGGAGAGGGGAAGCCGCGAAGCCCTGGTCTCCCTGCCCGGGCATCCCTTCAAGGCCAAGGTGGGCCTGCCCATGAGGCTCTCGTCCTCCCTCCTCCGGCTGCGCATCTGGTGGGCGGCAGAGTCCCCAGACCTTCAGAATCACAGGGACCGGCTGCTTCTCCTGGCTCAGTGAAGGGAAAGCAGATATGCCTCCCAGCACTTTCATCTTCCCAGAAAGAAACAAATGCAAGTGATTAGCAAAAGCAGGTTCTGTTCACTGGGGGTGGGCCACCGCGGGAGGGGCTGGAGGGGCCGAGGAAGGAGAAGGCCTGCTCCACGGCCACTGGTCCACACAGGCTCAGGCTGCAGCATAGCCCCTGGGGGCACATCATCCTAGGCCAGGCTCTGCGTGGGAAACGTCCTCACCTCTCCGCCTGTGAGGGAGATAGAGCCCTGGAGGATGAGAATCCAGGCATCTTGAGCAGCTCGGAAGTTCTTTGGGATGGCAGGGGCACCCATCCTCTCTTCCTGCTAAGGATTCCTGTTCCCTAATCCTTAAGAATGAGTCTAACACGTCCACTGCTCCCCATCTGTCCCCTCACAGAGTGCTAAGGAGTAGAAGTGCCCCATGGGCGTGTGTATGGCCTGGGGCAAATCCCTAAACCCTGGGATGATAGATGACCTCCTTGTGGGCACAATTGGGTAATGTTGGGTATGATCTCCGTTCAGTCTTTGAAATGGGATGATTCAAAAATCTACCCGGCTCTCAACACCCTGCCACACCCTCTTCTCACCCCCCACTCCATAATTTTAAATGCTTTGGTCACCAAAGGAACCAGCGCTAGGAAATTCAGCAGTCTCAGAGGCAGATGTGTGCCTGTTTCTGTCTGTCCTTAGAGAATGAATTCGGGCCCATGTCAGCTGTACCCTGGGTGGCTGGGAGGCCATTGAGATGGCCTGCAGGACAAGCTGCACATTTTTTTTTTTTTGGAGGCGTGGGCAGGAGTCTGGTGGTCTGGACTTGGCCCAGGGACCTGACCCAAGGGAGGGTGGGTCGGCTGACACTCGAGCTCCTGGCCCTCTGCCTGTCGTACCCCAGAGTCTGGCTCATGCTGAGGGCCCACCATCATTTTCCTGTGAAGAGACAGTCCCTTCACCGCCTGCCAGGGCGCCCCGGATACTGGCTAATACTGTCATTTTGTTAGTTGGAGCTTTTGGGTGCATTTCTTCTTGTTTCATTTTTCTTACTGATGTGTTTTCTTCCACTGGGGCTGCAAAGCTTATTATTTGTATAACGTCCCTGTTTATTATTTATGGCAAGACTCAGATTTCCAGGGCGCTTTATGGTTGTTATTTAATTAGCTCGGCGCCTTGGAACAAGGAGCCTACCATTTCCATTCTCCTGCCTCCATCTGATGGTGGATTTCGGAGCTTTTCTCCAGACCTGTTCCTCCAGCCGCCAGCCCTACCTGCTTCTCTAAGGCGAGCTGGGGGCCAGCTAGACCACAGACCCTGCCAAGCTCCTTTTCAGACTCCAGTTTCCCTCACACCCCTAACCAATCCTCCGCAAGACCTAGAAATGTTACCTCCCGACTATCTCTCGAATCCGTCCACCTCTGCCCATCTGATGTCCAGCGACCTTACCCATGGCCAACGCCCCCTGACCAGGACTGCAGCTGTGCTCTCCTAACTGGTTCCTTGTGTCAATCAAGCTCAGCCCCTTCCCTCCCAGTTCTTCTTCCATCCTTTAGCCACAGCAATAGTTCAAAATGCAAATCTGAAAATGTCACTTTCCTCTTGAAAATATTTCAATAGCTTTCTATTGCCGGTAGGGAAAATACCCAAATCCTCAGCATGTTTTATAAGGCTCTCTGTGACCTGGTTCCTACCAACCCCTTTGGCCGCATGTTGCCCCCTTAATACTCTGTACTCCAGTCACATCAGCGTGCTTTTGGCTCCTCCAACAGGGCATATTCCCGCCGGCCATACAGCCTTTGTCTACACTGGCCCCTCCTCTTAGGATACTGGCTGCGCTCGCCACACCCCATCCCCAAACCCTTCACATAGTGATGCGTGCTCAACTTTCAGATCTCAGCTGAAGTGTCACTTCTCCAGTGAAGCATCCTCAGACCCACCCATCCCCAGTCTTGATCAAGTTTTTGTATTACATGCTCTCATATTTCGTTCCTTCCAAGGGCTTAGCTCAGTCTGTACATAGAAGTTCATTTTGCAATTATTTAGCTCAGACCTGTTTCCCTTCCCAGTCTGTAAGTTCTGCTTGGTCTCCATTATCTCCCAGGATAATGTTTCATGGCATCATGTTTGCACAAAGTAGACAATGAAAGAAGAGCAAGGACAGTGAACTTTTCTGCCCCTGGGCAGTGGCCCCCAAGATGCTGGGACTGGGCAACTTGAGAATCACAGAAGAAACATTAGACTTCCATTTTTATTTTAGGCATTCAAGCTTTGCTGCCTAGAGCCTATGTTTACTTTATAGGTAAAGAACTCTCGTTTTCTTGGACCACTTCTGGGGAGGGGCGGACCATGTTTTGAAAGAGACAAGAAGCAAGGACCTCTGGAGAAAAGGAAGGGAAGTAGGTTTTTTTGATACAGGGGTATGTTTTGACATGAAACATATCCCTATGAGCCCAGTACTGTGCCGGGTGCAGGAGCTTCAGAGGCCGGATACAGCCTCCATCCTCAGGAACTTCATCCTCCACTTGGAGAGATTAGACATATTTCACGTCAAGTTGATTTGGGGGTTGTTTTGGTTTTGTTTTTTCTCTTTAGCCTTGTGGTTAGTATGCTTAATGGTTAAGCACTGTGGCTTGGGAGACACAGAAATTTAGGTATCGTCAGAGCAGGTTTAGAACCATATCATCAGAGATTCTCAAGGCCAGAAGGGACCCAAGGTCATCTAGTCTACACCCTCTTCTGATGGCTCAATATCCCTGCCAAGTACCAATCCACGTAAATACTTTTGAATACTGTGGTGCTGCGTGTTCATTCATTCACCAACCATGTATCAAGTGCTAACTCCATGCCCAGCACTGTGCTGGGCCCTTGGCATGTAAAGACACAGTCCCTTTCCCAAGGATATCACAACAATTACAACATCGTGTCATAATGGCTGTAACCAGGTGTGTAAGGAGCTATGGAAGCAGAGAGGAGGAATCCAGTCAAACTGTAGGCCAAGTGAGCAGGGCCCAGGAAAGCCTCCTGGAGAAAATGATACCTGAGCCCTGGGAACTAATTTTATTATAAGAGGCTATTGTAATACATGCACCCCAATGTTCATAGCAGCACAATTTTCAATAGCCAGGACATGATAGCAACCTAAGTGTCCATCGATAGATGAATGGATAAAGAAGACGTGGCACATATATACAATGGAATATTACTCAGCCATAAAAAATAATAATAATAACGCCACTTGCAGCAACATGGATGAACCTAGAGATTGTCACACTGAGTGAAGTTAAGTCAGTCAAAGAAAGACAAATACCATATGATATCACTTATAGGTGGAATCTAAAAAAATTATACAAATGAACTTATTTACAAAACAGAAACAGACTCACAGACATAGAAAACAAACTTATGGTTACCAAAGTGGGAAGGGGGGAGGGATAAATTGGGAGATTGGGATTAACAGACACACATCACTATATATAAAATAGGTAAACAACGAGGACCTACTGTATAGCACAGGGAATTCTGCTTAATACTCTGTAATAGCCTATATAGAAATAGAATCTTAAAAAAGAGCTCATATATGTCTATGTATAACTGATTCACTTTGCTGTACCCCTGAAACTAGCGCAACATTGTAAATAACTATACTTTAGTAAAACCTTAAAAAAAAATAAGAGGTCGTTGCAGCCTACGTTTGAATCCCTCCAACTCACTACCTACCAAGGCCATGGGCAGCTCCTTGGCTAGGCTCTTATAAAGGAGTTTCAAAGAGAAAACACCCCTTCAACCCCGAGAGTCTACAGTTTTGTCATTCTGGCTGCAGTGGGGACAATGGGACCGAGTGACAGGTAGCAGCCACTGGCCAAAATCCCATATCATATGGGGTCTCACCCCACACCAACTATGCCTTAAGGAGGCATCCTTTCCTCTCTCCGCCTCCCCTTCCCCATCCTCAGCCAGCCCCACAGGCTTCATCACTGAATGCTGAGACCCTCCCTCCACCCTCCTCCCCAGAGAGGGACAGTCTGAATAAATGAGGGTGCCTAACGGCCTGCGGTGTCATAAAGTTTTAGAGCTGTGTGCCGGAATGAGCAGGTTCAGGCTGAGATGAACTATCCAGACCTTTTATCAAAGGAGAGTCAATAAAAACCTGAAGGAGCTTGCCCATCTCCTCAGAGTGGCCATGTCACACCGCCAAGCCCCGTGCTCTGGAAATAGTAATCGGCGGGTGCGTCTCCCCCCAGTCCATCTGCTTTCTTCCCTATACCTTCCCTTCTCCAATGTATTCGTTTCCATGGGAACTGTGTTGTTACCGATATGGGAGGAGTTTAATGACATTCAGAAGTACCAGATCAAGTCCATTTATATAATGGTTTGAAATACCCATAATGGCCTGTGGCATATAGGGCACGGTGACAGTTTCAGTAACTGCGTACAGACTGTGGGATAAATAGAGCAACTCCCCCCAACCCCCAAATCAAACGTACCAGGAATAACCACTATTCTTAGTACAAGAGCAGAACTTCTCAACCGTTACTCAGGAAAGGGTCTCAAAACACAACACCAAGCTGTTCTCTCGTTGAGGAAGGATGCTGGCCAGACTGTGGGTCCTCTGCACCTGCCAATGTTTGGCCAGGTGTCGGGTGGGGCAGGTGCAGAGGAGAGGAAGTAGCAGCCGTCCTGCCCTGGGATCCTCAGGCACCCCCCTCGGCCAGCCCGCGCTAGGACATGGGCTTCAGGTGCCTGTGCTTATGGCTCCTTTCTGTCTGATTCAGAAAAGATTCATCAGGCACCCACTGTGTGCCTGGTGCTAAGGGTGATGTGGTGATGAAAAACACGTAGAGGAGGCCCTTATCTTAGCTCGGGTTCCCCCAGAAGCAGACCCTAAGCACGGACTCATCCAGGAGGTGCAGAAAGCGCCAGAAGGACGGTAGGGCATTGACAAGAGAAAGGGAAGGTGTCCAAAACAGAGGGTACCATCAGGTCCCTAAATGGGGGGCAGCTGGAGCCTCATCCCAGTGGCAGGCTCTGGGAAGTGCTGTGGAATCCATGTCTCACAGTCAGGCCACCCAAGGATCAGGGTATCTACAGAGCGCTCTTGCCAGTAACTGGCTGAGAGCTGCTCGGGTCGGGGTGTTCGTTCCCTGGCACTTCTGTCCTGCTCTTTGCAAGGACCGGGTGGCCTCTGCAGCTGAAGAGGAAGACCTCAGGAGAAGGGCAGCAGGTGCTGGCAGTTGGGAGTCGGCCTGAGGGACACAGGTGGGGCCCTGGCAGAGTGGGCTGCAGCCCCCTGGGCATTTTGAGTCCAATGGGGAGACAGGCACATAATGAAATAGCAGAAGGCAGGCTGGTGGGAGAGCTAGAGGGGTGTGCAGGTGAGTTGTTCTTGGAGCACAGAGGTGGGGGAGCCATGTGTCTGACTGCAGTAAGACTGGAGGAGAAGGGAGGGGACAGCTAGCCCGCAGAGTTGTGGGGCCAGGGAGGCACTTTCACACACATGTCGTTTAATCCTCATGACATCACAGAGTGGGTGGTGTTAGCTCCATTTTGAGGACAAAGCAAGTGAGGCTCAGAGAGATTAAGTCATCTACCAAAGGCATAGAGCTAAGATTCAAACCCTGGTCTTCTTACGCCTACTCTGCTTTGGGGAGCTTTGTGTATCTGGGGAGATGGGGATGGGGTAATTCCCTCCCTCACCGTCAAGGGCAGACGTGACCAGAACCTGCTGTGTATCCGTGTAGATTTCTCCCCTTGGCCATGGACTGCCCACTCCCGTATCTTCCCGCATTGCACTGTCCATGGACCCGCACTCAGCCAGTCAGACAGCCCTTCTGATCCTGCCCCAATTGTAAGCTGGACTGACTGTTCCTAATATTGAGTGAATTATCTGGAACTCACAACCCTGCGGGTACAGGAAAGAGAAGAGACAGCCTGAGGTGAGGGCTTCAGTTCTAACGGGCCCCACGAGCGTGCTTGCTACCTGTCCTCCCCCTCCCTGCTCTGCCCTCCCAGCCCTGCTCCAAACTCCATTGTCTCAGGAAATACGGCGGAGGAGGGATCACATACACGCATTTCCCTGGAGCAGCATTTCTGTAGCAGGTTAATAGTTTTTCTGTGAAATAGAGTCTGCATAGTTAAATAAGGTGGGCAGAGGCTGGGTTAACCCTGATTAAAGAAGTCTCTCCTACAGAATCTCTCAGAGCCTTTACTATGCCAAAGGGCCTGGTGAACCCCCAAAAGGAGGATATGGTTCTAGGAGTTTCCCAAACTTACTTGACCACAAAACACTTTCCCTAGAGCACGTTTTAGGACTAGGATTTCTTGGAATCCACTTTGGGACATAATGGTTTAAGGCCAGCTCTGCCCCTAACTCGTTGTGTGAGCTCTGTCAAGTAAGAATAAATGAAGGCTGCCTCATGAGGACCAGTAAAATCACAGGGATGAGAACTCTTTACAAACTATAAAGGAAATGGTGCCATTGTTTATTTACATAAAAGATGGTGCTATTGTTTATTCACATAAAACAAACACACTGAGTTTCCCAGAGAACATTTCATTCGGAGTCCAAAATAATAGTAATAATAATAATTAATAATGTCTTTTAAGTAATAAGTTCTGCTCCTGACTAGGCATGTGACCTTGACCTTGATCTCTCTTGACCTATGTTTTCTCATCTGCAAAATGGGTGTGCTCACGATGCTAGCCCTCTTTCCTCCGTGAATTTGTTGCAATGATAAAATACGCACAATGGTTGTACGGGTGCTTTGAGAAAGCATAAAGCACCCTAAAATGCAAGGCATTATTATTAGTGTTCCAGGTTAATACCCTCAATTCAGTCCCACTTGTGCTCAGACCAAAACAGGAGACGTGTTGGGGGAGGGGATCGGCTAGTGGGAGACATAAAATGACTAATAACTTTCATCCATATTTGTGATGTTAGGAGCCTTGTATGAGCATGTCGCTGAGGGGAGAGAATGAATATTTCATGAGTAGGCACTACATGTAGTATTAAGATGAGATGGACAGAAAGACCCCCGCTTGCCTCCGCCTCCAGGTGCAGCTGGGAAGCCAGCACAGGTCCAGGCTCATGAGTAGCTCTGGGGAGCAGGGCACCCAGTCAGGAGGGAAGAGCACAGCCCTTAGCACAGATGGGGAGCCGTCCAGCTCGGATTGGCCGGGGGACTCCTGTCCGGGGAAGCAGGAGAGCCAGCGCCCACTCCATATTCCAGCTGGGTAGCCTTGGGCAAGTGACTGTCACCAGCCTGGGCCTCCACTTCCACACTGTAAAATGGGGTGATAAGATCAGCCCTGCACAGCTGCAAGGTCTCAATCCAAGCTCGATTGTTTGGAAGACGGCTTTGCAATGCACTCAGGTAGGATGTGTTATTATTCATGGATTCACTCGACCACAGCTATTGAACACCTACCGTGTGCCAACCACTGCCACTGTCACAGTGTTCCAAACTCTGCGTTCATCACTTTATACACATCACCTGGTTTAATCAACACCACGATCCTGAGAGGTATCTGTTATTACTCCCATTTTCTACATGAGGAAAGAAAACCCAGGAAAGATAAATAACTTGCCCAAAGCCATACAGATAGTAAATGGCAGAGTCTGGGGTGGTATGAAGCCAAAACCCTTCATTCTACACCGACGGCCCATCTTTGTCTGTACTTCTGCAGAACTGGTAGGTACTCAGCCTCCACCCGCCAGCAGTTCCCTATTCCGTTCATGCCTTGCGCTTCCCCTACCTGCCTTGCCATCCCCTCTTGGCCCTCCAGGATACCCTCCCTTTGTTTTCCAACCCCTACTCCCTTTTTCCAAGACTCTTTTAAAAGGTCTGTCTCCCATACAGTGGTCACCCTGAGGTTCTAATTTCTGTCCCCATCCATCAAGACCTTTGCCTCCCAAGACCCTGGGCAGCCTGTATCTCTTATCTGGACCAGCCATCAAGTGGTGTAAAGATTGAACACCTCCCCCTTAAATGCCCTCAGAAGATGAAGCAAGGACAGATGGGGCAGTGTCAGGGATAAAGCCAGCCAAGTCTTCCCCGCCTCCTGATGGATGCCTCTGGAGGAGGCTCCTGGCTCTCTCCATCCACCCCACAGCATGAGGACACCACCATCCCTGCAAATCTCTTCCCTACAGGGCATAACTTCCATGTTATCTCGGCTCAGCCCTCCTCCAGAGATGAAGGGATTGTTTTAAACCTACCGCTCCACCACCTCTGCTTCTGGCTTCCAACGTCATTAAGTTTCATTATAACGAATAAACACCACAATGACATTTATAAGTTACCACTGAGCACAGAAGCACAAATATGAAGCAGATAAACTGGATGTGATCCAAATAATTACTGCAGGCAATATTGGGCTTAGTTTGAGCTGGCAGCCAGGTACCGAGTAATTTATTAGATTGTGTAAGGCAATGTTGCACGTTGCGTTTTTCATTATTGTGTCTCTTCCCCTCTCCACGGTCTAAATAGGTTAGAGGAGTTTAGACAGTGCACCGCCAAACAAAGACAGACTTTGCTCAAGCAGATGGAGGCTGGGAAGTGTCCAGGAATGGCTGCTTCCTGACCAGCACAGCACTTGCGAGCGAAGAGAGGGTTTCAGATTATCCTGATGCTGCCGGCCAAGGACAGTTCCCTGTACCCCGCACCCACTGGCCCAGATACAGAAAGAGGTCCAGTGGAGGGAATACATGGAAGGACTGGATGGAGCCCCCAGGACACCAGGCCTGGTTCCTGCTGCTGGCTTCCTGCTGAGTTCCTATGCGTTCAGCCAAAGACCCTCTCTACCAAAAGGCCCTCCATAGCCCCAGGCAGCCGCAGAGCCCAGTCCCAGACCTCTCCTGCTATAAAGAAAGGGGAAGGAAGCAGTCTGCCAGCCAACTCGGCGAAACAAAGCAACGAGAGCTGGCTACCAGCTGCCTCCTCCCTGCCAAACCCAAACTCATACAGTTTGATTCAAGGGGTTACAATACCTCCTATTCAGAGTCCCTCCTGCCCCATTCTCCAGGCTTAGTAAATTACCCAATAAGCAGCAAGGACCTGTCGTTATTGTGCAGTTAAACGGTATTTGCCCAGTAAATCCTGAGTACTAACGGTGATATACAGTAACTAATTACGGACATGAATTCTCTCCCCAAGACACCAAGTGGTACCAGATATTGTTACATTTCGGGGAGGAGGCTTGAAAGCTGCTCTGTTCTCTCCAGTGAAGCCATGAGTAACTCTCCTATTAGAGGAGTCGGCCCCTCCAGGGGCACTCCAGGCGGGAAACAGAGACGTCCCGGGAGAGCCTTCTCCCAGGAAGACTCCCATTCGCTGCCCCCAATCCCGTGCCCAGTAGAAGGCTGGGCACCGCCTGGTCCTCCTTGGGTCACCTTTACCACAGAGAAGATGCTCCACGTCACAGTGGCTGTTTCAAAGGCCCAAAGCTCCAGCCCTGTAGGGAATGGAAGTCATTCCTCCCACGGCCCTGGGTTGCGCTAAGAAAGCTATTTCAGGGGGTCGGCCTATGCAAAGGGCTTCTGAACAAGGATGCAGCAGGGTGGCCTGTGCCTCTGCCTGGGTGTGAATGACTTTTGCCCTAAACTGTCGTTTACGGAGCTGATCTCAGGCCCAGGGGTTCCCCGGGAGGATCAGAGGTTTCTTGGCTAGTTGTGGTCTGCAGGTGGGACAGGGCCTGTGACCAGCAGCAAGGAGCAGATGTCCCGCCAGCTTCCTGTGTGTTTTGGGAGCAGAGCTGGGGGCAGCTGGAGGACACAGTAGCCAGCCTCTGCTTTCTTTTGAGGAAACCACACAGCTCAAACACTCTCTGGGCTTACCGGGGACTGTCTAGTAAACAAAGGCCCATAACTGGAGTCAGATGGTTCAGATACCAGCCTCCAGCGCACATGGTGACCTTGGGTGGGTTTCTTAACCTCTCTGAGCTTCCGTTTCCTAATCCATAAAGTGGGATTGATTCTCTCAACCCCTCGGGATTACTGATGTGAAAATAGCTTGCCTGCAATTGAGGCTACTGCTTCCAAGGAGCAGCCCATCCCACCCCATCCTTCTGCAATGCCTGGGCTCAGTGACCCAGCCTCAGCCTCCTGGAAAGGAAGACAAGCCCTCAGCCCATCTGGCACCACCCCCCAGCAGCCTGCACACCCCCTCGCCTTCCTCTCAAGGTGCTTCCAGCACAAAATCTCTCCTTTACCAACGTCTCCACTTCAAACAATCAAAACAAAGACAGGGCGGTAATTGCAAGTTAGTTTTATTTTGTTTCCTTTGCTGCTGCATTCTCAGGGTTGATGGCAAATAATCTGAGCCCTTCCCAGGGCCACTGTTAGGTGGTGACAGGAGAGGCCATGTGACACAGAAGAGGGCTGGCCTGGGGCATACACTTGCATTAGGACTTTGGCTTGTCATCACTTTGAACCTCGACATTCAAGTGTCTACATGAGGACTGATGATAGAATCTTCTTGACAGGGTGTCAGGGAAGTAAGTTAAGTAAAATAATGTAAGTGAAGAGATTTGTGATGTATAAAGCATATACAAGAGTTAGTTGTGGTGAATATCCTAGAGCAGCCAGAAGACAAGACCGAGAATCCCAGGGCTGTGAGAAGAAGAATCGCCTTTTTAATTAGACACATATATAGTCAGCTCTCAGGTATCTGTTGGCAAATATCCCCATTCCTGGCAAATGCTCTCACGAAGATGCTTAATGAAGTCCTCTGTTAACATTTCACAGTCTCTTATTTTTTTCTTCTTTGCATGCAGCCCAAAGGGAATGAAAGTCCTTTAAAGGCAAAATCAGCTAAGATCTCCATCCCCTCCTGAAGAAAGTGTGAGCCATAAAGACAGCAAGCTGGGGAGGGTGAGTGGACGAGTACCAGGGGTGATGTTTTCCACCCAGCTGAGCAGGAGGCCGGAGGGAGCTTCATCGCTGGGTTTTTGTGGCTTTTCATACGTATTAAAAATTCCCAGAACATCAAACACATCCATATTCAAACATGAATACCAAAATGCATTCCAATATTGAAAATAAATGTTACTTAGGATTATTCATTATTTTGAAATGTCCATCATTTTGGATTATTCACACCCTTGATCCTCTCCATTAACAAAGATCATGAAGAGTGGATTGTCAAAAGTACAATGAGGTACCAACTCACATCAGTCAGAATGGCCATGCTTAAAAAGTCTACAGATAACAAAGGCTGGAGAGGGCGTGGAGAAAAGGGAACCCTCCAACACTGTTGGTGGGGATGTAAGTTGGTGCAGCCACTGTGGAGAACAATACGGAGGTTCCTCAGAAAACTAAAAACAGAATTAACATAGGATCCAGCCATCCCACTCCTGGGCATATATCAGGACAAAACTATAATGCAAAAAGATACATGCCACCCCTATGTTCACAGCAGCACTATTCACAATAGTCAAGACATGGAAACAACCTAAATGTCCATCCACAGAGGAATGTATAAAGAAGATGTGGTATATATGCACAATGGAATACTACTCAGCCATAAAAAAGGAACAAAATAATGCCATTTACAGCAACATGGATGCAACTAGAGATTATCATACTAAGTGAAGGAAGTCAGAAAGATAAAGGCAAATACAATATGATATCACTTATTGTGGAATCTAAAATATGACACAAACGAACCTATCTACAAAGCAGCAACAGATTCATATACATAGAGAACAGACTTGTGGTTGCCAAGGGCGAGGTGGGTGGCGGGGGGTTGGGGGAGGGATGGACTGGGATTTGGGGGTTAGTAGATGCAAACTATTACATATAGAATGGATGGACAAGAAGGTCCCACTGTACAGCACAGGGAACTATATACACTGTCCTGGGATAAACCATAATGGAAAAGAATATAAAAAAGAATGTATATATATGTATAAATGAGTCACTTTGCTGTACAGCAGAAACTAACACAACACTGTAAATCAACTATACTTCAATTTAAAAAAACAAGAAGAGTGGATTGTATTTAGGCTCTAAGAGGGGAGAAATTCAGGACATTGCACTGAGATGATCTGCTTCCAATCAAGAAGGTCTTCAGCAGCCACGAGAAGATTCTTCCATAAACACCAGGTCTGAGTTGTTGTCCCTAATGCAGCGTTTAGTGAGTGACCCAGAAGTAACCCGTGCTTCAAGGCCAGGCTGCCTCAACCACAGTGTCCCCTGGATCCCCAGGCCTGCTTTGCACCTGTCAGTGGGACACAGCAGTGTTACCCTTCCTGGAACACCTGGAGACCAGAAAAACTTCCCAGGTCCTTCTGATTCCGGGAGCATTTAACAGAGGGACCTTGGGGTCCACTGCAGGGGGCCAAGGGGCCAGACTCTGTCCTTCCATCTCCACCCCAGTTCTGTCTCCAACCACATTATACACCAAGGTTCCACACAAGATTCCATCAACAAAAGGGTATGTGCACTAAACAAAGTGTGGGAGCTACTGACCTCATCCAATATCTTCACTGTGCAGCTGAGAAAACCACGGGATGCTCAGAGACAGACAGCAGCTTGACCAAGGCCACACAGGGACAGAGTCAAGATGGGAAAGAATGCAGTCCCTCTGAGCCTGGGCTGTTTGCATACAACAGTGCTTCTCAGATGTGGACCAAAAACCACCTGGGAAGCTGTGAAAATCCAGACTCCTTGGCCCAGCTCAGACCCACCATCTTGAAATTTCTGGCTTGAAGCCCAGGAAACTATTTTTAGCAAGTTCCCCAGGTGATTCTCATGCATACAAAAGTTTTAGAACAACCCGCAACTGGCAAGGCCTATACCAGCATAAAAATGATTTTCTTAAGATGTTTGGTTTTGTTTGTTTGTTTGTTTTGCGGTACACGGGCCTCTCACTGTTGTGGCCTCTCCCGTTGCAGAGCACAGGCTCCAGACGTGCAGGCTCAGCGGCCATGGCTCACGGGCTCAGCCGCTCCGCGGCATGTGGGATCTTTCTGGACCAGGGCACGAACCCGTGTCCCCTGCATCGGCAGGAGGACTCTCAACCACTGCGACACCAGGGAAGCCCTAAGATGTTTGTTTTTTTAAAAATGATTTAGGGGCTTCCCTGGTGGTGCAGTGGTTAAGAATCCACCTGCCAGTGCAGGGGACATGGGTTCGAGCCCTGGTCCAGGAAGATCCCACATGCCACAGAGCAACTAAGCCCGTGTGCCACAACTACTGAGCCTGCGCTCTAGAAAACATGAGCTACACCTACTGAGCCCATGCACCTAGAGCCCATGCTCCGCAACAAGAGAAACCACTGCAATGAGAAGCCCACGCAACGCAATGAAGAGTAGCCCCCGCTCACTGCAACTAGAGGAAGCCAGCATGCAACAAAGATCCAACGCAGCCAAAAATAAATAAAAATACATTTTTAAAAGGGATTTAGGACACAGATATTCCCCAAATAAACCAAATGGTCTTAGGAGATTTGCTTTTACTTCCTTGTGCCTCAGTTTTATTCTTTTGGGCCTTAGCCCCACCCCCCAACAAAATAAGGCTTTGGATAAATCAGAACACAGAACATTAGAGCTGAAAGGGGGTACCTAAGGGATTGACTTCTAGTCTAAACCCTGCATTTACAGATGGGAGTTGAGTCTCAGAGATGGGAAGGGTCAGGCCCAAGAGCACACAGCTAAGAGGTGGCCTACACAGCACCAAACTGGTACCTTCTGGGCCTGGGTGCTCATGGCTTCCAATGTCCGGACAGCATCTCTTATAAAAGGGAACAAGACTCGCTGGACTTCCTAAGGTCCGGGATCCGTGGCCCCGCCTCTAGCTTAACCCGGTGGTTCCCAAGCTGCTGTGCTCTAACAGGGCGCCATAGGAGCTCTGTCTGCCTGTAACTGATGCCTACAGCTACCTCTCAGGCTAATGACAGTCCATCACTGCTCTTCAGCCCCACTTTCTTTATTTCATGCTGCTCCCTACCCTCCCCCAACAATGGTTCAGTGAGCACATATTCCAATCCCAAAGACACAAGAGCCCGAGACTCAGAGAAATAAGGGGGCTTAGCCTGGGCCCCTGGCCAGCCAGCAGGAGGCCTGAGATGACCTCCAGCATCCTAACCTTCAGAGGCTGCCCGAGCGTCTCCCATCTCTACCCTCCCCCATCGCCACCACCAAAGCCCCCACTGCTCTGCCCTTTCCATCTCAGTCAGACTCCAGGATGACCGCAGGCAGGGATGGATGGGCTGCTTCACAGACACCGACGTGCCAGTATTTCCAGCAGCCCTTATCAGTGTCTTCTTGGCATCCAGAACTTGGCTGAATGGATGGAGGATCACCTCTCCCAGCCACTAAGGAACTCAAGGCAGGCTCGGGCTGGGGCTACAGGCTGAGAATCAGGAGGCGAAGGATTTAGAGTGCCTTTGGAGTCACCCTGCCTTGGCCAGCCCCATTGTTTTTCATTAGAGCCCCACGCTGTCCAGGATAACCTTGGCAGACTGCGTGTCCTAGGGAGAGCCATGTGAGGGTGGGAGAATCACAGGCTGCCCGGCTGCCCCAGCTCAGGCAAGGAACGAGGTGGGAGAACGTGCCCACAGTACTCCTGCCCCTCACCCAGCCCCGGGAAGAGTAGTCACTCTCTCCCGTGTAAGCCCCAATAAAAATTCAGCACAATTTTTGGAACGTTCATGATATTGGCAAGCTTCCCCTCACCTGTGTTTCAGAGTCAAGGCTACCAAGAGCTGCAAATGGCAATGCTGGGGTTGAAAGCGTGTCCCAGCAGAGATCCAGGAGAAACAGACAATGAAGGAAGGAGATTGACCTCTTTCCATCCCAACAGGGCTCTAAGCCTGTGCAAACCTTGACAGGAGTTGGACGTGCCACCCGAGGCAGCTGCCCCCGATACTCCCAGCCTGGAGCAACCGTGTTCCTCTTCATCACATCAACACCTATAACTTTCCCGATTTGCAGATGAGTTCTCAGGTCAACACCCAATGAGAGGACACGTAGTGAAAACACTTCTCCCACTGCCTGAGCCATAGTGATGCTCAGGAAGTGTGAGTGAATCCCACCTTCTTCCACCAGACCCAAGGATCCAACTACAACCAGGGCATCTTCTCTCTTCTCCTGAGCGATTCCGGGCCCCTCTCCACAAACGTATTTACAACTGAGTTCACTGCCCGCCCCCAAACCTGCTTCTTCCCCTGAGACAGCAGTCACCCATTCACCCCGTTCTGCAGGCCAGGCAGAGGGGGGCCTTTAGCCCTCCAGCCTCCTCGTCCCACATCAAGTGCTATCGATTCTACCTCCGTTGGCTCCTAAATCCATTTCCTTCTTTCCATGGCTGCCGCTTCAGCCTGAGCCCTTATGAGCAAAATCCTCCGGATCAGTCTTCCTGCCTTCAATTTATCTTTCTTCATCCACCCTCCTCACTGTGGCCACTGTGATCATTCTCAAACTCAGACCTGAGCCTGTGGGTCAAAACCAGTAATGATTTCTCATGAGTGCAAACTTCTCAGTGTGCATCCCAGGGCCTACGTAGCTGGACCTACCACGTTCTCTCGATACACATCCTACATGCACAGAGGCCACGGGCCCATCACCCCAGGCTCGCGGTGAGAGGGCATGCAGGACCCTGTGCGCTTTCCTCAGAGTGTCCTGTTCATTCTCACAAACAACCCAACAAGCACGATTACCATCTTATGGGAAAACTGAGGTTCAGAGTAACTAAGAAATTTGCCCAGGGATGCACAGCTATAACAGCTAGAGCCAGAGATCACGCCTGGATCGTGTGGCGTCCGTGCTTTTATTCCCTGAACGCGTTCTGACCTCCTCGCTTTCCTTACGCCGTCCCCATCCCAGGGAACATTTCCTCCTTGCCCTCATCTTGCTTACCCTTCCAGGCCATTTCCGAAGCCAGCCCTTCGGCAACTCCTTTCCCCATTCTCCCAGAAGGAAAAATCTTTCTTCCTTGGGACTTTCTTCTTTTATTATTATTATATAAGTTTCAGGAGAACACATAGTGATTCACAATTTTTTTATTATTATTAGTTTATTTATTTATTTATTTATTTTTGTCTGCATTGGGTCTTCGTTGCTGCACGTGGGCTTTCTCTAGTTGCGGCGAGCAGGGGCTACTCTTCGTTGCGTTGCGTGGGCTTCTCATTGCAGTGGCTCCTCTTGTTGCGGAGCATGGGCTCTAGGCGTGCAGGTCTCAGTAGTTGTAGCACGTGGGCTCAGTAGTGTGGCTCGCGGGCTCTAGAGCGCAGGCTCAGTAGTTGTGGTGCACGGGCTTAGATGCTCCGAGGCATGTGGGATCTTCCTGGACCAGGGCTCGAACCCGTGTCCCCTGCCTTGGCAGGCAGATTCTTAACCACCGGGCCACCAGGGAAGCCCTAGTGAGTCACAATTTTTAAAGGTTATACTCCATTTATAATTATTAAAAAATATTGGCTATATCCTCTGTGTTGTAGAATACATCCTTGCAGCTTATTTATTTTATCCACAGTAGTTCGCACCTCTTAATCCCCTACCCCTCTCTTGCCCCTCCCCCCTTTTCTCTCCCCACTGGTAACCAATAGTTTGTTCTCTGTATCTGTGAGTCTGTTTCCGGTTTGTGATATTCTTAGGACTTTATACCTCACTTGGGGAACCTTTTATTTTAGTTCCCTGTGCACACATTTGTCGCCTCCAGACACTAAGCTCCTTGTCGTGCAAAATACATCATTCCCTCCTCTGCATCCCCACACCTGGCCAGGGGTCTTGGAGACTGATGGGGTGGGACCTGCCCCTGTGTGTGGCCAATGGCACATCACTGGTACCATTACACCCCATAATGATCAGTTTTATTATTAGGGGGCTAGGACATAACCCCATAACCCCCAATCCCGCTCTCCTGAGTAGGTCACAACAGGGCATTCCAGAAATTCCCCAAAACTCGTTCTCCTGCATTAAGAGCTGGCCCTGTGCTGAGCCACAGGACAGCAGCAGAAGTCAAGACTTGGGCCTCCAGGCGCGATCTGAGCCACCTGCCCTGGTCCTTTCCCACCCGCCTGGCACTGCTGGTGTCAGCTGAGCTCTGGGATGGCCCCTGCCTCCCCTCCCTTCCACCCATCTGTTCACTTCTTGGACCCTGTGCAGCTTCCCTTAATCTCATAAGAGGCAATTTGCGTGCTCTGGGCTGGGAAAAACCTGGCAACAAATAATCCCCGGTACAAGTATTCTTAAGCCTTCCCCAATTGGTCACTAATAGCAGAGCAGACGGTGACATTTGCGCCTTTTCTGCATGGCTGACCAGGTAGCTCCAGGAGCCTGAAGCCAGTAAAGGCAGGGCTGCAGGAGGCTTAAATGCTCACCTTTCTCACCTGCATGACTCATGGGAAGGAGCAGATTCTAATCGGTCCAACTTCAGATTTGCAAAGCCTCCTTTCCCATCCCTGGGACCCCTCGTGGCTCCGGTTTTAATAGTCCTGGGCTCAGGAAAGACTCACAAATAGTGATGAAAACTAGAACAAACCTTTATGAAACACCTTGTGTGTACCCAGATCATTTACACATGTGGCCCCTCAGCCTCACGGCAGCTTTGCAAAGTAGGTGTGTCACCCCCATTTTACAAATGGGGAAACTGAGGCTCAGAGTGTGTGAGGAATGTGCCCCACAGCATACTGCTAGTGACAGGGCTGGAGTTCCTTCCCAGGCCCGCCTGGTTCTGTGTTTTTTCCACTGTCCAGGACTCAGGCCCTGGCAGGTGACCCGTTATGTACTCAAAGTGGGTCCCTGAGGTTACCCGTCACTCACACCTTTGCTTGTAGTTTCCCTCCCACAGAAGGACATCTTTCTTCCATCACATCCCCGTACCCTGATTCCTCCTCCAGGAAGCCCCTCTGTTTCTCCTCCCCACCCCTACGCTTGCAGCCGGCCTTTCTTAAAGCCCAAAAGAACTTTACATGACATCTTTATGAGACCCATCACCTTCTCCCTCACGGTCTAGGAACTTGGGTCAAGTGCGGCCGTGCACAGACTCTCAGTAAGTTTTGCTGAATGTCCTGGGAGTTGCAGCAAGCAGGACTTCAGCCGGGCTGCCCCGCATTCAGGAACTGGGGTGGCAGTGACGCTCCCAGGGCATCAGAGGAGTCCTCACTCCACCTGTTCCTGGACCCCTGGGCATCCCCGGGGCATCACTCAGCCTCTCCCTCCTTGCCGTTCCCTCCCCGCTGAAGGAGCAAGTGAGGCTGGCTGTGCCCTGGGCTCCATAAAAGCCAGGCAAGCTTACCAGGTGGCCCTGACATTCCTGTCCAGGTCTGGCTGGGATTAACCCTAAGGGCAGTGGTCACCTCCCCTCCACTTGCTAGTGGAGAAAAGGCCTGGCCAGAGTGCCCAGAGGGATGGGAGGAGGAGGGTGAGCACACTCCACACCATCTCCCGAGGGGGGTTGCAGGGGATATGGGGACCTCAGCACCCCTGCTCCCCGCATCAGGCTGCGGTGCAGAGTCTGCCCCGAGGCTGTCTCTCCTGTTACACTAACTAACCCCACACCCCTCGCTCTCTGCACTAGTGCATGCGGACCCCACAGAGAGCTGCCTCTCGTACCAGCATGGGACCACCTGCCCACCAGATCAGTGACTGGGGAGAGGTACAGACACATATGCCTGTAGGGGTGGCAACAAACTGACGACACTGCAGTACCAGAATGTGTCCCCAGAAGATCTGGGGTTGACAATCATCAGGGGCAGGGATGGGTGAGCGCCAGGGTCCCTCTGAGCCTGGCAGGGAGGACCCCGGCCAGCATGGGTGTGGCTCACTGGGCCTTCTTCCTGCCTGTTCTACACACACACACACACACACGACACACACGCACACACGGGCACAGCCAGAGTCAGGCCGCAGCACCACGGGCGCCTGGAACCTTAAAGCCTTAAAGATTGTCCAGACCACAGTCCCTTCCAGTGGTCTCCACAGTGACCCTGACAGCAGAGGGAGGCCTTGGCCTTCTCAGCCTACATTTTAGTCCCAGAAAAAATTCCACCACGCCCCCTCCCCCAAAACTCTAAACCAGAGGCTTTCAAAGATTCTGAAAGAATAAGAAGAGTTTGTTCAAGCAAAATTTTAAGTGGTTGACAAGGAACAGAAGCAGAAAAGGTCTGGCTGGAGAAGGGGTGAGGCCTACAAGTCAATTCATTCAGCCCCACAGACACACACACACACACACACACACACACACACACACACACACGTGCATACACCATGGCAGCCAGGCCCCTGGAGTGCAGCTGTAAAGGCATCACTCAGGGTGATCTGGCCCTTATAACCTCAGCCAGCAAAGTGCCTCTTCCCTCCCCAGGAAGTAACTGGGAATTGCAGGAGGACCTCAGATCGGGGGCCAGAGGTGTGTGAGCTCCTCGAGACTCACGGGGTGTTCAGCGTTTTAAATGTTTTCCTGGAAGACAGTGGGGACCTCCCCGAGCCCGATGGTGATGGTTCACTCCATGCTAAGGTGTGCTGCGAGTCCCCAAAAAGAGACTGAGGCGAGGGGCTGGGCGGTCAGGGGTGGCCCCTTCGGAGAGCCTGGTGGGCTGAAGGAGGCGAGGCAGAGAGCGGGGGGTGGGGCGCCTTGGAGAACAGTCTAGAGAAGTCACGAGAGAGGTGCTGAGCAGAAAGCAGAGGGCAGGGAGCAGCCGGCAGCAGGACAGGGCAGCAGGGCTGCAGGCGGGGAGGCCCCAGGCTGTGCTGGTGCGGGGCGTGGGGGACCCGAGCCCTCCGGGGCTTCTCCCGCCTCCCCTGCCCCGCCCTGGGCGAGGCTGCACCCGCACCTGTCCCTCCCAGCGCTGAGGACATGAGGGTCTTCCCCCCACCCGCCGCCACCCCTACGCCTCCTCCCCCTGGCCACCGTCAGTGGCCGCCTCCATCCCACTCCTGACTCAGAGCCCGCCCCGCGCCCCGTCCTTCCAGCCGGAAGCAGCCCCCGCTCCCTGAGGTTTGGAGAGAAGGCTCCAAAGGCCCCACCGGCTCAGACTTCGGACCCTGCCCCTCACCTGCTGCTTCACTCCTGCCTGCTCACCCCCAATCCTGACTCAGCAAACCTTGAGCGGGTCACGTTCCCTTTCCGGGCTCAGCGGGGACACGCAGACTCCCCCCCCCCCCCCCCGCCCGCCTCTGTGCTGTAGCGGTCTGCGGCAGAGTCGGTGAGAAGCCCTCCTGGCCCGGGCAGGACACGGCAGCCTGGGCATGCCGGGTGACACGCAGGCCGGGGCAGTCAACTCAGAGGCTCTGAAATGGCCCCGGGACCACGGGTCCGCAGGGCCCTTCCCTTCCTGGGACGGGACCATCCTCCCAGGAAGGGAACGAGAAGGATGGCCTGCATCCACCTCCAGGATCACATCCTCCTCCCTCCAACTGGTCAGACGTGTGAGAGTTCCAGATGCGTTTCCACCCGGCCCTCTCCTTTAACATTTCCTCGAGACTTTTCAGTTCTGGCCAAGGACGAGGGGAAGAGGTCTCAGGTGGGTTCTGTGAGCTCCCCGAAGCTGAGGTCTAGTAGAGGACCTCGGGATGAGGCTCTGAAACAGGACTGCTGGGCCTGCCGCTCCTTCCCCACCGCTCAGCACTCTGGGTCCCCGTACGGCCTCATCTTCCCGTGGGTCTCGTTTTTTTCATATTTCATAGGACTGACTATGGAGAGAATTCAACCAGATAACCTCTTAATACATGGTTTACGTTCAGTGAAAGTCAGTTATTATTAATTCTATATAATAAAAACACTATGAATAATATATAACTAGTTATATAATAATATTTATATAACAGTATTATATTAATAATGACTAGCTGTATAACAACACGTACCGATACATACTACACCTCCTTTCTGTTGAACACCCACCCCCATGGTGGCCAGCACTGGAGTCTACTCTGAACCTTAATTCCACTGGGAGGAGGCTATGTAAGCTTAGGGAAGAACCAAGAAAGCACTTTTTCTCCAAAGATCCTCTGCCTCTCTTTAGATGGTCTGAGGGAGCTGCTCAGTCAGTGGGATGAGTACTTGTTTGAGAATCAAAATCCAGGTGCCAGGCCCTTAATTAAATAGCCAATGTGGGAGCTTCCCTGGTGGCACAGTGGTTGAGAGTCCACCTGCCGATGCAGGGGACACGGGTTCGTGCCCCGGTCTGGGAGGATCCCACATACTGCAGAGCGGCTGGGCCAGTGAGCCATGGCCGCTGAGCCTGCGTGTCTGTAGCCTGTGCTCCACAACAGGAGAGGCCACAACAGTGAGAGGCCCATGTACCGCAAAAAAGTAATAATAATAAATAATTTTTTTAATTAATTAATGAATTAATTAAATATGTCCCTATTTCCACCTTCCCAGAAAAGAAGAGTAAGAAAATGAATGAGTTAAGATCACAGAGGATAACCTCTAAAAAAAAAAAAGCCAACGTGGGATAGTGGAAAGAAAACAGGGTTTGCAACCAGAGACACTTTCATTTAAATGACACCTGGGCACACTATGTGACCTTGAACTACACCTGAGCCCACTGTGTGACCTTGAACTACACCAGGGCCCACTGTGTGACCTTGAAGTATACCTGGGCCCACCGTGTGACCTTGAAGTATACCTGGATCCACTGTGTGACCCTGGGCCTGTCACTTCATTTCCAGGAGGCTCAGTTCATCTGTAAACTGTGGGTAATAACCTCTAACTAGTATTGTAGTTATAGCCTCCATGAATAACTCAGTTATTTTTGTCTGGTAAAGCCTGACTCCTTAGGACGCCGGCCCTTTGCCTTTATTTCTCACCTCACTGCTCCTGTGTGGTGTGCTCAGCACAATATCTGTCCAATCAGTCATTTATAATGTAAAAAGCGTCTTTCTGCAGTGACCACAGATCTCGGGAGACAAAGCAGAGTAGGTAAGCTTCCTGTGCCACAGGCGAATTAAACCTAGGCACTCAGAGCACAAGATGGAAAGGTCGCTGTAGCCCTGCCCTCAAGGGGTTTACCCTCTAGTTCTTACTTGCTTTTGGTTCTTTGTCACCTAACATACAGTAGGTGTTCAATAAAGGACTGAAGATATTAAGGGAGATGGGAAGGAGGAAAAGGGGTCCGCGGGGAGGAGGAGAGAGAGAGAAGACCGCCTCCTGGTGACGGGAGCTCCAGAGGTACAAGTGAAGGTCATGGGCTGAGCACTCAGCCTTCAGAGACGGGCAAAGCTGGTCAGGGGGCCTGAAAGAGGGGCGAGTTCCAGGAGGGTGGAACACTGAGGACTGGGGCCGGGGACCTCAGTGAAGAGCCAGCCCAGGGTTGCTACTGCTGAGCATCCAGGAAGCAGGGCGGGGTACATTGTGGAGAAGCTTGTAATGCAGTCTGGAAGGTCAGGAAGTATCCTGCAGACAGTGGAGAGCCACCCCCCATAAAGGGAGAGAACATGAGCTAAGTGGTGATTTAGGAAGAAACATTCAGCTCAGTGCTTAAAAGGATTCGTAATCTGTTGAAAGAACCCCAGTTGAGATAATGAGGGCCTGGGCTTGGATGGTAGCTGCAGGAATGGAGAGGAAAGGGTGGATCTGGGAAATATTAAAGGGGGGAAGGCTGGGCCAGACTTGGTGATGGTGACAGATACATGTAACATGGAATACTATTCAGCCATAAAAAAGAGTGAAATAATGCCATTTGCAGCAACATGGTTGGACTTGAGATTATCATACTGAAGTAAATCAGACAGAGAAAGACAAGTATCAAGTGATATCACTTATATGTGGAATCTAAAAAAAAAAAAGATACAAATGAACTTATTTACTAAGCAGAAACAGACCCACAGACATAGAAAACAAACTTACCAAAGGGGAAGGGGGGATAGCAATAAATTAGGAGTTTGGGATTAACATATACACACCACTAAATATGAAGTATATAAACACTAAATATAAAGTAGATAAACAACAAGGACCTACTATGTAGCCCAGGGAACTATATTCAATATCTTGTTATAACCTATAATAGAAAAGAATCTGAAAAACAATATATAAATATATATAAAACTGAATCACTTTGCTGTACACCTGAAACTAACACAACATTGTAAATCAACTATACTTCAATAAAAATAAATAAATAAACAAAAATAAAGCATGAGAAGGGAGGTCACACGGGCTGCTGGGCTTCACACCAGGAGGACGTGTTTGGAGAAAATGGGAAACTGAAGCAGAAACCTGGGATGGTGTTGAGTCCACAATGAGAGGAGGACACTGGCTAATGCAATACACACTGTGCTCAGATCAGAGCTGCCGGATGTGGGGAACCCAGACGTGCTCACCTGCAGGGATGGACCAGGTCGCATTCACCCACTTCTCACCAGACAATGCAGTTTCTGCCTCCTGGCAGGTCTCAACAAGTGTGTGTTGAATAAACAAAGGTTCTCAAGGGGCTTCCTGTCTACGCCATATACTGCCCAGGAGGTTATAGAAAATGATCATTTGCCTTTCACCTCTCTGGCCTGCAAAGCAGGAAGTGAGGGAACCGGTGAGGAGATTCTTTGGACAAGAACCTGCCCCCGTGGTTGCATGCCGCATCCCCAAGGGCTTCTGAGCCTCAAGAGGAGGCCTCAGGACCTGTCCCACTAGGTCCATCCCTCCACCACCTCGCCATCCTCTTGCACTGCAATCTTCATCTCCTCTAGAAGTGACCCCTGACTTAGGTTCTGCTTGAGAAAGCATCTCATTGATTCAAAAGAGAAAAGTGTTGAGTGGCTTGTATTTAATGCACAAAAATTAAAAGTATGCTGGGACTTCCCCGGTGGCCCAGTGGTTAGGACTCCATGTTTCCACTGCAGGGAGTACAGGTTCAATCCCCGTTGGGGAGCTAAGATTCCGCATGCCGCCAGGTGCGGCCAAAAAAAAAAAAAAAAAAAAAAAAGTCGTCAGAGCACTAACTACGCCCTCCCCCGAAATAATTTGCCAATCATGTCCTTTGGGGCAGCTTTATGAGACTATCCAGCGTACCTGTATCCCTCCAGAAACATTCTTTCCATAGAAAAGCCAAGGGGATCCAAACGAACAAAATGTGAAAGCCGAAAAGTCCCTCTGAAGCCTGCTAGGATGGGTCGGGAGACTCTAGTCCCCTCGAGGCCAGTTCCTACTTCCCTGCCCCTCAGGCTCCCTTCCGTCGGCCCCTACCCCAACTCCTGGCTCTGAGGCGGCCTCCAAGGTGAAATAGTGACCGCTTAGTGTCCACCTGCACGCCTGCTTCTGACAACCTCTCCTCCCAGCCCCTCCAGAGCCCGGTTTCCATGGTGACAGCCCCTCTTCTCCCTGGGGCACTGCCACACCCGTCACCCTTGTGCTTCTCACCCTCGCCCCTGCCCGCACCTTGGCCTGAGGATGCTTCCTGCACTCCAGCTCCCCGGGCACCCTCACCAACACCAAGAGGAAGTGGGACTGGGTGGGGGGGACGGGGGAGACCAGGCCAGTTCCCACCTCAGGCCTCCCTATTCATGGGCATTCTGGGGGCTCAGGCTCCACTACTGAGGGCCAGCTTCTCCCAACCCCCCAGCTCTCAGCTGACAACCTGATAACTTCTCTCTGATCACACAATCTTTGGCAGCTATTGCTGCTGTCTTGACACTGTCCTTGCAAGGAAGATGCTGAGATAGAAGAATGCGCTGTGAAATCATCATTAGAGCCTGGAGGAGGAGGCTGGGAGAGGACCGGTCTCCCGCTCACGCATCCTCTCTGCATCCCAGCCTCTCCCGCCCCTCTTTCTCCTTCTCTTCTCCCTCTGCCTTCTCTCCATCTCTCTCTTCCTCTCCACTTCTCCTCTCCTGCTCTCCTCACTCCCCTCCCTTTCTCCTCTCATCTCTTCCCTCCTTCTCTCTCTTGCTTTGGTGCCAGAAACAGTCTAATTACAACAGGGAACTTGAAGAGACAGGAAGGAAGAAAAAAAAAAACCCACACATAGCTGATGATAATGTCCTATGAAATCTGATTTATAACGCTCAAATCAGAATAAAAAGTGTTACTCTCACAATTCAGGGCCGATTTGATTTTTAATGAGATCCCTCAGAGACCCAGCCAAGATCGCATCAGGTTGGAAACTCAGCTACCTTCCCGCCTGCCACCAACTCTCCAGTGTGGACCTCTGTCTCTCCTCCACTGCCATCCCCAGCGCCCCTTGGAGCCACACGTTAGTGGCTCCCTTCTTAGGGCCATCTGCTGCTGAGAGCTTGGCCCTAACCGTGGTCCAAGCCTGGGGCTCTGTGCCCCCAAGTTGGACAGCAGCCAGTGTCCAGGACCTCTGTGGCCACCTCTGACTCTCTTCAGGTGGAGGGGCAGCCTGCCCACCAGGTCCTGTTTTCCTCGGCTGTGTATCTGCATCTGCAGAGCAGGGGGTAGGAAAGAATACAGGCTTAGACGTCACGAGCCCCAGGTCAAACCCCACTCATCAGCTGTGTGACCTTGGGCAGGTTACTTTGCCTCTCTGATCTGGGTGTCTTTGCTATAAAATGGGAATAGTCCTGCTCTGAAGTGTAATTACACAGTTACAGGAGGGACAGCATGGGAAGCACAGATGGTGCTGTGGGCCGGGAGCTCAGTGGATGTCAATGTCCCGTGTCCTGTTGTCCATTCAGCTGTGGCCTCCCAGGGAATGTGGGTCACATCACCCCCCTTCTTCAGCAGTCCATCCAGGATGAGGCGTAGTGACCTGCATGCAGTAGATGAGAACATGGTCCTTAGAGCCAGAAAGTCTTGGATTCGCTGCCCTGGTCCTGACGCTAGATGCTCCCTGGACAACTTATTTAACCTCTAAGGCTCAGTGGGCTGAGTCCCTGTGAAAAGGGGTTAATAAGGCCCCACACAAGGGTTGTGGGGATGTGACAGCCACAGAGAAGGCCCACAGGGCATGTGGTGAGTCATTAACATGCGCAGCTCCTGTTACTATTTTGTTACCTCCTTGGGCCTCATTTCCTCATCTGAAAAATGGGGATAAAAAGAGTACCTGCCTCATAGGTTGTTATGAGGATGAAAATATTAACAGGCTAATATTTTTAAATCTTGGAACAATGTCTGGCCTATTGTACCCAATGTGGGTGTCTCTGTTTAACAAAATATGAACTGCCTACCTTAGATGGTTCAGGGAGGTGTGTATGGGCAGGTGTGGGTTCACACTGATGATTTGCTCCCAGTGACAGAGAGGCTGGTGCAGGGTCTGCTGCAGGAAAGAAAGGGACAGGAGACGATTACCTGCTCACTCAACGCCACCATCCCTCACACTCCACCACCCCTCATCCCGCCAAATTTGGCCCTAGTCCCATCCTGGGAGCCACTAAAACGATGACATTATCGATATTTCTTGGATTCTCAGGTTTAACCAAAGCACACCACGCCCTATGCCTGTTGCCCTATTGAAGCACACCCCGCCCCCCAGAGTGCTTCCAACTGGGGGTCTCTCTCCTGCCTCTGCCCCCTTGTGGAAGTAGGCGCCAGGAAGTGGCGTTAAGGGGAAAGAGGAATAACACATGCCAAGTGCAGTGGCACATGGCCCGTTTGGGGGCTGGAGGATGGCTGGAGCACAGAGTGAGTGCACTGGGGATTGATGGGCAGGGAGCCTGCAGCCAGGGCGAGATCCTGCAAGCAGGGGATGGAGCTGGGGGCAGTGAAGAAGCCGCAGCTGGGCCCCAGGCAGGTAGGGAGGTGCTCTGGGGGTCCTTGTCCCCCAGGGCAGCCTAGGCTCTGCTTCCAAAGCTCGAGGGGAAGCCCTTCCGGCAAGACACTGACCGTTGCACTTGTTTCCTTCCTAGGTCAAGTGTACTCCTTCAGCCAGCAGCCCCAGGACCAGGCTGTGGTATCGGGGCAGCCGGTGACACTGCTGTGCGCCATCCCTGAATACGATGGCTTCGTTCTGTGGATCAAAGACGGCTTAGCTCTGGGCGTGGGCAGGGACCTCTCAAGTGAGTATCCCCAGACCTCCCCAGGAAGGCCTAGAACCCGCCCCTGCCCTACCCACCCACCCACCCCCTCCTAGGGAACCCCATCTTCAGCGGCATTTGGGGATTAAATCTCAGCTTTCATTGCAGATCCCACGGGCAGAGGCAGGCGAGGCAGGCCCTGGGTCCAGGATGCATAGGACTTTGAGGGCCCCTCTGACCTCTGGTGATGAATTATGAGTAAACCCTCCATTCGGCGGTCAGTCCTAAACTTAACACAGTGTTGCCCTGGAGGGTCCATTCCAAAGTCAAACATGATTCACATAAGGTCAGTTTTCCAGAAGGAAAGTGTTCCTTCTCCTGGGTCCAACACGTATTCCCCACTTAAGTCACAACCTTGTGCTTCCTTCCTTCCAACCATAAAGGGAGCCAAGTAGATTGAAAACGCGAAGAAGCCTGGTTGGGTTTAGGGGTCACCATGTGATGGGGAGAAAAGAAGACAAGTGTTTAAAATAAATTCCAAGCTTCGTTCAGCCCACCACCCAGGCTGGTATTCAGCAAAGATGCGCTGGTGGGCTCGCATGGCTGCTGAGGGCTGGCGTCTGTGCTGCCTGGTTGGTGCCCACGCCCCATCACCTGTTAGCTATTGTAAATGTCAACCCTTAAGCCCACACAGACGTTTTTCCAATCCATCCTCTCCCCTGGAAGAAAAAAGAATGAAATCATCCTCCTGGTCACTCACCTATCAGCCATTATTATTCTCCCCTGAGGAGGGTAGGCATGTGGCTGTTTGCTAACTTGGCATAAACTGTAACATGCAGAACGAGGAATGTGGGTATCCCTGTGGTTGGGGAATGTCTGGGGGTGGAGAAGGAGAGAAAAATATGTGTTCAACTGAGAAGCAGCTTTGCCTCTCTCATGGTGTTCAACTGCAGGAAAATAAAAATCGAAGTGCACTCAGGAACATGATGGTTGGGAAGTTAATATTTTAAAATGTGAGTTATGTCTTGCCAAAAACGTGTATTGAAATATTATAGCAATGGTCAATAGCATCACAGGGTTTGAGTGCTGCAGCCCAGCTGAGCATGGATAAAATACACAATCACATCTCCAAAATATACTGTGCTGCCAAAAAATTTAAGTATTGTGGGAACCAGCCAATTTCAGGGACTCTGAACCCCCTTACCACAGAGGAACGGGGGGAATAATACGATCTTCCCAAACCAAGTCCTTCACGCTCCACGAGGCTCTGAGCTGGCCCAGCACTGCTGCTGGTTAAGGAAGCTCTCTGGGTTCCCGGTCAATGGTTTTCAGCTTCCATCAGGGACTGGGGTCTTGTTGGGTCGGTGAAGAGGAAGCCCCAGGTCACAATGGATGGTTCATAGAGCGGTCACCGCTGCATGGATAATTGACCCTCTGGCATCCACTTCCATGAATGGCTTTCTGGGATCCAGCATTGGGTCCTGCTAAGTGCTGGAGGGCAATGGGCTCTGATGAACTTGACTCCTCTCCAACTTGACTCCATTGATAGAAAGAAGGTCAGCCCTCTCCTTGCAGAGCCAATAAACTCAAACTCTTGGTAACGTGTTTTCTCTGTATTTGATCACTTGTCCCAAAATAGCATCACGACGATAATGACAAATATATGCTCAATAAACACTGTTTGCTTGCCTGATAAGAAAGTGAGTATAATAGATCTCAATTCCGTTCAGGAAGTATTTGCCGAGCGCCTAACACTGTGGGGGAACTGGGGCCCCTGTTATGGGGTTTCAGCCGGCTACAGCTCTGCCCTCTTCTATTGTAAATGTGTAGCCCCATCCAGTCTACCAGAAATGATGCCTTAACTGAAGAGCTTACTATCTTTCTGGTCACCAAAGCTGGAAAAAAACAGTCGAAGGAAGTGATTTATAAATACACTCCCTCATACTGATGGAACATTTTTCTTCTAAGAAGCTGAAATATTTCTCAGACATTATCTCATAAATCTACAGTCATCCACGGGTAGAAAAAGAAGGCTTTTCCCCTTTATTTGGCAGGTAAATAAAATCGCAGCCGAGAAAGAAATTGATTCAAACAAATACCCAATCCCAATGCATGGGACCCTGGCTCCTAACCCCAAAAGCCCTTATACCCTGTCTGCTCTCCCTCCTCAAAACAGGGGCCTCTTTGGCTACCCTACGTCACTGTTATGTTCATTTAAACTAGCATTTATAGACTACTTACTGAATGCCAGGTACTTTACATAGATTATCCTATCTGATCTTCACCATAACTCTGTGAGGTGCTAACATTGTCCCCACTTTACCGACAAGGAAATGGAAAGGCAAAGAAGTTAAAGTAACTTACCCAAGACAACAGAGCTAGGCAGTGATAGAGCTGACATTGGAATCCAGGCAGTTTGTCTGTAGAACCCAGACTACCAATAACTTTGCCTCCCCTGGGAGTAGCAAGAGACAGTATTGATGCTGTGGAAGGAGTTAGAACTTCCTCAGAATCTGTGCTTCTGGGCCTGTGCTTTGCAAAGATGCTGCCAGTCCTTGGGATAGCACCACGGCTCGCTGCCTAATTATGCTAATACAAACAAACCCATCACTGATGTTTTCAGCAGCTTATGGGAGCGGAAGCCTGCTGCTGACGGCTTGCAAGTCAACAAAAACACAAGCTCCGGCCAAGATGCCTGCAGGAGACCAGGGACTAATCACAGGACAGTGGGATCCAGAGGCTAGGCTGGAGGGGCTAGGGGCAGTGAGCCAGCTACATTGAGGACAGCCGCAGCAGGGTGAGAGCTGGACTAGCACCCACTTCCAGCCCCTCACCCGGCCCTAGGGAGAGCCAACTTAACTTACCCGGGCTCCTTCCCAAAGCTCAGCAGAGGGCAGGAAGGGAGGGCAGGGGGGCGGCCGGGCTCTTGGGGGTACAGCTGATGGCCTTGTAGCATCGCCAGCCAGGCCTGAACAGCTGTGGAGGGCAGGACCACTTGATGGCATGATGGGGACAATGCTAGTCGTGAAAACGTGAGCCTGAAAGGCTCAGCCACACAGGATGCACCCCAAAAGCATACTGGGGAGTCTGGTGGAGGATCACAGCTACCGCCACTGACCAGAAATGGGTGCTGCTTAACAGCCCACCCCCAGGGAGCCCTGCCCCACCTCTGGAAGACCCTTAGGTTATGGGGGGTAAAAGGGGCCTAAGAGCACCAACACTTCTTCCAGGGTAGAAATCTCCTCTGCGGTATCCCTGACAGGCGATCATCCCATGTATGCTTGAATACAGCCAGTGACAGGGACCTCACTACCATCTCTGGCAGCCCAGATCTTTGTTGGACACCAGTAAATTGTTAACAATATTCTAAAGTATTTCCCCATGTTCATTCTGACCCTTGGTCCTAATGCCGTCCTTGGGAGCTACATGAACACATCTAACCCCCACTAAGAGACTTGGAGATACTTGAAGAGAGCTATGGCACGTCCCTCTGTCTCTGCTTCTGTCTCTTTAAAAGGCCAAATGTGGGCTTCCCTGGTGGCGCAGTGGTTGAGAGTCCGCCTGCCGATGCAGGGGACACGGGTTCGTGCCCCAGTCCGGGAAGATCCCACATGCCGCGGAGCGGCTGGGCCCGTGAGCCATGGCCGCTGAGCCTGCGCGTCCGGAGCCTGTGCTCCACAACGGGAGAGGCCACAGCAGTGAGAGGCCCACGTACCGCAAAAAAAAAAAAAAAAAATGGCCAAATGTGTCCAATTCCCTCCTCCTATGGCACGTTTCTGAGAACTCACTCTGCCCTAGCGAAGGCCCTTCAGAAAGAGGAGCAGCTGGGGCTGCTGGAGGGTGGATGGGCCTCTGAGGGGAGGAAAGACCCTGTAAGGCACTGGTGCGGGGAAAGCAGAGCTCTGGGAAGAGGACTGATGGAAAACAGGTCCTGCGGGAGAAACTAAGGAGGTCTAGGGTCCAAGACCCGGGAGAGAGAGAGGCTCTGCCCGTCCCGGCAGCCAGGACTCACGCTGGCATTTATATTCAACCCGCAGAGCATCAGGAAAGCTGCTTAATGATGTATGATTCTCAAGCTTTTATTTATCTGTTGTTCATTGCCCATGGTGTAATAAGCCCCAAATATTTAAGCATCCCGAGTGCCTCCTAAGTGTTTAATCAGGCCCTGGGGTTCAGGGGGTCATAGTAGGAATGACCAGAAAAGAGCCACTACAGTACCGTTCCAAGTGACCAGAGGTTCTCCTGGGAACTGGTGGGTGGGCCTCGGGTTCTACTTCCTGTCCATCCTGAAACTAAAGTTTTCCCCAGAGTGACTCCTGATCCTTTTCCAAGTTTTCTTTTTTTCCTTCTTCTCTCTCCTTCTGACTCTGTCTTCTCGGTTCTTACATCTCAGCCTGGGTCTCTCTGTCTCTCTGTGTGTCTCCTTATTAGGATGCATGTCTGCCTTACAAACCACAGTGCCGAGCGCGCTGCTTTCCAGGGTGACAGCCCCGCTGTGTCTGTCCACATTTAGCACCCCTATCTCTGCTGTCTCCTTCCCACTCTAATAATAGCTTCCCCAACATTCCTAAACTTAAAACCTACAGTACCCTTGTACACACACACACGCACACGCACGTGCATGTGCACGTGCACACACACACACGCTGCCCCAGCCCCCTGGGGAAACTCTCTTTTGTGCTCCTTATACTGAGATCAGGGCCCTGGGCAGTCACCTCCTGCTCTGCCAGCCCCTAGGACCAGCCCCGGCTCGGGTATCCCCCCCGTCCCCCGCTGTGCCTGTCTGTCATGCCCGGCTCCTCCACCCCCGCCCCAGCCCTCCTGATATGCCTGCCGTCTCCACAGGTTACCCACAGTACCTGGTGGTAGGGAACCACCTGTCAGGGGAACATCACCTGAAGATTCTGCGGGCAGAGCTGCAAGACGATGCTGTGTACGAGTGCCAGGCCATCCAGGCTGCCATCCGGTCCCGCCCCGCACGCCTCACCGTCCTAGGTAAGAACCGTCCGTACGCTGGGCTGAGGATGCTATGGGAAGCACCCCGGGCTCAGCTCCAGAAGCCAGGGGCCAGACCGGAGGGCCCTCCCCACTGGACAAAGCTCCCCGGCATTGTCCCACAGGGCTCTGACCACTGCTCGCCCCACTGTGTCAATCCCTCCCCACCCAAAGAGGGAAAAATGAAAGTTCCTGCCCTGGACATCAGAAGGCCAGCACCAGCTGACCTCTGACTTTGCCCAACCCCAGTGTGTTTGACTGCCACTTAAGGAGTTAAAAAGGGCTCCTGGGTGCTTATTTATTGAATCAGGAAACATGTTCTGCACACGTGATCCATGTGAGGTCCTGTGCTCGGTGACGGAGATCCAGAGAAGAAGGAGACACATCCTCAAGTCCCTTCTTTCTGAACTGCCCTCCCCTGGTACTGACAAAGCCCCATCTAAAACCCTCCCCTATCAGACTCAGCATGGAGCTCAGTTCACTCCATGACTTCAGCATCCATAGGGACCACCCCGACCCTGCTCCTTCCCACCTTTGCTGCTCCCTGGGAATCCCGGTTCTCAGGTGGAGGACCGGGCTGCCTACGTCATCCCCAGGGAAAGTCATTTCAGGTTCTTATGCTAAATCACACCTTTACCCCTTGGTCGTTCTCCATCTTGGCTTCCCAGGAGCCCAGCATCCCTGGGACATCCTCCTGAAGAGGTCCCCACTCCTTGACTCGGGCACACCCGCCTGAGACCAGGGGACGGGCTCATCTACCTCTCCAGCTGCCTCATCCCAGTTTAGAGTTCAGCCCCTGTCAACTGCCTCCTCCGGCCAGATGTTAGCCAGGGGCCAGGCCCTCTGGGAACCATGCCGGCCCATAAGTAATAATAGCTCACGTTTGCATAGCGCTGCACAGCAGCCCTCTCAGCACCTCCTCTTATGTTACCGCGCCTGTTCCGACGCCGGCCCGCGGGACGGGGATTGTGAACCCCGGTTGAGGGTCTGAGGCTCAGAGAAGCAAAGGGCACGCATGGGGGATGGCACCCAGGCAGCCAGAAGAGGGAAGTCCCGCCCACCCCCGCCTCCTGCAGCTGCTGTGAAGTTTGACAACAGGGTCAGCAGCTGGCATGCTGCCTCCTTGCTGCTGGCTGCTCAGAGGTGAAATATTTACGAGGGTGTCAGGTTATCTTCAGATCTACACGGCCAGCACACGGGGTAAACAGTCTCAAGCACAGCAGCAGACTGACCCCGGAGGACCACTTACCCAGCTCGGAGCTTGGCGTCTTGAGACGGGAAGGAGGAAGTGGGGGCCAACCTCAGAAACCCCCTTCCACCTCTCAGGTTCCCCCCACCTGCGATGGAAGGAATGAGAAAAATAAACCTGCTCTTGGAGGGTCAGTGAGTTGGGATTGACCAGGAAGTGGGCCTCCTGTGTTAGAGGGAGAGGCTGCCACCTTCGTCTCTCCTGAGATGTGGCTAAAATGGGACCCGGTCTGTAATCGCTGCAGGGATTGAGGGAGGAGAGAGGAGGATTCAGTGCCTAATATATTTTCTGATCTTTAAGGATTGCAAAAGGCCATATCGATTTGCTAAGTGGAATTGTAAGATCTTCATCTCCAGAGGTTATTTAGCACCACCCCTTCCCTTGTACCCCTTCCAGAGGGTCCCAGAGATGCTAAAATGAGAGGAACCTGAGCAGGGCCCACTCCTGACTTCACGCAGGACGGAAAACAGATGGAGACTCCTCTGGTTCTTAAGTTCACATCCTGGTATCAGAGCTTCAACCTGGTCATACCCAGCCAGTCACAGCCTCCCTTCCTCTCTACTATCTCAGTTAGGTGACAAAGTCCACATTATCCCAAATGTTTTACAGATAAGGAAGTTGAGGCTCAGAGAGGCAAAGGCTCTCATGGGAGGTCACACAGCTGAATTAGCCCTCAAAATAGACCCCAGATTTTCCAACTCCAAACCACTTATGTTACCTCGCCTGTTCCAATGCCGGCCTATGGGATGAGGATTGTGGCCCCAAATGAGGGTCTGAGGCTTAGAGGAGCAAAGGGTGCTCTCTGCCCGGTCTCCACATCCCTAAATGCCCTGAGGATTGCCTTTGTCTGTCTGGTTAAGAGCCAGGCTTCTGAGAGCAGGGCCTCTGGATCTGATCTGAACAGACTTAATTTTGTCTTGGGTCACATCTAAAAGGTGTTCACTCCCCCGTCTCCCTCTCCAGAGGCCTGGCCTGGCACTGGCTTCTGGCAGTTTGGGGTGGGAAATGTTTCACAAGTCTGGAGATCAGTTGAAGAGAGGGAAGGCAGAGTTTCCAGGAGACCCTAGCAGGATGGCCTGGGTGGAATTCCTGAGGCCAGAAAGGGAAACTGAGCTGGCATTTGTCCATCAGCCTTTCGTAAGGACTCCACAAAAACCACTCCTCAAGCTTCCCCAGGCTCTGCTACATTCCCCCCTGACTCCTCAAGGCTACCCTAAATCCCTACCCCTGAGTGGTCCTGTGGGTCCCAGCCCTGGCCTGGCCCTGCAGGACTCTAGCTGAGTTTCTCCATGGTATACAGCCCCACCTACTGCCCTGGAGGGAGGCCCTACAGGCAGAAGCTGACCCAGCCTTCTGGAAAGGGAGCCTGGTCTATTCATGGTGGTGGATAGACAGGGCTTCTCCTGTCCCAGCAGAGAGAGGGCTGTTTCTACCCTGGGCAGCCAGCTTCCCAACCAAGATCCCATCTGCTTTGCCATGACATCTCAGCCTGGAAAAATGTCCCAGCCAGATCCCCAAGGGGGGCGCTGCTTTCCCTATGTTCCAGGAATGAGAGAGCTTCCCTAATTTAGTCCATATTTGCCTGAGATAGATTTTTAATTAAATAAAGTAAGAGCCTGATTAGAACCTGCAGAAGTTGTAAGAGCAGAATCGGATGGTATTCCAGCAAAATTGCAAAGCAAACACTTTGGCTGGAACAGAGGGAGACCCCCCAGGGGTCTTCCATCAAAGCACCGAGTGAGAAGGGCAAATACGAGAGATTATATAGCCAACAGATGGGCACTGTTAAAATATGCAACTGCCGGCAGCCTGCTTAGAGGAGTCAGAGGGCCAGCTCAGAGTCTGCCATGCTCCAGGGAGGGCATGGGGACCCGGGCCCGGCAGCCAAGCCTAGAGTCACAGACACATTAATTAGCCTTGTGTTCCCAGCTCTCAGATGCAATCAGGCAAGGAGCAACTGTGAGCTGAGCATTTGCTACCTCAGGGAGACAGAGGGAAGGAGCCAGGGGACAGAGAGGAAAAAGGGGAAGGGTCAGATCCTGTGAAGCTGAGCGAGGAGAGGACTGGGTGCCCTTCCACCCCACAGAACACCTCTGGAATCATGGTGTCACGGGCAGAGCCACAGGCTTGGAGGCAACTGTCATGGTCCTGCCATTAACCAGCTGTGTGATCTGGTTACTCAGCCTCTCTGGGTCTCAGTGTCCTCATCTGTAAAATAAAGGTGGTGATAAATAAGATGACCCATTACTATGAAAAACCATCCAGCTCCCAGAAGGCAACGACTTCTGCAGTAAGGAGCCCAACTTGCTCTACCAGCTATTTTAGGAAAATCCCCCACTGGAACCCGAATTCATGTGGTGCCTGAGTCATAGACAGTAACTGATGAGGGTATTTTAGGCAACATCCCACTTTGAGGCTATAGAAAGGACCTTTCAAAGTCCTGCCCAGAGCTGGGATTCTGGCTGTACACCTTAGCCCCAGAGCCCGCCTCCACATCCAGCTTCCATGCACCCCCAGCCAGATCTGCCGGGATGCTGCTCAGGACCCCCAGCACGTGTGCAGAGCTGTGGTGCAAGGGGAAGAGGCTGTGCCGAGAACCAGAATACCTGCCTGCCACTTACTCACTGTGTGACCTTGGGCAAGGTCCTCAGAGCTCCCTCTGGGCCTCTGGTTCAACTCTATAACCAGTACTTAGTACAGGGTAGATACTCAGTAACGTTGGGGGTTTTTAAGGAATGAATGAATGAACGAATGAGTGATTGAATGAATGGATGGAGTTTCTGGTTCTTCATCTACAAAATGGGGATAATAAAAATACCAATCTCCAAGAATTGTTGCAAGCATGAAACTAACACACATGCCACTAAGTGGCATGCACTTTCAAGTTACACACCCATGCACACTGCTGCTTCTCCCACCTGCCAGAACCCCTGAGTTGAAAAATACCAAAACGGTTCCAGGGCCGGAGCTGTAAGGGTGATACTGCATGATGTGATCCTTCTAACTTCCTGAAAACCTGGAAGGCAGGGATTTGGGGGACCCAGAGCAGGAAGACTCGAGCACCAAGGATTTGATCGACACATATTATGTGCCAGGCACTGGAGATTCATTAGTAAATGAGAGAGAAAAGCACCCCTGCCCCGGTGGAGCTCGTGTTCTAGCAGAGAAAGACAGTCGATACATAATAAACATTAAGCAAGTACATTGTGTAGCTGTGTAGGATATCAGGTGGTAACAAGTGCTATGAAAATGAGAAAGCAGAGCAGAGTAAGGGGGATTGGAAGTGAGGGGGGGAAGGATAGTGGATGTCAGGTTAATTATTAAAAAGGGGATTTTCCCAGTATTCCTATCTATTTCCCTCTTCTTCCTGGTCTGTTCTAATATTAACTCAGCTGTCTTGTGGCTCCCATTAGAAATAAAGCTTCTTACAACTTAAGTGTTCATCGACAGATGAATGGATAAAGAAGATGTGGCACATATATACAATGGAATATTACTCAGCCATAAAAAGAAATGAAATTGGGTTATTTGTAGTGAGGTGGATGGACCTAGAGTCTGTCATACAGAGTGAAGTAAGTCAGAAAGAGAAAAACAAATACCATATGCTAACACATATATATGGAATCTAAAAAAAAAATAGTTCTGAAGAACCTAGAGGCAGGACAGGAATAAAGATGCAGACATAGAGAATGGACTTGAGGACATGGCGGGGGTGAGAAGGGTAAGCTGGGATGAAGTGAGAGAGTGGCATGGACATATACACTACCAAATGTAAAACAGATAGCTAGTGGGAAGCAGCCGCATAGCACAGGGAGATCAGCTCGGTGCTTTGTGACCACCTAGAGGGGTGTGATAGGGAGGGTGGGAGGGAGACACAAGAGGGAGGAGATATGGGGATATATGTATATGTATAGCTGATTCACTTTGTTATAAAGCAGAAACTAACGCACCATTGTAAAGCAATTATACTCCAATAAAGATGTTTAAAAAAAAGAAAGAAAGAAAGCTTCCTAAATCAACATGAATTATTTAACTCTGATGGAGAGTAAGTCAGTTTAAATGAAGAAGGCATCTTTAAAATGACGTCAAACCCCAAATACTTTGGGGCAAATGAATAAGGTCCAAATGTGTCTTCACTTTGTGCATTTTTCAAAGCCACAAGCACTGTCTGCAACTCTTTCAGCAGGGGAGCTGCAGGGCAAGGTCTCTAAGTCCACACTGCTGGCAGCATCCCCCAATTCCCAATCCCCTAACCTTCTGGGTAGATGGGTCCAGAGAGAGACGGTGCATAACTCAGGTCCTACAGCAAGGGAAGGCAGAGCTGAAACAGAGCCCAAGAGCACTTCTTCCCTCATTATGTTTTTCAACATACATCTGTGTACCTTCTGCACACCTGGCACTGTCCTAGGCATGGGGAATATGCATCAGTAATCAAAACATACTAAAATCTCCTGACTCCATGGAACTTCTATTCTAGCAAAGAGTTCATCAGTAAAAAATAAATACAAGAAGAAAATGTTATAGCTTATTAGAAGGTGGTAAGTGCTATCAAAAAATGTAGAGCAGAGTATAAGGGGTGGGGTTTCCTGGGGAAAAGAGCAGGTTGAACACTCAGGGTAGACTTCACAGAGGAAGTGTCCTTTTTCATCTTCCCCTTTATTTTATTTTATTTTATTTTATTTATTTTTTTTGCGGTACGTGGGCCTCTCACTGTTGTGGCCTCTCCCGTTGCAGAGCACAGGCTCCGGCTGCTCAAGCTCAGTGGCCATGGCTCATGGAACCAGCCACTCCATGGCATGTGGGATCTTCCCGGACCGGGGCATGAACCCATGTCCCCTGCATCGGCAGGCAGACTCTCAACCACTGCACCACCAGGGAAGCCCTTCCCCTTTATTTTTTAAGAGCTTTATTGAGGTATAATTTATATACCATTAAATCCACCCATTTTAAGTGCACAACTCAATGATTTTTAGTAGATAGAGTTATGCAACCATCACCATAATCCAGTATTAGGCCATTTCCTAAAAAGATCCCTTGTCCATCTCTGCTCCCACCTCCAGACCCAGCAACCACTGACCAGCTTTGTGTCTTCATAGGTTTGCCCTTTCTGGATATTTCATATAAATAGACTCAAAATATGTGGCCTTTGTGTCCGGCTCCTTCAGTTAGCATCATGTTTTTGAGATTCATCTGTGTTGTAGCAAGTGTCCATAGTTCATTTCTTTTTAGTATCCCATTGTATGGTTTGACACATTTTGTTTATTCCTTCATCACTTGATGGACATTTGGATTGTTTCCAGTTTGAGGCTGTTGTGAATAATGCTGCTGTGAGCACTCACATACAAGTCCAAGTGCATGTATGTGTTTTCATTTTTCATGGGTAGATTCCCAGGAAGTGGACTAGCTAGGCCGTGTGGAAAGTTTATAATTAACTTTTTCTAAAAAGTGCCAAAGTGGCACAAACCTTGAATTCCTGGGGAAAATCCCATTGGGTCATGGTGTATAATCCTTTTTGATGTTGCTGCATTCAGTTTGCTAATTTGGGGTTGAGGGCTTTCAAAGTCTCTAAAGCGACTGCATCATTTTACTCTGTTCCCACCAGCAACGTATGAGAGTTCCAGCTTGTCTACATCCTCATCAGCGCTGGGTGTTGTTTGGCTTTTCTGTTATAACCAATCTAGTGGGTCAAAGTGGTGCTCCTCTATGCTTTTCATTTGCATTCGGCTAATGACTCATGTATTAAGCATCTTTGGATCTGATAATTATCCATTTTTTATTTTCTTTGCTGTGTTTATACAAATCTTTTGCCATCTTATTAGAATTGTGTTGTAAGAGTTCTTTATACACTCTGCATACCAGTCCTTTATCAGATATATAATTTGTGACTATTTTCTCTCAGTTTGTGGCTTCTTTCTTCATCTTCTTAATGGTATCTATTGAAGCACAAAACCTTTTAATGTTAAGCCCAGTTTAGTATTTTTTTTCTTTTATGGATTGTGCTTTTGATATTCTATCTAAGAACTCTGTCTAAACCAAGGTCACAAAAATTTACTGCTATATTTTCTTTGCAAGTTTTACAGTTTTAGCTCTTACATCTAGTCTATGATTCATTTTAAGTTAATTTCTAGGTAATTTGTGAGGTAAGGAACTAAATTCATCATTTTTGCATAGAGCTATCCAGTTGTTCCAGCATTGTTTGTTGAAAAAGACTACACTTTCCCCCACCAAATTGCCTTTGTCAAAAATCAACTGACCGGGACTTCCCTGGTGGTGCGGTGGTTAAGAAACTGCCTGCCAATGCAGGGGACAGGGGTTCGAGCCCTGGTCCAGGAAGATCCCACATACCACGGAGCAACTAAGCCTGTGCACCACAACTACTGAGCCTGTGCTCTAGAGCCCGCGAGCCACAACTACTGAAGCCCGCGTGCCTAGAGCCTGTGCTCCGCAACAAGAGAAGCCACTCTAGTGAGAAGCTTGTGCACCACAGCAAAGAGTAGCCCCCGCTCGCCACAACTAGAGAAAGCCCGCGCACAGCAACAAAGACCCATTGCAGCCAAAAATAAGTAAGTAAATAGGGCTTCCCTGGTAGCGCAGTTGTTGGGAGTCTACCTGACGATGCAGGGGACGCGGGTTCATGCCCCGGTCCAGGAGGATCCCACATGCCGCGGAGCGGCTGGGCCCGTGAGCCATGGCCGCTGAGGCTGCGCGTCCGGAGCCTGTGCTCCGCAACGGGAGAGGCCACAACAGTGAGAGGCCCGCGTACCACAAAAAAAAAAAGAATACCTGCCCTACCAGCCTTCTTGGTTATCACAGAGAGAAAGGTGACTGCGTATAGGCAAGCACGTGACGAGCACGGTGCCTCGTGATGTTCTGAGCGCAGGTATCCCTGCAAAGTCTGTGCCAGTTCTCTATTGCTACATAACAAGTCATCCCCAAACCCAGGGGCTTAAAACAGCAGGCATCAGTTATTAAATTCTCGTAGTTTCTGCAGGTCAAGAAGCTAAACCCAGCTCGGCCGGTCTGTTCTGGCTTCGGGTGTGTCATGGCCAAGCCCAGTGGGGCTGGGTCATCTCAAAGTCTCCTCGATTTGCATGTCTGGTGCCTGGGCTGGGAATATGTGAGTGTCAGGGGGCTAGAGTGCCAGCTCCTTGGCCCCTCTCTCCATCTCTGTGTGGTCTCTCCAAGTGGTCTCTCCAGCACAGTGGCCTCAGGACAGTGAAGTTCTTACACAGCTGCTTAGGGCTCCAAAGCACATGTCCCACCCCCAGTGGCAAATGCACCAGAAGTGCCCTGTTGCCCTGGGGCACCCAGAGCAGGGTGGGGTCTCAGCTACCTGGCCCTTGGTCAGCCATCTGCATGGGGAGCCCCTCTCCCTGACACACAGCCTGCCTCGCGGGCTCCCACCGGCCATGGCATCCTGTGGCCAGAAGCCATGTGTGGGCACCTGCCGACCACACACCAGCCCTGCCCTCTGCGGGGAGTTGCTCTGGGGCTGGGGGCAGGGAGGGCGGGGCAGCAGACTCCTTTTCTGCCTCCAGTGGGTTCCAGGGAGCTGGGATTTAAGACCGGCAAATAGGAGGTCAGTTTCTCAGGATCCCAAATCCAAATACGGCTTTGACGGGCTGACCAGGCTGGCATCTGCCTCATGCTGCTCCAGATTCTCATAGCAAACTCGCAGAGTCTGAGCACGCTCAGGGAACGCAGCCACGGGGTGGCAGGGCGGAAAAGGCACTGGGGACCAGGAGTGTCCGGCTGAGGACCCGCCTCCCCCCAGCCTCCACTCTCCCCACTGCAGGGTACCCCCTCACTCATCCTCCCCCAAGCGTTAATCACACGATTCTCTCTCTTCCTCTGTGTGGAAGACGCCTCTCCTTGCTCTTCTCCACCCCACACGCCGCCCAGGCCCCTCCAGGCCTCGGCCTTCCCCGGCCTCTGAGTTAGGGTCCCTTCTAGGTTCCCATGCATCCTACGCTCCCCGTGACAGCCCTCACCACACAGTCCTGTGCTGTGTGGATGTCTTCCCACCTGGACTGCGTGTCTCCGCTGGTCAGGGCCTGGTCTCCCTGCCCTCTGCACCCAGCACCAAGCCCAGGCCCAGCCCACAACAGCTGTCAGTAGAGTCCACAGAACAGATGAACGACCACCAAGGTCACCTATTAGCTAAGGGAGTTTACCTTCCGCTGCAACTGTCCAGGTCAGCTCAGACTGAGGGAGGAGCGGCCAGAGGACTAAACCAGGCGGGGTGCCCTCCGCTCCTTTCCCTCCCGGCTGCCCTGCCTCGGCTTGGCCGGCATTCCCAGCAGGGACACATAGCCCTCCCCTCCCACCTGGAACAAATCAGTTCATCTCTGAGCCCCAGTTTTCTCATCTGATAAATGGGCATAAGAATAGCTGCCCATCTAAAAGGTTGTTATGAAAATCAGACGAGTACTGAATGTGAGCATGAACTGTGAAGGTCTGAAGAGAAGCTCAGGGCTCTCACCCTGGCACAGTGCATGCTGCCCGGGAGAGGGGTTGGCGGACGTCTCTTCCCAGCTCTGCATCCAGTGAAGACATGTCGGCAGCTTGTAACTGGCCGTAATGGGAGGATTTATACCCTAGAAATTGCCAAACATTACAATCAGGGTTTGTTTGGTGTGTTATGTAATGTTTGGAGAGCAGGGTTTACAACATGCCATTGCCCTGGCCCCTCCCCTGTCTTAATCTGTAAAATAGGAACAAATATTCTTGTCTGTGCTCACTATTCAAAGAGGCCATTTGAAATGAATGGAAGCGCACTGGGCTCTTCAGCAAAACCAGGCTGGAGAAGCCCCAAGAGTGAGCCGTTATTTCCTGTAATTAATGTCCCTTAGTATAATCACCCTTCATCATAAAACAGGCAAGAGCAGTGACAGAGCTGTGACTCACACCGGGAACCAAGCCCGGACTGGAGAGGCTGAGGATTTGCTCAGAAGCCTCCCCAGGGACTGGCCTGGACATGGGCCCCAGAGATCACTCATGATTCAGGCCATAGGCCACCCCAGAGAGCTGGGATGATGAGGCTGAGCCCCAGGGGACGTGCCTCTGACCCAGGGTCTACCCCTCACTCATAGGTGACCTCAGGCATCTCACTTTACCACTTGAGCCTCCAGGGATGGGCAAGAAGACGAAATGAGATCCTGTGTTGACAGCCATTGGAAAAGTATAAAGTGCCAACCTGATGCAAAGTAGGGACCACGGGTGCAGAGGCGGCCTTCCAGCAGACCATGAGAGCTGGATGTGGCCTGATGGGATGCAAGTCCATCCACCCATAGGCAGATGGGAGAACTTTATCCCCCATCATATGCCGCTAGTAGGCGGTAAGCCGTTCGGATAAGCACCTACTGTGTGCCATTGCTTTTGTGGGCACTAAAGATACAACAGTGACAAAACAGAAGAAGTCACTCTTCTCCTGGAGTTTCCACCAGGGTAAGGAGACAGACAGACAAACAAATACTGTCACGTCCTGAGTGTCATAAAGCAAAACGAAACAGGAGGAAGAGGAGGAGAGGGGTGGAGCAGAGGGTGCGATTTTTTCTTTTTATTTTTTTGGTACGCGGGCCTCTCACTGCCGTGGCCTCTTCCGTTGCGGAGCACAGGCTCCGGACGCGCAGGCTCAGCGGCCATGGCTCACGGGCCCAGCCGCTCCGCGGCATGTGGGATCCTCCCGGACCGGGGCACGAACCCATGTCCCCTGCATCGGCAGGCGGACTCTCAACCACTGCCCCACCAGAGAAGTCCCAGAGGTGCAATTTTATATGGAGAACCAGGGAGGGCCTATTTGAGGGAGTAACATATAACCAAAGGCCTGGAGAAAGCGAGGGAGCTAGCCAAGAAAACATTTGGAGACAAAGCATTCCAGACCTGGGGAGGGCAGAGGTGGGTACAGCAAAGGCCCTGAGGCGGGAGCGTTCTTGTCATCTTCCAGGAACAGCAAGGAGGCCTGCATGGCTGACGCAGAGTGAATAAAGGAGAGAGCCGTGGAGATGGGGTCAGAGGGAGCCAGATCTTGTGGGATCTTGTAGATCACGGTAACGATCTCAGAGTTTACTCTGCTTAAGGGAGAAACCACCAGAAGCTTCGAGTAGAGGGCAGACATAATGCAAAGAGGATCGTCCTGGCTGCTATTTTGAGAAGAGATCATGGGGAACTGGGGGCGGGGAGGAAGCAAGAATGAATGCAGAAAACCCATTAGGAAGCCACTGTGTGGTCCAGGCGTCCTGTCCTGGTGACCTGACTAGGACAGCAGTAGTGCAGGTGTGAGAAGGGATGAGATCTGCGTGTATTTCGATGGTGGAGCCACAGCAGTTGGCGTGTGAGACACAGAGCAAAGTCAAGGGCACACAAAGGTGTCTGGCCTGAGCTGCTGGTAGGGGGCAGTTGCCATCTGCTGAGACACTGGGAGGAGAATCCAGTGTCCTGTGCCTCAGGCAGCGATGTCTTCTGTCAGGAGAACCCCGAGAGGGGCGGGGACTCCCACACAGGCTCACAGAGGGACCAGAGCTCCACCAGCCTGACCGTGACCCTGATGGAGCCCTCCCTCAGCAGCCACCCCTGCCTGCGCCCGCTGCACAACTTGAGAGCCACGGGCCTGAGAGCATTCACAGGGTCGTCTCACCCCCAGACATTGCTGCCAGCACGTGCGAGGCTCTGAGAAGGGACCCCGGGTATAAGCCATCGTCCAGGCCCTCAGAAGATTCAGAGTCTGCTGGGGGAGGTGACTTATGCGCCCGTGAGATGGTTCCATACAGAAATGAGGCCGGGGAGAACCAGTGGGACAGTGAGGGCCGCGGAGAGTCGGGGAAGGCCTCAGAGAGGACGCAGAACTTGGATCTGGAGGAGGAACCACTCTGGGGTCAGCTGGAGAGGGTGGAGGGCCCTGCAGGTGGGCAGCAGAGAGGGGGTTCAAGTGGAGGACCTTTGGTGGCTCGGAGGGCAGGAGAGGGTGGGGCTGCTCGTTCAGCTCCGTTCTGCAGGCGGGGGGCCCCCGGAGGTCTGAGCAGGCAGAGGAGGGTGTGCAGGCCACCGCTAAGCTGTCTGCCTCCACACGCGTCCACTTCCCCCCCACTTCCCACACTCCCTCCCAGCCCCCAGCCCTGCCAGGGTCTGAGCAGCAGGGCTGAGGCCTGCCTGCAAGATGGGGGCTAAGAGGGGCCGGACGAAGTATGCAACGCCACTTGGAACCGGTCAGTGCCCATCCCGGCCGCCCTGGCTGAACCTCACCCCTTCCAGGCACCAGCTCAGAGCCTACAGGAGCCCTCTGCCCACTTGGCTTCTTCCTGCCTCCCTGTTCCTGAAAGCTGGGGCCTCCTGGCCTGACTAGGGTGAGTGTCACTGCACTGGGAACTTGATGGATGGCCTCGGGAATGGATGCTCGTCTCTGTCTGTAGAGCCTCAGAGCCCATCCATCTTCCCTTGGCAGCCTCTTCTCGCCCCAGTGCTCACCTTCCCGGGGACTATTCTAGACCTAGGTGGGTCTCAAGAGCCCGAGGGGTTGGACTGTGTCTTGTTCCCACCAGGGACAGGAAAGAAAGGAAACTGCCCTCCCTGCAGAGCATCAAAACAGGTCCAAGGTTGGGGCGATGCACAGAATGTAAGGGGCATCCAACAACTCAGTAATCTAGATGATATTTTAAGGGAATACTTTAAAAAATCAAAGTTAATGCAAAAAAAATTAATTTCTGAAAAAAACATCAAAATATTGAATAAAGACAGGAAACAGTAGCAGCACCAAGCCAAGACATACTGGAGCCTGAGGCAAAAGGAAACAATGTGTGCCCCTAACTCCATGATTCCATGTATTTTTAAATAGTTAATTTTCTTTTCAGAACATTAAAGTACTTGAAAACATATTGAAACATTTAAAAGTAGATGTATTTAAACTCAAACACAACATTATTTTATTTACAGCAAAAACAGAGTTTATTTGGCTTTGATGGAAGCAAATACATCAATAATGATAATAATCTACTTCCCTTTGCTTCTCTCATTTTTCAGCTGAAAAAAAGTGGCCATGTTTTTTTTTGTTGTTGGTTTTTTTTTTTAAAGGGGCATGTTTGATCATTTCTCATGACGAAGTGACCATCTTCGGTCATTTTTAATTAATTTCAGCTTCACGATCCTATCTTTATTTTAAATTGTGATAGTTTATTCATCATGAATACTTTTGCATTTGTCTTGGTAGTTTTTTTTTTAATTTTCGTTCCATTATAATTTATCTCCATTTCTGAGGTTTGGGGCACACCCATAAATTTCATGCCCGGCCTTGAGTTAGAGCAGAGGTCTTGGACCACCTGCCCCCAGCCTGAACCAGAAAAACGTTCCAGGACCCGGGGCTGGGGGAGGGGGCACTAGGAATAGGCCAGTTCTGGGGCAGCCAGCGGTCACCGTGCATCTGTCCAGGCGAGGCCAGCTAGGGATGGTGAGTGCAAGATTTGGGTGGCTGCAGGCTGAGGTGCCCTGGGGAAATCTTCCTGCACCTGAAGTTCAGGTTCCAGCTCAGATTCCCGCTGTGTGATGTCGGGCAACTCTCTGATCCCTGCTGGGCTCTTTGATCCTGAGTCCCAGAGGGCTGTTGTGGCCTGCCCTGTCTGCCCACCTCGCTGGGTCATGGTGAGGTTCAAGGTAAATAATACTGATGATCGCCCCATGCTGGGCAGCCAGGGCACCCGAGGCTATTCCACAGCCTCTCTGGTCACTCAGCACAGTGTCAGAAAGTTCTGCTTCATGTCTGACTTCATTCCTCCACCCTCCCTCCCTGGTCCATCTCTTCTGGAAGACCAGCCTAGAGGCCCCTATTCAGTTCTGCAGCCGTTGGCTCCCAGCTGGGGCTCCGAGGCGGCCACCTGAATACCCCTCTCCTGAGCATCAGAGAGGGGGTCCTGGGGACTCAGAGCCGTAAGAGGCCAGAGTCTCCCTTGCACAGCCCGCCTCACAGCCCCCTTCAGCACCTAGATACTTCACACCGTGAACAGCTGTGAGGCATAAATCACTTGAAGGAAAGGCCCTTTCAGAGTCAATTTATCAAAGTATGATAGGAAGCTGTAAGAATTGCCTGGCTGCTGTTCCCCCTCCAGACCCTGGCCCTCCCCACCCCCAGTCCAGCCCCCTCCCTCCCCAGCCCTCGGCCCCTGCTCTCTGCTCCCTTCCTCCTCCACAAAGAGAAACTCCTCTCAGAGAACTGGAGGGGCAGAGGCTAATTGGAGGCAGGGAGGAAACTCCCCTGGCTGTGGGCAAACTAATGAGCAAGCCTGGGAGGGGACACAGGCCCACAGGGGCTTTGGGAAGCCATCAGGTCCGCCCTCTGCCTCGGGGCCATGTCGCCACACGTATGCAACTCATCCCAGACAAGGGAAGACAGAAAACAAAAAACAGTCTCCGGCCATTAAAAAGAATGAAACAATGCCATTTGCAGCAACATGGATGGACCTAGAGATGATCCTACTAAGTGAAATAAGTCAGACAGAGAAAGACAAATATCCTATGATACCACTTATAGGCGCAATCTAAAGAAAATGATACAAATGAACTTATTTACAAAACAGAAACAGACTCACAGATTTAGAGAACGGCCTATGGTTACCCGGGGTGGAAGGGTCAGGGGGAAGGACAGATTGGGAGTTTAGGATTGACGTGTACACAGTGCTGTATATAAAATAGATGACCAACAAGGACCTACTGTATAGCACAGGGAAGTCTACTCAATACTCTGTAATAACCTAAATGGGAAAAGCATTTGAAAAAGGATAGATACATGTATGTGTATAACTGAATCACTTTGCTGTACACCTGAAACTAACACAACATTTTTAATCAACTATGCTCCAATATAAAATTTTTAAAAATGTATTTTATGTATAAAAAAAAAAAACAGGGCTTCCCTGGTAGCGCAGTTGTTGGGAGTCTACCTGCCGATGCAGGGGACACGGGTTCGTGCCCCGGTCTGGGAGGATCCCACATGCCACGGAGCGGCTGGGCCCGTGAGCCATGGCCGCTGAGCCCGTGAACCATGACCGCTGAGCCTGCGTGTCCGGAGCCTGTGCTCCGCAATGGGAGAGGCCACAACAATGAGAGGCCCGCATACTGCAAAAAAAAAAAAAAAACAGGCTCTGGAGAAAGAGAGAGAAGCCCTCTCTCCCCTCCCTGGTTCAGTGCTTCCTCATGTCTAACCTCACTCCCTCAGGCTGCATTTGAGCCCCCCTTACCTTTAAGTGCAGATGGAGAACATATACAGGCCAACCTCTATGTATCGATGACCTCTCTCTTACTGAAGGTCCATTGTAAGTTATCCTCATATATGATAAGCCCCAGGAAACTGAGTCAAGCAAGGATGTGAGCCACTGGGCTCATTTAAGGCAACTAAGAAAATTAAAAGTCCGGATTCTGAAATCACCCTTTCCAAAAAAAACCACTTCTGCGCTGCAGGGCACCCAGAGAGATGGGCGCTAGTAACCAAGACCACAATTTAGTGCCAGGTCTAACTCCAAAAACAGCCCTGCCTCCCTGGCCCAGTGGCCCATCCACGGAGGCACTGTCTTAGCCCCCAGGAGTTCTGAGCACCTGTGAGTCCCATGCCCCCACCTCGTGAACAAGTCCAGGCTGAGGGCTGCTTCAGCCCTGCCCACCTCTGCCGGGACTGCGTCTAGTGAATGCAAATTAACTCTAACAGGAGTCCAAAGTCAACATGGTCAAAAAGGAAAGCCACCTTCCTCCCCTACACACACACACACACGCGCGCGTGCGCGCACACGCACACACACACACTCACAGTGTGTTCCAAAGTCAAATGCAAGTGATACTTTCAATTATATACCAAATTTGGACTATCCAGGCCTCTGGCCACGAATGTTAGTGGCCATCACAGAAGCCGACTGTGGCTTTAAGACACATCCAATACATTTCACCCCAAACCAGCACTGAACACCTCACCCCAACCGCTCCTCTGAGCAGCTGATCGGCTGTTCCCCAGCGACACGTATATATGCAGCAGTGACATCCCAGATTCCTGCACAGTAACAGTGATGTAGATCTGAGCTGAAACCCCTACACTCTGATGCCTGGACACGCCCAGCAACTCGGTGCTGTCCTGTCTCTTTTTGTAGAGTATACACCGTGCTCAGAACCCTTTCCACAGTGAGTCAATTGCTAATCAAAGGAAAGGGGAAGCTTTAGAAGGGAGACAGTGAAAAGAAGGATCCAAGGGTAGCTAGGCATAGCTAACAGGTCCCAGAGAGAAGGGTGGTTGAGGGTAGAGAGAGGGGAACACAGAAGTTAAAAGACTTGTCCGAGGTCTCAAGAAATCCAGGGGACACCAGCTGTCCTGGGTCCCATTTGGTGACTCAAATCCCTGTAGGCACCTCCAAACTAATGCCCTAAAACTGGCCTGTGAGTCCCACATGGAGTGCCAGTAGGGCCAAAGGGGACCTTCTGGAACAACGTAGGTCCTCGATACATCTTAGTGTTTATTAATGTTTCTAGATCTGCTCCTCTCTAAGGATCCCCATCTGGAGGCTTCATTTTTTCTACCCAACACCCCTTCATGCAGCATCTCTTCCTACCCTTCACTCGTGTACTCCGCGCTCATCTCTTGAGCACCGGCTCTGTGCAAACTCTCGGCTGGGGCCGGAGAGACAAGGAAAACGACAGGGCTGCTCCCCTCAGGAAGTCCAGCCAGGCTCCAGTACTCAGCCACCTGCGAGGCGCAGGAGCTCTGCAGGAGTGAATGGGGGGCTCTCAGCCAGCTCAGCCCCACAGCACTGGCAGAGGCACCGGGTCACACAGGGATGAGACTGTCCCCTACCCCCCAGTACCCAGCCACAGTGTAGTGGGGGTCACATGGGAGGCACTTCAGCAAAGCCTTCACGTCACATAGGTGCCCGCAAGTCAGAAAAGAAGGATGGGTGTTCCAGGAAGAGAGAGCCGCCCCCCCTTGCCTACCCGCCCCCTAGGGATGTGAGGGCGGCCACACAATGGGGTACCTGCAGGCAGGGAACCCAGCGCAGTGGCTGCACCTCGGAGGTGTCGGGGCAGTGATGGAGAAGGACTCACACACCCCAGAGGAGGGCCCCTCCCCAGGGCCAGCAGGGGTGAGGGGAGCCAAAGGAGACGGGGAAGAAAACATCACTCAGACTCGGAATAAAGAGAATCTAACTTCCAGCTGAGGTCTGGGCACACACCAGTGAGTGGGAATTTTTCATCCTGAGGGTTCCATCAGCATCACCTTCCCCAAAGGGTGGAAGGGGTCTGAGTGGACTCCGGGGGGTCGAGGAGAGTGGGAGCCTGTGGGGTCCGGGCTGGAAGGAGACCCAGGAGTGCATCAGAATCAGGGCCGGGAGACAGCTGGCCCAGGAAGCTACCACCCAGCACGGGGGGGGCCCTCCATCCTGGGGCCAGGGTACCTGAGCCCTCACACTGCCCCCAGCTGCCCAGCCCCTGCTGAGGAGCAACCAAGTGGAAAGGTCTCTAGACTTGAGGTCAGAAAGGTGAGATTAAAATCCTCCTTCTTCCACTAAAAAGCTCTGAGGCCTGGACACCAGCTCTGGCCCCTCATCCCTGGAGCAGCACCCCTCACCCACCTCTTAGGGACGTCACCCAGTGGGTGACTAAGGCTGCACCTTGTGGGTTTGTAATAATTGACATTGTAAGGTGGTAAGTTAGTATAAACGTTAGGAATGTCTGGGGAGCAGCCTTCTCCATCCCAGGCCAGAACACCACCCAATTCTGCACCTTGTCACACTTACCTGCCCCGTACGGCTTTCTGGGCAGATCTGATAAGTTTGTCCGTGGCCATTGTCACCATGAGACATCAGGGCTCTTTCCCCATTGCTTCTCTTACCTTGCACATAGCATTTTACTTGACCTTTTTTCCCCAACTTTATTGAGATATAATTGACTTATAATAACATGTAAGTTAAGGTATACAATGCATTAATTTGATACATCCATATATTGCCTGTGATTACCACCTCTGCATTAGCTAACACCTCCATCCCATCACATAATTACCAATTCTTTTTAGTGGTGAGAACATTTATGATCTACTCTGGTGGCAATATTAAAATGTATAATACAGTGTAATTAGCCATGCTGTACGTTAGATCCCCAAAACGTGTTCATCTTGTAACTGGAAGTTTGTACCCTTCGACCAACATCTCCCCATTTTCCCCACCCTCAGCCCCTCGTAACCACCACTCTACTGTCTGTTTCTCAGAGTTCAGCTTTTCTCAGATTCCACATACGTGATATCATACAGTATTTGTCTTTCTCTGTCTAACTTATTTCACTTAGCATAATGCTGTCAAGTTTCATCCACGTTGTCACGAATGGAAAAATCTCCTTCTTTCTCGTGGCTGAATAGTGTTCCATTTTACGTAGATATATATATCTTCTTTCTCTATATCGAAAACGTTTTGCAAACCACATATCTGACTTGAGCTTTGTTGGCACCCTGCCTCAACCCCGGGGGCACCCCACAAATCAGGAGAGAGGGCAGCCGACCTCAACCTTAGCCACCCCAGCTCACGGCCACCCCTGCTGTGGACCTGCTACAACCCACACCATTCATGTGCTCCCTCATTCAATCCTGCACCACGAGAAGCCCGTATTAGCTCCACTTTACAGATGAGGAAACTGAAGCTCGGGAAATTTAGAAACTTGCCCAAGGTCACCACGTAAGGAGGTTCCCAGGTCTGTCTGAGACGGTGCCCACTCCTCACCCTGACACTGCTTCCCTGGGGCCAGAGAGGCAAGGGTTGGGTGGCCCCAAACCCAGCCCACCGACACCAGCAAACACCAGCTGTGGGTGTGACCAGAGGCAGATGGGGAGTCCTTCCCTGCCCCCTGTGAATCGAACCCAGAGCATGGAGCAGGGCCAGCATCTTCTCCTGGCCAACTACCCAGCTCTCCTCCGAAAGGGCGGTATTCTGATACGGAGCACGCTGGGGCCAAAAACACACCACCCCACTGCAATTTCGATGAGGAAGAGGCGGCCGCTCTGGGAGAAGAGGCCATGCGCCCCTCCTGTGCACACCGCCTGCAGTGCACGCTGTGATGGCCACCTCCACTTCCCTTCCCCCTTTCAGGACAGAAGGACTCCTTCCCTCAGCTGCTGGGCTGTCAGGGGGCCACCTCTCTGCTGAGTCCTCTCTGGGGATTACCTACAGCCCAAGGGGAGGAAGCCCACTGCCAGTGACTGGCCCCTGCAGGGCATAAAGGCCAGCCTGCCCTCCCGGCTTCATAGCCTCCTGTTGGGTCCGCTGAGATCTTCAAGGTGCTGCCACCGCAGTCCAGACTGCCCCTCTGACCAGTCCCACCTCCCTGGTTCCCATCAGGGGTGATCCAGAGAGGCCTCCCGACTAAGCATCCTGAGGGCTCTATCTCGGGCTTGGCCTACAGGACCCCAGTCTGCACCGCCCCCACCTGCACCCTCCCCAGGATGAGGATGAGCATGACTTGATTTCCCTCCAGTTGCAAAGAGGCCTCAGCCTTGTCACGTTCCACATCGCAGCATCCTGGCAGATTGTAAAGAGGGAATGTTCACCTAAAAAGTGTACCTTCTCCATAGAAAATGCCATGCAGTGCTCACCAGTTTCTGAGGAGAGATGTGCGCTCTCTCTGTGAAAAATGAGGAAGATAGGAGATTTCAAAAATATCTATAATGCTAAAGTACGGAGGAGCAGTGAAGCACTTTTTGCAAGGAATTCTAAAAGAATTGCCCTTTTTCAAATTTAGAGGCTTGTGCTTTTCCAAAAACAGGCTCAGAGCAGGAAAAAAACCCTTGACTTTCTCCTCTTAAGGATGCTGGCAAATAGTGGATTTGGTAAATTTGCATAAAGTTGAAAGGTACGTTTAGTGGTTTTCTGGGATTCCCTGAAATGAATTTTTGTGGCGAGAAGCCCAGAGAAAGCGTTTTGCTTTTTTCCTTGCTCGGCACGCTGCTTTACAGTTCCCCGTGGCAAGGGACAGTGTGCTTTCTCTGCTCCAGTTTATCATTTACCTGAGTGGATGACTTGCCCATCGCTTGGCTCCCTCTCTCCTCGTCCCGCCTGTCTGACCCTGTGTGTCGCCCTGCCTGAACTCTCTCTGTCACTTCTCCATCCTTCCCTGCGCTTCCGCAACCAGCTACCATAGGGAACAAACACACATTTTTATAATGCCAAAATCAGTGTTCCTAGGGTGTCTCATGTTAAAAGCCAATTGTTAGGATTTCATGCGTTTATTTTTTAAGTGCCTTAATGAGGTGACCTTTTCCCCGTTCCCCTCAATCTTTGTGAGACTCCTGAGGTCCCAGGTGTTGGTCGGGGAGGTTCCACCAGCCTCACTTCCCTCCTTAGTGAAGCCACGGAGCCTCTTGAGGACACGGATTTGACAGATGGGAGCCTGTTGCAAAACCAACCATATCACTTCTGCTTTCTATTTATGGGACCGACCCAGACACTCCTGAGTCCCCCGCGGTGTTTTGCTGGGTCAGGATGGCCTCCTTGAAGCAGTTAAAGAGCCAAAGACCCCGAGACAGCTTCTCACGCAGTTGCAGCCAGGCAGCACCGAGGTTAGGAGAGCACCGCCAGGCCCCCAGGGGCCTGAGCCAGACTCCTGGGTGCCCCCATCGTGAGTCGTATCACTTGCTCCAAGTGGATCTGCCGCTTTGTGCCTCGTTTTCCCCATGTGTAGAATAAGGCATGAGGTTACGGTGAGGTTGAAACCAGTCAACGGCAACCCACGTCACCACACTAGACTTCTCCCCCAGACCCAGCCGTGCTGAGCAGGAGAACCCCAAAGTCAAGTCAAGGTCAGGACGAGCTGGAGAGCTTTGGGAGACGCTGCAAAGCAGACATGGACCTGAGAAGGGCATTCAGCCCGCCCTGTGGCCGTCTGCGCAGCCACCGAGCTGGAGAGGGAGAAGTCCCTTCCTCCGCAGGATGACGCACCTCCCACGTGGCAGGAGGGATGTTCTCCCCCGCCTCCCCTCCCCCACCGCCCGCCTGCCCAGGGTTCCACGAGCTCTCCCACCCCACACCGTGCTCCTTGCCGCTGCTCTTCTCACAGGTAGCCCTTTCTCATCTGGTTTCTCCCTCTGGCCACCAAAGGGTGCTACACCTGCCCTCCACACACCATCACGCATCACCCACCTGCGCCGTGAACACACACGCACACACAGACACACACAGACACACACCCCTCTGCCTGCGTGCAGCCCGCCATCTGCGCCCTCCCCCTCCCCCTCATCTCTCCTTCCCTCTGCTCTGCACACATCCTGTGATTCATTTGTGTACTCGGGATCCGTCTCCTCACAGACAGCGCCTCACTGATGAGATGGCTCAGACCCTTTCAGGGTTTCATTGGAAATAAACAGAGGGCACACCCTTCCCAATTTGAGGGGTGAAACAAGTGACTTTGTTTGACTTTTGTCCCCACAGCGTCTGTCTCCCTCGCCGCATCTCTCCTCCCTGGGGGCCCTGCCCATCCTGGCCTCTTACCTCCTGCTGTCACCATCACCATGGTGATGGTTTCCTCGGTGCTTTGAGGCAAGGTGCTGACCAGGCCCTCCAGGGAGGCTGAGGCCAGGGTGCAGAACAGAGAGGTAACAGAGCAAGAGGTTGAAACGAGCAATTTCACATGTAACTGCTGCTCTGTGTGTCCACTTATTGAACAGAAGTAATCATATCGGGAGCTAATGAGGGCTGAGTTCTTACTGTGGTCTCAAGCTCTGGGACAAAGCACTTGTATTAACCCATTTCATCAGCACACAGCCCTGTGAAATAGATACTGTAATATCTATGCCATCCATGCTATCTCGTCCACAATCACGCAGCCAGGAGCCAGGAGCCGGGCAAGGCACCTGCAGCCCGTCTTTTCCCTGCATAACAGGAGCTCCAGGTGAAGCGCGGACTTCCCAGTATCCAGACCTTTGCAAGTCGCTGGAGTCAGGGACCCCTGAGCTCAGCTAGTCCAGGGCCCCCCAGGCTGGGGGCAGGGCCAGAGCTGAAATGCAGCCTCCAGCCCTCTCTCCTCCTGTCCTTTTGCCCCCAGCCTCCCAGGAAAAGTGTCTGGGCGATGGTGCCACAGAATCCATGGATGACACATCTTACAAAGAACCTATTTGCATCTTACCCCAAATCTTCTTTAAGTAGACCTGACTGGGAGTGGAGAGGGTCTGAAGAGGCGGGGAAGGCACTCACATTTATTAAATTACATAGACCTAATTAACACATGTATAGCATTGCCAGATAAAATGCAGGATGCCAGTTACATTTGAATTTCAGATAAACATACTAAAAATTATTTGCAGTTTATCTGAAATTCTAATTTCTCTGGGCGTTCTGTACTTTTATTTACTAAATCTGGCAACCTTGCACATCTCCCAACTCTGCTGCTTACTAGCTGCATGACACTGGGCAAGAAACTGAACTGCTTTGTGCCTCCATTTCCTTATCTCTAAAATACGCATGAGCACATCTACCTGTATAGGGTTGTTGTGAGGATTAAATGACTACTTTTATAGCACTGGAAGAGCTCTGGCGTTCTGGCTGTTAACCATATTATTATTATTTGTTGTTGGTGTCTTCTTATTACGACACCCAAGGTAATACGCTAGGGGGTGGTAAAAATGCAAAGATGTATTAAGACTCCTCCTGGAGCTGTAGGGAACCTGAAACAGGTCCACAGATCAACGTAACAGGGACCACGGTGGGTGCCAGCATAAAAGGCTAGTGCTAAGGGAGCAGGGGACGTTTGCTTCCAGCTCAGTGGGATCAGACAAGGCACCAGCTAACCAAGATTTATTGAGGCTCAGTCTGAGCTGCACACGGTACTAAGTACTGGGATAGAAAGAAGAACCCGGCGAGGGCCAGCCCTCAAGGAGCTCACAGTGGTCGGGCAGCCGACGGCAATGGCACCAAGGGCCACATGAGCCCATGGAGACGGCACATGGTCTTAGGGCAAGGGCTGAGATTGAGAGAGGGCTTCCTGGAGGAGGTGACAGTAAAGAATGACCGCGAGTTAACAAGGCAAATGTGGCCTTTGAGCTGCTTGGAGAGAGGATGGTATTCCGGCCTGTTAAGACTCGGGATGAGGACATTCTCGGCAGAGGGAACTTTACAAACCTAAGCATGTGGTTGTAAAGGTCAGGCTATCCTTGCAGAGAGGTGAACAGACCCGTCCAAGGAAAGCACACGAGAGAGAGCTGGAGAAAGACGGTCTAGCTGGAGAGAGCCTTGGACGCGCTCCATGCAGATGAACTGGGTTTTATCCCGGAGCAGCAGGGAGTGGTGGACAGTGTGAGTAGCAGAGATGGAGCCTGTGGGACGGTCCCCGACCATCACGGAGGTGGAAAGGGTTGGAGCGGAGCGGAGAGGGTCGCAGCCATGGGTCCAGTGCTGGGACTACTACAGGAGCCCAGAGCTCCGAGCCATCTTTCAGGAGTAAACCGGACAGTAGGTTACTACTGAGTGCATCGGTTAGCTTTTGCAAACTTAATGATTCTGTAAGCCAGCGATTTGGCCGAGCCCAGAGGAGATGCTCACCTCGACTCCACACGGGGTCAGCGGTGCACGCACGCCTTTGCAGCCGTCTAGCGTAACGGCCTCACTCTCATGGGCACAGGATGTGGGGAGACTGGAGAGGGAGGGGGGCCAAGCAGGCAGGGCAGCAGATCACCCCTGAGGAGCAGCAGGGTCTTCACCCCCTCTCTGGTGAGGACAGGGCAGGGAAAGCAGAGAGAGACCTCTGCTTCCCCAAGGAAACAGAGCGCCAGACTCACAAGCCCCAGGCACTCTGCCCACCATCTTTCAAGGGAACGAGCCCAGTCTGCTTGGAGAACAAATAACCTCTCTACAACACTGGACCATTGATAAAGTGTTTTCCCACACTGCATCTCACTTGATCCTGGGAGCTACACAGCAAATCTGGTTTTATTATATTTTCTGTTCTACAAATGAGGAAACTGAGGCACAGAGAGGCTAAGAAAGTTGGCCATGGCCACAAGCTAGTACGTGTAGGGCTCAGCATGTGAACCGAAGCTGCCTGACTTTCGAGTTAGCCAAGGAAAGGGAAAGTGACAATTGGGGAAGAGTGACATATTCCAGGAGTTGCAGGTGATACTTATCCATAAGAACAAATTAGAAGTGATGGAAAATGAAGCAGAAGGGATTGGCAAGAGCCAGGAAGTTCAGACTTTATCCAGATGGCAGTGGGGGGCCAGATTTTAAACAGAGGATGGCCAGAACTTCAGCAAATGGTGAGTGAATGGATGACTGAGTGGACGGGTGAATATCAAACCTTTGCAAAGATCACTCTGGAACAGGGTGGAGGGTGGAGCAGAGGGTGTTAGGTATTGTAACCCAAGTAAGAAACAATGAGGGCCTGAGACAGGAAGACTGTTGGGGATGGAAAGGGAGAGACAAATCTGAGAGATATTTCAGAGAATTAACCAGGATGGTTTGTAATGCCGGAGAGTGGAATTCAGAAAGACGTGCAGATTTCTAGCTTCAGTAATTGAACGGTGGTGCCATTCCCCCAAATAGAAGTTATGCCTATTTGGGATTTATCAGCGTGCAGATGTTGGCTGAGACCACAGGACAGCCATGTGCTTCTCCATGGAGAGTGCACAGAAGGACGTATGCAGACCTGAGAATCCCTGGGGAAGACCACCAGTTACGGGTGGGAAGAAGACAGAAAGTAGCATCCAGAGAGGGTGGGAGAAAACCAGAAGAGAATCCTAGAGGCCAATTTAGGATTTCTCTATTCCCCCACTTGGTCTTTTTTTTCCTTAGTACTTACTACCAACCAACATTGTATTATGTATTTACCCGTTTATTGTCTGTCTCTCCCACTGGAATATAAACTCCACCAAGGCAGGAGTTTTGCGTCCCCGCTGCTTTGAGCAGGGCCTGGCACATAGTAGATACTCAATATGGATTTTCTGAATACATGTCTAGTGAGCTGGGCCTGAGAAGCCAACCCTTAAAAGCAGGCACATCCCAGTCGTGTCTTTACAGACTGCGGTTCTGAACTTTGGCCATTAGGTGGCGCATCAAAGTGAGAGAGGAAGCTGGAGGCTGGCATCGTACGGGGCCCAGAACCTGACAACAGGGCAGAATGACAAAAGTGAGCAAAGCGTGGACCTGAACGGCAGAAATCATTCCTCCTCTCCCTTAGCAGACATCTCTCTCCAGCACAAACTGCAGGTCAGGCTCGTGCGTCATCGAGCCGTCGGAAATCAGGTTGGGGGATGGGAGTGCAGGGTCTGAATGCATAGGGATAAAGAGTCAGGACTGGGGCAGGAGGGTTGACGGGACGGCCTGTGAGGCACAGCCCCAGCTTCACGGGCGGCTCTGGGTGCTGCTCTGATGCTGGCAGAACATATCACAGGGGCAAACATACCTGGGTCTCAATCCCAGCCCTACCCCTTACCTGCTGTGTTATCTAGCTAAGTAATATGCCCTCCCTGAGCCCCAGTTTCCTAGTCTATAAAATGGAGGTCCTAAGAGCACCCGTTTCGAGGAAAACTGAGAATGAAACAAGAGGGCCCTTGGCCCAGTGCCGTCCACATAAACAAAACTAAATGTCATTCTTAAAAATTGGACCTGATAGGGCTTCCCTGGTGGCTCAGTGGTTGAGAGTCCGCCTGCCGATGCAAGGGACACGGGTTCGTGCCCCGGTCCGGCAAGATCCCACATGCCGCGCAGCGGCTGGGCCCGTGAGCCACGGCCGCTGAGCCTGCGCGTCTGGAGCCTGTGCTCCACAACGGGAGAGGCCACAACAGTGAGAGGCCCGCGTACCGCAAAAAAAGAAAAAAAAAAAATTGGCCTGATAATCAATATTTGTCTAGCCCTTTACAAAGCTCCCTCCTCATTCTTCATATCATAAAGGTAATCCTCAAAACAGCCTCCAGGTATCTTTATCGCCCCACTTCCCAGACAAGAGGGCAAACATTGTCAGATTATATATGTCACCCGCACGTCATACAGCTTGTAAAGGGATGGACTCAAGCCAGGTTCAGCTCAGCAAACATACGTGGGATAACCCTGGAGCGGCAGGTGCTCTTCCAGGTGACAAGGACCAGGACGGATGAGGTCGCAGTCTAGGGAAAGACAAACACACTCGGATCATTCCATAGAAGAGGTGAGATACTGAGACAGGAGGATGCCCAGGATGCTATGGGATCATAGACAAAAGCCACCTGGTCCAACTGGGAGATCCAGAAAGACCTCATGGACTGAGCAACCCCTTAGCTATATCTGGAAGGCTGGGTAAGAATGATCCAGGAGAAGAAGGACCCCAGCATCCCAAGTTAAAGAACTGCCCAAGCAAAAGAACCTGTTATTTTTATTTTTTATTTTTTCGATGCGTTGGGTCTTCGTTGCTGCATGCGGGCTTTTTCTCTAGTTGTGACGAGCAGGGGCTACTCCTCTCTGAGGTGTAAGGGCTTCTCATTGCGGTGGCTTCTCTTCTTGCAGAGCACAGGCTTTAGGCACACGGGCTTCAGTAGTTGTGGCGCTCAGGCTCAGTAGTTGTGGCTCACAGGCTCTAGAGTGCAGGCTCAGTAGTTGTGGTGCACGGGCTTAGTTGCTCCATAGCACGTGGGATCTTCCCACACCGGAGCTCGAACCCGTGTCCCCTGCATTGGCAGGCAGATTCTTAACCACTGCGCCACCAGGGAAGTCCCAAAGGGACCTGTAATGAAACACATTCATACTGGGGTCCACCTCTGAATCTACTGTCTAGTGAGCAGGACACTACCTCCAGGAAGTCATGGAGGGAAAGGCACCAACCAAGGCACAGAGGTCCCCACACGTGTTCTCACTGTCCAGTGAGCCTTTTTTTTCAAAGCACTTATCAGTCTGTAATCATCCTAGGAGCCCTCCAGAGCAGTGTTCCTCAGACTTTAACGTACATACCAGTTATCTGGGTCGTTTTTAAGCGCAGATCCAGATTCAGGAGCTCTTGAGGTGAAGCACAAGTGCCTGCGTTTCTAACAAGCGCCCAGGTGACGTGGAGGCTGCAGCTCCATCCCGGGCACACGCTTTGAGTAACAAAGTTCACCCTACCAGCTCAAGAGGGTAGGCTGGGTCTGGCTTTACTCAACCACTATGGGCTCAGATTGGGGCATGAAAGAGGCTGAAAGAAAGACATGGAAACATCAATTTCAGGAGGGAAGGAAGGAACGCTGGCCGTGCACCCGGGACACTGGGAGGAAGGAAGGTTCTGGAGTGTGGGAGGTGCTGGTTAGGATGAGCTTGGAGGCCCCTGGGGGTCCTCCCTCCCCTCCAGTCAGCTCCCCCACTCCCAGCACAAACTCAGTCCGCTCCCCACCCCCTCCTGACTCCCTGGGGCCTGGGGCTGAACACTGACCCCTAAAAGCAGAGAACAGCACCATGGAAGGCACACCTCGTCTTCCCTCCAAGCCAGAAGCCCTCCAAGCTGCCCCCCTGCTTGCAGCAGACCTCTCCCTAGCCTATGATCCAGACAAATCAGACGGGGGTCCCTCCTCAACCGAGGGGTCTGGTGCTACCAAGAAAACAAGCCGAGAACCCCACCACCCCAAGCCCTCCCGCCTGGGCTCCTCCTTTCCAGAAACGGCAGGAAGCAACCACTCCCCAGCGTCCCACCATAGGGAATTCCTGTCCCCGCGAGGGGTGGGAGGCACCTCCTCTTTGCCCGCCACCCCAACTCTACCCACCGCCGTACACACACAGCATAAAAACTGCTGACCTCGGAAGCAAACGCCCATGCCAGACCCCTCACCCTGGGGTCTTTCATTTATTCATTCAACAAAGATTTACTGAGCACCTACTGTGTGCCAGGCACTGATCTAGTGACCAAGAGAGACAAGGTCTTTCTTTGCTGTCAGGGAGCCTCCTTTCCGTAAGGGGAGATACAAATGAACCCGGTGATAAAGAAGCAAGGGGGCTGGTGTGACAGAGAGACATGAGGGGCTGTTACACAGGGTGGCCAGGCCTCGCAGAGGACGTGGCATTTAAGCTGCACCATCACTGACAAGGAGAAGCCAGCAAGACAAAGACACAGGAAAGAACATTCCAGATGCAAAGGCCCTGGGGCGGGGTGTGGTGAGGTCTGAATGGCTGAGTGGAAGGAAGCCGGGTCCCAGAGGCAGGCCAGGACCAGGGGTGCAGGTGCTTATAGACAACAGAGAGGATTTCAAATCACGTTCCAGGGACAGTGCAGAGGCCCCAGAGAGCTTGGAGCAGAGTGGTGACCCAACCAGCCTGTGTCTGCACAGCCCACTTGTGGAGAAGGCACTGCACATGAGTTGAACAGGACCCGGGCCTGCCCTCCAGAGACCTTAGCGTCTACGAGGTGCTCCCGGTACTGATGGGGGCGGGGGGATGGCCCGCTGACCACCCCACCTCTGCCCCTGGCAACATAAGCTCCGTGTCCGGGCTGCTGGCCTCTGCTGGCAGATGTGTCCCATCCCCCACCTCTGGGGACCAGCCATCTGGGCTGACGGAGCATCTGGGGAACCCTGGAAGCCCAGCGGGCTGGAGGGGGCCACTTAGGTGACCAACTGGACTTTGGAGGAAACCCCATAGCGCTGCCCATGGCCTGGCACCGAGAGAATTTTCCCAGCCTGTTCGGTCAAGGTTGACCAACCCCGGCAAACCAAGACCAAGGAGTCAAATGAGCTGGGCACAGAGGCAGTGAGCAGTTCCAGAAAGAGGCGGAAGCCCTCTGAACCCAGCTCCACTCTGCTCTCTGTCCAGCCGAAGTCCTGCGGGAAGGACAGTCAGATGGTCACCCCTAGCATATGCTCTAGTGCAGGAGGCCTTCTGATCATAGGAGCACATCTTAGAGATAACTGTGGGGCTGGGGGTCGGTCCCATACAACTTTTAGCCACAGAATCTCTTGTTGCTGGAAAATGGTATAAAGAACCCTAGTACATAAAACAGATGAAAGCTTCCCCGCCCTGGTGGAGCCAGGCTGCACTTCCCCATCCTCTCTCACCCTCGCTCCCTGTGACTCTGGGCAGCCACCGTGCTCTCTGGCCTCATACACCACCCCTGTGCCTCCCTGCCCGCCTCTCCACTGAAGCCCGCTTGCTCTGGGCAGCAGAGCTGGGAGAAAGTCCTCAGGGGCTCCCTCCCACACAGGGAGCGCGGGTCCTCCACACTGTACACCCACGCACGTGGCACTGTCTACACGGCTGATGGCCAGAGGCAGGCAGAGCAAGGAGGAAGGCCCCCAGCCGCCTGCCCAAAGCCCGGATGACAGGAGGGTAAATGGCAAAGAGCCAGGCACCCCCCCACTGTTGAACCCTAATTCGCATGATGTGCCCCTTTCAAAAGCAGCGCCCCAGAGCCAGCCCCTGTCCCAGGGAAGGTGCGACCCCCGGGCTGCCTTCCAGCTCCTGGCACCCGCTCTTCCCCGGGCTCCATCAAGTCCTCCCAGGTCTCAGTCACCTAACAGCTAATGTACTTTTCCTGACCAACAACAAGCTCAACACCAAAACCGTCAACTATTTTTATCTCCGGATTAATCACAAAAGGCTAAAGCTTCCACCTTCCCTGTGATTAAAAATTAGGAGACCAAGCTCTATAGTGGTTCAGGATAATAACCAATCCTGGGAGGGGGATGGATGAATCATGCATCTCCAGGCTCGGGCTGCTCGAGACTTTCTCCCCTCCTGGCCCCCCAGCTCCGGGCCCGGGTCTGAATGGAGAGGTAATGAGTCACCCCCCTCCTGGCAGGTCCACAGCTGCCAGGAGCGACTGTTGATTTCTATTCAGCCTGCGGGCCCCAAACCTCCCCCTCCTCCCCCTCCCACCCTCCCCCGCCCCAGCCCCCATCCACACCCTCCTACCCCATCTGGTGCGCACGGAGGCGAATGCCGATCCATAATGCATGGTTACGTGAACAACCAGCGTGATAAGCACTTGTTTGGGAAGATGTAATGAGGGCCCTTTGCGGGGGGGAGGGGGGGTGCGCGCGCGCACGTGCGCCTAAGCATCACACAGCACAGTCCCGCTCCCCTCTCCCCTCTCCCCTCCTCTACCCCGACATTTCAAACACAGCACTAGAGAAGTGGGAAGGAAGGGCCTGCCCCTCGCTGCATTTGCTTTTTGGAAAGGCCCCTTCTGTCTCCGAGCCGTGATCACAGACCGTTACACAGAGCAAAGGCCCAGAGACACTATGTTCTCAAACCTGGTCACACAGCAGAATCCCCTGCGAGTTTGTTTTTTGTTTTTTGGGTTTTTTTGGTACGCGGGCCTCTCACTGTTGTGGCCTCTCCCACTGCGGAGCCCAGGCTCCGGACGCGCAGGCGCAGCGGCCATGGCTCACGGGCCCAGCCGCTCCGCGGCATGTGGGATATTCCCGGACCGGGACACGAACGTCCCCTGCATCGGCAGGCGGACTCTCAACCATTGCACCACCAGGGAAGCCCATCTCTGCGAGCTTTAAAATGCCCTGATGCTCTGGTCTACCCCCTGAAATGGGGATTCAGCTGGTCAGGGTGTGGCCTGGCGATGGGACGTTCAAAACCTCCCCCAGAATATTGTAAACTACAGCGAGAACCCCCCTCTCGGGCCCAACAAATGTCAGTGCTGGGGGAACGTCCCAGATCCCCTGTTGTACTTTCACACTTTATATCTGAGGAAATAAAACTGGGCAAGGGACTGCCTTCCCGCTTCGGCCTCTGATTTAGAGCACTTCCACAATCCCGCCCCCTTGGCTCAGCACTTGGGGAGGCCACAGAGACAGGATGGCCAGGTGTTGATTCTGTTCCGGAAGCTTCGGATGGTTCTTTCCAGTCTCCCTGGCCCTCGGCAAGCTCAGCCTGAGCACATCCATCGAACAGCTCACAGGCAGAAAGCCGCCACCACGGAGGGAGGGTGCAGGAGCCCAGCCCAGCGCCCCCTGCTGGAAGGGCCGGCCCAAAGCAAGGAGATAAAATCCCCTCCCCAGCACTGTAAAGCCCTCATTAGCCTCCCTGTGGCTCCCTGGCTGCACAGCACCAAGGAGGCCTCTGGCACTAATGAGGGGGTAAAGGGAGGGCAGGGTAGGGGGCTGTCTTTACTGTCCGGCCCACACCCACCATCTGCCTGCACCTAGGTCCACCTAGGAGGCTGGGCAGGGTTGAAAGAGGCCGACTTCCTCCCTGGGCCAGGATCGCGGTGGAGTCCTGGGGCTGATGAGAGCAACTTGGAAGCCGGGAGGGTTTTTTTTCCCTTAGGAAATAGAAACTTGGGGGATGGCACTCGCTGGGGTTGTAGTTCTGAGCCAGGCATCCTGGAGGCCAGAAAGGGCGGGGGCAGAGCCGCTAGCTGGAGGCATGTGCTTCAAGTACTTACCTGGCCTCAGGGTCTCCTGGAGTTTCCTGAGGAGCCTGGCAGGTGCAGGGGCAGGGATGGGCCCTGGGGAGCGCAGGGAAGCCAGCAGGTTGCTGGGGGTGCCCTGGGGTGGGGGGGCTGGAAGGCAGAACTGCTGGGTCTGGACATGCCTCCACTGCCTGGAGAGGCTGCCTTCCTGCCCACGGGCCCAGAAGGTCACACAGGGCCTGGCTGGAAGGATGGACTTTCTCTGGCTACTGGACAAAGAAGGCCCTTTGTGTGAGGACCCCAACTGTCACCTAATGACCCCTTCACCCATTCACTGAGCAAACACACAGCTCAGCCCTCCTGACCAGCCCCTCCTTGGGGAAGAAGGCCAGGGATTCCTCAGGTGGTCTCCAAGGAGCCCTGCCCCTTCTGGTTTGTCCAGGGAGGAGAGGCAGGGAAAGCAGAGGCCTGAGACCCTCGTGCGTCCACAAGCACAAACCTCAGAAGAGGCTCTGTGACCTTAGGCCAGTCACTTAACTTCTGTGGGCCCCTTCTCCGAACAGTGGTCATCCATCATCATAACTGCCCATCCCGCATCCCATGGTGTCATGGGGATCAAAGGCGTGACTGCACCGGAGTTAGCAAACGTGTATGGAGCTTCCACCAGGCACCGGGCCCTGTGCCGGGCGCTGTGGGAGGCATCACTCTTGGCGGGGACCACGCTGCTATGAAATGGGGTGGAAGGACCAGGCAAGAGAGATTCATTCTGACTCTGGGATGAGGGAGAATAAAGTGCTAAGGAGATGCCCGGCCCTCGGAAACACTGTCTCAGCCTTGAAAGGTTGCCTGTCACCTGTCACCTGTCCCCTGCAAGGGAAGCAGCCAGCCTGGCGCTCCAAGTGTCAGGGGACCTGCTTCCAGCCCTGGCTCTGCCGCTCACGCACTGTGTGACCTTGAGCAAGTCACTCAGTCTTGCTGAGCCTCGGTTTCCAGATCTGTGTAATTGGGATAATAATGTTTACCTCGCAAGATGGTTGTGAGGATTAAAGCAGACGACAGATGTGATACTGCTTTGTTTTAAAAGAGGGAGAGAGAAGTTAAAAAGAATGATACGGGCTTCCCTGGTGGCGCAGTGGTTGAGAGTCCGCCTGCCGATGCAGGGGACACGGGTTCGTGCCCCGGTCCGGGAAGATCCCACATGCCGCGGAGCGGCTGGGCCCGTGAGCCATGGCCGCTGAGCCTGCGCGTCCAGAGCCTGTGCTCCACAACGGGAGAGGCCACAACAGTGAGAGGCCCGCGTACCGCAAAAAAAAAAAAAAAAGCATGGTCTGATCCAGGCAGCCGTGCCGTGCTTCCCGATCTGCAAATCACAGCTAATGACGCCTGCCCTGTCCCCTCACGGGCTGCCGCGCGCCTGCGTGCGCACGCGCGCGCGGGATGAAATGATGACATGAGAGTCCTCTGCAAATAAACACGAGATGCCTGTGTCAGGATTACTGCTGTTGTTGCTGTTATTGTTACCCTACAAGGGGATTATACATTGTATTAAAGAATGATAATTACTGTTGGTCATCGGCTCCGTAAAGTCCACCCAGCCCTGCCCGAGGGGAGGGACGCCCTCAGCCTGACCTCTCCCCTCCTCTCCCCGCAGTGCCACCTGACGACCCCGTCATCCTGGGGGGGCCTGTCATCAGCCTGCGGGCCGGGGACCCCCTCAACCTCACCTGCCATGCAGACAACGCCAAGCCTGCAGCCTCCATCATCTGGCTGAGGAAGGGAGAGGTGATCAATGGAGCCACCTACTCCAAGGTGAGGCGGGTGGAAGGAGGGGAGGGGCTGCAGGGGGGGCCGGCTCTCCCCACCTCTCTGCAGCTCTTGCTCTGCCTGTATGATTTTCTGTCGCCTTTTGTCCCTGGCTCGTTGTCTCTCTCTCTTTTTTCTCGCACGCACTGTCACTTTTTCTCTCTTTTTCTCTCTCGTGGTCTGGCTCTATTTATCTGACCTTTTCTGTCTCTCCTCCGCTTTCTCTCTTTCCTGGGGTAATCGCTGAGCTTGGTCACCCTAAGAATAGAGTACGGTCAGAGGAGAGGACTCAGGGACAGAGGTGGCCAGGGCTGAGGGTTGCCAGATAAAATACAGGATGGCCAGTTAAACGTGAATCTCAGGTAAACAACAAATAACTTTTCAGTGTAAGCATGTCCCAAATATTACATGGGCCATACTATGGGCCATATTTATACTAAAGATTATTCACTGTTCATCTGAAATTCAAATGTAACTGATGTCTGTATTTTTATTAGTCAATCTGCCCACCTTCCCAGAGCTGCAAGGTGAGGCTCTTTAGGTTCTTTCCTGTCCCAGGTGCCTGGCTTGGGGTGGGGGAGGGGTGCTGAATCCAGCCCATAATCCCTTACCAAGCCCTGCATCTGCTGTACCTACCGGCTGAGGTGCTTCTCTCTAATTCACACAAGGTGCCATGAGCTGGAAGGGCCCTGAACTGGCCCCTGTATTTGTCATGTTTTTATTTTCTATATTTCATGATGCTTTGACATCTTGTAGTTGAGGAGGGACCGTCCCTCCTAGGGCTAGATAATCCCTAGAGAGCAAACAGCTGGGAACAGGCCTCTAATATGCAAACCAAACCACCCTGGGTCCACAGCCTCACCCGCCTCCTCTATCAGGCTCCTGCGGTCCCAGGCGCTCTCCCCCTACCCTAAGTCACTGCAGAGCTGGATACCAGGTAACCAGAGACCACCCCTATAGCCTAGAGCCGGCGGAAATTATTCTAACCCTCCAACCCTAGACCTGTTCAGCTGCTTACCCTGCCTCGTCCATTCTTTCCCACTAAAACCACAGTAAAGGCTCGCACCCGTGCTTTCCCCTCGCTCCCTCTGCCTCCTGACCGACCAGGTGCATCCCGGCAGGGCCAGTGCTGTACGTGGAGTCGTGTGGCCCCTCCTCTAGGGAGCTGAGTAACAAACTACCTTTTCTTTTTTCCTTTGTTGGCCGTGCCATATGGCTTGTGGGATCTTAGTTCCCCAACCAGGGACTGAACCCACAAGCTCGGCAGTGAAAGCCCGGAGTCCTAACCACTGGACCACCAGGGAATTCCCCAAACTACCTTTTCAATGGCCACCTTCTCCTGATCTGTCGGCCTCACCAACCCTGAATAAAAACAAAATCCTGGGCACGTTTTAAAACAGCTCCCACCAAACTCCACTCCAGAAGGCTGTGAGTAGAGTCCCAGGCGGTGTTGACATACCACGGAGCCGTTAAAGACGAACGGGACCTTGGGGAGGGCTGGTCCAACTCCCTGATCTACAGACAAGGGAAGTGACGGCCCTTCTCACCCGATGACTGTCCTCACAACAGCGGGCCTACTCCTCCTCTCCGTGCAGCCTCAGACACATGGGCAGCTGCTCAGAGAATGGATCAGGCTCTAAGGCGGGAGGCCCAGGCCTCCAGAACCGTGGCTCCCCTTTCCCCTTGGCCCTCCTTGGCCTCAGAGAGCAGGAGGGGCATGGCCTGCTGCCCACTCCCAGTGCACCAACTTCCTGGGCCCGGAAAGATGAGCACGGCCTCCACCATCCACAGAGGATACGAGATAGGACCGTCCCTCCTCTGAGGGAGTGTCCTTCCTGTCCAAAGCCGAAAACCCAGCCAAGGAGTCAGCTCCAAGCCTGCAGATCAAGGCCTGGGCCCCTGGCCCCCACCCAGAGCTGGTGCCAGACCCAGGACAAATGGCTTCCCTCGGGCACGAGTCCATCCAGGGGGAAGCTGCTGTACTGTGAGAGAAATCTCGCACTCACATCCGGAGCTGGAGCCACCCTGTTGTGTTAAGAAATACAAAAATATGACACAGGGATGGATCATCCGGATGAGGGTGAAGAAGGAAAGGGGTGTTCCTTCAGTCTGGGCATCTGTCCCGTCCCTCCCTGAAGCTGGACCAGCCTGGCCCCTGCCAAGATTTCTGCCCTCAGAGGACATGCCCCCATCTGGGGAAGAGAAAGGTCCGGGTCACCCTGCTGGACCTTGCCCCCAGCACGTTGGCCTCGTCCATGAGGGGAAGGTCCCTCTGAGAGCCCAGCCCTGTGCTCCTGCAGACCAGAGCAGGGAGGCCACGCTCCACCCTCTTCCCCACCCGACCCTGTCACCCTCCCGCCGGCCCATGACAGGAACATGGTACCACCAGCCAGGGCCCTGGGATCCATCTCTACTGTGTAATTTCAGGAAAGTCACTCCCTGAGCCTCAGGCTCCTGTGTGTAAAACAAAGGGGCTGGATCAGACACCCTGTATTAGTCTGTTTGGGCTGCCATAATAAAATACTACAGACCAGTGGCTTAAATAGCAGACATGCATTTCTCACGGTTCTGGAGGCTGGAAGTCCAAGATCAAGGTACCAGTGAGGTTGCTTTCTGGTGAGACCTCTCTTCCGGGCTTCCTATAGACAGCGGTCTTCTCACTGTGTCCTCACATGGCCTTTCCTCTGTGTGTTCAGAGACAGAGAGAGAGAGAGAGAGATCTCTGGGGTCTCTACCTCTTCTCATAAGGACTCCAGTCCTATTGGATTAGGGCCCCACCCTTATGACCTCATTTAACCTTAACTACCTCTTTAAAGGCCCTATGTCCAAATATGTGCCATTGGCGGTCAGAGCTTCACCATATGAATTCGGGGGGGGGGCACACAATTTATATATAGCAGGGACCTACCAGCTCTGACAAGCTGTAAACCTGTGACTTGGGGCACACGAGAAGGCTGGATCCTCCAGCCGTACTCATATGGAGTCCACTCTGGGGGCTGTCAGAGCCCAGCCCTCTGCTGCCCCCTCTTTCCCCAGGACTGCAAGTGCCATTGACCTAGGAACTTCTGATATCCCAAAGGCAGAGCAGCCCCAGACAGGCTATGCAAGAGAAGGGGCCGGGGGCATGAGCAGCTGAGAGAGAGACAGAGACAGACAGGGAGAGAGGTTGAGAGGACACACAAGTACACAAAGTCAAGGAGGGTCCACCGCCTACAGAAAAACATCCCACAGGGAGGCCCTAAAAGCCCTCATAGCTGAAGCCTCAGTATTTATCACATGGTGGGTGCCCGTGGACCCAGGGGGCTGGGAAGCCTGAATCCAGGCTCTGCTTCCTTCTAGCTCTGTGACCACGGGCAAGCTCCCTAACCTTGCTGTGCCTGAGAGCCCCCACCTCTACAATGGGAGCAATGGCACCTGCCTCAAAGGATGGTCGTGAGGCTTGAATGAGCAGAGTGCCTGGCAGAGGGAAGCAAGGCTGTTAGGATCACTGCCTTCCCTCACTTGATCCGCAAGGTCCCCATGGTCCGCATTTCCTGGGTGACAGTGTCAGTGTCACAGTAGAGCAGGCCCCATGATCCTCCCAACTTGGTTCAAACCTGAGCCCCATCACATATTATGGTAACTTCAGCTCTCCGCCTCATCTTCCCCATCTGCAAAACGGGAGGATGAAAACTGCGGACCCCTGTTAGGATTGCTTTGAGACGTAGAAAGAATAATGCATTGAAAGCACTGGGTAAAGTGCCTGGCGTAGAGTCAGGGCTTTGTAAACGTTCGCTGGTATTACTGGGTCCTTCCTCCCAGAGCCCCGTCTCGCTCACCCTGTTCTGCCTCCCCAGAGGTCACACAGCAGCCCAGGTTCCGTGGGGTGTTCGTTTTGCTCCTCCACCGTGCGGCCAGCGGGGGAAGGATGGGCTGGTGGGACTGAGGATGGCATCACAGAGGATGGCTAGGTCCCTCGCCCTGGGAGCATCCTCGGGAACAGGATGCTCCAGCACAGGCTGTGGTGCCTCTCCCTGAACCCACGGCCGCCAGAGCCCTCGTGGCCCGGGTGCTTGGGTGAGGGCCCGCAGCTCCCAGCAGGTGTCTGGCTGCAGAAGCAGGGGAGTGGATGGCAGGGCCTCTCTCCAAGTCCTCTCTTCCTGGACACCCAGCCTCAGGCCGTCTTCTCTGGGCCTGGCACCAGAACGGAGGCCACCTGGCATTCATCTGGAAGGCAGATCAGGGGAGGCAGGATAGGTTGTGGAAGAGGAGAGGAGACAGTCTGGGCTGAGGCCAGAGAGAAATCTTCCCTGGGAGCCAGATCCCTGCTCCATCTGCTACTACCCCAGCAGCTGCCACATTGGGGGATGAGGCCTTGACCCTGATGTGCAGAACGGGGGGAGGGTCGCTTGGTCTTAGGATGTACAGTCGTGTACATCTCTACCTTGAAGCCCCTTGCCCTCCAGCCCTACCCCTCTGCTTCCTCCAGCTTCAGACTGCTGCCCGCCCAAGGGGCCACCCACCCACCCCCAGGACCAATGAGCCTCATTAGGTTCCACGTCGGGCCCTCACTGGGGCCCAGCTCTGCAATCTCTCCCCACCAGTCACCCCAGTACCCCCCGTCTCATCTGTCCAACTTAGGGGCCAAGAGTCTCTACTTGGTGTGCAGCTGCACTCATCCTGGCCTTCTTTGTGAAGAGCATCCTTCCTGGCCCCAGGGAACAAAACTGGGGGTTGGTCCCTGAAGACACAGGGTCTGGGGCAAAAAGCACCGTGCAAATCTCCACCTTCCCTGACAGCCCTCATTCAAACCACATAACAGGCACCAGTGGAGTCCCCAGGCAGCTATAAGAAGGGGAGGCAGAGAGATGATGAAAAAAACTTGAGGGACATGGCAGGTGGGCGAAGTGGGTGAGGAGGGAGAAGAGAGGAGGCCTTGTTGCCAGGCAATCAGTCGGCTCAAGCCCTTTCCAGGCTGTTTGCATATCAATGAACACCCTATATTTAGCACCAGGTTTGGGCCACCCACCCACTGCATTCCCTCCAAACCTCCATTCTCCCTCAACTGTGGTCACCAGGCCTCCAAACTCTTGGGGCTCAGTCTGGCTCTCCACTGCCCAGCTGAGGCTCCAGGGGCTTTGGAAAGAGCAGAGTGGTGGCAGCTGCCCGCACTGGACGACCTCACACAGGGTGCAGTCTGCCCCTGGCCAGCCCAGCTCCCCCATTACCGCTGCCAACTGAATGCCAAGTGCCTGCCCTCAGGGGTGGGACAGGGGGGCTGGATGCACAGACAGGAAGCAGCACAGCACAGGCAGGGTCCAGAGATGAGCCCTAAGCCTCCCACAGACACTGGGACAGTCAGGAAGGCTCTTTGGAAGCAGTTAGTGGACCAGAGGCCGGTGGACACGCACACAGGCCCTGGCATGTTCACCCCTGTGCAGCTGAGGTATATAGGCCCTGCTCCTGGTCCATATCTGCACACACAGGTGGCACCCACAGGAGAGGCCATCAGGGTCACACTAGTGCCCACCGAGCTGGAGGGAACGCCACCCCAGGCCTTGGAGGTGGTGGCCCCAGAAACAGTGATTTACCACTAATAACCCACTTACCCTCCTGAAGCTGAGTGCGTGCTTATGAAGGTTTCTCAAGCAGAAGGTGGCGGCCTGGAGGTGTGTCTCCAGAGCCAAGTTCAGGGGAGGGAAGGGGCAGGGAGGACGGGGAAGTGACAAGAATCAGCAAACGAGAGAGTGTCCACCTGGCCTGGACCTGGAGGCCACAAAGTCCCAGGGTTTCATTTGCATGTGAGAATAGTGGAGGTTTATAAGAGAGGAATGATGGAAAAGAAAAGAGAAAGAGAGGAGAGGTGAGGAGACGCGGAAGGAGCGAACGGGGGAAGGAGGAAAACCAGGGTGAGAAGACCAAGGCCCCCCTCTTCGCCCTGCGCCCGGCTCCCTCCCCAGGAACGCGCTGTGGCCTGGCCTTCACACCCCCGAGCTGCGGGCCTCCCCCGGGGAGCGGGCGCTGAGCTCTCTCCCCCGGTTTAATGAACACATCTCCCCTTCTCTAATTAGGTGGAACAAACAACTTGAACCAGAATTTTTATTTCCCAGAAAAGCACACGCCCCGACACAGTAAATATGTCATTAATCATCATTCTGGGCCAGGAGCGCGCTGGGTGCGGGGAGCGGGCAGCAGTCAGGGGCCTCATTAGGAGCTCGGCCCCCGGCTCCCCTCCCGCCGGCCCTGCACCCCTCAAGCAGATCAACCTGAGGGGTCCTGGCAGAGTAAAAAATTTATGTAAATGCCCCTTGTTAGCACCACGGAAAAGTAAAGAAAAAGAGAGGGGGAGGAACACTACGATCTCCCTCCCTCCTCAACCCCAGCCCCGAGGTCTGCTTTTCATCCGGGAAATTGTTCTGATTATCGCTTGGCTATTTATAGACGCGGGTGGTCAGCAGAGCCGGAGCCCGCAGGTTACGATGGTGCGGCCGCAGCTCCCTGCTCCCGCTGGGCGGGGCTACACCGCCCACAAGCCGAGCCCTACCGCCGCGGCCGGCCTCCAGGTTAGGGCCCTGGCCCTGAGGCTGAGCTCAAGACCCTCACCCCACCGGCTCCTGGGACTGACCGTATCACCCTCCCCCAGCCCCTATCCGAGATCCCTCTGCCCAGGGCTGAGACCAGCACCCCACGTCCCAGGAGAGAATATGGACGGAAGCAGGCCTGCGCCCAGGCCGTTCTAGAGCAGAGGAGAGACAGGCCAGGACTACTGCCCTGCTCTGCGGATCTCTCCGGGATCTGAGTCTGGCTTTGTCTACAGCAGGACGTGCTGTTCTGGACCGAAGCTCGCGTCCTGTTCTCCTAGTGTTGGAGGGTACTGAACCTAGGACCTAGATGCAGGGTCCAGCCGCCTGCATGTCACTGCTAAACTCTCGGAAGCTACTTAATCATCTAACTGTTCCCACCTTTAAGTGGGGATCACACCACCCGGCTTCCGGGTCCTCAGGAAGCTGCGGTGGGAGGGTCATGGGCTCAGGGCTCACCATTCTCAAGTGCAAATCCCAGCCCTGCCCAGCAAGTTCCTGACTCACTTTGAACTCAGTTTTCTCTTCCGTTATTTAGGAGACAAGGCTCCCTTCCTTCCAGGGTCCTGTGAGGATTAGAGAGGATGTCGTGGTTATTTTCAGGGAGGTTTTGAGGAAGTAGAGTGTGTCCATCTATTCCTTGGCTCCAATCATGGCAAAGTAAGACTGCATCTGGCACCCCCTGCTTCAGGATCACGTTCCTTCCTGGGGTGTACTGGGCAAGTCTAGTCTCCCCACCTCGTCCCCTGAAGTGACCCTCCTGCACACTGCACCTCCCCTGTATGCACCCACCTTCGTGGGCCACCAGGAAGCTCAGGATGCAGGGCAGTAAACGGATGGGGAAGTAGCTGGAAGGGGGCTCAGAGGAGGGAGCGGGTAGCAGCAATGATGGGGAACAGCAGCTGTGAGGAATGACCTCACGGTCACGGGGAAGACAGGAGACCTTTAGGCTTGCGTTAGTTTCTAGGGCCGCTGTAACCAAGTACCACGACTTGGTTCTTCAAACAACCAAAATGTGTTGTCTCACATTTGTAGAGGCGAAAAATCAAGGTGTGGGCAGGGCTGTGCTTCCTCCAAAGGCCCCCAGAGGGAGAATCTTCTTGCCTCTTCCAGTTCCTGGGGGCTCCTGGCTTTCCTTGGCTTGTGGCAACATCATTCCAATCTCTGCCTCCTTCTTCCCGTGGCCCCCTTCCTTGTTTCTCCCTGTGTCTTCTCCTCTTCTTACAAGGACACCAGTCACTCGATTTAGGGCCCACTCTACATCCAGGATGATCGTGTCTCAAGATCCTTAACGAATTACTAGTTACTTAACTAAGTTGTGAAGGCCCTATTTCCAAATAAGGTGACAGCCTGAGGTTCTGGGTGAACATGAATTGGGGAGATACTATTCAACCCACTCCAGGACCCTCTTACTTATATCATCACCAACTTGAAGTGAGTTTGATCAAGCTCCATAGCCTCTCTTGATCACACCTGTTTTCTCACCTGTCAAATGAAAGACGATGGCATCTGTCCCGCCTGTGGCTTGGTCCGAGCTCTAATGAGGTCAGGAAGTGAAACGACTGAAAAGTTGAAAGGGTTTGTACAGGTCAAGTAATGAAATGGTCAGTGTGCGTTGATTCTGCCTACATCCCTCCCAGACCCGCCCTTACCCCCACCCCCCAAACTGCACCTCCTTCTACAGCCTGCGTCATCCCCAGGGGCCACAGCACCTGCACGTAGCCCCCATCTCAGAGCTTCCTGCAGACCCAGAGACACCGCCAGACCAGAGGCAGAATAGTTACAAGTTCAGTTCTACATAGAACCTGGTTTCCGTCAGGCCCGGCCTGGTTTCTTTTATGCGTCAGGGTGGGCAAGTCCAGGCGCATTTTCACACGGGGTGGAAAACGTTCCAGTTCCTTTTTCCAGCCGAAGCCCAGCGCTCATCTGGGCCAGGGAGCCAAGGGTAACCCCTGGCTCTGCATGGAGACGGGCTCCCCTGGGTGTGTTGAGCTGACCCACCTCCATCCACAGGGCTCCCTCCTCCTCTCCAAGAGTGGCACGTGTCCTCCCCGACCCACCCAGGCCGTCCCAGCTGAGTGACAAGTGACAAGGGCCTTCTCTCCCCGCTGCAGACCCTGCTTCGCGACGGCAAGCGTGAGAGCATCGTGAGTACCCTCTTCATCTCCCCCGGCGATGTGGAGAACGGGCAGAGCATCGTGTGCCGAGCCACCAACAAAGCCATCCCCGGAGGGAAGGAGACCTCGGTCACCATCGACATCCAGCGTGAGTACTGACCCAGCCCAGGGTAGGGACTACCCGGCACCCCCTGCCCGGAACACGGGTGGGAGGATGTAGCCAGGCCAGAGTCACACCCCTGCAGGAGGGCTGGAGACAGGACCTGGGTCAGTCAACACCGGGGACTAGCGGATTTGTATGGGCACCCAAAGGACCATCTTGTCCTTCTTACTGTCAGAGATGAGGGTGACAATCTTCTTAAAAACATCACTGGGGACTTTGCTGGCGGTCCAGTGATTAAGACTCTGTGCTTCCACTGCAGGGGGCACTGGATCGACCCCTGGTCAGGAAACTAAGATTCCGCCTGCCACGCAGTGTGGCCAAAAAACAAAGAAACAAACAAAAGAAAATATCACCGATGAGGGTCCTTTACAAACGACAGGTTCCATACCTGTATAAGGTAGAACTTCCACACCGACAAATAGGGTGGTCGGCCGTGGCAGTGCCGGCCCAGCCAGGCGGCCCCACCCCCTCCCTTGGAGGGGAAGCCAGAGCAGAGGTGCTGGGAGCAGAAGGGGCACCCAGGGCTCCAGAGTGGAGGCACGGCACCAGGCCCTGTCCTGGAAGGGTCGGTCAGGGAGAGAAGAGGAAGAGGAATCATCACTCAGCCAGCTTGTACCTTGCCCGTATTATCTCATGGAACCTTTTTATTTATTTATTTATTTTGGCTGCGTTGGGTCTTCGTTGCCACGCACCGGCTTTCTCTAGTTGCAGCGAGCGGGGGCTACTCTTCGTTGTGGTGCGCGGGCTTCTCACTGCGGTGACTTCGCTTGTTGCGGAGCACGGGCTCTAGGCGCGCGGGCTTCAGTAGTTGTGGCTTGTGGGCTCAGTAGTTGTGGCTCACAGGCTCTATAGAGCGCAGGCTCAGTAGTTGTGCCGCACGGGCTTGGTTGCTCCGCAGCATGTGGGATCTTCCCGGACCAGGGTATGACTGTGGTCCCTATCTGGGAAACCGAGGGCCCCCAGGCCACACGGGTCTCTGAGGTGGGCAGCCAGCTCTCCAGAGCCCACGCTGGGAACTCTTCCTGTTGATGTCCACACCGGGAGCCCTCAGCCAGGGTCAGTTATTACGACGAACATGAACAGTGACACTTTAAAGCTCCTCCCGCATTGCATTCCCAAAGTCCCTAAAGGAGACTCCTGAAGGTCTAAAATCTCTCTAGGGCTTCCCTGGTGGCGCAGTGGTTGGGAGTCCGCCTGCTGATGCGGGGGACGCAGGTTCATGCCCCGGTCCGGGAAGATCCCACGTGCCGCGGAGCGCCTGGGCCCATGAGCCATGGCCGCTGAGCCTGCGTGTCTGGAGCCTGTGGTCCGCGTCGGGAGGGGCCACAGTGATGAGAGGCCCGCGTACCGCAAAAAAAATTTAAAAATAAATAAAATCTCTCTAATGTACCCATCGGCCTCTGCGAACAAAGGTGAGCTCAACACAGGGGCCCAGCAGCTTTGCTCTCTATACTGGACTGACTTAGGTTGGAAGTGTCAGCCCCCGGAAGTTGACTTTTCTTCTCTGAAAGCCCCCTCCCTGCCACAGAGCATGAGGCCACCATGAGCTGGTGGCTTTGGTTGGATCTCTGAAGGCCAAGGCCAGAGCTGCAGGTTGACATTTGTTTCTTCCTTGTCATTTTACTCATTTTAATTCAAATCCACCTAGAAACACCTCCCAACAGCCCTGGCTCATCTAAGTGTCTGGATTCTGTGCTCCATGTGGCTCTCCAGGGATCTGGGGTCTGCAGGGGCCATGTCCTAGGGCTTCCAGAGCCCGTCTTGGGAGCCAGAGAGCAGACTTCTCCCAGTGTCTGGAATCCTGGCAGGTGACGTTTAGGTTCCAGAGGGCAGAAGAAACTGTTGAAACCCTCAAATGGGCTTGCTCTGGACACCTAGACACAACAGCTGAGGCCTTGGAGAAGGTTTTGTATTTGCCATTTTCACCAGCTGTTAACACCCCCTCCACCCCCACCTGCACCAAACAGAGGGCTCTGGCCAGGTCTAGGACCAGGGCGATGGGAGGGAGGCCCTCGCTCTGAGGGTCATGTAAGTTCAGGGTCACCCTGAGAGGGGTGCCTCCCTCCCCAACCCCAGGCCAGGCCCTGGCTCTCCACACCCGCCTGCTTCTTCCGTGCAGCAGGCGTGGCATCGAGCAGCAGGCCCAGCTATGGAGAGGAAGCAAGATGCTGGAGGATGGAGTGGTCCACACTCAGAGAGGCTCCACCACCCACGAGCTACACGGGCCTAAGCTTGGCCCCTCACCGCAGAGGTGCCAGTTCCTTGTCTGATTTGACTGAATGACATCCGAGTTCTCTTTTTGCCCTGAGATTGACCAGGAATCAGAGCTCTCTCCAGATACAAGCCAAATCTGGGAGGAATGAGGGTGGGAGACACAGACGTCCCAGCCTCCGATAACAGGCTGCCAGTCGTGGTCACTGTGCAGCGCCTCCCTCCTTTGCCCAGCAACCCCCCAGCTGGTCAGGAGACCTATGCCAGCCACGGAACCCTCACAAAAGAACCACCTGGGCGGCTCCTGGGCCCTGGCAGGAGAGACCCAGGGCAAGGGGTGTGCCTGCTCCCTCCAGTCCACCATCCATCACACAGCAGAACCTCTTCTGGAGGTTCAACAGGAAGTCATCATCATGACAACAGCCCACCAACTACTAAAACACATTCCTCTAAACACGCTCTAACAAGATGATCGGTTTACCAGGGCACGCAGACGACAGTCTGCACAGGAGGAGGACGCTGGCCTTGCCAGGTGTCTGGGCTTTGCTGGCTTTCTTTTCAGGGACAACTCAGCCACCTGACCAGGGAGGCATCGGGAGTGAGGTCGGGCTGAGGTTGAGAACCCAGGTGCCCGGTTTCCTAGGTGGGCCCCATCCAAGGCAGTCTAGCGTCGTAGTTAAACCCATAGCATCCTTCCTGGTTTGAATTCTGGCTCTGCCACTTACTGAGTGAGGCCGACCTGGTTATTTAACCTCCTTGTGCCTCTGTTTCCTCATCTGTGCGTGGAAGTAGCAGCGCTCGGCTCACATGCTGGCTGCGAGGATTACATTAGATCATTCAGGTGACGACCCTAGCACGGCGCCCGGCACCTGTCCGCTGCTGTTACCGTGCCCAGTCATGGGGGTGCAGCTGCCCCTCCCCGGTGCCCCCAGCCCCAACAGGGGGAGGTCTGCATCCATTTGCCCCCTCTCCTGAAGGTGTCTGCGTGCACCTGCCGAGCAAAAGAGCACGCTCTCGCCACGCCCTCCCTCCTGCTCTCCCCTGCCCCCGTTTATCCCTTTGTTCATTCAGTAAGCATCCAGCTGTTCACTGTGGACACCACGGGCTGGATCAGAGCCTCCTTTACAAACCTGCTCATTTTCTCAGTCAACCAAGAAGCATCCAAACTCAGCAAAAACACATTTGTTGTTTGTTTCCCTTGGTCTTTAGATGTTACCCAACGGAAGACAAAGCCCCCAGATTGAGTAATGGGAGAGAAAGCTTAACACCCCCAAAGTCTTGCTACATCTGGACTCTGCATCCAGCTGCCAAGTTTCAAATGGATGTGCTGTAAAATCACTGAATCATGGAGTTTCTCTCTTTTCTCACCCCCTCCTCGATGTACTACTTCCCCTGAACACACACACACACACACACACACACACACACACAGGCAGGTTGCTGATGGAAACACTAACAGACTCTCAGCTGTGACATCTGTTCCATGTGATCTCAGTTCCACCAGCTACATCAAAGCTGCCCCCCTGCAAGTTATTCAGCTGACATCACAAATGGGATTAAAATCATGTTTAATAGTTGGATATGACATAAACTATGTATACCTCTGGAGCCTGGTAGACTACTGAGAATTCATATCCTGCACATGCCGAGGAGAGGGGTGGAGAGACGAGCATGGGCACCTCTGGGCCTGGGGTGGAAGCACAGGTGAGACCGGCAAGCGTGGAAGCTTCCCAGGGCCTGATCTCTTGGGTACCGAGCATGTTGCAAAGAGGTAGGGAGACTGCAGGAGAGTGGTGCCCACGGGATAGACTGAGAAGGGGAGCAGGCGGCCCGAAGGGGGTCCTCCATCAGGTGTGGGCCCCATCTCCCTGCCACCAAAGCCTCATCCCTTTATAAAGCACATCAGGTGGGGGCAGATCTCCTGGAACTACCCTGCAAGTTCTGTGGCGGGTTTCTAGAGGCCATTGAACTAACCCTGGAAGCTGGTGGTCCTCGGCTGGGTGGGCCGGCACCAGGGTGACGGGCAGAAGCCGGGGAGAGTCTGCAGGCTTCTGGGGGTGCAGCTCTCCTGGGAGGTGTGGGGAGAGCTCTCATGGAGACACCTGGCCACACATCTTTGGGACCACTGGAATTACACGTTAGAAACCAAGACTGAGATCACTGAAGTACTTCCCCGGTAATTAACTCTCCAGAAAAAGGCAGACAAGCCAGCTGTTCCAGTAGCAGAAGCTCGTGGTCCCCAACCAGAACCGGGGGATAATGTGGGGAGAACAGCCCCAGCTCAGTCTCCACCTGCTGCTCAGGAACCAGCGTTCTCTCCCGTGTCTTAACAAGCCATCTGCAGACCCCAGCACGGCCCCTGTGGGTCATCTCCCCGGCCCCGGTGCCCCAGCACTGGCAGCTTGAGCACCAGCAGGGCACAGGGAGGTCAAGTGGCCGAAGGATCCCAACTCCGGGGTGGGTGAGGCTCCGTCCACGGCTGGGCATCTGCACAGATGACTCTCTGAGTGGCTCGGGGACCATCCTGTCATCTCAGCCAGGAGCCGGGCCAGGCGGCTGGAGTCTTACTCCCCCGGTGGTGCCCTTCACAGGCACCCAGAGGGGTCAGCATTTTCTCGATGGTCTCTGAGAAACCGACTTCCTCACTTCTTTTTCTGAAAATGGGCTGAACCCCTGGAAAGTTCTCATGCCCTTCCAGCACATTGCTGTGCTTACTGGTGAGGTCGGGCTAGAAGCTGTGGCCCTGGGGCCTGGCTAGGACGCAGGGACCAAGCTGCCCTCTCCACTCAGCCTGGAGCTGAACTCCAACCAGACCTCCAGGACCCGACAAGGAAGAAGGGCGGGCACTGGCTGTCATCGCCCCGCCCCTGAAGCGCAGACGCCTGGGGTGCTGGGGCCTGGGCACATGCCCAGGAGCTCCAGGATGCCCAGCTTTTAGAGCAGGTCCCGAGGCTGCTTCCCCGGAGCTCAGGAGGGCCAGGCCGCCGTGGGGCCTCCCTCTGGGCTGATTCCCCGCCTCTGATCTCTGCTGTAGATCCCTCCTCCTCTGTTTCCATCTCTAGGTCACTCCGTGTCTGTTTCTCCCTCATTTCTCAGTTTCTCATGATTTTGTTTGGTCTTTCTCCCCAGCACCCTATCATTTTCTGTCTCCATCTGTTTAGTCTCCCTTGGTCTTTTTGCCTTAAGTCTAAAATTTTTGTCTGATTGTGTGTTTCTGTGTACATGTCCGTCTCTCTCTGAACCTGTCCATCTCTGCTCTCTGCTCCTCTGGGTTTCTGCCTCTTTTTCTTAGTCTGACTCTGCACTCTCTCTCTCTCTCCCTCTCTCTGTCTCTCTCTCTGTGTGTATGTCTCTGTGTGTGTGTGTGTCTCTCTCCCTCCCTCATCTCCGTGTCTCTCCTATGTAGGCATCTCTCTGCCTGTCCCCCATCCCTTCGACACGGATCTGTGTGTCTCTGTGTCTCCCCGTCTCTCTCCCTCTCTCTGACTTCTGTCTCCTCCACCTCCGACCATTTCGCACTTCAGAGCTGGGCTTCTCGTCATGTTGAGTGAGAAAGACGAGCCCAGCCTGGGGAGCTGAGGGTGGGCTGACACCAGTCAGGACTCAGGAGTGATGATTAGGCTGATGAAAGGGTGTAAATGCCACTTTCAAGGCAACAGATGCACCAGAACCTTTACACAAAGAGACACGAAACAGACACTTCAGAGACAGAAAGTGTGTATTTAAAGGGGCTCAGTGTCCACATCCCCCTCTGGCCCCTGCACCCCCTCTTCCCACCTCTCCCTTCTGCAGTGGTTTGTTCTCCCAAAGCTGAAAGGTGGACAGTGCGCTCTGAGGCCCAGGCAGCCCTGCTTCCTGGCTGGCCGGTCGTTTGAACACCGGCCTTAAATCCACAGCGGGAGCCCTAACCCCACCACCAGATGGCCTGAATCCCACACTTCCAGGGAGGGAGGGAGCCCCCTGCCGAGGCCCCCAGCTTTCTGGGGACCACCCGGGGAGTGGCTGCTCTGAGGGTCCCAGGTGGTGGAATCACTGGCCTTTACCCCCATGTTCTCCCGGGGGTTCAATCCCCAAACCGTGCGTGCGGCTCCCCACCTTCAAGGACGCCTCTTCTCTCTGCAGACCCCCCGCTTGTCAACCTGTCGGTGGAACCACAGCCGGTGCTGGAGGACAACGTGGTCACGTTTCACTGCTCTGCAAAGGCCAACCCCGCCGTCACCCAGTACAGGTAAGAGCCCTGCTGGGGAGGCCCAGACCGTGGCGCCCTGCACACCCCTCCTTGTCACGGGGGTGTCACCTGTGGTCCTGGGCATCCAGCACGGTGCTTGGTCCACTGTGGGTGTCCTCAGCCCACCCGTTCACCCCTGGCCAGGTGGACTTCTCCTTTCTTTCATGAGCACACACTCCCCTCCTCTGAGGCAGAAGATTTCACTCCTTCTGTTTGAACAGCTTGTTTACCCCTTATTTCTGAAAGGAGGGAAAGAGGCTCAGGGGGAAAAAAGCTAAAACAACCAGGAGAACGAGCAGGATCGATCAGCATCTGGATTCTAGTTCTGCGCTCACCAAACTGTTCTCCTGCTGGGGTCGGGTCTCCGGGGCAGCCAGTCCTGAGCGGCGGGTACCCAGAATCAGTCATACCCACCGCGCCTGTGCAGCCTTTGCTCACCACACTGATCAAAGCATCACTTCTTTTTGCATGCCTGTCTTTCCCTGTTGACTGAGCTTCTTGAAGGTGGGACCCCCGTTTGGTCACCTAACGGCTCTCAGGTGGAGCACTTGTGTGGCAGGCACTCGGCACTCCAGAGCATTAGCTCGCAGACTCCGTCAACACGTAGAGCAGCCCCTCTGGGCATCCTCCTGCCCGGGCATCATCACCACCCGAGACTTCCAGACACAGAGTGGCCTCAGAGGTGCTCCGGGGGCTGACTCAGACACTCCCCTCCTTGAGGCATCTGTGCAACTCAGCACAGCCCTCACTTTGCCCCGTCCCTTCCCCCAGCCCAGACCTGATGGAAGAGCCTGGTGTCGCCTCCACTGTCGAGCTGGGCTGATGGTCCCAGACTAGGCAACAAGTCTGCCAGCGGGAGCGGAGGACTGGGGAGACGAGAGGCAGTGCAGCCCTAGAGGGCAGAACTCGAGGAAATGAGCCAAAGAGGCAGCCAGAGATTCAGGCTGGACATAGCTGGTGGCCCCTGCAGTGCAGATAATTAACGCTGGAACCAGAAACCTAGGAAAGGCACAGAGTCTTTATCCTTGAGAATATTTGTAAGTAGGATGAAAACCCATCTGTCCTGTCGACCTAACCAGTCACTGGGCTAGAGGCAGGAGAAAGATCAGACGACCTTCAGGCTCCCTGGAGTCCTACAGCCCCTTAGGTCCAGGGGGCAGGTCTGGTTTGGCTGGGACAGGTGACAAAGGTGCAGAAGGAAATGCCCAAAGAGTCTCTATTTTTTCCCGAGCTTCCACCCTGTACCTGCAAGACCTGGGCTCCATCCACAGGTGGGCTTCTCTCTGTTGTCTGCTCACAAGCACTAAACACCAGGCACCATCTGCCCAGAAAAGACCTCTAATGCCACTTTCCCTGGGCAGCCCTTCTCTCCCACTGACCCCCCAGGCAGGCACACCCACAGGCACCCTCACATCGTTGACAATAATAAGGTATAAATCTACATATGGAGAGATCATCAGAAAGCAAATGTGGCAAGATATTAACAACTGGTGGATCTAGGCGAAGGGAATATGGCAGTTACTTGGGCCATTCTTGTGACTTTTCTATAACTACAAAGTTATATTTAGCTTCCAAACTAAAAAGTTAATGAGCCAGGACATGCAGGTTTCCCCAGGCTCTGGGCACGTGTGGTTTCCCTCCATCCGCATCCTTCCCTGCAGCTCAGAGCCTGGGTCAGCTCATCACACACAGAGGAGGAGCCAGAGGTGCAGGCAGACCCCCTGCAGATATGCACCTGTTCTTACTTGCCACCTTTCCTCCTGAGCTTCCGATTAGCCAAAGGCCCCAAAAAGGCTTTGCTGAGGATCAGGCTCCCTCCAGGACTCCAGAAGCTCTCAGGGAGCCCTTCTGGCCTCCAGAAAAATGTGGGAGAGCTGGGGTGGCCCGGGAGGAAGGGGGTGCAGGGGCCATGGCAAGCGGAGGCAGACGTCTGTGCCCACCCCCAACTGGCTCAGCCCCTTGGCCTCAGGAAGGGCTCACCCAGCAGGCAGATGGCCCTTCTAGACGTGGTGTTGGGATCCGAGAGGAAAAGCCTTGAGCAAATCTTGGCACGTAAACACATGGATTTTTCCCAACTGACTTTGACAAGACTAAGGGGTCTTTGTTTCTTAACTCCCTTCGGTCTTGATTGCTTCCTCCTGTTCCGCATAAGAGACTGTGATCTTGGAAATTAGAGATATGCCCTCGTCCACCCCAGCACCCAGCAAGGAGCCCTGGGAGGGGGGGTGGCAGGGGAGCCCATCCAGCTGGACTCAGCAGTCACTTCGGCTGCTCCACTGGACCAGCGGCCCGGGGTGAGCAGAACAGGCCCACACACACCTGAAGCGCATCTCTTCCGGCCTCTCTGCTCCCCTCTGAGGCTTTCAGGGCCACCCCACCAGGCAGGTGACAGGGCGGGTCCCACTGCCCAGAGTGAAAGGCAGGGCTATTGAGAACAGCCTGTCAGCCTTGACACACCAGCCTCCTGATTGTGTGATATAAATAATTAATCCTCTTACATTCGCTCACGCCAAATTAGACATTGATTGGGAAAGGTTTAATCTGACGCCTGTTCTGAGGCGGTGAACTGCTGCAGTGGCGGCAGGGGTGTAGGTGGGTGGTGGGAGAGTGAAGCGACAGGAGGAAAGAGGTGGAGGAGGAAGCGAAGCTGGAAAACAGGAGAAGAGAGATGGGAGGGGAGGTGGGAGGGGAGGTGGGAGGGGAGGTGGGAGGGGAGGTGGGAGAGGGTGGGACTTGCTCCCCCCACCCCCACCCCCCCCCCCGCTCACCCTTGGTCATGTGACCAGCTGCTTCAGTGAGTGGTTTGAGCTTCTGGAAGGGATGCCTACGAGGGACTTCCTGGTGTGGGAGGGGAATAAACAAGGGAAGAGAAAGACTGGCTGAGTGGGATGTGAGCAGGGGACTGTGGGGCGCCCCCAAGGCCCAGCCCCACATCTGGCCTCCTGTGGCCCTGGGAGAAGATGGCCTAAGACTTCCCCCTGCCCCCCCTTCACCTCCAAGGTGGGGACGGGCCCTGGGGGCTGAGAGCCACAGCCACACAGCCATCCGGCATCCCTGAAGTCTCCTTTCTTGGGCTCTGAGAGGGGAGGCCAGCCTGCTCTGGGGAAGAGGGGACCCGTGTGGCCTGGAGCACTGGTCTCTGGGCCTGAGGATGCCCCAGCAGTTCTGAGATCCTCAGGGCCCCAGTGGTGGAGCTTTCACCCTTCTTACACTATGAGGGGCCCCAGACAGGTGGGGAGAAAGCCCCCTTTTCCCCAGGAACCCCCCAATAATGGAAGAGGACTGCCCAGCAGAGCCTGCTCGCTGGGGCCAAGCCCACCCCTGCCCCAGCGTCTGGAGCTGTGGGCAGGCAAGAGCAGGGGTCCGGGCAGGGCAGGAGGGGCTCACCCGCCTCCCCCCAGCCCAGCCAGCTGCCTGCCCCACCCCCCAGCATCCCACCGCCTGAATCTTCACTGCAGCAGGGTAGATGGAGTAGGGGCTGGACACCGACCCCCGACCGTGTGTCTGGGACTGAACTCAGCCACCCCAGGCGGGAGCTGTACCTGACTATTAAGTATGGTCATTAAATGAAAGTTAGAAATTGAAATGATTCATGAATAATTCATAATAGTTTGTTGGGAAGCTCCTTCAGCTCTCGGGGAGCTATGGTTTGCTCTGTTGTTAAACTATAATTGTTATTATTAATTGTCTTCTTAATAACAACCCGATGTTAATTTGCAATAATAACCGCCTGATGCCAGCCTGAGGCTCCCTGCTGTGCCGGGCCGGACGGGCAGGCTCAGTGGGGGCCGGTGGAGGGACGGGCAGGAGACGGGTCTCTGTGGCCCCAGGAAAGGCTCCAAGAATGTGGTTACAGGGGACCGTGGCCCCAGGGTAACGACTGCAGGGCCAAGGTACCTGCCCAGCTCTGGTAAAGACATGCACCCCAAAACAGGCCTGAGCCACCGTAGGAAGAGCCTGGTCGGAAGTTCTGTGATTTTTAAAAAGTCTTATCCACAATAGGAGTAAACCAGGGGAAGCTCTGAACTCTCTCTCCTAAGGCATCTGTAAGGAAACCCCAGCCTCACGCACACAGGCACACACACCCCTGGGCGCACTGCCCCACATGTAGCAGGCTGTCCAGCTACCGGTCCAATGCAGTGATCACTGCCCCTGAGCCAGGTCCAAGACACAGATCAGCCAGTTGGCCCAGCAAAGAAGTCAGCACAGCTGTCTTCCCATCCCCCCCTCCCCCGCCCCCATCAAACCAGTGCTGATGGAGCCCAGGCCTCTGGGGGGCGGAGCCAGGGTGGAAGGCAGAGGCTGGGCAGGAAAAAGAGCGAGTGCCATGGAAGAGGCTGAAAGGGCTTTCAGAGAGAGAGGGATACCATGAGGGGACTGCCCCGGCCCCAGGGACAGGAGTCAGGACAGGGGGACTGAGAGAGCTGACCGAGTTGGGGAGGGAGCAGTCAGGACCACTGCTCACACCTCTCCATCAGCTTCTCGCCTTGTCTGGAAATCAAGCTTCCTGAGCCCCATGCGTGTGTACACACATGCACGTGTGCATGCGCGTGTGTGCAGGAGTGCACGCGTGTATGGGCACACACCATTAGACCTTGGCCTCTTCGGTCATGGATTTGGCTTCCTTCTTTTCCAATGTGGCCCAGGACGGTCCCCCGCCACCCCCAAGAGAGCTCACAGCAAGAGGGCCGAGCGGTCTGGGGACTGACAGTTGGGTTAGCCATCACCTGCCCAGCCAGGTGTGCTGACCCACTGAACAGTCAACCCACGCCCCTCCAGAATAACCCACCCGCGGACCAGAAACCACTGCCCCCATCACCAACCCCACGCCCCTAGCCCTGGGAGTAACCCCTCTGCAGAGGGCTCCCCTGAGGGACCGCTCGGGGGCCTGCCCCACGCCGCCCCGCCTTGGGCCTCGGGATGGATGCGTCCAGCTCCCAGAGAGAAGAGCCCCCTGGGCGGGAAGGATGCCCTCGCCACCGGAGGTCCACATCAGCCTGGGCGCCTGCGTTGCAGGTGGGCCAAGAGGGGCCAGATCATCAAGGAAGCATCCGGGGAGGTGTACCGGACCACCGTGGACTACACGTACTTCTCAGAGCCCATCTCCTGCGAGGCGACCAATGCCCTGGGCAGCACCAACATCAGCCGCAACGTCGACGTCTATTGTGAGTGGCTGTCTGGGGGCTTCCCGGGCGCACGGGCACTGGCTGGGCGCTGCTCACGGCAGGGGGAACCGCCGTGGCCTCGTTGCACGTGACATAAGAATGCCTCACAGGCTCGTAATCCGTGTGCTTTACGAAAAGCTTCCCTCGTGTTTATCTTGACCCTCATAGTCACCGAGGGAGGGGACTTCCCTGGCGGTCCAGTGATTAGGACCCCGCACGTTCACTGCCGAGGGCGCGGGTTCAATCCCTGGTCAGAGAACTAAGATCCCACAAACCAGGCGGCGTGGCCAAAAAAAAAACTATTAAAAAAAAAAAATCACCCAGGGAGGCTGGACTTCTTATTCCCAGTACCCAGATGAGGGAATGGAGGCCCAAGGTCACGCAGCGAGTAAGTGGCAGAATGGGGACTGAAAAGGGTCCGCCTCCCACCAGGGGCTCCCCCTCTTCCCCAGTGGCCAGGAAGGGACCCTCGGGGAAACAGCCCGCAGCTGTGTTCACAGCGTCACAGCGTTGAGCATCAGCTCATCCGCTGCCCTGTACAGATTTAGAAGCACTTTTGCAAACTTTATGCCTGACCGCCCCCTCGCCCGTACGGGCCTCAGCAGAAAGTGCTATGACTCCCTTTTTGCACCAAGGGACTCATCTGGGTCTCCTGACCCTGATTTCACACCTTCTGCTCCCTGAAAACAGCTGTCTGCACACCCTCCCGTCACCACCCCTGAAATCCCAGGGCTGCACCCACTCTGGGAAGCAAGGCTTGGTCTGCAGGGGACCCGGGTCAGGGCGGGTGTAGGGCAGCAGAGCCAAAGGCCACCTGCTCCGTGGACTGAAAAAGAGGGGGGGGGGGGCGGGGCTGGACTAGAGAGTAACCTGGGCGGGCGGCCGGCGTGGGAGGCACCTCCAGGAGGCCTGGCCTCCCCACTCCTTATCTCAGAGCCCTGCAGTGGCCCTGCGGGGCCCTGGGTGGGCCCAGAGAGCTGGGCCAGATGCACGGGTCCCTTGACTCCCGGTCACAAGGCTGAGGCCTGCAGGAGGTGGCCAGTTGACTTGAAGGCAGACACAGAGAGATTCTGGGGTGGGGGAAGGACCCTCTGCCCACACACTGGGGTCAGGGGGGCTTCCTGGGACCAGGACAGAGGGAACGGGATGGGAGAGTCCTTGGGGGCAAATCCAGGCAGAAATGGGACCAGAGCCGCTTTCCGGGGCTGGTGCTGCCTACCGCCGTGGTGGACCCGACGGAGGCTGGGCTGGGGGAGAGGGGTCTCCTCCTTACTGCCCAGACCCAGGCCCAGACTGGTAGAGGGCTGACGCGGAACGGAAGGGAATGGGCCGGAGTGGAGGGACGTGCACCAGTGATGCCCCCTCCCCCAACCAGAATCGGGGAGGGGGCGCAGCAGCAACGAGGGTCCCCGGAGCTCCCAGCCCACGAGAGCCCTGTCTCCTCCCCCCTCCCATCGCAGTCGGGCCCAGGATGACCACGGAACCCCAATCCCTGCTCGTGGATCTGGGCTCTGACGCCGTCTTCAGCTGCGCCTGGACAGGCAACCCGTCCCTGACCATCGTCTGGATGAAGCGGGGTTCTGGCGTGGTAAGTCCGCAGCTCAGACCCTGGAGGGCCCCTGGAGGGGTGCGGGGTCCACAGTCCAGGAGGGAACCGCCTCCCGTGGCCCCTCTCACTCTTAGATTGGGGACGTTAGCCTCCCATGTAAACTGAAGGAAGGAAGGCCCCAGAAGGAGGAGAGGGAACCCCAGGTACCCACACGTACCCGCCTTGGGTCTAAACACATTCAGCCCGTGCAGTTCTGCTTTATCCTGAGCCTCATAAGAAAAGCAGGTGGTCACCAAGATGCTGGGGCGAAAAGTCACTAGAAAGGCTTTTCAGCTTCCCCCAAATAGTTGTTACCCTTTAACTTTGGGGTTAGGCCTTGCTTTCTTCCTGTGTTCCTCTTTTTTTTTTTTTTTTTTGCGGTACGCGGGCCTCTCGCTGTTGTGGCCTCTCCCGTTGCGGAGCACAGGCTCTGGAGCGCAAGCGCAGGCTCAGCGGCCGTGGCTCACGGGCCCAGCCCCTCGGCGGCATGTGGGATCTTCCCGGACCGGGGCACGAACCCGTGTCCCCTGCATCGGCAGGCAGACTCTGAACCACTGCGCCACCAGGGAAGCCCCGCTGTGTTCCTCTTTTAAAGTGTATGTGTCCTTTAGTGTGCTTAGGAGTTTCAGACATCCCTCCTCCCAGGAGGACCAGTGAGAGCCTCGGGCAGGGAAGCAGGGGGAGAAGCAGCAGAAAAGTGACTTCTGTGTGCCCTGATGGGTGCCAGACACTGCACTATCCTCTGAGTGTCCCTGCCCCCATTACAAGGATAAGGAAAGAGCCTCCAAGAAGATAATTAACGGCCAAAGCCACACAAGTAGGCACCGCTGAAGCCGGGATTCCCACTCAGAGCAGCTGTTGCCAAAGCCTGTTTTCTTTTCATCACGCCAAACCTCATCCCAAAGGGATATTGCAAATGACTCAGGAAAGACAGATCCAAGACCCTCAAAGATGCTCAGCTGCAGGATAGCTTCACCCCTGGCCAGCCTGGTACAGGCTGGTCGGCACACCCCCTGGATGAGGAAGCCCTGGGGGCCCCAGCCAGGGAGGCACCCTCCTTTTCTCTCACCACCCCCCCCCTTGCATTCCCACCCTTCAGGGCTGCCGCTGGGGCGGAGCATCTTCAGCCTCACGGGGTGCTCTGTGCCGTGGGCTCCCGCACCCGACAGCCCGCCGGGCACACTGTGTAAGAAGACTTCTGGCTCCCACCCCACCCCCTGTTGTTGCTGAGATGCTGGAGACTGTGTACCCTGCCACCCGGCCTGCCTCTCAGCCTTTCTGGTTCTGAGACAGAGAGCATGGCCCCTGCCCTCGGGGTCTGACCCTCCCCACTCCTCCTAGGTCCTGAGCAATGAGAAGACCCTGACCCTCAAAACCGTCCGCCAGGAGGACGCGGGGAAGTACGTGTGCCGAGCTGTGGTGCCCCGGGTAGGGGCCGGGGAGCGAGAGGTGACCCTAACCGTTAATGGTAAGACCCCACTCGTGCCAGGGCAGGGCTGAGAGAGGGCCGAGAGGGTCCCTGGCGTTGCCCCAAGGGGCACACATGGGTTCTGGGCCTCACATCCACCTCCGACTGTGGGTCCATAGTGATTACATCCACCTGTTCCAGTCCATGTCAGAGCCCAGCCCTGGGGTGACAAAGGACCTGGGTGGTTGTCTGGTCACCTCCCTCCTCTGTGTTCCTTCTAAGGAGTCTCAGCCCTAAAAGTGATGGCTGATGAATTTATTCCTGGCCAGGAAAAAGGGTCCGAGAGCTAGGGCAACGAACGTAGATCCCATATCTACCCTTTGACCATGACCTTGGCCCTGGTGGAGAATTTAAGGAGGCATCTCTGTGACTCCTCGTCTGCCTCTTCCCATTTTTAGAGCCACTCAGTGAGGAAGACCTGCCACCATCCCCACAGGGCCAAGTTCAGGGGGGTCCCCTGAGGGCAGGGAACTTGCCTTATTATATGTAATAAGATCACCACAGCAGGAGAGTACTGCCGACTCTCTCCAAGGACACAGTGTGAACTGACAGATGACTGGTACATGAGACATTTAGGGGGCGGGGCCTGGTTGATGGGATGTAGAAGGTCACAGAGAAGCTGGGACCTAGCTCAGGTCAGACCCAAGAAGGCTGTGGCACCAGGATGGAAATTCGACGTCCCTGCCGTTACGTGTGCTTGGGCCACGCCGGCAACCGACGCTGCTGGTCTGAGAGGGTGAGGAGGCTAAGACGGCTCCCTCTGTGTTTTGAAACGTCCTCCTTCCGCTGGGTTTCGGTTTCCTTGTGAGGCCTCTGCTCGCACATAGTCTGTCTCCCGATCAAGGCTCTGAGCCCCAGCAGGAACTAAGTCACAGACCCACGTCTGTAGGGCCTCTGCTTCCTGTTCCAGACCAGGGCCCTAGTGAGGGGCTGAGCCAGGATCCAGATATCAGCCCAGGCGGCGCACAGCTTCCTCGAGTCTCCGCTTTGCTAGAAACTAAAACCAGCTTGGTGCTGTCCCCATTAGCTAGCCCCGCTCCATCTCTTTCTTTCCCTCCCCCCTCCCCAAGAGTCGTGGCCGCCCCAGAGGGAGGGTGAATCTGCTCAGACCCCGGAGCCATCTGTCCAGGGCAGATCCCTGACTCGGGAGCCTTCCTGCCTTTCCTACGTGTCCCCAGGACGCCACCAATAAACTGGCGCTGCAGGGCTAAAAATAACAGCATCTGATCGCACCTCCATATATCCATGGCAACATGGGCTGCAGCCTTTTCCTGCCGGCTCCAGTGTCTGACACTCGGCTCAGGCGCCAGGCCCTGGTGAAATCAGCAGCCTCCCCCGCTGCCCGCTACCCGCTCTGGGAGGGCACTGGGAGTCGTGCTGGCCCACAACTACGGCCAGCTCCGCTCTGATGGCCCTGTGACCAGCCGGGCTGGGGACCCTCAGACTCACGTGTGGCCCCCAGGGTCCCCAAGCCTGAAGCTTTTAAATGAGCATCCTCATTTCTGGGGAAAACACGATGGATAAAGGAAGGACTAAAATCCGTTGTCACTTTAGACTTTCAAGCATTTCCCAACAGGGATTCAAAGCGGTTTCTTGAGGAGGGAACGCACACCTCAAAGGGACATTCCTCTTGGACGGGACACCCCAGCCTGGGCCCTGGTGTCTATCCAGGGTTTAATCTGCACTCTCCAGGGTCATGCTTTCCAAACCCCGCCTTTGCCTCCAATCCTCTGACACAAGCTCCCCTAGGCTGCTAGGAAGAGAAACACCCAAGAGATTGGAGTGAAGCGAGGAGGCAGTTTGCTTGTTTCTGAATGAGGGTCATCACGCCCTGAGGCAGGAGGATGCAGGAAGCGGCCCACAGAGAGGAGCCTGCCAGCCCGCACATGCGTGGACTTGGGAATGGACTTGTCTATCCCTGTGTCTGGAGAACAGGTGGGGAGGGGTGGGGAAGCCCTTTGGGCAGGCCTGGACTAGGCTGAAGGAAAAAACACTATGAACAAATCCAAAATGAGATGAGGTTCTCATCGAAATGCATCCCGGCCGGGAGATGACTGCTGGCCATTGCCCTTTGGGTAATAAACTGGCCCATGATTTGGCTCAAACCTGGGATTTGCAGGAAGGGGGAGATAAACCATACAACTGCTGTGTTCTGACTCTCCCAACCCCACCTACCCTTACCCCGATTCCTGTTTTCTTTTAAGAAGCCCTTAAATGTGTATGCATTTACCTGATCGTTTTTAGAACAGCTGATGACACCGCCCCCCCACCCCCCGGGGAAATCCTAGCTCCTGGGAAGTGAAGGGGAAAAGGTTTTACCAGATCATCACTTTCAGCCCGGCAGCAAAACAAAGCACCAACCAAGGTCCTAAAACGTGAAGCCCTCCTGCCTTTTGGCCAAAGGCTTCTTGGAGCTAAGGTTCCTAAGAGAGGAAGTCTGAAGGCCCCCTGAGGGTGGAAGCCCTTATCTTGAGGGTCCCTCATGTCTGCCTCTCCCACCTCCAAGACGTTCCCCTTCCCAGCCTAAATGCAGTCATTTGGGTTAGTTAACAGGCAGAACTGGACAGGAAGCACTGCTGGAATCCTGGTGGACCCTCCAGGCTGTCCGAGACGGTAAATGAGCCAGGTGTCCCCAGAGCCATCCATAAACATAACCCATACACGCACGCACGCCCGGGCCGGATAGGATAATGTCAGGGTCAGCTTTGGAGCTGTGGTCCCACCTGGGCTGTCCGGGTATGTATGTGGAGGCGTGCAAAGCGATGAACTAAGGGATCTCCTGAGACACATGTGAGATGAAGTCTGTGAAGGTGCCCAGCCCAAGCCATGTATGCCAGGGGGGTGGGGGAGTGATTCCCCGCTTCCCCGCTTCGTGGAGGAACATCTTTTACTTCCCTTCCTGCCTGGTTTTCCTGTCCTGCCGAGGACACCGGTTTGTTAGGCAAGCGCGCCCTCTACTGGAGATACGAGGGAATGGTTCGAAATCCAACAGCGGGCTACGGTGGAGGTGACATTAGCTAGGGGAGGTGACATCCCATTCCTTCCTCCCTGACACCTCCCCCACTCCCTTCTCAGGTGTACCGTCTCCTTCATAAAGGTTTCCCCACCTGCTGGGTAGAGTTCTCCTCTCTCCTGTGAAGTCGGTTAGCACTTTGCCTGGTGCTTACCTCCCCACCTCCTGTGACAGCTCTCGATGTCTCTGGGCGTGCTGACTTAGAGGCACTCACTCACAATCCCTGGAGAGGTTTATGACTGAAGCCTCCTCTATCTCTGAGTCCCCTGCCTCGCCCGTCACCTTGCATGTCCAGGCCTCCAGTAACTGTTTGCTGAACGACTGAAGGAATGTATGAACTTCTGAACTTGCCAAGAGGGGCCCAGCCAGGGCCCACCCCCTCCCGAATCCCTGATGTGACGCTGTCTCCCCAACAGGACCCCCCATCATCTCCAGCACCCAGACCCAGCACGCTCTCCACGGGGAGAAGGGCCAAATCAAGTGCTTCATCCGGAGCACGCCGCCACCCGACCGCATCGTGAGTGCCCCGGGGCGGGCAGGGAGGGCCAGTGGCACGGCCCCCGGGATGGGCATCCTGGCGGGTCATCTCTGCCTGCAGCCGCTCCACCATCCAGCTGGGCAGTCTTGCCTCTGCACTGCCTTTCCCCATTGGGGAAAACTATCCCTGCCTTGTGTCTCTTGGAAAGGCATCACGAAGACAAAAATCACGGGCAGTCTCCTTTCTCGGGACAGGCTGTGCTCCTAGCCTGCAGGTGTGTTTAACTCTTCTCTGCCTCTCAGCTGTGTGCCAACACAAATGGTTCCGACCGAATTCTGCATCTTGGGGGCAGAGGGCAAGTGAGGGCAGCAGAAGGGGAAAAAACCGATTTCTTCCCTTTCCTGGGTTCAAGGCCAGCCTTTAGCAAAATCGTAAATAGGATGCAGTTTATAGTCAGCAGATGTCTCTCTGCACCTCCACAGTCCTCCTCTGCTTTGATGCCCATGGAGAGCGCTGCCCCAGTTAGCAAGCTTTCCCTCTGAAAGCATCACTCCATTCTCCCCGCCCCTCCCTCAAAACCCTTGTCCCCGCAGTGCAGCTTGGGCCGCCTGACTGGCTCACACGTAGCCCTCCCAGGTATTTGCATTTGTAGAAGTGGGGGTGTCCCACCCAGGTTCCGCTGACACTGGTAGAAGCTGGGGCGGGAAAGCAGAGAGAGGTGAGCAGCTCCCCGTACTGTTGGGTGTCGGGGGAGGGGTGGAGACACGGCTGTCCGCAAGCCCAGTGCCCAGGCGGTCCTGCCGAAAGACCGCCCAGGTCAGGTTCACAGGGCAGAGTCTCACCTTTCCCCAGGGCGGCAGCACCAGAAGGGGCGTGGGAGGCACACGCCAACAGCTAAGATGTCACCCTGTAGATGAAGACCTTGTAAGAGTACTGGTGCGTTACACACTTCCTCAGGCACTCAGTTCATTCACTGTCTGAGTCACCCAAAAGTGGCAGGCGTCCACGCGTAGAACTAATGCCTACGCCTCCCTCTTCCCTTCGCTCTAATCTTTTTAAAGTGTAAGTGTAACACGTACCGGTGTCGATAATATCCTGTTCACTCCTGAGCATATTCACACTGTCTTCCTCTTCGTGGAAATGGAACTCTAGGCCAGGGGTTCTCAACCTGGGCAGTTCCGCCCCCAGAGGACATTTGGTGACACCTGGAGACATTATAGGGTGCAGCTAAACACCCCACAGAACCCAGGGCCACACGGCGGGGCGGGCGGTGACAGTGAACGGGAAAGGACTCTGAGAAGAGGTAAACGCTCACCCGCCGAAACCAAGCTGCACTAAGGTTCTCACAAACGCAACTCTCAGAGCGTAACATTTGTACAAAGACACGCACAAAGTAACCAAACCAGACTCAGTCAGCCTGGGGCTGGCCTTCACCACCATCTGTCAGGGGCCCCAGCTGACGGAGGGGCTCCCATCGCTGCCCCAGTGTCCCCTGCTTGCCTGGGAAAATGTTCCAGCAAAGAGCCGCGTAAGGCCCCGTGTCGATGGAAATACCCTCTGAGGTGGCCCAACCTCTGTGTGTGTACGTGTGTGTGTGTGTGCGCCACGTGTGGGGTGGTAGATGTACCCGTGTTGTGACGTGTGTGCGTGCTGTGTGCACACGTGTCTGTGCTGTGTGTTGTGACGTGGGTGTACTTGTGTGTGTACATGTGTTGGCACTGTGGGTGGGGCGGTAGGTGTACCCATGTTGTGACGTGTGTTGCGGGCGCTGTGCTGTGCGCACACATATTGTGACGTGTGCGTCGACCTGTGCCGTGTGGCGGTGAGCGTGAGCGTGGACCCGGCAGCGTCTGCCCGGGAGCAGGGGGGGAGGCACGGTGGTCCTGGCGGGGCGGCTCTGGCGGGATGTCCTCCTAATTCTGCGCACCTGGGCAGGCCTGGTCCTGGAAGGAGAACGTGCTGGAGTCGGGGACATCGGGCCGCTACACGGTGGAGACGGTCAGCACCGAGGAGGGCGTCATCTCCACGCTGACCATCAGCAACATCGTGCGGGCCGACTTCCAGACCATCTACAACTGCACCGCCTGGAACAGCTTTGGCTCCGACACGGAGATCATCCGGCTCAAGGAGCAAGGTGGGGCTGCCAGAGCCGCCAGGGCCGTAGACCACGGCCTCTCCCCGCGAGGGCAGGGCCCCAGGCAAGGTCCTCCGGGGCCCCGGGGGAGACACAGCGCCTACACTGTGCGGGCGGGCAGGAGACCCTTCCTCACCTGCCACGCAGCCGCTGCCGGTCAGCCAGGCCCCCCGAGCCCAGGGGCACTGGCCTGCACCAGAAGCGAGCAGGACAGCTGCCCGGGTGCTGGCCCCTCAGGAGGCGCCACGTTGCCTAAAGGCCCTGGCTTCCCTGCTCTCAGCAGTTCCCTGGGGCCCTTTGGGGGCGTGATCTCTGAGCAGTGTCCCCACGGGGATGCCCCAGGATGGGCGTACTGGGGAACCTGGCCCAGCCCGTTAAGACAACAAGCCAGTCCAGTTGCCCCAAACCCGAGGGTGCCCGTGCTAAGCTAAGGAGTGGCACTTGAGCTGTCCAATCCCTGGTGTGCAGGGGACTGGCCTCAGGCTGCCTGCAGCTCCCCAGGGGGACACAGGAGGCCCTTGGACCGCTGTGCTCTGAAGGAGACCCCAGCCAGCAGGGCAGCGCTGGGCAGAAGGGCTCAGAGCTCGGAAGGGCTCAGGCTCGGAGGGCGGGGAGCCTCAGAGGGGCATGGAGGGGGTTCCGGAGAAGTGAGGCAGCCAGCCAGTGGCACACCAGGTCCTGAGATGGGCTGCACGTCTAGCCCCTTGTCCAGCGGGGGTTAGTCCAAGACAGACAGGAACGGTCCAGGGGGCCTCGGCCCTGGCAGTCTCCGACCCCTCCAAGCTGAAGGCCCACCCACAGGCTGTCAGGCCTTGGAAGAGATTCTGGGCCAGGCAGGTGATCTCAGCTGGGCCCCTGGGGCCGCAGGGCTACGCTGTGGATCACGCATTGCTCCCAGCACCTCTTCCCTAAAAAGTGCTGCTTTGCTAATGCTTTGCGCATAATTTGCATAATATCATCCACACATCATCCCGACCCTCCCGGTCCACTGTTGCTTTCCCTCCATGTCTTCCCCTGAGTGCCCCACCCCTCTACCCGCCCCTTAGTGTTCTCACCCCCACTCCTCAGAGCCAACTCCCACCCCAGCCTTGACCTCTCTCTCTGGTCCCACCCATCTGGAGTCCCTAAGTCAGTGTGAACGAACTCCAGGTTCAGTTGGGCCAGCCCGGCATCCTGGAGACGTGATGCAGGAGGGAGCCCCCAGCCACCCCAGCCCCTCCAGAGGGCCGCCCCTGCCCCCAGTCCCACCCCACCCTGGCCAGCCAGGCCCTGGCTGTGGACGCTTGCTTTATTTCTAAACAGGTTCGGAAATGAAGTCGGGAGCCGGGCTGGAAGCAGGTACGAAGGACACATGAGACTCCCCGGGATGGGGGAAGGGACTGCTGGGCCAGTGGGGGAGGGGGCCCAAAGTGTGGGTCGGGAGGCCAGGGCAGCCGCTAACTTCTCTGCCCTCCCCCCATCTTGAGGCTTTAGTGCAGTCAGAGCAGCAGGGAGAGGGCCTCCAGGCAGCATGGGTCTAGAGACCCCGGAGACCTGTCTCCGCTGTTGCTGCTCCCCCGCAGGCTCCTGGCAGCCCAGGACACTGGCTTTTTCTCCTCCCCCATCTTTCCTCCCACCCCTCCTCTTCTGAAGCCCTGACTCCTCCCCCTGGGGTCAGCTCACCCCGCCTGACTCCGCTTCTCACCATCACCACCAGCTTGGCCATCGCTTCCGAGAACACCTGGGCCGCCCAGCCCGGCTGTGGCCTGCGTAATCCATGCTGACCCCGTGCTTTCTGCTGGCTGGCTCCTCCCCGCACTCCTGCATTCCCCGTGGAGCTGTCATCTCACCACTGGGCTGAGGCCTCTGGGCAGTGCCTCTCTCCCCGGGGACTCGGCAGCAAAGGGGTCACCAGGCTCCCTGGGTTGAGTTGCTCTCTCTTGGGACCCCACAGGAGACAAGTGACCCCCCACCCTCCAGGGAGAAACCCAGAAAAGAGAATCAGGACTTGGCAAGCCAGACCCTACAGGGTCGACAAAGGCCATGACGAAGATGTGGGGTCCCCTGCCCTCGTTGTCCCGCCACACCGGCCCAGAAGGCACTTCAGCAAGTCCCTGGTGGGGCCCGCTCAGCCCCTCCCCTCTGGGCGGACGGCCCCTTAAAGAGCAGCAGGCCGGGCACAGGCCAGCTCAAGGCGGGCACACAGTATCAACTCCTGCTGTGTTCTCCCTGATGCCCCTCAGGGCCACTCCTGGTGCTGAGCTGGTGCCACCCTCTGTCTCCATCTCTTCTGTGCCTGCACCCTGGGTCCCCCGCCCAGGACCCTCTCCCTCTGCCCCCGCCCCCCCACTCAGGACAGTCCTCCAGATAAGATGGCTACCACCACGACCCCCCAGCTGTTAATAACTTAAGGAAATGCGGACGCCAGAGGCAGAAACTGCCTTAGATACCGCTTCCCTGGTTCTCTGGTTTCACAGACCTTGAGGCCCAGAGAGGTTAAGGACCCTTCCACCGTCATCCTTTGGCTCTGAGCTCAGCTGAGACAAGACCCGAGTTTTCCAAGGAAATGCCCTAGGAATCTAGGAGAAACTGAATTCAACTCAAATCAATAAAATTCAAAAGCATAGAAGCAACGAACTTCCAACGCGGCTTTCCTTTCCTAGAGGAATTCAAACCTAGAGACGGGGCCGTCTCACTGTCAGAGCAAGCTCGCAGGGCTGGCGAGGTCAAGTCCATTGTCTCCCCCCTGACTGTTGAGACCAGCCCAAACGCCTCCCATTTTCAGTCCCCGAGTGTTTGTCGCACCCACCTCCTCCCCATCGCCTCCCCTACCCCCGCTACAGGGGTCTCGGGCTCCAGTAGGCAGGTGATGAATGCACCAGTGTGCCAGTCCTGGGCTGGAAGGAAAGCCCCAGCCTGACGGCCAACGCTGCCAACCGCCGGACACGCGCTCCTTCCGGGAGAGGGACCCCACCCCCTCCCAGCAGCGTCTCCAGGGGCCACGGTCTGTGGGGTTCTTCCTTTCTTTTGCTCTTTAAAGAAAATGACAGTGAGAGGCCAGAGGCCGACCTCCAGCTCAGGACAGATACCTGGAGTCCCCAGTTATCCACACTGAGAGCGCGGGGTAGGGGCAGCAGCTGAGCCTCAAAAAGGGACTTTCCTATCCTTGCATCTGCTGCGGTCCTCCTTCCCACACAGACATGAGGGCAAAGGCTTGGATCGGTTTGGGTGCCAGGCTCTGTGCCAGCCCTTACCTGCCTGCATTCACCCATCTAAACCCCATACGCCCCCCTGAGGCAGGCACTGTAATTATCCTATTTTACAGATAAAAGAGAGAGGTAAAGTACGTTGCTCTGGGCTGTACAGAGGATGTGAGATTTGTAGGATGCCATGGGATGCAGTGTGCGGAGCTGGGCAGGATGAGGGGGGCAGATAAGAGGAGACATGGATTTGCACTGAGTCTATTGCAGCTGTGTGTCCTTAACCAAGTCACCTGACTTCTCTGGACCTCAAGGTTTCCATCTATAAATGGGAGGCTTGGACTCTCTGAGCCCTAAGCTCTCCTGCCCCTGCATTCTCTAGTTCTATCCCCGCATGGACTACTCAGGGCCCCACATCATATGCTCAGGCCCCCTCTGCAGACACAGAAGGGTCAGGACTGTCTGGAAGAGCGCCCACCCCAGCCTACTTGGCTAGGGCAGGAGACATCTCTACTTGGCTAGGGCAGGAGACAGACTACAGGAACTCAGCAGGAAGTGAAGCTTTGCCTAGCTAGAGTTCCAGGTGCCTCTCTGGCGGGGTGGGGTGCCGGGATTCCTGCCCAGAAGACTGGCCCAGGAGAGGAGGGGGCAGGACTGGGCACCTCTCCTTAAAGAGGTGGGGGGAAGGACTTCCCTGGCAGTCCAGTGGTTAGGACTCCGCGCTTCCACTGCAGGGGCACAGGTTCGATCCCTGGTTGGGAAAAAGAAAAAAAGAAAGAGGTGGAGGGAGCTGTGATTCTGCCCTCCGGCCCCTAAGACGTGGCCTCTGGCAGTTACCACCTGTGATGCCCAGGTCCTGAGGGGAAGCTGCCTCAGACCTGAAAACTCTCTAAAAGCTGCTTGTCCATGTCTGACGTCTGACGTTTGTTGGCGAAGGGAACACACAGCGGCAGTGACCCTGGTCCTTTTCCAAAGAAAAGCCAGGACTTAACGACTCTCCTGGCTTATCGCCTCGGGGAGCTCCGAGTACCAGCCTTGCCTCTCACCTCCGACGCTCCCCTCCCCTCCCTGTGTCTGCTTTTGCCTCTCTGCCCCCGCTACTGCTGCCATCTTCCCCAGGTCTGCCCGCCCTCTCCGCCACACCGCGTCCCGCCCGAGCTGACCCCTGTTGGACTGTGCCCGCGCCTGCCCAGGCCCCTGTGGCCTTTCCCAGGAGCGCCCACGTGCCATGGTCTGGCCCCAGCTCAGCAGGGGCTGCGCCCGAGGAACTGGGTGAGATCTGGGGGCAGAGAGCGGGCTGTCCCAGCTCCCTCATCAGCCTGCTTGCTTCTCTCCCACAGAGGCTGTGCCGATGGCCGTCATCATCGGGGTGGCCGTAGGAGCTGGCGTGGCCTTCCTCGTCCTTCTGGCAACCATTGTGGCCTTCTGCTGTGCCCGCTCCCAGAGAAGTACGGGAGGGAGACCCGGGAGCTCAGGGAGGGGGGCAGAGAAAAAGGCTAGGCTTAGACTGCCCCGGAGAGCAAGTAAAAGCAGGAGTACAGTGAGCAGGGGCCCTACCAGAGCTGTGAGCTGCTGGGGCACGGATGGGTCTCATGCATCTTTTCATATGCAGCGCTTTGCTCGGCATCTGCTACAGAGTGGGTGCTCCACTGCTGTTGAGCTGGACGGAAGTGAACTTCATGCAGCAGGGCCGCCAGCTAGCACCTCGGATTAAACATACACTGCACTCTCCACCCATCAGGAACTGTATTGAAACCCGGGGGTGGGGGGGTGGGGGAGGTGATCTTTGCCCTCCAAGATCTGCTAGTCGAACCAGAAAAGCAGGTCACCCACACAGGAAAAAAAGGGGGTTCAGGGAATTGCTTTGTGGGGACCTCTAAAGGTCTTTTAGTCGTTAGCCATAACATGCTGGTGTTGATGCGTTTGGGTTTTTTTTTAACATCTCTATTGGAGTATAATTGCTTTACAATGGTGTGTTAGTTTCTGCTTTATAACAAAGTGAATCAGTTATACATATACGTATGTCCCCATACCTCTTCCCTCTTGTATCTCCCTCCCTCCCAGCCTCCCTATCCCACTCCTCTGGGTGGTCACAAAGCACCGAGCTGATCTCCCTGTGCTCTGCGGCCGCTTCCCACTAGCTATCTATTTTACATTTGGTAGTGTATATATGTCCATGCCTCTCTCTCACTTTGTCACAGCTTACCCTTACCCCTCCCCGTATCCTCAAGTCCATTCTCTAGTAGGTCTGTGTCTTTATTCCCGTCTTATCCCTAGGTTCTTCATGACCTTTTTTTTTTTTTTTTTTTTAGATTCCATGTATATGTGTTAGCATATGGTATTTGTTTTTCTCTTTCTGACTTACTTCACTCTGTATGACAGACTCTAGGTCCATCCACCTCACTACGAATAACTCAATTTCATCTCTTTTTATGGCTGAGTAATATTCCATTGTATGTATGTGCCACGTCTTCTTTATCCATTCATCTGTTGATGGACACTTAGGTTGCTTCCATGTCCTGGGTATTGTAAATAGAGCTGCAGTGATGCGCTCTTGACTCGTGTGTGCCTGGAGTCTCCGTCCTGGGCGTAGCTCTGAAGTTACGTGTGCTAGACAGACACGTGGAAGGGTAAATGGGATGGTGGAGATCGTGGGAACAACAGAGACTGTCTTGTGGTCCCACTTCTTCCACCCCATGACCCTGGGCAAGCCACAGCCACTCCAGGCCTCGGTTCTCTCCTGTGTAATAGCAAGGGGTCGGCTGATGTGACTTTCAGGGCCCCACCCGGCTCTGACATTCCACGAGCGGAAGGCACAAAGAGAATAATCAGGGTAAGCCCGCTCCCTCCTCTGCTTGGCAGCCTTCACGTGTCGGAAGAAAGTTACCTGTGTCCTCCCCTCCAAGCTGAGCAGCCTTGCTCTCTTGAGGGCTCCCAGGGATGCGGTCTCAGGCCCTCCCTCACCACCCACTCAGTGGACATCATAGGGGAGCATATTTCAGCAGGAGTTTTCTAACAGAGCTCTCTAGGTATAAATCGGCTTCATCCGCTAGAAGCCATAAGCTCTCCATTACGGAAGCTGGACCACTAGTGCAGGGACGTTTCTGCTTTGGGTGGGAGGTTGACCATGGGATCTCAAGGTCCTTTCTAACAGATGTGTGATTCTCTGAACAGAGAGATCAGAGCCTGATAGAGTAGGTCAGGGAAGACTTCTAGAAGGAGGTGAGAATTTAGTAGGATGACCAGGTGGCCGAATGGTTGGGGATGACCACCCATGCCATGGGAGCGGCAGGCAAAGGCTGAGGGTGGTGCAACCAGGAGCCAGCAGAGAAAGTACTCTGAGGTCCCAACAGCCCATGGCACGTCCAGACAGGTTCTATTACCAGGTGGGCCCTGAAACTGCTGAGTTCAGGGGCTGGAGGGTAAACTGGAGGGGAGGGGAGAGCTTGACATCTCAGGCCCTAACACCTGAGATGACAACTGATTCTGTCATCTACACTTTCCTATTTTATGTCCAGATCTCAAAGGTGTCGTGTCAGCCAAGAATGACATCCGGGTGGAGATTGTCCACAAGGAACCTGCCTCTGGCCGGGAGGCTGAGGAACACCCCACCATCAAGCAGCTGATGGTGAGAATGTCATCTTACCCCCGCCCCACCCCGACCTCTGTGCCCTGAAGCTCCCAGAACCAGAGGCTTCCTGATGCTCTAGATGCTCCTGAGAAGCAAAGCATCAGCCAAGGTGTGCTTCTCCCCCCATAACAAGCCAGGTACCTACAGGCAGACCTAGGAGACACTGTGGGTTGGGTTCCAGACCACAATGAAGCTAGTCACATGGAACTTTTGGTTTCCCAGTACATGCAGAAGTTATGTTTATACTATATACTGTAGTCTATTAAGTGTGCAATAGCATTATGTCTTTAAAAAGGTACATATCTTAATTAAAAAATACGTTATTGCTAAAAAATGGTAACCATCATCTGAGTCTTCAGTGAATAGTAACATCAAAGATCACTGATCACAGGGACTTCCCTGGCGGTCCAGTGGTTAAGACTCCGCGCTTCCACTACAGGGGGCACGGGATCCCACATGCCATGCGGCGTGGCCAAAAAGAAAAAAAAAAAAAGATCACTGATCACAGATCCCCGTAACAAAGATGATAATAATGACAAAGTCTTAAATTCTCGAGAATTACCAAAATGTGACACAGAGACACAAAGTGAGCAGCAGATGCTTTTGGAAAAATGGCGCCAAAAGACTTGCCCTCTGCAGGGTTGCCACAAGCCTTGGATTTATAAAAAAAAAATGGAATATTTGTGAAGAGCAATAAAATGAAGTGTGCTCGTATTCTCAGCCAACAAAGATTTATTGTGTGTCTACTATATTGTGCTTGGGGTTCTCTGAGACTCAAAGGCATCTAAGATGCAGTCCCAGCTTTCAAGGGACCCATTGTCCAGTAGGGAGAGAAGATGTGCATAATGGCCATAAGATGTGGTGATGTAACATATAATCCTCCACACGTAGATATTATCCACATTCAGTACGTGCCCTGCTCCCCCCATCTCCCCAGAAGTCTGCAACAAGCAGAGGTTCCTCTTTGGGAACTGGATCGCTTTAAACTCATAACCTCTCCAGCAACCCCAAGGCCACTTCTCCTCCTGAGCCCCATCGATGGACCGTCACCCATCCAACTGTCCAAACAAAATCCTGGAAAACTCTGCTAGAAAATTCTGGTGCCTACTGTGTCACGGTTATAATATGTTGGAGTAGCAGCAGCAAGCAGGTGGGTCAAGAGCATGGGCCTCTCTGTGCTTCAGTCTCCTCTTCTAGGAAATGGGATGAAGGTCATGGTACATGGGGTCGGGGTGAGGGCTCAGTGGATGAAACCCTGAAGAGGCTGGAGCCAGTGGAACACAGTGAGGGCTCAAGGAACGGTAGCTATTTCCTTGGCTGTGAGATCACCTGTTTCCTTATCTGTCTCCACTAGATGGTGAGCAAGCTGCCTTACTCATCCCTGTGTCCCCAGAGCCTTCCACGGTCCCTGGCAGATGCTCACCAACGTTTAGTGAATTGAACTGACGTTTTCTCTGCTGCTCTTTTTCTATCCAGTTGATTTTCAGGTCCCGACAATTCCACTTCAGAATCTTTTCAGAGCTGTGCCCCTGCCTCTTCTCCACTATAACTCCTCAGTGCAGGCCTCACTACAGCTCCCCTGGTCCATGCCACCATCCTCCCAAGTGGTCCCACATTCTAATCTTTCACCACTTTACTCTCCACCCTCCAGAGTCCCATAAAGGGTCCTTCTAAGATGCAACTCTGATCCTCTTACCGTCCTACTTAAAGACCCTCGGTGGCTCCAGATCTACTGGATAGTCCAGCACCAGGCGGGTCATCAAGACCCTTCAGCAGGAAGCGGCTTCTGGCCTGTCCAGACCCATCTTCCTGCCAAATGCATCCAGCCCTCCAACACCCCAGAGAGCTTGCAGTTCCCAGCCCTTGAGTCTTTTATACCTCGGAGGCTTTGCACTGCTGTTCCCTCGGCCTGTTGATTTTGTCTGTTGAATTTCACATTCTCAAAGGAGAGTCAGCTCAAATGTCACTTCCTCCACAATTTTCCAGGCTTGCCCCACCGTGGCTGGCAGAGCTGTGCACTTCCTGGTGCTCTCCCCAGACACTTTGCATGTTCCTCTTTCACAGTGCATTTCTCTAATTACACGTCAGCCTCCCCAACTATCCCAGCGTTCCTCAAAGGCAAAGGGACAAATGTCTACTTCGCCCAGACCTAACATAATGTCTGACACAGGTGAACGGTCAGTCTTACAAGGGAGGGGACCACAGTCCAGACCTGGGCAGGAATGGACGTCTCTGTTGATGAGATTTATTGAGTCTAGTGTGGAAGTACCCACGCCTGTCCTTCATCCCCTGGGGACCTTGTATTCCCTCCCGCTGGGATATTCTGACCGCCTCTGACTGTTTCTACACCATTCTCCAGTCCAGACCCTCATGGAAGAGGGGGGGTCACTCAGTCATCAGTTAAGAGTGGGAGATAAGAAGAACCCGCTGAGGGCTCCCCTTGGGGAGACCTTCGTTCCGCTACTCCCTTCACCCCCGGCACCAATACAGCCCCAACACTGAGGAGAGGCGGGCTGAGAAGCTGAATCTGGTGGAAGAGAAGAACTCAATCCAGATAGAGCCACAGCATTTACTGGAAAATGAAAAAAGCAGCATTAGTGGGGAAGTGACAGGATGGAAGCACGCTGGCTGATTCTGTGGGGCTCCAAAAAGAGATCAGGAAAGTGAGTCACAAGGGAGAAGACACATACCCGTTCTGAGAGTGGGTGGGAACCTGGCCCAGATCATGTCATGTGCAGAAGGGATACATGGGAAGAACATTCTGTGTCACAGGACAAGAACCACTGTGGCTGTTCACATTCATGAATAACCCCACTGTGTGCCAAGTGTGCTTTACTTTTCACCTTAAGTCTAATTATTTTTTTAATTTCCAGTAGTTTAGCGCCATGCCACTTCATTCATTCATCTGACATAAACATAACATTTGTGACAGTCCTACTGTATGGCAGGCACCACGCTGGGCACCGGCAAATCAAAGAATGAAGGAAACACAATTAAATATGATTCCACTCCAAAAGGAGTTTGGTCAATGACCACAGTATGTAAGGCACTGTAGCAGGTGTGCTGGAGAACCAAAGAGAAACAGGGAGTGATCCTTGTCCCCAGGCTCTCTGGCCTCCGTTCAGGAAGATAACTTCAAGTTATCTAAGTCCTTGCTGTGAATGGCACGTGAGGCCCTAGTGGCCAGCACCACAGAGGTAGTTAGTTATTCACTGATTCCTTCTCAAGGCCGTGCTGAGGAGCTGCGGGGCCCCGACCCCCGCCCAGAAGTTCTGCAGCTCCTTATCTACAGGCCCAGCTCCCAGATGAGCACAGCTGTTCTGTAATGTCTCCTGACCTCTGTTTGCCTGGCCCTGAGCACAATGCCTGGCCTGAAGTCAACAAACGCTCACTGAACTGAACCGAATCAAAGCGAGATCTCTGGAGGAGATAACCATAGCCCGCGGGAAGGAAGCCGGTGGGTCTTAGAGCCCTGCCCTGCACCCACCCACCTCTCTGTCTCCGGCTCTCAGGAGGGGTGGGGCTAGGGGTCCAAGAACAACAGCGAGATCTGGAATCTCCTCCAGACTCTTGTCACCTGCCTCCAGGGGGCCAGGCAGTGAGAGGTGGGGGGGAGGGGAGGCACAGAGGGCAAGCATCTTTTGAGTGCATTTCTCCCGCTTTTCCTTGGGGGAAGTGGACGATTATTAGCCCACCTCCTACCCACTGAGCAGCGATTTCTGGGTTGTAGATGGACCGGGGTGAATTCCAGCAAGACTCAGTCCTGAAGCAGCTGGAGGTGCTCAAAGAAGAGGAGAAGGAGTTTCAGAACCTGAAGGTAAGAAGAGCCCCGCGTTACGACACGCCTGGCATCTGGTCTTCAGCTCTGATGACCCGGGCCCCAGATCCAGGCACAGATAGAAGGGACAGTCCCCCACAAAGGCACCTGCTCTCTCGCCCCGGCACCAAGGAGGTGAGAGAGTTAAGGCTGAGCTCTCACAGTTCTCCCGTCCCACAGCCTCATCACCAATACCGTTTTAATAATGTTTCCAAGTTCCGGACTAAAACAAAAAACAATGAAAGCCTGGTTTCCACATGGCCTTGAGCTGCCCTGAAATAACAAAACGTACCGGTCAAGACCCCACTTGAACACCTGCCAGCATCCTGCCCAGGCCGGCCCTCCCGACCGCCACCCCCAACACCTCTCCCGCCGTCCCCTTCCTCCTGTCTGTCCCTGGCCCTCCCCGTGGACCGCGGGACTGGCTCCCGTCCGGTGCTGTGACGCCGCTCTCCCCCCGGCCCCCCAGGACCCCACCAATGGCTACTACAGCGTCAACACCTTCAAGGAGCACCACTCGACCCCCGCCATCTCGCTGTCCGGCTGCCAGCCGGACCTGCGCCCCGCGGGCAAGCAGCGGGTGCCCACGGGCATGTCCTTCACCAATATCTACAGCACGCTGAGCGGCCAGGGCCGCCTCTACGACTACGGGCAGAGGTTCGTGCTGGGCACGGGCAGCTCCTCCATCGAGCTCTGTGAGCGGGAGTTCCAGCGGGGCTCGCTCAGCGACAGCAGCTCCTTCCTGGACACGCAGTGTGACAGCAGCGTCAGCAGCAGCGGCAAGCAGGACGGCTACGTGCAGTTCGATAAGGCGAGCAAGGCCTCGGCCTCCTCCTCCCACCATTCCCAGTCCTCCTCCCAGAACTCCGACCCCAGCCGGCCCCTGCAGCGGCGGATGCAGACTCACGTCTGAGGATCCTGGGCCGACGGCGGGAGGGCCGGGGAGGGGCGGGGACTCGGCCTGGCTCTGCAGAGACTTTGCAGGGGACCTCGGAAGCAGCCGCCTCCACCACCCTCCTGGCAGCCCCGACCAAGCACAAATGCGGGCCCGGCTGCAGGGCATCGGGGTGTGCTCCGTGCTGGCCGCCCCGGGCCCCCGGCCCTTTCCTGGCGGCCCCTCCTCTACAGGCTCCCCCCACAGGCTCCAGAGGCAGCTATAACTCTGCTTTCATGAAACTGCCGTCCACGCTCCGGGCTTCGGAGGAGCTCTGCCCCTCGCCGCCCGCCAGCCCTCCCCCCACTCCCACCGTGCCTGTGCTCCTGTACAGCCCCGGGGAGCAGGGCGTCAAGTGCTTGCCGGCACGGAGCTGCCCCAGAGACCCCAGCGCCCCGCTGCCACTCCTGGTCCAGACCCCAGAGGCTGAGAAGCCAGATCGGCCCTGTCTGCCACACTGGCCCGGAGCCCACCCCCCGTTTGTTCGGTGTTTTGTGTCCATACTCTTAAGAGTTCTGTCCTTGGACTGGATGCCTCTCAACTCTGAGGTGGGACTGGCCCAATCAGAGGCTGGTGTCTGGGAGGGAGGGGGAGGGAAGGAGGGGGGAACGTGGCACTCGGGGACCCCTCGCCAAGCTGTGCGGCTCAGAGCCTCCCCACGCACCCCTGCTTCGTGTACTCCCCTCCTCCCCTCTGCACATGCGGAGTCAATATAAGGAGTGTGAGCTTCTCTGGTCAGGGCTCTTTAAACAGCCGTTGGAGAGACTGTGTCCCAGGATTTGTGGGGTTTGAGGGGACTAGGGGGCAGGCCTTTAAGGTGATGAGACTCACCTTCTCAGCTGAGCCTAGATTCACACAAGGAACCATGGTCCTGTCCTCAGTAAGGCTCCTGGGGCAAGAGAGAAAGCATATCTGCCCCTCCCTCCTGCCTGCCACCTGAGAATAAATGTTAGGGGTCATTCCTCCAACAGATGCGTTCTATTCTTTTGTTCCTGCAGAGTCACAGCAAGACCCCAAGGGCTCAGAGGATGCTTTGGGAACGCAGGGTTCCTTGCCCTGCCTTGATCTGGTTTCCCCAGACAGTGGAGAGCTCTGGTCGCGGTGATAGTAGGACCTACGGGTAGACTCATCTCCTTGCAGATGTGCCCAGCCCAGAGGGCGCACGAAACTGGGCCTCACCAACCACCTGACTCATGCCAAATAGAGCTCAGGGGCAAAGGGGTCAGACTGCACATTGGAGGGGTCCTTCTAGGCCTTTCTCTCAGCAATATTCTGCAAGGGTGGCCCCCTCCATTGGCGGTTCAGGGGAGGAGGCCCTCTTCAAAGAGTCTGTGCCACCAAGCAGCCCAACACTCTGAGACTCAAATGTTCTAAGAATGGCTTTGTTTGGGTGGAAAGCTTGACATGGTGATGGCAGACAGGCTGGGGTGGATAAACAGGGCCAAGTTAGGATGCTATCTCTGCAGGTAGGATTCCAATGGAACTCTGGAGAACCCACACTGTCCCAAAGGTTGGAGGTGCCTCCTCAGATTTAGACCCTTCTCCTCCAACCTTCCCCGGGAGTCCTTACCCACCATGGGAACCTTCATCACAAAAGCCTGTGCTTCTTTCCCCCACGGATGCCTTGGATGGCCCCAACCCACAGACGGTATACATAGCCTTCCTAGAGCCTCCACCCAGAGGATGTCTCTGCTCCCACCATATTTCCTATTGCTTCAAAACCCTCCACCTCCTTAGATATCTTCCTTTGCAGCACCCAAGCCTGAGGTAGTAGAAACTGATGAGAAATGTAAGTGTACATCCCAGCCCCACAGCCTGCTCCCGGTACCATTTCTGGCCCAGCACAGATGCCTGTGGGCTCCGGATTAACCTTGACAAGTTCTCTTCCTTCCCATATACGTTTTGCCTTTGCCAGCAAGGAGTAAGGATCTAAGAGCAGATGCAAAATGCCCTGGTGTGCTAGAGTAAGGAAGAGGATGACCTAAGAGGATCTGTTCATTCATTTCTCCTGGCCTTCCCCACCTTGGAGGTGGGCGGGAAATCTCCCTCCTAAGCCTCACCACAGCCTACCTTGCCCCTTACCCCCTGCCCACATCCTCCCCCCCCACACACACAGCACTTATAATAGGATGGAGGTACCCACTCTTTCTTGGAACCCAAGGTTATGGCACAGAATAACCTGGAGAACAGGGAAGAAATCTGATCTCCTGGAGAACAGAACCCTCTTCTCCCTTGGGAGCCTCAGACACTCCCAGGGTGGGAACGTGGACATCCCAGAAGACGGGGCTGCACAGTCAAGACTCGGCTACACGGGGCCCACTCCCTGGGCTCTCTCCGAGGCACAAACACAGCAAAGAATTGCCGAAAGGGTAGGAGATCACAAGTAAGGCCCTGGTGAAAGAGATGAACACAGGCAGGGGAAATCAGTAGGCTCTGGTGGCCTCTGGACCGCTGAGGCACTGAGAAGGATGCTGGACTGAGCAGTGTGCATCCTTCAATCCCTCTGACTCCATTTACTTCTCACGTAGGAGCGAGGGGACAAAAAAGCTGGTATAGGGAAGTGTTAAAAAAAAAATGAAGGCAGTGGGAAGCCCTGAATTTCCCCGTAGGTGATTCCAAATTAACTGAAATGAGTGCTTCACATTTGTAATCATTTAATTCTCACAATTCTACCAAGTATTACCATTGTACAGACGAGGGAGTGAACTTAAAGAAGCCAAAAGAGCAGCCCAAGGTCACAGAGCTAACAAGTGACAGCACGAGATTTAAACATATGATTTCCTCTGTGAAATGTTTCCATCCTACAGTGCAAACCCAAGGCCACTTTCATCCTAGAACAAGACCAAAACGGCCGACGCTGAAGGCCATGAGCTGGGACCCACTCAGGGGCAGGCTGAGCAAGGACGGGCCACAGCTCCAGTAGGAAAGCATCCTCCACCGCCAGTCCCCAAATGACCTAGAAAGACCACGACTCCCTGGGAAAGCTCGTCTGTGTATCAAATCACCCCCACCCCTCCCAAGGCCAGGATCCAGTTTTCTGATAGCTTTACAATTCTTTACTGGCTCCGAGTCACTGGATGGGGGCCCAGTTTCTGACTCTCAGGCTCACTATCAGTCTGGGAAGGCCAGGGTTATTTCCATCACGCCTTCAACTTTCACGGAACAGGAAATGGTCTCATACAAAGCACTAGAGCACCACAGCAAACCTATCTCTGATGGAGACTACTGAAACAGTGCTCTCAAGGAATAGGCCTTGAAGCTGCCTTTGAGCTTCCGGAGTGGAGAGGAACAGGGGGAAATAACAGCAAACGTGAAGAAGCCCTTGGGAGATTTCTCAGAACAGGAGAAAAGAGCCAACAGGAATTCCGCTTCTCGCTTCCTATATGGGGGCGGCATACACGAGGCACCCGTGGCCTTTGCTATTAGGGGATCAGAACTGAAATCGCCAGGTACACACTCCAGGAGTCCCATCAGCCCTTCCCAGGTATTGTGCTCTGTTTATGATGGCGCCAGAAAAAAAAAGACGAGGGGGAGTCCTGTGATTACTTTCTTCTCTAGTAAGTTTCCCTATAAAATCAACTCTTTATTAAAATAAAAGTATAATATTTAAATAAAAACTATCCTAATTTGCATAGAGATTTTAATTTAAAATACCACTTGGGGTGCCTGCTTAAAGAAACATGAATGTTTAGACATAAACTGATGACATCTCAACTAAATCTTGACGTTTACTTCCCCTTTAAAAAAGCCTTTTAGAAGCCTCTTATGTTTTCAGGAGCTGTAACCACAGGCCAGCCATTTACAGCTTCAGCATCGAAATTACAAGCAATCTCTGAGAGTCACTGATAAAATATTCCCTTGCTCTGACAGTTACATCTTACACCCAGTAAGGCTCTAATCATCTTTTCCCCAACCCCCTATGTTTCCATCTTCCTAACTAGGTCATAAACTGGGAAAAAACAGATAAGGTTTGTTTTCCTGGATGAATCCATTTGTGTTTTAGGGAGAGGACCATCCACTCTTTCCCTCTCTAACTGCTGTTCTTCCTGGATCTATCTCCTCCTTCTCTTTATCGGCGAAGTCTTGGATATACACTGAAAGCTTTCGGACCACAGGCCCTGTGGTTTCATGCCTACTCCAGCCCTCATCTTTAAAAGGCCTTCTGTGAACACATGCCATTCACAGGATCCATTGTGGAGTTTTGGTCTACATCCCGGGTGCCCATATCTGCCTGCCATTCCATGTTCCCAGAGCTCCTCTCTGGACCAGCCTGCTCGGCCCACCCACAGGGCCGGAACAGCCGCAATCCCTGGGCCAAAAGCCTCCCTTGAGCTCACTGATCAGGGAGCCCTGGTCACACAAAGGAACCTCCTTCCACTGCTTCTCAATCTATGACCCTTGGAAATATCTTGGAATGCTATGAGAACATTCATATCATGCTCCTTAATAGCTGTCTTCTTTGTGGTGAATCTAAAGTATTCATGTTCAAAGACAAGGTATGTGAAGTCTCAGGAAACAGGTCTTCTTAGGGAGAAGTGGGGTCTTATTAAAGAGACCTTCTCTGAAATCTACTCCCCATTATGCAAGAGGAAAAGTGCTACTCAGGATAGGAGCTGAATATAGGGATTCATTCCCCCTGAATGGACTCATCCCCCCTCAACTAGGCAACGAAAAATTCAAGGGGACTGAGCTCAAGATACCACCTTCACCACCTTTGTAAAGAAATTAAAGGGCCACAGCCTTGCTGTCCAAGGACTAGAAAACAAATTCATGACACTAATGGGAGAAATACGGAATGAAGAAGGCATGAGAGAGAAAGTGATACAGACAAGGATTCAGGGCTTCTACAGCAGAATTTTCAGATGAGAATTTCCTGAGTTTTATTTAAAAGTTTCCCTAGCTCTCCTGCCATGCAGGGCTGCAAGTGGAACAGAAATCTACAGAGAAAAAGAACAGAACTGGAGAGAATCTCCCTACCAGACTGTAACTTGTCCTCTTGTGATATTTTTCCCCAGGAGAGAAACACATTTTTAAGCAAGTGAAGACACTCCTTAAGTGTTAAAGTTGGTGATGTACATAAATAGTGTTTTAGGAAACCTCAGAATAACAGACGGTTCTGGAACAGCTTAGTTCAGTAATTCCAACTTCGATTCCACTGGGGTGATTTCTCTCATTCCCTCTGCCAGCTCTACCCTCCCAGTCTTGCAAGATTCTCCAGAGGAAACAGTGCCTCCGTTGGGTGCAGTACTTTCAACCGGTCTTCCCCGGGAACCTGAAATCTGGCTCCCAAAGTTCAGTTTTCCCTAAAAACTTTTGTCAGATCCTCTGTGCTGACCCTCCTAGACAGGACTGTGGTCTCCTCAACCTGCTCCCAACAATCCCTTTACTTTAAGAGGTGGAGCCCTCCAATACATTTGGGCTCTCCCCAAATCTGACATGTAATGAGACCCAAGGTTCATCTCCCCGCTTCATTTCCCGGGTGCAGAATCTCCACAAATTCTAACAAGAGAGGGAAGGTCACTGAGGAAGAACTGGACAGGAAAACAGGCTATACCTACTGACATACACACACATAGGTCCCTCCTCAAACTTTTAAGTTGGAAAGATTTCCTGGAACCACGTCTGGTACAAAACCATGGAAATGCTCAAAACTAACAACAAATAGTTTTCTGAAGCTATAATTAAGACATCAAACCGGTCAGATGGTTTAGGGGAGAGCTTACCAACTCTGAAGATGTTCTTCTCAACCTTAGTTTAGGAACCTACCCTGGTATACTGCATGCCATGGAAACGGATAATGCCACCCAAGAAACCCCTTTCTCCAAAAACCCCTAAGAGCATCTGACTTCAGCTTGAAAGCCACTGCCAGAGAGCAGTTTGAACTCACAGTTCTTTGTTGGATTCTGCAAAGCCTGCATTTGAGTCCTCTCACCAATGTCTTAACCTTCCTCTCCTTAGCTTGTGGGTGACTTGAAGACAAAGACTTTTCTGTAATTAACCGTACCTGGGCATACATTTGGCCCTTCAGATGGACCTCAGTCGTTCCATATGCTTTCTGGTATTTTCCATTATGCAAGGTAGCTTTCCAATCTAATATTTATGTCATACTTTACAGTCTACACAGTGTTCTTCCAGACATATTCCCACTAGATCCTTAAAACTTCACTGTGAGACAGGCATGCGTAATCACTATTTCACAGGTCACGCGGCAGAGCACGGTTGTGTAGCCGCTTACACCTAACTGCCTCACGGACACAACTGCTTCCGAGTTCAAACTTTTCGCAGGCTGGCCAGTCTCTGGGGCAGTTGGATGTATTCATGTCCTCGGAAAGTGTAAATAAAACCCGAAGTGTTCAAAATTAAGACACGCCACTTGATGTGAATATAGAATATCATTTCAATGTGTTCCTGGGCTAGATAAAGACCTAAATTCTGTCTTGCCCAGCTAGGAGGTCGAGCTGGGAGTCCCGCCTCTTCTCCGGGCCTCCGTGGAGGAAAGACGGACCTCACAGTCTACTCTGCACGGAGCAGATATCCTCCGCTCTCTCCCAGTCCTAGTCTGTTTCACCCCCGCCCCTGAGGTGAAGTCAACGTAAGTCACGTGACCGAGGCCCAGCCTGAGCTCAGACGAGCCCAGGGAGACACCCGCTGGGAAAGCCACGACTCCGCTGCAAACCGGGCAGAAGGGCGAGGCCTCAGCGGCCGTTGCCAGGCCCCGAACAGGTTGCCAGGGAGGCGCCGGCCTCTCAGCGCGCCGAGAGGTTCCCGGGCTCACCGCGATAGAGCGCCGCTCTGAGGGGCCCGTCCCACGCCCGCGCGGACGACGCATGCGCGTCCCGGCTTCCGCCCCCGCCCGCCGAAGAAAACCGCGCGTGCGCCTAATTAACGCTGCTCAAGGGCTCCGGGGATTAGGCTGGGCTGTACACGCAGACCGTTGAGTTGGAAGAGGTTCGTGAGATCATCCTGTAGTCTAGACGACCGGAGCAGTGGTGGCGGGTGCCTGTTAGAATTCCAGGTTCCTGGGCCGTACCCGCAGCGGCCTGGGTAAGACCCGAGAATCTCCATTCTTAGATTATGCCCAGATAATTCCGGCATAGGTGGTCCTCATTGGCTGGACCCTCCCTCTTGTTTCAAGGGATGTAGGAATTGGAGCAGAGACGTGGAGGAGTGACCAGCCCAGGGTCGTCCAGAATTAAGTGACAGAGCCCGGTGGAGGACCCGGATTTGTGGATTTGCACCCAAGTTCCTTCCCTCCTCTGTGCCCTGCTTCCCCGCCTGCCTCCTTTTTCGGGGCACGGTTTAATCAGGACCAGACAGGCTGGCTGGCAGGCGGTTCATTCACATTGGTCGGGCTAACTGAAGAATGAAAGTGCCTTTCTCAGACCGCCAAAGAACCCCATCCAGCAAGTCCACATCAAAGCTCCACTGCCTTCTCCTTAGCTGATCCACCTAGATCGGGGCACCCTGGAGAATGCACACCCCCCAGGGAACAATGGCCAGTTTGGGCAGTATACACCCCCTCCCCATACACACTCATGTGTGGATGTGATTATGTCTGCACGTGGTATCACAGGCTTCACGCAAGAATGTAAACCGCTCCTGTGTATGCATGCGTGTGTGTGGAGTTTGGGGTGGGGGTATGAGTATGGATTCTGGCTCGAGTTTAGGCACATTCAGTAACAGGCAGTGGCCTCAGTCCAGGACAGCTGGATCATATGTGCTGACAGCCACTTTCAATGGCCTGGACGGGGAACTGGACACTCCCATGCATACCCTTACGAGAAGCAGCTGGAGAAGCATCAGGAGTCAGCAGAGCTGAGATCCCCGAACACACTCAACGCCTGGGACGCCTGTCGGAGTCAGCAAGGCCCCCCGGGACAAACCCTGGGGGACGAAGCTGACCTGTGTGGTGGAGAGGGGAGGGGGCTTGGGGCTGCAGCCCAATTTGCTTTCAGAATTCCCTGTCTCCCCTGGGGGGAGAGCAGCTAGCAAAAGTGTTCTGCCAGGCTTGTCCCTCCATTGCAATGGTCCTCTGTTGCTCCCAAATCTCTGCCCCTCTTTATCTGTCCTGTCCCAGCCTTGCTGTCTCAAAACCTCAAGGCTTCAACTCTTTCCAAGAAAGCCAGGAACACAGCTGTGAGTCCCTTCCCTCTGGGGGAGGTCCAGCTCTCCCTCCTGGCTCCAGATGTAAAGGAACAGCTGTGAGAGTGGCAGGAAGCCCACTTGGCAGCTAAGCAGGGCCTGGGGAGATGAACAAAGCTGGGTAGAGACAGGCAAACAGCAGGGCTGTATCAATTCTAGAGACTGGGGGAGGGCAAGAGCATTTCATCCTATGGCTCGGCGACTGGCTGACAGGCCTTGCCAAGCCCTCAGACGCCCCCCATGCCCTGCCCATCCCAATTCTGGCTGCCTGGGCCACTGGCAGGACTTTGTGTAAACTCCATTTTATGATTCCCACTTAATCTGAGAAGGGAAACTTGGCTTTCTTTGTCTGTCTCCACCCCTGTCCTCAAACACACACCTCCCAGAATGAGATTTTGGAAAAAAGGCTGGTGAGGGAGAGGAAGGGAGGTGGAAGAGGGTGCTGGCACTCCACCCTGGCATCCTCCTGCCCCTCCCTACCTCTGGAAAGTAAACCAGGATGCAGATGCCAGGCTCGGTGTCCAGCAGACAGGGCTGCATGGGGCGCCACTTGCTTGCCTGCTACGCCAGGGTGATAAAGCACGACTTGGCACCCACCAAGCACTGTACTCAGTAAATAGTTATTTCCTGAATGACCCTGGCCCACTCTGGGTCTCAGTGGGTCTTTAACAAGCCTGTCCACTGCCGGCAGAGGGACCCACTGCTGTGGCCCACTATGCATCCGTGTCTTCTTCACTCTGAAAGGACACAGGGTATCACAGCCACTTCTGTTTTAGGAAAAATAGTTTAATAAGTCTGGAACCCCTTTGAGGTCCTCTCCTCCACGGAACCCCTGTGCCAGTGCTCTTCCCATGCCTGCTGGGAGGGAGCAGCCCTTCTCTGGAGGGCACCACCCACTCTGGGCACTGCCCACTCCAGACGCCTCGCCCTCCTGGGAGGCCTGCTCTGCGTCCAGGCCGTGGTGGGGCCATCACTTTTGTGTAAAAAGTGAGCAGAACGCTGTAATATGCCCCCTTTTCTGGATGCCATGGGGCCAGCCCTCAGCATGTTCCTACCCCTTAATTAAATAGCCCGTTAAATAATCTCCCGGTGCTGGCAGAGAGGGGATGCCACAGCAACAAGCCCCGTGCCTTGGCCGGGCTCCTGCTGCCGCAGGGCTGCCACCCTGACTTGATCTGGCCTCCACCAGAGCAGCCAGGGACACAGGCTCGTCTCAGACCTGGCCTCCTCCTACCCACACAGGGGAGGGTGAGTCCAAGCTGGCACCAGGCACCCCCCCCACAGCCATGGATGGGGGCACTCAGCAGGGTGAGCAGACGGATGGGTACAGCTCCTGCCCAGTCAGAAGTACGTGAGGTTCTTGACGGCTCCGATTTCCAGCATCCTCTTGATGGCCAGGGCCTCTTGGGAGACATTGTGGCCTGACCACTGTGGAGACAACCAAGGAAGCCAACTGAGGAACTCCTAGGCAGCTCCCTGGCCCTCCCCGTAAGCCCACACCCTGGAAGCTCCATTCCCCATGCCGGCTCTCGGAAGGACGACAGAATACAGGGGACGCTGGCCTGGGAGTCCAGATTCCTTGGTTCCAGTTCTGACTCTCTGTGTGACCTCTCGGTGAGCTATCTCTGGGACCACCCTCATTCACTCAGTGTCCCCAGGCTGGTCTGCCCCACCCAGTTCACCAGCAGGGACCACTTACCACCATGGACTTGAGTGTGATATACTCATAGTAGTGAATGGACTGCTTCTTGTGGTGGGCGTCTGGGTAGCCGAAGCCAGCAATATGCACCAGGTCACAGAGGTGGAGGGCCAGGGTGATGGCCAACAGCCCTGTAGTGGGCTTCTGAGGGACAACGCGTGGGGAAGGTATTAGAGGGAGGCTGCTTCTTTCAGCACCTCTAGGCCAGCGTTCTGCAACAGAACCTTCTAGTATCATGGAAATGTTCTGCATCTGTGCTGTCCTCTATGGCAGCCACGAGCCATACGGGGCTCATGCAGCTAAGCAACTGAACTTTTTATTTTATTCAATTTTAATTAAAATTTACATTTAAATAGCCACATGTGGGGAACTCCCTGGTGGTCCAGTGGTTAGGACTCCATGTTCTCACTGCCGACGGCTCAGGTTTGATCCCTGGTCGGTGAACGAAGATCCTGCAAGCCGTGCATCGCAGCCCCAAAAACCAAAAAACAAACAAAAGCCACATGTGGCTTGTGGCTACCATACTGCGTACTATAGCTCAACACATCTGGGGAGGGTTTGGGCCTCTGGGGATGATGATGGCAATCAAGGTGACAAAAATGATAGTAATAATAAACACCTATGATTTTCGGAGCACCTGCTATGTGCCAGACACTATGCTAAGTATTTCACCCCCATATGTCACCTCATCCAGTCCTCATGAAAACACTTTGAGGTAGATAGTATTATTAGCCCCATTTTTCAGATGGGGAACTGAGGCTTACAACCGTTAAACAAGTCACTCAAGGAGTGGAAAGGTTCTGCTCTCTGTCTTGGAGAACCTCACCTCTCCTGGAAGCCCCGAGGCTCTCACATTTCCGGGCTGTGTGCCCTTCATGAGGGTGGGCTCTCCCTCCTATAAAGTGGGGACAGCAGTACCTCCCCCACCCCCTACCGTAGGGGCTGCTATGAGGACCTCACTTTCTCCACCCCTGAGCCATCCACGGGGATGGGCCACCTGATATTCTAACCTCACAAACCGCCTTCCTCAGCAGGGATGACCTGCCTTCCACTCCCCAGACCTTGTCAGATTCCCTAAGGCCAGGTGTTCGCCAGCTTCCCTTTCTCAGCTCTCCTATCCTTTCACGTCACTGCCTGCCCCAGCCTTCCATTTCAGCCCTGTTGCTTTTACCGCCACTGTGTTATCTCATCCAGTTCAGAGCTCTGCCAAACCACACATGCATCACCTTCTAGCAAACTCTTCTCTCCCCGTGTATTCCTGTAATTGTTAAACATATGACCGTCCACCCAGTTGTGCTGGAAACCTAGAATTGTCACACATCTCTCAATTTCACCTTAAAAGAAATGCTGTAGCAGACTTCTAAGATGAAGCCCAATGACCTCTTGCCCTTGAGAGTGTGTGTAACCTATGAATATGATGAGATATATTACATTGCATTATATTGCTTAAAATGGCACCGTAGACTGTAAAATAGTCCTGGTGGGCTTGACCTAATCTCATGAGCTTTTCTATCTGGGTCTAGAGATCAGCAGTGGAGGAAGTGCGAGGTGTGAAGCACAAGAGGATTTATCATGCATTGCTGGCCTGAAGATGGAGGGGACCAGACGGCAAGGTATGCAGGCAGCTCTTCCATGCTGAGGGTACCACCCCTAGGCTGAAAACCAGCCAGGAAATGGGGACCTCGGTCCCGCAACCACAAGGAACCAAATGCTTCCAACAACAAGAATGAACTTGGAAGCAAATTTCCCCCCCTGAGCCTCCAGACAAGAACGCAGACCAACTGCCAACTTGATTTCAGCCTTGTATACCCTACGCAGAGAATCCAGCCATGCTGACCTGGACATCTGACCTCCAGAACTATAAGCCAATGCATGGGTGTTGTTGTAAGCCTCTAAACTGTGGTAATCTGTTAGGCAGTGACAGGAAACTAAAGTTCATCCCTTCCTCTCCCTCTTCCTCCTTCCAGGAGCTGGGTTCTGGTCCTAATCTCTGGCTTCCCTCTCTAGCCTTCACCCTCTGCCATCAGAGCCAGAAAACTCCTCTTTGCTGACCCCCACCCAACTCCATGTGCACTGGAACTCAGTGCCAGGGACGTTGTTTGGTCTTGCCAAATGAAACACCTTTCCCCAATTCTCTGCTTGATGGGCCCCATGATCCCTTAGGGCCCAGCTCCAGTACCACCTCTTCCGGTGGCACCACCTCCAGACAGCCCCAAGCAGAGTTCCGCCCCTCCTCTGAGACCCCGCAGCACTCGGAACAACCCTCTATCGGAGCGTTTTGCCATTCCACGCTGCATCCTGCATGTTTATTCCACTAGACCGAGTTTCCTTAGGGCAGAGAGCATGTCTTATTCCCCAAGCATGCAAACTTGGGGCCTGGCACTGAGCAGTCACAAAAGCAGGCATTCAACATAGGAAGCTGAATCGTAGTAGATATTCAGTAAAGAATAAAATCATGGGGAGCTCCCTGGTGGCCAAGTGGTTAGGATTCCGGTCTTTCACTGCCGTAGCCCAGGTTCAATCCCTGCCTGGTTAGGGAACTGAGATCCCGCAAGCCATGCAGCGCGGCCAAAAAAAAAAAGAAGAAAGAATAAAATCATTTATTCAAAACTTGGCAAATATTTATCCAGCATTCACGGTGTGCCAATCTCTGTGATAAGCACATTATGTAAATATCTTTTTAAATTCTAGAATGGCTTTAAAAGGTCAGTACTCCTATTTTCCCCAGCCCACAGATAAGAAAACCAAGGCTCTGAGTGGCTGACTGACCCAAGGCCATACCGCAGGTAGCACTGTGAGTCCTGTCTACGTCTGATCATTACTTCTGTCTCCTACCTCACACAGCCTCTCTGAGGGCTCAGAGATATGGCGGAAGTACCTGCTTGGGAAGCTACCCAGTGTGCCGAAGCCCGCCAGCAGAAGACCACTAGGGAGGGCTGTGCGAGCCGAAACCAAAATCAGAACTTGCAAACTGCACCCTGACTTCCCAAACTGTCACACCTACCAAACCATGATATGCAGGACCAACTGCACCCTCAAATTCTTTTAACTCCTTTAGACCAATATGCGCCAAGACTGGATCACAGATGAAGTGATCAAATAGTAACCACAGGGCTCAGCCTGGGCTCCATATCCTAAACATAGGATTACTGACTGTTGGCACTTCCCTGGCGGTCCAGTGGTTAGGACTCCACGCTTTTACTGCCGGGGGTGCGTGTTCAATCCCTGGTCGGAGAACTAAAATCCCACAAGCCGTGCAGCCCGCGGGCCAAAAAAAAAAAAAAAAGAAGACTACTGACTGTCCCAGCAAATCCCCGGTGTACAGATTCTGATCAGCGCCTGCCAAAGCCATCCTCTACCTCTAGCCCCCAAGCCCTAAAAACACCCTTCCTTGACTCCCCATTTTGGAGATGCCCCGGAGCATCTCAAGAGTGTGTGCCCTCCCTTGCTGTAAAAGCCAGAATACCTGCCTCTGATGACAGGTGTGTGCCTGGGGGCTGTGTGTTATTCAGATGCGGGCTGCAGTCTCTGCTATTGTTCTCCCCTCGCCTGGGGTCCTCCCTGGCCTTCTGGAGCCTCTAGGAAGTCCCTCCTACTTCCCACAGAGAACCCCAACCCTCTGGCTTCCCATCCATCTGCAGCCCATCATCACCTGCTTAATCTTGTATGGCTGCTGTATCGGCAGGCTCAGCAGTTTGTCAGCTGCAATCTCCATGAAGAAGGGGTTGAGAATCCGAATCTGTTTGGGGTTGACGTCCCAGATGAGGGGAGGCTGTTTCCAGAAGCCCTTTCGCACCTAGGCGGGTGGGGTTGGGAGGGAGAGAGCCAGTGGGTTGAAATGGGGAGGTGGGGAGGGGCTTCTCCAGGGGACGGGGCCCCTGTGTTGATGGCACAGGCCCTCGGGAGTGCGGGGTGAGGGGAGGGACGTGGAGGCCTACACCAGAGGTGGGAGAGGAGACCAGAAGAGAGGAGGAGGGAGAGAGGGGAGCGGGGCACCCCCCAGGGGAGGCCAGGTGACATGGTGTGTCGAGTATGGGCTCCAACCATTGCCCGCTTCCAAGTATAGTCATGCAGGTAGAAGGGGCTAACTAAACACGTGGCAAAAAATGGACAGTCGGACAGTTCAGCTGTCAACCGGATGGCAAAGAGACATAGCGGACTTTCTGGAGTCCACCTAGAAGGACAGAGATCTCGACTGTTCTAACGGCCTCCGCCTGGAGACGACTACCAACCGGTGCCTCTGCTGCCAAGCTTCTCACTGGCAAGCGTGTTTTGGCAGCTTCTCTGTCCCAAGCAGCCTCGAGCTTAGGGTGCCCTTCGCTGCTGCTGTCCGACCCCTGCAGTAGAACAATGAGCTCACGCCTTCCCCTTACTGGCTCCTGAGGACCGTGGGGCACACGTGATGGAGCGGCAGGGCCTGACCCGGGCGGCGCCCCCATCCCCAGGCTGCGACCTCACCCCCGCCAGTCTCTCCACTTACGCGCTTCTTATCGCTCAGGATGCTCTCAATCCAGTGGAAGTCCATGGCCTTGAAAGCTACCATGACAAGGAGTGTGTCAGGGTTGTCCTCCACTTGGGGGTTGAAGTGGGCGGATTCAGGGTAGAAGAGACGCATGGTGGTCTTGGAGCCCACGTCATGCTCGTAGCCAGCCACCGGCGCGCTGTTTAACCTGGGAGGCAGGGAGGAGGATGCCCGTCACCTAGAGCCCCACTGGGTCTGCTTACCGTCGCCCCCAAACAGAAGAGGGAAGGGCTGCCATACAGACCTGATGACCACGTCGTACTTGTTGATGGCTTCTCCCAGTGAGCTGTTGCGTAGCCGATGCCCGTTCCCCACCACCACGCAGCGACGGCACTTGAGGCTGCCCCGGGAACAGGGTGGTAAGACCAAGAAGGAGCCCCTGCTCCTGCCCCGGTCTGCCCAGGCCCCCTCAGCCCCTCAGCCCCTGGCCCCCATGGACCAGGCATCTCCAAGGAGTCCTGCTTCTGGTCATGCTGACCCTGCAGCCCTGGGCTTTCAAGGGAGAGGAAACTGAGCAGAGCATGGGAGAGAGAGGGAAGGAGGGAAGGTGCCTGGGGAGTACCAAGAAGAAATCCCATTTTGGAGCCCCTGACTGCTGCCCAGCCCTGCCTGTTACCACGGCAATACCCTCAGCAGCCTCTGCCCACTCCAGCAGCCTGATACCCAGGCTCAGCTGCCGTGGAGACTGGCATGCCCACCTCCCCTGGAGACAGGCAGGCTCACTGGGAGGTGCTGGACCATGACTGTTTCACACTGGAGCAGGAAGGAGGGTCTCCTTACCTCTGGATGCTCTCTGGGACGGAGTAGCTGGTGATGGCCAGCACCCGGAGCAGCAGGTCTTCTACAGAAGAACCGCAATGGAAGGGGCTGATGACAACAGAGAGCTCTCCAAAGGCTGCCGACCCTCCCTGCCCTGACCCCAGGATCTAGGCCTGGCTGAGAACCTGGGCGCTGGGACCACGGACAGCCCAAAACGAGAAGCTGTGTGGCCAAGGTGAGGCCACCGTTCCCACCTGACCAGGCGGATTCTTACCACTCCCCTTGGTGCCGTAGGGCAGCTCGTAGGCAGATGGCGTCTTGACCCAGAAATAATCCTTAAGCTGCAGGAAGACGGGCTGTTCTCGGGAGTAGCTGTGCCGAGGTGAAGGCGGGGTGGGGATGAGAAAGAGATTAATCTTCATGCCAGAAACTGGGTCAGACCCCTGACTCACACTATGTATACACACCAAGGCCTCTCCCTCCCTCACAGGCTGCACCTGACCCACGTCCACCAGCATGGTTCCCTCCATGTAGCCGGCACCCAGGCCCACCCCGCATGCTCACGTACTTGCCAAAGAGCCTGGAGGCTATCCTCTCCGCCTCACCCTGGAGGCAGGGCTCCTTCTTCCCTGGGATGGGAAAATAAAAGCTGGAGACAGAAAAGGAGAGAGGCAGGCGCTCCAGTCAGACCTCCCGGGCCCGGGGGCCAGCTTTCCAGGCAGCCTCCACCTCCTCCCAGGGTACGTCGGCCCCAAGGCCCTGGAGAGTGACTCGCAGGCTGCAACGGTGTCAGCCCAAGTCCCACTTTGAAACCAAATCATTGCAAACCCAGTTCTTCATTCTCCTGAGCTCCCTGGGTGAGGGCCCTGGGGAGTCATCCCAGGCCCTACCCCCCAAAACCCACCAACTCCCCTCACAGAGGATTCTGGGCTAGTAGTGTACGGGAGAGGTCATGTCCTGGCTCTCTGAACCCTCCTGTCCCCCCACTAGGTCCCCACCTCACGACGCTCCATCCCTGAGCCCGGTTCCCAAGAAGAACCCACAGAAGGACATGAAAGATGGACTCACAGCTCAATGTACCTGTCTTCTCGGGAGATGGAGTACCATACCATGACGACCAGGACCAGAGCCAGTGTGGCCAGGAGTTTCCAGCCTGCAGGGCGAACGCACAGAAGAGCTGGAAGCAGAAACAGGCAGGCACAGCCCCAGGCCACCTTCTCAGCTGCCCCAACTGGGGCCCCTGCAAGGCCGGCTCAAAGCAGGCCCTCGCCTGGTCTTAGTTCTCTGGCTCCGGGCTTGGACCCGAGTGTTTCTGCTGTCCTTCAAGATGAAGACAGGGGCCCCTGGCTCCGTGTCAGCCCCTCCACAACCCCCGGTGGGTCCCAGGATGATGCTTACGACCGCTTCTGGGAAGCCCACCCCTCAGGGTGGGGAGTTCTTGGAGAATACTCACGGGACTTGCTGATCATGTTTCTCAGGTGCCAGGGTTCCTGGGGAGAGCTGTCATCCCGGCTGCCTCGGGCCACCTAGGAGGTAGGAGGCACAGGTGTCTGGTCAGCGCCACAAACACTCTCGTCTAGACACTGGAGCAGGGCACACCCACAGCCTGCCTCTTCCTGCCTCCAGAAAGCACAAAGCTGCTTCCAGGGCGGCCATCCAGGGAGCGGCCCTCCTCACCCTGGGCATTTCCCTAACCCCTCAAAGGCAGCATCAGCGGTCCAGGTGGAGCCTACACCCCAGAAAGGGAAGCCAAGTCCCACCCTTCACAAATTCCGTCCCAGGCCAGACCAGCCTACCACAGCTTCCCCGCACGGTTGCCCTCACTTGGACCTCGGAAGGGCCAGCTCCAGGAAACAGATGCACCTCCACCCACTTTCTACATGAAAGTTAAGCTAACTGTACAAGGGCGTAATTCACATTTTGACATCTGAAGTTTATCTTTTCTCCACATCCAAGGCATTCCCTTGGTTCTGGCCACCGTCCACCCCTCTATCATCAACCTCTCACTATTCCACCCGAATATATCTGCTCGGGCCAGGCCCTGGGGTGACTGTGGGACCATCAGATGGTCCACAAGCCCTCTTGCAGCCCTTCTAGACTCTGGCTGAGTACAAACAGTGTCCAAGCCCTCACCACCAGGTACATGGGGGAAACTCAATGGAGGCAGGCTGTTTGAATAGGAGCACGGAGAGTGAGAAGGGTCTGTTTGGTCAGAGGAGAGAAAGGAGACCCTTTCAGGTAAGGGCAGAGGCTGGCAAGGTAAGGACAGGGCTGTGGGAGGGGTGAGTTGCTACATGCACATAAACAGCGAGGTCCCTCCAGTCACAAAGCCAGCCAAGGACCATGCTTCTGAGTCACCAGGAAGAAATTTCTGCAGCTTTCACAGCCACACAAAGAGGCACGGGATGCGTGCAGAGCACCAGTTTCTTCTCTCCATGACATCTTCCCCAATGATCTGGGTTGTAGGAATCAGATGGGCCACATACTAAACACAGATTCCAGGGCCCTTTCCTGGGATATCTTCAGCCAGCTGGGGTGGGACCTGGGATGGGCATTTTCACAAACTGCCCACGTGATTCTTTTGAAGGATCAGGAAAGGGAGGGAAGCCCTAGTGTTTGTGCTCTTTTGGGGAGAAATGAAAAATCTCAAATTATTTCTCAGTGGTGGGGGACCGCATCTGGACGAGGTCTGGTTTTTGTTAGAAATCATAAATCGATTATCCTGAACACTGTCCTGTTATGGAGTCAATGCTCTGCGCCCAGGGGCACTCCCCAGGCTCCACCCTGAGTCCACAAATACCCAAGAATGAAAGTGTTGAGGGAAAGAGAAAGCCGGGTAGGGGAAAGGGATAGGGGTGGGGACCAGAGCCAGATGTTTTCATCAGGGTCAGGAGGGCCCATCTCTGAATCCCAGTGGGGATGGGGGATGGTCCTGTCCAGTAAAGAAGAGCTCTAGAGTTGTAATCAGCAGACCCCAGTGAAAGTCAAGACCTACTGCTTTTCCAAGGGTGGCCTGCCTTCCCGACCTACGCACAACAACTGCCAAGTCATGCCCTACCACGTTATCCCCTTCACACGCTTCTCCTGATCTGTAATTCGTTTAGTTACTTGCTCTTTGTCTGTCTCCCGCACTGCATATAAGCCCTGTGAGGGCAGGAATCGGGTCTGTCTTATTCCCAGCTCGAGCCCCAGCATCTAGCACACTGCCTGACACACAGCCATTGCTCAGCAAGTAATGAATGAATAACATGTTGGGTTATCTTGGGGGAGTCACTTTTCCCTCTCTGACCCTCAGTTTCTTCAGCTGTAAAACTGGGAATCTGGCCTAATAAATGCTTGTGACTCAAATATATTTATCAGATCCTCAGCCTGAGCCTCACCAGGGACCTTATTAGAAATGTATAATCCCAGGCCCCTCCAGAGGCACAAATCAGAAACTGCATTTGCGTAAGATCCCCTGATGATTCACATGCACATTCAAGCCTGAGAAGCACTTGTCAAGATGGATGTCCTTGACCTTGGCTGAACAGGAGAATTGCAGTATCTGGGTCCCATAACGGGAAATTCTGACTTAAGTGGTCTGGCCTGGCACTGGAATTTGTTCAAGCACCCAGGGGCGATTCTAACCCAGCCAAGGTTGAGAACCACTGGTCCGGATAATGGCGAAAGCACAGTTCTCAATCTTTGATGTGTACGTTCTGACTCAGTGGGTGTCGTGGGTCCACATTCTAAACGGTAGGCTGGGACCGCACTTAGAGCTGCAAAGCTCTAAACAAGATCCTTCAGGCTCTCACGTTCTTTTTTTTTTTTGCGGTACGCAGGCCTCTCACTGTTGTGGCCTCTCCCGTGGCGGAGCACAGGCTCCGGATGCGCAGGCTCAGCGGCCATGGCTCACGGGCCCAGCCGCTCCGCGGCATGTGGGATCTTCCCAGACCGGGGCACGAACCCGTGTCCCCTGCATCGGCAGGCGGACTCTCAACCGCTGCGCCACCAGGGAAGCCCTCTCACATTCTTTACGTTATGAAATGCATCCTCTCCCGCCCTCTGTGCTCTCAGTCCTTTCTGATCAGGATTTCAGTCCATCGTACTCCATCTCCCTGTATCAGCAGGTCACAGCACTCGGGGCACAAGGCAATCACCTGAGAAGCTGAGGCATTTACTGACTTCTAGACCCCACTTTCCAAGTCTTATTTAATTGGCTGGGCATGGGGCCCAGACACTGGCCAGTAAAAAACCAACCAAACAAAAAAAGCTCACCTTTCTGGTGATGCTAACATGCAGCCAAAATGGAGAACACTAGAGAGAGTGTGCCGTGCAGTAACTGAAGGTCAAGGGCTCAGCTGTCCTCAGCGAAGAACTCTGGTGGTCGGAGGTGATGGGTCCTGAGCAACAAGACAACTACTCTTTTTTGACCTCTTCCCTAGTAAAATTCTGCACTTTTCTCCTGAACTGTGCTGGTCTTGTGCTAAGCAGACTGGCTAGTCCTGGGGTCTGCTCCGAGAGACCCCCAGGGATGTCACCCCCACCCCCCACCCCCTCCCCTTGCTGGCCAAGCCAAGAGGATAGCTCAGCCCCCAGGATTCCAGGAGCGCAGGCTTCTTGGGCTCGCTGCTGCCCCGGGACAACTGGGAGCCTTCTCCCAGCAGCTGTCCCATAACACGGACAGCCCCTGGGGACAAAAGGACAGAAGAAAAGTCACAACAGGGTACCTGGGCAGGAGAACAGAAATCTGATCCACTCATGTCCAAGGGGCAGCAACCTCTGCCTGCCACCAGCTGCCCAGGAGACTGGCTCACCCGACCCGCTAGGTAAAGCTGACCCCAAGGCAGGAAGGCTGTGTGCCCTCCCGGTGCTCTGCTAAGAACCACGGTGTCCCCCGCTGCCGTGAGGCTGCTGAGCCCTGCCACGGAGTCGCCAAAGGGCAGAACTGGAGGACGGGGTGAAGAACAGAAGTCTCCTGCTGCCTGGCACTCAAAGCCTCACACAGCAAGTACTCAGTGGGTACCCGCTGTACCAAGATGAACAGAACTGGACGTCACCCATGGACATGGCATGATGCCAGGCCCCTCCAAGCCCTTGGGCCCATCAAAGGGCTGTGGCTTAATGTTCCTGAGAAGGGGGATGGGAAAACCAGTGGGGCAGAATCAATATCACTGTCCCTCAGTGCTGTGGGGAAACCCGGAGCTGCCTGCCTGCCACCTCTAGACTCACCTGCCACTCCTGCCCCACCCGGATACTGGGTGGGTCCCCGCCCACCTTTCCAGCATTGTTCCCAACTGGTGATCCCCCTCGGCCTTGCTGCTTCCACCTCTCCCCCCTCCTCCGCTCCCTGTGACTCAGAAACATAGTCAAGTCTCCCTGTACCTAAAACAAAACAAACCCCCTCTCTGCTTCTCTCTCCTCCTCAAGCTACCTCTGCATCTCCATCTTGAGCTCCAGTGGTCAGACTCCTTCATCTGTGCTACGTACTCACTTCCCACTCAACCCTCTACCCTGCTCCACCCCTGATCCCCACCCTTGTCTGTGCTGAAATCACCCTCGCCAAAGCCTTCAGTGGCCTCCTAACGGTCAAACCTGAAAAAGATCGATTTTCGCTCTTCCGGTACTCTGAAGCCTTTGCTACTAATAGGACAATGCTTCCAGGTCAAGACTCTCTCCAGGTTTCCTCCGAACTGGCTCCACTTCCTTTAAGTGCTGGCATTCGCCAGGGAGCTGCCCTTGAACCTCTGCTCTTCCTCTGCTTGTTTTCACAGGCCAGGTTCATTCATTTTCGGAGGCTTAACTACTACTCAAACCCTGATGATTCAAGCTCTTTTTCAGCTCTGTAATTTCTCTCCCAGATCCTGTCCTAATATTTCTAACTTTCTCCTGCTCATCCTCCCTGGGTGATCTTAAACTCTTCACCCGTGACACGTCCACAACTGGACCCGCATCTCCCGGCTCCCCCCCACCCCACATCCTCATCAGCTCATCCACCCAACATCTCCTTCGCCTTCACACCATCCCTACGAAACGCTACCCATTCTACCCCCAGTTCCTCGTTCCAGCAAACGTTTGCTGAACTCCCACTAAACGCTCGCCATTATAGGAGGCACTGGGATGTAAAGCCTGATAAAGCTCAGGGCAGTGTGAAGGCCACATGGTCTAGAGCCTCAGAAGTACTTCGGAAAGCAGGCTTCATCTCCTCTTCTTGAGCCGCAGGTTGATTCTAGATCTCGCCCCAATTTATCTGTTTCCTAACTGGTCTCTTCGCCACAAGTCTTTCCTCACTCTAGCCTCTTCCTCAGAACTGCCAACACAGTATCTTTCTCAGAAACGGTTTGGATCAAACCACCCTCCTGCTTCAATCACTCCCCATTCCTTCAATGAAAAACCAAAGCTTTTTAGAGGCAACCAGGGTGCTTCAGTCCCAGGCCCCAAGCCCTGCACGTGCATCTCGGAACTCCTGCCACGGTCGCTGCAGGGGCCGCCTTCTTCCACAGCCCCACCTCTGCACGGGCTTTCCTCCAGCAGGAAGACCCTACGCAGCCCCCGTTAGCCTCAACAATCTCACTCCTTCTGCGGCACCGGCCCCTCCTCTACGAAGTGTTTTCTGACATTTCTAAGCAATGTTTTTCTTTCCACAAAAAAATTGTTTATATCTTGATTTTAGCACCTAATAGATAGTAAACTTTTTGTATTATATAATTACTATTTTCATGGCTTGCCCACTATCCTCTGACCTCTGAAACTGGAAGCTTGTTTATACCAAGAGTCTACCAGAGCACCTAGAGAAGATGCTTTATCACATAATATAATTTTATATTATATCATTATGTGTTTTTGTATCTTGCCCATGAGACTACAACCTCTGTGGTCCAGGCCTGCATTACATCTTCAGACTCTATCACAGTGCCTAGAACGTAGCAGATGTTTTATAAACATCTGACACACAGGTAATAAGATGAGACTAAAAAGGTATTACATCCCTTACTGATCCTGAAATGTACTGTGCACTTACTATGTGCAACACCAGGGGGGTGCCAACCTCATTGCCATTGCTTTGAGGACCAGGTGAGTCATCGCTGTGGAGGCTGTCCTGTGCACCGCCCAGCACCGTGACCACTGCCCACTAGAGAGGCCAGTATGACCCCCACTCTCCGGTTCTGACAACCAAATGTCGCCAGACATTACCACATGTTGAGAGCTACTCGGCAAGGTACTCTTAAGGGCTGTCCAAGTATGATCTCAACCCTATGAGTTCAACGCTATTATTACCTCCATTGTGGAGACAGGGAAGTGAGGTGCAAAAAGGGTCGGCAACTTGCCCAGGGTCTCCGAGCTGGTGAGCAGCTTAGCTCCAGAGGGGCGCACTCCTAACTCCTGCCCTCCACCGCCCCTAAACCACCCTGTGAAGACGCCAAGATCCTCGGAGGGCCCACCTGCAGCCCTCTGGGGCAACGGGAGGAAGCTGCCCTCCGTCACATCAAAGTCCTTCAAAGGCTTCTGACAGCTGAGAGGAGCCTCCTGCGCTCCTTCCCAGGCAGGCTGCCTCATGAGACACAGTCTCCGGCCCCCGCATCGCCTGGCCCCCCTGGAAGCCCTCCAGCATGTCTTCAAAGCCCGCAGCTGTATTCATGGGATTACTAGTGCCCTCCATCTGGACACCAGACTTCCACGAATGCTGGCAAAGACCGCGTTCACTTTCTCACGGCCATGCCGCTTCACTGGCAGGGAACCAACACCCCTCAGCTGGTAAGCCAGGTCTCCTGGGCCCTGAACTTGTGTGGCTACCCTCTGGAACCAAAGAGCAGGACTGTGCTACTACAGCTGCTTGCAAACATCCCATCTCGGGAATCTCCCGCCATGTTTCCAGCCTGTTGAGGTGTGTGAATCTTGACAGTGCCAGCTAACCCACAGCGATTCCTCTCAGCTTAGAGTCCTCTGCCGTTATTCCGGGGTGGGGGTGGGGCTTGAGCTGGACGCTGAATTTAAGGTAACTAATACAACTTCGAGGTAAGGCAAGGTGAGGACACAGGCCACTGGAGTCGCACTGTGTTATGATCAGCCACTCTTGGGCGTAGTCAACTAACCGCGATTCTCCAGAATGGATCATCTGTATCACCTCTCCTCAGCTCAAAAACCCTCCATGGCGTCCATCCACTCAGAGAGAAAGGCCAAGCCCTTGCTCTGACCTGCAAGACTGCACGTGATCTCCCCACCAGCACTTCCCTGCCCTCCTTCCCCATTTCCCTCATTTAGTCTGCTGTACTCAAACGGGCCTCATTGTTCTTGACTGGGCTAGGCCCACTCCCTCCTCTCTGGCTGTTCCTTCAGCCTGGAATGCTTTTCCCCTAGACACAGGCTTGGTATCTACCCACTCAGCTCTCCACCTCTGGTCAAAAATCCCCCCTACACCTCACATTTCAGATCCCTCTCCCTGGCTTGCAAAGAACTTTTGCTGTTGTTTTGTTCGATGCTGTATCACCACCAATGTCTAGAACAGTGACTGGCACACAGCAGGCTCTCGACACAAGTTTGTTGAATTAATCTACTCATCAGGAACTACACCACCACAGAGCAGGCACAGCAAGAGGGGAAGAGGCGGTAGCGATAGGTCACATACCCACTCCAGCCCCTCTGGCCTGACCGCTGGCTAGACACAGCCTGAACAGCACAGCGCGATCAGGCCCAGGAGGGAGGGAGCTGGTCTTGGCCCGGGGCTCTTGTGAAGTGGCAGAGGGCAGAGTAACTGACCAGCTGCCTCAAGGCCCACCAGTGGGCAGATGGGCATCTCTCCAGCCATCCAAGCTCGGAGGAAAGGGGCTGCAGAGGCTTCCACCTGCAGGGCAGGAAGGCTCTCTGCTCCCCATCTTGGGGGTCCACAGGATACCCTCCACCCACAACAGGCATCTCCAACAGCCCAGGCGTGCAGCCTCCTGCAGAGAAACACTGTATTCTCCACCTTATCAGCTGCCAGTCACAAGACACCACCGAGAACCACATGAAAATCATACTTCTGGAGTTGGCCGGGGTGGGGCAGGAGCTTTGAATTCCATTCACTGGGTAAAAGAGCTTAAGTGTAGTGACGGGGTGGGGAGTCAACAGTACGGGTTCATGCTCACGATAAATAAAGAAAAAATCCGGTGTGGCCGTCGACCTGCGCCAGGCTCCCGGGCATGACTCCCTCTTCATACCTCCCAGCCAGGGGCCAATGAATCTAGCCCCAAGGAGCCAAAGCGGAAGGCCCTACAGGAATTGGGGCTTGAAACCACCAGTACAGCCAGTCCCCTCCCTCCCTCCGGCCTCCAGATGCCCCTTCTGAAGATGGTGGACTGCACCTGCCCCGCCGTGCCCCATCCGCTGAGGTGGCCGCGGCCTCACGTGGCTGTGGAGCACTTGCAATGCGGCTAGTCCGCGCTGAGGAATGCTGTCTGTGGGGCCCATACACGGGATTTCAAAGACTCACTACAAAAAAAAGAAAGTAAACTATCCCCTTAAAAATTATTTACATTGAGGTGGCAGCCATCATGGGAAAAACACTGTTTCAGCCTGTTTTGTGACCAGAAAGCACAGCACTAAGGACTGAACCTTACATGGAGCAGAACTGGACGGCCACTGAACTGAAGAGGTCCCGGGTGACCCCCAAGGCCTCACCAGACTTCCTAAACACACCCTCCCCTCCCCAAAGATAAGAATCTCAGCTCACGTGCCCCCATCTGCACCCCAACCCCGTTTGAGGATGGAGGACGAGGCAAGGTCAGTGCCAGCAGTTTCACATCTGAGTCCTTGTCAGGGGGGTTGATTACAGTATAAATGTTGGGGGGATCTGGAATCACTGTTGGGACCCAAGCCCAGGCTGCTCTTCCCAGCCACCCCTCAAGGATCCCGGCATTCACGCTTCCATGCTTCCTCTTGGCACCGGGTCCCAGATTACCCAACCACTCCCTCAGTCTGTCCCACCCGGTCGCCCTGTTTCATTTCCTCTGTGGCAGGAGCACCACACTGTCTCCCGTACTCACGAGATCATAGGACCCAAGAAAGCAGGGACTTCTTGTGGCCCACAGTATCTCCAGCACCAGATGAAACACCTGATGTGTGGTAGGTTAAGTGACGAATATTGAAATGAACAGATGTCTAAATGAATGAGCAAATTAGCAGAACAAGTGTGAACAGAAAGTTTCGCCAAGTTAAAAATTTCCACACCCTTACTTTGCCATGACCTGGTCAAACAAGGGGCCAGGGGCTTGTCAGAGGTCAGCTCAGGACCTGGCAGTCCCAACCAGTGCCACATTTGTTGCCAAAGGCACGTTGCTATGCTCACAAACGCACCCTGATACCAAGAAGGTGCTGTTCCTGCAGAACTGGCTAGGGTTAACCTTCGACTCCCTTTAATCACTACCAGCTCCAAGGTTGCTGGACCACACTGCGAGCTGATGTCAATATACTCCGTGGGGTCCCAAGAGAGCTACAGGCCTGGAGACACCCTATTATCCAGGAAACCTCCTTTCCTCCTTACTTGCTCAAGAGGGCCAGCCTGGGCTAAAACCCCAGCCAGCAAGCCCCAGACCTCCAAGTACCCTTGGCCTCCTGGAAGCAGAGGAAAGGGGTTTGGACACAGACCGGAGGTCCAACCCAGCCTCTGTGGTCACGGGCCGGCTGTACCTGGACAAGGTCCTATATCTCTTGGGCCTCAGATTTCCCATCTGTGAAATGGGAGTAGCAAGAACAAGTTCTGGGAGGTGTGGGAGCCTCAAAACATATCCCAGGATTGAAAGCCCGCAGCCTTAGCACCGGCTGAGCCCAGAGCAAGCACACGGCCCCTGGAAGCTGAAGGTGACTCCTGGTCTGGGCCTCCCCCAGTGCGTGGCAGCCCCTCTCCACTCCAGGTCTGCCCCAGCCCAGCACGGGGAGCAGTCCAGGGCTCCCACCTGACACCACAGCCACGACTGCACTCACCTCTCCTCCCAGCCACGGGTCCACTGCACTCATGGCACACATGCAGCTGCCCAGGGACCGGGGGGACTGCTACCCAGACTCTGCCTGCACTGAACGTGGATCCCACGTACAGGCCAGGCTCAGGGCTGCATTGCTGGGGTGGGGAGGATCATGGGATGGAGGAAAGAGATGAGGCTTTGTTGAAGAAGCCACTCTCCCTTTCTGGGTACAGCACCTCCTAGAGAAGGTGCCCAGACCCCTGATCAGAGCCCTCTCCTGAGTGGTGCCCCCTTTTCAGAACAGCTGCTCACAAAGCTGTTCGGCCACAGGCAGAGGCAGTGGTACAGTGGTGAAGAGGTCCAGCCTTGGACAAGTCAGAGAAGGCATATCATCAACAAATACCTGGATGGAGCAGTAATCCTCCCAATCAATTAAGAAAAAGACCAAGGAACCAAAGAGAATAAAGCAAAGGACAGGAAAAGCAATTCACAGCTTAAACCCACACACCTAACAAACATGAAAAGATGTTCAACCTCACTAAGTGACCAGGGAATGCAGATTAAAACCAAATATCACTTCTTGCATGTTGCTGGCAGGCGCTCATTGACATAAAGGCTTAGAGTTCACTGACATAAAGGCTTTGTTCATTGACAAAAAGTACTTCATAGTATCTAGTAAGGCTGAAGGCGTGCATACTCTATGAGCCATCAGTTCCACATCTAGGTGTAGCCCAGAGTGACCTGCCTTTGTACGTGTACACACATTAAGGATGTTTAATGCAGCACTGTGGCAACAGCAAAAGAATGGAAACATCTTTTCCTGTTTGTTTTGTTTTGTTTTGTTTGCGGTACGCGGGCCTCTCACTGTTGTGGCCTCTCGTTGCGGAGCACAGGCTCCGGATGCGCAGGCTCAGCGGCCATGGCTCACGGGCACAGCCGCTCTGCGGCACGTGGGATCTTCCCGGACCGGGGCACGAACCCGTGTCCCCTGTATCGGCAGGTGGACTCTCAACCACTGCGCCACCAGGGAAGCCCCTGGAAACATCTTAAATGTCCAAGAGTGGAGGGATGGCTGAATCAACTGTATCATCACACAACTGAATACAGCCATTTAAACTGAAGAAAGTACTCTCTATGGATCTATTAGGATAATCCTGATGTTTAAGGTTTTCAAAAAACTGTAAACAGATACTTATAATATGATCTCATTAATTTTAAAAACACACAAGACTATATATAGCGTGTGTGAGCTAAAAGAATTAAAAAGAAAAAACAACCATGGAGGAATCACCCAACTCTTGGTGACCATTACATTCTAGGAAGAGATCAAGTAAACTGGGATGGATTGTGAGGACAGGGCTTAGTTCTATTCTTCTAATATTTTATTTCTTTTAAAAAATCAGACATAATATGCAAAAACAATAACATTTGTAAATCTGGCTGTCACATGGGATTCTATTATCCTTTATATTTTGAAATATTTTTATACTGAAAAAAGGGAGTACAGATTTTAAGACAAAAATTCAGAAGCTATAAAAGATAAATTCAACAACATAAAGATTTAAGAAGCAGAGGGCGGCAGGAGAAGGGGGAGAGAGAGAGGATGAACAGTTTAAAAACAAATGACAAACTAGGAAAAGTATCTCTGCAACATAATATGTATCAGACCAATGAATTCCCTTAGCCTGTAATGTGCTCATGCAAGTCAATAAGGAAACAAGTCAACAAATCAGACAGAGAAATAGGCAAAGGACATGAATGAGCAGTTGACAGTACATAATAGAATGGCACAGAAGAAAGACCCATTCTTCACAGATCGTAACAGCAAAGCTCCAGAGGCCTGAGAGCCCACGCTGCTTGGGGAGGTGGGGAAACAGGCCCTCTGTCAGATCAGGAGTGGATCAGGGTGACCTTTTTGGAAGTGACCTGGCAATATCTGTCGAAATCCCCTTAGCCTGGGAATTCCATTGCTAGAAGTTTATTCTACAGAAAAGTCTCCTATATTTGCATGAACTTTTCTATCACAGTCTTTACAGACAGCACTATTTGTGACAGTGAAAGATGTAAATGACTTGAAATTCTACCGACAATCCACAAGGACCTGTTTAGAAGCATCACCACACAAACAACGAACAGAACGCTATGCAGCTGTGAAAAAGAGGATGCAAATGCATGCACGCTGACGCCAGATTATCTCCCAAGTACATGATGAAACTTTAAAAAGGCGGGTGGAGAGCAGTGTTCTGTGTATCTCCAATGCCCTTTTAACAAAAGACTTACACACATATATGTAGATATGTCGCTAAAGGAATAGATTATTCAAAGGATGCGGAAGAAACTAAGGGGGCAGGGGTCTAGAATGGGAGAAAGGCCTTCTTTATCTCATGTACCCTTTTTTTTTTTTTTTTTTTTGGCTGTGTTGGGTCTTTGTTTCTGTGCGAGGGCTTTCTCCAGTTGCGGCGAGCGGGGGCCACTCTTCATCGCGGTGCGCGGACCTCTCACTATCGCGGCCTCTCCCGTAGCAGAGCACAGGCTCCAGACGTGCAGGCTCAGTCGTTGTGGCACACGGGCTCAGTAGTTGTGGCTTGCGGGCTCTAGAGTGCAGGCTCAGTAGTTGTGGCTCACAGGCCTAGCCACTCCGCAGCATGTGGGATCTTCCCGGACCAGGGCTTGAACCCGTGTCCCCTGCATTGGCAGGCAGATTCTTAACCACTGCACCACCAGGGAAGCCCCATATACCCTTTTTATGTTTAATTTTTTTTAACGGGTGAGTGTGATACACTTTCAACTAAAATTTTGCTGAAAGGAAAAAAAAAGGAATGTAAACTCTGGGGTCTCACGCACCCGGACCTGAATTCCAGACCGACCACTTACTGGCTGCACAAGTGTTGGATCCTCTCTGGATCTCAAGTTTTCTGCTGCATCAAATGGAGATAAAAACAGGGCACTTCCTCCTAGGGTGGGTGGATATGCCAGGTAAGAGGGGCTCTAAGGTTGTTACCGTGGAGAAGTAGAAGCAGCTGGTCTCAGACTCCAGAATGCGCTTCATCTTTCCCCCTCATGGATCCAATGGAACCAGGCCCTTCTTATCTCTCCTTATGTCCCACTCCGCAGACAGGGAACAGCAGGGGCAGGGCCACCAGGCACAGCTATGCAGACTGGGTGTGCGTGGCCAGGCCTGGGTGGGGAGTGAGGGCTGAAATCCAGCCCTCCCTTGGCTTGTCAAACCATCGCCCTGGTGCAGGGCTGTGTCCAATCGCAGGGGTCATTCATTCTGCTTTCCATAAAGGCTCTGTACAGGCTAGCAGCAACATCATTTACAGCAGAGCAATTTAACCCTTCTCCAGAATCCTTGCCAGGTTATAAAGAGCCCCGTGAAAAGATCTGGGGGTACACAGACCAGGGGCGGGGCATAGCCATTCGGAAAGTTAGTACAGTTATCTCATCCATATTTATCTTTCCATGCATCATTTCCTCTGAATTCACAGAGACACCCTGTTTTACCAGCAAAAGTGGTTTCTAGGGAAAGAGTCCTGCCACCTTCGGCCCATCGGTACCCACTTCGTAAACCTTGGGCAGCTGGGTGACGTTCTAAGTGAGGTCACCCTGAGACGAATCCTGCGTGGGGGAAGGAAAGCCAAGGGGACAACCCCTGCCCTGCCTGCCTGCTCTTCAGAAGGGCTTGTCTGCAAGAACAGCCCTGTCCCAGGACAGGTTTGGGGTCCTGAGGCCTCCAGGGACACGGTGAGGCTGGGCAGTCCAGAAGAAACAGGAGATGACAGGGACTGCGGGCCTACTGCACCCAGGGCACCGCCTCAGGCACTGAACTACAGCAGGAAACAAGGTAACAGGCCTGTGCTCCTGGACTGTACACCTGGGGAGTGAGGGGGAGGGGCAGGGGGGAGACACCTGACAACCACAGAGATGAATAAGAAAAGGTGCCACGAAACACACGGTGAGGGCTTCCCTGGTGGCGCAGTGGTTAAGAATCCACCTGCCAGTGCAGGGGATGTGGGTTCGAGCCCTGGTCCCGGAAGATCCCACATGCCGTGGAGCAACTAAGCCTGTGCACCACAACTACTGAGCCTGTGCTCTAGAGCCCACGAGCCACAACTACTGACCCCACGTGCCACAACTACTGAAGCCTGCGCACCTAGAGTCTGTGCTCCACAACAAGAGAAGCCACCGCAGTAAGTCTGTGCACCGTAACGAAGAGTAGCCCCCACTCACCGCAACTAGAGAAAGACTGCGCGCAGCAATGAAGACCCAATGCAGCCAAAAATAAATAAAATAAGTAAATCTATTTTTAAAAAAGAAGAAGAAGGAACACACGGTGAGGCCATCAGAACAGGGTAGTGGAGCAGAGGGAGATGGGGCAGCACCTTGGGATGGAGCGTTGGCAGGTCCCTGAGGGGCTGGCTCTTGACCTCAGACCTTAGTGAGAGGCGGTCATGGAAAGGGGGCTGGGGGAGTGGGAGCAGAGGTTCCAGCCCGAGAGAAGAGCAAAGACCCTGGAGCCTGTGGGGTGTAAGTAACAGAAACAAGTCCAAAGTGACCGGAGACAGTGAGGAAGGGCCAGTGGCGGTGCCAGGGAGACCTGCTGGCCGGGTGGTACAGGACGTCACAGGCCACCCTGGAGCCTGGATGTTACTCAGGGTTCCATGAGAAGTCACTGGAGGGTATGAACAGAGGAGTGACACTCTGGATTCATTTTTTTTTTTTTTTTCAGTACGCGGGCCTCTCACTGTTGTGGCCTCTCCCGTTGCGGAGCACAGGCTCCGGACGCGCAGGCTCAGTGGCCATGGCTCACGGGCCCAGCCGCTCCGCGGCGTGTGGGATCTTCCTGGACCGGGGCACGAACCCATGTCCCCTGCATCGGCAGGCGGACTCTCAACCAGTGCGCCACCAGGGAAGCCCTGGATTCATTTTTTAAAGATCCCTGGGGCTGTTTGGCAGCTCTTGTGCATAACTTCATTTAATTTTTAAAACACTCTATGTGGTAGTCCTCTTTCATTGTCATTTACAGATGAGCAAACAGGCACACAGAGATACATTAAGGGACCCGGGGTCTCCAGAGATAAAGAATTCAAGCAGTCTGAACTGCTCAGAAGCCCTACACTCTCTGGCACCCATGAATTGGGGGGAGCTGTCTGAGGTGGATCTAGAAAAGTTCCTACATCTCTTGGGCCTCAGATTTCCCATCTGTGAAATGGGAGTAGCAAGAACAAGTTCTGGGAGGTGTGGGAGCCTCAAAACATATCCCAGGATTGAAAGCCCGCAGCCTTAGCACCGGCTGAGCCCAGAGCAAGCATGCGGCCCCTGGAAGCTGAAGGTGACTCCTGGTCTGGGCCTCCCCCAGTGCGTGGCAGCCCCTCTCCACTCCAGGTCTGCCCCAGCCCAGCACGGGGAGCAGTCCAGGGCTCCCACCTGACACCACAGCCACGACTGCACTCACCTCTCCTCCCAGCCACGGGTCCACTGCACTCATGGCACACATGCAGCTGCCCAGGGACCAGAGGGACTGCCACCCAGACTCTGCCTGCACTGAACGTGGATCCCACGCACAGGCCAGGCTCAGGGGGCACTGGAGTCCTCAGTGGTCTAGCCGCTCTCCCTTTCCGGGTACAGCCCCTCCTAGAGAAAGTGCCCAGTCCCACGGGGCGTGGCCACAGACCTCCAGCCAGCGCCAAGCTGTCCCCCTCCCCGGGCAGCTCCGGGAGCAGCACCCGCTCCACTCGAGCAGTGTGCCTCATTTGCAGAGTGGTGTCCCCTCTCCAGAGCTGGTACTCTCAAAGTCCCCCAGCAGGGACGGTACAGGGCCAAGTTCAGTCCACGCCTCAATTTCTATCAGGAGCCCACCAGGGTCAGAGTTGCTGAGGGTGGGATTAGGGCAGAAGGGGAGGACTATGCATGGTGGTGTGCGGCGGGGCAGCACGGCCTCTGGGGTGGGGTTTCTGGAGGAGAAATGAAACTGCGGAGAATGAAAACAAGACCTCCATTTCCTGCATCAGCCTGTCCCCTGGGAACAGCGAAGCCGATAAGAGAGACCCTTTTGAGATCGTTTCACATCAGTAAGATGTTTCCACAAATCAGCTGTTTGTACAACTCTCCTGGAGGTAAAGGTTACCAGTGAGGGAAGGGGAGGGGCGGCTAGCATTCTAGGTGTTGCTGGGGAAGGTGCAGACCCTCCAGTCTGACCAGTGGTCCCTCTGGGGCAGGGCGGGGGCAGGGCAGGTGGGACTGCTGGCAGGAGGGCTGCCAGGTCACCAGGGATGACCCAGAGCCTCCCCTGCCAGGGGCTCACGCAGCCCCTGTGGGGAAACAGGGAGGCAGATCTGAGCACACACAGAGCCGGGAGGCACCCAGAGGACACTCTGAGCCCCTTCCCAGGCCAACTCCGCTCTGGTCCACTGAGACCCTCCGTGTTGAAAACCTACAAACACACCTCTGAGCACAAACACACGAATCCCTGTTCAAGCACAGGAGCACACCCCAGAATAAACATGACCCCTACACACTCACACGCACCTCTCCCCCTCTCCCCCTCTCCCCCTCTCTCTTTCTCTCTCTCTCTCCTCCTTCCTCCTCCTCCCTGCTGGCCCCACTTCCCGCCACAACGTACAGCTTCTGGGGCCTGCTGGGCCTCCTCTGCCAGGGCACTGTCTTCCCCCATCTTTCGAGAAGGCACTGCCCACCAGCTTCCTTCAACTTCAGCTCCGGCTCCAGCGGAGTTTGTTTGTCAGGTTGCAGGTCCCTTGGGCTGTCAGCCAGGGAGCCTGAGATTCAGGAGGGGCCAGGAGTGGCTGAGCCAGTCCTCCGGGGATCTTGTCATCTCCAAAAGTTGGGTAAAGGGGAGCCCTGGGTTCCTGGTTTGGGGCGGCCAAGCCCAGCTCCCAGGAAAGGAGCCCCACCCCAGCTGTGCTAAGAGGTACCCGGGAAGGTGGGTTGTCGAGCAAGGGGCTGCAGGAAAGCAAAGGGGGAGGACACTCGGCCTTGTAAGCGTGTGCCCGGGGCCAGGGGAGGGTCCTGGGGCAGCCTGTGGCCAATGTCAGGCACGGGGCAGAGGCTGCTGCCCCGGGGAAGGGCACGCCCCCAGCAGCAGCGTTCACCCACCACCCTCCTGGCCTGTCCCAGCCTCCCTGCACCTGCACCTGATCTTGATCTTCCCGCTAACAAGTCCAGGAAACCCCTAGGCCTTCCCCGGCCCACCTCCCACCCCGTTCAAGCCCTTTTGGGCTTAAGCCCTGTGGCATTAGCAATTCCAGACTCATCCTGTCTCCCAGCCCTGGGGGAGGCGGAGGCGGGCAGGACTGGAGCAGTCAGGGCCTGGGGACTGAGGATTCCAGTCTGGGGCTTGCGCGGCAGGTTTGGGCCGTGCCCACGCCACCTCTCCCCAGAGCTGCTGGCCCAGGGTCATACAGGGTGCCCCTGGGCGGGCACCCTTAATCTCATGGAGGGCGGTGCCGGGGGTCAAGCCATGAGCCAGAACCCTGGGCTCTCTGCCACTCACGCCCAGGAAAACCCCGGGCTTGGCCAGCAGCTCCTCCACTCTGCCCTTTTGGGAGCCGTCCTGGTTCTCAGGCTGGAAGGGCAAGAGCTGTCAGTCCACCGCGGGCCGCGCATCAGCACCACCCTCAGGGCCAGACCACATCCGGGGCTCTTTCTGAGGAAGCCTGGTGCCAGAAGCAGACTCAGAGACACTGAGGCACAGAGGAGACCCTGAGAAGGCCTAGGAGACTGAGCCACCGCGGGGCCCTGGCCCCGTCTGAAGGTGGGAGGCCCGACAGGCGCCCCCATCCATCCTCTTGGCCTCTTCCGCGAGCCCTTCCTCCTGCCTAGAAGCTGTCAGGATCGGGGTCCTGGGACAGGGCCCCTCCCGCCCCCAGGAACACACCCAAGTCTGGCCAGCTCACCTGGCCTTCCCGGCCTGTCAGTCCAGCTGTTCCGGAAAGAGAACATTTTCTTCTCACTCTATTTGGACAGCTGCGGGGACAGTGACAGTGAGAAGAGAGTGTCTGATTATTGAGGGGGGTGGTGTGCAGGGGACAGGGCCACAGGGCCTCTGAAGTGGCCGAGGGTCTGGAGCTGGGGAGGCCCCAGATGGGGGGCTGCGTGAGGAGCTGGGAGGACTGGGGCCACCCGACAGGGTCAGCGTCCCTCAGCAGCGCCATCAAGAGAGTAGCTGGAGGGGCTTCCGGCCCAGGTCCGGGGCTATAGGAGGAGGGACGAGAAGCGCAAGGCACCAGGGAGACCGATTCCCATCTTTAGGGAATGTGCTCGGTTACAGGGTGGGGTAAGGACGCCTCTCAGGCCCAGCCCCAAACCTCCTCTGGCCTCACTCCTGGACTCTCAGGCCCAGCAGCCCCTCCTCTGCAGGTCCAGGGCTGACAGGCAGGGCTCCAGAAGGGAAGACAAGGCGCCCACAGGACAAGGCCAGAGGACCTGGAAACGGAGCTTCCTCCGCCCTGGGAGGCGGGAAGTAGGACCGCGGGGTCAAGCCAAGGCTCTTCCTCCTGCTGCTGCCCACCCTCCCTCCTTCTCAATGGTCTTCTCTCCCTCCCTCCCCTCCCCGCCCCTCCCGGCCCCTGTCCCCTTTCCAGCCGCCCCATCCTGCTGTCACCTTGTCCCCATCTCCAACTCCTCCTGCCTGCCTCCCCCACCCTGGTTATGTAAGGGGCCTGAGAACACACAGAGGGAGCTTTGTTGTCAAACCAAATCCATACGGAGCCGGGATCGGCCAACGCAGCTGTTCCCCATTCCCTCCGCCTTGGCAGGGGTGAGGCACCGGGCAGGAAGCCCCCCCACGCCTCCATTTGGGGAGGTGGGGGGCAAAACACGCTGGCCCCAGGGCTCCCATGCAGCTGAATGGGTGGCCCGGGATCAGCCACCACTGCGTGGGACCACAACAGGGGAGCACCTGGCCCCCAAGACAGAGGAAAGCCTCAGTGCAGAGCCAGGGCCCCAAAGCCCAGAGAGGAGAGCTCTGGGCTAGGAGCAGGGCTGCACAGTGAAGGCCTGGAGCGGGGCCCAGACCCCCACCAGTGGACCCCATTCTTGTCCACACGTGGATGCAGGCCCATGTTCTCTCTGCCGCACAACCCGTGTACATACTCTCCCGCGCGCGCACGCGCGCGCGCACACACACACACGCTGTGTGTGCTCACCTGGAAGGCATCTGAGCAGAAATCTCCTCCCTGCTCTGATCAGCCTCCTCCATCCCAGCAGGTACCTCTGGAGAGAGGAGGGTGGAGGGCAGAGGTCAGAGGCCAGAGGAGCTCCACCAGCCAGCTCTTCTTTGGAGGCCCTCTGGCTCCGGGATGAGATCCTGCCTTCCCGCCCAGGAAGATGTCCAAGAAGGGAGTTGAGGGCCCAGGAAGCTGAGCTTAAGATCAGAGCATCCGCACCTGGGGCAGGCTCTGTCCCGTCACCCAACCCGACTGCTGGACGAGCGTCCCGCTCGAAGATGCCGGGGCCGCCAACAAGAGGAGGCGCTCCTGCACCTCCACGGCTGCAGGGCACCCACCTGAAGTCCAGCTGCCACATCAGGCGGGACAGCGAGGATGCCGAGGCCTGGGTGGGGCGGGGGCACAGGGGCAAGGGAAGGAAGAGGAGGCAGACACAAAGGAAGAGGGAGGGCTGGGGGAGGGGCTGAGAGAAACCTGAAGGGGAAAGGAAGGAAGGCAGGGGGGCCGGAAAAAGAGGAGAAAGAGGAAAAGGACCAAAGAGGGGACAAGAGGAGAAGGGGGCGGTGTGGAGAGAAGGGCCCACACCTCCTGCAAGGATGCCTCCACACCCTCTCAGCCGGACAGGCGGGTCCAGGAGAAGCAGCACCGGGCGGGGGTGTTTCCAGAGCACTGGTCCCAGCCCACCCAGTCCCACCGTCGGCCACGCCCCAGGGGTTTCAGCCTCAACAATCCTGGATCATTGGAACCAGAGGACAAACCAGGACCTTGGAGAAAGGAGAGACAAGGGTGGGATGGAGCACCGGAGAGGCAGCCCCTGCCTGGGGGAAAAGTCGCTCTGAGACCTTGAACAGTAAGTTACTTTTTTGAGGCTCAGCTCCCACCTTTGCAAAAAGAAGGAGTTACCGAGAGGCTACTATGTGCCAGTGCGGTGCCGGGTGCTGGGGACACGATGGGGAGTCAGACGGTCACGGGTCCTACCCGACAGTCTAACATCAGCCGGGACCTCTGAGGCCTCCCCAGCTCGCCGGTGTCTATCATCTGTGCTCCGAGATCCATCCCGTGAGCTGCGCTGCGGCAGACGCTATTAGCCCAGTTATCGGATGGGCTGATGGAGAACCAAAGTCCCAGACCTGCCTGAGGTCACACAGCTGGGAGCGGACAGAGAAGACAAAGGCCACCTGCCTGGCTTCCTGGCCCCGAAGGAAGGCACTCTGCAGTCTCTGGGCCGCACCCTGAATCACAGAAAGCCCACCAGCCAGCACTTACAGAGCCAGGCCCCAGGTGCTGGGACATGATCTGAAACGCACTCGGGCTCAGAAGAGGAGAAACCGAGGCTCCGTGTCGGGCCCAAGGCTGTGCCCTCCCCCACCCGTCTGAGCGCACGGGTGGTAGGGTCCCCTGATGTCACAGGCTGGGACCTGTGGGGGGGTGGGGTAAGTGACAAGGGTGCCCGGCCGTCAGGGGAGCCTCAGAACAGGCTCGAGTCGGATGCAATCTAGGAAGGGGACTGCCGACGGTGCTCCACCGTCAGGGGACAGTGGGAGCAGAGGTGGGGAGTGAGAACACGCGGCTGGGGAAGGAGAACAGTCCGACCGGCGCCCAACGGAGGTTTTCAAATAAAACGGGTTTTAAGCCAAGACACCCTCTCTCCCACTTTCAAATGAGATTTTATGTGGAAACCCAATATGTAGAAGGAATACGAGTGGAGTTGTTTGGGGTGAAGCAAGAATGGGGGCGCACCCGCCTCTTGAGCCCTCACTCCTGAGATGACACCCCAGAGGGTTCCACCCCTGGGGAGCTTTTCGTGGACCCAGATAAGGGGAGAGCTGACACTGGGCAGGAAGGGGAGGTTAGGACCAGTCTGTGCGAGGACCCAAAGGCAGGGTTGAGGAGGGGATGGGGGCAGGAACGTGACCAGCTGGCCCTGGCATGGGGGAGGGGGATGCCCTCCTGGTGGGCAGACTCCTGCCCACCCCACCCCCAGGGCTCCTGCCTGCCTCTCCTGTGTCTGAAAAGGCTGCCAGGCCAGGCTCCAAACAGCTCAGCTGTCAAAAGGGAAACGCTTCGCCTTTCGCCCCAAGAAAAGGGAGAAGCAAAGCAGGGACACAGTGAAGACAATGTCACATCCGATCTATATCCCCCCTTTGTTCATCAAACAAATATTTACTGAGCACATATTATTTGTTAGACATAATTCCAGGCATGAAGAACATGGCAATGAGATGACAGGTTCCTGGGGCTTACATGAAAACCCTAAAAAGTCAGGGAGGAAAACGCCTGGAAAGTTTTCAAACCCATTTCACACCACAAACATGCCCCTCCAATGCCTGCATCTCCTCTGGACCGTCCCTGCCAAGGTCACGGGTCCAAGCTTGAACATCTTCAGCCACAGGGCACTTGGCCCCTACACAGGCAGAGGCCTGCTCTTGAAAGCTCCAGATGGCCACACTGAAGACCCTGGGTCCCTCCCCGCCCAGCCTAGGCAAGGGAGCCCACAGAGCACTGAACACACCGTTCAATGTGCAAGTTCTACTTTTTATCACGACAAAATATGAAGCTTCATCTCGCATTTTGCTGGTTCTGAGTCAACTGCTCGGAACCAAAGGAAATGAGCCGTCTCCCTTCTCACCTGCCCAGAGCTCCCAGGTCCCTCGGTCTCTGCCACCGCCCGTCCCCTGCTTTGCTCCCCTCCCGTGACCTTCAAGCAGTGGGTTGACAGCGTGGGCCCCTGCTGGCCCCCGCTTCTCTCCTGCCATCCCTTCCAACCAGGCCTCCCTCCTCCTGACCTGAGTGGCCTCTAAGGAGCGGAGGGGGAGCAGGTCTTTGCGGAGACTCTCCGGCCTTGAGCCAGGCCAGGCCAGGGTCCAGGAGAGCCCCAGAGCAAAGGTACTGTGGCCCGGCAGGAATCTGGGGATGCCAGATGCCAGGAGCAGCCACCTTGGCCGGGTCCCTGTGCTCAGACCCCCGGAGGACCCCTCCCCTTCCCCACGTGTCACCGTGGTTGCCGGATGAGGCCTTGCAGCCTTGTGGGCGGCAGTGGGGGAGCCGCATTTCCAAGGAATAGGAGTCGATGGGCAGGCCAGATGGAAGCAATTACGGGAGGGAAAGCGGGAGAGGTGGGGGCTGGCAGGGGCTGGGAGGGGCCGCAGCGGGGAGGGAGGAAGGAGAGCCCAGCCCTGCCCAGCTGAGAGAGGCAGGGGATGGGCAGGCATGACCGGCAGGGCCAGACGTGGGCTTCAGGGCCGCACAGAGCCCTGGGCTGCGAATCCAGGAGGGCTGTGTTCTCCTTTGTCACCCACACCCGGTGGCCTTGAGCAAACCCTTTCACACCTCTGAACCTTGCCCTCTTCGTGGATCACAGGGCAGGGGAAGATGAGCTTGCAGAGCAGTAGTGAACTGGGCTGAAAAGTGCAGGTTTTGGAAACAGGCTTAGCTAGGAGTCCCAGCTCAGCTGCTTAGGAGTCCTGTGACCTTGGCCAAATGGTTTAATCTTCCCGAGCCTCCACGGCTTCATTTACAAATGGGCTTAATGAAAGGGTTGTGCTTACGTGAAGTGATGTTGATGTAAATAAGTGGACAGCACTTTTTGGTTTTTTTAGGTTTATTGGGTCAGGCTTTTAATAAGTGCTCAATAGATAAATCATAACTAGTTTTGTTATTTGCTAAGTCCCTTTTTACTATAAGGACAGGTATTTGCAGAGGCTGCATGGCAGAGGACACAGGGCAGACCATGGACACAGGAGCATCACCGCAGGCCCTGGAACGTGCACCCCGGAGGAGGGTTTGGACCCACGCAGAACAACGGTACGTGAGCCCGGCGCTCTGCAAACTGCTCCGTGTCCTCTTTCTAGCAACCATGGTCCCCACCCTGCGCAGGAAAGCAAAATCCTGGGGCCCCTGACACACTGGGGCTTTGAAGTGAAGCTGCAGGCAGGACGAAGGGACTATCCTACAGCCGGGCCTTCCTCACCCTCGAGGCCCAGACGGACACCCCCACCCCCGGCCACCCCCCGGCCCCAGCAGCACCCTCCTCCCTGCTGGGCTCAGGGCAGAAGCCAGGGCTTCGGATTCTAGAGCATTCACCTCATCTCTCTGCAGGATGGCTTTGCAGGGTGTGGGGTGGCAGAGATAAGGCAGTCATCCGGCTGGAGGTCTCCCGGTCCCAGGCAAGGGGCCAAGATTAAAGTAAAACCTGCAGCTTGGGATGGCCTTCCTCACTCTGAAGAGCGATCAACCCAGCGCAACCCCTGGCAGAGTTCACCCCGTGCCAGCCTCAGGGGCACCAATCGGAGGCCCATGGCACCTGGCTGGGGCCCACGCACCACATACAGCTGCTCCCACTTGTAGCTACATTTGACCACTTCCTCCATCCGTAGAATAAAGAGCGTCACTCACACTCACACACACACACTAGGAATGTGACACAGGTCAGGAGTGAACGTGAGGCCAGGGGTGGCCAGCAGCCCCTCCAGGGGCACTCAGAACACTCGTGTAGAAGTGCTGAGCATCTCTGGGAAGGGGTGACAAGCGAGAGAGGGGAATGAATGACTACAGGCACCCAAACCTGCCTGCTCTAGTCATTTCCTCAAGGAAACCAAAGGTTTCAGGTCAAGGACAAGAGTCGAGAAGGAAGGAGGACCTGAGGTCGAGAGGCATGAGAAGCCAGCTCGTTTCTGCAGGGAAGTGTGTAAACCCAGGGCAGCTGAGGAGTCAGGAGGCGGGGCAGGCCCTGTATGTTTTCTGGGTGTCCCCCCCACCTGACTGCCCTGCTCCCTAGCACCGAGGGTCCAACCCCCAGGGCCTGAGAACTCAGCTGGGTTGTGGTGGACGCCTTGGGCACAATCTGTAGGTCTGGCTCTCAGACTCTGGGACCCTCTGGGACACTGATCTGAAGGGTCCCTTTCAGGAGGCTGGAGGTCCCCACCCCACCATGGGCTGGGACCACTTTGTGTCATTCTGAGGTGGAGGGACCCCTTCCCCACGACGGCAGGGGCAAACCTTTGAGCCGCTCTGAGAGAAGGAATTTGCCCAGAGAACGTACCCAGGTGGGGTCTGGGCAGGCACCCAGTGCAGGGCAGATGCCAGGCCAGTAGGGGTAAACCACAGACGGCCACAGGTTAAGCTGGGGCACGGGAAGGGGGATCTGGCCTCTCTGCTCCAGCTGGTGAAGGGTAGGGGGGGCTTCTTTCCAGGATTTGTTATATAATTCTGAAAGGAGCAGCTTCTCGGTTCTCTCCAGAAAACTGGATCCCAGGGATCTAAGAGGGCTGGCAGGGTGAAGAGGCTGAGCAAGTCTGTTTCTGAGGAGTAGGGACTGAGTCACTGCTCTGGATAGGGAAGCGGGGAGGGCGGGAGGGAAAGACGGCCCAGAAGACGCAGAGGGCTTCCTTAGCCCAGGCCTCCACTCACGGGCAAGGGGCCTGTGGCTCTGAGCACAGCCCACTCCCAAGCCACAGATGCCTCTCCGCCCACAGTCCAAGCAAGAGGCTCCCGCGCTACTTTCCTAACTCCACCTCCTGTCTACCCTCCCCTCCTAACCCCTGACCACCCGGACTCTGGGGGGAAGCCCCCGACTCCTGGCTCTCCCTCAGCTGCTGGAAGGGAGACCCGGGGTCCAGGGGACAGACTAAGATCTCCCGCCCAGCACATGGATGCTGAGGGATGGAGGCATGAAGAGCACGTGCAGGGGAGACACAAGCAGAGCCAGGAACAGGCTAGAGGGACCTGGGCCACCTCGGCTCAGGCAGGGGTTATTCACAGATGAGCTCCCGGAAAAGAGAAAAAGCCCCAGAAGTTCATTTCTAGGCCCCAAATGGCTGGCGCCTCCCAGGCACCCTCTCTAGAATTATGGGGCAGGTTTGGTGAGCGTGGAAAACTTTGGAGAGTGCAGGAGAACCGCTGCTAATAGCAAACACTCCGCCTCTGTGCAGGCACCTTCCACAGTACCCAGCGCCTTTATGATCCCCCCTCCCTGCCCCCCGTGGCACAGCAAAGCTCAGGAGAGAGCGGTATTGGTTTGTGCCTCTGGTGACACCCTAGCTGTACCAGGCCTGTTCCCAAGGTTCCGCAAAGAATAAGTCTGCCTGAACTTGGCTTCCACACTGTGCCTCCCCCCAGCGGTGGGAAGGACAGGCTTCTGTGAGAAGCGCATGGGGGTGCCAGCCTGTGGGTGGGCATGAGGTCACATGGGCACAGCTGAGCACCAGGACGGTGCCTGTAGCCCCAGTCCTCTGGCAGGAGCCCCCAACCCCGGCACTCGGGACCCAGTCCGCAGGACAGACAGAGTAAGTAGCAGCAGTAGGTCAGGCCTCCGATGCCCAGAAGGAGCCTCCCCCAGGACTGGGAATGGAGGGGTCAGTGCTGGCAGACATGTTGGCAGCTCTGGGCTGCCTGGGAGGTCCCAGCCAGCAGGGGCCCCAGGGGGGCACCCAGCACAGATGGCTGAGCCCAGCGATTCTGCCCCCAGCTGGACTCCACCTTCACCCCAACCCCATCCCGTCCCACTGCCCACCAGCCAGGCAGCTCTGTGGCCGAGTGGCCTAGGCCCAAAGAGCCCCGCAACGTGGACTGGTGTCTTGGGCACAGCCAGCCTGCAGCTAGCAGCCCCACCTTTGGGCTCTGCTTGGTGACCTTGGGTCTCCTGCACACAGCCGGACCCAGCAGAGCCTGCCACTTGCAGGCATGCCAGCCCAGGATCTCCTGGACTCGGTGGGGCAGCTGTGGGGAGAAGTCGGCTCAGAAGATGCGCAGGGGTGGGGGCTAGAAACTTTCCAGAGAAGAGGATCATCCCGTTTGCTCACTCCCAAGGAGCAGAAAGAATCGGCTTCCCGCTAAAAACTGGTCCAGGGCAAGGGATCCCAGGGCTGTGGCCTCCCCACCCAGCCCCGGCCCCGCGCGGCGCCCACGTGCCCGGCCCGACCACCTCCCCGGCCGCGGCGCCGGGCGGGGAACCGGGCAACCGGGCAGCCGGGACCTGGAGGCGCTCCCCACCCTCCCTCGCGGGCCCAACGGGGAGCGGCCGCCGCGTACTCACCCTCGCGGGTGGCGCGGGGCGAGGCAGGACAGTTCCGCGCGCAGCTCCGATCCGCTAGGCGCACGGGCTGGAGGCGCGGCACTGGCGCGGCGGCTCCGCTCGGCCCGGTCCCTGTCCCGGGCGCGGGGCCGGCCTGCGAGCGGTAAGTCCGCCTGCTGGGAGGCGGGGGCCGGGGCCCGGGCCCAGGCGGGGGGCGGGGAAGGGGCCGGACACGCTTGCGCACACGGCCGGGGAGCCGACTGGGGAGCGGGCGGGCAGGAGGAGGAAGGGCGGGGTGGGGGAGGAGGAAGAAGTCGACTCGGGAGATCCTGCTTGCGGGCGGGGCCGATGACGGCGGCTCGCGGTGGTCCGAGAGCCGCGGAGGCCGGCGGAGAGGGCAGGCGGCGGGGCCAGGAGCGAGGGGCGCGGAGGGGTCGACCGACCGGGCAGGCGCGGAGGGGCGGGAGAGGAGGCTGGTGGGGTGAGGGTAGAGTTCTGGCGGGCGCAACCTGTGAGCGGCACCAGGATGGATATGCCCAACGCAGCCTCTGCACACCCTCCTGGAAACAATGAGACCCAACAAAGGGTTCTCCGCTCTCCCACGCAATGAACCGTGTCCTTCCCTTGCTCGTGAAAGTGAGGCACAGAAGAGGGAGGGCCACCCGTACTCCTCATGCACGGTGGCCAGGTGCCCTGGACGGAGACCTGGACCCTCCCTCTGCCCTAGTCTCGACCTGCCACCCCCAAACTGCTCCCTCTGCAGCCTCTTTGCACACCCTATCTTTGGCCCTGAGAAAGCTTCTCAGTTGCTGTTCCTTACTGAAGGCGCCAAGCATCCTGTCTCCAGGGGAAACCCCATCAGGCCCTTACCCTGGTTCCTGGGGCCACCCACCCCAATCAAACCTGGGAACTACTCAGGCCGAAGAATAGTCCAAAAGTCACCCGCAGGACAATCCCCATCCCCCGAGACACTCTTTCATAGGTGCACAGCATTTACTGAGCGCTGTGAACAGCCTGATGCTGGGGGCTCCAAGGAAAAACGTAAGACACCCCCCCGCCCCCCCCAGGAAGCTTACTAGAAAGAAGGCTCACAGTGGACTCCCACTCAAAAATAAGTTAGGACATAAAAGCTTTTGCACAGCAAAGGAAACCATAAACAAGATGAAAAGACAACCCTCAGAATGGCAAAAAATATTTGCAAATGAAGCAACTGACAAAGGATTAATCTCCAAAATTTACAAGCAGCTCATGCAGCTCAATATCAACAAAACAAACCCAATCCAAAAATGGGAAGAAGACCTAAATAGACATTTCTCCAAAGAAGATATACAGATTGCCAACAAACACATGGAAGAATGCTCAACATCATTAATCATTAGAGAAATGCAAATCAAAACTACAATGAGATATCATCTCACACTGGTCAGAATGGCCATCATCAAAAAATCTACAAACAATAAATGCTGGAGAGGGTGTGGAGAAAAGGGAACCCTCTTGCACTGTTGGTGGGAATGTAAATTGATACAGCCACTATGGAGAACAGTATGGAGGTTCCTTAGAAAACTAAAAATAGAACTACGATACGACCCAGCAATCCCACCACTGGGCATACACCCTGAGAAAACCATAATTCAAAAAGAGTCATGTACCACAATGTTCGTTGCAGCTCTATTTACAGTAGCCAGGACATGGAAGCAACCAAAGTGTCCATCAACAGATGAATGGATAGAGAAGATGTGGCACATATATACAATGGAATATTACTCAGCCATAAAAAGGAACGAAACAGAGTTATTTGTAGTGAGGTGGATGGACCTAGAGACTGTCATACAGAGTGAAGTAAGTCAGAAAGAGAAAAACAAATACCATATGCTAACACATATATATGGAATCTAAAAAAAAAATAAAAGTGGTCATGAAGAACCTAGGGGCAAGATGGGAATAAAGGTGCAGACCTACTGGAGAATGGACTTGAGGATACGGGGAGGGGAAAGGGTAAGCTGTGACAAAGCGAGAGAGAGGCATGGACATATATACACTACCAAATGTAAAATAGATAGCTAGTGGGAAGCAGCCGCATAGCACAGGGAGATCAGCTCGGTGCTTTGTGACCACCTAGAGGGGTGGGATAGGGAGGGAGGGAGGGAGGGAGATACAAGAGGGAAGAGGTATGGGGACATATGTATATGTGTAACTGATTCACTGTTATAAAGCAGAAACTAACACACCATTGTAACGCAATTATACTCCAGTAAAGATGTTTAAAAAAAATAAGTTAGGACAGGATGTGACCAAGTGTAAGGTGTGCGTAACTGACAAAGAGGGTTCACGGAAATGCCAGCTCAAGGCTCACTTCAGCTGAAACTGGAGGGTTTATCTGCTAAGAACATAAAACAGAGGAAGCTCTACCCTGCGTAAGCAAAGTGGAGAAGGCAGGGTGAAGATAGAGGGCTTCAAGTGCTTCCACAGGTGACTCTCCATCCTAAATCCCACCTTCCGTGGGCAGAGGTTTTTCCTACATTTCCCCAGTGTCTAAATTATGCTTGAATAGTGCCTTTGGCTTTGTCAATCAAGCATTCATCCAACAAATCTTTATTGTGTATCAGCTCCAGGTGTGGCACAGTGACTAAAGTCTCTACCTGGGTCAAGGTTAGAGGAAGAGGGAATAGCCTCCCTGGTGCGTGGGTGGGAAAACTGGCCCAGAGAGAGTAAGCAATCACCCAAAGCGACTAGGTGAGTCTGGCAGAGCTGACCTGAGAATCAGCCCAGCTTCTAAACTTTGCAAACTCTTTAATAAACTAGATCTAAACACAGTTGGCAGTTCTTGTTATGAGCCATGTAAACTTCACTCTGTGGGAAAACAGAACTGAAGGGCCAACTTTTGCTCCCGGAGACCTGATTTCCAACTCTGCCTCGGTCACTAAATAGCTTTAATTTTCTTGCTAGAAGAAAATGGGAATAACTGTGCTTATTCAAAGGGATGTAAGTTCAAATGGATACACATTTGCTCTGGCAGTATAAGGTGCTGTATAAGTACGCGCTTTTATTATGCACACGGAACCAGTAAGCTGTATTCAGATCTCCTCCCTTCCCCCTCCCCCAGCTTATCCCAGACCTGGTTACTGGGTACCCAGAAGCTGAGATCCTGACTCCTCTCCTTAGGCCACAATGTGCTTAGAATCTTTTTCTTTTCTTTTTGCGGTACGTGGGCCTTTCACTGTCCTGGCCTCTCCCATTGCCAAGCACAGGCTCCAGACGCGCAGGCTCAGCGGCCATGGCTCACAAGCCCAGCCGCTCCGCGGGACGTGGGATCTTCCCGGACCGGGGCACGAACCCGCGTCCCCTGCATCGACAGGCGGACTCTCAACCACTGTGCCACCAGGGAAGCCCTGTGCTTAGCATCTTTTCCCTCGTTTCTTAATGGCACAGCCAGATGCTTAGCTGGCTGCCTAGAACCCATATCATCTGTGGGGCAGGAGGAAAGCGATTCTGGTACTTTTCACCTGGAGCCCCTCCCAGTTCCATTGCCCTGCTTTCCCATCTACAAGGCACTGGGATTTGCTTAGCAAGAGGCAGTGTGGTGGGACAAGCGGGGCTTCGGCTCCTAAAACTGTTCCTCTCGGAGACCAGCTGTGCCAAGGGCGCGTCAAGACACCCTGAGGGTCAGTGGTCTGGGTCCTGGTCCCCTTCCAAGCCATGCTGCCTCCATTCCCACCTCCTCAGCCCCCCCTTTACCTCTCTGGTTCTGTCACTGCTGTGGAAGAGGTGGCGGACACCACTCTGCTGGGGCGACCAGGGGGCCTCTCTCTCTCTAGGGAGTAGAGGGAGGAGACAGAGAAGCAAAGGGCGTGGGAGGGGCAGGTGCATCTGGAGTTGGGAGGCCCTGGACTTGTGGCTCCTCCCGGGCAGGCAGGGGTGTGGGTAGGAGGCGTGGAGCCCTTGACACGTGTCTCGCAGGCTTTTGGCTCCTGTCCTTCACATGTGCCACGTTAACATCCTGCCGACCAGGAGGAGGGAACAGCAAGATGCCGTTTGAGGAAGAAATAAACCCAATCCAGCATCTCAGACGCTTTTAAAAATAGCAACTCCGGGATGGTGTTTCAGCTCCTATTTTTATCAGATTTATATGGCTGGACGCTGGAGCTGAGCTGTTCCCAGGGTTCTCAATAGCAGCGGACATCACTATTGTAGCCTTAGAAACCTGCCGTAAGGCGAAGGCTAAAATGCATTCCAGGAACCTGTCGGCTGGACGGGATCCTTGAGAAGTCATTGCACACAGCCCTTGTCTCTTTTGGGGCCACGATCAATTAACCACAGAGAGTTTATGGCTTGCTTTTTGCCTTCAAGTCTCTTGGTTACCATGACTTCAGTGCATAATCGAGGATTCACTGCCTTCTAATCCGGAAGTCCTTTTTAATATCTAACCCCAATATATTGGCTGTGTCCTTTAGGCCCTTCTCGCGGTAGGAAAATGGCAGCTAACATTTATAGGTCTTACCATGTCCACAAAATCCTCTTATTTAATCCTCACAAAGCCCCTCGGGGTAGGCACTGCTATCACTCCTAGCTTACAGACAGTTATGTAACTTGCCTGAGATCATATCTGGTTATGGTGCAGGTTCTATGCCAGAATCACCAGACCATGCTGGCTCTCAAAAGGAGGTGGTACAGAACATTAAGAAATTTCCCCTTAGCCTTGACTTTAATTTCTTCCTCATGATCCTGAAGGAAAAACTGGTCAGGGTACTATTGGACGTGTGTGCCCCATGCTAGAAGCCAAGTTCTAGGTCCCGGCCATGCTGAGCCACTGTCTCCCTGACTGCTGGCCTTGGCTTGTGCTCGCCACTTGGCTCTCAAGCTTTAGCCCAGAAGTCTGGCTTCTCTCAGCATAAGCTGCCACAGCCCCCACTGGGTCTTCTCAAAGTACTCATGTCCATGGAGTTACTTCGTAATTATGTCTATGTGTCTCACTAAATTGTAAACTCCACGAGAGCTCTAGCTCCATATTCTTGTCTAAAAACAAAAAGTAGGGTAGATATTCAAAACCTTGTTGATTGAACTGAAACACTGTAGTCCCTGCTTATTTTTTAACAGTGGTTAAAACTTGGTAACTTCAAGTTTATAGAGACCTCGGAATCCAATGTAATTTCAGTAAGAATATGGAGCAAACACAGGGCTGCCAACATTTATTTTGCTAAGTGAGGATTTTTTTTTTTTTTTTTTGCGGTATGCAGGCCACTCACTGCTGCAGCCTCTCCCATTGCGGAGCACAGGCTCCGGACGCGCAGGCTCAGCGGCCATGGCTCACGGGCCCAGCCGCTCCGCGGCATGTGGGATCCTCCCAGACCGGGGCACGAACCCGTGTCCCCTGCATCTCAACCACTGCGCCACCAGGGAAGCCCTAAGTGAGGATTTTTAAAAAGCAACTACTGTTAATTACCACCATTTTCTTACCAAAGAAAGGACATTTTAGGGTTCAATATATGGGTCTGGAATAAAGATTTAGTCCTTTCTGAGAAGGCAGAGTTAGCAGACCCATGTCAGCCTATTCAGAAATAAAATAGATATATTAAACTATTTTGGAATAGAAGCATTACAAGAGAAACATTTTCAAATATTACTTTGTACGTAATTGTTTCTTGATTTGTTTCTCCATTTGGGGATCTGTATCCAACAGAATCAGGCAATGTGGAGCTAACTGTCCAACTCCTCCTGAAACGTTATTTTTCTCAGTGTCCTGAAGGAATGCTGACAAATACAGAACACTCGGCAATTCTGTTCTGAGGAAACTTCTGGGCAAACAGAGAGGAGCCGAGGAACAGCAGTCCTGTCTCCAGTTGCTCCCCTCCCTCCCCAACCACACCGGGAAGAAAGTCGGCCAAGAACTGGGGCCTGGTGGCCGGTGGGGAGCCCTCCAGGACTTATCTGGGAAGGTGACATCTACCTCCAGGAGAGCAGGGACACAGGTGTGCACACCGAGGGCACGTGGCTGAACACACAAGGATGTCCACGCTGCCAGAGAGGCTGGCACTGTTCGTCTTGCTCAGGACGCTCTCTCCGGGGCGGCGGGATGCTGGGTTCTGCTAAGGGAAGGAAGGAGGAAAGCCAAGGCAGAGGAGGGGGTAGTTCTCATTCTGCATCCCTCGGGCTGAGGACCGTCTGTCCGCCCACTAGCCGGAGGCTGGGAGCTTCTTTTTAGTCATCTCTGCATCCCCAGCACTTAGGACACTGTCTGGCTCGAGTCCATCAGCGAGTCAAAGCCTTGGACTCCACCACAACCATGTCACTTTGCCCTGTTGGTTTACGATCACCCAGCACATCACTCTGTAGTGGGTCCTCATCCCCGTTCCCCTTGACAAAGAAACAGGCTCAGGACGCCTCGGGTGGACACCGGGAAGAGACCATTTACTACTATCTAGGGCAGTGCTTGGCCTGTAGTATGTGTTTAATAAACATGCGAGGAACAAATGAATGGCGCTCGGCTCTGACTCCAGTCTCCTGGCCCTCAGTCCAGGGGACACAGAATAAAAGCCACGCCCTCGTCTGCCTCAGCTTTCCTCCTCCTTTCACTTTGCAGGACACACATCCTGTCTCCCCTGAGAGTGTGTCCTGAGGAAACAAGACCCAGTAACCCATAGCCCCATGCTAAGGAGCAAACGCCAGCCCCTCTCCAGCAGCGTGATACATCTGTCCGCTGGGCTGGAAAGAGAGCCTCATATGTTTAACTGCATGCTGTCAACGTCTGCACCCGTGTCCCTGTTCTGCTGGAGCAGTGGTAGATGTCACCTTCCCAGATAAGCCCTTGATGGCTTCCTACAGGACATAGCCTTGGACACTTTGAAGTCCCTTCCTGGCCTCGCGATTCTATGGACAGGGAATTATGATGCTGGTCATACCTTGCACCCAAGGCCCTCAGGGCTTTCAGACTCTGCTGCAACCATGTCAATTTGCCCTGTTGAGACACTGTATTTCATCTTCTGGCTGCTCCCTGCGAGTTGTTTTATCTTCCTGCCCAGATAACAAACTCAAGGCCAGGGACTCACTGACCAAGTAGCCGAGGCAAAGGTAGGCTTCTTGGGCTTGCATCATCTGATTCTTAAGGCCCTCCCACTTCCAGGAGCGGCCATGCTCCATCCTTGTCAACAAGAGTTTATCAACAGGATTGGCTCACACATGGGAAGTGTGACCTCAATGCTGGGGAGAGAAAGAGGAAGTACTGTCAAAAAGACTCTATAGATTACTTCCAGAAAGCTTTTGTACTTGTTTTTTGGGGGAACTCCCAGACAGGTGGACCTAGAGAACCATTAGGAAGATACAGTAAGTGGGAAGAAGGCAGAGGCCCCCGTGGTGGCAGAACAGGAAGGAGTGAAAGCAGGGAGGCTCAGTTGGATTCCGGATGTGAAGTCGGCCAGGCCAGGTGCACGGGGGCCTACAGAAAGCCCCAAGCCCTCCGGGCCAGCTGGGGCTGCCCCCCAGACACTCACCCTCTTCTTAAGACCTTCCCCCTAGCTTCTGCCCACTCCGCTTCCCCAGCAGGCCACATCGTGGGTCCACACCGAATGAGACCGATAGTTTATTCTCATGCTGGGAAGAAGCCAGTACAAAATATATTTAAAAAAAAAAAATTCACTTGGTGCTAAAAAATCCGGCTGCCCTCCCCCCCCACCCCCACCATACACATCAGTGCTCTTTTCCAACTCAGCTTCTCTGGGCCTCCTGCAAGAGCGTGAGGAGGGGGTCATCAGCTCTGAGGGCAAAGGTGAGGGTGCGGCGGCCGTAGTGCTCGGGGTCCTGCTCCAGGTTCTCGATCACCTCCGCCAACAGGTGGGCCCGCTCCACGCCTGCCCCAGGGGCCTCGAAGCCCAGGGCAGTGAAGTGCACGTGCAGGTGGTAGTAGGAGGGCAGGTAGTGCAGGTACACGCGGAGGCGGTCTCCCGCCACCTGGTAGCGCCGCAGGATGGCTTCCTGGCAAGAGAGGGGAGGGGCGGGGAGGGTTACCGTGCTGCCCACACCCCCTCCTGCCCACGGCCCCGACCAGCCTCTCCGCCCACTGTTGGCTTCGGATCCCTGTCTTCCATTCCTGGGAGTCAGCAAGTGCAGGCAACAGCGGCAAAGCGGAGGCTCTTTCTCCCGAGGGTGGGGGCGGTGGCCTCGATCAGGCTTCCCCGCTCCAACCCGGTAAAACACCTGCTTCCTCACAGTTGCCACTGGACCTCGAGGAAGTCTCGGTGCTAAGGACAGGCGCAGGTTTCCAAGACTGTGGGGACTATCCTGCCCTGGATGATTTACCAGACTTATATCATCAAGTAGATGGGAAGAGGCCTCGTTCTCCCTTTCAGCACAGAACAGAGTGGAGCTGGGCTGCGGCAGAGCTAAGGGCTTGGTGGCAGAGAAAGGACAGGGGAGGGGACGCGAGCAGGGCTGCCCTGGACAGACCAGGGAGTCATAACAGGATCGTCCAATTCTTGCAGGACCCCTGGTGGAAGAGGAACGTATCACCTTCGGCCCTGGCTCCCTCTGCCTGCCCCAACCTTGCTCAGGGGTAGAGCTTTTTCTACCACACCCCCTTCAGGAGCCTCTAAGGCTCGGAATTAAGGGGAGACTTAGTTTCCACTGTAGGCAAATCCCCGAGGCAGCGGGGGTGAAGAGAAAGAGACAGGCCCTCAGTGTGTTCAGAATACACCCTGCAGTTGTATTCTATTCTGCATTTGGCGCTCCCCCAGGGATCTCGGCAGCAGGGTGACACCAGGACCGGGGCACCCAAAGGGCTTCCTGGAGGGCTGGCCTGCCTGGGAGGTGCTGCCAGAACCGCTGGGGCGGGCCCAAGTGCTGGCCCAGCATCTCCCAGGGGCTCTGCCTCCAGAGGCTGTTTCAGCAGAGAAACGAGTCACTGGGAAAAGAGAAGGGCAGCCGGGGGATGGTGACGCGGGCAGGCGGGCCAGAAGGCAGCCGGCACAGGGCAGGGGGTGCCGCAGGCGAAGGAAGAGCAGCCCCAAGCACAGCCCCTCCTCAGGCCTGCGGCGGAGCCTCAGGGCGGCTCTTGTTGAGCCTGACCTGGGGGGGAGCCCCTGACCTGGTGGGGAGCCTCTCCCCCGCTGGGCACCCTGGGGACAGCAGGCCTGGCGTGGAGGCCGCATCTTCTAATGTCTCAGGCTGAGACCAAGCCCACAGAATAATGGAATCAGAAGGACGAAGGACCCCCTCCAGACACCGAGGCCCAGAGAGGTGAAGTGACCTGCCTGAGGTCATCCAGTGGGCTAAGGTCAAAGTGTCAGAACCAGGACCAGGACCCAAGACTTGAGACTCTCTTCCCCCATCTCCTCTTGCCCCCAGGGCTCCTTTTAGCAACGCTGTAATTTCATTCGATTCAGCAAATCTCCCAGAGAGAAAGTAGCCCAGGATGCCAGGTGCTAGAGGATTCAGTCTCTTCCCTCAGGGTAGATGAGGGGTACAGACACACATCAGGTCGTGCACCATCTACCCGGGAAACACGTCTGGCATGATGTGGCTGTCATGAGCGGGGCAGGTAACCCTGGGATGGGAGGGCATCCCAGACGTGACCTGCAGGACAAAGGCAGGGAGCAAAAGCGGGAACCCGAGCTGAGGAAGCCCGTGTGGAGTGAGGCAAGGGGGCTAAGAGTAGAGCTAGACGGCAGGGCAGGACCAGGAACAGGGGCCTCGTGAGGCGTCCTAAAAGCCTTCATGGGCCCCTGCGCAGGCATTCAGAGAGGAGCCCTTTTCACGAGACGGACTTCTGGGAGGGGTGAGGAAAGGGGCCCAGGCAGGTACGCAATGGAACTGGAGTGTAACTCCCCTGGGCTCCGGCATGGATTCGGCCCCGGCAGCTCACCTGCCCCTCCTGGAGGATGTTCCTGAGCAGTGGCAGGTGCTCTGGGGTGAGGTCCCGAAGCGACTTGATGTCCCGGCGATGGCAGATGGCAATCAGGTACAGGTCATCGAGCTGTGCGGACACAGGCAGGGGTAAACCGGGCTCAGCAGGGGACAGGTCCGGGGAGGCTGCCAATCCCGAAATTCCGCCCAGAAACCAGGAAGCACCCACACCCCAAGGCCTGCAGTGTCAGCCACAGCCAATCCCGGGGACCCCGTGGCAGGATCAATCCCCAGGCAACGTGGGCGTCCTCGTGGCCAGGGTGAGTGGGACAGTCTAAGGGACAGAGCTTCTGTTTATTCTTCCTGCTAAAAAATACCATATGAGAGTATTTACATACTCACAGCTGATGGGGAATGAGCGGCGGGGAAGGAGGTTCAAGAAAATGCCAAGAACAACTCTTATGGTCTAATCGCATGTACAGAGAAGTAAGTGCTGTAAGACATAAGGTGGTAAGAGTGCAGGAGGAAGAAGGAAAGACCAGCTAGGGTGATCCAGAGAGGCTTCCTAGAAGAGAAGGCAGGGGACCCAGGTCTTGAAGAGGTAGGGTTTGGAGAAAGGGCGTTGAGGTGGAGGAAAGCAAAGGCTCAGAGGCAAGAAAGTCTAGGGCATCTAAGCGGGAGAGTAAACAGCTCCATGTGCCTGGAATCAGAGGCAGGTCGGGGAGTGAAGAGGCATGTGAAGGGGGGCAGGGAGCCTCAGGCCAGCGGGGCAGTGGGCTCCAGCACTGCTTCACCCTCTTTGCCCTTCCCCTATCTCACAGGGCTCACAGACGGCCCTTCCTGCCCCCGTCCTGAACACTGCCTGGCTGAAGACCTGGAGTTCCCAACAGTACTGAGACCCAAGGCCAACAAGGTCTTGAGCCAGAGAAGAGCAAACGGACTCTTCCTCTTGCCCAGAAAAACCCTCCCACCCGTCTCTGCTTACCCAAACCCTGGCCTTGGCCAGTTTCACATCCTCGTGCGAGGCAAGCCCCAGACACCAGGGCTCCAAGGGCCAAGGCATGGAGAGAATCCAACAGCCCTCAGCCCTGCAATCTGAGCTGCTAGATTCCTCAATGAGATAATTTGGGGACCATGAGTCACCCAACCAAATCCCCAAGGGCCCCAACTTAAAAACTTAGAATGAGATTTTCCACACGCTGCTGGATGTCCAACTGTGCCTTTTCATGCCAACAGTCTCTCCATGCCATACACATTCTTCTCCTCCAGGGCCCTAAGAATCCAGGCTTTCTGCCCCAGACCTGCTACAGATGAGCCCAGTGGGAACCTAGCAGATGGCTAAGCTGTGCCCACCAAGGCCTCAGTTTTGCCTACAAGTCCCTTCTGGACTCTTCCTTCTCATGGCCTGTGTCCAGGACTCTCACACTAGCTAGGGGCCCAAGGAGAAGTAGGAAGTAAAACTGCTTGAACTTGGAGTGTGTGTGCATGTCTGTGGGTGTCTTCAGCTGTTCCACGTGTCACTGTCACAGGACTTCCAAATAATAGTAGCATTTATTTTAGATGGTATCTGCTGATGAATCCCAAACATGACGTTAAATCACACCTCTCTGCTCCACTGACATGGTATGAAGCATGAAGCCTGTGCTGGGTATCAGCTCACGGGATGGGCGAGGGAAGGAAAACAAACCCATTCTTTGGGATCAGACGTGACCCTGGATTTCCTGCAGGCAGCCAAAGGGCCCCGGCCCAGAGAAATGATCTGAAAAAAGCTAGATGAGGGGATGGCAAGGGTCTCAGACTGGCACCCAAGACGGTGGCTCATCAGTCACTCTGGGGAGACAGACACCATCAATCTTTTTCATAAGGCAGGACAGCAAAATCAAAGTAACAGCTTCCTCGCAAGGGGCAAGACGGAGAATGGCTGGAGCTTTGGAGAGCCGTCTCTCCACCTCAGGAGAGACGCAAAGGAGGAGCCTCCTGAGTGCTTTAGACCCAAGGATCTAAATTCCGTGAATTGAAAGTGTGTCTCTATAAACACATACACGTATGCTGATGTGTACAAGATGTAAAGACTAACTCTGGAAGGAGAGACAAACACAGTCTCTTCTGGGAAGGGAAATGGAGGAATGTGAGGTGAGGGAACTGACTTTCACTGCCCATCTCTGTACTATTTGCATTGTTACCATGTACGTGTATTAACTAGACCGATCCCCACCCCCGGCAACCCCAAATAAGCAAGTAAAAAAGACTATACAGGTTCTCTCTTAAGAGAACTGAGGGAGGGATTCTATAACCTCCAGGGAGCCAGAATCTGTAGCAGACATTAGGCACTTGATAAATATTTGTGAAGCGGATGGACGGATGAATGGATGGATGGACGTCTTTAACCCTAGGCCATCAGCTGGGGGAAAAAAGACATTTCTCCTGGGAGAAGTGGCAGCCAGAGACTCCAGGGTGGCTAGAAGTCCCCTCAAAGCGCATGCCAGACAGCCCTCTCCTCAATCCTCCCCTGGTGGGCGAGGACGAAGGACAGAGGTCCAGGCCTGGCCTGTCTCCCTGCTGGACACACTGCCTAACTCTAGGGAGCTGCAGACCTCAGCACTCTGTCACAAGTCAAGGATTTGGGACGCTGACGTGGCACCCCAAAGAGACAAGTGCTAAAAGCTAAGCAAAGGTTACGGTCAATCACATGTGTCCCACCATCAAGGAAAGTCTGATATGTAAGCTGGCCCCTTCACAGCCCAAGGGCGAGTCGCCCCAGCCAGGTGGCTGGGAGCCCAGTGCCGCTCCTGAAGCCTTTTCTCTCTTAAAGGGGACAGAGAGAGGGCAGTTCCACCGGCAGGATGCCTGCCAGCACCAGGTCGGGAGGACGATGAATTTCCGTTAGGTGCCGCAGGCGCCGGTGTGTTAGGGCTTCTTGGATGGAGATGCTTTGGCGGCCTCCGCATGGCCCTCAGACGCCCCCCCAGCCCCCCGCAGACCACAAGGTCTTCAACGTCTGCAGGGACCCCGTGAGTCACAAGTCCCTCCTACCACACACCCACCTGCCGCCACCCAGTCTGCGATCCACAACCTGCCGGTACGGGGCTGCCCAAGGGACAGGCGGGTTTGCAGAGCTGCACGGAGGCATGGCCCGGAGCCCCACCGGTGCCCCCGTTCCACGACGGCCGCCTCCCTCCCGGCCTGAGTGGGGATGAGCTGTTGGGGCTGGGGGAAGGGAAGCAGCTGCACTCCGGCACCCAGAGGGGAGGGTGGGTGCCCGGGACCCTCCCTGCCTCTAGCAGACCATCGCTGAGACCTCTGGAAGCTCCCTTCAGGTTCCCCCCACCCGCGAGCCACGTTCAGGAACTCCCGCGAGCCTCCCCAGGAGGCAGCTGGCGCTCGCCGGCCTATGCGCCTCGCCATCCAAATCCTGTCCCCTCACCCCGATCACTGGCTCTCAGCCCCGCTCTTTCGGCAACTGGAGTGGTGTGGCCAGTCAAAAAACCACTGAAGCAAACCAAGCCAACTGCAGGGGAGCTCAGGTGAGGACGCAGAGGCCAGGAGGGCTGGCGGCAGCCGAGAGAGCGAGACGCGAGGCGTCTGTGCCGGATGGGCGGCCCGACTCCAGAACAACGTCCCTGGGTGATGTCGCGCCGGTGCCCGGGTGATCTCGCGACGGTGCGAGGAACACGGAAACCAGGAGGGCCCGCCCGAGAGCAGAATGGCAAATCTGAGCCTGGGTCACTCACAGATTTCAGCTAGGGGAGGGGGCGTTCATGTATCCCTACTGCCTACCCCGAGAGCCCGGGTCTGGCTTCCTAGGCCTTATCCTGGCCCAAGTCCAGTCTGTGTGGGAACAGCGCTTCCTGCACCCGGCGCTCTGCTGCTTTGTGTTACTATCAGGATATGAAAGTCCACCCAGAGAGGCAACAGTGAGGGAAACTGGTGATGGGCCTCTCAGTGTGAGGTGAGGAAGGAGGAGACAAGGGGCACAGAGGCTGCAGAGGACAGGAGGGGCGGCGTGAGTGAAGACGGCTCCAAGGAAAGCTACTCCCAAGAAGGTCAGGGCTGGGGGCCGCTCGGGGGCCAGGCAGCAGAGCTGAGAGGCCTGGAGGAGGGGGCTGGCCCTGGGCCACCGGAGGCCTCCTCTGTGGCTCGGGTAGTGCAGGGGACTCCTCGGGTCGGTCACCCTACTTTCTGCCGGCCAGTGTTGCAGACTGTGGGCCTGCCTGGATCTGCTGGTATCCAGGGCACGGGGAGAGGGTGAACAGTCCACCTCAGGGCTCCAGGTGCTCCTGGAAGTGAGGGTGCAGCTCCCCAGCTTGGCTGGTAAAGGAACAGCCCGCGAGGTCATGGATGCAAACACTGCCCCATCCTCACCCCCAGGGTGGGAGGTGAGCCAGAAAGGGGCTTTAACTGGACCGTTAAAGTGTAAACATTTGTTTTAGGTGCTCCCACTGCAGAGAACTCAGGCCTCCCCTGTTGGTTAATTATAATCTGCTTAGAGAGAGAGAGCAACATGAGGAGGAAGGGCAGGATTAGGGAGGCCCAGCAGCCCGGAGCAGGGCGCTCAGAGCCCAGAGAGGCCCAGCACGAAATCCTTTACCTGCTGTTGGTTCCACTTGAGGTCGGGAATGAGGACAAAGCCATCAGAGGGATCTGGATTCTCGAAAACAATCCGGTCAGCTTCAGCCTTCCTGTCGAGAATATTGTACACCCACTGGAAGGAAGGGGAGAGAGGGGGTTCACAGACCAGTCATTTTCCCCGAGAGACACCCCACAGTGGACCAGGTAGGCTCTCAGGCCTCCCCAGGAAGGACAGCCAAGTCTGAAAGGGCCACTAAGCTCAGGGGACCGACAGTCTGTCCTGTTCCGAGGAGCTACTCTTGGGGGTCCGGAAGGGACTTCCCCTCTCCCACTACAGCCATCCCCACAGCGGTCACGGCAACTCAGACAGGGCCAGCTCTTCAGGCGCTTCCTGGCCGGCACTGTGCACGTGCTCTGCTCTGGCCTCACAGGCCTGGTCTGCAGCCGCCCCTTCCACTGCCCACAGGACTTGGGAAAAGCGTCCCATGGGCGGGCCCTGTCCCACTTTATTCAGGACCACGGGCAGAGAGTCAGGCTGGGAGTTCCTTCTGCAGAGGAAGTCCGCTACCCACCAGGGTGGGGAAAGGCTCAGGTTCTAGAAGTTAGTGTGCTGGGTTTCTCAGTCTGCTGGGATTCTTGTGAGGCCTGGGGTTAGCACCTCTGCCCCACCTGGGGACCCAGCTGACATGCACCCTTCATGACAAAGTAGAACAAACGCCACGTGGACAGGCGATTACACAGACCTTTCCTGTTAACCCCAGGCTGCCAGCTCTCTCACGCCCTTTGATTAGCTGCTGTCAACCGTCTTCAAAGGACCCTTCCTTGGATGCTGTGTGAATCCCAAGGGCATCACTTTACCATTAAGGTCCCGGGGGCCTCTCTGAAGAAGCCAGCCTGCAGGGAGGTTAAGATATGAAGGCCCCTGTTCTCACGGGGACCCAACCCCCAGGCCCGGCTCCTCTCCACTTCCCCAGAGGTCTGAGAGCCCTTTGCCAACACGACTTCCTTCCAGGCCAGTGAACTCTGTGCCTGAAATCCGAGAGCGAACCCTGCTGGAGAGCCACAGAGGGGGCAGGAGCTGGGCTCACATGGCTGCCCCTTCCGCCCCGCAGTCACCAAGGGCCTCAAGCTGCCCGAGGGGTGGATGGGAGGCCAGGGTGCCGACACGGCCAGGCCAGCGGAGGGCTCCTCTGCCCACCACCAGGAACGCGGGCGCAGCAGTGTCCGTGAGGGCCAGGGCTACATACATCCTCCCCCATGCCCCACCGAGTCCACATCCTCTGCTGTCGGCCAGCAGGGCCAAGGCCAAGTGCAACTGTCTGAGATGCAGAGGGAGGAGGCAGAGAAAACCTGCCTGGGACGATCTGGGCCTCCCAGACCCGCTGGTAAGACCCACAGCCCGGTCACAATATGGTCAAGAAGAGCCTGGCAGTGCCACTTCTTGGGTGGAGTCTGGGGGCCGCCCAGCAGTGGCTTCCTCATGCAGCACTGGGGCCAGAGCGATGCACAGCCCAGCAGGTGGAGAACGTCCCAGGGAGGGACATTCCAGTCAGAATGTCCTCTCTGACTGGAACTCTCTATAAGAATGTGCTACTAGAGAAAAAAAGCCAGCCGGATCCTGACCTGAAACCTCCCAAACGTAAATGGGAGGGAGGGGATGGCGGCCCTGCGTGGAGAGCCCTGGTGTGGCCCAGCCTCCCTGGGGCCCTGCTTTGGCCCACAGAGAAGCAGCTCTGCCCCCGCCTGGAAAGCAACATGTCGTCTGGGAGAGAATGAACGGGCTCTGGAGCCCAGCAAGACCGGGTTCATCTCTCACTTCCACCACTAACTAGCTGCACGCTGGCAAAGTGATTTCATCTGGGACTTCCCTGGTGGTTAAGAATCCGCCTGCCAATGCAGGGGACACGGGTTCAAGCCCTGGTCCGGGAAGATCCCACATGCCTCGGAGCATCGAAGCCTGTGCGCCACAACGACTGAGCCTGCACTCTAGAGCCCGCGAGCCACAACTACTGAGCCCGCGTACCTAGAGGCCGTGCTCCGCAACAAGAGAAGCCACCACAGTAAGAAGCCCACGCACCACAACGAAGGCCCCCGCTCCCCGCAGCTAGAGAAAAGCCCGCATACAGCAACGAAGACCCAACACAGCCAAAAATAAATACATAAAGAACTAGCATCTTTAAAAAAAAAAAAAAGTGATTTCATCTCTCTAAGCCTTGGTTTCCTCCTTCCTCAAGAGGCGCTAATAACACCCCCGAGTGAGGGTTGTGGTGCGAACAGTAAGTGAGAAAATGCGCGTGAAAGTGCCCAGCACAGAGCCCTGCCCAGGGAGGCGACTGAGAGCAGGGAAGGTGCTGGGAAGGCTCCAAGGGGAGGTCAGGCTGGGCTTGCCCGAGGCTACAAGACCGACTGTGGAAAGGCAAAAAAGAAAGCGGATGAGAGCAAAGGAGGTGCGCTGAGGGGACCACGTGCGGGGCTGGAAGGGCACGTGAGGGCTGGGAAGGTGTGTTGTGATGAGCGTATCTCACAGGACCACCCTGTGCGGCAAGCCCGTGAGGTGGGCACTGTCGGGGTCCCCATATTGCAGGGAAGGAAGAGGCAGGTGCAAGGAAGTTCACCCAAGTTCACACGTTCCGACCCAGAGTCCGACCCCAGAGCCCAGGCTGCAGGCCACACGGGTAAGCCCTCTGGGAGAGCCGGGAGGAGCCTGAATACACAGGATGTCTCAGCCCAGATGAGAGAGGGAGGAAAGCCAGGGAACAAAGTGCACATGAATCATAGGGGTGACGTAACGGAGAGGGACACGCTGGGAAAGCAAGCCTGGGAGCCTCGGCCCCGCAGACGATATGGGGGTGCTGGCGGCTTCTGGACGCACCTGGCACGACGTCTTCCCTGTAGGTGACACTGGCAACTGACCCAGGAGCCCCCCTCCCCGAGCCCCCTCTTCACTATCCTCCTGCTCTTTTTTGCTGGCCCCTCTCCTCCAGCCGCCCCTCCCCTGCCTGTGTCTCAGCCCCACACTCTCCGGTCCTCCCTGGAACGGCTACCTGTGTGGGCAACAGCAGCCACCACTCTGGCGCCTTTTCTGTGCTGGAAATGGCAGCAGGCACATGATATGTGGCACGGCTCTCAACTTCCACTGGGACCCCAGGAGGGAGGTGCCGTCGGTCATATTTTCCAGACAAGGAAACTGGGACTCAGAAATGAAGGATGAGATCGCGAGGCTCTGGGGCGGTAAGACGAGTCCAAACCCTGGGCCGACGCAGAAGCCCTGATTATATGACTCACAAATCAGTCTCCAAGGCTCCAGACCCACCGCATTTTTTTTTACTGGGAAATTACAAGCACCTCAAATTTGAGCAGCCAAATAGAGTAGTTGGCTTAGAGCACAGACGCTGGGGCCAGACCGCCTGGCTTTGAGGCCCGTCTCCAAAGGCCTGTTGTGAAGATACGATGCCTGTAAGATGCTTAGGACAGTCGCTGTTCTGTCACCTCGTGAGTTCCAAGAAGTGCCAAACTAACGCACCGTCCTCCACGGAGCCCGTGCTGGCTAACAATCTGACTCTGTACCATTCATGGCCCGAGATACCCCTGGACTCACCCCAGGCCCTTCCCTCACTGCTCCAAATCACCCATGTCTACGCCTTAATCGCAAGGGAAGCTCCCCGCTGCCTCTGCCTCGGTTCAGTCTTCCTCTTTCTCCTACTCTCACCACTTCCAAATGATTCTGTAAATCTGATCACGTTACCCACATGCTTAAAACCTTTAACAGGACGCTCACTGCTACGGCAATCGTCCACAAAGCTGACGATCATTAGAACAAACAGATGTTTGTAAATGCGGACTTCCCAGCTCTACTCGCAGCTCCATTCTGACTCAGTAGATACGGAGGAGGGCCCTGTGCTCTGTAGTTTAAAAAATCCAACCAGGCCATCCTGACCATCAGCAAGGTGTGGGAACTCCTGGTCTCCTGGACAAAGTGTACAAGCCTCTTTCTGGCCCCCGCCTGCCTCCTCCTGCCTGTTCCCGAAATGCATCCAATGGGTCCAGCCCTCTGTGCCCCTGTACTTGCTCTGCCCTCTGCCTGGGGTACCCTGTCTGCCTCTTCCAGCTGGCAAACTTCTCTTTGTCCTTTAAGACCCAACTGGAGGATCCTCTCCCCTGTGAAGCCCCCCACTGTCTGGGCTGATCACTCCCCCTCTGTGTCAACACTGTACCTCGTGTATAGACCACCGAAGTGCTCATCCCATTATACTGCAGTTACCAGGTTGCATGCCTATCTTCCTTACAAGACTGTGGGGACATTATCAGTGTTTATCTTGGTGACCCTCCAGAGCCTAGCACAGGGCCTGGTACATAGGGGATGCTCAATAAATATAATGACTATTGCCAATTAAGCTGAGTGCCTGTAAACTTGCTAGAAACAGCCGAGAAAGAATACATGGGAAATTCCCTGGCAGTCCAGTGGTTAGGACTCGGCGCTTTCACTGCTGTGTGCCTGGGTTCGACCCCTGATTGGGGTACTAAGATCTCACAAGCCATGCGGTGCGGCCATAAAAAAAAAAAAAAGAATACATGAATGCGCATGTCAAGCAGAAGCTGGTAGAGCAGAGGGGTTATTATTTCCCAAGAGGATCTGCATGATGGTCCATAAGAAGGTATATATACGACTCATACCAGCTGTATTAAGGCTTCCTCTCTTGAATCCCGTATGTGTGCAACCAGTGCAGCAGAACACACATTCCAGGACATCCCCCCGCAATCTCAGACACCGTCTAGGAAGATGGAGACATATTTCCCTTCTACTTAGAAGACAGAGCAAGTGCTGGGACTTCTTTAAAAAAAGGAAGAAATCAAGCCACTGTGAGCTAGAGGAGCCTTGTGCAAATACTGTGCAGGGGACCATGGCTAACAGCCGGGTTGGGTCTTCCCCAGGGGACGCCCTGCAAGCCCTGTCAACCTCCTGTCCTTCCTCCTCCCAGGCAAAATCCACCTCCCGAGACCCCACACACAGGACATCCTCCCCCTTCCGGGACAAATGGCTGTGAGCTTCCCATACTAGGACGTCCCACACCACCGTAGCCTGAATCTTGGGTGGAGTACGTAGAGATACTCTACAAGAGAACGCCTCATCCATCACATTAGCTCTGAGCATGCACGTGGGACCAATTCCAGGCAGAGGCTCTGGCTGGCTCTGGGCACAGACCCAAGAAGTCGGATGTCTTAGCGAAATGGCCTCGCACCTGGCTCAGTTGCTGAAGACACTTCGAAGATGCTCCCAACCCACGGACATCGCCCTGGGAGAAGAGGCCCCGCACCAACCCCCGAGCCCGCCCCCTGCAATGGGTGCAGGGGAGCGAGGGAAGGGGGTTTCTACCCTGTGACTCAACTCCTGGAGGCTGGTTTGCTGTGGGTGAAACCAGGGATAAGAGTCTGGATGAGGAGGCCTAACCAGCACCCGTCTTTACCGTTCACAGACCCCCGGCCAGGGCAAGCCATTCTGAGACCGTATCAAGGCTACTGTAGAGTACTTAGAAATTCTTTCCACGAACTGGACTGCTCTGAGACCCCCAAGTGCCTCGGCGGCGTGCCCAAGAGCGCTGTCAATTCCCTTATCGATGAAGGTGACTATCCTCTATGAAACAGCAACAGCCTCAGCCCAGCACTGTCTATGCCATCTATCCTGCTTATTCTTCTCCACAGCACTCACAATCTCACGTTTTGTGTGGTTACTTATATATTCACGTGCTGCCTGACACCTGAACAAGGAGGTAAGCTCCATGAAGGCAGGGGCGCCGCTGTACTCTCTGCTGTGTCCCATGGCCTGTGCTGTGGGAGAGCGCTGGCCCCTGGTACCACCTCGACAGATGCTTGAGAAGATACACTGGCCGTGGGGACAGCACTCCGAATCTGACCCGTGGGGCTGGCCCAAGCTGTGGCGGCCAGTACCTGGATGCTGAGGCTCTGGGACTCCAGGTGCGGTAAGGTGATGTTCTTGTAATCGTCGCCCGTCTCCCGGACCAGGCGGAGGTCCCGGTGCAGGTACTTTTGCAGGTGTTTCTCTGTGGCAGGGTAAACCACGGTTGTCTTCACGTCTGCAATGACACAACACAGCCCGGGCCACAATCAGCCACTCTCTCCACACAGTCCTGCCACACTCTGACCCTGATAGGCACCACGGAAAGGATAGGCCCAGTCCCTCTTTGATTCCCCAGTGAAGGGAGCCAAAGACTAAGAAGTTATGTTCACCCACGACCCACTCCCACGAGGTGCCTTGTGCCATTAAATTCATGACCTGAACCACACTTGGAATCTGGAAAACGTACGGTTTTCACTGATGGGTCACTAGGTCCCTGATCACCCGTAACCCTAGCCCTTCCCTCTTATTTTCTAGGCACAGGAATGAAACGTTTCTGTGGTTAAGACTCCGCGCCTCCACTGCAGGGGGCACGGGTTCGATACCTGGTCGGGGAACTAAGATCCCACATGCTGTGCAGAGTAGCCAAAAAAAAAAAAAAAAAAAAAAAAAGCCAAGCAGCCTCCTTAACGCAGAGCAGTGAGTGCAGCACAACAGTGGCTGAAGGCACAGACTCTGGGGCTGGACCATCAGGGTCCAAGTCCTGCCTCTGCCTGCTCCTCACTTGGGACCCCTGCCCCAGTCCAGGTGTTTACCCTCCCTGTGCCCCTGCTTCCCCATGTGTCCGCTGAGGGTAATAATAGCTCACATGTCATAGGGTTGGGAGGAGTAGCAAGTTAATACCTGTGGAGCTCTTAGAACAACAATGTCTAACACGTAATAAATACTGGCTGTCTTCAATCCAGGGTTACTCAGTCTTGACTTTGGCACCATCAACATTTCCACCTAGATAATTCTTTGCTGTGGGGCCGTCCTGTGCATTGCAGGCTGTTCAGCAGCACTGCAGGCTTCTACCGGGCTGCTAGTTAAACCCTCTCTCCAGTTGTGACAACCGTAAGTGCCTCCAGACATTGCCAAGTGCCCCGGGGGATAAAACTGCCCCCCGTTGAGAACCACTGTCTTCACCACAAGGAAACCTGGTAGTGTTCCTAGAGAGACTCTAGGCTAGGGTCCTAGTAAAACACCACCCGGTTTGGGTTAAGTCCTTTTTCCTATTTCTCTTAACATCTGCTACAACAGCTTCAACATAGATCTTAAAAGCAGGAAAGGAAAATGGTGTCTCAAAATCAGTTGGGGGCCTCCCTGGTGGCGCAGTGGTTAAGAGTCCGCCTGCCGATGCAGGGGATACGGGTTCGTGCCCCGGTCTGGGAGGATCCCATATGCCGCGGAGCGGCTGGGCCCGTGAGCCATGGCCGCTGGGCCTGCGCATACGGAGCCTGTGCTCCGCAATGGGAGAGGCCACAACAGTGAGAGGCCCGCATACCGCAAAAAGAAAAAAAAAAAAAAAAAAAAATCAGTTGGGATGTTTCTCAAAGGACCCAAGTCCTCCCTGACTCTAGATTCAGACGTGCTCTCCCAGAGGGGTCCCTGAGAGGAGCAGCCCAGCATGGGCATTGGACACTCCAGGAAATGCTCAGAGTCGCCTACATACCCAGCTCAGAACTACCAACCTAGGTCTGAGGACATAGGCGATGTTCATGCTCATTTCACAGGTGGGTGAAAAGAGTTCACAGGGATTCCAGGCTCATTCGACAGCACGCTGTGGGATGGGGCAGAGACAGGACTGGAACCATGGTCTTCCCGCCCTGAAGCCTGCTCTTTCCACCTCTGCCTGAAGGCCCATATCGTCTTCCAGCAGCTGAGTGTGGGCGTCCGAAGGCACAATGCCAAGAGCGTGACGCCCGGTAGAACCAAAGGCCCCTGGCCCGTCAGCTCTAGCAAGCAGAGCAGCGCAGCATGGAGACACAGGCTGACATATGACTCTCCCCTTCCTGGCTGTGCCACCTTGGGTGTTACTGAACCTTTGAGTCTCAGCTTCCTCATCTATTTATGGGGCTCGTAAAATCAAACCGACAGAGAGTTGTCGTTACCGTTAAACAAGGCATGTCAACTGGACCCACGTAAGCGCTAAATAAATGTCACCCCGCTTCCTAGGAATCTCTGGATCTGACCTGGAACGGGAGGCACAAAAGTCTCCTCGCAATCCTCTGGGCACTTCTCATTCCCACCACCCTCTAACAGCCCAGGGTCACAGGCCAGAGGTCAAAGGTCAAGCACACCAAGCTCTCAGGAGACAGGAGACTGCCTGAAATAGATGGAATGTCAGCACCTTGGCCCTTGCAGTGCAGCCTGCTGGGGAAGGACGCAATTCTGGCACCAATCAGCCTGGGTTCAAATCCTGGGTGTGTAACCTTGGGCACGTGAGAAGCCAGTGAGCAGCAGACGGGAAGCCTCTAGAAGCTGCCCTCCACCTGCACTCCCATGGAAAAGTGCTCCTCCAATGCTGGCTCTTACTCTCCTTGTGTCGCCTGGGCGGGGCAGGCGGAGAAAGGCGCTCCCTCCGGGTGGGGAGACGGGCCGGGACAACCTAGAGAAGAGCCCGGCCCCACTGGCAACACACACGCAGCCCTGGGCTCCCGGCCTGGGGCCCCCTGGCCGCTCCAGACCAGAAAGCCACGGGGCCGATGGGAATGCCCGCCTGCCAAGGCTGGCCAGAGACCGCCCCCGCTGCAGAGCCCTGGGAACCTGCCCCTCCTGCCCTCCCCCCAGCAGCAGGGAAAAATAAAAAGGCACTTTCCGGGGCTTCCCTGGTGGCGCAGTGGTTGAGAGTCCGCCTGCAGATGCAGGGGACACGGATTCATGCCCCGGTCTGGGAGGATCCCACATGCCGCGGAGCGGCTGGGCCCGTGAGCCATGGTCGCTGAGCCTGCGCGTCCGGAGCCTGTGCTCCACAACGGGAGAAGCCACAACGGTGAGAGGTCCGCGTACCGCAAAAAAAAAAAAAAAAAAAAAAAAAAAAAAAGGCACTTTCCATCTGCTCACTTTCTGCCGTCCTGCTTCCTTTCCTGAGACCCGCCTGCCTGGAGGAGGCACACCTTGCCGCACTCTGAGCCCTGCCAGAGCCAGTCACTCCTCGCCCGGCCTTGGTCAGACCCTCGCTGCTGGCATCAGGGTGGGGACTGCCCCTCCAGTCTCACCCAGGCCCTGCTCCAAGCCCACTGACCACCACTCTCCCCCGGCCGTCTCTGCCCCCGCCACAGCGACCCCCTTACACGCCCCACCGACTCCCACCTCTAGGCCTCACACCTGCTGCCCCGTCTCATTCACTCAGGCCTCCGTCCCGAGGCCAGCTCCCAGGCGGCCCCGACTCGAGAGGCACCCCTTACCTCCCCACGCCCTGCCTCCTTCACCCCTCACTGCCTGACGACGGAGGGCATATTTATTGTCTGACTCCCCCATCAGCCGGACTTCCCTGGAGGACAGGGATTTTTGTCTACCTTAAAATTTTGTTTTCTCATTTTATCCCCAGCACCTGGAAGAGCGCCTGGTATACAGCAGGTACTCAACAAATACTGAACAAATGAAAAAATGAATCTGGCCTTTCTAGACTTTAAACCCAGGAAGAGCATTTCTTGCCCCAAATGGAATAAAACCTCTCCGGAAGAAAAAAAAAAAAAAAAAAGAGTCAATATATTTCCCAATGCTGAGTTTCTCACTGGCAGCCAAAAGCAAACTCTGGTGTTTATCCAAATGACCTGCAACTGAGCTTCACGAGGAATCTGGGCAAGAGTCAATGCCCGATAAATGCTCAAACCATCGGGTGAAAATACGTTGGGGAACAGGACATCCACTCAGGGCCTCAAAAACATCTCCTCAGAGATTACTTATTAATTACAGAGGCGGACACAAAGTGACTGGAGTGAACATCACACCTCATGGGATGAATTGACGCCCTGGGCCTCCTGGGCTGTGCCGTGGTACGCCCGACAAAACGCATAACCTGCATCCAATCGCGAGGCGACATCCTCCTCCCAAACCCAGGGACGCTCTACGGAACAAGTGGCTTCACAGCTCTTCCCAAGCGTCAAAGTTAGGGCTGAGGGACTGCTCCCGATTACAGGATGCTAGGGACTGGACTGGATCCTGGATGGGGGCAGGACGGGGGTGTGCGGGAGTTTCCTGCTTGAAAGATGGTACTGAAACACTGGCAAGATTTAATAATGGTCTCCACATCACATAATGGCTTTGTATAAATGTGGAAGTTCCCAAAATTGATCATTTTACTCTGGTTCCTAGGAGAGACACACCGACGAGCTCAGCACTGAGGGGCTACCACATCTGCAACTTACTTTTCAATAACAGAGCGAAGAGTAACAAAATATTATTATACCTGTATGTGGAGAGAGAAAAAGGAAACGTGGCCAAATGTTAACAAGAGGTGAAGGGCTTTTTAAGGGAGTTCTTTATACTATTCTTACAGCCCTTCTGTAAGGTTGAAAATTTTTTTCGAAACATGAAGTTAAATAAAAAGGTGTCGGTACTCTCTAGATCCTGGGCGCTAACTGCCAGCGGAGGTACCAGGCACTGTCCTAAGCCCTGCATGCATACGAACCCACTCACTCCCCACACACAGTGTGAGACAGGCACGACTGTGGTCCCCACGTCTCACACACGAGGAAGCTGAGGCTCAGCGCTGGGCTTCAGCCTCCGCACCACGTGCCGGCCGCGCAGGTCAGCAGACGTGGCTTCACCCTCCGCCTGGCGCCCTCTCTGCCAACCCCAGTTTAGCAAGTTGACTTAAGGGGCCACCTGCCCAGGATGAGAAGTACTTGGAACCTCCCAGCCCAGAAGCTTCTCCCAGTTGCTAGAGAAGCAACAAGGAACTTCCTGACCCTGCCCTCCTCCTGGCATTCTTAAAAAAATCAACTCCAAAGCCAACAGCTCAAAAAGGTTCACAACCTATTGAGAGCATCCCTGACACTCCTATCCGTCATGCTTTTTCCTATCCGTCATGCTTTTCAAACTTTGTTTTTATTTTTAGTTTAAGGTGTGTTTGCACATAGGTTAAAAGTCAAATGAGGCTTGTTTTTATATGTTTTCTGCTCCTTTCTGAGCACCATTTTCAACTCTTCCGGCCATTTCCTTGCTTTCGTACTTCCACAGTTTCAAATTACAAACATTTTTGTAACTTGTTCCACCTTGATTTTTCAGTTTTATTATTATTTATTAACCTCCCATTATGGAAGATAAGGATTTAGCTTTTTTTTTTTTTTTTTTTTTTTTTCCTGCGGTACGTGGGCCTCTCACTGCTGTGGCCTCTCCCGTTGTGGAGCACAGGCTCCGGACACGCAGGCTCAGCGGCCATGGCTCACGGGCCCAGCCGCTCCGCGGCATGTGGGATCTTCCCGGATCGGGGCACGAACCCGTGTCCCCTGCATCGGCAGGCGGACTCTCAACCACTGCGCCACCAGGGAAGCCCAGGAGTTAGCTTTTTTACCAACTCTATACCAAACGAGCGCGAGTACGCATGTGCACACACGCTCTTTCTACCCCATCCTCACAACACAACCAGATCACAATTTTGGATAAATCAGTACTCAACATCAATACCATTAGGATGATGTAAATGCTGTCTTCTGCTGAATAGTACACTATGACTATTTTTCCTTTTCAGCACAATTTTTGGTATATAGAGTTAGTATTTACTTTTTTGTTTTCTTTTCTATAAACTTGTCACTAATTCATCCCCACATCCACTCCCCTTTTTATAAAAATCTCCTCTTGATGTTACAACTCATCAGGCACAAGAGCAACAGTGTGTTCACGGAGCCTGCAGGTGCCCCATGCAGAGCTGTGGCCTGGGAGCTCCAAGCACTGCCCTCGCCCCATCTCTTGTGCTGGGTACCTTGTTTCCCGGATCCATTATCTTCCTCTTTCACATGTATGTCCTCATTTTACTGAAGCAGTGCTTCTCAAGCTTTAGTGTGCATCAGAACGACCTGACTCAGGACGCCTGGGGTGCGGTCCAAGAATCTGCATTTCTACAAGTCCCCAGATGCAGCTGCTGCCGCCGGACCAAGGACCATACATCAAGAACCACGGCACTGGGCTTCCTTGGTGGTGTAGTGGTTAAGAATCTGCCTGCCAACGCAGGGGACACGGGTTCGAGCCCTGGTCCGGGAAGATCCCACAGGCCACGGAGCAACTAAGCCCGTGCGCCACAACGACTGAGCCTGCGATCTAGAGCCCGCAAGCCACAACTACTGAGCCCACGCACCTCAGCTACTGAAGCCCGCAGGCTCTAGAGCTGATGCTCCGCAACAAGAGAAGCCCGCGCACCGCAACGAAGAGTAGCCCCCTCTCGCCGCAACTAGAGAAAGCCTGCACGCAGCAACAAAGACCCAAGACAGCCAAAAATAATAAAGAAATTAAATAAATAAATAAATAAAGAACCACGGCACTAAAGTACAAACTCAAGATGCGTCCAGAGATATGGCACAAGGGAGATACACTTAGAGACTTGGAACATCTGAAAATGTCTTTATTCTATTGTCGCACTTAATTAAGCACTTGGCTAAAGAATTCTCGGATGGATAGCAATGACCCTCCAAGTCTGAAAGCACTGCTCTGTGACCTTCTAGACTGCAATGCTGCTAAGAAGTCTGAGGTCATTCTGATCCCCAAACCTTTGTACTGACCTGTTTTTTCCTCGCTGTCCCCCATGTCCTGATTGTGTTGATGGGTCTTGGAGCGGGTTTATTTTCATCCATCGAGCTGGGTAAGTGTCAGGCCCCTTCAGTCTTGAAAATCATGTTCTTCAGTCCTGGGACTCATTTCTTTGATTATTTTCTTCCCCATTTTCTCTGCCCTTTCTTTCTGGAACACTATTTGCATATTTAACTTTGATTCATCTTGTAGTTTTTTTTCTCTCCCATTTTCTATGTCTTTCTGCTCTACTTTTCAGGAATTTTTCTTCATCTTCTCTTCTGTTTTCATTTCTGTTGCATTTTTAAAAATATTTATTTATTTTTTTGGCTGCAGTGAGGTCTCAGTTGCAGTACATGGGATCTTTAGTTGTGGCATGCGGGATCTAGTTCCCTGACCAGGGATCAAACCCGGGCCCCCTGCATTAGGAGCATGGAGTCTTACCCGCTGGACCACCAGGGAAGTCCCATTTCTGCTGTACTTTTAATTTCTAAGAGCTTTAAAAAAAACCTTCCTTATTGATAGTATCTTGTTCTTTTGCTTTCTATATACCATAATTTCTGAGATTAATGACAGTCTTTGAAAATTCCTTCTCCCTGTGTAGTTCCTGTCTCCTCCAAGTCTCTTTCTTTTCCTTCCTTCCTTTTCCTTGTCCTTTCTTTTTTAACTGAGGCATTACTCAAAAGTCTGCCACCTGGTTTGTCCACTCACTCATATGTAAGTTGCTGGCGGGAAGCCTGCAGATACACGAGCGCTCACCTGGAGCCTCATTTTAGGATTATCAGGCTATTCCTTTGCATGATGGAGCCCTCAAGAACTTAAGTCTTTTCTCTTGGGCTGGTCAGATTCCCCGTATGATTCTTCCAGTTTCATATGTGGAGGTAGGAACCTGACAGGCAGCATTCTGAGCGATGAGGAAGAGAAGGAGGTGGGTGGAGGGAAGGTGGCCAGGGGTCATCTCAACACTAAATGTGCTGACTTCCACTTAACCTTCTACGTTTTGGTATCATCACCCCACCCTCACCGGCACCTAGAATCTCTAGACCCATCTCTGGAAGGAGCAGTTACCAGTCCTGTGAAGCGGGAAACGGGATTTTGGCAGCCGTGGCTCAGATTCCCCTCGGCTGGCTCAGGTTTCCCCTCTCAGACCTGCCACGTCAGTTCCTCCTCCTCCCTTCACTTCCTTGGTTTGTCTCCTCTCCCTCTAGTCTTTATGGCTTAATTTTATTTAAAGGTAAGTCCTTTCATGCCATTTTTCGTGAGGGTTTTATTTATTTATTTTTATTTATGTATTTATTTATTTTTGCGGTATGCGGGCTTCTCACTGTTGTGGTCTCTCCCACTGCGGAGCGCAGGCTCCAGATGCGCAGGCTCAGCGGCCATGGCTCACGGGCCCAGCCGCTCCGCGGCATGTGGGATCTTCCCGGACCGGGGCACGATCCCGTGTCCCCTGCATCGGCAGGCAGACTCTCAACCACTGCGCCACCAGGGAAGCCCTCGTGAGGGTTTTAAAGGAAACAGGTGGGCACTTGAACTGCCCCCTTTTACCTGGAAGCCCAGGTTCCTGTCCTTCTGTCTCCCTTCGAATGCTTTATTTTTCTTCTTAGCTGTTTACTGACTCTTGACCTACTTGCTATTTATGGTTCCTCTCCTCTGACTGGACATCAGCTCCTTGAGAGCAAAGACGCTGTTTTGTGCACTGGGTGTTCTGTGCCTCAGACAGCACCCGACACGTATCGGGCCCTCACAGTACAGTCTACACAACAGAATATATGCCGCTTTACTCATAAAAGAGTGTGTGCGTGTACAACTGCACACACATAAGCACACACAGAAAAAAGTCCGAAATTCAGGACATATTCCACGATGGGACGTTATCTCTGGGCAGTGGAGATGTGTGTAACTGTAATTTTTAAAATTAGTTTTTTGGGGTATTCATTACATCTTCTAAAACAAAATACGGATCACTTCGTGACAAATATATTAAAAACAGAAAAATAAGCCACCCCTTAAAACTGAAGCCCAGGGAGGTTAGTAACTTACCCAGGGTCACACAACTAGTTAAGTGGTGGAGCCGAGATTGAACCTAAGAAGTCTGACTCCTCTAAGCAATAGTGCTTTCCCTGCTACAGGGCCATCCTCTTCCAGGCCTTCTCCTAAGAAACGTGTGCTGCAGCTACTTTCTCCAAAAAGCAGCCCTATCAGATAGGAGAGACACGATTCGTTCCAACGCCTCCCGGAGACACGTGAACAGCTGTCAGCAAAACCGAAGAGCTCAGTGAGGTGCCAGAGCGACTGGAGCTGCAGGCTGGGAGGTCCGGGAGGACGTCAGAGCAAGAGCCCAGCAACGTGATGCTCACTGCTCGCTGCAATGCCCCCTGGGATGCAGGGAAGCCGAAGCACGCTCCCCTCGGCGCCGGGGGCCTGAGGAACGGCCCCAGGGGATCCGCTGAAGCCAGATGCTAGGCTGGAACAGGCTCTGGAGGGGAGCACAGAGGGATGAAGACGAGCCCGCGGACAACAGGGAAGGACGGCTGCTTCGACTTCTGTGGGTGGCACCAACCGCCCTGCCGCCCACCCACCGTGACAGTGCTGGACGGTGGGGAAGGAGGCCCGGGGCAGGGCGGTCGCCGCCCTTGTGGGGCTCAGGGCAGCAGCTGTTTCTCTACAGGGATGCTGTGGCGGCAGGGACGGTCACACCAACACACCCCAGATGACAGCAGCCTCGTCCACAGCCGCTCCCTCTCTCCGCAGCCTGAGGAGCAGGCTGGTGTGCCCATGGCTGGCACACAGCTCCGTCCTGCCTGTCAAGACCCTTAATTAGGGTCTCCTGAACATCCTTCTCCAACAAATAAAACCAACCCTGTCCCCCACCCAGACACGAAAGCCCAACTGCTTTCAGAGGCAGGGCTACAGACAGGAAGGAGCAGCTGCCTTTCTTGCTCTCTGCCAAAGCTAGCTTAGCCAAATCCCCAGGAAAATGCTGTTGCACATGAAACATGAAAACGCAAACCACAGACAGTCTGCTCTCCTTCCCACACACATGTTCAAACAAGCCTGCTTTCCAGCGCTGCTGAGGACTTCTCCCCGATGAGGTCATCACTACGGCCCAGCCTGTGGCTTCTGCTCTCCCTCCATTGTCATGAGCTGGTTTCAACTTACCTGACCCAGATGTGCAGGCTCATGGGAGCAGGGGAGAAGCAAGAGCAAAGCGTGAGTGGGCTGGGAGGCCCATCCCACCTTCTGTCCACAGGAGCCAAGCAGACCCCCGGCTGATGGGCTGCCAGACCCAGGCTGGCAGGGCACCCCATCAGAGCACTCCTAGAGAACGTTGGCAAGGGGAGAGGCTGGTGGGGGGTCTCCCGGGACTTGCGTTTTCTTTCCTCCTCTTGGGGACCTCCCCTGGCCAGACAACACCCTCCCCAGCCCTGGTGTCACAGAGACCAGAGAGCGGGCCGGAGGCTGGAAGAGGAGGCCCGGGGCGGGGCGTCCATTGTCCCACGCTGCAGAACGCTGAAAGTACTCAAGTGAGGCCTGAAAAGACCTCCAGATCAAGGATAAACAGGGCTGAAGGGTGTGGTCGGGATCCTACTGGAAAGAAGCTTCAGCCGTCCCACAGCAAACCTCCGAACAGCTAATTACCTGTCTCAAGGAAAGCACAGAGATGCCCCTGGAGACAGAGGAGAGGCAGACACTGATTTTAGCAAGACCCTGGCTCCGGCAGGCTCCTCCCCGCCCCCTCTCCTTGGTCCTCCGAGACCCACGATGGTCAGGAGAGGGTCTGACAGGACCTGACCTGATGGCCCAGCCACAAATTCAGTGACTCTGAATGCAGCCCCAGGGGTTACATCCTTTAGGGATGGGAACTGCTGTGGCAGGACGGCTGCAGGGCGCACAGCACTCCACGGAGTTGCATCCGAACAGGAGGATGAGAGCCGATATCTAACGAGATAACGGAGCTGCCATCGACAGTCCTGGCGAGACCCTAACCCCACACACGGGAAGAAACTGTTCTGGGGCCCAGCGGACCAGACTCGAAGAGCTGTTAAGACTGACACTCAGGAGTCCCAGAAGACGGCCTCAATCTCAACTTCCGGTCTAAAGGCATCTCCTTACTTCACTCTGAAAGGGGCAGAGGTGCCAAGTCTCAGGGCACCTGCGTGCGCTGGCGTGAAGCGAGAAGGTGGAGGGCACAGGACACCCCGCCTGCCGGGAGCCCCGACTACCGGAATTCTAGGCCTTCGCTCACGGATCAGAACCAGGCCACCCAGGCTGAAGTGGAACCAGCTAACGCATGGGTAATCCGCCCTCGCCCACTGGTCCCGAGTAAGCTGACTTTCTGCTGACTCGAGCCTTAAGACTGCCGCAGAGTCTTGGTGCCTTGCCCCATCTGAGAGAGTGAGAGAGCGCGTGGTGGCCACATTTCAGGAGCTCAGGATCTAGCCACTTCTAAACAGGCTCTGAACGCAACAGCTTTTCCCAGCCTCGTGGAAGCCACAAGTCTAAACAGAGGACTGAACAGAGGCCTCTGCTGCCAGCTGGTGAAGGAGGAGATGGGGGCACGGAGGAGGCTGCGCCCGAGGGCTCTCGGAGCGGAGCTGGCAGGGGAGGGCAAGCGGGGCCCGTCAGACAGCTGAGAGGGAGGCAGAACCCGGATTCTGGGACGAGGATTTTACTCTGGTGGTAGGGACCTTTCCATCTTGAAGTCTCTGCTTGTTGTTATTCCACTGTCCCTCTAAGCCCCAGAGAGGGCCCTGGCTTGCTGGTGTCAGAAGCTCTGGAGCACCCAGGGAGAAAGGTAGACAGAAATCTGCCATCTTTCGGTGGCCTCTGCTCATGAAGAGAGACTCCTGTGGGCTGGCTCGCCTTTCCCCTGCCCCATTAAAGAAGCCCCATTTCAAAGCCCAGCTAGCTGAGTCCGCTCCGCAGCTCTGTTCACACCGCTGTCCTCACCGGGAACAACCTTCTGCCTTCAAGTCTCCAGGCGTGGGAGGAGCTAACTGTGCACGGCCCACCCCGCCAGCTCCCAGCATCACCCCTCCGTGGCCACACACTCTTGACCAGCGTCTCCCAGGTATGTCTCTGCAGCTAAGTGTAAATCTCCAGAGTTTGGGGTCTGCATATTTGGGGGTACGCAGTACTTGCTGATGAACCGACAAACCCCATACAATGAGGGTCATTCAGGCTGTGAAGTAAGGACACAGCCAGAGGCCCCAATCCAGGCTAATCTTTTGGTCTGCTTCTTTGTTTGGTTTGTTTGGGGGTGAGGTTAACGTCCTAAAAAATCTCTAACGGAGCATCACATGATTATATTCTCCAATAATTCAGAAGTCTAACCCCTAATCCTTTATATTGACATAAACACCAATAATAGTTTGGTGCTCATTACTCCAGTCTTTTCTTGAATGAATTTACATATACATGAACACATGTACATAGAGGTCTATTTTTTAAGCACCAGAGGGCTGAGTCTTTAGGGGTTATCTGTGGCCTCAGCGATCTCCCATGACAGTCCATACAGACCTCCTCCCTTCTTTGTAACAATCTCCTTGTAGCCTAGGCTGCGTACGCACCATGCCTATTAACCCTTCACACACACAGGGTCACTTAGGTTGGTTTTGGTTTTATTTTTCATTTTTTCTATCACAAATGATGCTGCAGTGGACATTCTGGCCCCTCTTTGTGACGTGTATGAGTGACTGTCTAAGTCAGACACCTAGAAGTAGAAACGCTAGGTCAGAGGGACACAGGTTTCAATATCTTATGGATCTGGCCATGTCTGACACCCCACCTACTACGCATGAGCACCTAGGACTTGCTCTGTGCAAGGGAGTTTGGGAGAAACAAGGTGTCTGCCTCAGCTCACCAACACCGGCTCCACCTAGGCATGGTCTCAATGGGGTAACTTCTTTATGGCCTAAAGCTCCCTCCACCTACAGAGCCCCACCCGGCATATTGACACACATGTGGAAGGTGCCCATCTCCTATTTAAAAATGACTCTCAGGCCGTTTCAAAAACCCACTGCAATGGCAGTAATGACATACAAATAGGAACAAACCCGTAACAGCGACAGGAACAAGAGCAGGGAAGCAGCAGAGGGTAAGAGAGCGCAATTCATTTTCCGAAGTCAGGAAGTGGAAGGTAGGCTGTGAGTGGATGAGACCGCACTGAAGGAAGCTGAAGCCTGGAGCGTCCAATGGGCTACACGGAGGTGACTGCCAGCCTCACCACAGGAACCAGAAGAGGATGTGGGCTCTCAACAAGCAGGGACGGAGGACAGGACGGCAAACGACGCTGGAGACTAGGACCAACTAAAGGCCCCCCTCTAGAGAAGAGCTGTACCAACTGGCTCCATCCACTGCCCACCTTCATCCTAGGGGCAGGCACTTAATGCAGATGAAAACAGAGAAATGTGCTCCAAAGATATTAACCCTTGGGCTGGAGCAGGGGTAGGAAAACTCTTCTTAGTTTTCTTTTCTTTTTTTTTTTAAACAACTCTTGAAAAATGTAAAAACCATTCTTATCTCATGGGCCATACAAAAGGAAGCAGGCCAGATTTGGCCCATGAGCTATGCTGGACAAGAGAGCATGCAGGCTCCAGAGCACACACTGCTCAAACCGCACACTCAGGCAAGGCCAGAAGGCCGACAAGCCCCACTCCCCGTCTGCACAGCACTGGGCAGCTACCCACCCAAGAGGGGCCTACTGTGGAAACAGACCTACCTATCAGCTCACTAGACTATCAGCCTGGTTCTTCATTTTTAAATACAAATGAAGTAGGAATTCTCTGGAGGTCCAGCGGTTAGGACTCTGTGCTTTTGCTGCGGAGGGCCCAGGTTCGATTCCTGGTCGGGGAACTAAGATCCCACAAGCCGCATGGTATGACCAAAAAAATTTTTTTAAATAAAATAAATACAAATGAACTAACATTCACCAGACACTGAGGGAAAAACAGCTGAGGGAAAAAAGAACGACCAAAATAAACAACCAGAACCAGATCCCAGAGGAAACGGGATCATTTAAGGGTCAGGAGATAATTTTTAAAACAATTCTAATTAGTGTGTCAGAGAGGGTCAACCCAATTTGGCCTCTGTGAAGCAAGAGCAAGACGCTGTGAAAATGAAATAATCAGAGGAGAAGAAAGAAGATTAAAATGGTGGCTCCCAAAGGAAAACCTTCTCTAGGAGGTCTGGAGGATAACATCAAGACCATCTACCAGTCTACAGAAAGAAAAGACAGGTGGAAAAAGGAAGAGAACAGAAAGAGCACATGGGACTGAAACCGTGCACCTCAGACTGGGACTTGAACCCACGTGGCCAGGACCCGAACCTGGCCAAGACCCTGATTGGGACTTGAACCCACACGACTGGAACTGGAACCTGGCCAAAACTCACAGTCTTCCAACTGAGATCACACACCTGGTTTCAGGACTTAATGAAGCTCAGGCTCTTGATGTCTCATTGCAGAAAGAATTCAGGGAGAGACAAAGTGATAGGTAAGAAGTGGATTTATTTAGAGAGAAACATACTCCACAGAGCGTGGGCCATCTCAGAAGGCGAGAAAGGCACGAGGGTATGGAGTTGTCAGTTTTTATAGGGGTGGGTAATTTCATAGGCTAATGAGTGGGAGGAGTATTCCAGCTATTTCAGGAAGGGGCGGGGATTTCCAGGAATAGGGCCACCATCCACTTTTTGATCCTTATGGATCCTTGGAACTGTCATGGCGCCTGTGGGTGTGTCATTTAGCTTGCTGATGTGTTACAGTGAGGCTCAAGGTCTAATGGAAGTTGACTTGTCCGCCATCTTGGACCCATTTGGTTCTAATCAGTTTATGTCATGTCCTCCGGCTATATCATTCTTTCAAAGGCTGTGCCCTGCACCCTTCCCTCCTGTTTCAGGACCAATCTAGGAAGTCTAACAACTAATAGGATTTCCAGTAAGAGGAAATAAAGGAAACAGAGAGAAGGAAATGATCAAAGAAATAATAGAAAAAATATTCAGAGTGAAAGGCTAACATAAGACTTTAAATTGAAAGGGTCCAAAAGTATCCAGCTGAGTGAATGAAAAAAAAAAAAATCCAACCTAGACACAGCATTACAAAAGCCCACTAAAGATAGAAGACATCTTATATGCTTCCAGAGAAGGCAACTAACAGAGCAAACAAATGACAACAAAAAGCGAAGTGAGCTACAGAGAAATGAGAATTAAACTGGCATTGGGTATCTTATTAGCAACAATGCTTTATTTAAGTCAAGAGATCAATGCCTTTAGTATTCGGAGGAGAAATACATTTAAATTCTGTATTCAGTCAAATCATAAATTAAAAGTGAGGGCAGGGACTTCCCTGGTGGTTCACTGGTTAGGACTCCGCACTCTCACTGCCAAGGGCCTCGGTTCAACCCCTGGTTGGGGAACTAAGATCCCACAAGCCACGTGGTGTGGCCCAAAAAAAAAAAAAAAAAGTGAGGGCAAAACAAAAGATTCAAAGTTTTCCTCTCATTTATTCTTTCTGAGGAAGTACTTAAGAATGTACTTCAGCTAAACAAGAGTAAAGCAAGAAAGAAAAAGACACAGCATCCAGAAGACAGTGGATCTAACCCAGGAAAGCAGCTGTGGAAGGGAAGTCTGTCGAGAGCTCAAGGCACGCCTCAATAATCAGCTCTCCAGATTGGAGAGAAAAGAGAAGAGCATTTTGGAAACAGTGTTTCCAGAAGGAAGGAAGGAAATACATAACTAATTATTAAAGTAAATGACCAGGTAATTTCAAAAACAGAGTACAGGTCCTCCTCACCTTATGATGAGGTTACATGCAGATAAACCCATCCCAAGTCGAAAATGCATTTACTACACCTGACCTACACCATACCTCCGTCTAGCCTACCCCGAACGCGCTCAGATCACGAACATTAGCCTACAGCTGGGCACCACCATCTAACACAAAGCCTATTTTATAATAAGGTGTCGCTATATCACGTAATTGAATGCTGTACTGAATGTGAAAAACAGAATGGCTGTCCGGGTACAGAATGGTTGTAAGTGGTTTGCTCTCGTGATCTCGGGGCTGCCTAGGAGCTGTGAAATACAAGTACAGTACAGCTGACAGAGAAGCTGGGGGACAGCAAAGGACAGAAGAGGTGCTGGGAAGGGAAGGCCAGAGGCTTCTCACTGATACTCTCCCCCAGCAGAGTGATACAACCTACAGTACATGGAATAAGGACCAAAGATTTCGATATATTTAGGATTCCAAAGGCAATTAAGAAAAAAACCCTGGAAGTAATAATATAAACATCAAAAACTGGGAGGAGGAGGGAGGGAGGGTGAGGAAAATGTAAAGGAGCTAAGACTTTCATCTTGCACTGTGGGAAATTGATACTGTCAAAATTGATAAATCAAGAAAGAGTTGCATAAGCATATTACTCAGTTAAGTGTCTAGAAGAAATCACCAGAAGCACTAACCCCAGAAGTTGTCTTAATGGTAGTTACTTCTGGAAGGCAGAACCAGGCTGGGTCAGAGTGGTACCAGAGCCTGTCTCTACCTAGATAAGCCTCTGTGCTATTTGATTATCTGGCCGTGTGACTGCAGGACTTTGATAAATGCCCCAGCCTACCCCAGACATTCTTATTCAGTAGGTCCAGACTCTGTATTCAAGAAAGCTCCTCAAGCAATTCTGACGACTAACCTCTGCATCCCATTCAGAGCTGAGAAATGATGATTTTATGACCTCATCTGATACCAAAGACCCCTGAGGTAGGCTAGTCAGCTACTCGATTCCTCATTTCTCATTCAGAGAAACTGAGTCTCAGAGCAATTCCGTGATATGGCCCTGAGCCTGGGGTATTTCTCGTGTTGGATGATGCTGGCGCCCTTCCCCACCCTGCTCTGGTGCTGTCCTGGCCAAGACCTGTCTGGCAAGGCTTCCCCTGCTGGTCACGGTTCAAACTGCACTTGTCCTTCAGCTCAGCTGTGCCGGGAGGGCTGCGGAGGACACCCGAGGGGACGGGGTGAGAGGCCTGTGCCAGTCGGTGCTGAAGCGGAGCCACGGAGCCTGGTACCGGCCCTGTCCTCCAGTCGTTGGAGGAGGCCACATGCCACCCTCCTCTGCCCGCTGGCACTGTCCCGAGTGGGCACCGCACAGCACAGGGCTCCCTCGTCCGCAGAAGGCAGAACAGAAACAAACGTCTGCTAGTGCTCCAGACCCAGAGGAAGGCAGGAAGCCTTAATCAAACACTTTTACTTGCAGCAACAGTGACTAGAAACCAAACTTGAGAATGAGGGCAGAGCCCTATAATGCACCTGGGGACTATTCTTAGTTCTTCCAAGGACTTGCCAGTTTTTCTTAATTTTTAATTGGGAAATATACTGTAAATATTAAATGTGTGTGTGTATATATAACACACATATGTATGTATATATACACACACACACATTTTACATACACACATATATACACATATATACACACACATATGTACATAAATATAAAATATATACTGTTTAAAGACCTAAAATAAAAGAACATCCATGCATGGAGCACACAGCCCAAGAAACAAATATTACCCGCAGTCTCTGCCCTGCCCCGCCAGGGATAATCACTTTGCTGAATTAGGGGTTAATCATTTCATTTTTTGTCTTCCTAGTTTTATGGGGCATGAATGCATCCCCAAGCAGTGTACTGTTTAGTTCTGCTTGTTTTTCAACGTGATCTAATCGGAATCAAGGAATCATAGGGTGAGTATTTTGTCTTGCTTTTCCGGCTCTATGCGTGTAGAGCCTTCCTTCCTGACATGTGTAGCTGGGTGGAGAAGTCGTCCAGTGCAGGATTTACTTACCTACTCTTATTGTTAGTTGTTATCTGGACTGTTTCTAGTTTTTTCTATGCTGCCAGGAAAACTCTAATGGGAGTGGCTGACCTTTTAAAATGCCTCTCCTCTAGAGCCCCAGGTTTTGCCTCAGTACAGAACACCGGGCCTGTAGCTAGAGTTCTGGGAGTTCCCTGCAACCACGAGAAGATGGGATTCCCAGGGGTCCCTCTGCTCCCTGGCCCGGCCTCACTCACACACAGAAGCCTTCTGCTCTGAACCTGAGATTCCCCACCCCTGCTCTAACAGCAGGGAAAACAATGGCCTTTTTAGAGGCAGTCCGGGTTTCTGAGTCACACCCCTCTCCCTCTATCTGCCCCCTTCTTCCCCAGGTAAGAGAACAGAGTTCTCAATGAAAGGGCTCCATTGACGGGCCACAGGGCGTGAAAGCCTGAGAGCCTGAGCAGGAGGGGACCAGGCTCTGCCCTGCCATCTGGCCCACATGGTCCTCACATTTGCCACATGGCTACAGGGGGAACAAAGGAAACCGGAACGTGGTCAGGGCGAGGCACGTTTCCCTCTAGTTACATATATTGTTCCATTTAAGGCTCATATAATTTGAAAGGTGGAAGAACAACAACAAAAGATGACTAATACTTCTGAGTACACACCATATGCCACTGTGCTAAGTGCTTTAGATACCTCATCCCAGTGGGTCATGACCCATGAAGGTGGTGAGGAAATTAATTTAGGAGGTTAAGACCAGCATCTAAACAAAAAGAAACAGAAAAGACTGGAATGAAGATGAGAATACTAGAGCATGTCCCATACACTAAGGGTAAGTACTGTTTTGTGAATTCTTTCTGTACCTTATATTCACATCTATCTGCACTGGGTCACAATGTAAACTATATCTATATCTCTCACTGTGGATAGAGGCTAAACAATCTTAAAACACCCTTTCTTGTCTCATTTATTTCATACCCCTCCTGACGTAGGTTCAGTTACTAGCCTAATTTAACAAGGAAATAACTGCAGCTACTTGCTCAGCTTCATCTGGGCCACACAGCTCAGTCACCAACCACCCACCAGCCTCGCTGCTCTGTTTCTCTTTCCTCCCCCAGAACACACCCCGCAGCCTCAGCCCAGGGCATTCTCCCCGCCCCTCTCACCAGCTCTTTGCACAGCTGGTCCCTTTCCATCCTTCAGGCCTCAGCTTGGGGGTTGTGTCCACAGAGCCCTGGTCCCCAGCCCGAGCAGCCCCTCTCCTGTTCACGGCCGTGTCGATGTATCTCCTTGTTGCCGTCTGCCTTCCCCGCTACGACCCCAAAGGAGGTAACGTCTGACGCCCTCGCCTGTGTGTACCTGGCAGCAGGCACTCCCTCATCTGTGGGTTGAATACAGACACTCAAGTTCCCACAATTGGTAAATGGCAAAGCCAGGATCCCAGCTGGGGGAGGCCGGACCCCTTGACCCCTGCACTATATATGAAAACTACGAAACAGCACCAGTAAGTGTTAGCGCTTGGTTGGGTTGGACTCCAACGCCCGTGCTCTATTAGGTCAACGGGGCAGGGGGGCCACGAGGGCCTCGCTGAACAGCCTTTTGTGGTCGGCTGAGGACTTGGAAGGCGTAAGTGGGGAGACAGCAAAACCTCAGGCTAGAAGAGAAGAAGTCTGCCAAAGAACAGAGAAATACCAGAAGTCATCAGAGCAGCCAGCTGAGACATGAACTAGTGACTGGGACTGGAGAGGCGGGGCCAAGCAGCCTGAGGACCAAGGCCAAAGGAATACCCTGGCCATGCTGCCACCTTGTGGCTGTGGAATGCTTGGCCCACAGGAAAAAAAAGAGAGGTGGGCTGGTCTGTGGGTTCATTCTTCAGGGGTCATTTACTGAACACCTGATGTGGGCCTGGCTGCTGGGGCCTGGAAATGAGTTTGACACGGCTCCAACGTCCAAGGACCGCTGTTCCCTACACCCGGGCAGTGACCCAACCCTGAGAGGTTTACTGCCCCCTTTTCACCGTAGCTTGTGGGGTGCCCCCTCCCCCAAACAAGACTGAGAGGGCAGAGATGGCCTCTCATTCATCTCTGAAGCTCCAGCACCCAGCACAGGGCCCAGCACATCAGAACAGTCACAGTGGCTACAATTTAATATGTGCTAAGTGCTTATAAAGAAGACAGCGCATCAGTTCTCACATTTTACCTCTGAGGTACCTACGAGACCACCAAATGGAGATGTCAAGTCAGTGTTTATTTCATGATGAGCCTGGGGTTCTCGGAGAGTTCAGAGATGGAGAAATAAATGTGAACACCACCCACAGATGTGTTCAAAGACCAGGACCTCTCGACGAGTTCTGTGTGCATGTGACTCACCTGGGGTTTTTGCTAAAATGCATATTCTGATTCTGCGGTCCGGAGCGGGCTCTGACAGTCTGCATTTCTAACAAGCTCTCAGGTGATACCAATGTTGCTGGTCCACAGACCACACTCTGAGTGGGAAAAATCTGGAACAGAAGTTGACAGACTATGGCCAGAAGGTTAAATCCAGCCTATGGCCTGTTTTCCTACATCCAGCAAGATAAGAGCAGTACTTTGATTTTTAAAAAGGTTAAAAAAGGGGCTTCCCTGGTGGCGCAGTGGTTGAGAGTCCGCCTGCCGATGCAGGGGACACGCGTTCGTGCCCTGGTCCAGGAAGATCCCACATGCCGCGGAGCGGCTGGGCCCGTGAGCCATGGCCGCTGAGCCTGCGCGTCCGGAGCCTGTGCTCCGCAACGGGAGAGGCCACAGCAGTGAGAGGCCCGCGTACCGCAAAAAAACAAAACAAAACAAAACAAAAACAGGTTAAAAAAGAAAAGAATATGTGACAGAGACCACTAGCGGCTCACAAAGCCTCATATATTTCTCTCTGTTCCTTGACGGAAAAGGTCTGCCAACCCCTGATCTGGTATGTCATCCAGGGACAGGAGGCACAGCGAAATGAGAGAGGGATGAGGGTGGAGCCCTGAGCCAGACGGTTATGACTTCCAAGTTGCCGTGCCTAGTTTCAGTAGGAAAAATAAGAGTAGAATGCACTGTTTGTGTGCTTATACTAAAAAGACAGCGAGCCCTGGAAAACATGAGCTAAAACCTGAGGCTCCCAGGTAGGAGTGTGCAGCACTGGGAAAGAGGTGTAGACATCTTCGGGGCTGAATGGGGACGAACACCTGTCATCTTGATAATCCACTGCCTCTTGCAGCGCTTATCCTGGAAAAAAATGACAAAAATAGAAAGACGGGGCAGTAGCCACCACCAACTGTGTGCAGCACCACAGAAGTACCTGTGCTGAAAAAAATAACATGAAAGGGAGTTCTACAAGGTTGCTCTGTGGAGCAAAACCTTCTGAATTTTGCATGAGGGTGGGGAGGGTGGAGAGAGAAAAGGGTAAGGCAAGGGCAAGGGGTGCAGCAGAATAACGGCCCCAGAGCCTGTAGTTTGGGGGCTGCCCCACGTCGTGTTTGACCATAGTGTTTGGCTACTGTCATGCTTCTGCCACGCTGTGTTGACGACTATGTCTGCTTAAATGTCAGCGCCTGAGAAAGCAAATACAGCCGTCCATTTCCATCAACGGGAACCAATCAATCTGGGCTTCCAGCCGTGAAAAGTTTGCTTGTCTCACATCAAGCATTCACATATATTTCCGAAGGACAACAAGAGAACCCTTTCTCGGGGGTGCAGAAAAGACTAAGTCTATCCAAAAGACGGTGGCAGGATATCTGTAAAGCCAAACTGTTCTTAAATGCTGGAGGACAAATAAAGACAGAAGGATATTATAAAACTGTCCTGGGCTGCAAAGCACATCCCAGAATTTCCTGGTTGGAAGGAACCTTCAAGGTCAACCAGGCTGCCTCATGCTTCCCACGAAGCTGCCTCCTGAATCTAACCGTCCAAAGGAGAAAAGCTCACATCACGTCTGGCTTTAGGCATGGAATATTCTTCTTCTTCCTCTTCTTAATAAATTAAAAAATACTTGCGATCAAAACCAAATCACTGTCTTTTAACCCACAAACTCCTGCCCTTCTCAAGTCCTTCCTCAATCACACTGTCTCCCCCCCTAGAAAGTGAGTTCCTTCAGGGAACTAACTGATCTTGTGGCACCCAGCACACTGCTCATTCCACAGCTGCGTAGTGAGCAAGTCCTCGGTTGACTAAAGATCTCAGTTTTTCTGCCACCTTTTTGCTGTGTCATCTTAGACAACTTCCTTAACCTTCCCAAATCGCATTTTCCTCACATGTAAAGTCCTATCACAATAGGGCTATTCTGAAGATTAAATACAATGACACATGTAGAATACTTAGAATGGTGGCTAGCATAACAGTAAGGGTTTAATAAGTGCTGACAATCATTATTATTCAATTAGTAGATGAAACCGTTCTATCCTACGAATCACACTCCCACCCCAAAACACATCACACCAGAACTGGGTTTCTCAACCTCGGCACCATTGCCTTTTCTTTGTTGTGGAGGCCCATCCCGTGTTTTGTAGGATATTTAGCAGCATCTCTGGTCTCCACCTTCTAGGTAGCAGCAGCACCCCACCTCCCCAGGTCTGACAGCCAAAAATGTCTTCAGAGATTGCTAAATGTCCCCTTCTTCCTCCACAGGGAACCACTGCACTAGAATATGCAAATCAGTTGTGGAGTGGTCACCACACCCCCTAATTCCCCACCATCCCACTCTCCCCACAGGCAGCCACCTCCACCCCACGTGCTCACCACTCAGTTGCCTTGGAGGGAACAGGTGATAGGTGCTGTAGATGTCATTGGAGAACTGCAGCTGGAGCTCAGGGCTACCTTTCAGGAGCTGGGCAACGTGGTCCACCTGAAATGGTGTCTTCTCCAGGATCACAATGGCATCCTCTCCGTCCCCATCCCCAGAAGCCTCATTCACCTGTGGGTGAGACACCATCAGTGGGCCCAGGGGCAGAACCACAGGTGAGGCCTGGAGAGTAAAGGTAAAAGATGTAAAAGCTCCCAGGGCCTCTGCAATCCCAACACCTGGGATTTCCTTCCCTGCAGTCCTCCCTCTGGGGAAGTCTAGCCGATGGCACCCATGTTTCTTCTCCCAGAGAAGGCATCTCATCAACCCAAATCCTTGTGGCAGCTCTCACATCCTCCTTCTAAAAGATGCAAAACCTCTCAGCTGTCTTCTATTTTAGGCTCACAAGGCCTCTGTCAAATCCTCCCCATTTTACAGACGAAGAAACTGAGGTCCAGAGAAGACTGCTTGCCCAAAGTCACACGAATAGTCAATGTTGAAACAGAAACTAGAATCTGGGTATCCCAACAGGCTTCTAGGTCGAAGGTTCTCATGGCTAAAATCTTCAGCAGGTGCTGCAGACTGAAGACAGGTAGGGGTGAGAGAACCAGACAGAACCTTGTAAAAAACAAGTTGCAGGGACTTCCCTGTCAGTCCAGTGGTTAAGACTCCACGCTTCCAATGCAGGGGGCGTGGGTTCAATCACTGGTCTGGAAACTTGGATCCAGCACCGCCAAAAAAAAAAAGAGAGACACAGAGAGGCATGGAAGCCTCGGCCAGGTCCCCCTGATGCTCTCAAAAGTGAGAGCTCCTGCCAGGAGTTCTGGAGAACCCTTGGACAGCATCCTCACTAGTTCTTGAGGTGGTCTCCAGTCTCTCCTCAGCCCCTGCTGGAAAGCTGAGTACATGGCATTAGAGGCAGCGGTGTCTGCCTCCTGGAGACCAAGGATGGTAACTTTCATCACTACGTCCCCTGCACCCAGCTCAGTGCTGGCCTGTCAGCACGTGATATGTGGAAATGAGTCAACAATTTCATAAACTGTCTCCTCGGTTGGGGCTGGAGTTCTGTACAGCAAGGATCAGACCTCCCACAGTCTCTATGTCCCTACCTGGGGCCTGGATGAGCAAGACCGTCCGGCAACACTTGCTGGGTTCCTAGCATCTTACAGGTTTAATGAATGTCTGATGAATGCTTAGGGACTTCAACATGTGATTTTGGATCGGCAATACACTCTACAAATGTTAGGGTTTTTTTTAGTAAAAGAGGAATTAGGAAAATTAATCCTACGCGTGTTAATTCCCTTAATTTCACAGGTAGTCTTGCCTCCTCCACGAACTATCCCCCCTGCATTTTAGTGCACTCTGCCTTCCCCGCTCCCCACCGAGGAATGTGCTTGGTATTTTCCGAAGAATCTAAAAAAAAGAAAAAAAAAAAAAAAACGCCTCCGAGGCGACGATTGGGTCACTCCTTCCCGCATCCCCTCCCCAGGGGTGCCTAATGGTACCTTCCCGTGTAGGAAAATGATTTTGTCCCGCGCAGACTCCCTCAGCACTTTTTTCACTCTAAAGCCGGAGAAAGGTAAGCGGACAGGGGCAGAGGTTCCATTCCCAACGCCCGCTTCTTTCCCCTCTGTGCTGAGCGCCTCCACCTCCTCGGCATCCACTTCGCGCTTTCTCTTGTTGGGCTGCGGCGCCGCGTCCGCCATGCTGCCCGGCGGGAGGTGTGCGCCTGCGCGCACCCAGCCGCGGCCCCGCCCCTCCCGGCCGCCTCCTCCCACCTCCGCCAAGGGGCGGTGACTACAACTCCCGACGTGGTCCGCGCCGGAGTCCGCATCCCTTCCGGCCTTAGGGAGCCTCGGAGCGCTGATCACTGGGATCCGCCCGCAACGAGCGTTTTAATTCAAGTTACCTCCCCTTGGTCCCCTGGTGCTAGCCGGCCCGAGTGGAGGCTGGTGCTGAGGGCAGCGAGAAGGCAACAAGTCCCTAAAGAGGCGGGCTAGAGAGGCTGCAGAGGAGAGGGCTGCCCCAGCCTCCCAGGGGCAGGAGCCAAAAGACGCCGTTTGGACTCTGAATGCGTTGACACTTTGGTTGAATGCACATTTTAATCAGAATTACACCCACATTGATTAGAGTGGAAGGGATGTTTCGGAAATAAATCTGTTGAGCCAATCTCCTGAGAAACCTCCGCGCCATGAGAGCGAAGTGGAGGAAGAAGCAAAGGCGCAGGCTCAAGCACAAAAGAAGAAAGATGAGGCAGAGGTTCAAGTAAAATCGTACACCCATGGAGGCCACAGGAGCAGAAACAAGGGAAGCCAGAGGCCAGGGGTGCCGGTAGAAATTGTTGGGCTGCATACCTACTGTCTAGAACTTGTCTCAGTGGATCTGGAACATGTATGCCCGTTCTGATTGCCTCGACAACCTTTGAGAGACCCATCTTGCTCACATCAAAACGGCCCCTTTTGTTCCTTTGCCCTGGACCTGTGTCACTCTGTACTAGTTCTGTTCTCAGTTGCGGCTGAATGTAATGTGTACAGTAAATCATCTCTTTTGCTATCTTAGCTGAAGAAAAGAAGCATACACTTGGCCCTTGAACAACACGAGTTAGAACTGCAGGGTCTACGTATACTCAGATTTTTTTAAAATAGTAAATACTGCATTACTACGTGAATCCACAGATACGGACGGGTCCAGAAGGTCAACTGTAGAGTTGTAGCTGGTTTTCTACTGCACTGAGGGTCGGCGCCTTTAAGTCCCACATTGTTGGAGGACCAACTGTATAATTCTAATTAGAATATGCATAAGGTCAGAATTCTACTCATAAGAGGGCCTGGCTCAAGGAAAAGATGAGCTCATAGGGAGCCTCAGCCCTCCAGAGGACCTGCTGGAATACCGGACAGCAGAGTGTAAGGGACTTTTACAGCAGTAAATCTTCACTTGGCTTCAGAGGCATTTGTCTGTTGATAATTTTTTAGTTCAGCTTGTCTGGAAACATTAGAAGGCTCTGCACTGTCCTATCCAATGGCAATTAGCCACGTGTAACTTTACATTTAAATTAATTAGAATTAAATGAAATTTAAAATTCAGTTCCGCAGTCATATAACCATGTTTCAAGTGCTTGATAGCCACGTATGGCTCGTATGGCTCGTATGGCTCGTATCACATTGGACAGCACAGATGTGGAACATTTCCATCACGACAGAAAGTTCGACTGGACATTGCTGTATTAGAAGGTTGTTACTGGGAAGCCCTAGTCTATAAGCATCAATCCTTCCATTTTCTTGTGGAATCTCAAAACTTCTCCCTTTTATTTTACTTATTTATTTGTTTGTTTAGTTTAGTTTAAAGAAGGACTAGACACTTCCATTTCAGGTAGTATGACAGACTAGATATTCTAAAAGCAATCAGCTAAAAACACCTAAACATTCTGGATGCAAAATTTAGAACATCCCTTTGGTTACATTCCTGTGCTCCCAAGAAAATAAAATTTTCAGAAACAAAAAATGTGGGAGCACAAATCTATAGAATAGTAAGTGGGTATTGAAGCTGAAGTTCTAAGGGTGATGGCTTGTTTCTAGAAATCTAGAGCCTCGGGCTTTAAAATATGATGTTTAAGGTGCAGATCTGGACTCATGCAAGCGAGGAGTTGGAAGAGAAAACTTCCCAGAGAGCCAAGATCTCTAAAGGGCCCCCACCTCAATGAAAGGGCCAACTACTTAAAAAGTAAAATAAAAGCTGCCCTACTAAAGGAGACAAGATGTTTAGGAAACTTATCTGCCTCAACATCTGGCTCCGGAGGGGAGAAGAAAAAAAAAGACAAAAAACCCTGAAAATTTGTAATCACAGGCCAATCTCCATGCAGGTTTAGAATTCAGATTCATACTGCCTACATGATCTGGGAATTCAAACTGAAAAATCTATTTCAGCCAGTTTTGTATTCTTCACTGTTTATGCCAGATTGACTCCAGAAGAAATGAAAAATCGAAATAGATCTATAACTCTTTAAGACACTGAAATTGCAGTTTTAAATCCGCCCCACTCCCCCCCTTGCAAAACACGCTAGGTCCAACTGGATTTACAGATTAGTCTACTAAACATTCAAGGAACAATTAATTCCAAGCTTTAACTCATCAATGAATAGAAAAAAGGGAACACTCCCCAATTATTTTAGAAACCTGATATAACCTTGGTAACAGAGCCAGAAAAGGATAATACAAGAAAGGATAATTATGGGCCAAACTTACATACGGATATAGATGTAAAATCATAAAGAAAATGTTAGCAATCTGAATCCTGCAATTTAAACAGAGGTAATAATACATCACGATCAAGATAAGTTTACCCCAGGAATATAAGACCAGCTTAAAATTATAAAATCTAATGTTATTCACTGCATTACCATTTAAAAGGGGGAAAAACCATCATTTCAGTAGATGCAGAAATTTTAGAATATATTTCAAACCCATTCAACATAAGTAAAACTCCTAATCAACTAGAAAGAACAGGAAACTTACAGCTTGTTAAAAAATATGTACCAAACCCAAAACGTACAACAGATACCACATATAGTGATGAAATGTTTGAAGCATTCCCTTTGAAATCATGATTTAGACAAAGTTGTCACTTTCAATCTCTTACTGGTGGTCCTAGGCAGCAGAGAAAGACAAGTTTTTGTTTTGTCTTGCAAATTATATGATTGTCTTTATAGAAACCCAACAAAATCTATAGTCTATGGAATAAATAATTCAGTAGTTTGCTTATATTAAATCAATATGAGGGACTTCCCTGTTGGTCCAGTGGTTAAGACTCCACGTTCCCAATGCAGCGGGCCCTGGTTCAATCCCTGGTTGGGGAACTAGATCCCACATGCATGCCGCAACTAAGAGTTCGCATGCCGCAACTAAAAAAAAAGATCCCGCATACCGCAACTAAGACCCGGCGCACGTAATGAGAAGCCCACGCACCGCAACGAAGAGCAGCCCTCACTCAGCGCAACTAGCGAAAGCCCGCACACAGCAATGAAGACCCAACGCAGCCAAAAACAAATAAATAAATTTATATATAAAAAAAAGACCCGGTGCAGCCAAAATGAATGAATGAATAAACAAATAAAAATATTTTTTTAATTAAACCTTTTACAGTAGCAACAGAAAATACGATGTACTAAGCAATAAATCTCATTAAAAATGTGACTGACCAATATGGAAAAGATTTATAAAGTTTTATTGAAATACATGGATAAATGGAGACATGCCATTTTTATTAGGTGAAAGATTCAATATCATTAAAACATCTGTCCTTTCCAAATTAATCTCTCAACTCAATGTAAGTCCAATAAAAATATTAACTGGCCTTTTCCTGGAATCTGACTAACTGAATAAACAATTTATATGAAAGAGTAAAGGAACAGGAAGGGTGGAAGTGATTTTCATGATTAAGAGGAATGGGAAGAGCTGACTATTAAGTTATCCAGGTTTACTAACAACAACAGTATGTAAGCCACGCTGCCACTGACACAGGGATACATCAACAGACAAAGGGAGGAGGCTGGAGAACCCAGGAGCAGACCCTCACGTATGACAACTATAACAGCAGTGACATCACAATCAGTAGGGGAAGGATGGACTAGTCAGTAAATAATGGCTATTGAAATGGAAAAAAAAAAAGTATCTCTTACTTATAAACCAAGAGCAACAAAAACAAACCCAAACAAAACATCCAAGTGGATTAAAGACCTAAATGTGAAATACTTCCAGAAGAAAATACAGGAGTAGGGAAGATTTCCTAAAGAAGACACAAAAAGCACAGACTACAAAGTAACAGATAAAAGTTTTCACATTAAAAAATAAAGCTTCTGGGCTTCCCTGGTGGCGCAGTGGTTGAGAGTCCGCCTGCCGATGTATGGGACACGGGTTCGTGCCCCGGTCCGGGAACATTCCACATGCTGCGGAGCAGCTGGGCCCGTAAGCCATGGCTGCTGAGCCTGTGCATCCGGAGCCTGTGCTCCGCAACGGGAGAGGCCACAACAGTGAGAGGCCGGCGTATCGCAAAAAAAAAAAAAAAAAAAAAAAGTTTCTGTTCTTTAAAAGATACTGTTATATGGTGGTCATTTTTTTTAAACTTCTAATAATTTAGAGAGACATACTTAAATATTTAGAATAAAATAATACCTGCGATTTGCTTCACAATGGTCTTCGGGTGACTAATGGGTAGGGTTATTATTAATAAAAGCTTATCTCTGAGTTGGTAATTGTTGAAACTGGGTGATAGGTATATGGGGATTCATCAAACTTCCTCCTTCCTTTTAGTGTATGATATATATTTTTTTCTACAAAAAGGGCAAAAGGAAAAAAAGAATATTATGACAATGGGATACCAGTGTTCATCCACCAGCTTATTAAACACTTAAAAAACTGATAAGTGTAGGGAATTTCTTGGCAGTCCAGTGGTTAGGACTCAGTGCTCTCACTGCCAGGGCCCGGGTTGAATCCCTGCTCAGGGAACTAAGATTGCACAAGCCGTGCAGCGTGGCAAAAAAATAAAATTGAAAACATCTGATAATCCTAAATGTTAGCAAGAACATGAAAAAGTGGCAACTCTTATGCACAAATGGCAGGAACATAAATTGCACAACCAATTTGGTATCTTCTACCAAAACTGAAGGTGCGCACTCTTCACTACCCAGCTGTTCCCCAACTAGGTTAAATCCTAGAAAATCTTGTTCTTGGAAACATACACAAGAATAAAAATGCTTACAGCCTCATTGTTTTCAACAGCAAAAAAACTGGAAACCACCAAATGTCCACTTGTAAAAACATGTGCAACTGAATCATGGTATATTTACATAACGGAATGAAAGTGAATTTACTGCAGCTCCATGAATCAACATGGACACATCTTACAAACATGGCAAAAAAAAAAAAAAAAGGAATTTGCAGAATATAACACCATTTATGTAAAGTGTAAAACCATGTAAAAGTTAATATATTGTCAGGGATGCATACATATGTAATAAATTTCTAGAGAAAAGCTAAGAATGATAAATTCAAAATTCAGAATAGTGGTTACTTCTGGTGGGAGTAGGGAAGAGAATGTAAGGGCACAAAGGGAGCAACATGGGGATTGCGAGGTTTGGCTTCTAAGCTGGGTGTTGAGTACGTGAGTGTACACTGTATTGTCCTTTAGTCCTTTTGTATGTAATAAGATAATTCGTAATTAAAAATAAAATTTTTTCACAATATATACAAATAGCGAATCATGTACAGTTAAAACTAGTATGTTATATGTCAATTATATCTCAATTTAATATATATATATATACATTTTTTTCAGTAAAAGCAGGAGATGTGGTAGGGGGAAGTGGGGGAAGAGACACAAAAGTACACATCAGGGGAATCATAAATTCATTTCAGTTCAACCACCAAGTTTTACTGAGAACAGATGAATGAAACTCTGCCTGTCCTACAAGGTAGACAATCGTCTGCCAGAAGAAATACGCTGATTCCTCTGAGTGCAGAGGTGAAGGAACTACTGTAAAAGCAGGAGTTCTGGCCAGACGCATGATGAGGCCCCCATATGTCAGCACATTGGTGGGTGGGCTTTTGATCCCAGCTAAAGGGTCTGAGCTTTCCTTCTCTTCACCCCACCTGCTCCCTCCCCTCTTCTGTCCCCTCTTCAGACTCCTTTCTAGGTGTGAGTCTTTAATGACAGGCATGCAGTGAAAACAAATACAGGACAGTATTTGCCCAGTAGACGTGCTGAGGGCATCTTCCACGCAGCTTTCGGAAGTGAACGACTCACTGGGAGACGCCGCAAGAGTGTGAGTGTGAAAGACACTATACCTGTTGTTCTCTCCTGACACCTGTTCAGGGCTTCCCCAGGCAACTGGGAAAACCACCCAGCTGAGGCGAGCAGTCCAGGCTTCCAGCTCCTTACTCAGGTAAGTCACCTCTTCAGGAGGAAGGCACCTAGACACCAGTGCCCGATTCCAGGTGGAGAAGACATAGGCACGATGTGCCAGGCTTCACGTCCAGTCTCGCAGGAGGCAACACGTGGGTGATGTCTTGGTGTCACACTTCCTTCCACCTCCACTTTCTGGCTTCCCCAGGCCTTCCTGGGGGAGTCCCCAGCCCCCTCACAGCCTTCCTGGGGGAGTCCCCAGCTTCCCCGGGGCCTTCCTGGGAGCCCACGGTTATGGAGGCCACGGACAATCTGATCCCAAGGTCACATACAACGTGCTGCAAACTTACTCCTCACAACTTGGCACATCTGCTGGAACCCAAGGTCCTAGGCCCTCTCACTCCATTTCCAGCTTTGCTCCAACTGTCTGCATCCGTGTTGATGTAAGAAGCGTCAGCTGAGGGTCTTCAGATCTGAAAGAGACGAAAGAGAATCACATGGCTTGTCACCCTCCTCAAATCCCAGCATCTCTGTTTCCCCCACATGTCCCTGCCTTCGCTACCTTTTAATCTATTTTACTTCTAAACCCACTGTAATATAATGCCCCTCCCTGGATACGCTTATGGTAGGCAATTCTTTCCTATTATTTTGTACCTGTTTGTGTTACTAAACCAATACTAAACCAGGGTCCCTCCTGGCATTTTCCCAGCTCTTGGTGGCCATCTCCAGCCTGACCTCAGTGAGAGAAACCTAATACTATTAATACTAATAATGATAATAGTGACTTATATTTATTGAGGACTTGATAATGCGCTAGGCCCGGCCTGTCACAAGTACTTTACATGTGCCAGGCCACGTTCTGAATTTACTTAGTGTATATACTTATTTAGGTATATAGTTTCATTCTCATTTAACCAATGAGAAAACTCAGGCACAGAGCAGTTAAGTAGCTTGCCCAAGTGACACAGTTTTTTTCCAGAGTCTGCATTCTGAACTACAGGCAGACCTCAGAAATATTGCAGGTTCAGTTCAAGACCACCACGATAAAGCAAATATTGCAATAAAGTGAGTCACACAAATTTTTTGGCTTCCCAGTGCATATAAAAGTTATGTTTACACTTTTCTGTAGTCTGTTAAGTGTGTAATAGCATTATGTTTTTAAAAACAATGTACGTGCCTTCACACAGAACTATATTCAATATCCTATGATAAACCATAATGGAAAAGAATATTTTAAAAAAAGAATGTGTATCTATATCTATATCTATATCTGAATCACTTTGCTGTGCACAGAAACTAACACAACCTTGTAAATCAACTACACTTCAATAAGAATGATTTAAAAAACAATGTACATGCCTTAATTTAAAAATGTTATTACTAAAAAAAATGCTAATCATCATCTGACAATGCAGGGTTGCCACAAACCTATTTGTAAAAAAAAAAAAGCGCAGCATCTGCTAAGTGCTCTAAACTGAAGCCTGTACTAGGCCACATTGGGTGTCTCCTAAAAACCCAAGCAGAGCAGGCGCTATGGCTGAAGCCCCTTCCCCTTCTCCCTTCCCTGTAACTTACACCGCGTGACAGCCTCCTTGACTTGGCGAAAGCCACCGTCGGGGCCCCAGCCGTCCACGAAGTACATGAATCGGAGCTCGGCGGGGTAGGCGGCTCTGCTGAGGCCTGACATCAGGGGGATGGTGCGGCCCTCCGCTCCGGGGGCCTCGCTCAGCGCCTGCAGCATCTGGTACCTGCACCACGGGTCCCGGAGGAAGCCCGGCGTGATGAACAGCACGCGACAGTGGCTGTTGCTCAGCGCCTGGCACAGCTCGGACACTATGGCGCCGCCGGGGGTTGCGTCGCGAAGCTGCAAGAAGCAGCGCAGGCCGGCAGCGCTGCCCTCCAGGTAGGAGACCAGCTCCTGGGCGGCCGCCAGGTCCTCCTCGCTGTGGCACACGCACACATCATAGTCCTTGCTCCAGCGGCCGCTGCTGCTGCTACTGCTGCCGTGGGCGCCCAAGTGTGTCGGTGGCAGGGTGGGAGACACCTCTGAGCTGGGGCCCAGGGTTGGGGGCCTGTCCGAGGAGCTCGGCTGTGAACCGTCACTGTGGGTGTTTTCTGGGGAGACGGGCGTCTTTGTGGGCTTTCTCGACAGGGCCTGCCTGAACCAGTCTGCAGGGAAGAAGCACTGCTCAGGCCTGGAGTTTTCAGCAGGGGTCTCCTGGCGACCCCCCAGAGAGGAGCCACCGCGGGGAGGAGGTCAGCCCATCTCCCCTGTCCACCTTCTTCTCACAACTGTTGCTCTGCTACTGTGTACATCCCTCAGGACTTGCCCAAAAGTTTCCCTTATCTTTAAAGGTTTCGGGAATACATAAAAACTCTGGCAGTTTTATAAGTCGGCAGGGATGTAATGCCAGCCTGTCTTACCGTACTGCATATTCTGAAGTTGCTAAGAGAATAGACCTTAAAAGTTCTCATCCGAAGAAGAAAATAAATCTGTAACTATGTATGGTGATGGATGTTAACTAGACTTATTGTGATGATTACTTCACAATGTATACGAATGTTGCATCATTATGCTGTACACCTGAAACTGATAGAATGTTGTATGTCAATTATACTTCAATAATTTTTTGTAAAGCTTTTGGTGTAACAACAATATGAGGGGGAAAATAAAAGAAAGGAAGAAAGGAAAGGAGGGAGGGAGGGAGGAAGAAAGAAGAGAACTCTGGCGGTTTCACAAGCCTGATTGGGAAAGATGGCTTTGTCTGTTCCATGCCCTTCGATTGCTGGTACCCCCCTAGCCTATCCTAACCAGAACTTCCCACAAGCTGACTAGTCAACCATCTGTGAGTCAGTAAATAGAGCTACCTTAAGCTGGTAAAGATCAATTAGTCCCCAAACCCACTTTCAGCACTGAGGGGAGGTGGATTTAGATTAAGGGGCTGGGTTTCCCTGCTGGCGCGGTGGTTGAGAATCTGCCTGCCAATGCAGGGGACACGGGTTCGGGCCCTGGTCTGGGAAGATCCCACATGCTGCGGAGCAACTAGGCCCGTGAGCCACAACTACTGAGCCTGCGCATCTGGAGCCTGTGCTCCGCAACAAGAGAGGCCGCGATAGTGAGAGGCCCGTGCATCGCGATGAAGAGTGGCCCCCGCTTGCCGCAACTAGAGAAAGCCCTTGCACAGAAACGAAGACCCAACACAGCCAAAAATAAATCATAAATAAATAAAAAAAAATAGATTAAGGGGCTACCCACTATGGGACGGAGAGAGCCAGGGATTGTCATCTGTTTGGCCCTGAGAAATCCTAGCTTGTTGCTAAATGCAAGAGGACCACTCACTGCCCAGAGTACCTGAAGACCTTAGAGCTGAGTGATCTGGGACCACACTTTGGAGTGGGGCACACAGATTTGACTGTGGACCTGCTACTTGTTTTCTATACGACCATAAGCAAGTCAGTCTATGTCTCCACTTCCTCTTCTGTAAAATGGGTTCATTTTAGTTACTGTTGAAGATCAGCAGAGATAATGCAGTGTCTGACATATTGTGAGCACTCCAAATGGTTTCAGCTCAGCTTCCCCAGCTTTTGACCGGGACAGAAAGTGTGGTGTCCTGGCGGCTGATTTGTTTTTTTCTCTCTGCTTGACTCCTACCTCTGAATGGTTCAGGGCGATTTAGATAAAAAGAGACACCCTGGTAAGCACTCAGCACAGTGGTTTCCAGGCTGGGAAGACTAGCTGAGCACACCTGGGAAACCTGTGAGCCAAAAGGACTGAAGGCTCCCTGATGCACACCCCCTCACTCCCCACAGAGCCTCTGGGCACTGAGGTCAAGGCAGGACTCCCACACGCCCACCCCGTCAGCCTCCCTGCATCTCTCCAGGGCCTGTGTTTGGGGGCCAGGCAGCCTCCTGGAATTAGGAGTCTGTGTCCACTCACCAGCCATCTTGCCCAGAGGCTTCTTGGACCTGGAACGAGGAGCTGGCAAGGAGGTTGATGATGCCATAGTGGTGGGCTCCAAACTAACCCCATGAGATCAGGCATTGGTAAAGTGGGAGAAGGGAGGGGACCCAGTCTTGACCTCATCCAACAGCCATCCTACAAGAGACAGAGAGAAAGGATCACAAAAGCTGTACTTAACCTTACTCCCAGTCCCAGTGGGTGGGCTCTGGCATTTCTTTCTCTCCTGGTGCCTGACAGAGGCTCAGTCTCTAAATTGGTCCCTCATCCCTTAGGGGATTAGGGACAGACACCACTAGGGTCAGGGCTGGTTGCTAGCTGAACCCCGATCTGTGTAGCCATCAGACTTACAGAGTATGAGCTCAGCATGACCAGCAGAGTGACTGTTCTCTGCGCCACCTGGCCAGGGTTGCATTCGGGATCTGGGGAAGGGCGGCTGGCAGGCAGCTCGTTGTAAGAACTTCCTGTGTAAACGCTGAAATCAGAGAAGAAGGTCTGTTACTATTTGGACAAATAATTATGTATCAAGGTAGACAGATGTTGAGCAGTAGAGAGAGAGCAGTGTAAGAAACCTTGGGGGAGTTTTCCTCCAGGTCTGCCTTCCCCTGAATAACTCCCTCCCTCCATCCACCCACCCATCCTCCCTTCCCTCCCTCCCTCCCTCCCTCCTTCCCTCAGCTGTACATAGTGGTAAAGGCTGCAGACTCTGCAGGCAGAGGTCCTAGATCTCATCTCTTATGGACTGTGGCCTCTGGTAAACTACTTTACTCTTGTTAAACTTTAGCTTTTTTTTTTTTTTAATTTATTTTATTTATTTATTTTTGGCTGCATTGGGTCCTCGTTGCTTGCTGCACGCAGGCTATCTCTAGTTGTGGTGAGTGGGGGCTACTCTTTGTTGCGGTGCACGGGCTTCTCTTCGCGGTGGCTTCTCTTGTTGCCGAGCACGGGCTCTAGGGCGCGTGGGCTTCAGTAGTTGTAGCACGCGGGCTCAGTAGTTGTGGCTCGCGGGCTCTAGAGCACAGGCTCAGTAGTTGTGGCACACGGGCTTGGTTGCTCCACGGCATGTGGGATCTTCCCGGACCAGGGCTTGAACTCGTGTCCCCTGCATTGGCAGGCGGATTCTTAACCACTGCGCCACCAGGGAAACCCTCAACTTTAGCTTTTCCATCTGTGAAATGGAAATAATACTACAGCCTGCTCAGCATTACTGTGAAGATTACATGAGATGATTTATGTAAAATGCATGGCATAGAATGTTCAGAAAATAGTGTGGGTTAGTATGTATTTAAAATAGATATTGGAGGGATCTATTCAATGTTATTCCAAATTCCGGAAGGTTTTTGGTTTGGTTTTCTTTTTTGGGGGGCGGGGGGAGAGAAGGGATTGTCAAACGGCATCTAAATTTATATGGAAATGCAAAGGACCATTAGACGGGCAACTCGCCATGGCCATGTTCTCTCCCACCACAATGACCTGATGTCTCTGATGGTGGAGGCTCTTTCTGCCTAGGTTTCTGGGAGGACATTGCATGGAACAGAGCCCACCCTGATCCAAGATGGAGCCACTGTGTTCTAGTGGCTTCTGAAGATGAAGGGCTGGTGGAGAACTTGGTTCTAGAGCAAGGACTGCTTTCTCACTATTTGATGGATCTACAGAGGTCAAAACAACCCCCCCTCCACCACCTGGGAACTCACAGAGAAACGGCTTGTCTGACTAGACGCGCTGAGATAAGAGTTTTCAAAATTTAAAGAATGTTCTTCAGTGTTGGACAAAAATGCTTCATTCAGCTAAATGCTGAACACCCTTATGCCGAGCTGATGAAGAGAAGACAAGAGATACTGATGATTCATGAAAATATATCAAAGTTCAAAAAAAAGGGGAACTTCAACGGCAGCAGTAGCGGGTGCAGGGGTGCGGGACCAGAAGCACATCTGAAAGAGCAAAGCAGAGAGCTGCTAAGCGAGCCAAAAAGATGTGAAAAGGGGAAAATTAACAAGGACATGCGTTTCTTTTCCTACCTAATATTCTTTGGATTTCAGCCCCTAAGTGGTGAGATTGAGGCAGTGCCTGGTTAACCACTGTTAGGTTTTGAAATCCTTTTCCTGGTCAGGAGTTGCTGTTTCTTGACATCTTCATTTCAACCATTCAAGATGTCCTTCCCCTCCCCACCCCGCCCCCAGCAGTAGACACAATGTTACTTGCTTTTTATATTATTTAAATCTTTTTTTCAATTGTGTTTTAATTTGAAAATTCATTATTTGGCCTTGATACACTTACAAACTGGAGAATCATTTGATATTTTTAATGACAGCCTAAAGGTTCAAAATTAACATAACACTTTACTTAACAGATGTAGATAGATCTAAGTTTCAGTTTCTCATTTTATCAAATGATGTGCCCTTTTGGCGATACATGCTGATTTAGGGTAGCTGCCTTTTTTCATTGCTTGTTTAAGAAGAAATCCAATTGCCCAACAGCCACTGGAAGTGGATTGGTATAAGCCCTAGTGACTGATGTTATGGAAAAGTTCAAACACAGGAAATAGCATTTTTGACAAAGGATAATTGAGCAAGAATGCAGACCAGTTCCATTAACTGTATACATTGTCTACTTCCTAGAGTCTAAAACCATACTGCATTTTCCTTGTTACTTTTTCAGTTCTGTACAGCTGAGGCTGTGGAGCAATCACATTCAAATACGCTTTAATCTTTACAAGATTTAGTAACAGTCTATATCGAGATATGGTCGAGATATGGGAGACATAGTTATCAGGCTGGTGAGAAGATAATGAACCCAAATCTCCAACTGGAAGGTCTCATCCCTCACTCTGTCTATTCTCTGATTTGTTATGTAGTCACTTTTCCCTGTGCTTTTAAGACATTCATCAAGTAGAATGATATAGACCTAAATACCTACTTTGTAGATAATTACAAAGACTTGATAGAAGATTAGCAAAGAGCTTCTTCAAAAGAAAAAAAAAAGCAGTAGCCTGTTACCATCAGTGTTTTTAGAATGCTTTTTCAATATTACATGAAGGAACTTAATATGTGAGGTAAATACCATAAAGTTTCACTGTATAAAATCCAAAGTGTATTAAGTATTATTCAATATCTAACTGGTCTCCGATATCTATTATATAGGGAATGTTCTGAAACCTATGAAGGCATATGATTATGTATCTTATATAATTCATATCACATTTCTGTTAAGCTGGAATCACTGCCTGTGGTAGACAGCACAGTGGTCCCCCAAAACATCCACATCCTAATCCTCAGAACCAGTGAAAATAAGCTACCTTACTTGGCAGAAGCTGACTTTGCAGATGTGATTAAGGGTCTGGAGATGGGAAGATTAGCCTGGATTATCCAGGTGGGCCAAATGCAATCCCAAAGGTCTTAGAAAAGGAAGACAGGAGGGTCAGAGTGACAGCAGAGATGTGACAACAGAAGCAGAGGTGGGTGTAGCGTGGGGCTGTGAGCAAGGAAGGTGGCAGCCTCTAGAAGCCGGAAAAGGCAAGGACCTGGATTCCTCCCTAGAGCCTCCAGAAGGGATGCAGCCCCGCTGATCCACTTCAGACTGTGACTGCCACAACTATAAGATAATCAATGTGTGTGGTATGAATCCACTGCGTTTGTGGTACTTTATTACAGAAGCAATAGGAAACTACTACACTATGTATGATTGTATGTGAGGCTAACACATGGGGAAAGCATTGAATCTGAGTGCTAAAAACTGGTCTGTTTGGGACTTCCCTGGAGGTCCAGCAGTTGAGGCTCTGCGCTTCCACTGCAGGGCGGGGCGTGGATTCGATCCCAGGTCAGGGAACTAAGATCCCTGCATGTCATGTGGTGCGGCCAGAAAGTAAACAAACAAACAAACAAAAAAAAAAAACTGGTCTGCTTAAAGATTTAAATTGTTTGAGGGAGTTTTTCACTTCTTGGATGGATAAATTATTATCTACTCTTCATGTGATTTTTGACTTTAAGAACACTCACTGGTTTCAAAGGCTCCAACACTGGCTTCTCAAACATTTGCTGAAACACTTGTCAGGGCAGGATGCTTTAGAACTTGCAGGACAATGTCCGTTAAAGTGCTGCAATTAATTGTTAATAGCTAGAGAGTCACAACACAGTGTTTCTGAGGAGTTACGGACTGTGGTGGACACACCCTAAGGTGGCCCCGTGTTCACACCTGTGAGTGTGGGCAGGACCCATGACTTCTTTTTTTTTTTTTTTTTTTTTGCTGTACGCGGGCCTCTCACTGCTGTGGCCTCTCCCGTTGCGGAGCACAGGCTCCGGACACACAGGCTCCGCGGCCATGGCTCGCGGGCCCAGCCACTCCGCGGCATGTGGGATCTTCCGGGATAGGGGCACGAACCCGTGTCCCCTGCATCGGCAGGCGGACTCTCAACCACTGCGCCACCAGGGAAGCCCAGGACCCATGACTTCTTACCAGTAGAATATGGCAAAGGTTGTAGTATGTCACTCACATGATTATGTTATTCTGTAGGGTGTGTGTGTTTGCATATGTATATAAATGTATATACACATCATATATATAGTAACAATCATGTGTGTATATGTGTATATACATACAATACATACATATGGTATGTATATTTGCTATATAAGATGTGTGTATATATATATATATAACATATAAATGAATATTATGTACATATGTACGTATGTGCATGGGTGTAGGTGTGGGTGTAAAAATTCATCTTAGCAGACTGGAGAGAGACTCCCTTGCTGACTTGGAAGAATTTCCCATGTCATGAGAGGGCAAAGTGTCAAGGAACTTCAGGCAGCCTCAAGAAGCCAAGAGTGGTGTCCAGCTGATGGCCAGCAAGAAAGCAGACCTCAGTCCTACAACTTCAAGGAGGTGAATTCTGCCAACAAACAACAACCTGAGGAGGCTTAGTAGTGGGTCTTTTCCCATTTGCATCTCTGATGGCACCGCAGCCCTAGCTAACACCTGGACTGCGGCCGGGTGAGACTCCAGTGTAAGACTCAGCCAAGCCTTTCATGGGCCCTTGACCCACAGAAACTATGAGATAACAAATAGGTGTTGGTTTAAGTTGCTAAATTTGTAGTAATTTGTCATGCAGCACAGAAAATGAATACAGGGACCAACCAAAATGATGGGTTAAAATGCCAGTTCCCGGGCCCCATCCCAAATCTACAGAATCAAATCTCTGGGTGTAAAGCTTGGGAATGTGATTTTTAAACAAGTACCCCAGGAATTCCCTGGCAGTCCAGTGGTTAGGACTCAGCTGTCTCACTGCCAGGGCCCTGGGTTTGATCCCTGGTTGGGGAACTAAGATGCTACAAGCCACACAGTGCGTCACAAAAAACAAAAACCAAAAAAACCCCAAAAAGCACAAAAGCCAAAAAACAAGTACCCCAGGATTCTGATGTAACTAAGGATTGATCTAGTGGGCTGCAGCCGTGGCTCCTAAACTAAGCTGTATATCATTATCACCTAGAGAGCTTTTAAAAATATAGCTGCCCCCGGAAATTCTTATTCAATAGTTCATAAGTAGGGCCCCCAATTTTTTTTTTTTTTTTGCGGTACGCGGGCCTCTCACTGTTGTGGTCTCTCCCGTTGCGGACCACAGGCTCCGGACGCGCAGGCTCAGCGGCCATGGCTCACGGGCCCAGCCACTCCGCGGCATGTGGGATCTTCCCGGACCGGGGCACGAACCCGTGTCCCCTGCATCGGCAGGCGGACTCTCAACCACTGCGCCACCAGGGAAGCTCCAAATCTGTATTTTTTTTTTTTTTTTTTTTTTTTTTTTCTGTTTGCGGTATGCGGGCCTATCACTGTTGTGGCCTCTCCCGTTGCGGAGCACAGGCTCTGGATGCGCAGGCCCAGCGGCCATGGCTCACGGGCCCAGCCGCTCCGCGGCATATGGGATCCTCCCAGACCGGGGCACGAACCCGTATCCCCTGCATCGGCAGGCGGACTCTCAACCACTGCGCCACCAGGGAGGCCCCCAAATCTGTATTTTTAAAGAGCTCTCCAGGTAACTCTGACACAAGGAACCACTCGTCTCGATTTAGATAAGCAGTGGAATAATTGAAAATTGCCTGGCAAATTCTGGGATTTGATTTTGTGAAATAAATTTCAAACTACTAATTTTGCTATAAAGTCAGATTTAAGATGGGACTCTAGCAGGCAGAAAACTGAAGTCTTATAACCTGTATTAAATTAAATCATTTTGCTGAATTTTTGCTAAATATATGACAAAGTACATATGCTTTCAGCACTACATTTTGTAAATTTTGAAGACTTTTAAACATATCAAAAATTTCAAATATATGTGTGAGTGTGTGTGTGTATGTGTATATAAAAGCACCCACTACTTTATTTTTATTTAATATTTTGGCCGCGAGGCTTGCAGGATCTCAGTCCCCGGACCAGGAATCACACCCCAGTCATGGCAGTGACAGCGCTGAATCGTCACCACTAGGCCACTAGGGAACTCCCTAAATTTAATTATATACCAAAAGTATGGTTACTTTGGCTGTTAAAATCGAAAACCTTAGCTGTATTTTAGTCACATAGGAATATATCTTACTGACCAAACATGGAACGTGAAGCATTTTAATTAGTGTTGCTGTATTTTGCAAAATGTAGCCAATTGGTCTTTGGAAAACAGTTCCTTCGTTTTAAAAAACTGCCTTAGTTTTGAAACTATGTCCCATGCATACTAAAGGTCATTTTAAACTGAAATGGTGTGAACTTATTTTGTATTTACTTTGCTGTCGGTCTCAAGTAAATACGCAGGCATTGAATGTAATATAGATTGTGCCAGCAGTGAATTTAATGACGGATACAGTTTACAAATTATGCCTTTACACATTAGTTCCCTTTTGAGCTTACAAAATGACTGCTCTTTATATATTTTTGAAAAAGGCTTTGGGGGGGTGCGTTAGATTAAAAACAAACTAAGATTTTAAAAGACGAACTTTAAGAGGACTTCCACTACCAGAATAATAAAAACTTACTATAAAGCAACAGTAGGTTTAAGATCCTAGTGGGATATTTGCATGGAGACACATGCCAAGCCATATGTTTAAAATGAGCCTGGAGTTTGAAGAAGGCAGCAGGGCCAGAATTATAGATGTGGTAGTCATCAGCCTGTATGTGATAATTCAAATCATCTGGGGAAAGCGTAGCATGGAAAGAGACAAAGCATTAAGGAATACCTACAGTTAAAAGATGGAGAGGAGCAAGTTTTACAAGCAGACACGTCAGGAGAGTGCAATGTTATGAGAGGCAAGGAAAGAGAGTTTTGAAAATGAGATGGGTTTACAATGGTGTTGGTGAACAATGTCAAATGGCCAGTGAGGATTAAGAAGAAGCATTTGAATTTGAAAATTAGGAGATGACCAACTGCCTACACAAAACCCCACTTTCATTTAGAACAGAAAGTAGATTATGAGGAACGAATGAAATGCCTGCTAGAAAATGAAGACAGTAATTATACACTTTTTAAGTTTTGCCTGTGAAGTGAAGGGAAGATGTAACATCATAGTACAAAGAGAAAACAAGATTTACTGGGGTTTTTGTTTGTTTGTTTTTCTTTTTCAGGAGATTTGAGTACGTTTATAACACTTTTAACTAAATAGGCTGACTACAAAATAGGTTGACTATCACACGTAATTACGTATTGAAATACCATCCCAAGTTAAAGCGCAATGATTACGTCACATGCTTAAAAATTTAACAGAAGACTGGCATTATTTTCCAAAGAATCATGTCAGAGAACATGAATTGTAGGAACTGATTCATGAATAGTTGTCTTACTAGAGCAAATGAATCAGCAATGTTTAGCTTTAAGAGTCTGTTCCCTAACTTTTTATAATATCTTCGTCTTTCATTAGCAAATATTTCATTAATATCTAATTCTGTTCCTATTTAACCATAACCAGACAGAAAGTCTTAGTAATGTCTGGGGACCAAAGAAAGATGAAAATTTGCAATCTGTATCTTCCTAACAGAGAATAATTTCAAATAACTTAAAAGCATGTTGTTCAGAAGTATTTACCAGAAGGAAATAATAGTAACTCTAGGCTATACAAGTCTATATTCTTATTGGAATACCTGCATTATTACTGCTACTTGTGCTATTTTAAAACCAGACATTTTATTATTTTCACTGGGCTTTTCTTCTTTGTTAAAATCTACCTTCAACTTGGTTTCTTAGTAAAATCTACCAATATCAGTAGGGCAGATAAGAGATATCTATTAAGTAAATACCAAATATAATGAAAATATATTACAAAAGATTCATATTAAACTGAATTGTTTGGGTTTCAAAAATAGAAATTAAAACATTCTACTCTAAATTAGAAAAATAGTCTTGATTTCAGTGGATAGTACAACTATCCATTGTACAAAAGTTGCCAAAATCTGATGATTCTCTCATATTTCTGCTATTATCACTTTCTGTTCATGATCTTTGTTATGTATTCTCTGTCTCAGTGAATTACACACTACCCATTCACTTGCCTCATCTACATACCTAGGAATCATCTTTGACTGCCACACTCCTCTACATGTCTTCAATTACTAAACCTGTCAATTATATCTATTCAATATTAAATAGTTCAGACCACCATAGACTGTCACCTGGATGACTTCAGTTTACGAACTCATTTTCCCATCTCTGATCACATCATTGTGTCGCTTAATATCAAAGTTTCCTCATTGCTTTTAAAGCCCAAATTCCTTATAATGACTCACCAAGCTCTTAAATATATCGCCTCTGTTTACCTTCCCAGCCTCATATTCTTTTTTTTTTTTTTGCGGTACGCGGGCCTCTCACTGTTGTGGCCTCTCCCGTTGCGGAGCACAGGCTCCGGACGCGCAGGCTTAGCGGCCATGGCTCACGGGCCCAGCTGCTCCGCAGCATGTGGGATCTTCCTGGACCAGGGCATGAACCCGTGTCCCCTGCATCGGCAGGCGGACTCTCAACCACTGCGCCACCAGGGAAGCCCGCCTTATATTCTTTTGATCACTCTCTTTTTCCACTCTGTACTCTCCAGCTTATATCTTCAGACATACGGAACAATCAGTGATATTTGTGCACAAGGACAAACAGAGTAATGGAAGAATAGTGTGTCCAGAAACAGACCCACATCTACACAGTCTGCTGGTTTATGACAAAGCTGATACTGCAGTGCAGTGGGGAAAGGTGGTCTCTTTACTCGATGGTGCTGGGTCAATTTAGACAGCCTTGTGGGAAAAATGAATCTTGACCCATATATCCCACCATACCAGAAAAGTAATTTCAAATGGATAGTAGATATATGTGAGGATAACAATAAAGCTGTTAGAAGAAAATATAGATTATTTTCCTGACTTTGATTATTTTCCTGATTTTTAAAATTGAGATATAATTGACATACAACATTATATTAGTTTCAGGTGAACAACACAATGATTCGATTTATGTATGTATTTAGAAATTATCATCACAATAAGTCTGGTTAGCATCCACTACCATGCATAATTACAAATTTTTTTTTTCTTGTCCTCAGGACTTTTAAGTACTACTGTCTTAGCAGCTTTCAAATATACAATACAGTATTATTAACCATGGTCACCATGTTGTACATTACATTCCCAGGACTTATTTATTTTATAATTTATTTTATAACTAGAAGTTTATACCTTTTGACCACCTTCACGCATTTCACCCACTCCCTACCCCCCAGGATAGGCAACAATTTGTTTTAAAAAACTGAACATAAATAATAGAACCATAGGGGAAAAATGATAAACTGGACAACATTAAAATGAAGAACTTCTGTTCTTCAAAAGACATCATTAGGACAGTGAAAGGTAATCTCTTGAGAGAGAGAAGATATTTTAAAAATACATATCCAGTATGTCTCATATCCAGAATATTTAAGAACTCTTACAAACTGGTACAAAAAGAGAGACAACCTATTGGAAAAATGGGCACAAGAATTGAACAGACGCCTCACAAAAGGATATCCAAATGCCCAACAGATGTGTGAAAAGACGCACAATTCATTAGTCACCAGAGGAATGCAAATTAAAACCTCAGTGCAACCCCACTTCCCACTCACTCAGCAGAATGGCTACAATGAAAAAGACAGACAATATCAAGTATTGGTAAGCATGTGGAGAAACAGAACTCATATACTGCCTGTGGGAGTGCAAGTTGGTAGGAGGACTTTGAAAACCTGTCTGGCGCTATATTTCACTTCTAGGAATGTACCCAACAGCAGTCCTAACATATGCTCACCAGAAGACAAACAGAAGAATGCCTCAGCAGCACTATTTACAACAACCCCAAGCTGGAAACAACCGTATCCATCAATCCTAGTATCCGGTAGAATGTAGAAATAAATTGTGGTCTATCCATACAGTGAAAAATTACACGTCAATCAGAATAAATGAACGAGTGCTAAATGCAACCGGGTTCAATCTATATATTGAGTATAAAACACCATACACAAAAGTACATAAGTATGATCTCAAGTATCCAAAATTCAAAACCAAATAAAACTATTTTATGATGTTAGAAACCAGGATAGCAGTTACCCATGGGTGAAAGTTGTGATTGGAAGTGGGCATAAGAGGGCATCTGAGGAGTTCCCTGGTGGCCTAGGGGTTAGGATTCCAGGCTTTCACTACTGGGTGCCAGGGTTCAATCCTTGGTCGGGGCCAGAGATCCCAGGAGCTGTTTGGCGCGGTCAAAAACAACCTCTGGAGTGCGAGTAATGTTTTATTTATTCTGGGTGTGGGCTGCATAGGAATGTCACTGCGTGACACTGGGAAAGCTGTACACTTAAGATCTGGGCACTTTTCTGTGTGGGGGTTGTATTTCAATTTTTAAAAAAGGTTTTAAAAATAACTAGATGTAGGGCCTCCCTGGTGGCGCAAGTGGTTGAGAGTCCGCCTGCCGATGCAGGGGATACGGGTTCGTGCCCCGGTCTGGGAGGATCCCATATGCCGCGGAGCGGCTGGGCCCGTGAGCCATGGCCGCTGAGCCTGCGCGTCCGGAGCCTGCGCGTCCGGAGCCTGTGCTCCACAACGGGGGAGGCCACAACAGTGAGAGGCCCGCATACCACAAAAAGAAAAAAAAAAAAAAAGACTAGATGTGACTCCCTCTGACAATGGGTCATTCCTGACCCTCCGTGGCCCCTGGGTTAGAGGCATCAGCTTGGGGAGTGTGTACTCCATCCTGCCCTCTCTCAGCTGCACTGGTCAGGGTGTGTGTGGTTCCTAGTGTCCCCAGGTAGAGGACGAGGGCTGACTCTGTCCTGTCCAGTGCTGTCACACGACACCCAGCCCATCGTAGGGGTTCGTGAAATGACTGCGGAAGGGATCGCTCCGTAGGCCTGTAACCCTAAGTAAAGCCCTGTTCTTGCTGAAACACTGTCACAAAGGCCATCAGAAGAGCAGAGGGACAGGCTGCGACAGAGCAGAGAAGGAGGCGAGAGCCTGGAAGAAAAAGAATCTACAGTCCAAGACCGAAGCCACCTGAACCAGGCAGGCTCCTCAAGCTCAAGGAGGGCTCCCTGCACGAGCTTCTTGGCGACAGAGAAGGTGACAGCTCTCTCCGAGGGCCTTTTCACCCGTTTCCGCGTTGTGGGTGCTACGAGCGGCCAGGTGAAGGGGCGCAGAGGGGACGGCGGTGAACCGGCCAGAGGTGCCGCAGGGAGGGGGCAAATCCGGGACCGGGGACCGAGGACCGGGCCGCTAACGGGGCCGAACGCGGGGGTCCACTGCCCGCGGGAGTCCTGCCGGCCCAGCCGCCTGCCCACCCCGCCCGCTCGCCTGCTCGCCCTGCCTGCGGGGCCCCTCCGCTCCCGCTCCCGCCCGCGCCTCCCCGAGCGCTCACCTGCGCCGGGGTGCGCGGGGCGCTGCCTCGGTGCGGCCGGTGCGGGGCGCGGGCTCCGACGCCCGGCGGGCCGCTCGCCCACGGGAAGTGCAGCCGGCCGCCCGCTGCCCCGGAAGCGCCGAGGCTCCCGGCCCGCGGCTCCTCCTCCGCCCGCCGCTCCCGCGCCCCGAGCCCGACCCGAGGGGGCGGCGGCCGGGTCCTCCGCGCCCGCTTCCCCGGGTTCGCAGGGTGGTTCGTGGGCATCGGCGCAGCTAAGGACCGGGCGGAAGCTTGGAGATGAGTCTTTCCTCCCGAGTTCCCGGAAACCCACCAGGAGAACCTGCAGCCTCGGCTGTGTTCTGTGTCGCGGACACGGAAAGAAACCCCTTACTTCATTCATTTAGTCTTCTCGACGCCTTGCCAGGGAAGCGTTTATACCTTTTTTCTTTTTAGGCAAGTGAGGAAGATGATGCCGGACTTTCCCAATGGCCACACACAGTCAGTGGTGAGGCGGAGAGGCCGGCGGCCGTGGCAGCCGTGAGGGCAGCCCCCGGGGCCGGGGCGCCTGGCACGCTCCCCTGAAGTTCATGGCCCAGGGCACGGCCGGCCGGGCACGGCTCTGCGGGCACTAACGCCTGGCCGAGTGTGACGGGCAAACGGTGGCGAGGCCTGGCTTAGACAGAGTGAAGGGACTTCTTAGCGTCCTTGGGATGTTGATGAGCTGTGTGAAGCACCCAGACGGGGATATAGCACCTGGCATTTCCCAAGCTTGTTTCACCCCAGAGGGAATGTCAGTATCTTCCTGAGCAGTGTTCCTCGCATGCCGGTTTGGGGAACACGCCTACTGCTGTGCAGGTGAAATGCTGGAGCGTGGAGGTGGTTTAATAGGGCCGATCTAAGATTCATGATTTCCCTTTCAATCTGATTTCCTGCTTTTCTCACCAGCCAGCGAAAAGGACTTAGTGCTGCTCCTGGGAGGGAGTGTGGTGTAAGGCCGTACCGGGGGAGCTCAGGAGTCAGATGGCTGGGGTTCATATCCAGGGCGCATCACGTTAGAGGTGAGAGCTTGGGGAAATGCGGGGCCTGTCGAGGTTCACTTTCGTCATGGAAATTATGATATCTGGTTCCTAGTGTTGTGGGAAGAAGTAGATGAGATAAAGCCTGTCAGACAGCTAGCCTAGTGCCCAGGTGCTCAGGGTAAAAGGGTTCCTTTTACTCTGCATGGAGTATACCTCCGTTTTTCCTGCCCTGTGCCTGTGCTCTGAGGTCCCCTCCACCCAAGGTGTCCTCTCTTTTCTGCTCTTCAAAAACCCCCGTCTTCTGATAAGGGTCATTTTTGCAGCTTATGCAGGAAATCTTTTCTTAACCCTGCCCTACCCACCTTCTTCCCTGAGATCCCCTCTAGGACCTTAAGGTATTTGGAACTTGTGCTCAAGCAGCTTACGTCTGTTAGAGTGAAAACTCCCTGAGGCCAGGGATCGCTCTGGCTCCAGTGGAAGCAAAGAGGAACTCAGGTAAACACACTGAGAGCCAAGGGTAGGACAAGCATAGGACAGCCAAGCTCGGTGCTGGAGCAAAGGCGAAGGCTAGGTCCCAGTGTCCCTCGCACAGGGAAGACAGGTGCAAGGGTAAGTGCTGTCCTGTAGCCCGAATAAAGCCCTGTGGGAGTGCAGAGCGTTCATTATCGCCTTCCTAACAAGCGCAGCATTTGTTGTCCTGGAGGAAGCAGCTCACGGGGGAGGAGCCAGATGAAGGCCTTTTTCCTCCAGACCAGTAGATAGGGGCGTCTGTGCTGAAGGAAGGGTGAGTGGATACTGGGCACCAAAGGAGGCTGCCTTACAGGGTTAACACGGATGTTGGGTTTAGCCAGCCTCATCCTGGCCCCTGGCCCCTGGCAAGTTCCTCTCTTTCAGCGTGAGTTCATTGAGTTCATTCCACATTCAGGTGGCTCTTCCTCTTTTGCTCACCTAACTAGTCCTGGTTCTTCCCCACCCATCCTCACCCCCCAGCTCAGGGGCTTCTCCTGTTCCCTCCCTGGGAGCACATCTGCCCTCTTCTCCCTCCCTCACCCAACTGATGATCGGGAGGTCCACCTCCATCTTTTGTGTTTCATGCTTCTCCCCACAGGCCACTGTGGGAGGGAGCGGGCGCTTTACTAGCTGTCTCTACTCCCACTCACTTCTCCCTCTGAACAAGTATCCACACTCAACCCCACTGGGTGCATTTCTCCCTGGGGCTGCCCTCCGTAAGGTCCCCACGGACCCTCTTGGTACTGAATCCAGCCTTCATGTGTGTGTTTATACCACTGACCCTTCCTCCCAGGCTCTGGAGACCCCTCACTTTCTGGGCTTTTCTCCGGCCTCTGGCCACCTCTTCAGCGTCCTCATCTCTTAAATGTGGCGGGAGCCCCTCCAGCTCCCCCCCCCCGCCCCGCCCCACACCAGTCCCCTATTCTTCTCCCCTCCCAGGGTGATGCCGCTGCTCTCCTTGGCGCCCACATCTCCACCTACAGCCCACATCCCCCTCAGTGCCACAACCGTGAGTCAGCCTCTATTAGATATTTCTACCAGACGTCCTGCAGGCAGAGCCTTAACTCAGCATGTCCCAAACTGTGCCACTCACTCTGTCCCTCACGCTGCTCCTCATCTCTGCGAAGGGCATGACATCCATCCAGTTGTCCGAGCCAGAACCCTGGAGTCTTACTTGACCCCATTTCTCGCTCCTACTGTTGCCTCTCGGGTCCGTGCACCTCTTGCCGTGATGGTGCAGGCCTGGTTGTCTCTGCCACGTGGACTATGGTGATGGCCTGCTGTCTGGTCTCCTGCTTTGGCATCATACTCTTCTCCACAAGGCAGGCAGGGTGATTTCTCTAAAAGGAGAATCTGATCATGTTGCTTCCCTATTGAAAGCCCTCCAGTGGCCCCCTGTGCACAGAAAAGCCAAGCTCCACAGTGGGCTCTTCAGGCCCCAGCCCTGCTATGCCCCTCACTACCTCTCCATGACCTACCGGGGACACACCACTTGAGTCCCTTGAATTTTGTTAATTCTTGGCCCCAGGCCTTTGTATATGCTTCTCCCTCAGCCTGGGATCACCCTGCGTTCACTGTGTTAAACTGCTCGTCCTTTAGGTTCAGCTCAGAGGTCAACTTCCCTGGGAAGCTTCAGGGAGAAACACCCGGCTGGGGTGAGGCGTCTGTGTCCTGTGCTTTCTCCCAGCACCACAGGGACTGCGCTGTAGCTGACCTAGGGGCGAGGGGCCGGGCAGAGGTGAGACCTCTCCAGGGAGAACACATGCCATGCTTTGCCTGCTGGTTACGTCTCTAACATGTAGCCCTGGGCCTGCGAGAGTTGGAACTGAATACATATTGAACCGATGAATGAACACCTTCCTTCCCTCTACAGTCCCCCCGGGTCAGGAACTCAGGAAAAGGAGGCACTAACTTGCAAATCCTAACATCTAGGATTTAAGAGTGCTCCTGTGCTTCTCCCAGCCCGCCAACAAAGGCAAGTGGGGTAACGGGAGGTGAAAAGAGGAGGGGACAGACGACTGAAAGGAAGGCGTTAATCACGTTTATTGACCGATGAACAGGGTAAGCAGACCAGTCCACAGACCTGGGCCAGGCTGCCCCAGAACGCGCCCTGCCTGGGCTCTGCCGAGAGGCGCAGAGGCAGTCTTTCCGGGTCGGTCCCACGAAGCAGCCAGTCCTGGGCCACGGAGCTCAGGTCCCTGAGGTGTTCTGTCCGGCTGGGCTCCTGGTGGGTGGCATCAGCCTGGGCCATGATCAGTCCTGGGGTCCCACCCCATCGTTCTCTGTCGGCCTGGGCCTTAGGCAATGGTCGGCCCGCCTGCCCAGCCATATGGGGGCAGGATGGCCTGGACGAGAGGGGGGAGGAGGAGACCCTGGCGTGGTGCTGGGGAGCAATCAAGCAGTGAGGCGGTGTGAACGTGGGCCAGGGTCGGGGCCCGGCGAAGAGCTCCCAGGCTCAGATGATACAGTGCTCTTGGGCCTTCTCTCCCAAGTAAAAGCGGCTGAAGAGGAAGGGGCTCAGGTTGATGGTCTGGAAGCGGCCCTCCAGCATCACCTCTGCCACAGCCCGGCCCACGGCGGGGGCCTGCTGGAGCCCGTGGCCACTGAAGCCCGTCGCAAAGTACATGTTGACGACGAGGGGGTGAGGGCCCACCACGCCATTCTGGTCAAAGGTGTTGTAGTCGTAGTAGCCAGCCCAAGCGCTCCGAACCTGCAGGCCACAGGACGCGGGGCGTCGGGAGGGCTGCCCCGTGCTCCGCCCCACCCACTCCTGGCTGGGGTCGGCGCTCGGTACCCTCCGCCACCGCTGAGCGCGCTCACGTGACGGGTCCTGCGAGGCAGGGGCCCCGACGGGGCCCAGATGCTCCGGGGTCATCTGTCTCCTTCCAGTTACCTTTAGAGTCTCAAAAGCTGGTACCCTCCGGGCCAGAGGGGGCCACACCTTCTCCTGGAAGAAATCATGGTCCACTTCCAGGTTCCCTGGGTCTGGTTCCTCCTCCTGGGGGCAGAGGTGGGGACAAGGCTTACGTTGCCCAGGACGCACGGGCAGACCCAGGCCTCGCTAGCCTCTTTAATCTGTCCTCTTGGTAAGTGGTGGATGGGGGGAAGAGACCCCAAGTCAAAGCCAGAGGGGACCGTGACATCAGTACCAGCACTGGGCCCACCAAAGAAGCCTGACTGCTCAGCGATACCCGGTCTCTGTCTTCTCCCCAGCACCCCGACCCCACAGAGCTCACCTCAGCGGGGCTACAGCCGCCCAGGTAGTTGTTGCCTAATCCTTCCCGGCGGAAATAGGCTCCGCTGGGGTCTGCAACAAGCGGAGCCTCCAGGCCTGGTCCCTGGGGGCAGTGCCACAAGTACACATACCTGCCGTGACCAGCGGCGTTAGAAGCGGCGAGAACAGCAACTCCCCTCCCTGGCTCTCCTCTCACCCCGCCGCGGCCCTGGGCAAGTCACCTTTTCCTCGGCTCCACAGGCAGCTTGGTGCCCTGAAGAGTACCAGACGGCCCCTTCCCAATGCCAGCCAGCTCTGCGATTCGCCCAGACCAGGCCCCCGCTGCATTGACCACTATGGCGCATTCCACGGGCTGGTACTCCTGGCTGCGGTCCACCTTCACCTATGGACACCAGAGAGGGGGGCGGAGGGAGCAGTCCAGTTCTTCCCGAGCCTCAGTTTACCCACACTGGAAGTGGGTAGAAGAAGATCAAAATGACAGCCGTTACGTTTCTCATTTGGTAAAGGAGACACCTTGGCCGGGAACTTACATGGACTTCATGGATCCTTTTCAAAGTCACCTTCTCCCCACTGGCGGTCTCCATGTGGTTAGATGAAGAGACGAAACCTGCATGAAAAAGGAAAGAAAATAAGCCCTTGAGGCCTCAAAGAGGAAGGAGATGGAGATTCCACTGGTTTCCTGAGGAAAGGAAGCTGGAAGGCTGGAAGCTTTCCCACAGACACTGAAGCAAAGAGACAGGGTAACTGGGATGAATTTGGCCGCACAGGACAGGAGGGTGCCAAAATCTTCAAGCAGATCATGAGTCACGGCCAAATGCAGTTAGGAGCCAGAGTCAGGATGCCCAGGACCAGTCCCCAGGGGAGAACCCCCTATCCCGAGCAAGCACAGGCCTTGCTCAGCCTGTGCGTGAAGGTAAGACCCAGTCTGGGCTGGCGTCCTGGCTGGCACAGGTCACAAGCAGTGGACACGGGGCCGCAGACTCACGTGTCACCTCTCCGTGGCAGAAAAGGACCCCCATGGACTGGACCTTTCGCCGAAGCCCCTGGAGCAGACACCAGGGGTCAAACCAACCTTCGTTCTCCAACCCTGTGAGGAGAAAGAGGATGCGTGGAGGTGGGCTAGGACCCTCCTCTCCTGTTGTCTCTCCTGCACCCCTAACTCTTCTTTAGGGCTCGTAAACTGGGGAGTCACATTGACCAACTGCACCAGAGTCAGGCCCTGCGGAAGGACAGAGAGCCGGCCTGGCCCGGGGGAGGCCCTGCCAGCCAGGAGGGAAGCGTTCCTCCTTGACTTGGCTGCAGGGTGCTGAGACTCCTAACCTGAGGTGCCCCTCAACCCCGGACACCCTCTGCAAGCCAAGCCTCACCATAAGATGCCAAAGCCACTCCCTCCGTGTTTATCCAGGGAAACTTCTTCTGAAGCTGCTCTGGAGACATCAGACAAACTTTGGCTCCTTCCTGCCTGGAGAAATGTGTGGGTCTACGTATGTGTACTGGATGAGCGTATGGGGGGAGAAGTATGGGCCCCAGCTCCACGAGTCACCTCGTTCATGTCACTCCTCTGCCCCCAACTCCCCATGCATCCTCCCTGCTTCCTGGAAAAGAGCAAGCTCCTAGTCAAGGCTCCTCAGCATCTGACCCCCCTTTCCTTTACGACACCCTAGCCTCCCTTTGGCCACGCTAAACACCTTATCACCCCCTAACTGTTCCTCGTGCTTTCACAACAGGGCGGGTCACCCTGTTCCCTCCACTCCTTCTGCCCAGGACAGCCTTCCTGTCCACCTCCTAGAACAATCCTGCTCACCAGCACAACTGTCTCCTTCTGGGACCCTCATGCCCAAAGGCAGCATTGTATGCGCTAAAAGGACACACTCACAAGCCAGACTGCCTGGTTCAAGTCCCAGCACCACCACTTACTAGCTCTGGGGGCCTCAGTTTTCCCACATGTAAAATGGGCACGTTCTGATGATTAAACGAGTTAGTATTTATAATGCATTTAGGATGTGACCTGATGTCACTAGTGAAACTCGTAGAAGGTTCTGCTAAAGGGTCTCAGGCACAGAGATCAGCCTGCCTGCCCAGCCATATGGGGGCAGGATGGCCTGGACGAGAGGAGGGTGGAGGAGACCCTGGCGTGGTGCTAGGGAGCAATCTAGCAGTGAGGTGTGAACCCGGGCCGGGATTAGAGCCCAGGGTGACAGATGGGGCGCTGGGGCCCAGTGAAGAGCTCACAGGCTCAGATGATAGTCCTGACTGACCGGTCACGAGACCCACGGCCTTTTACACGAGTCCCCGTATGGCCGGCCAAGCCTACGAGCTTAGCTCTCCGGCTCTTAGAGAAAACATTTGCAGATTTGTGGGCCCCTCCCCAGAGGTCCTGACTTATTCGGAGGGAGGTGTCCTGGGTGGTCCTCATCAGCTGGGAGTTTAGGAACCACCGCGGCTGCGCTTTGTCCGTGTCTGTGTTACAGCACTTAGCACAGGGCTTCGGGGGTCTGCCCGTGTCCGTCTTCCCGACAGACTGAGCTCCTAGGGAGCAGGGCCTGTCTCACTGGCTCCGTCACCCCGGCTCCTAAAGTGAGTCAGAGCCCACTGCGTGCGGGCAGCTGAGACGCAGCATGGCAGCCGTGCCAGGCGCCCACCTCTGCACTTTCACGTTGTTTTCCATGATCGTAGCCCCCTCCTCTGAAGCCAGAAAGAGGTAACCAGAGGGGTTGAACTGGAGGTCCAGGGGAGGGTCATCGACCACGGCCAGGTACTCCTGTGTGCAAAGAAAAGCTCCTCCAAGAAGCTGACTTCAAGAAGGGAGGGAGAGCTTTCCCGGCCCTCTCACCACAGCCCCCGGGCTCGGTGCCCCGACCCAGAGGGAAGCCCTCTCCGGGCACCGCCACTGGGAAGAGAACCGGGGGTTCCAACTCCTAGCTGCCCATGCTCGCCCAGCCAGCTGGGCTGCTCCCCTCTCTGGGCTACAGGAGGGGTCACCACCCCACCCCCAAATCTCACAGCACGTACATTGATGTTCCGGAGAAATTCGACCGAAAAGAGGGAGAGCTGGATGTTCTCAGGCAGCGAGAACTGCTGGCGCATCCCACCCACAGAAAGTGCGGTGGAGGCCTGGGAGTACTGTGGAAAGACAAGAGGAGGCGATGTGGGCCCTGTTCCATGTGAGCGGAATACCGTACTGGAGGGCGAGAGTCACATACCCAAAGTTAATCTTTTTTTGGCCACGCTGCTGCTTGTGGGATCTTAGTTCCCTGACCAGGGATGGAACCTGGGCCACCTGCAGTGGAAGTGCGGAGTCTTAACCACTGGACTGCCAGGGAAGGCCCATGTGCCCAAAGTTAAAGGGGAGTCCTACTTGCAAGAGTATAATCTAAACTTGCATAAACCCATATGCAAGTCAACCAGCAGCCCAACAAGCACAATAGCTATTAAAATCCTTATTGGAAGATACACGGAGCAGAGAGGCTCAGTCATCTAAAAAGGGCTGGGCGCCGTCGTACAAAATGGTAATGGCCTGGAAGTACAAGGCAGGAGACTGACCTTTGCTCTACTAACTGGAAAACAGAGGGATGTGGCCAGAGGAGCAAGATTCGTGACCGGCTGGTAGTGGTAAACAGGAACAGTTAAAGCGCAAAAACCTCAGAAGTAATGTAACCTACAAGGGCGTCGTGACAGCTGTTTGTGTTAACCACAGCTTGAATGCAGGCCAGACCTCTGAGATCTCAAGACATACAACGTTGTGAAATGTGTTTCCAAAAGCAAAAACCTTATTGTCAAGGTCTCTGGTTTGAGGCAGGAAGAATATGGGGCTATTTCTCAACAAGGGCCAAAAGCAGTCCCTGCCCTTTGGCCCTTCAAACACTGAGGTCTTCCCTCTTCTCTCCTCCCCTCGAGTCCTTAAGAAAATACGAGGCTGCACCCCACTCCTGACTCTGCCCCACCCCAGACCTCACCGTGTGGTCCCGCTCCACCACCAGCACCCGAATGGCACCTTGCTGCTTCTCCAACCTCTTCAGCCAATAGGCTACGGACAGGCCAAGCACCCCACCGCCAACGATCACCACATCAGAGCGTTCGGGGGGCAGGTGGCTGGTGTCATACAGTGGACTCCACGCCCCTCCAGGAAGGATGGACTGGATCTTCTTCTTAATCTCCGACACCTTTCCATGCCAGTCTGTGGGATACAGTTATGGTCAAAGAGGGCCATACATCTCCTTTCCAGGAGGTGGAGGCGGGTGTGTGTTGGAGGACGGGCACAGGAAAAGGTGGGAACTGAACCCTGAGTCTTCAGTCCTCACTGCCATTCCTTCTCACGAGGTCAACTCGCACCCAGCAGCACTCCACAGCTTGGCTTCATGTTCTCTATACCAGAGTCTCGCTTCCTTTGAGAGCATTATACCCAGCACTGCAAGATTCAACTTCCTAAAACTGACACTCTCTATTCTCTCCATTGGCTAGGGGACTTACACTATTTCCCTCCTGTGCAGACCTCTCTCTCCCCTGAGACCAGGCTTCTGGATCAAGAGGTCCCGGCACACCTAGAGCCAGCCGCACTGCCCTCTGAAGCACGGACCTCTGAGTGGCACCTTATCCTGGATATCCATCACCAACAGCAAACCTACATTCATGTTGTCTGTTATCAAGTCCTGATGACTTTGCCTCTTAAATATCTCCCCAATCTGTCTTTTTTCCCCCATCTCTACCACCAATGCCCTAGACCAAACCACGATGTCTCTCCCACCTAAACTGTTACAAGCTCCCGTTTCCACTCATTCCCCTCTTGTCCACCCCCCCAACTTCTTTTCTATATCACGGCTAGAAAGATCTTTTCTAAACACTAATTTAATCACACACTCTCTTGCTTAAAACGCTCCAGTGGGTTTCCATTACCCTAAGGATGAAAGTCCAACATCTTTCACGTGGCCTGTGAGACACTGCATGATCTGGCCCCTGTTTGCCCTGTCTTCCCCGAACCCTCCAGCCTCAGCCCCTTCACTCCCGCCACAGGGGATCCACACAGGTGTTCTCCCTGCTTTGAAACTCTGTGCCCACTTCTTTGCCCAGTTAGCTCCTTGCTTCCTTTAGATCTCAGCTCAGTTATCATTTTCTCAGGGATGCCTTCTTTCCTGACCCCCTAGACTATGCCAAGTTCTCCTGTCACGCTATCTCATAGCTCCGTGAACCGCTCTTTTGCAGCATGCAACACACTTGCAACTCTGAATTTATCTGTGATTGCTTCATGCTGTACTCTGTCTACCTTCTCCATAGAATCTCCAGTCTAGAACAGTACCTGGCACATCCTAAGTGCTCAATAAATGTCTTGAATACACGAATCCTTTTGTCTTTCACACCTAACTCACGAATCTCCAAGTCTTCTCTCACTGTCCCCAAAGTTCAAACTCTTCTCAGCATTCGAATCTTTCTTTGATCTGGACTTAACCTCACCTGTCCAGAGTACATTTCATGCTACTACTCAAACTGTCCATCTGGATGGCCTTTGCTAATTCCTTGCACAAGAACAATACTCTTCTCCTCCTAACCTTTGCTCAGTTCCCCAGAACCTGGAACTCATGCTTTCCTTGAGCCAGTAAACATCATCTTTCAAGGCTGATCTCCATTCCCACCTGTTCCATGTACTGCTATAATTACACTAGCTACTGGCACTGGCAGTGCAGGGTGTCCTCTGAGTTGGGTTCTCTCCAGTCTTGAACCGGTCTACTAAAGCCTTCCCTCTCCAGCTACACTTCAGGCACTTGCAGGACATATATCGAATCCTCTCTTTCTCTTCTTTCTTCCTTCACGGCCACAACACTAAGCACAGCATCCTGCACGCGAGCAGGACTTCACGCACTTCTGTGCCACCAATGAATCAGCCTGGCTGCTATTCTGGTGGTAAGCTCAGGCACAGAAGGATCTGGGACTTGTCACCTGAGAAGGGCAACCGTGGGTTCCATACCCCTGTCCAGGCTCTACAAGCTCCGGCAGGCAAGGTTACCTCCTGCTCCCAGCGACCCACTGTCTTCCCAACGCGGACCGGGACCTCGAGTCCTGAAAGTCACATGGGTGGAGATTGGGAACACTCCAGAACCACGATACCCTCCGCTGCCCTCAGCTTTACCCAGAGTAGAGCCTTCTCTGTGTGTGCCTAGCCCCCGGCCCAAGAGGCCCGTGCCCAAGCCGAGCGGCAGCGCCCTCCGAAGCATGGCCCTGCTGCTCTCGACCTCTAGGAGTGGGGCGCCCTACCCCGGGAAGGTCCCAGCCCGCCGTCACTGCTACGCGTCGCCGGCAGTTCATTCGAGCGCGCCCACTGGCCAGCCACCCCTCCGGGTCCAACCCCTCCACCCTATAGGCGGCCGTACTGTCCCTTGACTGCCTGAGAGCCCCGCCCAGGCCCGCCCCCACCCGCCATTGGCGAGCCTGGCGTCTACGTCAGTCCTGCGCGCCCGCTGGCCGAGCTGGGGAGGGACCCAGGCTACTGCGCTGAGCGGAAGTGCGGCTGAGCCGGTTTCCGGGGCCGCTGGTGTGACGTGTCCCGGGCTTGGCGCAGCAGGAAGCGGCGGCGATCGCGGCCTGAGTTCCCGGCGCCGGCCCCGGCTCCTTTCCCGCTGCCGCCATGCTCGACTTCTTCACCATTTTCTCCAAAGGCGGGCTAGTGCTCTGGTGCTTCCAGGGCGTGAGCGACTCATGCACTGGGCCAGTTAACGCGTTGATTCGTTCCGTGTTGCTGCAGGTACTGCCCCCGCGGGATCAGAACTCCGGGCTCGTCCCCCTGACCCGGTCCCTAGTCCCCCTCGACTGATCCCGCGCCCCCCTCCCACCCCGTCGGCCCACCTCAAACCGGCCGCTCACTCGTAACTGTGACTCCACTTCTTTCTCCCGCCCCCATCGGACCATCCCGCAACTTTGCGCCGTCCCCCCCCCCCTCCTCTTTCTGGGACTCTGGCCGGAATCCGTTGTCTTTTACCGTCGTTCCCTCCATTCGCCCCCAGCAGCTTGGTTTTCTGTTGTTTCGAAGGCCGGGTGAGATAATGGCTGGGAAAACGTCCTTTAAGAACTGTAGATAGTGTACAGCTGCTAGTAAGTCTGATTGTTTATATGAGATGAGGACTCCTTCCCTTCTGGCTCGCACGTGTCCTCCCCTCCCACCTCTTTGCCCCTTTCCCCCAAGCTGGGTGTCTCCTTTTCTCGCAGGAGGAATGCTGAAGAGCAGCTCCCCTGAATCTTGCCCTGGGGACAGGTTTGAGTTTGGGGGAATGTCTAGTTCTTCCCCAAAGGCAATCCTGGAGAGGCCCAAGTCTAGGTGTTGGGACAGTCTGAACTCTGAGACATACTCTTTTTCCAGGAAAGGGGAGGTAACAACTCCTTCACCCATGAGGCACTCACGCTCAAGTATAAACTGGACAACCAGTTTGAGCTGGTGTTTGTGGTAAGTGGGGGTATTTTAGAGGGGCATGATTATAGTCAGCACGGAGTCCTGATTATTCAGAAAACCCTGATTAATTGCACCCAGTGTTTATGATGAAGTAACTGAGAAGACACGGAGGGTGGAGGGGGAAAGGGGAGAAGCTCTTGGGCCCAGTCAGAGGGCTTGGCTGCTCCTAGGTCAGGGAAACCTGCCAGGTGGCTGAGCCAGTCTCTGAAGGCCTAGGCTGAGTTGGCTTCCCCCTGTTCTGGGCTGGCATGTGAGCAGATCTCTTGGCTCTGTTTCTTTCCCTAAACAGGTAGGTTTTCAGAAGATCCTAACACTGACGTACGTAGACAAGTTGATAGACGATGTGCACCGGCTGTTTCGTGACAAATACCGCACTGAGATCCAACAGCAAAGTGCCTTAAGTCTACTGAATGGCACTTTTGATTTCCAAAATGACTTTCTGCGGCTCCTTCGGTGAGAGGCCTCCCCTCTCCGAAATCAATTTCTGTGACTTGAGCTTCCTTCCCGAGGGTGGGTGAAGGGGAGTACGTTGTGGATTGAAAGGCACTCCTGAGTTTGCTGCCCAGTTCTGATTGTCCTCTGGGTGTGAGGGCCCTTTTCCTGGATTTGGACTGTTCCCTTTTCTCTTTAGTGAAGCAGAGGAGAGCAGTAAGGTCCGTGCTCCCACAACCATGAAGAAATTTGAAGATTCTGAAAAGGCCAAGAAACCTGTGAGGTCCATGATTGAGACACGGGGTGAAAAGCCTAAGGAAAAAGCCAAGAACAGCAAAAAAAACAAGGGGGCCAAGAAGGAAGGTGAGTTTGAACTTGGACACCTGGGGGCATGAGAAGTCGTTAAGGTGGGCTGGAGTGGTTCCCTGCCCTTCCCTTTGTCGTTGTTTGCCTCCCTCGCTTGGGTGCCCACCACCCTCACCACCCACCACCCTCACCGTCGTCCCGGTCCTCGCGATCCCCCAGATGTTTGTTTCTAGTTTCGTCTTAATGATTTGGAAGGCTTTTCCCCATTTGTCTATTTTGTTGGAATTTGGTCTCTTTTTCCCCAGTGAGTTTTCTCCTTGACAGGTTCTGATGGCCCTTTGGCTACCAGCAAAGCAGTCCCTGCAGAAAAGTCAGGTCTCCCAGTGGGGCCTGAGAACGGGATAGAACTTTCCAAAGAGGAACTGATCCGCAGGAAGCGAGAAGAGTTCATTCAGAAGCACGGGAGGGGTATGGAGAAGTCCAGGTGAGCATTCCAGCTTTTGCCCTACGTACTGCTATCTAGACACGTTGGGGGCGAGGGAGTCCTCGTCTCTGGGGCGGATGTTTCCTCTCCTGCTTCTTCATCGGAACCCTTTGTGCTGTAACCCTTTGCAGCAAGTCCAGTAAGTCAGATGCTCCCAAGGAGAAGGGCAAGAAAGCGCCCCGGGTGTGGGCACTGGGTGGCTCTGTCAACAAGGAAGTCCTGGACTATAGCACTCCTACCGCCAATGGGGCCCCCGAGGGGGCCCCGCCCGAGGACATCAACTTGGTAAGAGGCAGCAGGGCCCGAGTGAAGGTCAATGTTAACAAGAAATGGGGGCGGAGGGGGAGGTGAGGAGGGCAGGACTCTTGATTCCTTGGAGCGAGGGGTGAGTTACATTTGGGGCTTCCTGAATCGAAGAGGTGGAGCAGTGTAGACAGGGTAACTCCAGGCTCCCCCACCCCCAGCCCGTCGTGTTCTTGATCCCATCTCCTCCTTTTCCGCACACCCTCCAGATTCGAGGGACTGGGTCTGGGAGGCAGCTTCAGGATCTGGACTGCAGCAGCTCAGATGAGGAAGGGGCCGCTCCGAACTCCACCAAACCGAGGTAGGGGGTCCGAGGTGGCGGCTGGCGGGTGTGGCTCCGGAACTGAGGAGACTTGACTGCTGCCTGCTGGCCATATGTGCATCTGTAACCTTCTGTGCCTGCAGTGCTGCCAAGGGGACTCTGGGTGGCATGTTTGGGATGCTGAAGGGCCTTGTGGGTTCCAAGAGCTTGAGTCGTGAAGACATGGAATCTGTGCTGGACAAGATGCGTGACCATCTCATTGGTGAGTCAGGACCGGGTGGACTCGTGTTTCTGGGGTAGGGACGGTGCGGGGCAGAATGGCTGTACCATAGGGGTTGTTCACTGCTGCTGGAGCACTCATACCACGCCTGTCCCCCTCTTCTCAGCTAAGAACGTGGCAGCAGACATTGCAGTCCAACTCTGTGAATCTGTTGCGAACAAGCTGGAAGGGAAGGTGATGGGGACGTTCAGCAGTAAGTACCTCCCTGGCCCGGAAGTGCTTGGGTGGGCACCACGCACCCCAGGCGGCCACCGCGTCCACCTCCGTTCTCACTAGGTGCGTGACTTTTGACAAACCCCGTAACAGCTAAATTTCTATTTCGCAACTTGGACTTTGGGTGTTGATGACCTCTAAATTAGGAGGATTTAAATGAACTAGTACTTGTAAAGTCCTTAGGATTCCTGGGCAGGCTCCTAGTTCCCTTAGCTCAGAAAGGGGCTGGGCATTCCTGGAGCACGTTACTTGGGCTTCACGGATATACCTCTCCCCCCACCTCAGCGGTGACTTCCACCGTAAAGCTAGCCCTCCAAGAGTCCCTGGTGCAGATTCTGCAGCCACAGCGCCGTGTGGACATGCTCCGGGATATCATGGACGCCCAGCGTCATCAGCGCCCTTACGTGGTCACCTTCTGTGGTGTGAATGGCGTGGGGAAGTCTACTAACCTTGCCAAGGTCGGTGCAGTTCCGCAGCCCGTCTCTGATATCGTTTCTTCACTCTGCATTTCCTGGCACCTCTGGGTCTAGGTGACAGTTTTCTTTGCCTCTTTTGCAGATTTCCTTCTGGCTGTTAGAGAATGGCTTCAGTGTCCTCATTGCTGCCTGTGATACATTCCGTGCTGGGGCTGTGGAGCAGCTGCGGACACACACCCGGCGTTTGCACGCCCTGCACCCCCCCGAGAATCACGGTGGCCGCGCCATGGTGCAGTTGTTTGAGAAGGGCTACGGCAAGGATGCTGCTGGCATCGCCATGGAAGCCATCGCCTTTGGTACAGTGCACAGAAAGCTGGGGGGCTTGTCTGGGCCCCTTTTCTCCTTGGGTTCTCTTGGAACTTGCAGAGGACCAGGGTTACCCTACCACCAACTTTCTGTGCAGCAGCAGGTCAGGATTAGTGACATGCCGTGCTCTGCTTTGGGGTAACAAGTGTAGTTGCAGGCAAACCTAGTTTGTTTGTTTCTCTCTTATTTGGTCACCTTTATCCTACCGCCATCCTTTTCCTAAATATGCTTGATGGCTGAGTATGGGAATTTTTTCTTACACTACCTTGTAACCTAAGGAAACAAACAGGTATACTTCTAATATGGCCCGTTTGGGACTTCCTGAGAGGAAAGCTGGAAACGTGACAGTCCCGGAATTTTGACTTGACCACTTTTTTCTCTCTAGCACGTAACCAAGGCTTTGATGTGGTGCTGGTGGACACAGCTGGCCGCATGCAGGACAATGCCCCTCTGATGACTGCCTTGGCCAAGCTCATTACTGTCAACACACCCGACTTGGTGCTGTTTGTGGGGGAGGCCTTAGTAGGCAATGAGGCCGTGGACCAGCTGGTGAGGGCTAGGGCTTGGTTCTCCTTCCAGCCTCAGCTTTGGCCACTTCAGGTGCACCTTATACTTAAGTCATGTTCCTCCTTTCCAGGTCAAGTTCAACAGAGCCTTGGCTGACCATTCTGTGGCCCAGACACCTCGCCTCATTGATGGCATTGTCCTTACCAAATTTGATACCATCGACGACAAGGTAAATATGGACGACACAGGGCAAAGTGGACTGGGAGAGGGGAATGGCCATCCTTCACAAGCGAGCAGAGGCTCTAAGGGCACACTGGCTCCAAAGCCTCCTGTTGCTGAGGGTGCAAAGGAGTGGCCTGGAGTCGACTGGGTGTCATCCCCTTTCTCTGCTTCAGGTGGGAGCTGCTATTTCTATGACCTACATCACAAGCAAACCCATCGTCTTTGTGGGCACCGGCCAGACCTACTGTGACCTACGCAGTCTCAACGCCAAGGCCGTGGTGGCTGCCCTCATGAAGGCTTAACGTGGCTCTTGGCCAATACCAAATCACCGCTTCCCCCCAAAGCCCCCATCCCTGTATCAAGAATGTGCTTTAGCGTATGTGAGCAACTTGTCTTCAGTGTAGTTCAAAGGCAGAGTGAGGGGAGCTCCAGGCGAGGGCCTGCAGCCCCTCCTAACCCCACTCCCTGTTCAGCCCAGCCTCCCTCTGCAAGGGGCCCTAATCATGTTACAGTCGCTGCCCCTTACCCGCCCCCAGCCCCACGCTCCTCCCCGTTCCTACTCTCTCAGGCATCCCTTCACTCTGCCTACAGACTCGGTCTCATTACAGCTTTGACCAATGGTTAGAAGATCCAGCACCAGAGCTCTGCTAGTTAAGTGTGGTCATGGGGACGTCCGAGCATCATCCCCAGCTCCATTAGATAAAGAGACTTCCAGAGCCAGCTCTGGGTCTTGAGTGGCACCTCCCCCTAGGATATACACAGCTTTCAGGTCCCTGGGGCCAGGACGACACCCCCACAGTGTGGCAGTGTATGGCCTGTTCTTAATTGCTGCTGATTCCAGGATGACCCCTGGCCCCGTTGCCCCAAAGCATCAGCTAGACCACAGTGATGTGTTACACATGAGTGAAAGAGGAGCCCCTGCTTCCCTCAGAGATGAAGGGAGCCGAGCTGCAGTGCTGCAGTGGGCTTCTCGGCCTCCAAGACGACCTCCCACTTCCAGAATCCAGACATAACTTTGCATGTTCCCCTTCCCGGGAGAAAACCAACTGTCAGAAGGGGAGACACGCTGCCCCCTCCCGCTTCTTCACCTGGGATGGATCCTGGCTTTTCCTCATCCTCTACAGTGCCTGGTAGACAAGTGCTACGTTGAATACAGACCTTGTTAAGACGTGTCCTGTAGCTTGGTATTACAGACGTGCTATTAGTGCAATAAGGTGAAGGCTGTCTGCCCAGAGAAACACATAATTTATATAAGAAAATAAATTTCATAAATAAATTGCCTTGGAGTTATTTTACAGGAGGATTCAAAACTAAAATCCTACATCACACTAACTGTAGTTCTAGGATTTATGGTAAGAAAGGAAACAGGAATTGATAATGCTGAGGAATCAGGTAAAAATAAGTAGTTGTCCCAAGAATGAGATCACCTTCCCCCCAAGGTGAAAGAAGAGAACTTTTAAAATTTAAATTCGGCTTGTACTTTTGCAGGTTAGGAGTTTTCTCAAGTGACTCAAAGTAGAGCTGGGGCCCTGGGAAGTAAATGAACAAGCTTTTAATACAGCTCAATTATGTAAAAGACTGTACACTGTAAAAGATCTAGGAAACGAGAGCTTCAACCCATGTTTTAAAAAAGCCATTAAGCTTAATTGAAAAACCAAGTATAGAGTACAAAACTGCAACAAGGGCCACGGCGATCCCGTGGCATCTAGATCCCGAGTCCTTCATGCAGAGCTGTGGCCACGGCCGGTAGAGATGTCCCGTGGATCTGCCGTGTGGACACAGGCCTGTCCAGCCTGGGGGTGGGGTGGGGCGACCTCCGGGTCCCTCGTCACTTGGGTATTGAACTGGAACAGGCCACAGAGGATCAGGAACCAGCCGGCACTGGCACGGAGGGGTAAGCTGCGACACCCGCCCGCTAACCCCGGCCTTCAGCCTCTGCGTTCTGGTACTTCCTAGGAGCTGTTTTGGGTTCTTGTGAGTTTACTTGTTAAACACTGTCCACGGTAGGCCCTTACAGCTTCGTCTAGCGGTGGTGAATCCTCTAGCCTCTCATGTACTACAGTCTGTGGAGAGAGAGAAGGGAGAGAGTAAGTGAAGTTTCACAAAACAGGTTTACACATCTAAAGCTGCAGAAATTTAAGTCAAGCTTAACCCTTCAGAAGACAAGACACAAGATACTAGGAAACTTGTAACAGACTTGGTAGGAAAATACAGGCTCTTTAACAGGTAGGAGAGGTTCTCCAAGGTCTTAACTAAGTTCTGGGAGAGCATTTTCTGCTGACAAACTGACAAATAGTAGAACAGGAAACAGTGTACCTCTCATTTCACTGTGTGCTGTCGATGAGCCATTTAGCTGGCCTTCTCTTACCATCCCTGCTAAACAGAACATACGTCAGTATCAGACATTTGGCTGAAAAACTAAAAATATTAATAGAAAAGCAACCAACTAAAGGGAGATGAAAGTACACGGTCTGACTAGGAAGGATGACATGAGTCAGGAATGCACACATCAGGCAGGACAGTGAACCGCTTAGTCTTCACACTTGTATTAAACAACAGGAAAGCAGTGAGGTCCCTGAGTACACGGACATTACTTGTGAAAAAAACAAGTGTGCTTGCTGTCCCTAACTAGCCCAGAAGGCCAAGTTTAGGTAAAAAAAACTACTCCAGCTGGGGTCAGGAAGCAGCGTGCAAGGGGGCAAATTCAACCAAGTAGAAGAGTGAAAAGTAGCAGACACGCCCACGGTATAGAATGGGTTTAGAGCTGTACTGTCCCACTGGCCACATGTGCTGTTTAGTTTTTTAAATTAAATTAAAAATTCTGTTCCTCAGGGAACTCCCTGGTGGCCCAGTGGTTAGGACTCGAAGCTTCCACTGCAGGGGCCTGGGTTCAATCCCTGGGTGGGGGACTAAGATCCCGCACGCCAAGTGGTGTGGCCAGGAGAAGAAAAAAAAAATTCTGTTCCTCAGTCACACTAACCACACTTCAAATGCTCAATGGCCACATGCGGCTTGTGGATACAGTACTGGACAGAGAAGATTACAGAATATTTCTATCGCAGAAAATTCTATTGGACAGCACTGGGATAATGTATAGGAAGAGGTTTAAATCTGAACACACGGGAGGAAAGAACAGCAATCAGAAACATGGCCAATTAGAATATAAACAAAAGACAGCACCCGAACACACAAACTGGTATTCCTCTCTTGGAAAGCACTTTAGCAATATTTATCAACCACTAAAATGTTCATGCCCTTTGACCTAGTAATAATACTGAGAACCCATCCTACTGGCAAAAGGAAAAACTGTAGTGATGAATATACCATTCATTGCAACAGTGCTTACAATAGAAAAAACTAGATACTGCCTAACATAGGCGAATAATTAGGTAACTGTGACATCCACACTGAATTATAACACAGTCATTAAAAACACTGGTTATGGGCATTTTTTACAGAACCAGAACAAAAAATCTTAAAATTTGTATGGAGACAGTAAAGACCCCGAATAGCCAAAGCAGTCTTGAGGGAAAAAAAAAGAGCTGGAGGAATCAGACTCCCTGACTTCAGACTATACTACAAAGCTACGGTAGTCAAGACAATATGGTACTTGCATAAAAACAGAAATATAGATCAATGGAAAAGGATAGAAAGCCCAGAGATAAACCCATGCACCTATGGTTAACTAATCTATGACAAGGGAGGCAAGGATATACAATGGAGAAAAGACAGTCTCTTCAATAAGTGGTGCTGGGAAACTAGACAGCTACATGTAAAAGAATGAAATTAGAACACTCCCTAACACCATACACAAAAATAAACTCAAAATGGATTAGAGACCTAAATGTAAGACCGGACACTATAAAATTCTTAGAGGAAAACCGGAAGAACACTCTTTGACATAAATCACAGCAAGATCTTTTTTGATTCAGCTCCTAGAGTAATGGAAATAAAAACAAAAATAAATGGGACCTAATGAAACTTAAAAGCTTTTGCAAAGCAAAGGAAACTACAAACAAGACGAAAAGACAGCCCTCAGAATGAGAGAAAATATTTGCACAAGAATCAACGGACAAAGGATTAATCTCCAAAGTATATAAACAGCTCATGCAGCTCAATATTAAAAAAACAAACAACCCAATCCAAAAATGGGCAGAAGACCTAAATAGACATTTCTTCAAAGAAGACATACAGATGGCCAAGAAGCACGTGAAAAGCTGCTCAACATCACTAATTATTAGAGAAATGCAAATCAAAACTACAATGAGGTATCACCTCACACCAGTTAGAATGGGCATCATCAGAAAATCTACAAACGACAAATGCTGGAGAGGGTGTGGAGAAAAGGGAACCCTCTTGCACTGTTGGTGGGAATGTAAATTGATACGGCCACTATGGAGAACAGTATGGAGGTTCCTTAAAAAACTAAAAATAGAATTACCATATGACCCAGCAATCCCACTACTGGGCATATACGCAGACAAAAACATAATTCAAAAAGACACATGCACCCCAATGTTCACTGCAGCACTATTTACAAAGCCAGGTCATGGAAGCAACCTAAATGCCCATCGACAGATGAATGGATAAAGAAGATGTGGTACATATATACAATGGAGTATTACTCAGCCATAAAAAGGAGCGAAATTGGGTCATCTGTAGAGACGTGGATGGATCTAGAGACTGTCATACAGAGTGAAATAAGTCAGAAAGAGAAAAACAAATATCGTATATTAACGCATGTATGTGGAACCTAGAAAAACGGTCCAGATGAACCAGTTTTCAGGGCAGAAACAGACACAAAGATGTAGAGAACAAACGTATGGACACCAAGGGGGGAAAGCTGCGGGGGGTGGTGGTGGGATGAATTGGGAGATTGGGATTGACACATCTACACTAATATGTATAAAATAGATAACTAATAAGAACCTGCTGTATAAAAAATAAATAAAATAAAATTCAAAATAAATAAATAAATAAAAGGTTACATTTTAAATTAAAAAAAAAGTCCATATGAAAAAAAAATCTAAAAAAAAAATACTTGTTATGAAGACTGCAGCCATGTGGGAAAATGTATGATGTATCACTGAATAAAAAAAAGTACCAGGGGGCTTCCCTGGTGGCGCAGTGGTTAAGAATCCGCCTGCCAATGCAGGGGACATGGGTTCAAGACCTGGTCCGGGAAGATCCCACATGCCGTGAGCAACTAAGCCCATGCACCACAACTACTGAGCCTGTGCTCTAGAGCCCATAAGCCACAACTACTGAAGCCCACATTCCTAGAGCCCATGCTCTGCAACAAGAGAAGCCACCACAATGAGAAGCCCACGCACTGCAATGAAGAGTAGCCCCTGCTCGCCACAACTGGAGAAAGCCCACGCACAGCAACAAAGACCCAATGCAGCCAAAAATAATTTTAAAAAAAAAGAAAAAGTACCAGGAGTGTATGTGTACTTTGTTTACAGCCATAAGAAATGCACAAGGAAAACTTACCTGAAATATACCAAAGTAACTGTTTCTGTTACAGTAATGAATTATAAAAGAATTATTTTCTTTTCCCCATTACTTGGTTTTTCTGAAATAAATGTACTGGGATCCTACAGAATCTTTTTTTTTTTTTTTTTTTTTTTTTTTGTGGTATGCGGGCCTCTCACTGTTGTGGCCTCTCCCGTTGCGGAGCACAGGCTCCGGATGCGCAGGCTCAGCGGCCATGGCTCACGGGCCCAGCCGCTCTGCGGCACGTGGGATCTTCCCAGACCGGGGCACAAACCCGTGTCCCCTGCATCGGCAGGTGGACTCTCAACCACTGCGCCACCAGGGAAGCCCCCCTACAGAATCTTTTGAACCCAAGTAATTCTCACTATGCAAAAGCGAGTACACAGCGCAATGTCAGGCACACAGCAAGAGGTCAGTGTTGAAAAAAGAAAACATCAGCAAAAGACCTCGGACCTCTCATCGGTATTTATCTATAGAGAATCAAAACATAACCACGGATGGAAGGTAAGCTTGACCTGTCTCAAAACAAAAAAGTGTTTTTAACCTAAAACTGCTCTGCTAGATTTTAGATCACAAGCTTAGCTGACCATTCTAATAAAGCCCCTCTCCACACTGAAAATCCTTGATTTTTTTTTTTTTTTTTTTTTTTTTTTTTTTGTGGTACGCGGGCCTCTCACTGTTGTGGCCTCTCCCACTGTGGAGCACAGGCTCTGGACGCGCAGGCTCAGCGGCCATGGCTCACGGGCCTAGCCACTCAGCGGCATGTGGGATCCTCTCGGACCGGGGCACAAACCCACATCCCCTGCATCGGCAGGCGGACTCCCAACCACTGTGCCACCAGGGAAGCCCCCAAATCCTTGATTTTTAACAATTCACAAAACCTTAATGAGTGATAACTTTGAGGACAGCTGCTCTGTTAGGAAGCCCGTGCAGCTAATGAAAGAGTCTGTGCTGCTCCACAATACTTCTGATGATTTTTGTCAAGAAAAGACACAGTGTAAGAGGACCAGCTGTCCAGCAGGATTTTGTTCTTTTCCACCCTAGCATCTTCCCCGGGAGGAATATCTCAGAACGCAGATCAAAAGAAATAAGTAGAGCTTGGCTATGTACTCGTTGCCCAGTGGAAAAGCCTACTGAGAGTCCTATGTGTGGGCAAACAGCAGAAGAATCTGGAACACTGCAGGACAGCAGAAAACATACCCACAAGAAAGAAGAGCAAATTGTTTTCACAAAAGAGATAAACCAGAAGATTTGTCTTTTTAAGGGTTTTTTTAAAAAGTCTTCTGGAAAAAGGGTAGACCTAGTTCTCAGTGTTCAGTTATGGTGATGCCTTTTACAGATCTTGTTCCATCAAAACACAGCCATGGGGCCTCCCTGGTGGCGCAAGTGGTTGAGAGTCCGCCTGCCGATGCAGGGGATACGGGTTCGTGCCCCGGTCTGGGAGGATCCCATATGCCGCGGAGCGGCTGGGCCCGTGAGCCATGGCCGCTGAGCCTGCGCGTCCGGAGCCTGTGCTCCGCAACGGGGGAGGCCGCAACAGTGAGAGGCCCGCATACCGCAAAAAAAAAAAAAAAAAAAAAAAAAAACACAGCCATGGATAATAAGAGCTTGTGGAATTTCTCATCACAGGAGAATTCCACTTGAAGCAATTTGATTCAGAAGGGAAACCTGGGAATGATTATTGGGTACAGGACAATTAAATCAATCCATTAATCTACTAATAGATTAATAAATTAATAGATTAATTAATAGATCAATTTAATCTATTAAATTACCTGTACCTTAACAGCCTCCCTAACATGTATTCAGACTGACAATGAAAATGCATACCGGCACATGACTTTTCAAGAACATATTCTACATACAGCAGGAAAGTTCCTTTGGAACTGCGTGGTGAGTCAGAATGGCCATACCCTGGGGCCCGGCTTTATTCAAACTGAGATTTTAAAAAGCATTCTCGGGGCCTCCCTGGTGGCGCAAGTGGTTGAGAGTCCGCCTGCCGATGCAGGGGATACGGGTTCGTGCCCCGGTCTGGGAGGATCCCATATGCCGCGGAGCGGCTGGGCCCGTGAGCCATGGCCGCTGAGCCTGCGCGTCCGGAGCCTGCGCGTCCGGAGCCTGTGCTCCGCAACGGGGGAGGCCACAACAGTGAGAGGCCCGCATACCGCAAAAAAAAAAAAAAAAAAAAAAAAAAAAAAAAGCATTCTCCAATTTAGCTATACCAAAAGGTTTTGCATTTTGTAGATTAACTGAGAACTTGCTTGGAGCCATTAATAAACTGAAACTTTTATCCCCATTTGGCTTTCCTGTTAGAACCTGGAGGTAAAATGTCAAGTGAGTGGTACCCCTAACCTCTGACTTTAATTCCACCATAACAGCTTCCAAGTAGCATTTTCAAAGTGTGTTTTTTTTTTCTGTTTATAAAGACAACGCATAATCATAGAACATGCTAACATAGAAACAAAATATTAAAAAAAAAACACATTAAATCCTACTGCATAGAGATAACCACAGTTAATTTAGTAAACTTCATTCCAGATATTTCTCATACAAGCACACAAACATAAATAGACTATATCTACAATTTTCTATGCCAGGGACTGACCATGGTGGCATTTTACAACCGTTTTTTTTTTTTTTTTTTTTTTTTTTGTGTGTCACTCACAGTATTATATCTCTGACATTATTTTGGGCAGTAAAAGTTTTTCTTTTATGGCTTCATATGTATTTCATCAGTTAATAAATGGTGTATTTATAGAATTCCCCATTTTCTGGAACATTTTAGATTGCTTCCAATTTTTGCCATTTATCTACAACACTGATTACATCCCTACGCTTGTATCTTTGTGCAACTGTGTCGTATAATTGTGCAAGTATCTGGTGATCTCCTTAGGAGAAACTTCTCCTAAGATAAGTTGTATGAAGTGGGATTTCTGGGTCAAAGGTTTTAAACTTCTGAACATATTCCAAATTTCCCCTTCAGAAAAGTTGTACTAACTTTACCATCTCACTAATACTACATAATACTACATCCTTTCCTCATGGTCTTAGCCGAAAGGGAGTTATCATTCGTCTCAATTTTGAAATCTAAATTCTCATTGCATTTCACTGATTAATCTGAAGACTAACCGCCATCTCCCTTTATAATCTGGTTAGGATTATACTCCTCATCTTGGTGATGACTTTACCCACCACAAACACATAAGAGGCTGAAGAGCGGCTGCCCTCCGACCCCTCTCAGTCTCAAAACGCATCTTACCTGACCTTCCCCTTGTGGAGATCTCACACGTCAGTCGCTTGAAATATTCTGGAAGGTCAGCATATTCATTTCCATAGGAGATGACCTTAATCCCTTTGTCCAGCATGTTTTCTCGAAACTTCTTGAACTCGTCCACATCTCCTCTCCGAACCAGCATGAAATGTTCTAAGTCAGATTTGTGCTTGACAGCCTCCAGAAAAAGAGCTTGGAAAGTGGTGTCATCCACAGTCCAGCCACAGCCCAGGAAAAGGAACGACTTGTTTTCATAGAGCTTCTGAATCTCTCTCTTGCAGGAAAAGAAACATATTAATGACACCGTGAAGACATGTCTGAAACAAGAGTCAACAAGGTCATAACTGCTGCATTTAGCAGACTGTGATGACCGATTTTAACCAGCATTTAAGTGGGGAGATGCATCCCATGAAGGAGTCTGACCTCCTCATTTTTATTATTGTAACTTGATGACTGTCCTAAAATTGTATCTTTACCTGGAATTCTCCTGCAGGCTCTCTATTCAGGGTCTCACTGGTCTATGCCTTACAGTTTATTTTTTAGATCTATGCGCCCAGAGGCCATAAGGCAATGAGTAGTCTTCAGTATAGTTTACTTGTCCCATTTTCTTGACCATATCTGCCTTTTTTGCTTAACAGAATAAGCTGTGGATAACTAGAGAATTCCATCATCAGATTTGCTCAAAGCCTGACACTTAGAATATTAATATATACATGTGTGTATACATTTATATACGTGTGGTGTGTGTGGTATATATATATATATATATATATATATATATATATATATCACACACACTACACGTATATAAATATAAAAATATTAGAAATGATAGTGATGATAGATGCAGCTATAACACATGTCAGGGAAAGAACAGGTGAAAAAAAGTCCCCTTATGCTTTAGAAAACATCACATTTTCTTGGTCTTTTTTCACAAAGAAAGCCTCCATTTTATCACCCTATCCAAATTTTTTTCTATTTTTTCCAGTGAGCAATAAGTGAGTAAGTGTGATGATTCAATATAAAACTATCACCATTTATATAAAATCTCTTTAGAATGTATGCCCTAGTAGTGATTGGTCAGTGAAAAGCTGCACAAATTAGTTTTGGCATAGAGAGGGCCATTAACACTATATATACCAAACGATGAAGGGTAATAAGCCTTCTCTGTATGTGAAAATGATACTAATAACAGAGTGCCATCTGCTGGATGTCAATCAAGAACAAAGTAAAACCTCAGAGTTTGACACCTGAAGAGATGTCTGACATTTCCAAAGATGGCATGGACACCCACAAGTTAAGAAGCACAGGAAAGAATGCCTGGCCTCCCTTTTTTTTTTTCTTCCGCCTTGCCATATGGCATGTGGGATCTTAGTTCCCCGACCAGGGATAGAACCCGAGCCCCCTGCATTGGAAGCACAGAGTCTTAACCACTGGACCCCCAGGGAAGTCCTGGCCTTCCAATTTTAATTAATGAGAAGAAACTGTTATCCCTGGAAGACCAGTGGTGTATTTAGAGGTTTCCCAGGAAGGCTTTCCTGAGAGCAGCAAGGTCAGCACCACTCACCATAACTTCAGTGTTCCTGAGCACATTCTGATACCCAGCTGGGTGCAGGACAATGCCACTAGGGTTGGTGTAGACCCCATGAATGTGTAAGACGCTCAGCTTCCGCTTCTCCTGAGCCCACTCGAGGACCTGCACAACACAAACACAGCTCAACCAGGCGGGCAGGGCTGAGCACTTGCTTCAAGGTCCCAATGGGCAAGAGGCTCTTTTGAGGACTAGGCTTCTGACATAACTCTCTAGCTTCATGATACTACAGGCCAAGAATGTGGCCACCTGACGTGGCCTCACTTTCTACTTCAGGCATGACTGTTAGGAATGAGGGCAGCAAGTCTGGTGATTTCTCTTTGAAAGTAACAAGCAAAACTTAGAATTTATTTGTCATAATTTGCAGGAACCACAGGGCTCTTTCCACTGGTGACATACATGACCGCTCTGGATGACCATTTCAGGAAGGATCCCCGAGATGTCAAACCTTGTATCGATGCCCTGGTCTAGTCCCCCTTTCACACTTACTCCAGGCTTGGCCATGTGGCTTGCTTTAGCCAACAGGGCATTAGCAAACAAGAGCAGAAGCTTGGAAAATGTTGGCACAATGGGTCTTATTTCTCTTCTGCTGCGTTTGGAACCCAGCTACCATGTGAAGAAGCCTGATGGCCCGGCCGACTGCCTGCACCCACGAACATGCGAGCAAGGCCGTCTAACACCACCTAGTCTGGCCCCCAGAGGACTGTAGCCACGTGTGTCACTTGCAAGGCCGGCAGAACTGTCCAGCTGAGCCCATCAGCCCAGCTCAAGTAGCAAATTCACATTATCACAGGCAAATAAAACATCGTTTTAAACCACAAAGTTTTCAGGGTGATGTCTTGTGCAGCAATCGATAAGCGACAAAAGGACCACTTCAGCCACCTCTGAGTTACCTAAAAGGCTACCAATGAAGAACGATTATTTAGATGACAATGATAATAAGGGCCAACTGGATCCCATGTTTCCATTTTCCCAAGGACTTGAGACAGTATAAATTTATTTTTAACGTTCTACAGAAATAAGGTATGGATTAGGGAAAAACAGTCAAGAGGCACAGAGATTTAGAGTTAGAGTATTACCAGGCTCTATTCTGACTGCCAGTCAATGGCTTTAACCCTTAAACTTCAATATTGCCCCTAATGTGGACTAAAATACAAAGCAAATCTCGAGACTCCAGGATGAAAATGAGAAGGAAAATTTCAAGTCTGATTGATACCCATAACTTTATTTGTTTGTTTGTTTGTTTTTGCGGTACGCGGGCCTCTCACTGCTGTGGCCTCTCCCGTTGCGGAGCACAGGCTCCGGACGCGCAGGCTCAGCGGCCATGGCTCACGGGCCCAGCCGCTCCGCGGCATGTGGGATCTTCCTGGACCAGGGCACGAACCCGTGTCCCCTGCATCGGCAGGCGGACTCTCAACCACTGCGCCACCAGGGAAGCCCGATACCCATAACTTTAAAAAGGCCCTTATACTTTTGATGCTGGTCATGATCTTTGGAGATTGTATCAGAAACAGCATGGAAGCTGTTACTTGCCATTCGTTTTTTAATTGCATTCAACCACTTATAAATTCAAAAAATATTTACTGAGCACCTACTATGTACCCAGTACTATCTTAGGCATTAGGGTAAGAAGGGCTGACATGGCTCCTGTCCAAATGGGGTTGCTATTCCTCTGGGGCAAACAGGCAGAAAACAAACAAACCAAGATGAAAATGGAAAGTTATATCAAGTGCTTCATTGAAAAAATGAACCACAAAATAAGGGTGGGTCCTTTCTTAATTAGGATGGTCAGAGAAGACCTCTCAGAGGAAGTGATTCGTAAGTGAAGACTTACAGGTGAAGGAGGAGCTGGCCATACAAAGCATGGAGGCAGCAGGTGGAAAACACTCCAGCCAGAGCAAACCAGTCTTTTCGGCACCATTTCTCTAAATTGGATTTCCTTTTACGACTCGACTTCAAGGTCAGCAAAATCACAAGACTGGCATTATAGCTACTGCTCTGGCAGAGGCAGTACTGTGACAGGAGTGCCAGTGGGGGAGTCATTTGTCTCTTCAAACTCTACTTAGCTGGGCTCTAAATGGGACACAAAGGCAGGCTCCCAGGAAAACGAAGTATGAAGGCAAACTGCAAAAACCACAGGGCAGGACAAATGAGACCCTGTGGCGGTTTATAATCTGTTTGGTTTTTCTCCCCCCCCCCTCCTTCTTCAATCATTACGTCTCGGACACCTTTTTATGGCAATGAAAACATTTTCCCTTTTATAGCTTCAGTGTATTTCATCAATTAAATGGTGTTATCTATAGAATATCCCATTGGTGCTAGATTTCAAATTACAACCTCTGGTGACCATTCTAATAAAAGCCTTCTCTCATTAGATGACATAGATGCACATCTGTAATTCCATATTATGGGAGATGGCTTAGGTATAGTATGGGCTACATTAAAAAAAGAAGTCTACTGAAGTGTCCTTTGAATACTAAGCTCAACCCAGCTATCATTTGGCTTGAAACTTGCTCTTCAGACATCAGAAAGTAGCTTTTGTACATTTCCAACAGATGCCATGAAGAATATATCCTAACGGAGAACTCTAAATCAATACTGCACCCACCTGATATTATCTAGTGTTAAAAGATTTAGATTTCACAGTTCAAATGGCTTCCTATGGTCTTGCTTAAAATAGGGTGAAACTGTCAAAACTCACAGAACTGAACACTTTTAAGATCTGTGCTTTTTACTGTACATTGATTTTTATCTCAAAAAACAAAAATCCAACCAGGGATAACAGTCTCCCTTTCTACCTCTCCATAAATGCCAGTACTATACAATATCCCAACCAGAAAACAGTATTTCTCATGAGGATACAATCCACTGGCCTGAAGAGATAAACTAATCCTTTACTTTTTACCTTCTTCTCATCAGTAAGGTCAAGGGATTCAAGTTGTTTTCCCTGATCTGCTGCATACAGTTCCAGGAGATTGTCAAAATTTGTAGTTAATACCAGGGCTCCATTTTCCATCAGGTGGAGAACTGACTGAAGTAGCTGTTTACCAGAATCTTCCATCTTTGACTCCAAGTCATCAAATACTTCATATAAACAGTCCTTGAAAAATGTGGATCGAACATTACTAGTACGCTGGGGAGGGATATAAGAGGGATAAGTTAGTTCTAGCGTTTTGGTAGGTCATTTGTTTTCATTAAATAACAGCAACTTTTTGAAGAGTGCTTTGCACTTATACTGTCTCTGGGACTTCCCTGGCGGTCCAGTGGTTAAGACTCTGTGCTGCCATTGCAGGAGACATGGGTTTGATCCTTGGTCGGGGAACTAAGATCCCACATGCCACGCAGCATGGCCAAAATATTTAAAAAAAAAAAAAAAGTAAAATACTGTCTCCCTCACAGGGTTCTAATAAGGAAAATAGGAGGATACATGCCAACTGCCAGCTCAACACTTTAGCACATAGCAAGTGATCCGCACTATTACATCATATGCAAAGAAGCACACGCTCTCTAAACAGGCATTTTTATAGAATGAAGAAGATGGGCATGGCGAGGAGAGGTGACTATTGTCCAGACTAAAGGAAAACTGGGGCAGAAAGCACAGCTCCAACTACCCTTTAAGCAGGCCTCAGGCAAGAATACTTTCTGTTAAACTTTCCTTATCTAGGGAATAACCACTAAAAGACAGCTCTAAATGTGGTTTAACATGTCTTTTTCTAATCCTAGGTGCTTTTCACAGATGCTGATGGATTTAGGACAAACTGCTTACCTTCTCCCTGCCTGTTTTTCTTCCTGATATAATTCAGCAACTTGTTTACAAGGCTGCTAGGGAGAATATTCAGTACATGATAAAGGTTACCAAAAATCTGCATTTTGCAACTGTTAAAAATACCAAAACTAATCAGTTCTCAACAGACTCCCTATTTCTTAACAAATGGTTCATTTAGATAACTGCTTTCCCGGGTTTGTTTTGAATACTACATGTAAATATCTCTGAGAACTAATGAGGAAATATAATACCAATCTCAAGTGGGAAGTTGGCTTTCTAACTTAAAAGGCAAAGTGATCCCCAGGACAAAAGGAATTTGAAACAGGAAAGTAACTATGCAGTGTGTTATAACAAATATCTGATCCCTATCTTATTCTTGCAACACCATTCCATTAGATAATATCTAAGCAAGAATCAGTTCTTAAAGGCCCCATTATTCCCCATTCAAACTCCAAGTAACTGCAATTAGCTGCTAGATAGCAGACTAGCCATAATCCTTCTGTTATTCCTCAAAGTAGTCCCCCTACCCTCCTGGTTTGCCTTGTATATCTTTCTAATAGCACTATGCGCCAATAAAGATCTGTTTCCATGGAACCACATAAGTAGATTCATAAAGCACACTTCAATTTGCCAAATGTGCTTCCTATTTTTTTTCAAAGTATTTTATAAAATTATCCATTTTTTCATTATACCTTCCAAGTAAATGGTAAATTATTTTCACAGGAGAAAAATGAGAGCACAGAGGTGAAACAGTACCTCTGCCTGGCGACAACACACCCAGAAGTTTGTCTAGTTCTGTCAATCGCTGTTCTATGCTACATTTACCAGGAGACAGGCTTCTCACGGTATACCCTGTTGTCAGTGGGCTCAGACTCATTTCTAGGGCTAACTAGATGGTACAGCCCACGATTTATGTGGCTAAGAATGTGGGTCACGTTTTTCAACTTCTGTCCGCTCTCTTTACATCATGGCATAAATTATTACGTCACATATTAGCAGCCCACAGGCAACCAAGTAGGGACTCTAACACTTAATCAGAATGAACAATCCGATCAGAAACGAACAGTGAAGAAACTGAATTTCACTACATGCAAGAGTCAACTACTACTGAATGCCAGGCACTGTTCTAGATTTGTTATAAAAAATATGGTGCCCCTTTAATGTCCATCAACATTACGATCCATGTACCCTATAATCTTGCAATCTCATTTCTGGGAATATATCCCACAGATGTAATTGCAAACAAATAAAATGACATATGCAACATTATCACTGCTCTGTTACCCGTGACAGTAAAAGACTGGAAATAAGCCAAGTATCTGTATACAGGAAACTGGTATGGAAAGATGTCCAGGATATACTGTCACGTAAAACAAACAAGTACAGATCAGTATGTCTAGAATGCTACCTGTTAACATGGGGATGGAAGCAATGAAATACGAATAAATAGAATCCTATTTGCTTGCTTTTACAGAAAAGAACACTGGAAGGATACTCAAAAAGGGTGGTGACCAACTGGGGGCAAGTCGGGGAAAGGAGGTAGACAAAGCCATGGGTGTGAGTGAGATGCCATGATGGATGTACACCTTTTACATCATTTTGATTTCTGCCATGTGTATAAACAATACAGTACCCATTCAAAAAATGAAAATTAAGTTTAAAATAAAAGAATATGGTGATTTTAAGAACTTCCTCATCTTTCATACCTTCATTTTGTACTCTAATTCATACACACGTGGCTAAACAACACTAATACGCCAGCACCAGTTTAATTATTATGCACACAGATAAGAACACCTGGGGATACGACCAGGTAAGCGTGGGTGTGGGATATACTTCCTTGCTTCTAAGAAAAGAAATACAAAAGGTTAAAATCTGGAAATAAAAGTCATGAGTCACTTATTTTAGCTAACTATCTTTGGGTCCTCTTCCAGTTACTACATTTTGCATATCAACATAGAGAGGAAGGAAAGCGGCTTCTATAGCTGCATTGATTTCCTCAGACTTAAAATCAACTTTTTCTCTCTTGAAACGGGTGGCCCTAGAACTGAATTTCCCACCAGTGGCCTCTCTAAGTAAAGACAAAAGAATGAAAACAAACAAGGAGGTTCCAAGGCCAAAAAGAAATGCCAAATTCCCACACATATTTATGGACATTTTCTCATTCATTTAAAACAAGTGAACTGAATCCAATGTTGCTTCATTTCCTCCTACCCTGTAACTCCCATCCTTCTGATCCCAGATATAGTAAAAACTACAAAAAAAAAAATCCTGACTCATTTTCACCAAGGTTATTAACATTTACAGTGCATTTACTATGTGCCAGACACTTCCCATACATTTTATCACTTATTTTTCAAGTGGGATAAGTAGCATTATCCCAGTTTTACAGGTGCAAAAATAGATTCTGAGACGTTAAGTGATTTGCCCAGGGTCCCAGTGCCTTTAAAAATGGCACCGTTTTTCCGGTTCTGAAACCCAAAATTTTTGCAATGGCATTTCCCTACTGTAAGAAACTGGCTCAGTAGATGGGCCTATTAACCCTGTCATGTTACTGTTGTTTGTTAGATTCTTAAAAAATAAACCAAAAACACCCAACAAAAAACCCCCCCAAAAAAGGACATTTTCAAAGACACACAAAAGTAAAAAGGAGAGTATTATCTCTCCCCGCTTCCACAGTGCTCCCCCCAACCCCCCTGCTCCCAAGTACCCATCATCCAATTTCAACAATTATCACACATGGCCAATCCTGTTTAACCTCAACTCCCCTCCACCATATCCCACCCCCTTCACTGAATTTTTTCTGAAGGAATTCCCAGGCATCATATCATTCAGATACTTCAACAGTTTCCTTAAAGATAAGGATTCCCATTTACATATAAAAAAGTCTGCAAAACCACTATCACACCTAAAAAAATGCAATAATATTAATTCCTTAATAACAAATACTCAGAGAGTCTTCATATTTCCCCAAATGTGTGTTGTGTGTGTGTCTCTCTTTTAAGCCTTTGGGTTGCCTATATTTTTTCCTTACATATCCCCTATTGGAGTGGTTTTCAAAATGTGGCCCATGGATCCCGTGGATTCCTAAGATTCGTTTTTTTAAAATAATTTATTTAATTAATTTATTTATTTTTGGCTGAGTTGGGTCTTCGTTGCTGCGTGCGGGCTTTCTGTAGTTGCGGCGAGTGGGGGCTAGTCTTCATTGCAGTGCACGGGTTTCTCATTGCAGTGGCTTCTCTTGCTGCGCAGCACAGGCTCTAGGCGCACGGGCTTCAGTAGTTGCAGCTCGTGGGCTAGTATTTGTGGCTCACGGGCTCTACAGTGCAGGCTCAGTATTTGTGGCGCACGGGCTCAGTTGCTCCGTGGCATGTGGTATCTTCCTGGACCAGGGCTCGAACCTGTGTCCCCTGCATTGGCAGGTGGATTCTTAACCACTGTGCCACCAAGGAAGCCCTCCTAATATTCTTTAAGGAGTCTGCAAAGTCAAAATTATTTTCATAATAGTATTAAGGCGATATTTGTCTTTCAAACTGTATTGATATTTACACTGATGGTACAAAAGCAATGGTAGGTAAAACTGATGACGCCTTGGCGTGAATCAGGACACAGGCACAGTGGAACCCAGCTGTGCCAGTAATCACAGTAGTACTCTTCACTACCAAAGACTTACAGTAAGAAAAGAATGCCAGTTTCACTTAAGAATGTCCTTAATGAAGCAGTAAAAATTATTAATTGTACTAAATACTGACCCTCAAGTACATGTCGTAATATTCTGTGTAAAGAAAAACAGAAGTACACACAAAGCACTTCCCACTCTGATGGGGGTCTTGAGGCCAGACACTCACGTGATTATTTTGAGTTTTAAACTGAACTAGCCACCTTTTTTCATCAAACATCATTTTTACCTGAAAGAATGACTGGCAGACAAACTATGATTATTCAGATTTGAGTATTCTCAGCATTCTTGCAAAAATAAATGAAGTGAGCCTGTCATTTCGAGGAAAAACTAGCCAATAATCACTGCCATTGTTGCCAATGATAAAAGCTGAGCTTTCAAGCAAAAATCAGATTTTTAGAAAACTTTTATCTGCCACCACGAGCTTGACAGCTTCCAAATACCTTTGTGATGAGATTGGTGGTGATATTAATGAATGCAATTTTTTTGGATGGTGTAATGAAATGTGTCAAAATCTAGAAGATACGTATAACTCAGTGAAGCAGTATTTTCCCAATGGGTAATGTTACAAAACCGTGCATGGGTAGAAGATGGATCATGGATCTTAATGCGACAGCATAAGGGAAGTTCAGATTCCATATCACCAGTAACATGGATATGATCTGATATCAGATCCTTTATGGCTATTAATCTTTAGGAAGCCATCACTTACTGAATTTTTGGTGTAGTATCAACAACGAGTATCTACAATTATCCAGAAAGACTAAAATACTTTCTCTTTTCCAAGTATGTACCTGTAAGCCCTGATTTTTTTGTATAGTTAAACCAAAACCTCACAAAGACACCTGACTGACTACGTAAAGCAGATATGAGAATCCATTTTCAATTAAGCCAGACATTGAAGAGATTTGCAAAACGTGAAACGATACCACTCTTCTCACTAATTTATTTTTGTTTTTAGAAAATATAGTTGCTTTTGATAAGCACGTTATTTATGTTAGCATGTAACAGGCTTATTATTATTTTTAAATGAATTTAATATTTTAAAAATTTCTCAGTTTTACTTTTTAATATAGTGAGTATGAATAGACATAATCCACATAAACAAGAGCTGTTTGAGATTCTCAGTAATTTTTAGGTATATATAGGGGTCTTGAGACCAAAAAGTTTGATAATTGCTACTCTATTGGAACTGACACTATGACTACACTTTAAGGTGACTACTAAATCTTCATCCAAAGATAATTAGTGACTCCAGTTTGATGTTTGGTTAGTATACATTTATTGACACTGACTTTAAATCCTCTCATTACTTTCAATCATAACTAACCCACCTAGCAAGGTCATGCATTCTAGTCTCAGGAGACCTTTTCAAAGGATGAATGAAGGCTCCAGCCGAGTGGCATGGCACCATGCAGACAAGACTTGCTGGACTAATACAGCACTCTTTGTCCTCATGAGTTCTTTCTTTCTTTTTTCCCTCAGAAAGACAACATTTTTATTACCAGGCTGACACACTTCTTTAATACTTTTCCCTTATATTTTGGGTCTATATACTCTTTAATTACCTTTTTATATGACAACAATTTTGTATTTGTTTGAGCATTAAAAAATTATGCTTTCTTCTTCTTTTCTCTCAAGTGTACTTAGCAGATATTAACACAGCCACCCTCACTTCCATTGGCTATTGTCTGGATCATGCAGCTTTTCCACCCTCTTACCTTTATTTTTAACAGCTTTATTGAGATATGGTTCACGTAACATACCATTCACCTATTTGAAGTGCACAATTCAGTGGTTATTTGTATATCCACAGATATGTGCAACTGTCACCACAGTCAATTTTTTTTGGCTGTGCCATGCAGCTTGCAGGTTCTCAGTACCCCGACCAGGGATTAAACCCCAGCTGCAGCAGTGAAAGCCCGAAATCCTAACCACTAGGCCACCAGGGAACTCCCCATCACAGTCAATTTTAGAAAATTGTCATCATCTCAAAAAGCAATCCCGTACCCTTTAACTATCACCCTCCTGCCCTCCATCCCTGCTCCAGTCCTAGGCAACTACTAAACTACTTTCTGCTCTAATAGACGTCCCTACTCTGGACATTTTGTACAAGTGGAATCCTCTAACATGTGGTCTTTTGTGACTGGCTTCCTCTCAGCATAATGTTTTAAAGGTTCATTCACATTGCACCATGTATCATACTTGATTCCTTTTTATTGGCAAGTAATAGTCTATTGTGTGAATATGCCACATTTTGTTTATCTATTTGACAGTTGATGGACATCTGCACTATTTCCAGCTTTTGTCCATTATGAGTAACGTTATAAAGATTTGTTTATAAGTTTTTGTATGGACATACACTTTCATTTCTCTTGGGTATGTGTGTGTGTGTGTGTGTGTGTGTGTGTGTGTGTATGCACAAGTGGAATCGTTGGGTCATATGACAACTCTATTTATTTGTTTGAGAAATGGCCAGACTATTTTCCATCCTGTCTGCACCACTTCACAATCCCAGCAGCATACGAGGGTTACAGTTTCTCCACAGCCTCGTCAACATTTATTACCCAACTCTTTGATTCTAGCTATCCCAGTGCGTGTAATGTGGTATCTGACATAGTTTATGATTTGCATTTTTCTAATGACTAATGACATCAAGCATCTTCATGCACTTACTGGCTATTTGTATATCTTCCCTGGAGAAATGTCTATTCAAATCCTTTGCCATTTAAAAACTGGATTATTTTAAATGCTGGAGAGGGTGTGGGTGGGAATGTAAACTGGTGCAGCCACTATGGAACACGGTATGGAGGTTCCTTAAATAGAGCTACCATATGACCCAGCAATCCCACTCCTGGGCATATATCTGGAGAAAACTCTAATTCAAAAAGACACATGCAACCCTATGTTCACAGCACCACTATTTACGATAGTCAAGACATGGAAGCAACCTAAATGTCCATCCACAGATGAAGGGATAAAGAAGATGTGGTACATATACACAATGATACTACTCAGCCATAAAAAAGAATGAGATAATGCCATTTGTAGCAACATGGATAGACCTAGAGATGACCACAGTAAGTAGGTCAGACAGAGAAAGACAAATATCATACGACATCACTTACATATGGAATCTAAAAAATGATACAAATGAATTAATTTACAAAACAGAAACAGGCTCAGAGACAGAAAGCAAACTTATGGTTATCAAAGGGCAAAGCAGGGGGAGGGATAAATTAGGAGTTTGGGATTAGCAGATATGAATTACTATATAAGATAGATAAACAACAAGGTCCTACTGTATAGCACAGGGAACTATATTCAATATCTTGTAATAAACTATAATGGAAAAGAATATGAAAAAGAATATATGTATAACTGAATCATTTTGCTGTACACCAGAGACTAATATAACACTGTAAATCAACTATACTTCAAAAACAAATTAAATTGAAAAAACTGGATTATTTGCGTTTTTATTAAGTTATAAGCGTTTTTTTCATACATTCTGGATACTACACCCTTATCAGATGTATGAATTGTCAACATCTTCTCCCATTCTGGGGCTGTCTTCTCGCTTTCCTGATAATGCTCAGTGAGCCTAGTAGCTTTTACAACTTTGGTGAAGTGCAGTTTATCTATTTTTTCTTTTGATTCTTGTACTTCTGGTGTCATGATTAAAAAACTACTGCCAGATCCAAGGTCATGAAGCTTTAAAACTACGTTTTCTTCTAAGAGTTTTATAGTTTTTAGCTCTTACATTTAGGTCTTTAATCCACTGAGCTAATTTTTGTATATGGTATGAGGTGGGGGGTCCCATGAGCTCTTTAAAGTCTATTAATTTTTTATACTGTTCTAGGTTAGTAACATTTTACCCCAATTAAGCACAAAGAAATGAAAAGACAAAAGACGAAGTAAAAGGCCCTAAGTTTTTGAATGAGTCATGATCTAGGAGGGAATTATCAATACTTTTAAATGCCTTTCAGGTTAACACTTAATGACACTTCTTTCCTATAGGCCCTAGGGCGTAGGGGGAAAAATCAACACAGATAATTGACTTTTTAAGGCATAAGAGTTACATTGTTTTTCAAGGTGCACTTAATTCATTAAGTTTTTTTTTTTTTTTGCGGTACGCGGGCCTCTCACTGTTGTGGCCTCTACCATTGCGGAGCACAGGCTCCGGATGTGTAGGCTCAGCAGCCATGGCTCACGGGCCCAGCCGCTCCGCGGCATGTGGGATCTTCCCAGACCAGGGCACGAACCTGTGTCCCCTGCATCGGCAGGCGGACTCTCAACAACTGCGCCACCAGGGAAGCCCAATTCATTAAGTTTTAAAATATGCTTTGGCTACTCTACTATTTCCAAATATATCTTAAGTGAATCCTGATTTTTAAGACATTTTTAAAACGAAGCAAGACAAGGAGGCCCTTAAATCATTCAGGAATTGATTTCCAGCTCAGTTTGCTAAAATGCAGCAAAATTCCATATATATATATGTATGATTGCCTTTAAAAGGAACATTAAAAACTGGTGTTGCTTCATCCACAAAATAAGAATTGTCTCTAATCTTTCTGAGGTTCCCTGAAAGGCATGGATGCCAGGGAACACGGCTTTTATAGTAGTGAGTGTAGAAAAAGTAAATTTAAAACACAGCACTAATGGGACAGTGGCCTCATTCTGTACATATAAAGGCCTCAACAACATTATCATCACCAACCCCCCCGCCCCGCCCCGCCCCCCCCACCACACACACTGAAATGAGGTCAAGGTAACTACCATGATTCGGGTCCATAAACTGACATTTTGCAGAAGAGCCAAATGTTATGCAAATCTATAGGCTAGAAACATAAATCTCCTTATTGCATTCAGCATGTGTGTCTGGTTTTAGGAAAGACTGAATGTCAGGGCTCACACAGGGTACTCACAGGAGACAGTTTCTGGATGAGGTCATGGGCAACATGGACAAGGTTCTTGTCTTCATGGAGACATTTCTGGAATTTTTTGCTCTCCTCATCTTCTAGAAGATCAAAATCAATGGCCGCATCCAGTAAGGCCTGAATCAACCCCTTCCAGGATTTCAGGGCTGGGACCTGGGGTGCGACCGCAGCACTGATGCCTGTTCCAATCACCAGCACGAGCTCCCGAGGCTTCTTCGTTTTCAGGCTTGGGAGCAGCTTCCTGAAAAAGTCAAACAAATGAGAGGACTGGGAATGTCCAACAGACACGAGGCACAAAGACCGTCCAAAGGCATGGTTTTCAGCTCTAACTCCTACAGCCGCAAAGATGACAAGCATAGGCTTGATGCCTTTCCGAAGTCGTGAGAGCACAGTAGTGCCAGTGCTTGCTAAGAAAGTAATAACCCGACTGTGGAAACCCGAAAGAGCCATCGTAAGACCAATCTTCTCCTTTGTAGTCCTCTCAACCTAAGAAAACCCACTAATATCAGGAAAAGGTCCAACTATCACCACTCAGTTGAGTTCTGATAACTAAACTATATTTTAAACAAACATAAATTTCAAAAAACATGTCTGATTTGATTTGGAGTCCAGAGAGAAAAGAAACCCCCCCCATGTGAAATTCCTATTGCTGAGAAATGCAAAACAGGAGATGAAAGAAAAGCCAATAAAAAAAAACGTAAGCCCGAAGTTTGTGAACACAAAGACGAAAATGAACATGACTAAAGTTGAGTATGAGATAGTCAAATATGGGAACACATCTGCCTTCGGCTTTGTTCTAGATATCCCCAAGCAGGAGAAAAAATAAATAAATAAATAGTAGCCAACAGAATTCTGAAAACACAAAAGCCTTACATACCTAAATAAAGAAACAACTATTCAACGGATATGACGGGAGGTGGAAAACATTCCTTTCTTCCAGTGATAAACACTGAGTTCTGTCCTGACTTCTGTGTGAGATACTTTTTGTGTTTTGGTACAAATTTTTGTGTTTTGTTTCTCCACGCCCCCTTCATCCTGAAACTATATTAAAATCTGTTTGAAATATGTTTATTTAATTTTTGCTGATGGCATGTGTTTTCCTAAGAATCTGCCCTTCTCGACCTTTTGCCCACATAATAAAATGAACAGAAAAAGGATGTGCATGTTGGCATAATGCAAGAAGGGAAAGGTACTTTTAGCCTTGAGAAAGCTGGTTTTGAAGAAAGCACCGCTAGAACTGCCTTTCCTATTCCCAATTCCATGAAAAACTCATAGAGCACCATACACATGGAGTCCCTGGCCACAAAAGCTTAGTCTGCTGGGGAAGACTGATAATAGACATTAGAAGCAAACAATGAAAAATGCATTTCAGTTCAAGGGGATCAAGAAAGTGAAGCGCACACAAACATATACTTAAAATTTCTAGAAGGGAGGGACTAGCAGATGCAAACTACTGCACATAGAATGAATAAACAAGTCCTATTGTATAGCACAGGGAACTATATTCAATATCCTTTAATAAACCATAATGGAAAAGAAAAAAAAATTCTAGAAGTATTCATAAGAACTGTAAATAGTGGTTAACTCTGGGGATTGAGGAGAACAGGGATTTTTGCTTTCCATTTGAATGTGCTGTACTATTTGAATTCTTTACCTCATACATTATAGATTTGAGATGTAATTTTTCCAAATTTAAGACTTCCAGTTAAAAGGGAAAAATTTAACAGTTATGTTTCACCTCTGGTTCTTCCTAAAACACTAAATAATAGTAATTTTTTAAGAAGGCATACATTTATAAAAAGCAGAATAGGAAAAGATGACAAAAATAGGCAAAGTATGGGGCTTCCCTGGTGGCGCAGTGGTTGAGAGTCCGCCTGCCGATGCAGGGGACGCGAGTTCGTGCCCCGGTCCGGGAAGATCCCACGTGCCGCGGAGCGGCTGGGCCCGTGAGCCATGGCCGCTGGGCCTGCGCGTCCGGAGCCTGTGCTCCGCAACGGGAGAGGCCACAACAGTGAGAGGCCCGCATATAGCAAAAAAAAAAAAAAAAAAAAAAAAATAGGCAAAGTAGACGAAAGAAGTCAATAGATTTTAGAAGCGGTCAAGTAAGAGCTGACCCCCTCTGCAGAAGCTTGGGAATGTTCAGGCACAGCTGAAGGTGGAGGGTCAATTCGCTGCAAGGCTGTGTCAGAAGTGGTCAGAACTCTAGGACAGGAGGCCTGTCCTCCAGAGAGCTTCCACCAGAGGGTTCTGTATCTGAGAACACTGTGCACAGCTTGGGGAGGGGGACTGTGTACATTCTGTATAAGAAATATGAGACTCTCCCCTGCCCCCCTCTCCTAAAGGAAGACTCCCAGACGTTGGCAGTCAACCTTATGCCTGCACCTCAACCTCATGGGGTCAGGAGATGGGAGGAGTTCCCTTTGGGGAAAATGGACAGCATGAGAGAAAAGACCCACAGAGTCCGGCAGGCTGTGAAACCTGGCCCATGCTTGTTACCCACAGGGAGGCCCACCAGCCACCAAGCCCCTCGTCACACACAGAGTCTCCACTGGCTTTTCAGTGGTTTCTCTTAAATATGAGCAGAAAAATAAGGGTCACCTTACCTTTGAACAAAATCCCCAGCATGAGAGTTATACCCAAACAAACCAGCAGATAGAAAGGAACTTGGGGGAAATAAGAGACAATCTGGGAAAGGGGAGAAAAACTGAAAAAGAAACAGTGACATCCTGACATAGATTTTTTTTTTTTAAATGGCATCTGTGCAACAGAACAGGATGCTATTAAAAAAAAAAAAAACTGGGCAAACGAAAAGATTTCTTATTTCTATAAAAAAAAGACAAATAAAAAATTCATAAGGGCTTCCCTGGTGGCGCAGTGGTTGAGAGTATGTCTGCTGATGCAGGGGACACGGGTTCGTGCCCCAGTCCGGGAAGATCCCACATGCCACGGAGCGGCTGGGCCTGTGAGCCATGGCTGCTGAGCCTGTGCATCCGGAGCCTGTGCTCCGCAGCGGGAGAGGCCACAACAGTGAGAGGCCCGCGTACCGCAAAAAAAAAATAAAAAATAAAAAAATTCATAAGGTTGGGAGATACAACTGAGAAAATCTCTGAGAAAGTAGAATGATAAAAACAAAAGTGATAGAAAGCTGTAAGAAAATTAGAGACTTATCCAAAAGGCCCAACATCTGAATACCAAGAACTCTACAAAGACAGAATACAGAAAGAACTGTAAAGGAAATTATCAAATAAGTAACACAGGAAAATTCCTCCAAAGTGAAATTATTAGCAGCCTGCTTGAAAGAGCTACCTGATATCCAGATTCATATGAAGATTTATCATTGTGAAATTTCAGATTACTGAGAATAAAATAACCATACTTACAAGTCTCTAATGAGAAAAGAAAAAGAGGTCATATAATACAAAGGACTAGGAATTAGAAGAGAGTGGCTATTTTGGCAGGAACACTTAAGATGTTAGCAGAGAATGGGCAATGATTTCATTAACTGTAAGGAAAATGAGTCTGTGTCTAAAGTTCTACACTCAGCCAAATCATCAAATCAATGTAAGAGTATGATAAAGACATTTTCAAATGTCTCCCAAAACTTTTCTCCTCTGAATCCTTATTAAGGAAGCTAACGAGATATCCTTCAGCAAAATGAAGGAGTACACCAAAAAGGAAGACATAAGATCCAGGAAACAGAGGATCCAATACAGGAGAGATGTGAAAGGAATTCCCAGGGTGACAGGAAAGGAAAAGGGCAGACAGCAGCAATGTGGCAGGCCTGGAGCACAACCGCCCAGAGGGAAGAACCCATGGAGCAACTTTAAACTTGTACATTACCGATGTGTGTCACCAGATTAGGAGATTTACGCTCTATCACAGAGTTTGAATTTAAATTGATAGGTTCAAAGAAAACAAAGCAAACCAAAAAAAAAAAAAAAAAAAAAGAATGATACAATCTTTAATAACCTGGAGGAAAAAATGGACAAGGAAAGAAACATAATGATAACACATTAGGCTCAGCTATGAATACTATTTATACAGTCATACAATATAAATATTAAACCAAAAATTGTGATATAAAACACACTAGGAGGCTGTGAGGAGAGTCTATGGTGTGTGGGGTTGGGGAGGGCAGCTGGGGATGGATGAGGGGAGGATTCAGGACAGCAAGCCTAATCCTTACCTTCCATCATTAGAAACAGGTAAAACCCAAAACTAAGAAACAGCAGTACACACACAGTATTAAAAATCTGGATGTAAATATTAGAAGAAACAGACAAAGTTGAAAGCGATCACCTCTGAGGAGGAGGAGAGGCACCATGAGCCTTAAAGAACTGACTTTTAAAATTATATACATTTCTGACCTTGATAAAAAATAGAAATTAAATGCAAAATAAAAATATTTTTTATATGAAGGTCAATATTAATTAGTGACGCCAACTGGGATGTAGGGTAAGTTCGTTGTTTTTCATTATCTACCGTCAGTGGTGATTTCCTCTGTTCCTCGGATCCCCTTCCCTTGTTTACCTGGGCTTTTTGGAGGGAGGTGCGCCATCACTGAAGAACTCCCAGATCTTGTCTATATCCGAGGACGAGCTCCCTGTAGAAGCCATCCAGTTTCTAAAAGAGATTAAACACCACAGACCACAATTAGATGTGTAAAGTATATCATCCAAAATAGCACATGCATTAAACAGTTTTAATAAGCTCTACATCCTAAAAAGTGTTCTAGAGGTATAACCGGCTTAACGGAAATTCATTAATTAATGTGTTCCAAATTTAAGGAATTAAATTCATCCAAAGGAAAGTAACCTCAAAATTATGACTTTGGAGCTCTATATTGTTATCCAAAGTATACAGATATATATAAGTTCTGAAGGCTTCCCCTCCCCCTCCAAAACCAAACAAAACCAACATCAACTCATGTCAATTGTTGGCCATCACTTTGTGGAGCCTAAGAAGTACCTGCTATTCTCCCATGAGACAGGCTTGGGGAAGATTTTGAGGATAAAAATAACCCACGAGGATTTCCCTGGTGGCACAGCGGTTAAGAATCCGCCTGCCAATGCAGGGGACAGGGGTTCGATCCTGGCCCAGGAAGATCCCACATGCAGCGGAGCAACTAAGCCCGTGAGCCACAACTACTGAGCCTGCGCTCTAGAGCCCACAAGCCACAACTACTGAGCCCGCGTGCCACAACTACTGAAGCCCATGCACCTAGAGCCCATGCTCCGCAACAAGAGAAGCCACCGCAATGAGAAGTTCACATACCACAGCAAAGAGTAGATCCCACTCTCCGCAACTAGAGAAAACCTGTGCGCAGCAACGAAGAACCAAAGCAGCCAAAAATAAATAAATAAATAAAAAGATTTAAAATTAACCCACGCGTAAGTGTGTTAATTCCCCCAATTATCCTTTATTATCACCTAAAGAAATCACTGGCTCAAGAATAGAATAATCAAAACTAATTTGCTGATTGTTGAACATCCCTTGTTGCTGGACAATTGTGTCCTCACGGGCAGCGAGGCATGACTCTCCAGCTAAACAAAGACTGGGTTCTGAGACACTGTGAAGAATGGGAAAGGTATTACCAAGCAATTATATTCAGGTGATAACTAGACAAAGTGAAAGAATTATTGTGGATTAGAATAAGATCAATAAAGAGAAGTTTTAACTGCTCAAAAGTTTACTAAACTTGCTAAATATAAGGGCTGTTAATTCTAAAATAGCAATACTTTAAATATTGCCCCCCCCCCAATAAACAGAAGACAATACATATTACCAGAGTTTTGGACTGTTTTTTAAAATTTATATTTATTTATTTATTGTTGGCTGTGTTGGGTCTTCACTGCTGCGTGTGGGCTTTCTCTAGTTGTGGTGAGCGGGGGCTACTCTTCATTGCTGTGCGTGTACTTCTCATTGCGCTGGCTTCTCCTGTTGCGAAGCACGGGCTCTAGGCGCGCGGGCTTCAGTAGTTGTGGCACGTGGGCTCAGTAATTGTGGCTCACGGGCTCTAGAGCACAGGCTCAGTAGCTGTGGCGCATGGGCTTAGTTGCTCCGCGGCAGGTGGGATCTTCCTGGACCAGGGCTCAAACCCACGTCCCCTGCATTGGCAGGCAGATTCTTAACCACTGCACCACCAGGGTAGTCCCTGGATGTTTTATTACCTTATATTGTCAGTACTTAGAAACCAAATTACTAATAATTACTTGAAGCTTGCTGTTTTATCAGAAAGCTGTTTTCTTTCTTAAGACATTTTTAAAAGTTTGCTGAATTCGTTTTTCTGGTAAAGAGAAGGCTAATTTCCTCAACTCATATTCCATCACACATACTGGAATTCTTCTTTGGTATCATAATCACTTGGAAAATAGGGATCACAAAATCCTAACAGTGAGTGAGGAAGTAGACCACCTTTCCAGTCAAATCTTTGGTTCTATTGGTGAGAAAGCTGGGGCTCAGAGAAGACAGACGAACTACTTAACTCAATAAACCTTGCCTTAGCTTCATAATCAACTGAGATGCTTGTTAAAAGTATATGTTCTTAAAGATAAAGTCTATTAGTTAATTTAAAAGACAGTATATGTTCCCAGGCTCTAGTCCTAAATTACTGAACGAGAATCTCCACAATCTTCAGGGGATTCTTATGATGAGACAAACAGGGAACACCTAAATGAAATGCAAACAATTTCCCAACAATCCAACGTTTTGCTAGATAAAGGATGCACACCACATGCCACACTCCCTTCTTTTACATGTACACATCACTTATTACAGTCTCACAGCTTCCCAGTTGCCAATACCAAGAGTTAGGAGTTAACTGCCATTCAAATATTTCCATGAGGTTTTTATTTCTCTGAAGTCTACCTATGCTCTAGACTGGAGAAGCCGCGGCAGGAGTGGGAATTTCTACCACATATGCGACAACCCAGCAGTTTGGGGATGTTTTTTAAAAGAACACAATGAACAGTGTATATGCTTACGCTCTTTCCTTAAATACGGCTCTATAAACCCATCTGCAATCTGGACAAACTACACTCATGTAAAAAACACTGTGTCTTGAGAAAGATGAAAGTAAAACATAGAGGAAAGTTAAGTTAATGTTCATTAAGTTTTGAAGATGGACATTTTCATAATCCAATGTTTAATTCGGCTACTAAACCAGAGTTTTAACTCTTATACAGTGCTTACCACGTGCCAAGCACTATTTACAAATATCAACTCATGTTATCCCCATAACCTTATGAAGTACTATTACTGCCCATTTTAGTGATGAGAAAACTGAGGCACAGAAAGGCTGGGTACCATAATTCAAGCCAAGGCGGTCTGCCTTCCAAGTTCATGCTCTTAATCGCACTAGAACAACCTAAAAACATTCTCCAAGTATTAGCTTCTCAGCTTTTTTCCCCCCGTTTTTAATTTACAGTCCAAAACTATCAAAAAACGGAGCTCCCACACTCTAGAAAGCAGATTTACTTGAAATAATTCTGATGCTTCGTAGCGGCTACATGATTAGGTGCTTTGTTGACGCAATCACGGCAGTTGGCTAAATCCAGGAGCTGAATGAAGCCATTTTTTTCTGGTGATAAGCACGACTTGTCACGTACCTCCCACCACCAACAACCTACCAGAGCCCTAGATCGGTCCTATCATTTTCTCCTGGAAAGTATGCAAGGTCATTCTGCTGGATGCTCTTTTCTGACAGATTGTCAATTCTTAGTGTCAACACCTGAATACTAAGCTTTTTATTTTTTTCTTTACAGAGCCAACTGTTATGAAGGTCCATTCCATCTACATAATTTAAGAGAATTAAATATGGCCGACAACTCTTGACAAGTTGTTACTGGAATGTTCTCGGTCCTCTTAGGAACTCAGCGAGAAGTAATTCAGTATGCCCACATTAAATCTGACCATACATTCATTCTGTTTTCTAACAGGATAACATCTTTTCTTCAGTCTAAAAGATGCCTCATATGATACAATCTTACATGTATACCTCAGTGACATCTAAGCATAAACCATATCTTATTCCTTTTAGAGTGTTATTTCAGGAAAAAAAATCTATCTTACCCCATTGTTTACTCTAAACAATCTGCAGGTACTGCTAAAGAGGTTCTAAGCTAATTGCGAAAATCTTGCACAGAATTCCTAATATGCAGCAACTAGTTCACACATTAATTTCTTTATGTGATCACTATTTGAGTTTTCATTTTAGTGGGACTTAGCAGAGGTGGAAAAAAGCTTTTCTGACACAAGAAAACAAAGGCAATTACCTGTGCCAGTGTCTTCATTACCCCAATTACTGCTAAGCCACTGAGAAATCCTTTAAGGCCAACAGAGTTCAGCAAAATAAAAGTTAGATGTTCGGTAAATGCCAAAACAAGTAACCTCATTAACAAACTTTTTAAGGCCTAAGTCTTCATATCAGATAGGATACTTCTACTTTGAAATCTGTCAGCTTGGCAAGAAATAGAATGCTTGGGCTTCCCTGGTGGCGCAGTGGTTGAGAGTCCGCCTGCCGATGCAGGGGACACGGGTTTGTGTCCCAGTCCAGGAAGATCCCACATGCCGCGGAGCGGCTGGGCCCGTGAGCCATGGCCGCTGAGCCTGTGCGTCCGGAGCCTGTGCTCCACAACGGGAGAGGCCACAGCAGTGAGAGGCCCACGCACCAAAAAAAAAAAAAAAAAAAAAGAAATAGAATGCTTATATCTGGTGGGTGAAAAAGGGAAAAATCAAGGCAAGTTTTCTAGGAAAAATCCATTAAGAAACATGGAAAAGATAAGAGAAAAAGGATTGGTTATATGAATGAAATTAAGATTGTATAAACTAGCAGTTGTAGATTTGAAAACATGAAAGAATTCCAGCTCCTCCTTTCACAGCATCTTGGTGCTAGCAAAGATGGCAAAATCTGGCTGCTTTCTTCATGGAGGGATGAGAGTGGGCTCTCCCAGCCCGCTCTCCTCATGCTGATCCGGGGGTCTCCCTGTGCTTCCAGTGTGTGGTCTTCAGCCCAAACAAACCACTGACATGCCAGAAGGAACACAGAATAATACACTTTCAGATATGGGTGGATGGAATAAAAAGGAAAAAAGTTCTAATGATGGCATTTTTTACCTGGAAATAAAAGATCTACAAATGGCTAGCTTGCAAAGATGGTACATTTCTTGTTTTAAAAGATCAGTTGTATTTACAGCAAGCTTTCCCCTCTTCCATTAAAAATAAAAATAAAATAAAACAGTGACTGAAATAGAGACTGGCTTATTTCTCTATCATAAACATAGCAAAGGGTTAACTTTGTTTTTTAAGGGAAAAGACAGTCATCCTCCAATTTGGAAGAAACCAAGCCCCTCTGATTGTGGCTTTTGGACTAACTTCAACAAATCTGTTTTTTTTAGCAACTATGGGAGAGGAAAGAAGGAAAAGATAGCCAGTGTAAGGTACTACAAAAGAGCACCCGACAAGCTTGTTGACAATTTAACAAATTAACTAAAATAGTTTACTAAGGCAGTTGATGAATTCAGTTCTATAATGTAGATTGCAGCCTATACTATTTGTTTTGTATAAAACAAAATTTCCAATTTCTTCCTTCTCATTCATACAAAGAAATGGAACTGATATATAAGAACTGTATCTAGGGGCTTCCCTGGTGGCACAGTGGTTGAGAATCTGCCTGCCAACGCAGGGCACACGGGTTCGAGCCCTGGTCTGGGAAGATCCCACATGCTGCAGAGCAACTAGGCCCGTGAGCCACAACTACTGAGCCTGCGCGTCTGGAGCTTGTGCTCCGCAACAAGAGAGGCCGCGACAGTGAGAGGCCCCCACTCGCTGCAACTAGAGAAAGCCCACGCACAGAAACGAAGACCCAACACAGCAAAAATAAATAAATTAAAAAAAAAAAAAAGAACTGTATCTAGCTGTGTCAGGATGCGATCCCTCTGATGTACCTCAGTCTTGAAGTCTTTCCTCTACCTCTGGTTAACCTAGTTTGCTCCTACTTTTGTCCCTAAATTGTATGTGCCTGACAGCCTCTACCTTCTGTCAGATAAGATCTGTATCACACTCATGTCCTGAAAATTTGCTTTAATACAGTCACTGATAAAATGCCAGATTGATACCACTTATTCTTGGGATTTCACCAGCAAACAATGACCTACCAATGAAAAATGTGAGAATGAACTCATAAGATATAGGGTTTCTGGAAAGACTTTAAGGATTGAGACGTATAATCACAAATTCCAGAAAGCCTTTTATCTCAAGTCCCAAAATAAACTACACTGGTATCCAGGCTCAAGAGCTCAGATGTTGTTTATATCATTTATTTTCAATTATAAAACCAAAGTAACACAGCATGTACAGGGAACAAAATTGTTTCAAGAAGGAGTAATGGAACATCCAAATTAAAATCTGATTTGAATTAGAAGTTGGTGATGGAAGTTGATGATTTTACCACGCAAAGAATGATAACTAATAAATTCCTCCTTTGTCACTGCTTTCCCTCCTGTGAAGCTTCTGAGAAGCTTGTATCTGAGACGGTATATCCTGAAAACAATGACACATGTTGCTAAGGAAGGAGACTTTAAAAATATTTAATAAAAATATTTTCCATGGGGACTTCCCTGGTGGCGCAGTGGTTAAGAATCTTCCTGCCAATGCAGGGGACACGGGTTTGAGCCCTGGTCTGGGAAGATCCCACATGCTGCAGAGCAACTAAGCCCGTGCGCCACAACTACTGAGCCTGCGAGCCACAGCTACTGAGCCCGCGTGCTACAACTACTGAAGCCCACACGCCTAGAGCCTGTGCTCTGCAACACGACAAGCCACTGCAATGAGAAGCCCGTGCACGGCAACGAAGAGTAGCCCGCGCACCGCAATGAAGAGTAGCCCCCGCTCACCGCAACTAGAGAAAGCCTGTGCGTAGCAACGCAGCCAAAAATACATTAATAAAATAAATTTATATATAAAAAAAGAAATATGGTCTTTATTAAAAAAATATATTTTCCATGTATCAAGTAGTACGATCATACAAACAATTTCATCACAAGTGACCTAGGCAATTCATTAAAAATAAGATTAAATAAATCTTCAAGGGTAAGATTTTACATTCTAGCCAGTCCTTGAAAACTAAAGTCCCCTATTAAGACAGTGTGAATTATGAATGGCTGGACCCTCAACTGCTTGCTTCTCATGCCACCAAGAGGACACACAATATGCCACATACAGACGTAGGTTCCTTCAAGTCCGGGCGAGCTCAGGCCATGTCACCATTATAGAGGATTTCTCTACAAGCTGAAATTTGACAAGCTGTAAAGAAGGGAAGACTTTCCTGTCATAATAAAAATTAAAATGTTTAGTAAGAGTATCCCACCTAGTTTCCACTCCTTTTTACTTTCTTGAGGATTTCTGACTTAAACAGCACTGAGTTTGAAAAAAATTTTTTCAAGTTGCATTTTGACATGGAGCTTGGCAAATGTCAAGTGTAGCTGAATGTTAATAGTGATTAAGTGAACTGTCAACACCGGGTGAGACATCTCAGAAGTCCATTGTGGCCATGTAATCCAAAACCCGTTCACAGTTAAACCAAGGACAGAATATAGGAAAGATACACAAAATAGACCTGTCTTTGCACAGTATCTTAAACTGACATAACGGATAAAAAAGAACTGAATAGACACCCATCTTGGGTTCTTAATTATGTTTAAAACTCAATTATCAAAATACCCAGTAAAGAGGGATTTCGCAAAAAGCTTGCTGTGAGTGCGTTCAATCTTTTCATTCTGTCATTCAACAGAGATTAAATGTCTATGAAGTGCTCGCTCCTGAACTTCCCACTCAGGATGGCAATGGAACTGGAGGTCTACAGCGGTCATGGCATTTCCTTTTAAAGAAAAAGACGGCAGACCATTACCTTTTGGGGTGATGCTTATGCAGTCCTAACTAAAGGAAGGAGAGAAAAGGCCTTGCAAATTTTTCTAGGGCCCGTCTAACTCAGTTATATTAACCTGTACCATTTTCCTTTTTCACTACGAGATGAATGTAGAATGTTTTGTTTCAGAAAGTCAAAGACGTGTGCTTCTCAGCATTTTCTTTAGTGATCATACCTCAGCTTTAACCTCATGGGAAACTAAACTCAAAACAATAAACAGCAATTTCGCAGAGAGGACTCAAGTATGAAACAACCATGACAAATTGGGAAAGGAATCAGTAAGAAAGAAGTTTAAGAAACCATGAAAGGACACTCTGAAAAATAAAATTCAGAAACATGGGAAAAGATCAGTTATGGGCAAGTACGGCAGAACACCTCCTTGGATAAACGAAGCCTGGTTCTTTATAAAGAATACTGTACGTGCAAAACAAAGATGATACTGAATATACACACCAACACAATACACTTGATATGCATGCAACTCTGGCAGTATTCTACTACATTAGTATTGATCAGGACTGGAACTGAGCAGAACCTGCACCCCAACCCCGCCCAAGTACAAACGCCCCTCCATGTCTCCTGCCTCTTGTCTGTAGAGAAGTTGAAGTCTCCCAGGCCTCCCTGAGTCACAAAGGAGCAGGCTCAAGCAGCTAATGATTAAGACAGTAGAGTTACAGACTCAGTGTCTGATGCATGTTCCTGAGTTGTTTTGCAGATACCGTAATTGCCACCAGAGGGAAAAGGCTGACTGCATGATGACCAGACTGCAGTTGTGATAAACCACTCCATCTTGAGCAGTACGGAATCTATGGCTAGCACAGTGCGAAGAACTGACCTTAAGAGAATGGGATTAACACTACTGGTGAAAATAATCCGTATCTTTGTGGGTATCAAAATAATTGTAGCTTGTTCTGCCCCTGTATGGAAACGGGCAACTACAACTGTGAGCAAAGAGCTGCTACAGACCCACGTCAACATCTTCTACTCTAAGAATACGACACCCTACGTCAGCAGGAAGAAGTTACAGAAGACAGACCTTTGCCCATGATCCCACAGAAATGCAATGATGTTCTGACAAGTGGGCATTTGTAAGCAGCTTTTAGCAGGAAAGAGCTCTCTGCAGGAGGCCTCTTTGCCTTGTCACTAACCTTAAACCAGCCCCCAGCGCCCCCCGCTCCCCCCCACCCCAGCTCAGCTCATCTCCGGCCTTAGTACACCTTTCAGATCTTTTGACCACGTGATACCTTGCCTAATCCTAGTCTGTTGGTTCTTTCCATAGATCAAAGGAGTAGAAATGAAGAAAAAGTAACAGATAACCAGATCTCTTCCCCAGCTTCCCCTTCAGTAATCTGGCGAACAAACTGTGAACACGATAGCATCTAAAGAAAAATCAAGGGAATTCCCTGGCAGTCCAGTGGTTAGGACTTGGCGCTTTCACCATCGTGGCCCGGGTTCAATCCCTGGTGGGGAATAAGGTTCCCACACGCTGCACAGCTGGGCAGAGGGGCGGGGAGGGATCATCACAAGACATCAGCACGCCTGCACACAGTGGGATGTCGATGACTGTGACCCCCTACGTGAATGACTGACTGAGATTACTTCCCCCTTTCCCTTTAAAAACTTTCACAGCCAATCAGAACCTTTGGAGATGGTTTTGGGGGGACACTGAGTCCACCATCTCTGCAGATTGCAGGCATTCTATAATTAAAAGCAACTTTCCCTTCTACCAACATTTCTCTCCGGGTATTGATTTGTGAGCGGCCAGCAGCCAGACCTGATTTGGTACCAGGACCTTATGAAAGTACTGTGCCTGATTTAGGTCGCAAACTTAAGAAACACATGGAAAATCTCACTGAGTCAAAGAACAGAAAATATAGATCACCAAATGAAAATGTTAAAAAAGGATTTGGAGCAACTGAGCTTGAAAGAAATAAGGGAGGTGACCAAACCTACTCTTACAGGGCAGTTTCTCCCAGATTCGGCCCAATCTTCACCCCCATCATGGCCCCTCTTGGAGATAAGTGCATTTGGCACCTTTGCCATTCTTTGTTGTAAAACAAAGCCTTTGGCTTTTAACCTGAGATCTCTAAATTGGAAAGGTAAATTTTCAGCTTTTACTAAATGCTAGGTCATATGAGCTTGTGATCTAACATCAGTTTCTCATTCACAGAAAAAGAGATTTTTTGCTTGTTTGTTCAGCTGCCCTTTGAAATGAATTTAAGAAACTTTTGTGTTAACTTTGGAATTACCTAAATCAAGTTAAGACATGGGTCGGGGTATTTATAGATTAACACCTGCAGAGCATTCACAGAATGAAAATTCTTTCCCTAATTTATTCACTTATTTTGGCTTATGAACTTTTGAATTTGACTGAGAAACCTGTTCCTAAAAGGCTGAGGAACTCCTTCCCTCCCTCTAGACCTGCTGGCTTCTTTACTGTTCCTCAAACAGGCTTGGCCTTGGGGCCTTTCTTTGTATGATTGTTCCTTCTGCTGGATTTTCACACACACACCCCGCCCCCCGCAATCCGCACAAGTTTCCAATCCTTTGCTCAAGTCAGACCTTCTCAATGATGCTACCCGGACCACAGTATCTGAAGCTGCAGGCTCCTCACTCACTGCATCAACTGCTCTACTTTTAATTTCATAGCACATACCACCCTCAGTATACTAGTTATATTTATTAGTAGTAGAATAAAGATATTAATTACGCTTATTATTTGCCATCTGCCTCCTCCCACTGGAATATAAACTCCTCAAAGGTAGGGATCTTTGTTTAGCTCACAATGTAGCCCAAGATGCTAAACGGTGCCTGGCACAGAGTAGGCATGCAAATACTTACTGAATGAAGTAATTGAAATGTAAGATGTTGCTCATGATCAGAATTACAAGAAGGAAATTTATTGTGCAACAGAGAATGCATTTCTAATTAAAAGAAACACCCTGTGACTGCTTTTAATGCAACTAGGACCATAAAAGGCCATTTCCTTTTAAAATGGAACAAATGGGAAAACACAAATTCCTGTGAAAATTGCGTGCACAGTAAATCAACATTCAGGCTATCACTTTTCAGATACACCAACAGTCACAACAGGGAGTGAAGGTAATCTGATTCCAGCAGGCAAAAGAAGGATTTCAGTCTTAAAAGGTTTTTTTTTTTAGATGTTGGGGGTAGGAGTTTATTGATTTATTTTTTGCTGTGTTGGGTCTTCGTTTCTGTGCGAGGGCTTTCTCTAGTTGTGGCAAGTGGGGGCCACTGTTCATTGCGGTGTGCGGGCCTCTCACTGTCGCGGCATCTCTTGTTGCAGAGCACAGGCTCCAGACGCGCAGGCTCAGTAGTTGTGGCTCACGGGCCCAGTTGCTCCGCGGCACGTGGGATCCTCCCAGTCCAGGGCTCGAACCCGTGTCGCCTGCATTAGCAGGCAGATTCTCAACCACTGCGCCACCAGGGAAGCCCCCAGACTTAAAAGTTTTAAGACTATCCTCTGACACTAAATGAAAAATTTTAGACGTAAATCATTTTATTTTTATAACTCAAGTTTCTGATATCTAAGATGTAAACTGATGTAGATTCCTAACTCAGGAACTCTTTCTGGCAAACAACTCAAAGACCTTAGTATTTAGGCTAAGAAATCAGTTTCTTTTCTTTAATATATTAAATCTATCCTAAGTGTTTTACAACTAGAGAAGAAGAAGGTCTTTTGTAGCAGCAAAAGGGATTTCAAAACACAAATTGGATTAAGTCATGGTTTAAAATCACTCAAAGGCTTCTCTGGGTTTAATAATACAGAACTCCTCATCCTGCCTGCAAGACCTGCCCTGGCCTGGCCTGGCCTCTCCAGTCCTCTTGACAACATCCCTTCCAGCCCTCTGCCTCACCCACACAGAACACATCACACACCTTCCCGGCTCACAGTGTTTGCTTAGAGCGCTATACTCTGCCAGTGAAACAGGAGGGAAGGGGGCAGGACACAACCTTTGAAAGAATAACACAGCCTAAGGACATGACATAAACTGATTTAAACCAAATGGGTCCAAGATGGCGGACAAGTCAACTTCCACTAGACCTTGAGCCTCAGTATACACTCACTATAACACATCAGCAAGCTAAATGACACACCCACAGGGGCCATGACAGTTCCAAGACCCACCTTAACGATCAAAAACTGGGCAGTGGCCCCATTCCTGGAAATCCCCGCCCCTTCCCGAAATAGCTGGAACACTCCTCCCACTCATTAGCCTATGAAATTACCCACCCCTATAAAAAGTGACAACCCCCATATCCTGGTGCCTTTCTCACCTTCTGGATGGCCCACACCCTGTGGAGTGTGTTTCTCTCTAAATAAATCTACTTCTTACCTATTGCTTTATCTCTCACTGAATTCTTTCAGCAATGAGACATCAAGAACCTGAGCTTCATTAAGTCCTGAGACCAGGTGTGTGATCTCAGTTGGAAGACCGTGGGTTTTGGCTGTGTTCGAGTCCCGGCCACGTGGGTTCAAGTCCCAATCTGGGTTTTGGCCAGGTTGGAGTCCTGGCATGTGGGTTCAAGTCCCAAGCTGAGGTGCAGAGTTTCAACTGGCAACCATGGAGGGACAGTGATAAGGTAAGAAAATGTTGAGAGTTACATCTTGGTCCTAAAGAGGCCTCTGGGATGCAGCAAGCCAGGCATACTAGGGAAGATGTTCTGCCAACGTCTGCTCCTTTTTGACTGGCGGGTCAACCCTGTATACTTATGCACATCCAACAGCAGGTCCAGGACAGAACTGTTAATCTCTGTCCTCTTCTCCTTGACTCTGAGGTTTTTCTCCTACATTCTTGCATTCTTGTTCATTCCTGCTCTATTTCTTCCTTCCTTCCTCCCTCCCTCCCTCTCCCCCTGCCTTTCTTTCTTCTGTTAACCCCAGGAAACCTATGTGACCACAAAGGTGTACTTTTTATTGCTCTAACTCCCCTCCCTCTGACCCTTACAAATGCTGACCCTTTATTCCCAACTTACAGCTAGACCAACTCCAATACTGTTACGGACGTCTTCTGTGCCACTTCTTTGTGACCCCCTGGTTGGGAGACTACCTTGGAAGCGATATCATCTAAAATCGTAAGTGCAAGTATTGACTAAATTGCTTGGTGGATTTTGACTTAAGGGTGGAATTTTGATAGAGATAGAGACGTCACCTCAAGCTTGTCTGAAATGGGTCAGGCTGCATCAATCCCAACCAATACCCCTCTGGGCCATATATTCTGGGATTGGGAATATTTGGACAACAGAAATTAAAAGGAAAGAACTTAGTAGGTTATGTAATCAGGTTTGGCCACCATATGAGTTAGGAAATTTAAAATGGAGTGAAATTTTCATGGCTTTGTATCTAGGCAATGGAACCCAAAAGGAATTTAAGGAGTGTATAGTTCGGGAGGGATAACTCCAGGAGGACACAGAGGATAATTTAACTGGCTCACCCTACAGGGCTGTGGATCCCAAATGAACGTGGATCCCTCCTCCCCCGAGATACAGGCCCTTTTGGCTATGCATTTCATAGCCTAGTCTCCCCCAGACATCAGGCACAAAATTCAGAAAACAACTGCTGGTCTTCAGACTTCAATGAATGACTTGTTCTAATTGGCTTATTTGGTTTTCAGTAATAAGGATATGGCCCAAAAGGCTGAATGCTCCCAGAGAAATATGCAAAAGGCCCAAATGATTGCAGTGGCTTTGTTCGTTCAGAGATCACTAAAGGGGAAGCCGGCTTTTCTGGACCAATCTGGCCTTGGCAGACCACAAGGTCCACGGGTACCCATACAAGGCCAATGTACCATGTGTGCACAAAAGGGGCACGGGAGGGAGGATTGTGATCAATGTGCCCATTGCAAACAGCCAGGGCATTGGAAGAGGGAATGCCCCAGATGCCAGAGAGCAACAGGGGCCCCTCGGCCATTGATGGTTTTGCAATCAGAAGACTAAAGGGGCACAAGGCCAAAACTGGCTCTGCCTAGAGATACCATCTATGTAACTAATGTAGGGCCTCCGGTGGTCATCGATGTGGCAGGGCACTTGACAGAATTTCTTATCGACACTGGTACAACCTTCTCAGTCTTAACCCAAAGGATTGGAAACCTTAGCAATCATAAGGAATACGTAATGGGGTTGTCAGGGAAGAGACAAGGGCACACTTTCCTGGAACGCCTTTTGTGCAAGATCAATGGCCAGCTGTTTTTACATTCCTTTCTGTTTGTGCCTGACTGTCTCATCCCTTTAATAGGAAGAGATTTATGAACTACGTTAGGGGCCACTCTGTTTCTCGAGGGGCAAGGGAACCACCCTCATCACCAAATGGTTCTAACACAAAGCAAAAAGGAACAGATAAAACCTGAAGCTAAAATAGAAGCCTTAGGAGACCCTGGAATATGGAATATTGAGGTTCCGGGCTTGGCCAAAGATATCCAGCTGGTGATTATTAAGTAAAAAGGGTTATATAGTGTCTAAATATAAGGTACAAATTTCTTAAACCTAGGGAAGATCCTCAAAAATGTTTGTAAGGAGATTACCAAAATAGGAGGCCATTGGTCTGACTAAACTGACCATAGCTGATATTCAGACCCTGATAGGAATTTTGGAAGAGGCCTTCTCCCCTAAGCTAAACAAGGAAAGGTAAAACTTTCCAACATAGGTGAATGGGTATGTCAGTCCTTCAATATCAAGAGGGTCAAATAATTTAAAACTTGACTGGTCAAGGATAAATAGAAATCTTAAGTGTCTTTTCTGTAAACACTAGTAAAAAGGGTTTAGGTAAGTGACCTTGATTTGTTCCATCTGCCAGAAGCCAAATTTGAGTCCAACCTCTTGTAACTGATGCATTTTATGGTGTACCTGTCTCAGGACTGAAATTTTGGAATGGGAACTACTACGAGGTCTCTGTTTGTGTGTTCATATGTATCTATACGTGTCTTGTAGGTGTACGGTACTGCCAAAAATTCATTCATGAAAGAGCTCTACTTAATTGGCTTTTAAAAAATTAAGCGCTTATGTAAATACTCAGAAATAGAAAATAAAATGGACAGAATAAATTTCAGGTACACGTCATCTGGAAAATATTCAGTATTAAACTGATATCCAGTATTGAAGGTGGCTTAAACTTGCTGGTTTCATTAATATAGACATGTCTTTAAAATCATCAATGTTGAGTATACTTCTTTTGTACCTAGGTTTACTAGAAATCAAATAAAACCTTATTCTATCTGTTATAAATCTGTCAACAAGAAAAGTAACTCAATGTGAAAAAAACACTTTTAAGGAAAGTAAAGTGCATGTTTTCAGTAAAAGAAGGTGGGAAGAATGAGAAAAAACAAACTGAAAAAAGTTGTGCATGATAAGATTTTCTGAGAAATGATTATATTTAGTTGCATAAATGAATTTGTTGGGAGTGGGCTGGGACAAGACTAGATTCGGTTTCTCCCTGCAAAGTTTTCTTCAAATGCTGCTTTTAACAAGCGATAGTATGAGTTTCTTTGCCTTTAAGTGATCTGTATTTACTTTTGAGATCTTTTGTAACTTTGGTTAAGAAATAAATATTGTCTCACAGTGACCTATGATCTTATTTGACCAAGTGTTTGAAAACTTTTTGACAAACTTCCCAAATATCAAATTTTAATTACGTTTCTTTTGATTTCCAGGTAACTTTTGGGGTACTTTAGAGGGGCCCTGAGGCATCTCAAAGAGAAATATTTAACTAGGATTATTTGGTACATTAAGTGAAATGTAATCATTTGTAATTCTGGTTATAGTAACCAAGTTTCTTTATCGATTACACTGTAATTGATGTTTAACCATGCCGTTTAAGTCTTTTACCATTTATAGATACTTTTGCACTCTGATGCTGTTACAAAAAGTGCTTCATCATCAAGGGGATTCATAGAAAGGCTATGGAAGCTGTTACAACAGTTCTATACCAAGATGAGGATTCCAGCCTATACTGACTTAAAACAAGGAGCTGTCCTGCCCCTGGGGCCCCTAGATCAGGCATCCAGAGATTTTTACTCCCTGACAGGCAGGGTCGACGCCTCTACTCAGCCTTGAAGCAGTTGTAGAGGAGGAATCATCGCCCTCCTGCTTCCCGTAAGAATATGGGACTAAAATCTCTGAGGGGGGAATGAAACAGGAGGGAAGGGGGCAGGGCACAACCTTTGAAAGAATAACATAGCCTGAGGACATGACATAAACTGATTAGAACCAAATGGGTCCAAGATGGCGGACAAGTCGACTTCCACTACACTTTGAGCCCCAGTATACACTCACTGTAACACACCAGTAAGCTAAATGACACAAACACAGGCGCCATGACAGTTCCAAGGATAAATAAGGATCAAAAACTGGGCAGTGGCCCCATTCCTGGAAATCCCCGCCCCTTCCCTAAATAGCTGGAATACTCCTCCCACTCATTAGCCTATGAAATTACCCACCCCTATAAAAACTGACAACTCCATACCCTGGTGCCTTTCTCACCTTCTGAGATGGCCCACACTCTGTCTGTGGAGTGTGTTTCTCTCTGAATAAATCCACTTCTTACCTATCACTTTCTCTCTCACTGAATTCTTTCTGCAATGAGACATCAAGAACCTGAGCTTCCTTAAGTCCTGAAACCAGGTGTGTGATCTCAGTTGGAAGACCGTTGGTTTTGGCTGGGTCCGAGTCCCAGCCACGTGGGTTCAAGTCCCAGTCTGGGTTTTGGCCAGGTTGGAGTCCTGGCATGTGGGTTGAAGTCCCAATCTGAGGTGCACAGTTTCAACTAGTGACCACGAAGAAACACTGATAAGGTAAGAAAACGCTGAGAGTTAGGTCTTGATCTTAAAGAGGCTCGTGGGATGCCGTGAGCCAGGCATAATGAGGAGGACACGCTCTGCTGATGTTTGCTCCTCGTCAACCCTGTATACTTATGCACATCCAACAGCAAGTCCAGGACAGAACTGTTAATCTCTGTATTCTTCTCCTTAACTCAGGTTTCTCTCTTACATCATGCATTCTTATTCATTCCTGCTCTATTTCTTTCTTCTGTTAACCCCAGAAGACCTGTGTGACCACGAAGGTGTACTTTTTATTGCTCTTACTCCCCTCCCTCTGGCCCTTACAAATGCTGACCCTTTATTCCCAACTTATAGTTAGACCAACTCCCGTTCAATGGGGACGTCTTCTGTGCCATTTCTTTGTGACCTCTGGGGCTCTAACGCCTGGTTGGGAGACTACCTTGGAAGCGATAGTATCGAAAATTGTAAGTGCAAATCTTGACTAAATTGCATGGTGGATTTTGACTTAAGAGTGGAATTCTGGATAGCTCGGGAGTTAGAGACGTCACCTCAAGCTTGTCTGAAATGGGTCAGGCTGCATCAATCTCAACCAATACCCCTCTGGGCCATATATTCCAGGACTGGGAAAGATTTGGACAACAGAAATTAAAAGGAAAAAACTTAGTAGGTTATGTAATCAGGTTTGGCCACCATATGAGTTAGGAAATTTAAAATGGAGTGAAGTACCCTATGGTCAAATTTTCACGGCCTTGTATCTAGGCAATGGAACCCAAAAGGGATTCAAGGAGTGTGTAGCTCGGGAGGGATAACTCTAGGAAGGACAGAGAGGACATTTTAACTGGCTCACCCTACAGAGCTGTGGATCCCAAATGAACGTGGATCCCTCCTCCCCCGAGATACAGGCCCTTTTGGCTATGCATTTCATAGCCTAGTCTGACCCAGCCATCAGGCACAAAATTCAGAAAACAACTCCTGGTCCTCAGACTCCAATGAATGACTTGTTCTAATTGGGTTATTTAGTGTTCAGTAATAGGGATATGGCCCAAAAGGCTGAATGCTCCCAGAGAAATATGCAAAAGGCCCAAATGATTGCAGTGGCTTTGTTCGTTCAGAGACCACCAAAGGGGAAGCCGGCTTTTCTGGACCAATCTGGCCTTGGTAGACCATAAGGCCCACGGGTACCCATACAAGGCCAATGTACCATGTATGCACAAAAGGGGCACGGGAGGGAAGATTGTGATCAATGTGCCCATTGCAAACAGCCAGGGCACTGGAAGAAGGAATGCCCCAGGTGCCAGAGAGCGATGGGGGCCCCTCGGCCACTGATGGCTTTGCGAACAGAAGACTAAGGGGGACAAGGCCAAAACTGGCTCTGCTTAGAGATACCATCTATGTAACTAATGTAGGGCCTCCGGTGGTCATCAATGTGGCAGGGCACTTGACAGAATTTCTTATCGACACTGGTACAACCTTCTCAGTCTTAACCCAAAGGACTGGAAACCTTAGCAATCATAGGGAATACGTAATGGGGTTGTCAGGGAAGAGACAAGGGCACACTTTCCTGGAACGCCTTTTGTGCAAGATCAATGGCCAGCTGTTTTTACATTCCTTTCTGTTTGTGCCTGACTGTCCCATCCCTTTAATAGGAAGAGATTTATGAACTACGTTAGGGGCCACTCTGTTTCTCGAGGGGCAAGGGAACCACCCTCATCACCAAATGGTTCTAACACAAAGCAAAAAGGAACAGATAAAACCTGAAGCTAAAATAGAAGCCTTAGGAGACCCTGGAATATGGAATATTGAGGTTCCGGGCTTGGCCAAAGATATCCAGCTGGTGATTATTAAGTAAAAAGGGTTATATAGTGTCTAAATATAAGGTACAAATTTCTTAAACCTAGGGAAGATCCTCAAAAATGTTTGTAAGGAGATTACCAAAATAGGAGGCCATTGGTCTGACTAAACTGACCATAGCTGATATTCAGACCCTGATAGGAATTTTGGAAGAGGCCTTCTCCCCTAAGCTAAACAAGGAAAGGTAAAACTTTCCAACATAGGTGAATGGGTATGTCAGTCCTTCAATATCAAAAGAGGGTCAAGTAATTTAAAACTTGACTGGTCAAGGATAAATAGAAATCTTAAGTGTCTTTTCTGTAAACACTAGTAAAAAGGGTTTAGGTAAGTGACCTTGATTTGTTCCATCTGCCAGAAGCCAAATTTGAGTCCAACCTCTTGTAACTGATGCGTTTTATGGTGTACCTGTCTCAGGACTGAAATTTTGGAATGGGAACTACTACGAGGTCTCTGTTTGTGTGTTCATATGTATCTATACGTGTCTTGTAGGTGTACGGCACTGCCAAAAATTCATTCATAAAAGAGCTCTACTTAATTGGCTTTTAAAAAATTAAGCGCTTATGTAAATACCCACAAAAAGAAAATAAAATGGACAGAATAAATTTCAGGTACACGTCATCTGGAAAATATTCAGTACTAAACTGATATCTAGTATTGAAGGTGGCTTAAACTTGTTGGTTTGATTAATATAGACATGTCTTTAAAATCATCAATGTTGAGTATAATACTTCTATCGTACCTAGGTTTACTAGGGGTCAAATAAAACCTTATTTTACCTGTTATAAATCTGTCAACAAGAAAAGTAACTCAATGTGAAAAAAAACACTTTTAAGGAAAGTAAAGTGCATGTTTTCAGTAAAAGAAGGTGGGAAGAATGAGAAAAAACAAACTGAAAAAAGTTGTGCATGATAAGATTTTCTGAGAAATGATTATATTTAGTTGCATAAATGAATTTGTTGGGAGTGGGCTGGGACAAGACTAGATTCGGTTTCTCCCTGCAAAGTTTTCTTCAAATGCTGCTTTTAACAAGCGATAGTATGAGTTTCTTTGCCTTTAAGTGATCTGTATTTACTTTTGAGATCTTTTGTAACTTTGGTTAAGAAATAAATATTGTCTCACAGTGACCTATGATCTTATTTGACCAAGTGTTTGAAAACTTTTTGACAAACTTCCCAAATATCAAATTTTAATTACGTTTCTTTTGATTTCCAGGTAACTTTTGGGGTACTTTAGAGGGGCCCTGAGGTATCTCAAAGAGAAATATTTAACTAGGATTATTTGGTACATTAAGTGAAATGTAATCACTCGTAATTCTGGTTATAGTAACCAAGTTTCTTTATCGATTACACTGTAATTGATGTTTAACCATGCCGTTTAAGTCTTTTACCATTTATAGATACTTTTGCACTCTGATGCTGTTACAAAAAGTGCTTCATCATCAAGGGGATTCATAGAAAGGCTATGGAAGCTGTTACAACAGTTCTATACCAAGATGAGGATTCCAGCCTATACTGACTTAAAACAAGGAGCTGTCCTGCCCCTGGGGCCCCTAGATCAGGCATCCAGAGATTTTTACTCCCTGACAGGCAGGGTCGACGCCTCTACCCAGCCTTGAAGCAATTAGAGAGGAGGAACCATCCCCCATCTGCTTCCCATAAGAATATGGGACTAAAATCTCTGAGGGGGGAATGAAACAGGAGGGAAGGGGGCAGGGCACAACCTTTGAAAGAATAACATAGCCTGAGGACATGACATAAACTGATTAGAACCAAATGGGTCCAAGATGGCGGACAAGTCGACTTCCACTAGACCTTGAGCCTCAGTATACTCAGTGTAACACACCAGCAAGCTAAATGACACACCCACAGGCACCATGACAGTTCCAAGGATCCATAAGGATCAAAAACTGGGCAGTGGCCCAATTCCTGGAAATCCCCGCCCCTTCCTGAAATAGCTGGAATACTCCTCCCACTCATTAGCCTATGAAATTACCCACCCCTATAAAAACTGACAACTCCATACCCTGGTGCCTTTCTCACCTTCTGAGATGGCCCACACTCTGTCTGTGGAGTGTGTTTCTAAGTAAATCCACTTCTTACCTATCACTTTCTCTCTCACTGAATTCTTTCTGCAATGAGACATCAAGAACCTGAGCTTCCTTAGGTCCTGAAACCAGGTGTGTGATCTCAGTTGGTAGACCGTGGGTTTTGGCTGGGTTCAGTCCCAATCAGGATTTAGGCTGGGTTCAAGTCTCGGCATGTAGGTTCAAGTCCCTATCTGAGTTTTACACAGTTTAAAAGCTACATGCAGTGAATTCTCAGTCCCCTGAGTTCTTCCTCTGGCCTGGCACAATTATATTCTGTATATGCTGGTAGAGTTTAAAATGAGTGGAACTGTACTAGTCACAGCAAATCCACTGCTTTGCAGTCACAAGTTGTTGAATTTTCATGTTAAAATACCTGTTAAATGCCAGGCATTGGGCTAAAAGTGATACTATTACCGCATCCAGTTCACCTCCAACAAACACCATGTAGTGTTTACAGTGAGCCAGGCACGGTTTTCTGCACTTTACAATGTTCACTCCTCCATGAAGCAGACACCATCACCATCACATGTCACAGATATCACAGATAGCGGAGGCACAGAGACATTAAGTAACTCAATAGCAGTCACATGACTATTTATTACACAGTAGATACGGGACGCTGATGCCAGAGTCCACGTTGTAGAGACACAACTCAATACTGTCTCACCAGAGATGACTTACGTCATACCCTTAAGGGCCAAACCCTTGAAAAGTCTCCATCTTTTAGGGGCAACGGAACTGTAAACATATACTTACCATTATGGCAAAATTCAATGAAATAGTTCGGACTTATCTTCCTTTACCTCTTGGAAGCATGTGACACTTAATTCCATTCTCATCTCCCCTGGATACTGTGTTTTCCTGGCCTTCCTCCCAACCCTGGAGGGAAAGCTCTTCTTCCTCTGCCCATTCCCTGAATGTGGACTGTCTTCATGGCACCATCCGAGGCTCTCCAGTTTAACCACTTTACCTACTCCCTACTCTCCCCACCCCACTTACTCCAATGGTTTATGAGGCCAACTAAGTGCTAATGACTCCCAAATCTGTATCTTCAGCTCAGATCTCTCCTGTGTTTCAGACCCATGAGAGACCTACCCAGAAGTTTCACTACAGCCCTTCAAAACTCAAACATACTTTTAGACAGTCCTATTTCAAACTTAAAGATCAAAACACAGTTCAAAAGCCTGCTCCTTATCATGTGTTGGAGGTCTCTGAATGGCAGGAATAATCTCTGGGAGATAGGATTACATACAGGTGACTATTTCCTTCTTTCTGTCTCAAGCACCAACACAAGTATTCATTGATTTTGAAAGAACTGTCATCTACTTTAGGAAAGTTCTTGCAAGTGCCTTCCCTGGATCAATCTCAGTAATCCCTTAAGAACAAGAGAATGATGGACCAGTGGGAACATAGGAAAGTGGCTAAGCTTGTAACTGTAAACTAGCTGATATTCCTTTCAGGGTATTTGGATTTCTTCCTAATAAAAATTAACTGAAAAATATTCTCTTTGATCTGTAAATGAACTGAGTGATGAAAGCATTGTTTAGACCTGAAACAAGAATCTGAAAGCTCCAAAAACAGGTTACTATCTGCCACAGAGCCCCACCAGAGCTAGAAAGACTAGGCTGACTTAGAAGAAACAGCTTTAAAAGCATTGCTTTGCAGAGCAGGTGGCATCAGTCTCAAAAAGTGGCCAGTGAAAACAATTAAGGAAAAAAGATAGATGAGAGAAAAACAGTTTAGGGAGACCTAAAAACATACTTTCATAAAGAGCGAAGGAGGTCAGTGCAAGACTGAGGAGTCACAGGGAGAGACAAGAGGGCTGGATGGCCTGGGCCCCGAGGTGTGGACAATGCATGGGGGCGGAGGGAGTTGGGGAAAGCACTTCTGTTTTCTGAGAAAACGAACAGGTTGCACGTAGGCACCTGGGAATACGTTTAGGGTACAGCGAAGTAGAAAGAACAAGTGATCCCATTTGGTTCTGTGGAGAAAAGCAGTTTTCAGGAGGAACTCTTGGAGCAAGTGTAAGCATCCTGGTTTCATGCTGACATCAATTCAAAAAACTGTATTCTTAAGAGTTTGCCCCTGCTTTTACACCACACGTTTTCTTATATATAAATCCCCTTCGGGTTTTTTTTTTTTTTTTAACTTTTGTTCCTTCATTTACCTTAGTGTCTTAGTAAAATTAACTTTTTAAAATACTAAGTACTTGTGGATTCACCCAAAGAGCAGCAGAGCATGTTTCTAGAGCAGAAGAAAGAGAGAAGCAGTGCATTTCTAGTGACTGAGGCCAGTGGGCGAGTTGGGGTGATGGGGGAACCGGAAGTGAGCAGAGGGCTGGACCCTCCAGGTCCCTGTGGACATGCCTTAGTGGGGTCTAGAGAGCTGTGGTGAAATGCTAAGTTCTTATCACATTCATTCTGGGAACAGATCCCAAACCTGCTCCAATGCGGAGAGCAGGAAACTGAAAACTATAATGGGCTCTCATTAAAGCTGTCATATGCATATGACAAGAATGGATATTATGAAAAATGATCAAAGGAAAAGAAGAGATCAAGAGAAAAATCACAGGAATCAGAGAAGAAAATGTCCCAGGATTGAAGGACATGAATTTCCAGAATGAAAGGGTCCACTGAGCACTCAGAATAGTCAATGATGAAATACCTGCACCAGGGTACATCATCATGAAACTCCAGACCACGAGGGATAGAGAGAATACCCTCAAACTTCCAGTGAGGGAGAAAAGAAAAACCAAACCAACAAAACAAGGTTTCGTAGAAGAGGTGTGAACCACCACACCTCCAGGGCACTTACAGATACCGGGAAGTACAACGAGGCCTTCAAAACTCTGAGGGAAAATTATTTCTAACCTGGGACTCGATTACACTTCCAAACTATCAAACAAGTTTGTGGGCAAAATAAAGTCTTTCAGATACTTCTTAGGATGTAAGGTGTGAGCCAAGAAATGGGACGGCGTGGGGGCCAGCCCAGGAGGAGAGTAAAGGTCAGTTCCTGCATGATACCGACAGGAAGTAGCAAAGGGGGGAGGAAGATGATGCAGGGCTCCAATAGAAAACAGAAGTGATACATGTGCACCCAGAGATAATGTTACTGATGTGAATGTGATTAATATGCTAGAGCATTTGGAAAAAAATTAACATAGGTAAGTGAAATAACCAGGCAAAGGTGAACCTACACACATGGAACAGCAATGCAGGATCACCTGGCTCAACCAACGGTGGACGACATTTGGGCAGAGGTATAAATACAGGAGTGTCTGCTGGGCGGGAGGGAGGGAGGGGGACTGATTCCTGGGCCCTAACTCAGCATTCACTGAATCAAAATTTCTAGAGGAGTGATCTGTAGCTTTAAAAGTACCTCAGGTGATTCTTATCATCAAGCAAGTTGGGGAAATGCTGACTAGTACTTTGGGGTCAGTAAACTCAGAGTGGATTTGGTTTTCTGAGTCAGTTAACAGTGCAGCTCTCTTTATAACAGCTAGTGTAAGTCATTTTCATTAAACCAACAATATCATTAGAGCAAACACAGCATATTCCAATCACTAACAATTAATACACACACACACACACACACACACACAATCCACATCTTTTTATATGGTCGATTAATCTATGACAAAGAAGGTAAGAATTCACAATGGGGAAAAGACAGTCTTGTCAATAAATGTGTGGGGAAAACTGGACCGATACCTGCAAAAGACTGAAAGTGGGCCACTTTCTTACACCATATACAAAGATAAACTCAAAATGGATTAAAGAGTTAAATGTAAGACCTGAAACCAAAAGCTCCTAGAAGAAAACATAGGCAGTACACTCTCTGACCTTGGTTTTAGCAATTTTTTTTTGGATCTCTCTCCTCAGGCAAGGGAAACAAAAGCAAAATAAACAAATGGAACTACAGTACATCAAACTAAAAAAAGCCTTTGCACAGTGAAGGAAACTATCAACAAAACAAAAGGCAGCCTATGAATAGGAGAAGACATTTGCAAACAACATCAGGTAAGGGGTTAATACCCAAAATATACAAAGAATTCATACAACACAACATCAAAAAAAAAAAACAAAAAAAAACAACCTGATTAAAAAATGGGCAAAGGACCTGAATAGACATTCTTCCAAGAAGATATACAAATGGCCAACAGGCACATGAAAAGATGCTCAACATCGCTAATCATCAGGGAAATATAAATCAAAACCACAATGAGATACCATCTCATACCTGTCAGAATGGCTATCATCAAAAAGACAAGAAGTAGCAAGTGTCTTTATGGTGAGAATGAGAGAAAAGGGAACTCTCGTGCAGTGTTGGTAGGATTGTAAACTGGTGCATCTACTACAGAAAGTTGTACAGAGGTTCCTCAAAAAATTAAAAACAGAATTGCCATATGATCCAGTGATTTCACTTCTGGGTATTTACCCAAAGAAAAAACACGAATTCGAAAAGACACATGCACACCAGTGTTCACTGCAGCATTATTTACAATAGCCAAAATATGGAAGCAAACTAAGTGTCCACCAATAGATGAATGGATAAAGAAGATCAGGTGTGAATTTCTGAATTTCTCTAGGGATCCTCATATCCTCTGGCTTTTGTCAACATGGTTGAATAATCCCTCATTTTCCATTGTCCATGTTCTGGAAACATAGTTTCTAGGTTCACCCTTCCAGTGTATATTCCTTTTCCCATAAGACACTTGGTCATCTTCATTTACATAAATGCTACAAAATACATAGCTCTTTAAGATGTTGAAAATGCTCCAATGTAACATTCTTGTTTTACAATCATAAAATGCTGACTAATAATGTGAGTACCTACTACACAGTAGGAACCAGATATATTTATCTTGCTGCTCATCACAACAATCTTATCAGGTAGGTATTATTGGTTCCACTGCACATATGAAGAAACTGAGGCTGAGAAGATTAAATGCTTGTAAATAACAAAGCGTGATGCAAATCCCAGTCTGTTTTTGAAGCTCATGCTGTTTCTAAAATACTAAGCCTGCCTCATTTCCTGCAAGCACTGGAATTTCAGCGATCTTCAGGTTGTTTACTCCACCCCCTTTCTTGGACAAGAAATTTAGGGTACAAAACTTTGAAGTGATTCCCCTAAATGGCAGAATGAAACCAAATTCCATAGCTCTTGACTCTTACTCTATTTTTATTCTACAAATCTATGCACTGATGCTATACTAGGTGCTGGACAGGGCTAGTATTTACTGACTGTTGTGGTCTCTCCCGTTGCGGAGCACAGGCTCCGGACGCGCAGGCTCAGCGGCCATGGCTCACGGGCCCAGCCACGCCGTGGCATGTGGGATCATCCCGGACGGGGGCACGAACCCGTGTCCCCTGCATCGGCAGGCGGACTCTCAACCACTGCGCCACCAGGGAAGCCCCTCTACAGTGCTTTAACCTGCATTAACTCACTCAATCCTCATGGTGGTCTTAGGGTAGATATTATTCCCATTTTACAGGATAAAAAAACTAAAGTGAGAGAGATTAAGTAACTTGCACAAGGTCACACAGCTAGCAAGTGGCAGAGCTGGATCTGAAACCCAGTCTGCATGACTCCGAAGTGCAAGCTCTTAGCATCTCCAAGGTTTACAGTCCACATTATCTCTTTTGAATGCCCATACGGTTTTAGTCTAATTAAAAGTGTACACATTATGTGTGGACCCTTCTTTCAACCTGATGATTCAAGCAAATGAAGTGTTAGAAAGTGAGACCAACAGGAAAATCTGTACACTGACTGGTTGCTTGGTGATACCAAGGAATATATTTTTTAAGGTGTGATGATGGTATTGAGGTTATGTTGAAAACTAGTTCTTATCTTTGACAGATACATACTGAAGTGTTTACAGATGAAATGATTATTTCTGGGATTTAATTCAAAACCATCTGGGAGTTTGGGGTGTAGAACAAGACTGGCCCTGTGTTGGCTGGATGTATTAGAAGCTGGCTCATGGGTACATGGGGTTTATTAGAGTTTTCTCTATCATGTAAATGTTTGAAAATTTCCATAATTAAGAAAGAATGCACACACAAAAAAGAAAAAGATGAGAAAAACCATGTTATTTTAACAGTATTTGGGAAACAGAAATATGAATGATTTTCCCCCACTCTACTTTTTGTATTTTCACATTTTCTATATTACTTTTATAATGGAAAACATAAAATAAGCTACTCAAAGAAATTCCCCCCCAAAAGAAATTCCCTATCTTCTAAAAATAGGCAGAGCAAGTCTGCCCATAATCTAATGAGGTCAAAGCATCATGACAAAAGCATTTCCCACCCCTTTATCAGTTAACTACCATTCACAAAAAAAAGGCCACTTTTTAAGGACAAGTATGGTCTTTAAATATTAAACTAGCCAAGAGCATAAAGGCACATAAGGGCAAAACAGATTAGACACAGACTTAAGGAAAATAATTATGGTAACTAGACTTGTGGCGGTGACCATTTATTTGGTAGTATATATAAATGTTGAATTATAAAGCTGTACAACTGAAACTTACATAATAATAATTTAAAAAAGAAATTAAACCCCCAAACCAGATATGGTCAGGTAAAAATGGGTTACATTTCAAGGGATAATTAATATATAACATGCTTTGGTTTAAAAAAAAAAAAAAACGACTAACTAGTGATACAGTTCCTCTTGATAGGCAGAGTTTGGGACAAAGACTTTGAATGTGTAATGCTGACCTTCCTAAGGGTCACATGGGCCACAGGACAGGGATCTCCTCGCCAGTGTATGGCCAGGTGGGGATGGGACAGCCACAGCTCACAGGCCAGCTGTCTTCTGTGGGTCACCGCCAGTTTTCCTCAGTGACACAACAATAATTTCCATGTGTGTCACAGTATGAAAAAAGTTTGGGAAGCAGTGATTTAAGCTAGACCTGCCCTGATCGTTGCTCAAAAGCTGAAAAAAAGTGAAACAAGGGGCAACAGGACAATGGAATCTCTTTGAAATGCTGGCATGGAAAAAAGAACTAATACACATGGTATAGGTCGATACCATTGTTTTCTAATTTTTTTCTATCTGCACTCCTTTCCACAACCCACCTAGGAAATCTGAAGGTGTATTCCAGCAGCACTAATGAAGTAACCTCCAAACATAAATGTTAGCTCAGTGGCATAAGGTTAAATTGTGGGGACAGGATTAAAATCCTGGTTCTCTGTGCCAATGCTAAATGTACTCAAGGTAACTCTGAAATAAATTCCACTTGTTAAGAAAGAGAAGCACTTAAGTGTCAGTGGAAAATCTTGATAGAAGCTTAGAGCTAGTAAGGATCTTCTTTTTTTTTTTTTTTTTTTTTTTTTTTTTTTTTGCGGTACACGGGCCTCTCACTGCCGCGGCCTCTCCCGTTGCGGAGCACAGGCTCCGGACGCGCAGGCCCAGCGGCCATGGCCCACGGGCCCAGCTGCTCCGCGGCATGTGGGATCCTCCCAGACCGGGGCACGAACCCGTGTCCCCTGTATCGGCAGACGGACTCTCAACCACTGCGCCACCAGGGAAGCCCAAGGATCTTCTTTTAAAAGACAAATAACTGAAGCCCAAATTACTCAAGTTCACAAGCAGCTGAACCGGGACCAGTCCCCAGATCTCCCAGCTGCCGACAACTGCTCTTTCCAGGGCACCTCCAGAGAACTGCTAATTGCTTCTTTGAATCTCTCTAAAACCATAAAACAATATCCAAGTACTTCCTGCTCCTCAGGGAAACTGAATCGCTGGTTAATCTGCAACTAGCAAATCGTTGTTCAAGGAACCAGAATTTAACCTCATGCCATTAATTAACCTTAAATTTGGGATATTTAGACACAAGTTCTTTTATTAGTCCCTGTTTGTATTTATGCAATAAAAAGAAGGCTTAGTTGTTCTTGCACAGGTTAGAAAATATCCTTAAAAACAAATTATCAAGTTCTTCTTTATATGGTTATGGGGGGGCACATATTATGATACATCAAGATCTAGGTAGATAAGCCACGTTTGTACTCTATAAGAATGAAGACACCACTAATAGAATTTCCCTCCTTATACTGAGAAAACAGTCCAGATAAGAAGAGTCCCCAACCAAAAAGAGAATATGAGATCAGTGCAGAAGTGGAAAAATGAGCTATCTAAAACAGCATTAACTGAATGAGGAAGAGAAAGGAGGCAATATGTATCTTTACATAAATTCTTGTGTACTGAGAGCAACTCTATTTCAAATCAGCAAGTGGCCAGACTCAAAGGATAAACGTTAAGGAACCAAACTTCTGTAGCCACATTGGCTAAAGCTGTACTGTGATACCAAGCAAACAAACACTCTGAATTCTTCAAACTTCTCTTACAAAGTTTCAACAAGAAAAACCTAAAAGTTCCTTCTCCAGAAAAAAAGAGAACAGTGTTTTTATGCCTAGGCACTATAGTGTGTGCCTTGGGTTAACCTGAAACCCAAGAACACAAGCTCTGTGTCACTGACAATGACATCTGAGTTGGTTCTTCATTTTGTTTCCTGCCACAGAAGGCCAATTCTGCAGGAACAGGGGTCACTTCTTGAATGCCATTAAGGACAGGTTAAGGCAGAAAAAGGTTCCCCAGCACCCCCCCCAAAACCATAAAAGTTCTACACCTAAAACAGGCTTGTAATTAATGTAACGATACGAATTTAAGTCCCGATGTCCAAATTTCAGAGTCCCTGGAAAGGAGCCTTCACATACTTACGTAACACGTGATGTGCGACTGCTTAGTGAAATTAGAACCTGGGGCTGGGACATTATCAGTAAAAGGTAGTAATTCTCAACTTCTCTAGATCTGTGTCTTTCCTGGGAATTTGCAGGGGAAAAAAACAGTAGGAGAGAAGCTGTTTCTCAATCTCCCTTCAAATTCTTCACATTTATACCCTGATCACCTCTCTTATTAGAGAAACATACAAAGGTCTTCTTTTCCCCTCTTTACAAATACATGTACTCCTACCTCCATTCTTTAGGTCAAAAATGGACAGAAATTAGATAATTCAAAATGTTCAGACACACCTAACCCATGCCTCTGATGCACTTCAGCCAGCCAAGGGATATTTGTGAGTTTATTTGTGAGTTTACTCTGTACCAGATGCGGGGAATAAAAAAAATGAATGAGTCCTTAAGGCACTCACAGTTCAACAGCAGCTGTCAATAGCACATCTTGACCTGTACAACTCAAAACCAATTCACACTCAAAGGACAGTACAGTGTAGCGAAAAAGACCACTGAATGAAGCACAGCCTTTCTACTGAGCACTCAGATTGCAGCTTCCTAGCTGATTTCCCAGCTATCAAAGCCCTCTCCTTTTCAATCTGTCCTGCATTCAACTGCCAGATTCATTTCCAGAATTCCACTTTCAAGGTGTCTCTCTCCTGCTCTAGCATCTTCAAAGACTCCTCCCTACTTACCACATCCAGTTCAAACCCTTCTTCCAGTTAAAAGTCTTCTATAGGCTAGCTCCACTTACCTGTTCAACTTTATCTCATGCTCTACAGGGCTCCCTTCTGCCAATCCCTTTTAGAGGGGTAGGACGCCAACTTAATTTCACTACCTCCTCTAACTCCTCAGGCAGCCTTCATTCTAAGCAGTCTTAAAAACTGTTTCCTCGATCGTCAGCACAGATCCGTTAATTTCCTGAGATCTCTTCAGGGCTCGGCATCAGCTTTCTTCTTAATAAATGGCAGGTCTGTTCCCAGGTACTTTTAACATTACCATCCCAACCAGATGTTCCTCTTCCCTGCCACTCCTTAGTGAAGTCACAGGGTCTTGACTTAGTGAAGTCCCTGCCAGTTTGGGCATGGGAGTCCCAACATTGCACCTTGTAAGAGAAGGAGAGGGTCTGGAGCAAGTTACAAACCAGGGATGGAGAAAACGAAGGAAGTGGAAAAGGGAAGGGAAGATTCCTGCTCTGTACTTTGTCTTTTCTTTGGAAGCAGTGGGGGGAGGGATGGAGGAGACGCCACGAAATGAATTCTTGAAGAAGGCAGAAGAAACTCAAGGTGCTCCCTAGGAAGAAAATATGGACCCGTGGATAACGGAAGGGCTCCCCATCGCCCCTGGGAGAGAAGGACTAGTTACAACGTGAAACAAAGAGGTTGAGAGTCAGGAGATGAGGGGTGGAGAGGCTTCACAGATTCCGCATCTCCGAAGGTCGAGCGGTAAGGAAAAAATTAAGGACGCGAGGCGTCCCTCGAGGGATTGGCCGAGCACCCGGGACGTGGTTGCCAAAAGGGACGAGGTGGGCGCCTCAGACGGCTCTGGGGCGAGTGTTCATAGGGCATGCTTCTCCCGGGCGCGGGGGCGGGGAGGTGGTTTTGAGTGGGGTCGTCTGTTAAAGGGAGAAACGGTTTCCCAAGACAGGGGTCTCCGAGAACGGAAGCCCTGGGGACGCGGAAACGTTAAAGCGTTGAGGCACCGGCATTTCCCAGCCCCAACCCGGCTTCACCACACACTCACCGCGTCTCCTCCAAACACCACCGCTCCAGTTGCAGCTACCAGCCGGCGCAGCCGCACTTAGCGCTCATCGTCCCCACGTGACTCGCCCGGGACCCCCCCCCGGCCCCGCCCGCCCCCCCACGTGACCCACAGGGCCCACCCACTCCCTCCTCCCTCTAGTCCGTCTTCTGCGCGTGGGCTTAGCTCGCACCTCCCTTCTCGGCAAGATGGCGGCTCCTAGCTATAGTGTGCCTGGCCTCTGGGTCCGGGGTTCTTGGCAGCGTCTGGGGAATCTCTTCACTTTTGTCTCAAAGCCACTTTGCTCCGCTGCTGCTGCCTCTCGGCCCCTGGATGCCCAGCGATTAGCGGAGAGGCTTCGAGCCCAGAAACAGGAACAAAAGACGAAGAAGCCGGTGAGCCCAGAAGGACCACAACTCCCAAGAGGCAGTGCGCTCACTGGTTTCCCAGGCCGGGAGGGAGGTGGGAGGGTCCTCTGACACGTGTCAAGTAATCAATGTCGAGGACTTGTGGGAGAATGGGGGAGAATGGGGAGAAAGCGGAGGGGAGAGGTCGGAAGGGTGCGGTATCTTCCTGTGGGCTGGTTCTCTGGCTCCTGCCGACCCCGGCCCTAAGCACCACGTGGGTACAGGCGAGACACACCCACCCCTGCGCTCAAATTACTCGGGGACGGGGCGAGTCTAATGCAAAAATACAGGCATTCCCTTCCCAAATTCTCACCCAGACTTACTGAAAGTCCTCCCCACCAGGCATTTACCGTCGCTCCTTCTCTCTCCGCAGGTGCCCACAAACCCTATTCAGCGGAGAGTGCAAGAACTACTGCGGTTCACAGAGCAGCTGCAGCGCGTCCACCCCAACGTGCTTGCTAAGGCGCTGAGCCGAGGACTTGTCCACCAGGACAAGGACCTTGTGGTCATCAATAAGCCCTACGGTCTCCCTGTGCATGGTAAGCAGCATGTGGGGAAGGGAGGCGGGCCACTGCTGCTTTCTGCTACACGTAGGGGCAACTCTAACATTACTGGGGGGCTCTCTGAAGCCTTGCTTTCAAAGTAATTAAACTTTTGTGGGGTACTGTCCTCTGTGAGGAACCAGTAAGGACGCAGAGATAAATAAGACAGTCCCCACGTTGCAAACATCTGGCAGCCAGCAGTGATTTATGGAATTTGCTGTGTGCAGGCCTCCACCGAGGATTGCTATAGAGAAGGACAAAGGCTGTGTGGTTCCTGTCTTCAGATTATTTTCCATCAGAACTGGGAAAGAGGACATAACGTGTGTTGGTGTATACCTAACAAAACCCCAGGGTGCCTAGAACTTAATGGAAACCCTAATGTTTTTGAATAAATGTTAAATGTAGTTGTCAGAGACAGCTAGGGTGAGTCAGGAAAGACTGATAGAAAAAAATGCATTTGTGGAAAGGGTTTTGCTGGGGGAATAGGCATATTTTAGCTAGAAGAACGAATGTTTTGGGGGGAGGTATGGAGAAGGTTGTACATGAAAACAACGAATTAAATCAGACATTGCCGAGTGCTTTGTATGGTTTTTTTCCTCTCTTGATCCTTCCAGTAGCTTGCCTTTCCGTTCCCCAAGAGATAACTATTATCAAGATATTTACATTTTATAGATGAGAAAACTGAAAGTTGGAAAGAGTAAGTAATCTGTCCAGGGTCAATGGCTAGTTGTGAGGGTCCATAGAATGGAACCCAGGAATGTCTCACCCCAAAGCCCAGCCTCTCAGCTCTTCTGTAATGCCTCAGGAGGGTCTCATGGTCTTGCATTTTTCACTAGGGTTTACTTGGCAAATTCTCAAGCCTTTGTTTATATAGTGAAATATCGGATCTCATCATTTTGGTTGCTAATTTTAGTATGAGTACATAAGTAGATTAAAAAAAAAATATATATATATATATATATACATATAGGTCTGAGGAGAAAGCCACATGCTCTAGGATGGTGCTTTTTAAACTTTAATATGCATATGAGTCACTTGGGCCTTTTGTTAAAATGCAGATTTTAATTAATTAGTCTGGGTTGGAGGCCTGAGATTCCTTTCTAGCAAGCTCCCTGGGCAGACTAATATGTTGCTAGTTCCTGGACCAGAATTCAGTAATAAGGCTCTAGAAAGCATTTACTATTAATCCAGCAAGGGCTGTTGTCCCAGGTAGAGGTCTTTGGTGGGATCTTTTCCTGGCCGCTCAAACCTCTGGCTTTTTCCTTCTTAGGTGGCCCTGGGGTCCGGCTCTGCATCAGTGATGTACTGCCTGTCCTGGCGAAGATGCTTCACGGCCGCAAGGCAGAGCCCTTGCATCTGTGCCATCGGCTGGACAAGGAAACTACAGGCGTAATGGTGTTGGCTTGGGAAAAAGAAGTGGCGCATCAAGTCCAAGAGTTGTTTAGAACCCGTCAGGTGACAAAGAAGTACTGGTATGAAGCCCATCGATGGCGGTCGAGGTGGTGTAGGCACCCTTCCATCTATTCATCCTTTCTTACAGCAAGAACTCCCAGTAATAGAAGGCACTGAACTTGGACGTGTGGGCATATAAAAATTATAGGAAACCGGTTTAGTGCTTAGAATATTAGAGTCTGGTGGCATAGTGGTTCCTAATTGTGGCATAGTGGTTCCTAATTATGGCTCTACATAAAAATTATTAAAAATTAATTATATGAGTATACATGATTTCGTTCCTGTGGTAAAATGTCAGACAACAAAGATAAAGCAAAAAACTCCTGGAGCATCCACTCATTCTATTATTCTAGTTTCTTCCCTTGGGGTACTTTGGGTTTTATTCCTCTGGTGCTTACTCAACGTACTCACATATATGTCTGGTGCATACACTATGTGTGTATGCCTGTGTATGTTACATACAGATGTGTGTATATATATCACACTTTACCATGTATATTGTACTTTCTTTTTCCACTTAACTCTTTGTTTTGGGGGTCTTTTCCATGGTAGTGCATATAGATTTACCTCAGTTTTTTTAATAGAAGAAAATGCATGAGCAAAAATGAAACCTGCTCCTGTCCCCCACCTACTCGATTTCCTTCTCCAGAAGCAGTCCCTATTATTAGTGTCTTATGTAAACTTCCAGAGTTATATGGGGCATGTATAAGCATATTACTGTATAGCAGCATATTTTACACTGCTTTGCATGCTGCTTTTTTCACTTGGATAGTATATCTGGGAGAGCATTTTGTGTTGTACATTTAGCGCTATCTCCTTTTTAATGGCTCTGTTGTATGTATTTGTTGTATGGATATCATAATTTCCTTATTGATGGGTGTTTAGGTACTTTCCCAATTTTCAGAGCCTATTGCAAAGAGTATGTGAGTATATCCTTAGGACAGAGTCCCAGAAATGGAATTGCTGGGTTGAAGGGTACACACATTTGAAATTTGAATGGTTACTACCCAAATTGCTCTCCAAAATGGTTATGTCAGTTTTTACTCCTGCTAGGAGTGGTGAATATCTACCTCCCCTTATCCCTGACCAATGCATTTTTAAAAGGTTTGCCATTCTGATGGGTTAAAAAATATATATGATATTTTATTTTCTGTTTCCCCGTGTACTAGTGATGTTGACTATTTTTTTGTGTGTGTGTTTACTGGCTATTTGCGTTTCCGTTTCTGTGAACAGACTTATTTTCTTTTGCCTATGTTCTGTTTGATTTGTGAGTATTCTTTTTAGATTTTGCTTGTTAGTCCTTGATTTTGCAGCTGCTTTGTAATCTTGGGAGCCTTTAAAAAATCTGTATGCTTGAGACCCACCCACAGAGGTTCTGATTCATAAGTCTGGTGGGTGTGGGGATTGGGCATCTATATTTTTCAAAAGCTCCACAAATGACTCTGATGTAGAATCAAGTTTAAGAATCACCGTAAGAAGAGATTACAGGTAACGGAGGAAGTTTGGCATGGTAGCTAAGAGCTCAGCAAGATCTGTGTTCAGCTCTCACCTGTGTCATTTACCAGAGTGGAACCTTAGGCAAATTATTGAACTTCTTTAAGCTTTGTCTTCATATGGAAAATGGGAATAATGGAGTCAATGAGAGAGTTAAGTGAGACAGTGCATGTGAAGTGTTTAACACAGCACCCACATCACAGTAAAGGCTGAAAGATAGAAAATCAAGACTATTATTATGTATACAAGTAATCAAAATGTAAGTCTATAAAAAGTGTTATTTGTGAGAATTGTCTGTAAAAGTTCAGAATCGCTAACCATTTTCTGTATCAGAAAAGGCTTCGTGGAAGACTTGGAGTCAGTTAATTGGGTCTCGATGAATGAAGGATTTGATAGATGAGGTGGAGAAACGTGTTCCAGATTGTAGGAACAGCAGGCACTGTAGGAGTAAGGCCTACAGTCTGGTGTGGAACGGGGGCTGGTGGCAGATAGTGCTGGAAGGGTCGGCGGGAACCTGGTTACTGACAGCCTTAAATACCAGGTGCAGGAAATAGAAGTTAGAAGTAGAACATAGCAGGCAACTGATTAGCACTTGCTGGCTTAGTATGATAACAATTTGTTATATTCTAATTATTCAGAGCCTATTGCAAAGAATATGTGAGTATATCCTTAGGACAGAGTCCCAGAAATGGAATTGAGTCTTCTTACTAGATTTGGAATTCCTTAAGAACAGGGATTTTTGTCTTGTTCATCCTTCTAGAACTAGTACCTACCAAAATCAGTGCCTATTTATATTCAGTGAATATTTACTGACTGAACGTTTTTGAGCAGGAGTGTTAGGTCATTAGAAAGGGTCAACTCGTAGTTACGACTCAGTGTAAGTATGATAAAATGTATCAGATAGCAGCCTAAACTGCTACCAACCTGCAGTGGGTTGTCCAGGGTGTGCAGTGTTATATCTGGGCTTGTGACTCCTGGGACAGTGATTCTGTGTGAGGCCACCAAGTACCCAGGAGAGCTGATGGACTGGAAGAGGCATGGACATAAGGACAGATTAAAGAGTCTTCTGCCTGTCTGTGGTGTGATGGAGGGAAACCTCCAACAAGAGGGACTTACTGAGCTGTGGTTGGGGTTCCTGTGGCTTTTCTGAGCACAGTTCCTCCCTGTTTTATTGACCTGGCAAATAGGCAGGAGCGGCCCTGTGAAATTTTCACTCAATTCATTCATTTATTCCATATGCAGCTCGAACTTACCGTCTTTTATTATTTAAAAAAGAAAAACAGGGTACAAAACTGTATTACCCTAGTTTCACTTTAGGCTGTACATACTCATTTTTAAAGGCTGGATGAGTGACCGTGTTATTAATATAATTTTTTTCTTGTTTTTCTGTTTTTTCCCCCAATATTGTACAATCAGCACATATTAGTTTAGTTGTAAAAAAGATAGGCTTATAAGGATAGTGTCAAGCTCTCAGGCTAAGCACTGTACCAAGAGATCATTTGGGACCCTCTGATCTTAAGAACTGACCGCAGTAGTGCAGGAGGTCCAGAGTTAAAACCTCTAAGTAGCCGATGCAAGGAGAGCCTCACTCACCTTTGTGGCTTAAGCGAGGGTCTGTGTGTGTCCCCCCCAGGGCCATCACGATGCGCGTCCCGGTGCCCTCAGCGGGAGTCGTGGACATTCCCATCGTTGAGAAGGAGGTGCAGGGCCAGGAACGACACCACAAGGTGGGTGAGCGCCTCCAGAGGGATGGGTTTGCTGCTCTTTCTTTGAAATTGTGTCGTGATTTCTTTGGCTCCAGATGACGCTGTCCCCGAGCTACTGCATGGACAATGGAAAGATAGTGAGGGCACGGACCAGCAGGAACGCACACCTGGCTGTGACTCAGTACCGGGTGCTGAGCAGCACCCTCTCCTCTGCCCTCTTGGAGCTCCAGCCTATTACCGGTGAGGGTGCCACTGTTCTGCAGTGGGTGGAGAAGCCCCGCTGCCCCTCAGCTTCACCCAGGGCCTTGTGCTGGGCTCCGCCCCTTCCCCTGAGCAGCCGGTATGATGGGGGCTCTGGGGTTGCACCAGAGCGTGCTTCCAGTGCTGATCTGAGGCTGGGAACTTCCATAGGGATGACTGTTGCAAACAGTAGGTAGCAGAAGGATACAAATAGTTTGCTTTAGGCAGACTCCTACTCTTAATCAGTTTCCTGGGTGGGTGAGAAATATTCAGTTAAAATGATAGAATAAATCAATTCTTCCCTTCAGAAAATAAATAAATAAATAAATGGTTTGCTTACGTTTATTTAAAAATTTGCAAATTGATTCCTCAAAAAATGAAGCATAGAATTACCATATGATCCAGCAATTCTGCTCCCTGTATATATGCAGAAGAATTGAAAAAAGGGATTCAAAAAGATATTGGTACACCGGTGTTCATAGCAGCACCATTCACAATAGCCCAAAGGTGAAAACAACCTACACGTCCATCAGCAGATGAATGGAAAAACAGAATGTGGTACATCATGCAGTGGAATGTAATTCAACCTTAGAAAGGAAGGAAATTCTGACACATACTGCAGCATGGATAAACGTTAAGACATTATGCTAAATGAAACACAAAAGGACACATACTGTATGATTCCATTTATATGAGATACCTAGAGTAGTCAAATTCATAGAGACAGATAGTAGAGTAATGGTTACCAGGGGCTGGAGAGAGCAGGGGGCAGGGAGTTATTGTTAACTGGGTACAGAGTTTCAGTTGGGGGCAGTGGAAAAGTTCTGGAGAGGGGCTGTAGTAGTGATTGCACAACAATGTGAATGTACTCAGTGCCACCGAACTGTACTCTTAAAAACGATTAAAATGGGACTTCCCTGGTGGTGCAGTGGTTAAGAATCTGCCTGCCACTGTAGGGGACACAGGTTCAATCCCTGGTCCAGGAAGATCCCACATGCCACAGAGCACCCAAGCCCGTGTACCACAACTACTGAGCCTGCGCTCTAGAGCCTGCAAGCCCCAACTACTGAGCCTGCAAGCCACAGCTACTGAAGCCCACGCGCCTAGAGCCCGTGCTCCGTAACAAGAGAAGCCACCGCAATGAGAAGCCCCTGCACCGCAACGAAGAGTAGCCCCCGCTCGCCGCAACTAGAGAAAGAAGACCCAACGAAGCAGCGAAGACCCAATGCAGCCAAAAATAAATAATAAATTTATATTAAAAGAAAGGATTAAAATGGTAAATTTTATGTATATTTTGCCACAATAAAAAAAATAAATGTACAAAGCAATACTATTTCGTGTTATACAACACAAATTATTTTTTAAAAAAGCATGGCAATGATAGACACCGAGTTGATAGCAGTGGTTATCTGTGGTGGAAAGGGAACTGTGGTGGCGAGGGGTACCTAGAGGCTTAACAGTACTTATGATGTTTATTTCCTAATAGCTTACTGTTTGTTATATTATTCTTTATACCTTATTGTCATTGGGGCTTTGCCGGTTTTCCTGTCCTTCGATTTAATATGATGAGAAGCAGATGCCACCAGTGGTATTGTTTCAATAGCGACTCATAAGTTTCCTCCCTCTCTTGTTTTAAAGGAATAAAACATCAGCTTCGAGTTCACCTGTCTTTTGGACTGGATTGTCCAGTCCTCGGTGATCACAAGTACTCAGATTGGAACAGGCTGGCCCCCCAGGTAATATACGTTTGACCCAACATGCAACAGAATAAGGGGGAGGACTTTTGCTTTCCCCTTGTTAAGTCCCTGAAGTGAGTCACAGCAAAGATGTGTTGATTGTCTTCCGACACAGTACCATGCTAGTTATCTAGCTTATGGAGAAATTGAGAAGCAGTTAGGAGACTTTCTGAAGGCTCAAAGCAGGCTTTCATGCTACAGCTAAAGAGCCTTGGTGGAAACTTTGTTTTTTGCTGTTACAGCCCCTTCTCTTGGAAAGCCAGAGAATTGGCCAAGGAGAGCTTCCCTGGTGTGGTGGGTTTTCTCATACATGGGCTCTGAACCCTTCCTAGAAATGGCCCCGAAGCAGGCTGTCCATCACTGTGTCTTCCGGGAGTTAGTGAGGGGGCCCCGTAAGTGGAGGTCTTCTGCCCCCACACGCTGGTCAAGGAGGAGCTGTTGGCCTTGCGCTCACGAGCTCTTTCCTCTGCACAGAAGCTGTCTGCCTGCATCCTGAAGAAGCTGGGGCTGCCGCAGTCCAAGGCCCGCTACGTCCCCCTTCACCTGCATGCCTGCCAGCTGACTCTGCCTGCCCTGCAGGCCGGGAAGGAGGAACTCAACTTGGTCTGCAAGCCTCCTCGATATTTTGTCCATTCCCTGTACCGTCTGGGCTTAAAGATGCCGAGTCGGGATCAAAATGGGGACGAGGAAGCCACACACTCAGGAGCACAGTGAAGACAGTTGGGCAGTTTGCCCTGAATTCTTCTCTCTGATTAAGGGACTCTGCTAACTTCTCACTTGGGACAGACTCCAGAAGAGCCAGGTGTGATGAGTTGAAGAAACAGCTGCTTCAGGGCTCTTACTGAGGACTAGTGTCTGTTTTTTGACACTCTGGCCACATGCTGGAAAAGTCAGCAGGCAGTCTCCCTGCTTCAGAGTGGAAGAGAGCCCAGGACCAGGAGAACTAAAGCACAGAATCTGTGATCAGGAACTGTTTTTACCCAACAATAAAGCTCTTGATCTGTCAGGAAAGTTCCTGTGGTTGGAGAGAACATAATGGTTGTCTAGCTCATAGAGATTCAGAAGCAGCTTCTGCTGTCCTCATGGAGCTGCAGGATCTATCAGCAAAGCCTTCCTGCTTTATTTGTTCAGCCTCAGATTTTGTAGCCAGCGATCATAGACTACAAGGATTCCCTTCAGCCTCGGCTCGGGCCCCTTACTGTGCTAGTGACTGTGGAGCCTGCGAAGGGGTGTTCAGTGAGCAAGCAAAGCGGGTGTAAATGGCAGGCAGTTAACAAAAACGAGTGGAGCAAGCAGGGTGTAAGGCCGTGGTGGGGAGCACCCACATGTCTAAAGAGGGCAGTTGTTAGCTCCAGCTGCGGGTTGCTCTGTGGGAACAGATTTTCCAACTTTTTAAAATTATTTATTTATTTGGCTATACCAGGTCTTAGTTGCGGCACGCGGGATCTTTGTTATGGCATTCAGGATCTTTAGCTGTGGCATGTGAACTCTTAGTTGCGGCATGTGGGATCTAGTTCCCTGACCAGGGATCAAATCCGGGCCCACTGCATTGGGAGTGCAGAGTCTTAACCACTGGACCACCAGGGAAGTCCTAACTTTTTTCAGAGAGTCAGGAAACCCAGATCCTAACTTTTTTCAGAGAGTCAGGAAACCCAGATATGTATGTGAAATCTCCCAGTATATTGCTAACTAAATCAGAATTTTTTAAAAAACACTTGGATAGCCAAGCAGAACATATTTGTAGGTTGGATTTGGTCTGCAGGCTGCCTGTTTGCGATCTAAAGAATGGTGTAGAAGTTTGGGGAAAGGGATCATCTTGAAAGTTCTGGATCAGTAGTTGGCATTTTAGCTCCATGTAGCATCTGTCCTTTCTAGACTAGGGGATGGCTTTGATTAATCTGTAAATATGGGGTTGTGAGGGTGCTGCCGGTTTTTTGAATCCCCTTTGTTTGGAAGCAAGCCTATCCTTGGGTCTCAGGAGGGAGATGCTGAGCCGAGCACCCCGCGGGAGGAAGTTATCTCGGCCATCCCACTCACTTGTCCAGCTAGCTCCCATCTTATTTCTTGCTACAGTACCATCTTGCAAACAAATACACCTCATGTTACTTAGGCTGAGCTGAGAAAACTCGGAATGACAGCACAGTTGGGGAGAAGCCCCAAGAACAGTCGTTAGGTGTTCTCTCTGTGTTGATAATACAACTTTCTAAAAACCCACTTTCCTGTTTCCATGATGCCTTTTACCATGCATGATGGATTGAACTTCAAAAGTACAGATGAAATAACTGTCCAGTAAGTCCCCTACATACGAGCGAGTTCCGTGCGGAGAGCGTGTTTGTAAGTCCAATTTGTTGGCAAGTCCAACAAAGTTAGCCTAGGTACCCAACTGACACAATCGGCTGTATAGTACTGTACTGTAATAGGTTTATAACACTTTTCACACAAATAATACATTAAAAACAAGCAAAAAATACAACATTTTAAATCTTACAGTATAGTACCTTGTCCTGGGAATCACCCTCAACGCCTCTCTCACACCTGCCCCCAGATCCAGTTAGTCAGCAGGTCTGCTCTCCTTCCCTCTAACCCCTTCTCTGAATATGCACTTACGTCCTACTTCCCCAGGTACCAGTGTCACCCTCGCCAGCCTTCAACCACGAGGGGAGAGATGGGGAAGGTGGAGTGGCAGAGCCGGTAAGAAGTAGGGTCACGGGCAACCTGCTCGTTCCCACAGAAACCAAGCTCAGGGTGTGCTGAGACCATCCTGGGTCCCTGGGCTCTGGACCGTGGAGGGCTGGTGTAACTACGACAGAACCCCACGAAACACACCCCCATGTTTTCTCAATCGGCTGCCCTTGGCTCTCTGGGCCACTTTTAGCCAGAGCTCCCAGTAGGATATACAGACACGGCCTTCTGTCTGTGCTTGTGCGGAGCATGCCCTGTGGGTGCAGACACCTTCCCCCAGTGGGGCGGACAGCGCAGGGTACTTCCCACACCACCTGCCCAGAGGGAGGCCAGACTCCACAGGTTAAGGGCACAGTGCTGCACGGGACTCCTATCCAGACACCAGCTGCAAGTGCGGGGGTTCCCAGGCCACTGCACTTCCGACTAATCAAGGGGAGGAATGAGCTTTCCACAGCCCTCTTAGGGTCCCTGGCTGGGTCTAAAAATTGAACTGACAGATGAACAGGAGAAAAGCATACAAATATATTTGATACAAGTTTTACATGGCATGAGAGTTTTCATAAAGAAATGAAGACCCAGGGCCTCCCTGGTGGCGCAAGTGGTTGAGAGTCTGCCTGCCGATGCAGGGGATACGGGTTCGTGCCCCGGTCTGGGAGGATCCCATATGCCGCGGAGCGGCTGGGCCCGTGAGCCATGGCCGCTGAGCCTGCGCGTCCGGAGCCTGCGCGTCCGGAGCCTGTGCTCCACAACGGGGGAGGCCGCAACAATGAGAGGCCCGCATACCGCAAAAAAAAAAAAAAAAAAAGAAATGAAGACCCAGAGAAACAGACCCAGAAAACTACCTGTGTGTTTTCACGCTAGTTTTGATGAAGAGGGGCCCATCAGGGAGGAATGTGATGGGTTAGGGGGAGGAAGTAACTGTAGTAACCGGGGGAAGCTTCACAAGGCCTGTTAGTTAGGATTCTTCTTGGCAACTCAGCCTTTGGCGGTAAGGATGCTCCTTTTCTCCAGGTATGGGGAGGGCACCTCTCGCATGACAGTTTATGACCTGTTTCAGGGAAGAAGGGCAAGGAGAGGAGGAGGTCAAGACGAGTTTCCTGCTTCTGCTGTTTGCTCAAACTTCTTCAACTTAAAATATGCAAGGTGCCAGATTTGGGGGTAGCATGTCCTCAACCCCATCACCAGACAGCTAAAAATTCGGGGGTTCCTGTTACCTCCTCAGGCTTGATAATCCTCTAGAATGACTCCCAGAACACAGGAAAGTGCTATACTTACTATTACAGGCTTATTACAGCAAAAGAATACAAATCAGGACCAGCCAAAAGAAGAGACTCATGGAGCAAGGTCTGGGAGGGTTCCAAACATGAAGCTACCATGGCCTCTCCCGGGGGAGTCAGGACGCATCACCCTCCTGGCACACGGATGTGTATTGCCAACCACAAAGGTCATGGAGTTTTTACTGGGGTGTCATCATGTAGGCTTGATTGATTACATCACTGGCCACTAGTGATTGAACTCAATCCAACGCCCCTTTCCATCTCGGAGCCCGAACCCTCTAATCACAAGGTTGGTCTATTGACATGGCCTCCACCCTGACACTCCCCACGGGTTACACAAGCCATCAGGGCCCACCGTGAGCAACGAAGACACTCCTATCATTCCAAGGATTTAGAGGCCTCCTTCCAGGAGCCAGGGACAAAAGCCAGGCAAGTTCCTTACTGTACAACTTCGTTTCCCCTCTGTACCCCCAGTTCCCTGAGTCATCTCTCCATGTCCTTTATAGGGACCCCTTCACCTTTCTGTCTCCTTGGTGGCTGTCTGTATAGATGCCTCCATCCGCTGGGGCCTTAGGGTCCTTTTGGATCAGCAGTCTTGAGATATTTCTGTTCACTTCCTCTCTCGAACACCACATGGTGAACTCTTATGTGCTATGATCCACAGCGTAGATTAAATCCCTGGGGTTTTAATCAGGGGTGATCACACAGAAGGGTGAATCTTCTTTTTGGGGGATTTTCTATGCTGTGTGTTCACAGTTACAGTAAACATGTCCTGAATACACAGGTACCCCATGCCTTCCAGCCCATGTCAGTGCATACACGTGTGTACTCCACACACACCATGAGTCCACACCTCATATCACCTCCCTTTAACACTCCCCCCAACCCACCTCATTGCCACTCTTCACACCTGTGGGGCTCTTGACCTGCCCCTGCTCACACTGTGGACTCCTCAGTGGATGTGTGCAGACTGTCTTGTGGGAGCCAGACAAGGAGCGGGGAGACTGGTGAAGAGGCCCACGCCATGGCCCAGGTGACAAGGGACAGTGGCTGCACTAGAGTGGGGCCCTGGGCGTGCACTAAACAGGCTCAAGATACAGCTGGGAAGGAGCATGGGTAGAGCTGATTAGGGGTTGACATGGGTGGGGGAGGGGGAGCGTCTAGGGTGCCTCCCAGGAAGCCTGTCTGAGTGGTGGGGTAGATGAGGTGGGTTGACAATAAAAGGGGGAGGAAGAGATTTGGGGTGGCCGTCCCAGTCCTATGTCAGTGCTGTTACACATCCACGCATCCAAGAGGGAGGAGCGGAGGGTGGCGGTTACCCCGTGTCTCCAGAGCACTGCGAGGTGTGCCCATCTTCATCATTCCACACCTACTATAGCGCATCCTAACCATTACCTGTAATCATGCCTGCCTTCTCCCAGCCTGTGAGCTTCTCGGGGGCAGGCACCAGGGCTTTCATCTTTGTGTCTGGCCCCCAAGCCCTGTACCTGTAAACCCTTGAAAAGTGGCTACTGAACAGAGAGGTAGCCCTAGGTCTGTGGTAGCTCTCAGGCTCTGGAGCCAGATGGGCTTTGGGTTCAAATGGCTCTGATATTTATTTGGTATGACCGTGGATAATTTATTTAACTTATCAGAGCCTCAGTTCATGTACCTTCAAAATGGGTATAATAATAGTACCTCTGTGACACAGATATTTTAAGAATTAATTGAAATAATTCATGTTAAGTTCCCAGAAGAGTTCCTGACATGGCAAGTGCCCAATTGATGTAATGTTAGGTTAAAGCAGGTTAAATTTGCCATTTTTATTGAGGTAAAATTCACATGCTGTATATAAAATTCATCCATTTAAAGTGTAAAATTCAATGGTTTTTGTATATTCCTAGAATTGGACAACGATCACCCCAGTCTAATTTTAGAATATTTTCATCCTCACAAAAAGAAACCCGATATCCATTTAGCAGTCACTCCCCATTCCCGCTCAGCCAGAGCCAACCACTTTCCTATTTCTGCCTCTATAGATTTGCCTATTTTGGATACTTGATATAAATAGAATCATGCAATATATGATCTTCTGTGCCTCTTCTACTCAGCATGTTTTCAAGATTCATCTTGTTGTAACATGTATCAGCATTTCACTTCTTTTTATTGCTGAATAATACTCCATCCTATAAGTATGCCAAATTTTGTTTATCCATTCATTTGTTGAAGATGGTTTCCACTTTTTCGTTACGAATCATGCTGCTATGAACATTCATGTATGAGTTTTTGTGTGGGTGTATGTTTTCATTTCTCTTGGGTACATAACTAGGAGTAGAATTGCTGGGTCACATGGTAACTATAGGTCAAATGTTAACTCTGCTCAACACTTTGTAGAACTGCCAGCCTATTTTCCAAAGGGGTTGCACCATTTTACACACCCAATTTCTCACCAGCACTTGTTAGTACCTATCTTTCTGACTATGGGCATCCTAGAGGATGTGAAGTGGTTTCTTACTGTGGTTTTGATTTCTATTTCTCTGATGACTTATGATATTGAGTATGTCTTCATGTGTTTATTAGCCATTTATATATTTTGTTTCAAGAAATGTCTTCAAATCCTTTGCCTATTTTTAGATTGGGTTGTCTTTTTATTACTGTAAAAGTTCTTTATGTGTTCTGGATGCTAGTCCCTTATCAGGTATATTATTTGCAAATATTTTCTCCCTTTCTGTGTGTTGTCCTTACATTTAAAAAATTATAACATTTGCAACACAAAAGTTTTAGATTTTGATGTTGAATTTATATCTCCTTTTGTTGGTTGTGCTTTGGGTGCCATATATATATATATAAAATTGACTAATCCAAAGTCACGGAGATTTAATCCTATTTTTTCTTCTAATAGTTTTCTAGTTTTAGCTGTTACATTTTGGGCCTATGATCCATTTTAAATTAATTTTTCAGTATGTTGTATTAAGGTCCCTGACTTTGCATGTGGGTAGCTAGTGGTCCCAGCGCCATTTGTTGAAAAGATTATTCTTTCTCCCATGGAATTGTTTTGGTAAGCTGCCATTTTTGAAGGTCACACTGGGTCAGATATAGATAATTTCATAGGGTACAATTTAGTTTTATTACAGTGTTAATGCGAATGAAGCAAAATGAGAAATAACTGCAGTTTCCTATTTTGCCACCAGATGGCAACAGTCTCCCAGATTTCTTATCCCTCACTGGGCTGAAAGTGGGAACACGTTTTATAATCAAGTATCCTCCACAAGAGTCTTTCCCTGTTTTTCTCTAACCTCCTGAAACCCTTGACATTGGCTTCTCCAGCATTGTAAATCTCGGTCCTTTATTTTTTTAACTTAGCTTAAACGTGGGGTTTTCTGTTCTCAGGTGGAGAGTGAGGTAGTGGGGGGAGGTCATGGTTTAGGCTGGCCGAGTGTATTCAAACTAGAATTTGACTCATAAACACTCAGTTATAAAAGCACTACAAGTTCATTATAGAAGTGAAAAGTGTAATCAAGCCGTTCTCAACTTTCAGAAAGCCTGAAGGCTACACTCAGATAAGAGTACATCTGAGGTAGGATGACAAAATGACATCCAGCCCTATAACGGGGTCCTGCCTTAACAATCCCAGATCTGCATTATGGGGCCCAGCCCACCGATCATACGGCCTGCAGCACTGTCCCTGGCACACCAGGGGAGAAGTGAGAGTGAGAAGTGAAAGAGCTTGCCTACCTTCCTTTCAGGAATGTATACCTTCTGCTCTGACTCACTGGCCTCTCTTGCCTGTTTCTCAAAGTATTAGCCGTTCTGAAGTCCCAGAACCTACTGGGAGGAGTGTTGCTACATCCTCACCTCCGGGCTTCCTAACCGTGCACGCGGTTGAAGGGCCACCTTTCCTCCCAATCCCCCTAGAGACAGCAGATTTGACCTGTGAATTCTGTTGATGGGGCCCATTCCATAGCCTGCAGGCTCCACTCATTTATAAGACATTGCTACTTTCAGCTTTTCACCAATTAAAAAAAAAGCCTAATGGAAATATGCATTTACTCACCACGTGGTTGCACAGCTCAGCTGAAATATCAAGGGTTCTTAGCTTTTGGCTCAAGGTAGTAAAAAATTGCCATCTCTTTGTTGACCAGAAGCATAGATTGATACGTATGATTTTGACTAACAAAAGCAGGTCGATAAAATGTCATTTAATAAATAATGGGGGGAAATAAAGATGGCAGGCTTGGAAGCCTGGGCTGCGATGATGTGCCTTAGGCGCCGGACATGTGTGCTCAGCTGCCGGCCTCCCCTTCTCCACTGTTGCTCTGGGGGCGGGCCTCACTCCTGCCCCCCACGGGCTTTCTCACGTGGATTTCAGAGTCCTCAGCTCCCACACCTCCCACCTGCATCTATGGGCTCTGAACCCCAGCGTCAGAGCTGACTGTGAACCCCCTTTTCCCAACACCCACCGAGCAGTCTGTCCCGGGGTAGCCGAGACAGTGGCTGCAGGAGAGGACAGCTCTGACCGCCGGGGCTGGGCTAACCCGAAGCTGGTCTTTCAGTGCTCTGGAAGCTATTACCGTCTGTCCGTCAGCAGCTTCAGGGAGCCAGAAGTGATGACCCGGACCCATTCAGGGTGCGAGCAAGGGGAAGGGGTCCCCACTTTGATGTGAGCAACAGGGTCAGGGAGGGAGTAGGCAGTGAGAGCCGGGGCCGGGCTGCTGGCGGCGATCTCCTCTCCCAGCCAGGCCTCCACGCAGAGGCCAGCTTGTCCTCATCACCCCTTTCATGTCTCCCTTCTCTGGGGCCAGGTCTCTGCCCAAGCCTCTGGACTGCCCTGGGCTCTTGGTCCCACCCCTCCAGCCCGTGTCCCAGATGTGGCCCCATCGCCTGCCCACACACCCTCCTTGGAGGGGGAGTGAGGCAGTGGGTGGGCAGGTAGTGCCCAGGATGGGAACCAAACCCACCTGCTTCCTCTGTCCTTGATTCTACGGGGCAGGTGGTAACTGCTTCCTGCAGGAAGCACCCAGCCTGAGAGAGGAGAATCTTACCTTTGGAACCAGAAATCCCAGGGCCGGGAGGGATCTCTACCTTCTGCTACATTCGTAGCAGGCAGCTGCCCAGCCTGGCCTTGCACACTTGCACGGCAGGAGCACTATCTCCTGAGGGTCCCGCACTCATGGGTGGAAGGAGGAGATGGGAGAACAGGGAGCAAGGCAGGAGCGAAGCAGGGAGATGGAAGACAGAACAGACAGAGGGAGAGAGCCACCGGCTCCCCTCACTGTGGCCAGAATCTCACACACACACACACACACACACACACACACCTCTTACAGCCAGGCCTGAAAGGCTGTCAGCAGCTGGGGAGTCTGGCCTTTTTCCTGTCTAAAGTTACAGAATTTTCCAGAAGTTTCCCTGTCTTTTTTATTTTTCCTGGCGTTAGAAACCAGATTTTCTCCTGTCCCCCTACTTCTCTGGCCTAGAGAAGAAAAGAAAAAAAGGGAAAGCAAGCAGACAGAGGGACTGTGGTCACACCGAAGGCCGACCCTTCCCTTCTTCCCTCCTACTCGAAGTTCCCGGAGCCTAACTGACAGTACCTGTAACATCCAACACCTGTTGTCTGCACGGAGCCTCTTGCCTGTGTTAGCTTATTTAAAGGACAGCAGCCCTGAGAAGAGAGGAAAGAGCATCTCATAATGGAGGATGATTCAGCTGCATCTTATTTTTATTCTGCTGATGGCTAGCTGGGTCACAGTCTCTCAGGCCTCAGTGTCCTCACCTGTAAAATGGGTAGGATGGGGCAAAGTCTATGATCCCAGTCTCTAGCAAAGACAATCTCTGAGATCACTTCTAGCTGCAGGACCCTGAGTCTGATTGTTCTGAGACTACTCATTTGGAAGAAGAAACAATGCCCTCAGCCCCTTGCCTGGAACCCACAGGGTTTCTGCCTAAGAACCTTTAGCATCTCAGAGAAAGACAGTGTAATCACTCAATATTTGGATCCAACTTTGGAGGCTTGTTCTAGGCCCTGAGCCTTCCAGAAGGGCCCTGGGGACACGGTGTCCTTAGCATTCTGCCCAGAACCTGGGCTGGAAGGCACGTTCCTACTATCCCAGGCAGTGAGTGATCACAGGAGAGTCAGAGCAACACCGAGTAGCTTATACTGAGTACTTATTGTGTGTGCTGTGCTGTGTGTTTTATCTATGTGATCTCATTAAATCCTCACAGTACTGCCACATAGTAGGTATTTTAGAGACCAGGAAATCGAGTTAGGCAAATTGCCCAGTGGCTGGTAGCTTGGAAGTGAGGGGGCTGAGAATTGCACACACGTTCTTATCCACCGTGCTATCGTGGGCCCGATTTCAGATGCAGTCTTAGATTTTCACCAATTTTTCCAGAAAGGAGGCGGGTCTCTGGTTAGGCTCTTTGGGCCATTAGTATGTTTTTCTGGAGTCCTCACAGGATGAAGAACAGCCCTAAATATGCTACCTTTACTACAGTTTGTGGGAGAAGCAGGAAAAGAAAAGAAGTTGGGTCCTCCCTACCTTGAGAAAGACTGGGGACTTCCCTGGCGGTCCAGTGGTTAAGACTCCATGCTTCCAATGCTGGGGGCATGGGTTTGATCCCTGGTCGGGGAACTGAGGTCCCACATGCCGCGTGGCGTGGTCAAAAAAAAATAAAAAAAGAGAAAGTCTGGAGTACCAAGCTGGACCTGGGAGTTGCCAGGCAATGACTGAGCAGTTAGAGCCTCAGGAGGGAATGTGAGGAACCCCCCACCGTAGCTCAGAAGATCACCCCGAGAATAGGGTGGGAACACAGGTGTTCCCCAAACTGGATGGTTCACCACAGATGAAGCTGGAGACCTTGGGAGTGGAGGACATGGCAGGCACTCGCAGCCAAGACACCCTGCCGGGAAATGAGCAGATTCAAGGGACCGCACAGCATCATGGGCAGTCCCCGAAGAGCCTTGGATTCCTTGAGACGTGTGTGGTGGTTTGAAGGTGCTGATATGCGGCCAGGACTCCTGGGTTCCTGATTTGCAGGCCAGAAGCCCAAGATACCGGGGATAAGGGAGCCGCCAAGATCTGGCCTCAAATCCTTTCCCTGTCCCAGAATCAGAGGGGGAGGGGTGAGGTTACTGTATCAAAAGGTTTCTTTCCTTCCCATCCTCCAAGCAGGTTCACTCAGCGCCCAGCATCACTCATCCCTGGGCAATTTATCTGCCGCCAGTGGTGCTGTCTGGTGCAGGGAGAGGGAAGGGGAGGCAGAACAGGGAGGAGAGCAGAGGGGAGCCCTGGGGCGTGGGGGACACTGGCGGCTTTGTCTCCCATGCCCACCTTTTGGGGGAGGGGCGGGGGTTGTCGGCAGCCCCGCACCCTCTCCGGCACGCAGCCCTGAGTCTGGGTCAGGGAATTAGGTCTCCTCGCCTCCCCAGCGTGAATGAGCCCTGAGAGGCCGTGACAAGAGCTGTCAGGGCTGGTGTCCTGTCCCAGCAACTGCTGACAAAGCCAGGCATCTCAGGACACCTGGGAAAGACAGGACCGGGAGAGCAGGGTCCAGGGCCCGAAGGGGGAGGTGCAGATGGGGACACAGCAACCTTTGGGCGCACCTGACCAGCGCTGGCCATGGAGAGCTTCCTGCCAGGGCGCTCTGTCCCTGACCTGCCTCCCCGCACCTGGACTCTGCACGCAGTGTCCTCCGCCCTCCATCCCCCTCCCTGCTTCAACACCTGCTCAGGGCCAGGCTCTCAGCTTCTCTGGAGAGCTCGTCCTGCAGGGGATGAGGATGGGCACGAGCTTCAAGGTGAAGCAGGTGACAGCGACTGTCTTGGCCTTGGTCCAGGGCCTGCCCTCCTGGCCTCTCCTCTCAGCTCTGTGCTGGGTGATGCCAACCAGCCTGCCAAGTGCCGGAGGCTGAAGCTGGGAAGCGTGTGAACCAGTGGGGGACGTCCTCTTGGGTAGGATACCCGGATGACCCACAGATCCCCACATGGGCCTGTCCTGGGAGGAAGCTGAGCTTCTGTGGGAGCTGGGCCTCCACCAGAGAGGAGCAGAAACCACCTGGGGATGGGCCTCATCGTGGTCCCCAAGTCTTCCTGGGCCCTATGGCCCAACAACACTATGAGGAGGGACCTTACTGGGCTTGCATTTCTGCCTGGTGAGGACGTTCTGGGGGCTAAGGTTCTAGACCCTGAGCCCCAGCCCAGCTCATCCCCAAACCAAGAGGCCAAGTAACTGCCTCAGAGGGCGGGGCTGGTGACAGTGGCCGACAGCGTCTCTCCAATACTCTGGCTTATTAGCAGTGCATGGCCACCGTCTCAGCAGGAAACTTGCCCGGGACTGCGTTCTGCCCCCTCTGTCTCATATTGTCCAAAGAACAGTGCCCCATCACCAGTTGTCTCGTCCGCCCCTCCTTCTGGCCAGCCCTAAAATCAACCTGGGTGGGCTCCAGGCCAGGGTCTGGGGTGGCAGGAGTGGGAGAAGGCATCTCTGACCTTGCAGCCCCTGCAAAGGGGTAAAGCCCCAGGGAGACCTGGAAACTTCCTGGTGCCCGGGAACTCAGGGTCCTGGGAAGGCCTCGGAGAATCTAGGTGGGTCCCCTGAGTCACAGCAAGGCTCCAACTCCTGTTGCCGTCAACAGAGCTGAACCTGGACAGAAGCATAGGAGCAGGAGGTACAGTTCCTGCACCCAAGGGGCTGGCGCTCTAGTTGGAAAGACAAAAATGCAGTGAGGGGCTTCCCTGGTGGCGCAGTGGTTGAGAGTCCGACTGCCGATGCAGGGGACGCAGGTTCGTGCCCTGGTCTGGGAAGATCCCACATGCCGCGGAGCGGCTGGGCCCGTGAGCCATGGCCGCTGAGCCTGCGCATCCGGAGCCTGTGCTCCGCAACGGGAGAGGCCACAACAGTGAGAGGCTAGCGTACCATAAAAAAAATGCAGTGTGAACCGATCAGGAGTAACTGGTGAGCTGAGGCTTCTGATCTGACTGTGCCGTATCTGATCACTAACCCCGCTGGGCCCAGGCTCTGTGCTGGGCAGTGGTGATGCATGTGAAGTTGCAGCCCCATCCTCCAGAGCATGTTTCAGACACATACAGGGTGTTATGAGGCCCCAGGCAGTGCAGGTGCAGCCTGGAGGGTTGGAGCTCCAGGTGGAGGGAGGGGAAGGGCGTCTCCCAGGAGACAGTGGCCGGGATTACAGGTGGGTCTGCAGGGGGGTTGGTGTAGCTGGAGCACAGGGCTGGGGCAGGAAGAGGCATGGCTGGGGACTGGAGCAAGGGCCTGGTGACCTGCAGGTAAGGGAGTCTGAGGGTGAGGCCGGGAAGCCCAGGGCGGTGGGCAGTCGTGGGCAGTCTTGGGTCCGAGCTATGGGGACCAGGAGGCCTGAGCCGTGCAATCAGGCTCCGGTGACTAAAGGACAGTTTCCTGAGCTGCCTGTTTTACTGTCATGGCTTCAGCAGCGGCAGACAGGCCACCTCTCAATCTCAAAACCCCCAGAGGTGCCCTGTCCTTGGCTCTTCTTGGGTCCGAGGTCCACACTCAGCCCTGCTATGTGCCACATGGGCCTGGAAGGAGCCCGGGAGGGTCAGTTTGACTGGAGATTCTTGCCCTCTCCAGGGGCTCTGTTCCTGAAGCCCCACAGACAGCCCCACCCAGCTGGCTGGACCCTGGAGTCTCTGGCTGCAGTTGGAACCTCACAGAGAGGATGGGGAGGCTTGCAGAGGCCTCCAGCGTTCCCATCAGAAAGATGGGAGAGGAAGGCGTCCACTGACAGGCACACTCCTGGGTCCTGACCCGGGCCTGAGGCCAAGAATTCTCATATCAGAGTCAAGCTCTGAAATATGAATGGCTGCCCGTCATCTGTCTCACTGCCTCTGCCGTCGTTTCTGCTATGGTCTCTCTCTACCCCTCTCATCCTCTCTCACTCTGCCTCTGTCTCTCTGTCTTGCCCCGTGCCCCATCTCTGTCTCTCTGTATCTGCCCTCTCTCTCTCTCTCTCTCTCTCTTTCTCTCGCAGCTGTTGTTTGAGTCCACCACTCTGCTGTTCCCTATCTAGTGCCTTTTCCTTCCTATTTAGACCTGAATCTCCCCTCCTCTCTCTCTGCCCAAACCGCCCCCATTTTCTCTGTCTTGATTGGCTTTCTTTGTGTGAAGTCCCTCCTCTCCTCTGGTGGCAGCTTCAGCCACATCCTCTCTGCAGCCCCCCGTACAGCAGGGGTGGTGCAGGGCAGGCCCAGAGGCCTCACTTGTCCCCAGGACCCCCTCACGGAGACCAGGAGACCACCGGGCTCTCCTCCAGGCATTGGGAAGCCAGCCCTGTGGCTGGCGGGTAGTGGGGGGGCGGGCTTTAGCTCCCCCAGCAAACAATCGAAGTACTAAGGTGCCTGCCCGGCTAACGTTTCCAGACCAGCCCCCTTGCCCTCTCTTCCAGAGGGGCTGCCTCCCCTAATCCCCTCCTGGGTGGAAATGCTGAGCCTCCACCACCCAAAGGCTGTCACCAAACCTACACTGAGTCCCCAGGTCCCACATACAGAGTGTCCCCTCTCTGCTGTGAAGGGGGAGGAGGGGGGAAGGGGAGGAGGGGGCGTCTGTGTGCGTGGAAGCTTCTCTCTCACCCCCATTGCACTCCCCTCCGCCACCAGGCCGGCGGAAGCCCCTCCTTCCGATGTCAGGATAAACGTCCCCACCTCGGGGACCACCGCCCAACGCTCCGCCAGACTCTGGGTCCTTCTACGCAGCCTGACGCCCCTGCCCCATCACATAAGCCCCTCTGTGTGATGTGCGTCCCCTTCAGACACTGCCCACCTGCGGCTCAGGGGAGGGAGGGTTTACTGAAAATCTACAATGGGCCAGTTGCTGAACTAGGATCTTTCATACCATCTACCTGATTTAATCATCCCAGGAACTGCGGATGGAGGGAACCCGCAGGAGGGAACTGCGGATCAGAGAGGCGAACAGTCAGCCCCATTGCCAGGGTGACCTCCTTTCTCCACGGCCACCACCTCCTAGGACCCCGCCTGAAGGCATCAGCGCTGACTGCAAAGTTCAGGCTGTGCTAGCCTTCAACCCGTGGTTCCCTGCATTTATAAATACCCGAGTCTAACAAACATTTGTTTTGAGCTCATTCTCTACCCCAGGCATTGGGCTAGTTTAGGGGCTGGACTTGCCAAACAGGATGTGGGTGGCACCTCCGGGAGGTCACCTGTCTGCCTCTGGACCGCTGTTCTCCAGCAAGTGTGTGTGTTACCACCCGGCCAGGGCTGAAGGGAGGAGGGGCAGGTGTGGGCGTGTTGGGGGGTGCTGTGGGTGAGAAGGGTGGGTGGAGGGGCCTGGGGTTAATGAGGTGACTGCCACTTGTAAATGAAACAGAAGGCGGCGCAGCTTGTGTGAACTCTGACCTCTCCTGTCCATCTCGCCTTTCATCGGTAGCTTTACGAGTGAGCAGCTCCCTCACAGGGGACCCACCGCAGCCTGGGGATGCTCAGTCCCGGGTGGGGAGAAGATGGGCTGGGACTGGGGCTCAGGCTAGGGTTCACTGGAGCCCCTGCACCTCCCGCCTCCCTAAGAGGAGCTCTGGAAAATAGAAGCGGGGGCTGGATGTGAGAAGCATAGATTGCAAACCTGGAGACTTCTAAAAATACAAACTCCCAGGTCCCATCCCCAGAGTTTCTGGTTCAGGAGGTCTGAGGTGGGGCTTGGGAACCTGTATTTTTACAAAGCTCCCATGGTGATTCTTAAAAACAACCAAGTTTATAGCCAGCACATGGAAGCAACCTAAGTGTCCATCGACAGATGAATGGAGAAAGAAGATGTGGCACATATATACAATGGAATATTACTCAGCCATAAAAAGGAATGAAACTGAGTTATTTGTAGTGAGGTGGATGGACCTAGAGTCTGTCTTACAGAGTGAAGTAAGTCAGAAAGAGAAAAACAAATACCGTATGCTAACACATATATATGGAATCTAAAAAAAGAAAATATGGTTCTGAAGAACATAGGGGCAGGACAGGAATGCAGACGTAGAGACTGGACTTGAGGACACGGGAAGGGGGAAGGGTAAGCTGGGATGAAGTGAGAGAGCGGCATGGACTTATATACACTACCAAACGTAAAATAGATAGCTAGTGGGAAGCAGCCGTATAGCACAGGGAGATCAGCTCAGTGCTTTGTGATCACCTAGAGGGGTGGGATAGGGAGGATGGGAGGGAGACGCAAGAGGGAGGAGATATGGGGATATATGTATATGTATAGCTGATTCACTTTGTTATAAAGCAGAAACTAACACACCACTGTAAAGCAATTATACTCCAATAAAGATGTTTAAAAAATAAATAAGGGCTTCCCTGGTGGCACAGTGGTTGAGAGTCCACTTGCTGATGCAGGGGCCACAGGTTTGTGCCCCAGTCTGGGAAGATCCCACATGCCGCGGAGCAGCTGGGCCCGTGAGCTGTGGCTGCTGAGCCTGCACGTCCGGAGCCTGTGCTCCACAACAGGAGAGGCCACAACAGTGAGAGGCCCGTGTACCGCAAGTAAATAAATAAATAAATAAATAAATAAATAAATAAATAAATAAATAAATAAGGTGAGCCCCTGTGGAATTAAAAAAACAACCAAGTTTAGTAAGCACTGTCTTCGAACACACAGCAACGTCGACTGGCCAGAATCATCCTCTCACCGGGCGAGGGAATTCCGTTTCTCAGGGATACTCATTGGCTCCATCTATGGATGTCCCCACACATCAGATACTGTGCTTCATGTTTTACAGCCATTACCCCGCTGTGCCCTTCACATAATCCTGCAGGGTAGAAGGTGTTATCTCTATTTCAAAAATGGGATGGAGATTAAATAACTTGCCCAAGAGGACACAGGACTGACATTTGAAAATGTTTCCACCTGACTCCAAAATTTCTGTTGTTAAGTAGATACTTATGCCATTGCCTTTATGGACCTATGTAAAGGTTGCCATTAACTGAGATATCCAGTGTGTAGGAACCAAGAAATCATGGTCGTATTGCATTCTAAACATAGTCCCGGGGCCAGCTTTGGACTCCATGACTGAATACAGCCCCACGAGGCAGAGACAATTATCTAGTTCGTGATTGCATCCCAGAGCTGAGCAAGGCCTGGTTCATAGGACGTGCTTAATAAATGCTTGTCAAAGGGGTAGTAAATACTGTAAAAAAGAAAAAAAATAGAAAAGACCCTTGATACAAAGTGTAAGGCGGCCCCTTTTACATTGGATGCTCCTTCATAAAACAAGAGTTTTTTCCTTTTTCTTTTGAGCAGCAGAAGTGGGTTTGGCTGAAAAGGATAGGCTCTGGGGAGGGTCCCGTGTGTGTCATAGCTATGGGGACAGCAGAAAGCGCCCCTTCCATCTGGTCTGTCGCCCTTCTGCCTGCATCCCCGAGGGCAGGTTTCGGTGTGATCCACCGCCCTCGGTGCCACTCTTCCCGAGAGGGAATCATCCAGGGCTGCCCACGCCTAGAGGCCGGGCTCTGCAGGGCCCATGCCCAGGGCGATGCACTGGCAGCTTTAGCATAATTTTGCCAGCGCTTTATTCATTCAAAAATTACTTTTCAAAAAGAATCATTTCTGGAGCACCTCCTACTTTATATAGGCACTAGCTGTATAAAGTAGAAAGGATGTGGTCTGGGATGGTAAAAAGCAGAGGGGATGGGGAGCTGGGGCAGGGTAGAAATGAAATGTGAGGATTTGGGATTTTTCAGCCTGGGGAGGAGAAGGAAGGCTGCTGGCTGCAGGGGCTCCAGGGGAAAGTCACCACTGCCTTCAAAGATCTGTAGGGAGAGGCCTGGGGATGAGGACAGATGACATGGGAGGAGGTGAGGCCTTGGGGCCAGAGCAGTGGCAAAGTCCCACACGCTAAGGTCTTCACACACAGAGCCAGGAAGGCTGTCCCAACAATTCTGCTGGCGGGCACAGCCTTGGGATGCTGGAGTCCTCCCCACAGACACTCCCCCTTTAGGCAAAGAGCCAATTAAATGCCTTACAAACCAGGATACTTTTGAGGAAAAACGTGACACTCAACAATCACCCCCGGACACAGGCTTAAACCAAGACTGTCTGCAGGCAGCCAGGACTGTGGTCACCCTACTTATGGGTCACCCCAGCATCAGAGTCGGGGGCCCTGGAAGCCAGGACTCCCGCCTCCTAGTTAATGGTAGAGCGAGTGGCAGCAGCAGCGTCCTCCCGGGCAGCCTCGCAGGGCAGCGGGAGGGGGGACGGGAGGCAGGAGGGTCCCCGGGGGGCAGGCGCTGGGCGGGGCTCTGAGCCGGGGCGCCAGGCTGTGGTAACAGCGCTGCTCTCTGGGGCGCTGCGACCAACCCGACTCCACCCCGCAGTGGAGCAGTAAGTAAACAGACTCGGTAGCGTAATCGCCCAGGGTGGGGGGGTTTGGGGGGTGCTGGGCGGAACCACTCCTCTCCCACCACTGAGGGACAGCAGATCTCGGGAGGAGGTGTAAAGGGGCTTCGCAGCACACGCTTTCCCACCCTTCCCCCTCCAGTCAGCCTGAAGCCAGCGATTCCTTTTTGTCGCCTGGACCCTCTGGAGAATTTTTTGAAAGCTGCCGGCCTTCTTAGAAAACGCACAAATGCTCCCCCATGTACTATTTTGCAATTCCAGGGGATTCATGGACCCTAAGAATCTCTATCCTAGGAAATGATGAACTTCCGCCAACAGCCGTATTGAGACTTCACAATACCACAAAATTCACCCGTTTAAAGTGTCCAATCCAATGGTTTTTAGTATATTCACAGAATTGTGCAACCATCACAATTAATTTTAGAACATTTTCAGCACCCCGACACCCTGTATTCATTAATCCCAATCTCCCTTTTCTCCCCAGCCCTAGGCAACCACTAATCTGTGTTCTGTCTTTAAGATTGGCCTATCTGGACATTTCATATAAATGGAATCATACAATATGTGATCCTTTTTTTTTTTTTTTTTTTTTTTTTTTTTTTTGCTGTACGCGGGCCTCTCACTGCTGTGGCCTCTCCCGTTGCAGAGCACAGGCTCCGGACACACAGGCCCCGCGGCCATGGCTCGCGGGCCCAGCCGCTCCGCGGCATGTGGGACCCTCCGGGATCGGGGCACGAACCCGTGTCCCCTGCATCGGCAGGCGGACTCTCAACCACTGCGCCACCAGGGAGGCCCTGTGATCCTTTTTGATTGACTTCTTTCACATAGCATCACGTTTTTCAGGCTCTTCCTGTTGTAGCAAGTATCAATATTATATATACTTTTTTGCTGAATAATATTCCGTTGCATACGTATGCCAAATTTTGTTTATTCGTTCATCAGTTGATGGACATTTGGGATGTTTCTCCTTTTTGCCTTTTACGAATAATGCTTCTTTGAATATTTATGGACATATTGAGCGGACATGTGTTTTTATTTTTCTTAGGTATATACCCAGGAGTGGTGTTGCTGGCTCCAATGTTAACTATATGTTTTGCCTTTGAGGAACTGGCAGACAGTTTTCCAAAGAGGTTCCACCATTTTACATTCCTGCCAGGAGTGTATGAGGGTTCCAGTTTCTCCAATTACTCACTAACACTTGCTATTATTTGTCGTTTTGATTCTAGACATCCTAGTGGATGTGAAGTGATATCTCCCTGTGGTTTTGATTTGAATTTGTATGTTGCTAATCATGTTGAGCATCGCTTCATGTGTTTATTGACCATTTGTGTATCCTCTTTGGAGAAATGTCTATTCAGATCTTTTGCTCATTTTATTTATTTATTTATTGCTCATTTTAAAATTGGGTTGTTGGGTTTCCCTGGTGGCGCAGTGGTTGAGAGTCCACCTGCCAATGCAGGGGACACGGGTTCATGCCCCAGTCCGGGAAGATCCCACATGCCGCGGAGCGGCTGGGCCCGTGAGCCATGGCCGCCGAGCCTGCGCGTCCGGAGCCTGTGCTCCGCAACAGGAGAGGCCACAACAGTGAGAGGCCCACGTACCGCCAAAAAAAAAAAAAATAATAAATAAATAAATAAATAAATAAAATTGGGTTGTCTTTTTATTATTGAGTTGTAAGGGTTCATTATATACAAGTCTCTTACCAGATATATGATTTGCAAAAACGTTCTCCCATTCTCTGGGTTATCTTTTCACCTTTTTTTTTTTTTTTTTGGCCACACCACACGGGATCTTAGCTCCCTGACCAGGGCTCGTGGAGTCTTAACCACTGGACCACCAGGGAAGTCTCTCTTTTCACTTTCTTGATGGTGCCCTTTGAAGCATGAAAGTTTTGAATTTTGATGATGCCCAATTTATCTATTTTTCCTTTTGTCATTTGTGCCTTTGGTGTCCTACCTAGAAACCACCATCTCACCCAAGATCACAAAGGTTTATGCCTACATTTTCTGCTAAGAGTTTTCTAGTTTTTGCTCTTACATTTAGGTATTTGATCCATTTTGAGTTAATATTTGTATATGGTGTGAGGTAGAGGTCCAACTTCATTCTTTTGCATGTGGACATGCAATTGGCCCAGGTTTGCTTGTTGAAAGCTCCCTTTCTCTTTTTTTTTCTTTTTCTATTTCTTTTTTTTTTTTTTGCGGTATGCAGGCCTCTCACTGTTGTGGCCTCTCCCATTGCGGAGCACAGGCTCCGGACTCGCAGGCCCAGTGGCCATGGCTCACGGGCCCAGCCGCTCCGCGGCATGTGGGATCTTCCCGGACCGGGTCACGAACCCACGTCCCCTGCATCAGCAGGCGGACTCTCAACCACTGCACCACCAGGGAAGACCTGGGATCTTTTTTATTTTTTAGTTGCAGCTCATGGGATCTAGTTCCCTGACCAGGGATGGAACCCGGGCCCCCTGCACTGGGAGCAAGGAGTCTTAGCCACTGGACCGCCAGGGAAGTTCCCCTTCCTGAGTTTTAATATGATAGCCTCCTCTATTTGCTTGGAATGCTGACTAACTCCTATTCCTTCTTTCGGGAAAGCACACGGCTAGTGCACCATCACTCACCACATACCTGCCTCTGGTCACATCTCTTCTGACATGTGCTAACTCTCTCCAGTATCCACGTGTTCAGTGTGGTATCATTTCATCCTCTGCCTCTCACCTCTGGCACACACATCTTTTGGTGTAAGCTGGTCTTGTCCCCACATTTCTTTGCCTGGGCTGATTCTGCCAAAGGCTCTGTGGGTGGTGGGCTCTTTCTGCCTCCTCTCTTGTGGCGTGAAGATGGGAAGATGATTTCCAATGATCTCTGTCTCCCATTATCCCCACCCTTGTGTAGTCCCCTCCCCTTGAGTGTGCACAGGACCTGTGAACTAACTTCTAACAAATAGATGCAGCAAAGGTGATGGGATGGCACCTCCTTGTTTATATTACATAAGGTGGTGACTCCCCTCTTGCTAGCAGACTTTCTCCATTGCCTTCTTGGCTTACACAGAAGCAAGTGGCCACTCTGGGGAGGCCCACTAGGCAAGGAACTGAGGGCTGCTTCAAACCAGCATCCCACAAGGAATGGAATCCTGCTAACAATCTTTCTTGGAAGTGAATCCTTCCCCAGTTGGGCTTCAGCTGAGACCTCAACCCTGGCCAACAACTTGATTGCAGCTTTGTGGGAAACCCTGAACCAGAGGACCCAACCAAGCTGTGCTTAGATTTTTGACCCACTGAAACCATGAGATAATAAATGTATGTTGCTTTAACCACCTACAAGGTTGTAGTAGTTACACAGCAGTGGATAACTAATACACCTCTCATGTTAGTTTTTCCTGATGCCTGTGTTACTCTATCAAAAAGGATGTTCTTCCCAGACAGTGGGGCATGCTCCCAGATGCTACTATCTGTACTGGCTGTCAGTTATCATCTGCAGAAGTATACATCTTGGCCTGGGAACCCCTGTCTGAGGGAGCCTTGTCCTGGCTGAGCTACCCAGCCATCCTAGGAAATGTGGCCACCTGGACAGCCCCAGCATAGGGGAGAATGCCTAGAAATTGACAATTGTCAATGAGGATACAGTAAATGGCAAGAGAGAATTCACATCCCGAGATTTCCTATGCCCGTACTCACAGCAGGGACTGTTTCATATTCTTTGCTAGCCCCGTGTCTCTGGCATGTAGATTTGTAGTTAGTAGCTACTCAGTACACACCTGATGACTCATTTGATCCAGTCATTCCTGAAGTTAAGACTGGGGCTGATGAAGAAGTGCCAAACCCTACCTATTACCTAAATTTCAGGACAGTCCATCTGGCACAAAGTATGGGGGCAATGTTGGGCCTTTGAAGAGGACTTGTGGTCCTGGGAGTGTAGAGAGAGGTGTCTGGGCAAGAGAAGCCAGGTGAGAGATGACCCAAGTTGGCATCCAAACCTGCAAGGAAAACACCTTTTCCGTCTAAGGCTTTCATCAGTCTTCACCTTGACCTGGAAGCCTTGGGGAAAGAGCAGAATGGTTTTGAAGAGACATCTCATTCATTTCTCTGGGTCTTCCACTCTCTCAGGAAGCAGAAGACTAGAAATTGAAGGAGAGGATTGGAGATTTAAGCTGTTGGGCTCTGAGATTCTGGTTATGTTGGTAAGCTTTTCCACTTCCTTCCTCAGAAATTAGAATTAGAGGGAAGTAACCTTTGAAGTCTAGAAGCCCAACCATCTCATTGTAGATAAAGAAACCAAGGCCCAGAAAGGTGAACAGACTCACCCAGGGTCACACAGCCAGTTGGTTGCAAGGCTGATCCCGACCCAGTGCCTCTCCGTATTACTCCCTGCCTCTCTTCCCCTTGAATGGGAGCAATTCATAGCCATGGGAGCCAGGACGTTTTATGTAGATGTGACCACAGCCAGGGACTTTCCACACACAGGGTGAAGCCGGCTGAGAACAAATATGGGCGTGCCTGGGACGTGGCCTCTCTCCCTGACCTCTCTGGAGGTGGTAAGAGTTGGGAGTTTGGCCGCAGCATGAGGCGTCTCGTTCATATCGTCTCGGCTGGGCTGTCCTGGCAACATCTCTTCATTTCCTGTAAGGGAATGACTTTTCACCTCTGAGCTCAACCTCACTGAAGATGGGATGGGGCTTGGGGCAGAAAAACTGAATCCCCCAGAGTACAGTCCCTTCCCCCTGACCCAGGACACTCTGGCGGGCTGGTGGAGCCAGCAGTCGAAAGCCAGGGGCCCTGTGTGTTGGGCTCTGGGCCGAGATCCGAGAGGCTGGAGGAGCAGAAGCAGAGCAGGGCCACTCCTCCAAGGCGTCCGCCCAGCCTTGGGCTCATGGTAAAGAGCCTGGGCCTTTCCTCTTTCGTTTAAGACTAGCTGGAGGTTAACACTCATTTTCTCCCACCCCAGCCAGGCCCCATGTTGGCTCTCATTTCAGATGGCATCATCTGGGAGCCTCTTTGGTCCCCAAGTCTCATGAGGTGCCCTCCTGGGTCCATACGCCCATGGTGCCTGTCCTGCCCCCAGTTCTAGCCTTTCAACGGTTGCAGTTGTGTGCCTGCCTGCCTGTCTGCATCCACCCACCGCCCAGACTCTGATGGGGAGACATCCCCGTAAGCAAATGGGAATGATGGGATAAGGGAGGGAGAAGCCGATCCCCTCATCTGGTCCCACCAGGCCCCTGCAGCTGGGATGCCCAGAGGCGGTAAGGATGCCAGGCCTTACTTTCCCCAGCAGGCCACCCACTAGGAGGAAGTTGACCTTGGGCCAGGCAGCTCCCAGTGAGTGTCAGGGTGTGAGTCACCTGCCCGCCGGCATTCCCTGTAGCTGGGGGATAGGTCTGTTGACCTTGAAGAGGGGACCTGGGCTGAGCCCCACTGTATCACCTTGAAGATGGAGACTTTGATTGCCATGGTAACACATAGCACATTACCTGACAGTTAAGAGGTATTCCATAATTATTCGAGAGGTAAATGAAACATAACATTTCAGGGGCCTTTCTTCTCTGGCTAAAAATGCCAGATAAACATTCCTCACATGATATGATTTCCGGTGCTTGCCTTCGTCCTGGCTTCTGTCTCCTTTGAGTCAATCTCTCTTAAAATGCAACCCCCAGAACCCACAGCTGTTCTCCAGGGCGGTATGACCCACAAAGCTGAGCTGTGTTGTCATGTTGCCAAGTGTAGATACTGCTTTTCTAGAAGGCGACCTGAGGTTTTTTAGCAGCTTCAGAGAACTCAGCCTCCTGTTGTGTCTATAACTTACCAGAATCCAGAAGTTTTTCTTCCCAAATTCATTCTGCTGGCTTCCCTGTCTCACCCTTATAAATGTGTGTGTGTGTATGTGTGTGTGTGTGTGTGTGTGTGTGAGAGAGAGAGAGAGAGAGAGAGAGAGAGATTGAGATCTAAGTGCAGGACCTTGCATTTATTCCTATTAAATTTTATCTTGCCTGATTTGTGCTATACATCCAGCCTACTGAGATCTGGAGTTTTTTGACCAAGAAGTTTTCATTTTGCTCTCAGACTCATACCTTCTCTGATTCTCTCTCCAAAATTGCCAGTACGTACTGTGTACTCAGCCTGTGCCAGTAGGAATCTAATCACTTTATGTGGATTTTTTTTTATCCTCCTCACAACAACCTATGAAGTAGATACTTTTATTGGCTTCATTTTATAGATAAAGAAACAGGATTTCCCAAGGTTACAAGAGTTAAAATTGTGGAGCAGGACTGTGAACCCATCTATCTGACTCTAGCCCATTCTCATAACTACCACAGTATATGATCCCTATATTTTCATCCAAATCATCCACTAAAATGATGGGAAGGAAAGACTCAGGGGCAATACTGCCGAGGCAATAAACATGGAAAAGCCCATAAACAGGGAGCTACCCAGGTCAGAGTGAAAATTCCAATACACTAGAATGTTAAGGGAGATGAAATCGTCTATTTCGTGCCACACATACCCATTTGAAAGGCACCCAGGAACCCCATGGAAAAGAACTCAGATATCTACACAGATGGCCAGATCCATCTACAAATCTGTAAATGCAGGGAGGCAAAATGGGACCGAAAAAAATCACTCAAAGCCAAAAGTATTGACCATGGCCTTTGTACATGCAGTCCCCTTACCTGGACACCTGTTAACACTCCCCCCCCCGCCGGCCCCCTCCTCTCCCCAGTCCCTTTGCCTAGCAAACTCCTGTTGATAGCTTAAATATCACTCTTTCTAGAAATCCTCCCCTGACTCCCCAGACCATTTAGTCCAGTTGGTATAAGTTCCTGGAGCACCTTGCCCATCTCCTAAATGCTCGGCACCCTTGGAGTAACTCACTCCTTGTCTGGTTTCTGCTAGACGATGAGTTCCATGAAAGTAGGGACCTTACTTGTCCTGTTCTCTACTCTGACCCAGCTCCTAGCCTGGCCCAGAGCAGGCTCTTCTTGGATAATCAGTGAGTAGATTTTGAAATCAGTAGGTGGAAGCAGAAGGAGGGAGGCGGCTGCCATGTCTCTCCTATACGGCCCTGGCCCCAGCCACTCATCTTTCTCTGCCATCTCTCCCAGCCCTCACCCCGCCTCTCCCGCACGCCCTTGCTTGGGCTTTACTTGATGCTCACTTGAACTGGTTTTCACCATCAGCTAATGTTAACAGGAAAGGGAGGGCCCGCAGAGCTTAGGTCAGCCTCTGCCTGAGCATGGCCCTGCCCAGGGAACGCAGCTGGGCCTTCCTTCTGCTGCAGGATATTGATGCTTTCTGTCTCAAGCCTGCCGGCTTGGTCCAACTGTGACTCTGAGATATTTTTTGTCTGCCAGACCAAGTCGGTGTTGGGAAGGTTTTTTTTTTTTTTTTCTGTTTTTGTTTTTTTTCGTTACGCGGGCCTCTCACTGTTGTGGCCTCTCCCGTTGCGGAGCACAGGCTCCGGACGCGCAGGCTCAGCGGCCATGGCTCACGGGCCCAGCCGCTCCGCGGCATGTGGGATCCTCCCGGACCGGGGCACGAACCCGTGTCCCCTGCATCGGCAGGCGGACTCTCAACCACGGCGCCACCAGGGAAGCCCGAGAAGGTTTTAAAAATGGCATTCTTATCACAGCCATCCACCAATGACTCTGAAAGTGAGACTGGGCCTTGGGGAAATAGAGCTGTCACTGCGCTGAGAATCCAGCACCCTGGGAGTTACCACCTGCGCTCTGCATGTGGTCCTCTGATGATCACAGCACCAAAATTAGGCCAAGCCTCATGGGTCTTCCTTTCATCCCGCTGGAGCAGTGCCAATTCCGCAACGAAAGGGAACAAAAGAAGCCAGCGAATGATTACATACTTAACACAGAATGTTAAGACTCCTGGCGCCCTTACACTTGTATTAGTTTTTAGTCAATTAGTGTTGACTGTTTGCTGTGTGACAGATATTACACTGTATGTCATCTCATTTATCCTTACAACTCTGTCCTGGATAGAATAAAGATCACTATCTCCATGTTGCAGCTGAGATGACTGAAGCTCAGTGAAGTCATATGGACTGGCTTCTGGGCCTCCCATCTTTGCTGGGTCCCACGCTCCCTCTGCTGTGCCCCGCTACTGGCTCCAGAGGGCATCCCCTACTGCCCCGGCCTTGGGGCCACTGGGTGTGGACTTGCTTTTGACTCGGGTCAGATGTAGAAGCAGGCAAAAGCACCACCAGGCACATAACACTTTTGGGGAGCTGGCAATTTCCTTCCTCGGCCTTGTAAACATTTTCCAAATATGGGGAGCCATCTGTTTGATGATGTGAGAATTGGGCAACTTCCACCGTCATCACGAGCTTGGCAGCAATGGGAAGCAAGTCCAGAAAGAGCCCTCGTGTATCATAAAGGAAATTTAAGACGTATGTTTCTCATTCATTTACTCCTAAGTCATCAAAATGTTGGTTTTAAAGAGGCCTTTGATGTCCAACTCACTTTCTGCTTTTTTATGGGGGAGAGAGAGAGAGGACGTCACGATTCTTTAGCTGTAAATTGCCCAGTTTGGGCAAAGCAGGAGATGATCCAGGACCCCAAACACCCAAAGAACCGAGGCAGCTCCAGGCAGGGGGATGTTTTAGGAACGCAGACAGGACTCATTCTCATTCCCAAAAAATGCACATCGAAAACTTAGTGTCAGGCATAGTGACAAGTACCAGGTAAACAAATCAGGAGCCATCAGTATTAGGGAAAAGTAGGAAGACAGACATCTAAATAAGTTACCATGCTGTTCTCCAGTAGGTGACTCCCCTGCCTGCAGTCACCTTCTGCAGCTGTAGCCCTAAGCAGCAATGTTGTGAGGAAGAAATCGTAGCTGAGAGGGCAGGAGGCATGCCCGAGGCTACCTATGCAGGGGATGCAGTCCTGGAGCTGGGACTGGGATCTCGGGATCTCAGCTGTCTTTCTTGAGAGCTCCTGTTTTTAACCTCTGATCCCTCTAGGAGAAGAGGCGGTGTTACCTAGGCAGGGAGAAAGGAAAAGAACTCTCCAGGTGGAGAAAACCACCCCTGAGAAGGGCCCCAGCAGGGAAGGGCATGTCACATGTAAGAAGCAGAAAGGCCAGGGTGGAGAGCGCAGGACAGGGGCCCAAGGTGAGGCTGGAGAAGCTGGGGAGGGCCGGACCTGAGGGCCTTGGTGCCAAGGCAAAGGTGTGACCTCTAACCTAAGAGCAGAGGAAAAGCACTGGAAGGTTGGGAAAGCTCTCCAGGTGCCTCAGGGTTGAGGCATTCAGGGTTGAGAACCACTGGGGCTAAGGCGGTGGCAATAAAGGCAAGGAGAAGTGGACAGACTGGAGAAGGACCGTGGGCTTCAGTTTATAGGACTTGGAGTGTTACCTGGAGGGAGGTCAGAGAGATATTGAGGATGAAGAGGGGAAGGTAAGTGATGGAAATAGAGACTCGCCAGAGAGGGGTCCGGAGACATCAGATTTTAGGAGGTGACTGCTGCGCTGAGGCTCCCATTAGCACCAGAGCTTCTGTCTGAGGAGTGAGCACAGCTGTGTCCTGAAGATTGTCCAGGCTTTGAAATCAGATCACTTTTGTTCTTGTAACCCAAACAGCCTAATGAATTTGTTTTTAATATGACATGGCAAGTGTCACAACAGAGAGAGAAATATCCATAAAATGCTAGAGCTGCTGAGTGAACCGAGGGACTAATTCTGCCGGGAACGTCAGGGAACACTTCACTGCGGAGGTGACATCTGAGTGGTTCTGGAAGGGTCATAGCTGTTCTCAGGCAAAGAAGGAAGAGGGTGTCCTAAGCACGTAAGAGGGCACAGGGTTGTAAAGGACCCGTCGAGTCTAGGAAACACTGGGAAGTTCAAAGTGGCAGCGATGTAGCTGTGTCTGGGAGAATGACCAGGATGTGATGGAGAGACAGGCTGGGACCAGCTGAGAAGGGCTGTGGAAGCCAAACAAAGGATTTGGATTTTCGTTTTGGTTCCGCTCCTCTAATTTGTAAGTTCTCCTTCTCACAGGACTTGGTCTTTGACCTTCTGTTGGGGGCCTATGAACGCAAGAGAATCCTTGGCACCAATGGGCCCTTGGAAGTTCATCTTACCCGTTCTGCTGTCCTTTGGGGTGCCAGATCTAAACTGTCCTGGACACAAGAGAAACTTTTCTATATTTGAAGCATTTTAAAGGAGATCTTACCACTTCACTGGGTCATCCATTCGTTGACAGGAGCCCTCATCCTAATTCTTTTCCTTTACAGTTTCAACTTATTTTTGTAGATTCTCAAAGGAATGGAAATAGCCACCATTTTCTGTAATGAAAGATTCCCACATTCTTAGGCAATCACCAATGAAAAACATTTATTGGGCTCTTACTATGTGAAAGGTTCTGTGCAGACCCGATTATAAAGAATTAGAAGACACATTCTTTGGCTTTGACTTGCTCATATCTGGCGAGTCAGGAAATAAAAAAGAACACTTGTAACACCAGGCAATATAGGCTTAGTGCCAAATGAAATCTTCCTGATTCACTTAGACCTGGGTTGTTCTCTGCCTGTGCTCCCCTTGTTCCTGGTACACACGTTAGTTCCACATAGCAATTGCCCTGTGATAGCACGGCTGTTTGTTTCCATTTTGTTTGCCCAGCAGGCTGAGTTCCTTAAGGCAGAACAGCCTCTTCCTCTTTGTGTGAACCCTTCCTGTTTATGTGAACCCCTCCTCCCTAGCTCAGTATCTAGCTTACACTGGGCACTCAGTTAATGTTTGATAGATTAATAAATGAATGGTGAAGACAGTACATTTCTCCTAAGAGTTCGGAGGATGTAGGGATCTCTCTGCGCCAGAACAGTCAGGAAGTTTGACAAAGACAGTGAGGCACCTACCGTATGCCTACCTTTCAGTGGTGGGAAGTGGGAACCAAAATAATGAAGTTGGAAAGGGGTAAGTTGGGTAGGAGAAGGGTCTGCCATCACCAAACTCCAGCTAATATTTTCCAGTTGGAGCCATGACCACTTACTTGAAACACAATGGATTCTGGGACAATTGACCAGGGAATTGTTCAAATGGGTGGCCATGCATTGAGTCACGGGGATCCTGAGTCCATCCTGGGCATTCTCTTGGGTCCTGGAGCACCAGAGGTTGCTCTGGTTTTTCTGGAGTTCCCTGGGATCCCACTCTCTCCACCAGAGACTGTGACCCCCTTCTGAGTCAGTCCCTTTCTCTCTTGCTCAAATTAAAACAGCTAATTTTAGACACTCCCTGATTATTCCTCTCTGGGTCTCATTAGTGGAATTAAAACCTTGGGAACCTCAGCTGGAGGAGGAGCCACTCTCATTGGTCCTGGTCTGTTTTCCATCTCTACATGGCTGTTGATGTTGGCTGCCTTGCAGAAAAGCAAAATGAACTCTCTCCCTAAGAGAGCAGACCACAGGCTGTTGGCTGAGTGCCTAAACCAGTGGGTGAGGGGTGAAGGCACACACGTCCAAGGGGCTATGACCACCTCTGGTGGCAGGCACATGTTTTGCTCACAGTACATCTGAAACATGCATAGGCATTCTTTTTTTCATTTATATACTCATTCAACATTTAGTGGTCTCCTAGCATACACCAGACACTCAATTATCCCATATCCCAGCTTCTTAGGATACAAAAGCATCTAACAAATGGGTCCTGCTTGTCAAGAATTTACAGTCAGGTGGATGTGATGGACAAGCATTTGACTACCAACCCACGGGGCTCATGTACAGGTATGTGAAGGGCACTCATCTTTGGGTGTTACGGTCCAGGTTGTCTAAGGATTTTACATGAATTTACTCACTTAATTCTCACAATAACTCGACGAGCCTTGGGAAGGACTACCTAGCTCGGTGCAGAGTGGGAGCAAAGAACAGGTACAAAAGGGAAGGAAGAGCATTCCAGGCAGAGGGACTGGCATCCGCAAAGATGTGGAGGTCCCACGTGCAAATCAAGTATGGGGATCTGTTTACGTCTTCCTGCAATTCTTTTTCTCTGTCTCAGAGGAAAAATATCCCTGCAGATATCTTGCAGTTGGTGATACCTGTTGATTACAAGATGGATTTCAAACATCTCCAGGGCATTTTTCTTCCACCGAAAACAGTCTCCTGCAATAGCTCTTGTCTCCTGCTGGATTTGCACCTTATCTAACAGCAACCTGGCTGGGAGCCTATTAATCTGCTCACCCCCACCGTCACCATTTCCCTCTTTCTTGCTCCCCTCCCTGCTCCTGTGAATTGATGCCAGAAGCATTCTTCTCACTTTTGGTCTAGCGCCTCCTAGGTTGGCTCTTTCCCCTCCACTAACATAGCTCGTTTTCCCGTGAAACTCATCATCGGTGTCACGCTATCATCTCTTCTCTTCGAGTCCTAGTCACCCTGGGACTGTCCTGAAGCAGGAAAAACAGCCACAAGACTTCAACAAATACAAGATAAATGGGAAGCGGAGCAGTGGCGGTTGGTGTCCATCCATGCATGGCCTGGGCTGGACACTGTAGAGTCCAGTGTCTTCTGTCTGACAGTGAGATGCCCAAATCAGGATTTATGTGGAATCTACACCAAAGCTTTATGTGGTACCCAAACCCTAGCATAGGAAACGGAGAAGGGATTTGTAGAGGGAGGAGAATTGCCAGCACAATTTCAGTCACAGAGGAGATACTTCTGGAATCACTGAGAAAAGCGATCCTGGGAAGACAGCAAAGTTACAAATAATGATGTTTCCCATCCCGAGTCAGACGGCCTGAGAATCTCAGCACATCTGACCTTCACTGCCACTTTTCAGGAACTTAAAGGGCCAAGTAGAGACATGGCGCTTTTCCTCTCTTCTGCATGTCCTTTGTCCTAAATCATAGAGAAGTTCTGAGCTCCAGCCTGGGATAAGGGAGACGGGGAGCCCTGAATCTGCTCTCAGAGGGGAGAGGGTGGTACCTCTCGAGAAAGCCAGCTTCCCTCCCTGCTGAGGTCTTGGCTGCATGTAATGATCCTCTCCAGAGCACTTGAGGCCTAGAGTCTTTTTTAATGGGAACAAGAAACGTGTAAATCCCCAAGCCAGACTCCCTTGGAAGCTCCTGGCTCAACGCTCGCCTCCTGGGCTCCCTGCCACGGGGAGCGTCTCCCATCTGCCCACCCTCTCTCCGTGCAGACTTCATGCATTGACTCCTGACTCTGGCCAGGCAGCCTCTACCGCCTGGCCAAGGCCTTGGGCCTGCTCTGGTTAAGATGGGTGAGCATCTTTGGGCAGAGCTATAGCCCTCAAGTCCTTCTGAAACTTGAGGTTGTTGGATCGAGAGATACTGACCCAGCATTTTGAGGAAGGTCTGAGAGATTAAGTCTGGAGAGGTCCCAGACAGTCATCAGACCAGGAAGAGCTTAGGTGAGACCTACCTACAGTCCCCTTTCCTCAAGTGGAGGCTCCGGCACCCAGGTCCCCCCATTCCTTCTGTGGCCCCATCCCAGAGGGCTGATCTCCCTCCAGGTCCAGCCATCTGTCCGGGAGTCTGTCTCTCTACCACTCTGATAAGGCGGCTCCTGGCCCCTCCCCTCCCCTCTTCCTTTTCCAGTCATTTTGTCCTTCGACTAGAGGTCATGAGCAGAGACGTCCAGGTGCAGCCTCTGCTGGGATGAGGGCAGGCAGTCAATCCCACACTGTCAGGCAGATCTGTCAAGAGGGCTTTAGGGTTTGTAATTAGGAGGGCCAGCTGGCCTCCTTCTTTAGTCTTTTCTGGCCCCCTCACCCCTCCACCCAGCACCCCTGGCTTGTAACTTGACTTTTTAAGGTGGAATCAAAAATTAAAAAGAAAGAAAGAAAAAAAAGAAGGATGACTAACCTCCACCCCCTCCCCGTGTCCTAAAACTTGCCTTGTGCCAGGTCTTACTTCTTACTTCTTGACGCCTGGTGTCTTTAGATGTCCTCAGAATTTGCAGGGGAAAGTTTCTGATGGAGGAAACTGATTCCTGGAAGTTGTCCGAGGAGGGAGGTTTCTCTCCTTTTTGTTATAGCAGGTCAGCCATGGGGCTGGGCCTGGATCACAGACATCCCCGTGTTCTGGCCTTGATTGGAGCTAACTGGGTGAAAACAACCAGGAAGGCACCGGGAGCCCTGGGCACTGGTCAGGCTCAGGCCCTAAATTGCAGGACGACCTTGGACCAGATTTTTCTCCTCTCTGGATCTCAGAGTGTATTCATAGAAATAGGAGAACACTTCTGCTTTTGAAGGTACTTCAGATAAGTGGCTGCAGGAAAAGGAGTGATGGTTGCTAGTAGCAGTTCATGTCATAGGTAGATGGTGTCTTAAAGGATTTCGTGATGGAGCTGGACTGTTTTGATTTAAACATGGAGAGGAGGGGACTTCCCTGCTGGCACAGTGGTTAAGAATCCACCTGCCAACGTAGGGAACACGGGTTCAATCCCTGGTCCGGGAAGATCCCACATGCTGTGGACCAACTAAGCCCGTGGGCCACAACTACTGAGCGTGCATTCTAGAGACCACGAACCACAACTACTGAAGCAACGTGCTACAACTACTGAGCCCATGTGCCTAGAGCCCATGCTCCGCAACAAGAGAAGCCACTGAAGTGAGAAGCCCACACACCTCAATGAAGAATAGCCCCTGCTTGCTGCAGCTAGAGAAAGCCCATGCACAGCAACGAAGACCCAACACAGCCAAAAAAATAAAAAAGTAAATAAACACGGAGAGGATGTTGGCCTTGGGGGGCGGGAGGTGGGTGGCGAGAGCGGCTGGCTGGAGAAGGTGGCTGAGGCGGGACCTGCTGGAAGTCCCTGAGTCCAGGCGGGTCCAGGCAGGTCCACGGCCTGTTTATGAAGATTCATTTCCTCTCCCAGGCCCGTTCAGAGGAAACCAGACTATGTGGGCACAGAGTTCTAGAAAAGAGTTTCTTGACTGTTACGGCAAATCTGCCTGCAGCTC